>NC_132940.1:25965000-27449333 GCF_034638445.1 Ciconia boyciana | reverse complement strand
GGTACTCCAATGTGCTGCTGCAGGAATTTCTGAAGTGGAATTAGAGGACAATCTTTTAAGTTCTGCATTTAAACAGAAAGAGGTAAACTGTTTAAAAAGAACTGAACAAGTTTTGAACTGAGTGATCAAAAGAGGAAAATGCACGTGGCACTAACGCTGGGTCTGACACCATCAGATTGCTCATACAGTGTTCATATTCATTCATCTTTTTTTTCAATTGCTCTCAAAAACCCAAGGAAAGAAAAAGAAGCTCTCTGAATAATTTAAAGCAGTTCTCTCTTTTCAGTCATCAGTCCTTTTGTTCTGGTGTGTATTGTAACCTCACACCAGACATTTTAATTTATCTGTGGTTGTGATATAACCATCTCAATGTCTAAAGCTGTGGGAGAGCAAAATGGGAAAGAAATATTTATAACATTTTAAGGAAAAAGAAAAAAGAAGGCAAAAATCCTCTAATCTGACTAAAGATTTACAAAGAATTGAGCGATGCACAGAGTTCCTTAGCAAGAGATCCATTAGTTTGCTGGTCATTACCAACAAAAGTGGGCACCTAAAGAAGAATAAAAAGCAAAAAGCTTTTTATTTAAGACTACCATGTTTGTAAGGTTGGTTTTTTTTCCTGTCGTTTGATATATATCAGACTTCTAAAATGCCCTGTTTCTGGAGACTCACCCAATATGATTAGCATCATCATTTGTATTACAATAGTACCTCAGAAGCCAGAAGTGAAATCAGCAGCCTTTTGTACTTGACATTGTAAGAACAGTCCTTGCCTTAAAGAGCTTACCAACTGAAAAAGAAAATCCTAAAGACAGGAGAAAGGAAGTATTAGTCTTCTGTAATAGGAACAGTGACAGAAAGACTAATTTAAAATTCCCAGGAAAAAAACCTAAATGCATGGAGAAATTGAACCACCTTCTGAGACCCAACTCTTTGCTTTGACCAGAAGATTCTTGTTTCTCTGAGGTACTTTATTGCCCAATTTATAACTTGCAGTAATTTCAAAAGAAACATTCTTCGTTTTAGAACCAGACTGGCCTCCATCCCATAGTAATCACTTTTGTAAATTCACAACAGAAAATGCAGTGTCAGGAAAGTGAGACATTATAGTCAGTACTAGTAGAAGAACTCATATTTTGAGACAGGTAGTCTAATAATCAAACAAAGGCTGTGTGCATGTCTCCTGGATTCTAATTCTGAGCACAAATATAGTAAGTGCAAGTAAATCTTTTGCAGAAAATACTCTGACCACATGGCTCATTTCCTTAATTCCATATAAGTTATATACAGCAGCACTTCTCAGGTTCACAAACAGCAACTGAGGTACAAAGCATCCTGCCTCTCATTTCAGCCTCTACTCCAGAAGCCAGGTACTGTGAGGAGATACACAGAAATCTTCATGGATTGAAGTTGGGCATATGTTGAATTATACCAGAAAATAAAAGAAGTAAAGTGACAAAAGGGTAGAAGAAAATGATTGTGAATTTAGTCAAGTTAAGCTGAGACTTCAGAACAGGCAGGAAGAATGAAGATCAAGGGAAGTGGTAATAAGAAAGAAAAGAAGCTTTAATAAAAACAGAAGGTTATGTCTAGGAGGCTGCTTAGGCTTCTTCCACAGGAAGATCAGGAAGTTGCATGACCTATATCTGCATTGCTTGGAAAGGATCTTGAATTTTATTTCTTGGTATCATGAAGGTATTTTTAACACTATTTGCACACCTTTGTTTTTACATACTGCAGCTTCAGACAAGGGCAGGGCCAGGAGACATATTCTGCTTTTTGCAGGGTAATTATTCATGCTGAATATTACCCTTGGACAAATTGAGTTCTTATGTCTGGGGAAATAGGATCAAAGAAAGGAATGAAGGGGCCAGATCTTCATATATATATATATATATATCTTGATAGAGGAACTTAATGTTTTTCTTTAGAGGATCTATTTTACTTTTTTGGAAGCTTACTAATGAACTAAAGAACAGATGTATCTGGGAGACTGTCATCAACCCCCTGAGTAGCAATGATTTGAAACAGTTTGTCATATGTACTTGAACCTGATTAAAATAAGACAAATTAACAAGTTTCACCTCTCTTGATGGAGAACAGAAAACTGTCAGTCAGTGGTTCTTCCATCATGGACTAATTCTTTCCTTCTTTTCACTTCCAAACAGATAATTTCAAAACTTCTTAATATTCAGCAGTAGAATACATGCAACCCCCTGCTCTGGCACGTTAATGCTCCTCGGGGGCTGCAGGAGGCCCTCAGCCCTGAGGGCACTAATGGGCCTTGACTGCCCTGAGGGGCCCCACCTGCCCCTGCACCTGCTGCCCCAAGGCACGGCTCCATTTACGCGCAGGTGGGAGGGTTCCCCGCTCTCCCCACACCGTGCTGTAAGTCTGCCTGTTCCCGGTCCTGCTCCCTGTTGTTTATTGCTTGGGTCAGCCTTGGCCCTGGCTTGCTACTGTGCCTTTGCCTGAAGACCGTGGGGCCGTAGCTGGAGCCTGCTGCTGCTGGGGACCTGCTGGCCTGGCCTGGCTGGGGTTCCCTGGCCTGCACCCACCGGTGAGTTTCCCACCTGCCCTGATGGACGTGGCCCAGAGGGTTGCACCGAATAAGACAGAACTTTTATTTGTCTTCTAAGAAAACCTACCTCCTTTGCTTCAGATAAAATAGAAATGAAAAACTTCAGGGCTATATATTTCTAAAGTGTCTGTATAGGAAGAAAGGGAGACTCTTACATGATTTGTTGGCCAGGTAACAATACGAAACAATACATATTTCTAGTCGATAGCTGAAGCCCACATAGGGTCATTATTTTTTAAGAGTGGATTGTTTTGTTAAGAGTGGGACAAAGAGGTGTTGCAGTGAGAGGGGGAAGGGATGAGCCATCTCGACAGCAGTGGAGGTATGTCCTTAGGGGTGCGTGGGGCTAACCTAAACCTTCAGTGGCAACGTGTAGTTCACAAAGTCACGCTCTGCTCATCTATCGGACTCAAATATCTGTGGCAGTACTTGTTTGGCTGTTCAGTATTCAATTACTGGATGTTATGAAATGGGAAACTCTCTTTTTAAACATTTATACTCTTAAATAATTGCAGCAGGGAGGCATAAATGTTTCTGTCTCACTCAGCCACCCACAACATGGCTGATGGTCCACGCAGAGCCTGAAAGAGACTGAATAGGAATAGACTTATTTACATATATTTTTTGTGAGGAATATAAAATTACATGTTTGCTAGAAGTAAAAGATTATTCTCCATACATCCTCCCTAGTAGCAGTAGATCCTAAGCAGAAAAAATGTGCCAAGCTAATGTTTAGTAGGAAAACTTCTAGTTCTTGATCTGTGCCAAGCTAGCCTAGGTTTCAGACCATTAAAGAAACTATTTTGTATTAGAAAATATAGAGTCAACTAGATTAGTTAGGTTCAAATAAGTGACTCTTTCAACTGTGGTAATATGAACTGAGTAAGTGAACGGGACGAAAATAAGGTTGCTGTTATTCCCTAAGTAGTCTTATCTAAGGTATCTTATTTTTAGATGCTGTCACAGATGTCTCTTAGTGGATGAGAAAAGGAAATTTCTGGAGTTCGGAAGATGAGAGAACAGTCTGTAAAATGCTTAATATTCTTAAGTGTTAAATGTGGCAGGTCTGATGGCTGCCTAGCTCTGCAAAAGGCTAATTATTTCAAGTGCTGGTTTTAGATGACTGTTTTAAAAGACTCTTCTCAAAGAAAACTATGGGAAAACTTACTGTGCAATCACAGATGTGAGAAGAAAAATATCCCAGGATTTTCCAAAGCATTTCTTTACAAGCACATGCTACTGCAAACAGAAAAATTCAGGACTCAAAGGCTTATCTTATAATTAGCTTTTATGATTCATTGACACTTCTAGGTTTCTCATTGTCATCTAAGCATGGTGTCAGTAAGCATAAAATCCCTCTTCTGCTGTCTTGGCATGCTATGGCCAATATTTCTAATGTCACTAATTTTCCTCTAAGGTCAGTAAAAATGCTTACTGATCCTTACGATTCCATTCATGTAGAGGAGAGCTTCTTTGTAAGTGATGGACTCTCAGGGAATCTTCTGGCATTCTCTCAACTTCTCAATCAATAAAAAAATCAGTGTTGTAATGCTTTCAATGAAAAGTATTGTGGGATTTTTTTTTTAATGGAGAACAGGTTGCTCCCACAAAGATTAATTTTCAGTATCTGCCTCTTAGGGTTGTGTATGTGCTAAAAAATATATGAAATAATTGATAAAGATGTGGTTGATAAGTTTAACCTAAAACAAGCATTGTGAAGTAACATTAATGAAATTTAATAGCTGAGGGGAGGGAAAAAGTTATTTGTTTGTTGAAATATGATAATTTTGAATTAGCTTTTTACTGTGAACTTGATTTTGTTAAATACAAATCCCCATACTTTAAGAAAAGCATAAGCTATTGCATCTTTGCCACAGCATAAAAGCATCCCTAGGGGTACGTACTGTAGAATAGCTTAAAGACAGTGAATCCACGATCTAGATGACTTCCTCTTAACTTGTTCATGGAATAATATCCCAGAAGGTTTGTCTTCCTGGCTGCAAAAAGAGGAAGATCACATTTTCCTTGCTTTGTCTTTTTGAGGCTGAAAATGCTTAATGCCCTTTAAGGAGAGAGAGAAAAAAAAAGTAGCTATTTATTTATTTTAATACTAAAGAGTTGCATTTTCATAACAGCTAAGTTTAAGCTGACACTGCTACAGTTAATCTCTTACTCCATCTGTATATAACCACTCCATATTTGGGACAATATTTACCAACTTTTCAGAATGAATCACACTTAAGCAGCAACAAATCTATTGCAAAGATAAGTTAGTGTCTGCCACTTACTACAGCCTCAGAAATCACCAGCATTCTGTGGACCACAGCGTGATAACCATCAGTTTAAGTGTTGTTTCAGGAAAACTTTTCCATGTGTACTTTTTTGAATCCTATTCAAGAAATCATGTAAGCAGTTTATTCATGACTTGTATTTTATCACAAAATCTGAAACTCTGTAGTGTTCAAAAATGAGACTAACCTTCCCCCATCCCTCTCCCCAAAACAATCTCTTTTAATTCTCTTTGTATGTGCATGTGTACTTTCATATTTAAAGACATAGTACCTCTGTTGTGAATGTTTGTGCCATTAGACTTTTCATAAATTCAAAATCTGGATCTCTGGTTAGATCATGCTGGGGTCCCAGAAGTGATGCAAGTGTAGCAGCCTCCACTGCCTCCATTGAAAACACATGGAGGACAGTAGCTCTTTTACTGGATGAGTCAAGCACGGGCAGCATAGCTCTGAGGAGACAGAAGCAGCAGTGAAGTTTGTTTTAAAAAGCAAACTAACCAGCTAAGGAACCAGCTGTGAACCTAGCGTGGTCTACCTCTGAGCCCTGCAGGTTCCCCATTTTGCCTTACAACTCTTCTTTCTATCCTCTTGAGTTCAGGTTTGCATTTCTAGATCAATTAAACAACTTTGGTTTTGAATGACTTGGTTTTAGTTTTAGTCATAAACCAGTAAAGCACAATGACTGCTAATCTTCATCCTTCTTTAAAAGGACTAAGACAAATAAATAGTAAGTTTTCATATGTTTAAAGTTTTTTTAGTGACATATGAAGTGAGCAAATATCCTATGTTTATATATGTAGAAAAAAATTAGGATTAACATACAACCTACCTTGTGTTTTTGTTATCAGTTACTGAGGCATTTGGTGGTTTAATTGCAACTACCATCGTATTTCTGAGTAACTGTATAAAAAGCTTTTGTTTGCCTTGTAGCCTTCTCTAATCCCAGGATGATGGGTTTTTTTAGCTTAGATAGAAATCAAATTTTAAGATATAGTTCCTCGTGGGTGGCATTTGTAATGCAGTCTTATCTCCCTTCTATGCGCATGTCAATGCATATTTGATGGAGTCTTGTCTTAAAACTAGAGCCTCTGCTACTGTGAAGTGGATATCACACTCTCTTTAGCTATGGATAATTAAATATATTCCAAAAAATCCTTTTTTTTTCTGCACTAGTAATTAAGGTTTTTAAATTATTCATATGATAGTTATAATATAAAGCTCTGATATTATTAAACCTACACACTAAGATGTTAAACAAAAAGTAGCAACTTCTGTAAGAAACCTGATCTTCAATCAGGAATCTCATTAGTAGTAAAAAGCAGAATTGCTGTTTACTCACTGATAGATGCATCTCTCTAACACATTTATTGGAAAAAATTAACTCTTCTGTAGCATCCAGGACTTGAATTGATTTTGAAGACACTTTTTTCTAAGCATTTTCTTTTGCTTTGTAAGGTTTTGTAGTACTGGGAAGAAATATGAGAGGTGTAAACCCCATAAATCACACTTCTAGATTGAATTATGTCTGAGATTCTTAGAGTGGAAAAAGCAAATGAAAAAGGAATATGTTTTTTCTTCCATATTTCTTTCTTTCTGTAACCTAACAGCTCACATTAGCCAGGTCCCTTTACTACAAATGCACATTTAAGAAACCTATCTGTGACAGGATGCTAGTCAGGCAATGGGAGTGCAAGACAAATAGCTGAATTATAATGCTGGACTTTAGAAGAGCACACTTTTGTCTTATTTGGGGATCTTCTTAGGATCTCATGGTGAACAGGACTGGAGGGCTTAAGGGGGTCCAGAACAGCTGGGCAATCTTCAAGGACAGCCTCCTCAGAGCACAAGGATGGTCCATTGCAATGTGCAGAAAGTCGCTCAAGTGTGGCAGAAAGGCAGCATGGATGAACAGGACACTCCTTACTCAGCTGAAATGCAAAAAGGAAGTACACAGAAGAAGGAAGTAGTGACAGGCTACTTGCGAGGAATACAGAGACATTTCCTGAGTGTACAGAGATGGAGTTGCAAAAGCCAAAGCTTACTTTGAGCTGAAACCAGCAAAGGATGTGAAGATCCACGAGAAAGGCTTCTTTTACGTATATTGCCAGCCAAGAGAAATTTGGCACCCTCAACTTAACAGTGCAGGAGACCTAGAGACAAAAGACATGCATAGAGTGGCAGATTGAATTAAAAAATCCCAGCTTTGGTAAAAATTTTAAAAAAAATTCAGTTTTGTTGTTTTCAAAATTTAATTTTGGTCACTGTAAAACTGAAAAAGGAGTATTTAATTTCAGATTGTCTCAGTCCATCAGGATTTTTTAACTGACTCAAAACATTCCTTCAAGTCTATTCAAAATTACACTATTGTTCTCTTGGTTGGCTTGCTGCACTTGTTGTCCACTTATTTGAACTCTTCACTGCCTCCTATAAATCAGTGACAGTGTGTTAGCAGAATCACTTCCACCTATGTGCATCAGTTGGTCACAAGGAATGCTGTCCAGTGAGTCATACTAAAATTCTAAGACACTGTTGTTTCTTTTTTCCTCAAGACATGTTTAAGCCTACATGCATTGAAACTGTGAATATACCTGCACAGATTCAAGTGCCCATTGCCATTAATGGTATTCCAATGTCAGCAATGGCTTCTACTAAAAACAATTTTTTCCTTTTTAAAAAAAAACCCCACAAAGTTCTGGAAAAGTGCTGTTGTTCAAGAAGTTTTTGCACTGGTAAATTTATGCTAATACCACCCAGTAGTGTCTCATTTTCAATCACTTTGTTGAACTGAAACCCAACAGCTTATCGGCATCTTACCAGCAAGTATCAATTTTGAGTTGTGATGTCCTCTTGATTTACAAATACCTAATGTACAAAGAAGGTTCCTTCAGCTTTCTCTTTAGGGAATCTCACAGAAGAATAAGGACTTTTGCCTTCTATTTTCAGTGAAGTCAGGTTTTATTACATTCCTTTGGGTCATGCAAGGAACTGCTGTGTCAAATGTTTTAAGACAACGTTGTGGAAATTAATGCAGTAGGATGACCTGAGTAAAAATTATAGTTTTCAATAACTGCTTTAAACACTGAATAAAGTAGTAAATTAATCCTCTATGCTCTCATTTGGTAGCATAAAGTAAAGGTGCATGGATTAAATTAGACTTGAGTGAGCTGCTTTGTTTAATTTGTGCCCTAGAAAAAGGCAGCTTTTCTGTTTTGATGAGCCAAATTCTGGGGGGCTGCAGCAGTGGAGTTTCTCCTCAGCAATGCAGCCTTGTTCCAGCAGAGTTGGTGCTCAGCTTACGGACTTTAGCAGGAGGGGTTTTTCTGATCTCTACCTGATATAAGTGATGCAAAAGGACTACATCAGGTGTGCTTTGCAGCATACAGTCTTCAGTGTTCAAATACTTCGTAGATGAAGCACAGGGTTGAAGGTTTAGTGTACTGCTCACTGTCCCAAAAGCATGGATATTACAAAGCTGGACTATAGCTTGGTGTGAGTGGCCAGATCCTATATATCCAGTTCAACACCTTTGTCTATTTGTGTAATGCTGCAGAGTTGGATAAAGCAAACTGGAGTTGAGCCAGTGGCAAGCTTTACCTGATACAGCAGTTTCTCTGCCTTTCTACTGTAATTTAGAGCAGGCTTCAGGGAGTTTTTTTTAATTATGCAAAGTATCTTTACGGTGTTTGGCTGTCTAGGCTGGAGGGGATTGAATTATGGCATAGTCTCCCTTTCCTACTTGCTCAACAGGTGTAGTATGGATACAGACTCATTCTGGCTGAGATTCTGATCCTGAAGTAATTTTTTTATCAAGTTAGTGTGAAATTCAAAGTTAGTCTCAAATGTGTATTTATAGGGCATAAGGTTAGGGAACAGAGTGATAATTTTGCATAGTGACTTCTAAATAGTCTCTGAAGTAGTTAGAATGGGAGATATGCTAAATGAGTCTCATGGTTTTGCATATGGGTAGGGGTAAGATCTATTTTTATCACTTTTTACCGAAGATTTTAAAGATAGATAGATTATGATTTAAATGTGTTAGAAGAAAACCTGTCAGTTGCTCTACCATAAAAAGGTGAAACTGTACAATTTAACAAAAAAAAGCTTCAAATTCCCAAACAAGCCATATTAAAAAAAAAAGCACTATGGAGTAGTAGGTAGGAGCTTAGTATACGGCAAATAGTGAGAGAGGTATATTGAGGCAAAGACTATACATAGCTTGCTGGGAGACTTCCTGTCTGTTCTAATACATCTCGCTACCCCTTTGCGGGTCTGCACACATTCAAATATGAACTTCTCGCACATTTTCAGATCTTTGTTTATGAGTTCACATGAGTTTATATGTCTATGCAGGAACCAACAGTATGACTGTAGGTTAAGTACATTGAATCTCCTACTTCACTGCTACAGTCTTCTGATGGGATAGTATTGAGGCAAGAGGGGAGAGTAGGAAGGACTAGCTGGATGTCTCCTAGAACAAGAGACGAGAGTAATATATTCAGCCTTTCTGAGCATGACTGCAGTTTTACAACTCTTTCTCATTTTGTATGGTACAGATCAGTTGCATGGTATAGTACAGTCAACAGATGATTGCAGATTGATTGCCAGAACTGAAGAAAATATGAATATTTAATAACTCTCTTTTGAGCTGTAGACAGAAATCCTGCGGTGATACTGGAGGAGCCTAAACAGAGAATTTTGTCCCTGTTACCAATGTTTGCAAATACTAGAAGAGATACTTGTCTTTATTGGATGCTGCTCTGTAACTCAAGCAGAACCTTCTTTTGAAGCCTGAAATGAAGAGACTTAAGCTTATTATTAAATATTTAGGTTTTAAAAAAAATACTTTTTATAGTTTTTCCAATGGAGTTGGATGGATATCTGATAACTGCCAACACGGAAGGTACAAAATGCAGAGATGTCTGCTCTGTCTTCAGGCTTCAAAAGGTATGTAATTTTGTGTGAACTTTTTAATCTTCCTAACCCACTAGACAATATTGCTCTCAAGAATGTCATTGTGAAAACTGCTAGAGCTGTGAGGTAAGAACACTTTTATGTGTGGTGTCTTTTTATGAAATATATTTGAAGAATGCAGTTAGTGAAGTAGTGCTATGTAGCTGATAAGAGAAATATGAGCTGGAAAGATGTCATGTTGAAATTTTGGAAGAGGGTGAGGAAGAGTGTGCCTTTTAAGGAGGGGTGATCACAATTCAGATTTGAATCAAATATTTGATGAAGGATGAAATTTAAGTTTTTATGATCAGGAAAAATAACTAAGTTGTTATCTTAAATTTGGTTGTTTAAGTTTCAAAGTCCTAATGGTGATAGGAATGAGTAGGGGAACAAACTTTTTAATATACATGCATATTTTTTCAATTTTTATGACCTCCTCATAATCACTGCATTTGAAGATGTTCAGGCCCAGAAATATTGTCATCTTTTGAGAACATGTTCCCCTCTCTGTGATTTCAGCCTGTTTGAGTGTGAATTTGTATATCTAAGGGCTCTAACTCCAACTGAATCTTTAGGCCTTTCGCCATATAATGAAAAAATCACAGCTCTCCTTTCAAGTCCACAGAGCTTTCTTGTGAGTCCTTAACTCCACAAAGCAAATTCATTTGCTTCCTCAGTCTTCTCACTTGAATCGATTTCCCTGGATTGCTTTTTTCCTTCCTATGACCGTGTCTCTTCTCACTTGTTTCCAAATTGTCCCAGCTGCATTCTACATGGAAATAAACACTTTATATCATCCCCAGGAAACCAATTTAAAACACTCAAAAAGGATTTTCCATGGCTGATTTATATTATTCTAGCTATATTGATGTTAATTGTACCATTATGATAGACATGTATGAATTTTGTACTGCCTCGTATAACCCAGGAATTGCAAAACAAGAACACATTTTGTACTCCAGTTGGTGTCGCGGATGGAGTGAGAGCACACTTCACTTGTAAGAGAGAAGTAAAAATGTAGTTTATTGATACAGAATAGGGAGTTAACAAAGTTCAATGTGACAGTGATTTAACAAGATTCGATGGCGAGGTACCCTTGATTATTTACTGCATAGAGGACAGGGTCAGACAGGACTGTCAGGGAGACCATCCTGTTGAGTCATGAGGTTCGGAAAGAGATCCCCTTGCTTTCTAAACTCCTTCTCAGAGAGGAGTCTAGGTGCGGCTAGATCCAGTCCTAGTCCCAGACTTGGTCAACGGTTTATATCTAAAGGATTATATGTGCGCAATCAATCCTTTATATCACTTAGCTGAGATTTCAAAGTTTAGCATGCTATTAGTCACTTACCGAGGATCTGTTGTGGCAAGGAATCTCTCAACCTCGAGGAGTAACCTTGAGAGGCGTCCCTGCTCAAGGGGAGATCCTGGTGTGCAGCCTGCTGCCATGCAGGAGAGCTCAAAGGGCTCTTGGGCTGCTCACTATTTATGGGGGTAAGATGATTGACCCATAGCCATATTTGCATGCCGACCACAGGTTTTAGTTTCTTCAGTGGGTGTATTGCACAATAGCCCTAGGCTATTGTGTTGTTATCTGTCTCCTGAATCCACTTTGAGCCGATGCAGCCATCGTGACCAGCTGCATCCATTACAATCACCACTGGTGGTTATCACCTAAGCAGGGTTGCAGGAGATAAAGGTCGGGGGCCGGGGAAGCACACCGTCACAGTTGGTAAATGTGTTGGCCATGCCTTTGGCTGCTTCACATTCAGTGGTCTAGTGTGAAATTCTCTGCAAATCACTTGAAATTTAGCATCCCTTTGCCATGTGTCTGTCTTGCCATTAGAGGAATTTTTAAAGAGTAAGGGGAGGGGAAGCACTAGCAAAAGTAATCTTGGTTAAGCAACTGTTTCTCAGTATAATAATAAATTTAAAAGGTCATCATAGAAATGGAATAGTGCATGAAAGCCTGATGGGTAAGCTATTCAGAAGTAGTTAATGATTTAATAAAAAAAAAGAAATTCCCAGTTACTTTGTGCTTTCTGGTAAAATATTAAAAATAATGTTAAATAATACAGGATGGCAAGCAGAAACACAAAGTAATATACTGTATTCTTGTCATGGAACATACCATATGATACGCTACCCAATGATTTTTTCAAAGTTTGTTCTGTGGCTATCGTAGACAAGAAACAATAAAGGACAGAAATTTTCAAGTAGCATAAAACTGTTTATTTTATGAACCACTTAGTGATATGCTGTTATTGTACATACTTAGTTCTAGTGTTTCATAACACTGCTATTATATGTTAATGGAAGGAACATTCCCAGTATATTGACTTAAAATATATTTTCTTTATGATGTGTTCAGTGATACCAGATGATAATTTCTTCCACTCTTGCTTAGCACATTTTGCTAAGTGATGGGGGGAAAAAAAAAAAAATTAAAGCTTCTGTTGTTACTGCTTTCTGTATTAACAACCAGCTCACAGAACTGTATGCCCTTAGTGGAGAGTCTTCAGTTCTCTTAGTTTATCTCTACTGTTTTTCTAATTTTATTGACACTGAATATCTGTCATTCCAGCCTTTTCCTGAGGTTAGTTTCTCTTGTGGTCTGGTGGGTTCTACACCTACTGTCTATCTCTTCAGCAGACATTTTGCTAATGTAATTGTTTTTTACTTTCCTTAGTTTCATAGGTTACATATATCTAGATGCATCTTAAATCTTCATTACATACATTTTATACACTGGAAAAAGTTAAGGCTCTTTAAAACATTGCAATCTTTGTTACTAGGTAGACAAGCACAAAATTGCACTCTCTGTGCTTCCAATTTATTTGCTAATTATTGTTAAAAGAAGCTGGGAAGGTACAAAGCTTTGGGAATTTGCTATTCTTGCTTTCCTTTATTTTAATGCAGTTTGTTTGATCCATGTTATTCAGTTGGTTCAGAATGCACTTATGTCATTATATTTCTCAGAGATTCACTGGTTACTATGGTGCTCTGAGGTTAACTGAGTAATCATTAGTTGCCTGTATTGTCTGGTAAAAATGAATTAAAATTGATTGGAATCCAAATGAAACACACATTCTGTTTTTATCATGAAAGGGTGCAGTGCTGTTCCTCTAAAACAGACATCTATCAAGTTGCCATCTGGTTAGCTTATAACATTTAGCATACAGCAATATTTCTTTTCATTTTGAAAAATAAGCCACATGTTGTAACTAAGTAGAATTTGTCTGAACCTTTGATCTATAGAGCTAACTTAGATTTATGGCTGTTTGATCTCCATTTGAAGTCACTTAGTCCTAATTTTCCTGACAATCAGTTTTTACATGATCTCTGAAGATTTTAGATTTCACTAGAAATAATGCAAAACCTTAATCTCTATAAAGCAGGTGGTAACATTTTTATTTAATTTTGTCCAATATCATTTTGGTAATGCCATTTGGTTTTCTTTTACAACTATTTTGTGTATGTTAATTGCACTGAAAACCACAGTAAGAAAAGAGTGAAACTTCACCAGAACAGGGAAATATTTATGTAGGAGGCTTACAGTAGTATTCCATGAGAATATAATTACAATTTGTAAAATTATGGAGGTCTGTACTGCTAAATGTTATCACTTCTGGACACAATCAGAAATAATTTTTTAATTAGAATGGAACAAATAATTAGGCCACTGATCTAGCTTTGGAAGAGAATTAATGCAAGTCAGCCTGGATACTTGCATAATACCAGTTCTTAGGGTAATTCTAACAAATGTGAAAATCCTTGTAATATGGAGATAGAAAAGAAGTACTATCTGTCAAGCATAACCATGAAAGTAGATGCACAGAACTTACTGCTTGGACACATAATCCTCTAAACAGAAGCTTGTTGTTAGCTCCTTCTGCTCTATTTTCCCTGCCAGTTTTAATAGCTGAAATCTTAAGACAGTCAATCACATTTATGTACTCTCATAGCCACTAATGTGTCTTTTGTAGCCTTAACTAGCCAACAGCCTTCTATCCATCATAGTTGCTACCTAGAGAAAAACTGTTTTTGCAACTTTATATATGGCAAGAATGGAGAGAAACTGCTTTCTTCCAAACTTCACAAAAAGAGTATTCCATATTGCAAGACAGTATTTGAACTAGAAGATACTTTCATCTTCTAATATGCTGTATTTATTGCAATACATATTTGTTATTGTGTCACCATTTTCTGGTCTTTTGTATAAACATAACTAAATAATATATGTATCTACACATATATGCAAATAATAATACAAACATTACTCCATGTGTATAAGTATATACATATATTCCATGTATATAAGTATATGCATACACCGTCAGCTACTACTGTTTTTTTCCTTTCGCTTTTAATAATGAAGAGTTATTGTGCTTTTAAACTACTGTATTAGAGAGATCTCTGGGTGTTCAAGCTAATCTATATTCAAGGATATTCCATGAAATAAGGTTTTTTTGCTGATTAAAAATATTACTTATGATATAAAAATGTAAACTATAAATAGCTCTTAATTAACCAGGTATGGTTGTATGAGAAATCATAAAAAGGCATGGAATGGCTGCTTTAACTTGGAATGATGGAAATTATACCAATCCTACTGTAGTGTGCAAGTTGCTGATTTAAAGCTGGAAGACAGCTTGATTTACTCTTGCTTGTGGGCTAGGAATAGCAGTAAGCTTATTTTGACTATAAATGGAAAAAATATGACATAAGTCACACAGTAAAACATTTTGCTTGTATCCATTGGAACTTGTTTAGCTGCATCACTCTGGTAGTTTCTCTGAATATATCTTTCCATGTGTATGCTATCTCTGCCTGTGTTCTGTGCCACTACATTTTATCTGCACAGTTCTCTCATTTCTCTTTTTCTTGTTCCCCTTTCTAAACCAGAGCTCTCAATCTATCCTGACAGTGTGTGGATGTAAGAATTACAAGAAATGACCCACAGTAGACAAGTTTATCACAGCTCTTTCTGACTGAGTCATGAGGCAGGTTCTTACTTTGATTCACCTGCTAGACCTTCTGTCTATGCATTGATTTATTTGTAGCAGGGAAAGCTAAGTTATCCAAAACGAAGTATCTGATCCTTAGATTTAAGTAAGGGAAAGGAGGAATGCATTTTCCTGTTCTCTAGCTATAAGTTGGTGTACTACTTCATTCTAGAGCTCTCAAATGCTTGTTACAATTTTATGCTTTAGCAAACCTTGAGTAATTTCATTGTAAGATCCTGAGTGAGGGGAAGATCTCAAAACTGAACAGTCAGAAACAAAGCAGTTAAAGGTTGGCATAAAAGATCAAATGACCTGTTTGCAATTGTACTTAGCTAGTGATAAAAGATGGGAAATTAAGGCACACTTCCTAAGATGTGGCCAGGTTAGCTAATCACAGAGTAATTCTTCCTCTCTCCTTTTTATTATAATTACAAAAGAGTAATTGTTGAATCATTGGCAAAGACATCAATGAAAATAGTCATTGACCTGAAGTCTGGCTTGTTTGCTGTAGCCAGTAGTCAGTCATTTGTTCACTAGCTTGCTGTAGTGTTACCTAAACTAGCTAAATAGTTCTGGTTGGTGCAGTTTAGCTAAACTATTTTGAAGCTGGATGTTTCACCTCCTCTAGACACAATGTTTTTGGAAACACATTGCTGGTTGCATCTATGTTTTATGTGAAGAATCCCTTAGGATTCAGTTTTCTTCTGGTTTATTCAGATTTCTACAGCTAATATAAGAGCTTCAGAGTACAAAGTATGTCCCCGTAACATGTGGTGCAGAGGTCTCCAAACTAGCCTGAACTGTAGGTACGCTGTTCCTGAGACCTGATTTAGTAACTGTATTTAGTAACTCTATGCCACACTGATGTACCAGATAATGTGAAGCTATGTCAAGTATCTTAAATATAGCACCAAATTAAGCCATGTAGGTGTGCTCTTATTCTTTAAGGCACTAATTCATGTATATACTTTGTCATGGTTCCCTCCTAGACAGTGGTGGATTTCACTAAGAGCAATGAAAAGTTCAATGAAGAATTCTTATCTTCATGATTTATAGACTTGGAAGCAGCTTGAGTCTACAAGACAACACACTTAACAATGTGCATTTTACATAAATGCCTCTTTACAGGGGCAGGTCTCTTGGTCCACTTTCTCTGTGTATATGGCTTATACTTATGCAGACAGTCTGAATTATGTTATTGCAAAAATTTGTTATCCAGCATACTATGTTGGATTGCCTTGTGGATCCCAAGATTAGGCCTTCAATGCTACAAGTCCTGATCCCACTAATCAAGAGGATGGAGATGAAAAAGGGGGGATATTTTCAGACAAGTCTTTAACATTAAAACCTCCTGCTTGCTATGTCTTTGGTATATGGGACCCATTGCACATAGCAGCCCTGCAATACCTATCAGGAGGTTATAAAAAAGATGCAGTCTGGTGCTCTACAGTGCACTATGGTAGGAGGTTCAGACACAATGGGCATAATTTGAAACAAGAGAGATTCAGGATGGATGTAAGGAAAAACTTTCTCCATGAGGAAAGTCAAGCATTTGAACAGGTTGCCAAGAGGGGTTGCGCAGTCTCTGTCCTTGGAGGTTTTCCAAAGCCAACTGGATAAAGTCCTAAGCAACATGGTCTGATCCCACTTTGTGCAAGAGTATGGACTAGCAACGTTCTGAGGTTGCTTCCAACCAGAGCTATCCTATGACCTTATGATCACAGGATGTGTGTGTATTCAAAATGAATGTGTGCATGTAGCTCAAGTTGGCATACCCATGGTAATTTGAAGGTAGATACTGTAGGTACAAATAGCAGTGATGGGCTTCAATAGCACCAGGCAACAAGGCAGTCTTGAAAGTATCTGACTATGATGAAGCCTTTTGTTAGGGCTAAAATTTTATTCCTTCTGTGGGCTACAGTTTCATTTCCATGTCCGTAAGGCAGACACTTCTCAGGTTCTGAAAACCCTGGCTTAATTTCTTGGCAGTACTTGCATGAAAAAAAACGTGAGGTAACTTCTTTCAGGCTATGATCAGCATAGACAAATGAGTTTTAAAACACCACTCATCTTCCTGATGTAGTCTAGTACCTTGGGATAGCACTGGTCATGGTTGCTCAATTGAAATAATTTCTGTGATTATATAGGGGTTTGAAGTTGACATCACATTGAGATTAATAGTCTTTCAGGGGAATGACAATCCATTCAGGTGGATGGTACAGCATGAGTGTGAGTTGTATATATTTCTGCTTTTGTTGTTTACCTAGAGACATACCTTTCAAGGCTGAAGCTATTATAGGTGAGAACAATGGCACAAAAATAATATAGAAACATAGACTTTTAAGGACTGAGCCTGTAAGTGCTTACAGCTAAGAGCAGCACTTACTGCTGGGAGTCATCCAATTGATTTCTGTGAAATAATAGAAATCAATGTGACTACTCCCAGCAATAAGCACTACAGGCCAGATTCTCAGCTGCCTAAAACTGAAGACACCAGCTGAGAATTTTTTCCAAACCTCAGTAGTGAGTGTTAGTTTGCACCATTTGGTCTTTAACCTATGGTTTTGAAAGACTGATTTCATTTTTTTTATTTATTTTGGTAAGGCATATCTATCTATCTTTTTTTGTTTTTCTTGCACCTGCATTTTGCCCCATGGGTTTGCCAAGACAGGCTGGACCACATCATTACAATATCCTGAGCAGTGGGGGATTCATTAAAAACTGCTAAAATCACAGATGCTTCTGAGCATGCAGAGATGATGTTCAAATTGCTTGTAAACTTTCATTTGTATTCTTTCTTTCCTGAAGCCCATCAAAAGTTGTGCTTCTGAGAAATAACTAAACAGTATTTCACAGCAGCTTTCCAAACAAATTAACCTTTGAGTTGAGACCAGGCATGGAAATACCCACCCCCAGAAGAGAATTTTTTTAAAGTAATAAGCTCATGTAAACATTGGGTATGCTGCAATACTGAACAGTAGTCTTAATCAATGCACAAAAGCAGATGTAATAGCACTGTAAATCTTTTCATCTATGCATGTCTATGAAAAGCAGAGTAATTGTTTTATATGTGAGACAACTGATATGTAGACATATTTGGGACCATGTTATCATTGCCTCAATTTCAGACACTTTGGCAGAAGCACCAATTGGCTATGCTTATCTCTCAAAAAACCCTCCAAAATTTAGCAATTGCAATATGTTTCTCTAACATCCAAACATTGAGACTTTCCAAAATTGGAGAGCACTTCATAAATTTGACTTCAATGAATGAGATCTGATATATTCCTACATATATCACTATGAGAGAGGCTTGCAGTTCTGCAACAGCAAGTCCTATACTCTGTCTGACTCCAGTATGCACTTTCCTATAATATCTACATAGAGGCTGCCACAGGTTTGTAACATTCAAACTGAAAATGTAACAACTATAGCTGTAATATGCTCTAACAGATTTTTCATTTTTGTGCAAGAAAGGGTGAAAATGCAGACTGGAGATTTGCAACTGCACTTGGTATAAAAATACCAGTTTGTACTAAAGCATGAGGTTATTGATTGTAGAGCTAAAGGTTAAACCTATAGTAATGACATGCTTGAATTAATGACACATTCAAGAATACTGCTTCTAAATTAAGGACATTCCATATCTTTCCCACAAGAAATTGTTATAAGGACACACAAGAGACCAGTGGCAGGATTCATATTATCTTCTGATATTTCATGTTGGACTAATAGACATTTATTATGTTAACCGCAAGCCACACAGCACGTTGGTGTCATATTCCAACTAGCAGACATGACTTTAAGAGTCCCAAGCATAAAGCTTAAACATGTCATTAGCAATAAATCTGAATACTTTTGGGTATGAGGACTGATAGCAGCATTTAATTTGGACAGCAAGCTGAAATTGTTTTAAAAAAAAACAACCAAAAAAAAAAACCCAACCAACAAACCAAAAAACCAAAATTAAGTATTTTGGTTTTTTGTTTAGTATTATAGTATTTAGTATAAATTAAGTATTATAAAAAAAACCCCAACAAACAAAAAAAAAACCAAACAAAAAACCCCTAAAAGACTAGTATAAAAGTTGCATTATTTCTAATTTTTGTAAAATTTATGTTCAACTTGTGAAATATGAAATTTTTTCTAGGGCAAAATCCAAGCAGAGGAAAACTAAAGAGAAATTGTGAGGTCTTGTAGTATTATCAAAGCTGTCCTTGTTTTGGTTTTACTTAATAGCAAGAACTATCTTGACTTGTGTGTGGGGGGGTTAGTAGATACAAACATGTACTCAGTTTTAGGAGTCTGAAGCTAATTGTCTCCTACTGAAGTCAGCTTTTTGAAGTTAGTGAGTTTTAGGCACATGTTTGTGAATTGCTGTGAAGAGGGACACTTTTAAACCTGGAAATAGAAAGGTTTTTCATGGGCATTAACCGTAAATAGCTGTGATGTTACCATTGTGTTTATCTTGTTTCATAATGCCTTATTAAAATATAACAACTAATAAAAATTAAGCACGAGGGGTTCTACCCTTGAATAGCATGATCAATTATTACCTACAAAGGAGCTGAAGTATCAGTTTTACTTTTTACCTCAAGTAACTAATTTTTCTGCTTTTGTCATCAGCTGACAAAGACTGCTGACAGTTTGAGCTCCAGCCCAAGGACATTGGGGCCAAAGGAAAGAACGCAGTAAGCCCTAGTTCCCTGTGATATGTCAACAAACCCAAGAACAACAGATTGGCAACAGATCAGCAAGAGTAGGAGAGAGCTAAATACCTTGCCAAAGGTAATACCTTTCCTTTTGTGTCAGGGCCTCCTCAAGCACATTCTCCTGTTTGGGGGCCCAGGGCCAAGGCTGTGCAGCTGGTGGCAGGAGCAAGAGCTATACCAGACAGCGCCGTGGGGCTGCCCTGCTCACCTTGCTTGCATTTGGTAGCACGGGCACTGGCTGGTGAGGCCACTGCCCGTTGCATTATCTCACCCGTGCTGCGCCCTGATACCTCGCTGTGCCCAATAGTAAGCAAATTGCTTTTACCAATGCAGGACAGAGTTGCATATTTCAGACCTGCACAGGAAACTTAAAAGCAGATATTCTTTAAAATGTGAATATGTATATATATTCCAAAAATATCCTCTGCAATCTGGGGGGGGGAAACACACACAAACTTAATATACTGATCTCTAGATCATAACTAATATCAAAAGTGATTATATGAAAGCCAGAGTAAGGATTTTAAAATAAGTTTTGCAATAAATTTTTTCTATTAAAAATTAAGAATATGGTGAACTGCTGGAAAAGCAAATACAGAAATATCGTATATAGTGAACCTGTCAGTGGAAAGACATTCATGTATGCTTTGTATACATACATATGCATTTATTGAAGGAAAAATAATACACTTGCCACATTTGTCATATGGAAAATAATGAGCTATATGGTTAATTAGAATGCAGTGTAAACTTCTAGAAGCATAGCTTTTATTTAAAAAATAAAAACCAAATCCATGTAAAAGTTGTATGAATTCAAGCAAGAATGAGTCACAATTGCTGTGGGGATTTGTTACTTGCTCTACTACAGCAGAGAGTTGTAAAGAACTTTAGAGAGTTGTGGAAATACATTTATCAGGAAAGTTTTGTGATGCATCCAGCTATGACCTATCAACTGTCATGTAATCATTGGAAGAAAGTAATCCAAAATGGCATGAATCTAAAATTTCCCATAGGGACTGAAACGTTGAATGAAGGACTTCAAACAAAGGGTTTGTTTAAAATGGAATGTTTCAGTGCTGGTGGCTATTTTAAGTGAGTTTGTCTAGTTACTGAGATGAAGCAAAGAGTACTGGAGGAAAACTGCCATGTAGAAATGGTGATGAAAATAAGAAATACCAATCTTGTATTGAATTATGAAGTTTACCAAAAAAGGTAGAAGGATGTCAGAAAGGTAAAGAGTTCTAAGCACGTAGTAGCTTTATGCTGCTAGCTTGTGTTTTACATCTTCAACAACAACAACAAAGTATAGACTACTGGCATAAACAAAAATATTTGTTTTTTTCTTTGTTTAGTATTTTCTCAAGTACTTTGCACATCTTGCAACACTATTGATTAAATTGATCAACAGGTAGGTGTGGGAGGAATGTAACTGATGTTTTATTTTGTAGGGAAATGTTGTAAAATGAAGGCAGTAAATATTGTTGAATATAGCTTAGGTAAGGTTTGAGGTAAGTGAAGATTTACTTAGATTTAAGGAATAAATGTTGTTGAAGTAGTTGATAAGGCAACAGAATTTTAGAACACTTAAAATCTGTTAACTACAGAGAATTAACTGCTAGAGAAAAAAAAATCCAGACCTCAGTGAAAACATGTTTAGGTTTTATCCATCATGAAGATAGTCTTGCACTGAGTTCCCTCCAGATTTGCTCTGTTTATGATCAGTGAAATAGCACTCATACATCAACTTAGTATTTGCTTCCCTAATAAAAAATGCACCCAAATTAGACTCTTGTCACAAAATGACAGCTGAAAGCATTGTCTTGAAGCTTTTGATTATTAGTAGAGAATTTACATATTAGTTTTCTATGCTGACAAAATTCTGGCTTTGGGAGGGCTTCTAACAGATAAAATATGAAATCAGCTTGAAATCACAGTGCAGAAATTACTCTTCTAAATCAAAGGTGTTGATGTGATGTAGGGCATCAGTTTAAATCCTTTTGCTGGAGAATATTGCCTTGAGAAAATCCTCTCAACAAATTCAGAAACATATTTGCGCATGTTTGCTGGACACTTGATTTAATACAAGTTGTGCGGTCTATATATTTCTCAGTTCATTTATGCAGCAGTTACTGTTTTCAAAGGACTATGCTGTTGGAACAAAATTGTTTTCATTTCCCAGCTAGATTTAAATCTTTTGCAAAGCAAATTGGCTCTGTTGTGATATTTTTGAGGGGTGTAATAGTACAAAGAATTTGTATATTTTCCGAACAGTCATACTAACGTGATGATGTTCTTGCCTGGAAATGAGCACAGTACGTTCCCATCAGCAGAAGTCTTGTAATATTTCTCAAGAGAGATAGAATCAGCTGATGGTCTAAATATGTGTTTAAGTGCTACTACTTATGAAATGAAGATTAAAAGCAAAGGCTATACAAACACTGTTTTGTATTCTCAGTTTTGAAAGAGTGCATGTTTTTAACAGATCCTGCACATCAATTGTGTGATACCACGAGCAGAGCCATACCATGAGCAGAGCATATAAGAACACTTGTATCCAATTTGCTCTTAGTCTCCATGATGTACACTTTCTGGAACTTTAAGACTTTGGTCTGTATCTTTGGGTGTTCAGTATAGCTTTTGTATTACTTTTAAGTTTTGGGACTAACTCTGTCTTTGATATGACAATTATAATTCTAGTTTTATATACTTGGTGTCCTTAGTACTTTAACTTCATGCAGGACTGAAATTAACCCCAATCTTCTTCCCATCAGTATTTTTGTTGGGCTCAATATCTAAGGTCTTTTATTGGATAAGAAGAAATCCAGTAAACCCTGTTTCCAACCTTCCAATAAACATCTTTTTCCTCTTTCAAAGGTCTTGTTTTGTTTCTAAATTCTAGCAACTATTTCATAGGCCATTTCAGACAGCAGAAGTCATTACCTAATTAACTTCTAGATACTTTGTGTGAATCTACAGCAAATACAATATTTTTCCCTGGCCTGCCAACTTTGGACAAAAGTGAGCGTACCTGTCATTTCTACTAACCAACTGCCCAGCACCAGCTTTTGATGATGTAATTTACATTGGTAATTTTCCTTTATTGCTTCAACTGCATTGCTTTGGCTTGTTGACTTCCATACCTAGAAGCATGCCACAGAGCCCATATGCTTTATATCACTATAGGTGTTATACCCAGGACAAGAGGAACCCTATCTGCACCCTTATCTAGCAGGTCTTCTCTAGTGTTTCGCTGAGAATCTCCATGAATAATTCTCTCTCATGGCCTCCAGGAACCCACATTGTTCTGGCACAGGAAACAAACTAAGGCACCTGAAGATGGCATGTGAATACTTGCTTGATGATAATTTATCTCACAGGTCACTTTATATTTCTGTCAGTGTGTTTGTGCTGCTGGAAAGTATCCTCACTAGTGGATCCTTATCTTACAATGAAATCGATTTGTGAAAATTAGTTTTAGAAAGTATGTTTTTCTATTCCAACAAGTTTAGGTCACTGGCAGTGCCACTATCCTCCTGAAATTATTTAGCTACTATCTTCTGTCAAAAGCCAGTAGTGAACACCACCCCTCTAGAAACTGGTAATTGTTCTGTAACCAAATTCATATAATGATCTTCAAATCATTATAGATTAAAATATCAAGAATTATGCTCTGGGTTTGAACTTTACTTGCTGATTCGTACAGAACACTTCCTCCACATTGGTATGGAAATTTGTTTATAACAAAATTAAACGCTGGGCCAACTGCTAGAGTGTGGATTGACATCCAGCAAAGATCATAGAATCATAGAATGGTTTGGGTTGGGAGGGACCTTAAAGATCATCTAGTTCTAACCCCTCTGCCATGGGCAGGGACATCTTTCACTAGACCAGGTTGCTCAAAGCTCCATCCAGCCTGACCTTGAACACTTCTAGGGATGGGGCATCCACTACCTCTCCGAGCGACCTGTTCCAGTGTCTCACCACTCTCATCATAAAAAATTTCTTCCTTATTGTCTGATCTAAATCTACCCTCTTTCACTATAAAACCGTTGCCCTGTGTCCTGTCACTACAGGCCCTGGTTAAAAAAAAAAAAAATCTATCTATTTTAAAAGCACCCTTTATATATTGAAAGGCCACAATAAGGTCTTCAGTCTGAGCAACCCCAACTCTCTCATCCTTTCTTCATAAGAGAGGTGTTCCAGCCCTCTGATCAATTTTGTGGCCTTCCTCTGGACCTTCTCCAACAGGTCCATGTCTTTCTAGCACTGGGGACCCCAGAACTGGATGCAGTAGCCCAGGTGGTGTCTCATCAGAGACAAGATACTTGCTCATTGCCTGGCTAGGATATAACTCTGTCCAGTCATACCTGTTTGACTTTCAGTATTTTTAAGATCAGGCAAAAGCTGACAGTAATTTTAGGAGAAATTAAAGAAGCTGTTGTCCTACTTGTATTTATGAAAAACAAGAAACCATTACAGGCATGCTTAAAGATGAATGGGTGCTTCCTGAAAGAGGAACATAACATGCTTGTCCCTTACTTGGGAAAGCAAAAGTCAGAGTAAGGGTCTTGACAAAGGATTTGATTTCAGGTATAAGAGCTGTGTAAGCATCCCAAGTCATCGTTGGTGGGATGAAACAGGCTTTCTTGAAATTGAGCAAAAAGTACCTATGAAATGTAGTCTTTTCTTATTTTTCTACATCTGCCTCTAAAGCAATTAACTGTTTGGTCCTTCTTGCTTAGAGTAAAGTCAATTTATTGCTGCTTTGATGCTTATTTTGTATTGAGTGATTTCAGCCTCCTTGAAACCTTGTTACTCCATTCCGAAGGGAATGGTAATCTATACATGGAGTAGAAGTCAACTTTCACAATATTCTGCATCCTAATAGGGGATCTAACAAACTGAGGAAGTAATAGTGTATTTTTCCACTAGGATCTCTGGTACAGTTTAGGGTATCAGTTTGGGAGAGCCATGTCCCAGTAGCAGGTGTTCAATAATTTTTTGGCATGTAACAGAATGTGAGCAAGAGCTTGAGAGCATCAAGGTAACCACAGCAGTAACATACGTATGGACAGAACACTTTTAATTCCAAAAGCAACAGCAAGATTTTGCTTAGCTGGGAGTAATCAGTAACTTTAGCTACATACCTTATTCATTCTTTTCTGACATCTGTCATGTTATATGAAAACAATTTTGATAAAATGTCATATGACAGAATTTTATATATCTATATACACTTTTTTTTTTTTCCCTTCCTTGGATGATTTCCTTGTATTTGTTTGACTCCTGGCAGAGAGAATTCTCCTTCTGATCTCCTTCTTCAAAATAGAGTGGAGTGGTATCTTTCCTGGAGACAACCCAAGGGGTTTTAAATTGTGGAGCTATTAGAGAAAAACCTCTGATGATAATAATTAAACATACCTAAGTATGCATGTAGCTTGGTTTAGAGACCTGAAACTTATATAATTATTCTGATTTAGTCTGCCACAGGCAAAATGCTTTTCTTTTATCATGTACAGCAGCTTTTCCGATTATGGCCTTAAAAAAGCACTGACTTTTTTTGTGTAAAGCCAAGCCTTCTGTTTCTGGTCTTAATTCTTTCTTGAATTTTTGGCACATCATTTCTCTGTTACTTCTGCCTTTGAGTGTTACAAATCATTATTGGTTACCTCCACAAAATTCAAGCTGTTTATAATATTCTACATGTTAACCAGATATATGGGTATCAATTTACTATAAATACCTGTAATAGTAAATTTCTTCCAATAATCCTTCAGTTTCTTTCAAACCTGGTGTAAAACTTCAAAAATTCTAGAGGGTTCTTCTGCATCTTTCTCATTTGAATCATTTTTTCCCGTTAGATTAATCTATATTTTAATGGACAGTTTATTCATAGTAATAATAAAGGGATTGGGAAATATTTTTAACATTTTAATACGTTTAGAAATTATTTATTAGATAACTCACTATGCATTTCCACACATCAGAATCCAGCTTTATGTAGCAAAAAAACCAAAACAGAGTGACTTGCAATGTAATGAACGTGCTGTGTGATTGTAGTTTAGAGATTGTTTAAACTGGGAGAATAAACATTCTGACAGTACTTCATTCTAAAAGAGATTTTTGAGGTGATTTTGAAGGAAAAAGAGAAGAAAATTATAGGGATTGAATGAAAGTATTTTCTGTACAGTGTGGGACAAATACTCATCTCATGGATGTCAATAACAAATTTGCAATTAATATTCTAGTACGGTGACTGTCATTTAATTGATGAATAATAATTGCAACCCTCAAGGTGAACTTTGAAGTTATAGCCTTCTGACCAGTAGGGAGAATACAACCAGCTGTGTCTAGTTTTGTGTGTTTTGGTCTTATTGCTAAGAATATGATCAAAACCCAATATAATTTGAAGGTTTTTTTTAAAAAATATTTTAATTGTTTAACATTTCTGCATCTGCACATAGTAGCAATGTCCGAAGGCAACATTTGTGCTTGACATTCCATTGTGCCAGATTTTTAGAAAACATTTGTGAACTCCTAATTTATCGCATAGAGTGCATAATTCATAAATTGGTGGGCAGCTGTGAAACTATCCATGAAGTCTAAATAGAGGTGGCCTACATTGTACTTGGTGAAAGAAAGAATAAATCCTGAGATTTAAATCAATCTGTGAAGTTTTCAGATATAAGTAGAATTCATGTGTAAACAAGAACTTAGAGCTTTAAAAATTAGTTGGGAGATATTTTTGTTTTCTGTTTCACTCCTAGCTTTACAAGAACTTTTCCTTTCCTGGAAGGACTAGGGATACTGAAAAGATCCAAAACAACATTAAAACTTCCACTCCTTGTTTTCATTCATAACATTAAGTCATGCAAAGAAAATGCAGATCACTGCACTCAGCCTGTGGAAGGTAAGAAGTTATTGTGTCCTAAACACAAACACAGGAAGAACAGACTTTTCACCCCAACTAGGTTTTAATTCACATTAATAACAGTCAAGAAATAACATGGAAAATCAAAAGCTGAGTCTTTCCAGGAGAAACCCATGGGCTTCCCCTCTGCTGTGGTCTAAGGAAAATGGCTGCTGTCCCCAAGCTCACAGGGAAAATTATTAGACACATAACTTCGCACAATATAGAAAAGGCAACAATATTACAGGATGCTTTTAGTTTAATAGTGAATGATGACCTGTATTTCTTTAAAAGAAATACTTGAAAAGTATTAAAAACATTAAAAAAATTCTCATGTAATCTCAAATTTAAGTAAAACATCTTAAATGTTTGGAAAGGTTTCTGTGGTGTGTATCGGCTATGGGTAGTGGATAGTTGCACCAAATTTTCATTCTGACAGCTAACCTTTATGGTAAGTTTTAATTGGATTGAGGAGCCAAGTAATTAAAATGAGCCTCCATAGCCTCTGGGCTGCCTGCCAACTGCTGTACAAAAATGGCATCGCCTGAAGCACCTGTTCCTGTTTCAAAATTAGAGAAAACACTGTTTCTGAAAGAATCTGTTAACCGAGCAGAACACAAGTGACTTGGAAAAGGTAAAAGGTCACTTTTAAAATGATAACTTTTCCCTCTCATATTTTACCCAAAATGTGGACTGTTGGATCGTAAGTACCGCTAGGGTAAAACTTTGGAAATAACTTGGGATTAATTGAAATAAAGTAACATTCCTAGTCTAATTTAGGACTGCTTTCAAACAACCTGTACCCATGTGTGAAACCAGTTTTCCAAATCATCTAGTTCACATTCAGTAATCTGGAAATCTTATTTGGTGCTGAATTGTAAATGCTTGACAGTCAGGGACAAGTACTGCGTGCCTTCTGTGTTCTGACTTTTGGTGGAAATGACAGAAATTGCTTTTAAATCCGAGTTTAGGATCCAAATCTCATAAGTACTTGTCTTTAGTGAACCAGAGTTGCCCTTTCTTTTATATAGCTATTTCCCCTAACATTTACCCACCTGATGAGCAGCTTTTCCTTCTTGGTGTTTACCTTGCTAGCCTAAATAAGCAAAGCCCTTTGTCTCTTCTTATGAGATATCTATTCCTCTGATCTGTTCTATGTTCCAGTCTGAATTCATAATCTTTGAGTACGGTGGTCAAAAAGATGTGTGATAGCTCAGATGAGGTCTCACTTGTGTTTTGAAAAAAATATTTTTATTTATTAATCTCTGTAGTCTTTGCCAGAAAGACTGAAACATGATAAGGATTGCATTTAGTTTTTTATGGCCCCATTATTTTGTGACTCTTTCATCTTGTGGCTATGTCTTTGTCTTTCTCTTCCTACTCAATTCCTACTCAGTTCCTACTCAAGTTGCTAACTTACTGCAGATATTCTGGTTTTTAGTCCCCAAGGCTGTGACCTTGCACTTTGATTTAGTTCCATTTCTAACATTGCTTTCCTTGAAGTCATCCGACTTGTCTGTGATAATATCTTGATCCTTCTCTTCATTAATCCCTCCCAAGTTTGAGTCATCAACAAATCTTATCAGCACATATTTTTTTTGTTACTGTCATCATTGAAAAAATTTAATGATTATTGAGTAACTAAATTGGGAATGTCCCTCCAGTCAGTCCCATTGCCATGTCCCCTTTTGGCAATTCCTTAATGAGTTCTTCTCCAGTATATGATTTATGCTGGTTTACAAAGCCAAAGTAGACTTGATCTATAACATTTCATTTGTCTTGACCGCCAGGCAGGGAATAAGTCTATCCAGCCAAAGTAGTGTGGTATCTATCTTTGGTAAATGATTTTCAGTTTATTTGATTATCCATTCAGCTCTCTGACTACTTACCCTTCCAATTGTTTCTTTTTACTCATTATTGAGGGTCTATTGGACCTAAAGATCAATTACTTCACCCATTCTTAAAATGTTACATTTGTTGTTTTTCACCAATATGGCATTAGTGTTGACTTTACAGATTTGTTAAACAGAGTTTGAGACCGTTCTCACTCAGTGTGTGACTAAGTATGCAAAATTATTTTACTATAGTTCTAACTTTGTACTTTGTTAACCTTTGCTTCTTTTTTTGTGTGTGTGTGCGTTTGGAGGTTTGTTTGTTGTTTTGTCTTACACTTAACCTCTCTACTCTATTGAAAACTGAGACCCATACTATTTGGTTTCAGGTTGAGCCTAGATTATCTTTCATCTCCAATCCATCCTCTTTTCTTAGCAGTAAGGTGCTGCTTTCTCTGTTCTCAATTTCTTTATGAAATGGAAGACGCTTTTTCTATTTGTTTTACCTTTTTTTACAGGATGTGACTCATCTAGATCTTTGCAGTTCTCACTTCACCCCTACATTTTCTGGCCTTAAGACAATTTTTGTTGTTGTTGTTGTTAAGTACTTTTCCAGCATTCCTCCAAAGCTTTTTTATTTTTGTTTATACTGTTTATTTTTCATCCAATTAGGTTTCACTTTCCTGTTTGCTTGGTGTTTCCAGCTCTTAAAGTATTCATTCCTAGATTACATGGTTGATAGAATATTTTTCTATAATATATCACTAGACAGAAAAATTAATGATTTTTTGCTTACTATTCATAGCTATTTTCCCATAAAGAACATCTGCTACGTTGCTGTACAACTGACACTAAATCTTTTTTAAACCAATGATGAGGTTTCTTCCTGTGCTTTAGTCTATCATAAAATGCCAAAGGTAAAATTTCTCATTTAATCTTATTACTAGTGCCAGGGGATTAATGTCAGGTGGCACTTGTGGTGACAGTGAAAAGATTAAAAAATAATTCCATTAAACCTGTCTACTGCATTTGATATTTGAACCATTAATAAGAGGGATTACCTTCTTTGTAGGCCGTGGTAAAAATAAGCTCAGCATAATTGTCTTAGGAACCAAAGGCCTCCTTACTTTTAATACGTGAAAGATTCCATTTCATAAAGATCTCTGATTAAGACATTCATTGAGAGTTTAGTCGTATTAGGCTAATGGGAAAGATCAACATAATAGTTCCCTCATTTTCTGATGATGAACATTATAGGTTTTCTGAAGGTATATAAACATAGTGAAAACATACTCCCTCTTAAATTTCCCCATTTCCATATAGTTTGCATTATGTTATTTCTTCAGCACAATTTATCAGAAGGGAGAAGTCAAAAATATAAATGGAAACAATTAAAAGAGCCAAAATTATTTACAAAAAGGTTTCTATTAATTCTTTTTTCTTTTTTAGTAATTTGCTACATCCTTATTTTCCCACAGCAAGAAAAAGTAGAGGTTTAAAGAACCTACATGCATTTTTTCAGCTGGGAGTAATTTATTATCTTTTCTATATCTGGAAAATGAAGAAGAGGTACTAGATCTGTGCAATGAAGTAGGCCCTAGATGCAGTCCAATTGTTTTCCTCACATTCATGCTTCTAAAAGAGTAGAAAGACCCTCTTTTTGTAAAGATGTAACCAGCACAGTGGTGGTCCTGGATATAATTTAGTGTTGGAAGCTTTGAATTCTTCATAAATGCTGTGAAATCACTTTTGTGCAAATAGATCCTTTACAATAAAGCTAGCTAGGTCTTGGGTCATGCTGTTCCTTGGTACACATGTTTATTTTATTGTCTGCAAATGTTTTAATGCAGTTTAAAAATTGTTTTAAAATGGCTTACTATATACTGCATATATATACTGCATCTAAGAAGCCCTTTGAAATTTTAAAGACATTAAATAGAAAACATAAAATATTAGAAAAGTTAATTTATTAAACTTCCATTTATGTTAAGATTTTTTTGTTGTTGTTTATTAAAAATCAAGAATATCTTGGACACGGGAGGGTATAGCAAAAGTGGCAGGTGTTACTGTATATGTTACTTTTTTTTTCGAGATGACTAAGAAACTTCAGTGGGAGCTAACCCCTTAAATTTCAGGTATCTGTGCAGCATAATGAGTGGATAGAACAGTGTGCCCAGCCTCTCAGTTAAGTTTGGCCTGAATAACAGAGGGATGGAATGTGGAAATTTCAATGCCAAGATATCAAGACCTACAATAACTTATAGTTTCCATATTTTCATTATGTTTGACTTCTGTACCAAGCAAACTTGTATGATAAAAAGTAGCATTAGTCAATACAGGGATATAAATTTTTACAAAATGGAAAAAACCAAAACAACTTCTTTAGAAGGAAGCTACAACTCATAAATGTGAGCTATTTAAAAAGAACTTTTTTAAAAGAAAGGAAATAAACACATGGATAACAGTGACCTCACTGAATCTGGATTTACAGAGTGCTTTTTACAAGGTCTCTACCAAATTTTCTTAAAGACAATAAGCTGTTGTGAAATAGGAGGGAAGGCCACCTTGTAAATTAACAACTGGTTAGGACTGAGAAAGGGAATAAACAGTCAATGTTTTACAATAGAGGGAGAATACCAATGGGGATCTGTGCTTAAGTCTATGCTGTTTATAACTTAGTGGGGTGAGTAGAGCAGTAAGAAAATTTGCTGATACGAGAAAGTCAAAACCAATATGTCTACAAAAAGCTGCAAAGTGAACTTGAGTACTGAGAAACTGAGCCAATAATACGAAAGGTGAAAATCACTATCAGAGTTAATAAATGCCAAGTCCTACACATGGAAAAAAAACCCCTATAGTATAGCTGCACTGTCCTTGTAACCACTTGCACAACAATGAGTTCTAAATTGATCATTAACACTCAGAAAATAATATTTGTTAGTCAGTCCCTACTGGTAATCAAAAGGCAGTTGGAATGTTAGAATTATTGGGAAAGGAATGGAAAGTAAAGCAAAAAACATCTTTATGGTATGATGCATGCATACTTGCTATTCTGTGCTATTCTAGTTGCACAGTTTTTACGAGAATATAGCAGAACTAGAAAAAGTACCTAACAAGAAAGGAGAACCGGAAGACTGGGATGGCCTTTCATGTAGGAAGAGGCTGAACGGCTTAGGAAAGTGAGGAAGAGAAAGTTGATTTGAGTGACATGGCATTAGAAAAAAGAATAATTAATAATTGTTCAGTTTCTAGAAAGAAGAGGAACTGAGGGATTTGAGGTGAAACTCTCAGGTAATAGATGTAAAAGGAACAAAAAAGTACATAATATGTAACTTCAGCATAGGAAGTCATTATCATAGGATGTTTTGGGTGCCAAAAATATAAATGGATTCAAAGCAATTGATTGATTCAAATAAAATTTATCAAGAAATATCAAATGCAATGTAGAAGGAACAGTCTGTGGTTTAGGAAGCTCTAAATCACAACCTGTTGGAAACTTGTAACGTATATATGACAATAATGTTCCGTATGTGCCCAATTTTCATATACTTTACCCTGGATTTTGCTACGTATCCCTATCAGACTTGTTTTGTTGGGTTTCCTTCAGTTGATCCCAGACTCTTAATTCACTGAGTCCTAAAGCAGAAGCCCAAGTGAGTACAGGAGTTCTCACTTTTCTATATTCTTTTATGTTAGAATTAGTCATAATCTGTCTATTTAAAAATGAAGATACTCTCTGCTAATGTAGTAATGACCAGTGAAATAAAGTAAATACTATTTGTGGAAGCGTCCACACTTCTAAAAATCTCTTCTGTGACCGAACTTTAGATCACAAATGATCAACAAATGATGAACTGCAATTCTAAATATTTAATAATAATTATGTTTTGTCCTGAATTAAAGCCAACCAGTAACATGTTTTATGACCTATTATCAGAAGTTTCTTGGGAGTCCTCATTGCTGTACAAGGAAGACTTAAATCGCATAACAGCGTTAGTCCAGGGTTAACTACCAGTCTTCCTCCTTTCTTGCGGCAATGAAAACAATATTATTTCATCACTGCTTAGGAGAGACTAATGAACTGGCACAGATGTTGGTGTTATATCTTTTTACACTTCTGTTGAAGAATGAGTAAAATAGAAAATAGATTTCTTCACACAGTATAACACAGCAAAACTTCCAGCAAATAACTCTTTCCTTTTTTTTATCCATCAGATTGTAGGCAGAGTTTCCAGATAAGCATTTTAGCTGCGTTTTATCTTTCTTTTACCAGAACATCTGCTTCTCAGTTCTCAGTAGGTGTTTTTGTTTACCATGCATTCTACCCTGATTGCCTAGTCAAGAGTACGCTTCCCAATGATTTACGTGACTGAAACTTAGACTACTGTGGTAATGAGGACAAATGCCACAGATATTTTATTGTTGGAGGCTATTTGCTCATGTTTTTAAACAAATATGGTTTATTTGCATTTTGCAGCTTCTTATGTGGCTGTTTTCTTGAAATATGCAGTACCTGAGTTTATTGGCAGGAATATTTGAGGAAATGTCAGAGGGGAAAAAAAGACTAACAAAACCAAACAATAAAAAAGGGGGAAAAAAATGTAAGGGAAGGCAATGGGAGCATCCACTTCTAGAAGAGGGCAATTGATCCATGAGAGAGGCTTAAAAAAACTGTATAGAGCAGGAAAGCAGTATTCAGGATAGGAGACCCAAAATGTTTTGCTATGACTCTGTTGGATAATAGCTTACATTAGTAAATGCAACTATATCAACTGGAAATACAATTCTAAAATGTTTGAGGAGAAATATACCATAGAGCTATTATGTTCAAACCCACTTGTGATTCCAAAGACTCTTTGTAAAATTAACAGCTTGTGTTTTCAGAAATGCAGGTAGAAGAAAAAGCATAATGAATACATTACTGGCTAATTCTGACTAGTGGAAATTTGAGGGAATTGTATTGTGCTGTACCTTGCTGCACATTTGTGTTAATTTATAGTGCTATGTGATACCGAGTGCAGGCCCATGTTGTACGGGCTTGGTTGAAAACAACCCAAATACAAAAAAGAAAGTAAAAAAAAATGGTCCATCCCAGTTTTCCTAATAAGTTGTAAAGCTTGTCTTCGAGGAAGGATGCTGATGCTGTCTCTGGCAATTGTTTATATATATATACACCTATTCAGAAATTTAAACAGCTCTTATTTAAACTACTCTTAACATTAGGAAGCTGTTCCAGAATTTAATACCTCTGGTAATTAGATACTCCTTTAATTTTCAGTCTCAATATTTCAATGGCTGACTTCTTATCCTCTTGTAGTAATGTGGACACTGGCATTTACTTTTTCTAGCTGTTCTTCCTTCCTCATGTTTACCCTTCTCTCTCACTTTTTTTTATAGAAAATTATCTATTATCACAACATCAGTCTTAGTTTCGTTTGCCTCTACAAACCATACTATTTTGATATAATTTGCGAAGTAGATAATCCAGTCCTATGCTCATAACAATTGCTTTTCTCTGTATGTATTCCAACTTGAAGCCATATTTTTGAGCACAGGAGACCCAAATAATATTTCCAGATGTCCAGATGTGATATTTGGACAATATCTCACCTGTGACTTATACAACAGTATTGATCTTCCTTACCCTTTCTAGAAGTATGGTAAATTCAATATCCTTTTCCAAAGCAGACTTACACTGATGATTCATAGCAATTCTGTGACAGAGTAATATCAGTGATTTGCTGCAGATAAGCATTGGCTTTTTACAGAAATTTTATCAGTCCTGAAATGCATGATATTGCACTCTATATTAATGGTATTTTATTCCATTTTCTGTATGCCAAATCAAGTTATTAAATTTATCTTGATTTTCTGACCCTCTGTATTAGTAATACTTTATCAAAACCATTTTTATTAGCACCCTTCTCTTTGGGGTATTATTAGTGTAAATATTTAACAAATGGGGTCCAAGCTGATCCCTGAATAACCTGTTTAACAACAGTCCTTCAGGCTCAGCAGTTGACTTTTCAGTACAACCTGTTTCCCTTTTCCATTTAACCAGAAATCTCTGTTCTGTTAGGTAAAGTATGTGCTTAGCTTTATGCACTGAGCTGTATGACTGATGCCAAATTAAACTTAAGTGTGCACTTAAGCATTTTATTAGAACTTACCATCTACTTTAAGTATGTTTCCAGTGTAAAACAATAGCATCAATGAACCTGAATTTGCTTCTAGTATTAATATTTGATGGAATAAGAAGAGAAGGTAAGGTGAATTATGACAAAAGTATGGAACTATAGGTGGCAGGGATCACATGAGTCTGAGCTTCATGCTCAAACAGCTGAAACTCTGAATGATCTGCTGCTACTCCAGATCTGAAAAGCATGCTCCACCTGCATATTTTGGTCATGTCTACAGAAAATTAATTTCTAAGCTTTCTCAGCCAGGTTATTAAAGGTTCTTTTTTATACAACACTAATAAAAGTTTATTTTCTAGATGTTGTGCAGTGTATTGATTAGTCTGAAAGAGCAGCTATATTTTGCATTAGCTAGAATAGAAGGAAGCAATGTATAGAAATATTATTCATTAAGACTAGTCTTGTGAGCTTAACATTGTTTTTTACAGCTGATCTTTATTTTTAAGTCCATTGAGCTTGATAGGTTTTACTTGCCCTCTCCATTAATATTTGACTGTGGTGTTTTGCTGTATTTCATGTAAATTAAAATAGCTAATATAAGTCACTATAATTACATACCCAGCATAGTAAAGAGGGAAGAAGAAGATAGTCAGCAGGTAACAAGCCTTTCATAAGATGCGGTAACAAATGGTTATCTAATTCTAGCCAGAAGCGTGTGTGTACGTATGCCAGGCAAGGTGCGTATGTGGAGTCATGCTGAACCTGTATTTGATTTGCTTGTACAAAGGTTAACTGAACATACGCTGCGCTATTGCTCACAGTAGGCTGCCAAGCATTTGGAAATACCAAAAAAAAGTGCATTCATTGCAAAAGGAGATGTGTTAAGAACGTAGGAATCAAAAGAGCATCCATATTAAGCCAGCTTCATCTAGCCCAATATCCCATATCTGACTATAGCCAAAAAGCAGCTGTAAAGGGAAGAGTACAAAAAGTAAGGAAGTACAATGATGCTTTCCCCAAATATTCTGTCATCAGTCTCTACAATTTTGTGGACTGTTTTTCCTAATCCAACAGTGATCAATTTATCATATTTTGTTTGTTTGTTAAATGGAGGCTGTAGCCTCACTTGAAACATCTTGGCAGCATGAGATACTCTGAAGTTCTCTTACACAGTTTCCTGTGACAACTTCTCTTGACATTCAGGAATTGACATTCCAAAACAAGCTTGTCTGCAAGATATAACAAGACTAAAAATAGTTGCAAGAGAAATGCAGCGTTGGCTCTCATAATCCTGTTTGTGCGGAGCTTCTTCAAAGTCTAATGTTGATCACCCCTGAGTATTTTGTTAAGGAAGACCTATAGGGAATAAAAATCAAGGGAAGGCATGATGAAAATCTCATGCAGTGCAGCAAGATAATTTTACAATCCTATTCATAAATTCCAGTAGTTTCATTTTGTGAAGTTGAAACTAAGTGAAGTGGGAGCCAAGGTTTTATGGATAGCCTTGATTCAAGCTCTCAGATCTTCAAATTAGAAGATATAACAGCAATCCATTCCCACTATTCCTGCCAAGAGTCTGAACCAGATTAATTTTCTTTTGATGTAAATGAATGGTTGCCTTTTTAGTAACAAGGATCTACAAGGATAAGGCTGAAATTCAAAAAAAGACTCCTGATTTTAACTTAGGAAACTAACTTCCTAGTGATGCAGATAAAGTGTTTTGACTTCTGAAACAGCTGGCTACTTACTTCCAGTCCCCCCAGCTTTTATATTATTTCTCTAAGACTGTCTGTATCTATATATTTTTATAATTATGATTAAAAAGTATTTATTTGACATATGAGTTTAGAATTTTTGATCTATTGTTTTTAAAGCCAGTACAGTAAGAAAGGAAAATTTTTTTGGTGCCTATTTCTTCAATTTTTCCAGAATCATTCTACAATTTTCCAGACATGAGGAAACAAAATGAACAATGGCACGAGAATTGTATTTCAGGCAGCCTCTACATTTCATGGTTACTATCACTTCCTGTCCTTACCTAAGCTTTCTTGAGGTCAGCTTGATTCTGCCCTGCAGAAAGAGCAATTATCACTCTCTTAATTAGGTTCTTTTTAAAAATTGGGAATCCATTCTTAATCCATCTCAAAGTATGCCTCACTGTTGTCAGGTTGGGTAGGGCAGCAGTTTCCAGGTTTTGAGCAACTGAAGATAAAGTATTTCTTAATGCAATTCTAGATTTTAGGGCATTTCTCCCTTGTTGGTACGAAAAAGCCTGTTGGGTTTAACGCCAGTAGCCAGAATCAAAGCTACTCCTGTTTCAAGACTGTGTATGTATTCAGATGTGGATGCATCTGAGCTGCTTGCTGTCAGTGAATTTATCCTCACAGGGCTACCAAAAAGAACGTAAGCACGCCTCCAGTTCTTTCAGATGGGGGAAAAAAAATGAAGTTTTGAGAGATTATCACAAAGTGGGGGAGGCTGGGACAGGACCAAGTCCAGGATTCAAAGGTGCTCATTTCCAGTCTTCTACTGTAAGGTTAGAGACAACAGTATAGATTTCCCATGCTTTTGTCTTTTAAGAATGATTTGAGATCTGAGTTGTTACTGTGTATCTCTTTACTTATGTTTTCTCATATGAGTTTTAACACTTTGATTGGCATAGAGTCTCTAAGTTAAGAAACTTTAAAGCTAAGCAGGAAAGATTACACTGTCTCATGAATAACAAATGAAGTGTGACAGGAAAGCACATTATCTTTTAAATTGCACGTAACTAATTTGTTAATTACAGTCAGAAACAATGTTGCTACCTTAGTTTAAAATCCCCAAATAGATCCCGGGATTTGCAGCCAAAGTTTAATATGTGACATTGGTAAATACCCACTGAGAAGAAAAATCTGCAGGATTTGGCTCAGAATTTAAGTAGGACTTCCTTGTTTCCCAGCCTGTTTGGAGTAGTCGTTAGCAATTATACTTACTTTAACACCTAGGGCCCATCCCAGAACAGTTTACCATTGTGCTAGGTGTGGTAAGAAGAAAAAATGGCCTTTCCACACGCAGTTTAGAATCTGATATAGGTAAAACCCGACATATGTATAATCTGAAATAAGTTTTAAACAAAGAAGATGGAAACAGTAGGGAAAAAAAAATGGGATTGTCCTTAGACACAAAAGAAGCAAAATGCTTTCTAGCTTCATATTATACTGTATAAAGCATATTAATCTCAGTTTTATACCAGCTTCAGAGTTGGTAAAGTCAACAGGAGGACACCTGACCTTTCTCAACTTTCTCCTAGCTCATGAAATTGTATGGAGGGTCAGGTTTGCAGGCAGCATTACATTGTTTTAATGAATTTAACCTGATGCATGCAAATAAAGATAACTAAAGACCTCCTCATGACTCTAAAGTTCTATTTATTTCTGTATTGATACAATACTGCAGAGTCCACTGAGAAATTTTCAATTACTTCTTTATTCTGCTTTTACTGTAACTTTGTTCTTAGCCATCCTAAGAATACTAGTGACCTCAGTCCTCAGCTAAGTCATCCCTGACTTTGCTAGGTAATTTCTAAAGGAAGTACTGAGTTTTCCTCACTTTCTGATTGTTAAGCTATGTATTTCTTTCAGACACTTCTCTCTGTTGGAGGTCAGACTGTGAATGAATAATAGAAAGCCAGCAGCAGTATAGGACTGGTATTACATCTCGTCATGTGGTAATTTGGGAGGGGAATCATGACCGCTTTTTTTGAGATTCCTATGATTCCAGTTTTCCAATTTCACAACCTAATGAAACAATCTTTCTGTTATATTTTCGTATAGAATAATCATTTCCTCTGGTCCTTTCATGCTTTCTCTCCTGCTGTTCTCCTTTGCCATGGGAAAAACTTCCAGAAAGTGTCTGCAAAATCGTCATATTTACCGTTTAAAAATTCTGTGTCAAGATTTCTTAAACTCTTTGACCTTTGTTAGTAAATTGGTGCACAGTGACCACAGCTTAGTACTTTAATAGCTGTCCTGCTGTTCTAGACCCTACTTGTGTGGTGTTTGTATTGTCGGGATTTTTAGTAATGAATTCAGTGGGATTATTTATATTGCCTAACTTCAAATCCACTATTGTTTTTCACATTTGAATATGACTGCATATAGGCATAGCCTATAGCTTATTTATTAAAATATTGTAGTATAATTGAAAGGGTTTAAAATCATTAAATAGAAGAGGAAAATGAAAAAGGTATTTGATACTTTCAAAATTTTGAAATATAGAAATCTTAAATGAATAAAGTTATGTGTGCATCATTACATTGTATACCTTTATAATAAATCTACATAAAATATAGCAAGACCTGTACTGTGAAGGTACACTTGGATCTGACTTTATTTTGAACAGTGTTGTGATAGGATGGATATTTACTCTTTCAGCTAGATAGCATAATATAGGTTGGAATCAGATGCTTATTGGCTTCCCAAATAATGAGGGGACAGCAAAGTTCCTTTTAATGTCAGAAAAATGTGTAAATAATTTCCTCAGTAGTGGAGCAAAATCTCCATGGGCTGTCTCATACAGCAACATTTCCTTAGCAAGTTGTTTTTTTAGGAAAAAACAAAAACAAAAAAACCACCACAAAGTTCAAAAATGAGTCATGGCTGTGAGAGATGGGGACTGGTCATATGTGAGAGTGAGTTTTCAGGGGCATCTAGTAATTATTCTTGACTAAAGAGAATTTTGAAAGTTGGAAAACTTGCTTTATATTATAGATCTGTGAACTAAAAGTGTTTTCTTAATTGCAGGTCATACTCAGGTAAGCTAAGACCTCTTTAAGCTTAATTTATGTGCTTAAGCCAAGAAGCAAAATATGTACTGATACCTATAGGACTTTGAAGAACTCCCTTTTGGAGTAGAGGGGGAGTAAAGCTAAGGCTGAGTTTCCTCATGGAGATGATAGGACAGTTCAAGGAGATGATAGGGTGATCATGGAACCAGGCAGCTCATCCTAAGAGTTCTAGAAACATATAATGTAGTAATAAAGCTGTAATGGTAGCGACCAAAGGTGCCTCTAGTTCTGTCTCTAGCAATACCAAAAGTTGATGTGCAGTGAAGAATATAAGAACAGGCAACCATCAGGTGAACACTCTGCATGAATACTGTTCTAGCATCCAGTGATCTTTAGGTCAGGCACTTGCCAAATTAGGAGTGATGCTATGGCATTAAATAACCTTGTATGGGTCTCTATCTCATCAGTTTGTCCATGTAAACTTTTAGGTATTGTCCTGGTTTCAGCTGAGATACCGTTTGTTCTCTTTATAGTGGCTGGTATGGGGCTATGTTTTGGATTTGTGCTGAAAACAGTGTTGTAACACAGGGATGTTTGAGTTGTTGCTGCACTAGTCAAGGACTTTTCAGCTTCCCATGCTGTGCCAGATGTAGAAGAAGCTGGGAGGGGACACAGCCAGGACAGTTGATCCAAACTGACCAAAGGGCTATTCCATACCACATGACGTCATGCTCGGTATAGAAAGCTGGGGAAGAAGAAGGAATGGGGGTACATTTGGAGTGATGGCGTTTGTCTTCCCAAGTAACTGTTAGGCACGATGGAGCCCTGCTTTCCTGGAGATGGCTGAACACCTGCCTGCCCATGGGAAGTAGTGAATGAATTCCTTGTTTTGCTTTGCTTGCGTGCGTGGCTTTTGCTTTCCCTATTCAACTGTCTTTATCTCAACCCTCGAGTTTTCTCACTTTTACTCTCCTGATTCTCTCCCCCATCCCACCAGGGGGGAGTGAGTGAGCGGCTGTGTGGTGCTTAGTTGCTGGCTGGGGCTAAACCACAACAGGTATCTAAAAGATTCTGCTGAAAGTTGTTCCAAAACTTCACTGTCTTATGTGGGGAACTTCCATTTATGTATTTTGAACTTGCTTTCTGCCAGTTTCTTTTGATGACCCCTATTCTTTTATATTGGAAAAGACCGTGAACAGCTGTTCTGTCTGGGTTTGACAGACTGCTATAGATACTTTTCTCTCAATTATTTTTCCGGGACAAAGAGTCATATTCACTTGAGCTGTGTTTCAAGGAAGCTGTTCTGTATATGCCTCTGACTATTCATCTCATTCTTCCCTGGTTCTTTACTAGTTGTCTGTCCCTCTTGAGATGGGTAGTACTTGCTTTAGAATGAGTACAGATGTTACTTTGATAAACCTATTGCCCTAGTTTGGTAGTATGAAGTTTAATAATATTTACCCTGTTTCAACCCTTCTTGGATAATAATATCCCCTTAGAGACTATGGACCAGTGCTTTTATGATCTACCTATTAAAGAATCATGTTGAAAGGAGGAGGCTGGGCAAGAAAACCTTCTTTTGACCCTTCCCTATCAATTTCTTTCTCTCACACATATGACATGTACACACACATGTGAATATACACAGCCTGCAATGATCATCAATGTTCAGTCTCAGTGCCTGCATAAACTAAGAAGTCTGATGTTTTGCAATTCCAATGTTCAGTAAACTGAAAGAAACTTTTTTTTTTTTTTGATTAAGGAAAAGCCCCAGGAAGATTAAACTCGTTCATTACAGGAGATAATTGCCACAAAAACCCCACAGATTCCAAACCTGTTTAGAATTTTTCTTTAAAACAATTTATTTTCTGTCATGGAATAAATGAATGTATACGTATGTTTAATTGTGCTTACTGATTTAATTGAAAAGTGAAAACAAGTTCGTTTGGACTGCTAGCCCCTTACAAGTGAACTAATGAAAACATAATTCTACTTCATATTAAATCATCATTACTGAAGGAAAAGCTGTTATGAGAACAGAGAACAGCTACTTCGAGATATACGATAAGATCTACAGAGAACAGTTCATTTAGGTAGGGTTTTCCTAGGTCTTGGAAACCATGACCAAGATAAATGTGACTTTTCTGCATAAGGCTGATCTAAATTTATTGCTTTTCCATTGAGGGATTAGAAAAGGTTTTCTGCTTTGAAGTTTACTGATGTTTCAAAATGAGAAAAACGTTCATACCATATGAATTCTAATCTCATGTAGACAATTGAAAAAGAGATACATGACTTATGTCAACCAAAACCAGCTTCTTTTCCAAAGCCAGACCGTAGGCAAAGCTTAACATATTTTCTGGAATAGACTGAATAAAAGATGTTACTTTTGGTTAACACAAATTAAATGGTCTTGCTTCCCTTAAATTTCCTAATGACCTGCTTTTGACTTGAGCAAAAAAATTCTACGCTGATTTATACTTTGTGAAGACTGGTATGTTGTTACAGCTCAAATGCAGATGCCTCCACAGTCTTCGCAGTAAAAGCCAGGCTTACAAGCCTTAATTTCAAATATTTTAATTGCCAATAGTTAAAAATTACCTATTTCTAAGGGATTTGGGGGGATTTTTACATTTATTAGTTTATTATATGCTGTTAAGGTGATCCGATGAGCACAGTGAAGAAATTAAAGAACACACTAAAATTAAATCTATATAGAGAACAAGTATTTCTTGCTTTTGGCAAGAGCAAAATGAATTTTCAAACTATTCAAGACTATGTGATCTGGGACTAGAGAAATGAGGGAAGGGATTTTCTTAGGCAGTGTATTTAACAAAAGGTTAGAGATTAAGTAGTAGTAGAAAGAAATTCCAGAGCTGAACAAGAATGACTTTTATGGTAAACCAAGACAAATTATTGTTCATTAGGAGGAATAGAACTCTATGAAATCAACATTACTGTAATCTGTGTTCATATTCAGACTTATGTTAGTGTATTATGATAAATTTTCATTAAAGTTTTATTGCTTTGCCATTATATATTTGCATGATACCTGTACTTCAGTTATCATTCCTTGCTACTACTTAGACTCTTAGCTGCTTTTATTCTGAAATTACCTCTTTAGCTTAACAATAGTGGCTAAAACAATCAAGATAAACATTTAAAGACTTAAAGTATGTGTCAGCTGGAGTTTCTGAACCCTGCAATTAAATTTAAAAATCAGATTTTGGTCATCTTTCAACTATTTGTTGAGGCAGATCATAAATATATGACCCAAATTCTAGATATGTAAACTCATAAGCAGTAATGTTAAGGAAAAAAAAATATCACTTAATGCCAGTGTGACAATACTTTCTATGTAAGCTTCCCATTGTTTTCACTTAAGCCTGGTTTATGGAGATGGAGCAGTTGGGGTACAATAGCACGGCTTATCTAGCAGATCTGAGAACGTGGAATATATTTTTGTCATTAACAGAACTTTGCAATGTTTAAATAAGCAGTCCAGTCTGCCTGGTTGTACGCACAAGTACAAAGTACTTTGCCTAAGTATATGTGTGTTTAAGAAACAGGACAATTTACAATGTGTTTAATAGCTTATTTGCAAATCTTTTATGATTTTGGTAGTCCCAGAGGGAACTTCAGGGACCAGTTTGTTTTTCTTGGAGTTGTTTTTTCTGACATCAAACTCGAACATTGCTGTGCTGCCTAGCTACTGATCACGCTTCACTGTTTTCCCTCATAAAAGAGCATTCTGTCTAATGAAAAATAATGTTCTGAAACTATTATAAAACTTGAAATATTTTTTTCTTAGGTACTGCCAGCAATGCCTATATCCTAGGTCTCTTGTATTTTAAGCTGAGAAACCACAAAAGGCAAAACGGGTATTTTCAGATGCTTGCAGAAGAAGCAGGCCTTCAGATTTTTATTTTTTTTTTCTCTTTTAAAAGACATGGATCCTGTAGGAGATGGCATTTGTGGTGCACTCATTGGCTGTCCTCTTCACTGGGAGGGTGAGAAACAACCCCTCCGAATTTGTAAAGTAATCTTTTGTCAATTCAGATGTGGATGTGCAGAGTTTTATTGCACAATTTACCAAATGGTATGACGGCTGCAGCTGCAAATCTTTTTAGATGACTCCCTTGGAGGTTAGCATTAATTACCTGAGGCAGGTGGGGGAGAGGGGAAAGAAGAGGGTGTACAAAAGCTCACTGGCATTTTTTTTTTATTATTATTATTGCATAGGGTCAAACAGGAGCACCTCAAAAAAAATGAAGCTAAAAGGTTAAGCGAAGTAAGTATTATTTTCGGCGGAAAGGAAAGGGAAGCAGAAAATAAGGCCGTAGGCACCGGGCTCACCCTCTCCCTGTGGCCTTGCTCGAGCACCTCAGGCTGCGGCCAACACCGGTCGCTGTGCCCCCCCCGGCCCCTGCCATGGCGCAGTGAAACGGCATGGCTGAACTGTCGAATGGGTGCTGTGATGAAATGGGGAAAATCACGATTTCCTACAGCTGATTTCATGCCAGAAAGTGCAGCTGGCCTGCGTGCCATGCTCTGACAGCGAGTTTTGTGAAGCAGAGGGGGCAAGATGAGGGACGAGACCGTGAGGTGGGAGGCCAGGCCCCAGGAGCTGCATTGTGCTATGGCAGGCTGGGCAAGGGGTTGTACTTCTGCTTACCTTTGCCTGTTTGTAAACCTGAGCCCTAATTGCGACATGTGGGGTTCCGCCCCCCCCCCCCCCCCAAATGCATGGTATGTTTTGAGAACTTTACATGAAAAAAAACCACGGATGGCATCCTGGCTTGTATCAAAAATAGCGTGGCCAGCAGGACTAGGGAAGTGATGGTCCCCCTGTACTTGGCACTCGTGAGGCCGCACCTCGAATACTGCGTTCAGGTTTGAGCCTCGCACCACAAGAGAGACATTGAGGTGCTGGAGCGTGTCCAGAGAAGGGCAACGAAGCTGGTGAAGGGTCTGGAGCACAAGGCTGATGAGGAGCGGCTGAGGGAACTCGGGTTGTTTAGCCTGCAAAAAAGGAGGCTGAGGGGAGACCTCATTGCTCTCTACAACTACCTGAAAGGAGGTTGTAGAGAGGTGGGGGTCGGTCTCTTCTCCCAGGTAACTAGTGACAGGACAAGAAGAAATGGCCTGAAGTTGTGCCAGGGGAGGTTTAGACTGGATATTAGGAAATTTTACTTCACTGAAAGGGTTATCAAGCATTGGAACAGGCTGCCCAGGGAAGTGGTTGAGTCACCATCCCTGGAAGTATTTAAAAGATGTTTGGATGAGGTGCTTAGGGACATGGTGTAGTGGTGGTGTTGGTAGTGTTAGGTTTAGGGTTGGACTCGATGATCTTAAAGGTCTTTTCCAACCTATAGGATTCTGTGGTTCTGTGAAAGGGCAAGATGATTCCCCTTCCCATAAACAAGTTTAACTTGTGTATCCAAGAAGTTGCGCGGGATAATTCAGCATTTTCTGTTACTGCTGCTCACGACCATCCTTTCATCCTCATCCTTCCTGGATGGAAGACAGATGCTTGCATTCCTCAGAAAATGCTGAAACTTGTGATCACAAAAAATTTGTAACCTATTAAGTAAACACTGTTTAAAGTAGCTTTAATTTGTAGGAAATATTTGGAATTTAACAAAAGTTATGGAGTGCTAAATGCTTTACTTGTTAATATTTAACAACCTAATTTATATTTTAATTCACCAATTCTGAATCCTTGTGATATTAGTTATGATTATTTAAATAAAACGAAAGTTCAGGAAAACCTCAGGGCAGGTTTTGCAGCTTGCTCTGTAATCCTGAGGCTGCTTGGATTGAAACATGCACAATAGAGTCAAAAGCTACTTTAATTTGATCTGCAGGATTAATTCTCTGAAAGAGACAATCCAGCCAGCACAAGCATTAGAGATGGTGCTTTCCTTCTGTAACCCAGTGCATTCTGTCTCTCTAGCAACCAGGTTTAGAGAAACTTTGACAGACAGTGTTTGTTTGTCCGTAAGTAACAGTGGTCCGGCAGACATGGGGTGGCTACCTTCATGCCTTGTCCTACCAGTTTTGCCATGTGTCAGTGTTATCCTGGGGAAGAAGAACGGTTTGTGCCTGCAGTGAGAGCTCCTGACCAAACTCTGGCAGGAGATGGGGTGGAGGACGTAAACAGCAGTGTATTGCCTCAAAAAAGCAGTTAGGAAGTCCTGGCAAAAGCGCGGAGCAAAATCATGCCTAAGCCTCCAAGGTGAGGGACAAAAAAGAAAAGTATTTCTGAGGGACTGTGTATAATGTGCCACAGTTCTGGAAAGCACTGGAGGAAACTGCGTTACAAGTATAAAGTGAGAAGATTTATTTACTGACAATTTTGTTTTAATCTGCTATGCTCAGCATTGCTAAATATTCTCTGTTGAAAATGTTATGGTGTGCTAGTGTATTCTAATGCATCTTAGCTTAAATGAGGGAAGGGTCCTTTGGTGTTCTTTGCCTGTTTTTATTCCAAAGAGAAGACAGGGCAATGCCATTTGCAGAGGTTTGACTGATTTGGGATCCTGTCTATCATTGTGCTAGAGAGGACTAGTCTCTAATGCTTTGCTACCTCTCAGCTGAGATAATATCTGTAGCACTCCAACAGAGGAGGGGAAATGTGAACACCTGTGATCCATAAGGACCTTGGAAGTGTGTATATGTGATTCCTTTTTCATTTTTGAAGGTTCCTCCCCGTGCGTGCACACACCCACACCCCCATGGTTTTTGTGTTCATCAAATTAGGGTCTGTTTTCCATATCCCTGTTTCTTTTTCCTTTGTGCTGAACATATTTGTTGTAGTGATGATTCTCATGCTTAATCTTTGCTAGTTTATCCTTTCTGGAAGCAGAAGCCTGTCCTGAACCTCAGTTAATTTTTTTACTGTTATTTTAATGGTCTTCAGAGATCTTCAGCTTCTGACTTACTGTGTTCTGCTGGAAGCCCAGCTGCAATATATTTTTCTGCTCCCCCCCATCTAGAACTGTGCTGTGGTCACAGTGGCCTCTATGTCTCTCTCAGCTGTACTGAGTAACTGAAAGAATTTCCTGGAGACAATTGGGTCACAAGCATCCATGGGGAACCCCTTTCTTGCAAATTAGATTGTCAGGGACAGAATAAGTTGTGTGCCACTTCATCTCTGCTAATGAAATATTTCCAAGCAAGTTTTGCTGCTTTTTTTAGTATGTGATTTTAGCCTCTTAATCCAATCCTGTGTTTTTATCATTTGTATTGAATGTGAACATAGGAAAAAAGCTTGCTTGTCCTATTTCTTGCAAGTCTATTTAAAACCAAAGAAGGTACAGAATGTGGTTTGGGATGTGAGGAGAGGTGTTTTAGTCTAAAATAAAAAATCCCCCTCCCCTCCCGCCATAGTGTGCACTGTGTTACATAATTAAAACAGTCCCTGTATATTTTGCTACAGTAGAACAAAAGATTCCAGTGTGAAAACAGTTTTCTGGAATCTAAATGCACCTTCCTGTAATGGAGATAGAGATTGCAACACAAGTTACTCCAAAGAGAATGTATACTATTAGCTAGTTTTAGTGATCAAATTAGCAGTAGATGGACTATACTTCATGTGCAGTGAACCGACTAATGTGTTGAAATGGGCATCATGTGTTGAAAGCTAGTTTGGTTCTGTAGTAAAATAATTAGAAATAGGTATGTTCCACCTGTGTCTGGTTTGTATGTGCTGTCATATATACATTTTAAAGATGCCTTTTTTCATTTTCTTTTCTTAGCCACACCAATGTAAATTAATTTAGTTCCACTAAAGTTACTGTAGCTGTATAGAATCTCACTCTTTAGAGGTTCACTGCTGCATTTTAGATACTTTCCACTGTGCTGCTGACCTCTGTGTCTAGAATCTATATATTTTCTGCAGTGTATCCAAGTGGTGGATAAGTCTTTAAAGGCATTGTGTTTATAGATGCTCTGAAAATTTTGTCTTTGGAAAGTTTCTGATTATTTTAGATATGATGGGTCAAAAAATACTACCTGCGAACTTTTTGAGTCAACACAGCAATAATGATAGTCATTTATGAATATTCAGATGTTAGCACTATTATGTTGTGACTCAGAGAAAAGGAGCAGATATTGCTTAGCAAATTTTTAAGTTATAATAATTGGAATTTATTTATAAATATGCAGTTTTCTGACAGCTGTTCAAAGGAACTGAATTAATTTTTATAGCAAAAGCTGCATGTAATGCAGGTGTGTACCAAAAACTCACGGAAAGTGGTTCCGTATCCACTGGAGCTGATCAAGTCAGCTACGAAAATGGTCTGAAACTAATCAGCTACACTGTTTTGGGCAATCCTGAGCATGTTATCTTCCAAGACTGCTTAGTTGCTTCTGTCATGTAGTTTTAGTTGCTAAATCACAGTTCTTTCATGCATGGATGCTTTGTTTGGTAAAGCAAATGAGAGCTTAAACTGTAACTTTTATGCCATAGCTCAACTCTTACATTTGTCTAGAGTAGTTTTTCTTCTCCTAAAACACCAGTTACTCATCTGTGTTCAAGTGATTACCTGGCTTGTCCTTTGGCTCTTTAAAGTATATTGTACAGACAGTGCTACCTACCATTGAGAACCTATTGATCACATTTACAGACCACCTTACCCTTGTCTCTTGAGCTATGTTACTTATTTAAAGCTCAGCTCAGATTCAGTCACCAAAATACATGGCCTAGATTTCAAAATAGTCTGTTTGGTCTTGGTTTTGTAACCTGGAACCAGGTGTATGTGACAACTCATGTGCTGGCACACAATGTAAGCTTTTAGCAATTCCTACTTCTTTCCCTGATGTGATAGAAAAGAGGGAAATAGTTGGGCTTAACTTAAGAGTCTGTCTGTGTATGATGATACCGCATATTGAATTCTTTTGATAATAAACCTTCACTTTGGTGTCTAAATGAGCTGTGAATTCTTTTGAAAATTTGACTGCAGATACTGGTGTTATCTTTAATTAAAGTGTGTAACACTTCCATTAAATTTGCTTCAGATAACTTCCACAGTTAGCCAGTGGTGAATAATTGACTTGTGACAAAAGACTTAATAATGAATCCTTTGACTATTAAGGAGGATGAAGAATTAGAATAGTAAGTTGTAGAATATTGTGGTAAAGTAAAAGCATGTCATTTCACAAGTAAATGGCTGGTTACAGGACAGTTTTCCTGGCAGTTTTTATCTGGCTGTGGGAGATTGAGAAAATTTGTTCAACAGTGGGCTGCAATGACTGGGAGGCTTCTGGTGCACTAGAAATCACAATTTGTTCATCTCAATATAATATTAAAAGCTGAAGCAATCAATGAAAAGCAGATATATGGTTCATGGGGTTTTTTTGTTTTTTGTCTCAAGAAATTGCAGTACCAATCTCTCACATATGAGATCCCTTTATATCACTTTGTTAGGTTACATTTTATCATGATTGAAACTGTGATAAACATCATGCTTAACTTTTTGGATTTTTTAAGACTATTTTTAGTTATCTAAGGTGCATAATTTAGTCTATATATTCTTCTCAAGTGATGTAGACATCATTTTACTATGTGTTTTGAAGACAGGACTAAGGCTTTATCTTCAAAAGTACTTAGACATTTACCACCTGTTTTCCTGTTTACTCAGTGAGGTTTAAGCTCCCTTTTATTGCTCATCCTGAAGTGACTTGCCTTGGAAAGTCTTTAGCAGAGCAATGACACCTATATCCAGTCGGTCCTGTCATCTCTGCACTGTTTGTCCACCAAGACTGTCTCCACCAAGACATAGTAGAACCATTTTTCTACAAAACAATTGAGAAATGGTTTCTGTATAAAGAACACAGCTCATCTGTGTAGGAGGAGCTGGGAAATCGTTTGTATTTGCATTTCATAGGCTAATGGTACCACTTTAAAGACTTATGCTTTAGGAAGAAATTGCATATAAATCTAAAAAAAAAAAAAAAATCTGCATCCCTCAGAAACATCAGATGAATTAGGAAACAGTCTAACTGTATATAACCATTTGCTGTGCAGATAGATATTCAATTCTAATTATAAAACATTAGCTTAATCCTGTGCAGATCAGATTTGGTAGTCAATTTCCATAGTACATGACTAGAAAAAAATTCAGCGAAGCCATACAAATCAGCTTTCTTTTAAGGTAAGTAGTTTTCCACTACTTTAGGTAAAATTCCATTAAATTAGTTCTGTGTTTTTAAGTACCAGCGTGGCTAACCGTTTTTCACCAGAAAAGTTTGACAAGGCTTGGTATAAAATTTGTCCTTAATCTGTACCATGTAGGTACACGGTGATGTTGGAAGTTTTTTCCTTGGTCTAGAGTGTCCACTGGAGATAGACTTTATACTAATATAAAAAGTAATTAAATATATATTTACATAGCATATTTTTAATAGCAACTCTAATGGCAGATGGCAAAACAGCCTGAATTTTTCATCCATGCCTGCTTTTCTTTTTCCCCATATGAAAAAGCAAGACCTTGTAGAGCTTTTGTTCTTGAAAAACAGTGACAGATTCTATAACGCAGATAAAATGTTTACACAATATGACTTGCTTATCAAAAGCACAGGCATTTATGAAAAGTCAGAATCTTAAGATCTGTGTTGCCCCTGGGTCTAAACCTTCTCAATAATTTTCTTCAACTTTTTCACTTTTAGAAGCCCACCCGATGGCTATAAAGAGCTATTTTTTTTTTCTTTGATTCTTAAGGAGTATTCATCATGCCTTGCATATTTCTGTTTACTGCCATACCAGGCATATTTGTCTTTTACAGGAAAGCCATATGTTCCTTGTTTGTTTAGATCTTATGTGAATATCAGAAAACCAGTTAAAATGTTGCCTTCTGTATTCTTACACTCTTGAATTAAGGTTTACGTTAGCTCACTAAATAATAAAGAGCTTAAGACAAAATTGTCCTCCGTGGATTCATCCCAGAATAATTTTATGTTGTACAAGTCTGTGGTGCAGGCTTAGTACAGTGGATTTGGCTGAGATCAGGTTCCTGGGAAAACCTGTACTTCAGGACATTCTCCTTCATTGTTTGTCTATTGTTTCTCTCTTCATTGTTTAGCTAGTGGAATGCTTAAAGCAATAGTCCCACTGAGACAAGTGTTATTCAGTCATGGAACAAGGTACTACTCTTTACAAAGAGGTCAGAATCTGACCTTTACTAGAAAGGTTTGGAAAGAGACATCCTTTTCTTGGTTAATTCCTGGTGGTAGAAGTCTTAGCTTTGTCAGGTGCTTCGTTCCTGCAGGCGACTTCTGCATCATCTGGTACCATAAAAATTAATGGGAATTATGTTTCCACTGCAGAAGGTCTATTAGATTCTTCCTGTCTATGTCATGTGGAAGCACTGTTACTTTGGAAGAAATTTTTTTTTTTAAATAGACTTTGAACCATATTTTCTATATGAATTATAGTTTTCTACAGTAATTTCTATAAAACTCTATTGATTTACTTCCTCTTCTTTAAGATCCTTTCAAAAAAATTCTTCCCCAGTATCAGTGCTTTCCTGGCCAATGGGAATAAAAAATATAGTTGCATTCAAATGAAAAAGACTACTGCTTATTTTGTTAAATATGTTTTAATCTATAGCCTGCTTTCCTCAAATAGCTGGCAAAGGCTATTCTTTACAGGCTAAAAAGCTTTTCTTAGAAAGCCTAAGTGGCTACTGTAGTGCTAGATATTTCAATATGAGGATCATTTACTGGAGAATCCAGAAGTGAACCAGTCTATATAGGAGATAGAATTCCCATTCTGCCACACAGTTAATCTTAGAATCAATAACATTGGATCTACAATAAAGAACAAATAGCTACTTCATGCAGTATTACTGTCAAGGTTGCTGTTCTGTGGAAAACTATAGGCTTCTTAGCATTAAACTACATATATGTCAGTACTCTCTATTCAGTTTTTATCTTCATTGTAAGTATCCAAATTGCTTTGCCACTCAGCCTTTTCCCAGAAGAGTAGAGAGGCATAAAGTAGTGCTTTCTTTATGTTCTTTCATACTTTCTTCTTTCCTTCCCCTTGACCTCAGATCTGTTCCCAGGAGGAGGTAAAAAACATCCAAAAGGGAAGTTAGATCTCCCTCCAAAAGGTTATGCTGAAATTCATAACCATCAGATGAAGTCATCTTAAAAAGGCACCCCCTAATGTGGAATGAAGAAGGTGCTTACATACTTTCACTTTTCTTCTAGCTTGTTCATATAACTGTACAAAGAAATAATCTCAAAAAATATTGGTCCAACGCATGGGAACAGTGCATTCCCGGTACCTGTTGAATTTGGAAGTGGAAAAGATGAGAGGACTTGGTTCCATGGGATTTTCAGTACTATTCAATGAACAGGACTTTATAGTGCATAGAGAGCAACCTGGTCCTCTAAGTTAAATTTGACAGAAATAACTAATGAAGTCTTCATCTGTGCTAACAGTAACTGAAAGAACAGCCAGAATTGTGCCCGGAAGATTTACATATATATTATATACCTTTTCTAGGGAGAAGTATGAGCTCTTTTTAAGATGATATTTTTCCTAATTTTTATAAGTTTTTAGAGGGCTTTTTATATTGAAGTGAATTACATATTTGGGTCCTGATAATCTAAATTACTGTGCACCAAAAGACTTCTGCAACTACAGAAACCCAGTGGCTTTAACTGGGCACTGTGTGGGTATATTGATCTGCCAAATTATCAAGTCTTGCATTTGTGAGACTCAACCTCACTTGGAGAGGGGTTTTTTTTTGTGGTTTTGGTTGTTTTTTTTTTTAAGATAGTTAATTTTGTAGTGTAATAAATAATTTATCATTATATGAATTAGGAATAATTCTATTGAAGATTAAGGGATTTTTATAGTAAAGATTATTGAAGGAATTGAGTCCTGAGAGCTTGTTGCCCACAAAAATTGGATACTGAAGTCATTACAATACAGCTGGCTGAGTATATGCAATGATTTTGATTTTGAAATAAGTAATAGCACAAAAGGAAGCTAAAGCTAAAAGACACCAGCCAAGAAATCGCTCTAATGAATAGGACCTGAAGTTCAGCTATGTTGTATTTTTTCTTTAATACATCAGTATGTAACTGCTTTTCATTTAGCAGATAAATATGCAGGAGGAGAAATACTTCGGTAGGAGAAATACTATGCTCTACAGTAGCTCACTGTAGAGCCTTTCCGTTCTTCCTATACTATGCTATACTGTTGCACCTTCCAATATTTGTCTCATTTCAGCAGTCGTCAGAAAGCCTGCACAGTCAAAAGTCAGAAGGTGAAATTGTTCATGACTTTTCTGTTGGTCATTAAAAGTTTCTTCTAGTAGAAAAAGTATGTTGTTGTTGTTTTGGAGATGTCTTTTTCTCTCTTTGCTTGCATGATAGTCAGTTGTCACAAATTGTAGCCAGAAACATTTTCACTACCACTATACCAGCTAGTACAACAATATAACCCCCCTCGCCCATGTTTAAGGAACAATTATTGGATGCTTTTTCCCCTTATAGCCCAGAGTTCTAGGCAGCAAGGTAAATAAATCTGATTGCATAAAGGATTCATAGCATTAGTCAGATTTTCAGCAAGTGTTTTCTGGTTAGACAAAGGGTTTGCGTTCTGTTAACAAAGAACATGAAAAAAAATTAAGCATTGCTTTACAATAACTATATAGAAGCACAGCAGTGAATCCTTTTGTTTAATTTCCTAGTAGCTGCTTGGGCTGTTCCTTAAAATGCCATGTAGTTAGTAGTTGCATGTTTTTTCAGCTTAGTTACTGACTGTACTTAATGGATTCAAAGTGGTTTTGCAATCTTACTCATCAGTGTTCTTGCTTATTAGTGATGTCAGGATTTCTAACACCTAAATAGATAGCAGATTTTGCTTGTTTATTGAATCATAAATATGCTGCTTTCAGTTATTCTCTTTGTGTTGTTCCATTAATTTAGGTGCCTGCTTATTTTAATATACCTGTGTCCCACTTCCAATCTTAGATGCTATTTTTACATGAGATTGTGAATTGCAGTGTGTTACTGTTACCTCTTTTGACTTTCACTGTAGATTTCATTTATATTACTTTGTGAAACAGAGACTGAATAATTTCAGATATCCTCTAAAAAGTTTTGATTGGTGGAAATGTCTGTTAAAATAGTTGATTAGCACTAAAGTGTCCCCTGATATGTGACTTTATAAGACAGCAAGACTAACAGGAGCTATTTTTGTGACAATGATACACTTGCTGTCAACTCTTCATACATTTATCAGCAGAATGCTTTCGGCAAGTGATGTAACTTATCTATTGTAACTGATTATACCTTTAAAAATAATTAGCAAATAATATTTTCACTGGTTTTCAGTGAAAACACTTATGTGAGGTTTTGCATTTCTCCTGTGAGGTTTTGCATTTCCTACTGACCTAAAGGGATACTGTAGAAGTTATTACCTACACAGAGATTAGCTCATATTTCATGACTGTGCTACTGATTTCTGATTTAGGTGAAAAAAATAGTTCTTGATGTATCTGTATATCAACCTCCTGCTCTGACAAACAAGTATGTGCAGTCCAGCTTTTCTGACTTCTCACAGAGCCCAGTCTTCATTTCTGTGTTATTGTGAATGAGTGATTATTGAAATAAGAATGAGTAATCATGAAATAAAAAATCGAATGTGAAATAAGGTTACAGCCGCTTATGCTGCTCAAGTTGCTGAATTTGAAAAATTTGTACCCCTCTGGAAAAGAACATCAACCCCAGAATATAACGGAAGTGCAGGAGGAAAAAAACACCTTTACACATAATTTTATGTTAAAGTTGTCTTTGCTTATTTTGAATGCATTTTTATGTTTTGAACTGGCTAGTTCTTTCCTTGTCTGGTTTTATCTGCCTGCTGCTGTTACGGTAAATAACGTAGTCACTTGCTGGCTGCAGCTCTGAAGAGCAGGAGCCAAACTTTTGAGTTCTCATATTTAATTATTTTGGAACAAGTTATACAAAGTATAGTCAGAAGACGTAGTAGAATTTACCAGAGCTTATAAGAGGAATGGAATCTTGTATAGAAGGTATAATACAACAAATATTTAAATTTTACATAAATAAGTTTGATTGTAGGAACTGTCTAGTAGTAACATTTAGTGAATGGCTTCTTGTCAAGATGATTAAGCAAAAATTAAAAATTGTCTGCTCAACAAAAATAATTCAGTGGGCTTTTAAAAAGAAAAAAAAAAGTCCCTTACATAATTTACACAGGTAAAAAATTCAGGGATTTTCTTTAAGAATAATTTTGTCAAAATGTCTTTCAAAAACATACCCATTTTGTGATTTTTTTAAAACTATTCTAATACAAATTATTTTACTTAAATCCACCTTTAAAATTAGGTCTTGTGTTAAACTAAACTCTTACTTCATATTTATGTCATCTATATCACTTCTAGAAATTTTTATATTGCAATAAACTTCAGGATGTCAACTTCCTATCTTCCTGAAATCAGCTTTGAAGTGTTAGAATTTCCTTAAGGACAGAAATAGTGGGGTTTTAAACACGGTTTTCATATCCCTATGTGCATTTTTTTCCTGCATAGGTGTCCTGGTTTCAGCTGAGGTAGAGTTAATTTTCTTTTTAGTGGCTGGTATGGGGCTATGTTTTGGATTTGTGCTGAAAACAATGTTGATAATACAGAGATGTTTGAGTTGTTGCTGCACTACTCAAGGACTTTTCAGCTTCCCGTGCTGTGCCAGATGCAGAAGAAGCTGGGAGGGGACACAGCCAGGACAGTTGATCCAAACTGACCAAAGGGCTATTCCATACCACATTATGTCATGCTCAGTATATAAAGCTGGGGAAGAAGAAGGAAGGAGGGACATTAGGAGTGATGGTGTTTGTCTTCCCAAGTAACCATTATGCGTGATGGTGCACTACTTTCCTGGAGATGGCTGAACACCTGCCTGCCCATGGGAAGGAGCGAAGGAATTCCTTGCTTTGCTTTGCTTGCGTGCGCGGCTTTTACTTTCCCTATTAAACTGTCTTTATCTCAACCCACGAGTTTTCTTACTTTTACTCTTCTGATTCTCTCCCCCATTCCTCTGGGGGGCAGTGAGCGAGCGGCTGCGTGGTGCTTAATTGCCAGCTGGGGCTAAACCACGACAATAGGGTATTATGTGATGAAGTAAAATGATAAAAGTTTGTGGTAAATATAACTTTTGAGAAGTACCATTCTAAAAGTAAGGTTTAAACATGAGCATTTTGACTATTGTGTATATTTCTACAGCTCTGATTCAGATAGAGGTTATGAACTTTTATAAACGCATCTGCAGCTGATTATGACGCATTTGACTTTTTAAACTTTCATTGCAGTGTTGCTCTGTGTCATTCCAAGATTTCAGTCTTAAAATTGACTAATTTTATAACACTTAAATATGAAAATTAAAATGCCCAACATAACTTTTAAACGTATTAAGAAAACCCTTAATAAAATAACATGTTGTAATGCAGTTCTAGAGAATTGCACTACTGTGGTTGTAATAACATAATAAGCCTTTGGAAATAGTCTGAGTTCTGTTGCTGGAGAGAGAAGGAAAAAAAAAAATCCCAGCAAATGTGGGCTGGTTTTGAAGACAAAGGTCTTTTGATAGAAAATTCTGGTGGGCATAGAATGATAAATGATTTCAGTCTGTCTCCTGATATATGCATATGTCGAGTTCTACAGAAAAATCTTGACTCTAGGAACAAGCAGGGAAAACTCAGTATTTGAAGTATAGGGAAGAAACAGGAATAGCTGAATGTTGATTTGCAATGCTTGTTATGCACTCCTGATATGCTTGCCCTAAAGCTAAAGCAAACTTCCATTGACACTAACGGTATTTGGTCAGCAATAGTCTACTCAATAAAAGGTGCTGAGTACAAGATATTGTTGTTTACTGTTCTTTAAATCCGTTCATGGTGTTATGCAGACCTGGTACTTTTTACAGGGCTTTCGTTGTGCAAATAGCATAATTAAAGCCATTAACATCTTTCAGAGGTATAAGTAGCTAATTTTTCAGAAAATGGCAAATTGTCATGAATGTGTTTCATGACAAATATGTTCTTTTTCTAAACTGGATGTACAATTTACCAGAAAGTGAGATGAATTTTCCAGGAATATATTAAAAAAAAAAAAAAAAAGAAACCTTTGTCTTCCCTTCACAGGGATGAATTTACAAGTGTTGTGGATTTTTACAAATTGGTATGCCTCTATGCTCAGCATTCAGTGTGTTTTGACTCTTAATATATTTTAGATACAATTAGTGTCTTTTTATTGGGGAAGAATGTAGAATATTTTCTTAAACTTAGTGCCATCCAGCTGAGGAACTTGTTTCAGTTGCATCCAGTTGTTTTGCTGCTCTTGACTTGTTTTTATTTTTTAATAAAGAAATTTAATATAATCAGAGATCTTAAAATGTAATTGACAGTATTTCAAGAACATAGACTTGTTACTTTTTGTCATAAACTTGGCTGGATCAAAAACTATAATTTGGGATTACTAAGGTATGAAACAACATGGAAATGTGAATAGCAGAATGATTAAGTTGTCTCCTGTGCCAGGCAACAATATTGTTGTTGTTTTCTGATATGTATACAGCTCCTGCAGCATTTTATTCTGTCAAGGTTTTTGAAAAGTACCACATTTTGAAAATACTTGTACACCAACAAATGAAAAGATTTAAGAATATGTGTTTATATAAGCTCTGGAGGAAATGTTTGTTCCAAAGCAGCCCTGCTGCTTCTAGTTCTCTTCTGTGAAAAGAGCTGTGATACTTTTAAGATTTCTCTCTGGTAAACCATAATCATCTTTTAAAAGCCACAGTTGTATAACTGATATGCTTGGATAAGTAACTATGAATGTCCTCTTTGATAATAGAGTAACTGACAAAATGGTTATTGTTTTTTTCAACTTGAAGTAACAATAGCAGCTGAGGAAGGTGTCCAAGGGATGTTCAGAATTGCCTGTGACATGGGATAGAACCTGAGTAAAAACACTTTCCTGAAGCAAGTGTCTGCTACCTGCTCAGATTTTTTAGAAAGACTTTTGAAGCATTGCTAATATTTTCAGATTTCCTTAATATGTCTGCAGAGAATGACAATTTTTATTTGTATTAGTTTCATTGTATTTGTATTATTTCGTTGCAGTTGCAGTCTGAACAATTACTGTTGTTAGGTGTTTAAACTGCAAAAAAGCAACCACAGCAGCAGCCCCAAGCCACTTGGCTATGGAAGGAAGGAAGGTTGAGAAGGCAAACCTCAGTACATCAAGAGCACTATCTTAGAGAAACTGAACTGAGTTAAAGCAGAAGCCTCTGACAGTTTTTCCTTGCTCTTGGAGGTGCTACTTTGCTATGGAGTAAAGTGCAACTAAATGGCTATAAACCATTGGATGGCTATAAACTCTTCAGGAGGGATAGGCGAGGCAGGAGAGGTGGTGGGGTAGCCCTATATGTTAGGGAGTGTCTGGATAGTTTAGAGCTCTATGATGGTGACGATAGGGTGGAGTGTCTATGGGTAAGAATCAGGGGGAAGGCCAACAAAGCGGATATTGTGGTGGGAGTCTGTTACAGACCACCCAACCAGGATGAGGGACTGACGAACTATTCTATAAGCAGCTGGGAGAAGCCTCACGATCGCTAGCCCTTGTTCTTGTGGGGGACTTCAACTTACCAGATGTCTCCTGGAAATACAATACAGCAGAGAGGAAACAGCCTAGGAGGTTCCTGGAGTGTGTGGCAGATAACTTCCTGACACAGCTGGTGAGTGAGCCAGCTAGGGAAGGTGCCCCGCTGGACCTCTTGTCCTTCTCTGTTCGTGAACTTGTGAGCCATGTGATGGTTGGAGGCCGTCTTGGGCAGAGTGATCACGAAATGATAGAGTTTTTGATACGTGGAGAAGCGGCGAGGGGGGTCAGCAGAACGGCCACCTTAGACTTCTGGAGGGCAGACTTTGGCCTGTTTAGGAGACTGGTCGAGAGAGTCCCCTGGGAGGCAGCCCTAATGGGCAAAGGAGTCCAGGAAGGCTGGACATTCTTTAAGGAGGAAGACCTAAAGACACAAGAGCAGGCTGTCCCCAGGTGCCGAAAGACGAGCCGGCAGGGAAGAAGACCAGCCTGGCTGAATAGAGAGCTCTGGCTGGAACTCAGGAAAAAGAGGAGAGTCTACGATGTTTGGAAGAAGGGGCAGGCAACTCAGGAGGACTACAAAGGTGTAGTGAGGCTGTGCAGGGAGAAAATTAGAAGGGCCAAAGCTGAGCTAGAGCTCAATCTGGCTACTGCCATAAAAGACAACAAAAAATACTTCTTCAAATACATTAGCAGCAAAAGGAGAGCTAAGGAGAATCTCCAGCCCCTAGTGAGAGGCTGGGGGAGGGAACCCAGTGACCAAGGATGAGGAAAAGGCTGAGGTACTTAATGCCTTCTTTGCCTCAGTCTTTAATAGCAGGGCCAATTGTTCTCTGGGTACCCAGCCCCCTGAGTCGGAAGATAGGGACGGGGACCAGAATGGAGCCCCCATAATCCAGGGGGAAATGGTTAGTGACCTGCTGCACCACTTAGACACTCACAAGTCTATGGGGCCTGATGAGATCCACCCGAGAGTACTGAAGGAACTGGCAGAAGGGCTCACCAAGCCCCTTTCCATCATTTACCAGCAGTCCTGGCTAACTGGGGAGGTCCCAGCTGACTGGAGATTAGCAAATGTGACACCCATCTACAAGAAGGGCTGGAAGGAGGACCCAGGGAACTACAGGCCTGTCAGCCTGACCTCAGTACTGAGAAAGCTGATGGAGCAGATCATCCTGAGTGCCATCACACGGCATGTAGAGGATAACCAAGGCATCAAGCCCAGCCAGCATGGGTTTAGGAAAGGCAGGTCCTGCTTGACCAACCTGATCTCCTCCTACAACAAGGTGACCCACCTAGTGGATGAGGGAAAGGCTGTGGGTATTGTCTACCTAGACTTCAGTAAAGCCTTTGACACTGTTTCCCACAGCATTCTCCTGGAGAAACTGGCTGCTCATGGCTTGGACAGGTGTACTCTTTTCTGGGGAAAGAACTGGCTGGCTGGCCGGGCCCAAAGAGTGGTGGTGAATGGAGTTTACTCCACTGGGTGGCCAGTCACAAGCTGTGTTCCCCAGGGCTCTGTGCTGGGGCCAGTTCTGTTTAATATCTTTATCAATGATCTGGACGAAGGGATCGAGTGCACCCTCAGTAAGTTTGCATATGACATCAAGTTGGGTAGGAGTGTTGATCTGCTTGAGGGTAGGAAGGCTCTGCAGAGGGACCTGGACAGGCTGGATCGATGGGCTGAGGCCAATTGTATGAGGTTCAACAAGGCTAAGTGCTGGGTCCTGCACTTGGGCCACAGCAACCCCATGCAATGCTACAGGCTTGGGGAAGAGTGGCTGGAAAGCTGCCTGGCAGAAAAGGACCTGGGGGTGTTGGTTGACAGCTGCCTGAATATGAGCCAGCAGTGTGCCCAGGTGGCCAAGAAAGCTAACAGCATCCTGGCTTGTATCAGAAGTAGTGTGGCCAGCAGGACTAGGGAAGTGATGGTCCCCCTGTACTTGGCACTGGTGAGGCTGCACCTCGAATACTGCATTCAGGTTTGGGCCCCTCACCACAAGAGAGACATTGAGGTGCTGGAGCGTGTCCAGAGAAGGGCAATGAAGCTGGTGAAGGGTCTAGAGCACAAGTCTTCTGAGGAGCGGCTGAGAGAACTGGGGTTGTTTAGCCTTGAGAAGAGGAGGCTGAGGGGAGACCTTATTGCTCTCTACAACTACTTGAAAGGAGGTTGTAGAGAGGTGGGGGTCGGTCTCTTCTCCCAGGTAACAAGCAATAGGATGAGAAGAAATGGCCTCAAGTTGCACCAGGTGAGGTTTACACTGGATATTAGGAAATTTTACTTCACTGAAAGGGTTATCAAGCATTGGAACAGGCTGCCCAGGGAAGTGGTTGAGTCACCATCCCTGGAGATATAAAAAAGATGTGTAGATGTGGTGCTTAGGGACATGGTTTGGTGGTAGACTTGGCAGTGTTGGACTCAATGATCTTAAAGGTCTTTTCCAACCTCTATGATTCTATGATTATTGCTGAGTTCTGAATCCATGTTATACAGGAGATCAGATGAGGTAATATTTTGGTTCTTTCCAGTCCAGAAACTGTTTACATAAAAGATTTCGTTTTGAATTTGCTAAAGAAACCTTCAGCAAACGTTTGGGGAATAATTTCGCCATAAGTGTTTAGCAGCATCTGAGCACAATAGTTGCCATCTACAGCTGTTATTTTCTGTTAATCAATTGCATTCTGTCCTTCTCTGCTGTCTTCTTCCTGTACACAGTTATTCTTCCCCTTCTTTTGCCCACTCTTTATTACTACTTCTCTCCCTCTCTGCCCAAACACTCTCTTTTCATAGCAGGCCAATGTTTTGTGCTGCTTCTGCTTATGCCTAGTGGAGGAATTCCCAGCATGCTGCTCTGACATGAGATACTCCATCAATGAGTCTCTGGACCTAAAATATTTAAGCGTTTACAGCACTGTCTTTCTAGGCATGCCACAGAGTATTTCCAAGCCATAACTGTGCGTACACAACCATTCTTCATCTCACCTAGTACAAGACAGGCACTCCAAATCAACTGCATTTCCCCAGCAACAAAAAAATAAAATTGTTTCAACAAAGCAGCTCACTCTGAGGATCCACGGACTCCTCAGACCTCTGAATGGTGCAGACTCCAGCTTTCCAGTGCGATAGTGGACAGTGCTATATCATTCTGCTTTTAGTTTTTTACTAGCGAGGCCAGATCCTTCTTTTTCATCAAAGAAATTTCAAGGAGAAAAAAATCTGTCAAATAGAGAAGATGTGCATTTGCTTCCCCTTCATATCCAGTTCTCCAGTCACGGACACTTCCCAGTTTTGTTGTGTGGTTCTATGCCTGTGAGTATCTACTTAACGCTAATAAACCGGTCCCCTGTCATCTTTCAGAACATCTTTAAAGTTGCTCTCTGTCAAAGCTTACCTTAAAACTACATTAATTAAATATAATCCTTTTTCTTCCTTCTGCTATGTTCTATTACCTCACTAGTTTTCATGAGCACTTACTATGGTGTCACTACTGCTCTAAGTGGTGCCTTTTCCATTTTACTGTTTTCCCTCTGTGTCTGATTGTGTGTTTTGTGCTGTTTTTCTCATCTTTCATGCTGAAATGCAGTATGATGACTCTTGAGTAAAGTTACATAGAAACACATTCTTTGATGTAAGAAAAATATTCCGTCCAGTGCACTTGACTGGAGTTACTGGACATGTCACTTGTCTGCTAAGTAGATGTTGGTGCCAGTTTCTGTCTGGACAGTTGCATGCTCTCATGCAATGTTGAAACAAAATATGAATAGTTCTGTCTTAATAAGGTTGCTGCAATTTTCAGTAAAATCTGTCAGAAAGTCCCTGAAACTTCTCAGTTAACTTAGCAATGGAAATTTGGTTTCAGAAAAGAGAAGATGGTCACATTTCCTTGGTCTGCTGGGGATAATTCCAAGTATATGGTATTAAAGCAACTATCTGGTAATTAAAGAAACTATCTGGTAATAAAAGTAAGTATTATGAAAAAATAGATTTCAATTATTGCACTTTCTGCAGATTGAGAAAGTCCATATCACTACTCTTAGAAATTCTGCCTGATGAAGGTGAGGCTGTGTAGTGGATAGTTACTTAGTAGATTGTAATCACAAATCTTCCAGATTTGAAATCTTTGTAGCTGAGGTTCTGTCCATGGTAGTATTGTAAATAGTTTCCATTGCTCAATTAGTAGGTGACCTCTTTTTCTTTTGAAAATAAAGGTAAATGTTTTCTCCCAACATCAAGGCCGGAGTTGGCTTTAAACACGGTGTCCAGGTTCGATTGGCTTGACTGTGGGCCAAATTTCTTAATATTCTTTTCCATCAATAATAATAGTTCCTAGCCATAAGGCACTAAGGTTTTTTTTGTTAGGATTGCTAATAATAAAATTTAATATTAAAGGTTTTGGCTTTTTTTTAGTAAAAAGTATATATTTACAAATATATAAAGAACTAAAACAGAAGTACTACTTCTGGTAAGTACATTATTTCTGTAAAATTTGTCCTGAGCTGCTTAGTGTTAACTGAAGTGACCCACTGAGCCCATATAAATTATCTAACATGCCCTAATTTAAGTTGGTTCTGATCTGTGGACATCACTTATCCACAGCCTCCTGCTCTTTATTCTACTGCTTCTAACGCCAGAAGCTGTTGCTCCGTCAGCTTAACCCTTTGCCTCCTTGCCTCCAAAATATGTCTGAGCTTGAAACCGAAAGTGAATTCAGGCATTCATTTTTTAGAATCTTTATTAAAGGAAGAAAAACCACTGCAAATCATTTCAGATGATTAAATTAAGTTAAACTATATTGTTTTGTGTGTTTGAAGAATGATAGTTACTATTCCCTAAAGCCCAAAATGTGTGCGTAAAGTGGTAAGATTTTTACCTTGAACTCTTACAGCTTATCCTCTCTTCGTCTTCCCTCAAAAAAACCCCAAGCTCCCTCCAATTTTGTACGTTTCTAATTCCGAGGGTTGGAGTTGAGGAAAATTCCATCAAAACTAGTAGGAATCTCTCTTTTTTTTTTTTTTCCCAAACAGGCTTTGACTGTGGCTCCTCATGGCTTTAATCAGTGTTTTCTTACTGCTGTTCTTAAATAGTTAGTTTTGCTGGGCAAGACCTCAGAGCTGGTTTCTAAATTCTGCAATATGATATGAACTAGACAGGCAGTGTGTAGGCAACTAAGGAAGAATCTATTTTTGGTATTAAATAAGTTGTCAACAGAAAAATATGTTCATGTGGGCTACTGGATTGTGTTCAGTGACACAGCTGTCTAGTTTGTTCGGCAGTCTTACTTATCTTCAGGAGAATAGGTATCACCTTAATCAAATGCCTGCAGGATTCTGTCTTCTATAAAGGGGAAGCCTGCAGAATTTCCTCCTTCATCAGATTTAAAGCCCAGGGAAAAAAGAAAACCCAAAAGAGAAAAACCCAAGAAAGTTCTTCAGCTGTATGTTTTTTTAGCAGAAAAAAACCTGTAGCTCTGCCAGAGGAGAAATGATTTTCACTTCAGCAGACTGCAATATTCAAGACTGGAGAAAAAGAAGACATCAAAGTTGCATGTAGCTGGCTGTTTCACATGCTACTTTCTCAGTATTTCTCACTCACATTATTAAAGTATGCTGCTGGTTTAGACAGAAGATCTGTAAAAGAAGCAAGTTTTGAGGTCTTCATGTTGTCAAATGTGCTCTTCAGGTTACTAATTGGAGAAAAATATTCTTTTAGCTAACCACATATTAATTAGTTTCTTATCCTGTAGGAATGCTGGGTTTTTTTCTGCATTCCTTGCTACCTTCCTCTGAGAACCTGATTTAACATTGCAAAAATCAAAGTAAATGTCAGTTAATATCTTTATCTCTTAGTTGTTTTATACTAACATAAAACAAATAGTTTAATCTACTGGAATGTGTGTGTGGTGGGGGATGGTGGTTCTTTCTTCTTTAACTCTTCAAAGCATTTGGGGAAAGGCTTCTGCTGCCCTGGAAGTAGTTTCCATCAGAAGGATCAGGAGGTCACCTATGCAGCTGGAGGGATGCCTGAGGCTGATGAATGCAGCATGGGTTACCCTCTTCCTTTCCTTCTTTCTCCCAATAAACTTGGGTTACCCTCTTCCTTTCCTTCTTTCTCCCAATAAACTTAGGTTTAGACACTGGTGGATCTAAGCCTTAGTGAGAGAGAGCATGTGGAAGAAAGGCTGTCCACTAAACCAAGAATGGACATGGGAGAAAAAGGCAGGAGAGTCCCTGTTTCCCATTCAGGGAAAAAGATTGCTGGGTCTCAAATGAAGAAGAGAGGTGGAGTCGCTTGCTGAGGTGAAAACAGGACATGCAGCCTCTGTGAGACAGTAATAATAGTGAGGAGGAGGTGCATTGCAGACAGTTTTTAGTATGTAGGTCACAAACCATCTGTGTTTTAAATCACTAATTTACCAAAATGAATCATGGTCCCCCCTTCCATTCCTGACTCTTCTGCACTTATATTTCTTTTGTCATCCTTTATTTTTCTTGTCTGACTGTATGAACAATAGGGAAAAAAAAAAAAGACCCTTCTGTCTCCAAAAGCTGGAGATTGCTCTACTTTGAATGAAAAGGACAGTTGACAGAGTTGTACGGAATTAATTGCACCAGCAAAAATACTGCTAGACATTTTATCTGGTACCAAGAACAGTAACAATCACAGGGTCAGAATTCCTCTCTTGCACTAATCTGCAGTGTCATATGGCCTCTTGGTGTAGCTTATCTAACCTGCTTAAAAGCTTTTGCATTTTTGAGGCACTTTTGGTCCCTTTATTCCATTGACCATCAATATGAGTAAAAAAAAAAAAAATATTCTAGGTATTACTAATTGTGTTGATTTAAGCTGGCAATGTGGGTAGTAAGGCTCTGTTTGGTATCTTGATAAGAAACATGAAATTCAGTCCTAAATAATGCTGAAGTTACTTTGTTTGCTGTGATTTCTATAGGAAATGGGGACATTCAGAGAATATAAAAAACCACTTTCTGGATTAGCTTCAATCTGAATTATGCTTAATTATAGGGCAGTCTTGATTTATAGACATCAATGGAATATATATCCAATACAAAATGTATCCTTGTTTTCACTTTAATGATGGAACTGAGACACAAAATAAATAACGCCTTATTTTAGTCAGAGAGCCTAGCTAACAAATACAGCTAAAATATAGCTAAATACAGAAAACATATGGGGTCTGTGATAAAAATTTAATAAAGAAAAGAAATTAATATCAAACTTGTGAGATTGCCTGGTTGAAAATGGAGGCAAGTTTACTAGTTAGATTAACATACTTAATATAAGGAATGCTTTTGAAATTGAAGCCTAGTATGTATTATTGATACCACACAAGCAGTGTTAAATTTACAATGCTTAATAGTAAACATAAAATCAATTCTGAATTAATTTTATTTGCACTTTTCACTTACGCAACTATAAAGAGGTGTGGAAATAACTTGGACAGTTGATAACCTGACATAGACAAAGTTAGTAGAATTTTCATGCAGTATTAATAGAGGCAAAATTGTAATAGGATTTTGCTTTTTCTTGTGCAGTATCTTTTCCTCTGAAAAATGATGTGACTGTTCAAAATTCTGAACTGTGGCTCTCAGGAGGAATGCTGCTGTCACTTGAGGAAAAACATATATTGAAAAGTGACAGATGTCAGATGGTAATAATTATGGCATCTTAAATATTTATAAATTCATAAGTTACTGTAAAAATATATTTCTTCATCTGAAAGATTCTGTGATGTTAGAAACTATATTCCAGACTTTCTCTTTTATTGCCCAAGGCTGTGTTATAAATTATAGTTTTGGATTCGGAGAACTTGTGTTTTCACTGTCTTGAGTCAATTAGAGGATTACAAAAACATAATGAGTTAAAAACCTATTTGAGGTACGGGAATGTGTGTCAAATAGCTCATCTAAAAGGTGTGTTTAGTTTTTGTATTTCTTAGTGTTTTACAACATTTTTTTACAATAACTGTGCTTTTCAGCTTTAATACTGTCATTTGTAATTTTTCAGTGAACAACAGCTATGGTTATTATTTCCTTATTTGTTTGGTTCTTTGATTTTGTGTCTTATATTCAACTGCACTTCAGTGCTTTCAGTGTATGAGGAAGCAGCAGTCCTGGTAAAACATTCAGAACGCTAACAACAGATGTTTGAGACTAAGGCCATGCAAGTGTGGAATAACGCAGGAAATAGTTTGCCTTGTGTTCTTGTGTTTAGATCCAGTCTTGCCTGTGGGAAAGCGGAAGAAAATCTGGTATGCAAAAGACAATGTAGCCGTCAGTGGAAGACCATAAGGATGCTGACTGCTCCTACTTACATTTCTTAAGGTACAATGAGTACTAAATAATTCAGTGTTATTTCAACAGCATCTCCAGTGTCATATGCCTCTGGAAAGTGCTGAATGTGGTAACTTTTGAAGGCAATTCAGTCAGTGTCAGTGAGATGCCACAGTAGTCAGTGGGCTTGAAGATTAATGCCCTTACAGTGGTTAGGATGAACATACTAAGTTATTTAGAGTTTTAGCATTTTGGATGTGAAATTCCAAGTGTAGGGAGAAGATTTAAAGGTGTTGTTTTTTTTTTACATTAGGTTGAATAATATGGAATGGCTTGTGTTGAATGTTATTTATTAGGCTGCATCCTCTATTAGCATGAATCGGTACATATCTTTAAATTCAGCAGAGACTTGCACAAATAAATCATTTGGGAAGCCACTGCTGATAGAAAAATTGGTTCAAACCCAATGGTTATATTTTCTTCTTACAAGTAAATCTCAAAATTCTGAATCAAAACACTAGAGTTTTTTTACTGTCTCCTTCAACTTTGATGTTGGCTCATTAATTTTAGGTAGCTGAAATAACCATATATGATCCAGTGTACTCTGTCAGTCACAGGAATAAATTAAAGAAATCTTAGCAATATTCTCAAAATAGAAGACCAAGCTAATTTTATTACCTCCATTTAAAAGTTTTTAAGTTGTTTACAATTTGAAAGAGAGGAGGTAATGGAAAATGAACATGTGTAAAATGTTTGTGAAGAGCACACAGTTACGGGGTTCCTAGATAAAATGGTGTGTGACCTTTGTTTATTTTCAGCTCTTATTGGAATAAACTTCTTTCATGGGTCAGTGCATTTGACAGATTGGTTTGCACTTAGTTATTCAAGAACCTGAGGGATAACTATTCAGGCAAATCTGTTTTTTTACAGTGTTACTTCAAATGCAGAACCTGTTTCATAATCTAAAGGTAGTAAATAATGTTTTTAACTGTTGTTCACTTGTAACGAACTTTTCCTGACTAGTATTTAAATATAAAATAAAGAGTAAATTATTTACGTGACCTCCTTAGACGGTCTGTCTGCATGCAGGTATGGTGTCTGTAAAGGATGCGCAGCAATTGACTGCTGGTTTTATTTTTGTCATGTGGGCAAAGATGAAAGAGCTTGGAACAGAGTTTTCTCACTGGAAGCTGAGTTTTTCTACATATCACATGGAATAACAAATATTCTCATAGCTAATACATGAACAAGGAAATTAATATTGTGTGTGTTTTTCTTAAACATTGTATTAATGGGTTGTTACAGAGATTTTATCAAAATAAAGGCATTTATCAAAGCTTTTGTTTTAAATATTGTAACTGGGCTATGGTTTGCTAGACTTTTATCCAGGCATCCATATTTCTCTTAAGCTAAATACCTCCACCTTCAGAGATCCAATTTTTTGTTTCCCTCTTCACACTGTTAGCCAAATGAAATAAATGTGAAATGCTAGTAGCTATGTATATTTATACACACACACACACAAAAGCAGGTTGTATTGCTTTGTAGTACTGCAGCACCTTGACAGTCCCAGAAGAGATCAAAACTTGTTGAACTAGGTGCTTTGTGAACAAACAACGTGAGACAGCCCCAATCCAGGTTTAAAATAAAATCCTGCAAGATAGGCCTGGGAAAAACAGTTGCATTGATTTGCTGAAGGTAAAGGTCATGGCCAGAATTAGAACACAGCGTGTTGCAGGAACACCTGAAATGAGATTTCCCCGCCTGCCAGCTCACTGTGCTTTATTGGACCATGGTGCTGTTTAGCAACAGTTTTATCTTACCAGCTATCCCTCAAGGGGAAAAACAACATCGAAAACCGTATTTATGAATAAGGCAGTTATTCTAAGGCACTGTCATAAGTGATCATTTTAATGTTACTTAATGTTTTACATTGTTACCTTCTTTTCCAACTGTATTTTTCTGTTCAGTTTCTGGGGGAAAAAAAAAAGGGGGGGGGAAGACAAGCAAGTATGGGTAAAGTAATTAGTATTCCAAAGAACAAATCTAGTCAATGGTAAGATGAAAATGTAAATCTAAAAGAATGTTTTACAGATAATCAGTTTTGTGATATACTTCAAGTCACAGCCTTAGGCTTCATAAGCAAAAACCATTCTTTTAATTCTTTTTTTTTCCCTCTAGCTACCAGACTAATTTTCCACTGAACTGAAGTTGTTCATCTTTGCCCAGATGATAGAAACCAGCACTAATATCTGCATGCTTAACATTTAGGCTGAAGTTCTTGGGTGACAAAATTCTCCCAGGTTTCATAAATCTGGATTGTAAACACTTTTTTTAAAAAAAAAAAAAAAACTTTGCTTCCCAAAATGTTGTTGATATTTATTTTTTCAGCCTGAAGTTTCTTGGTCTAATCTCTGGTACAACTCTTCTGAATATCTTTTTTGTATTATACTTACACCTCAGAAGCGTATCTTGTAACATTTTACTTCCATATTTTTTGTGTGCTTTGTGAACATTTGTCTGCAGGACAAAGTTCAAGCAAGGTATCTATTCTTCTAGCAGACTTTTTTTTTTTTTTTAAATAAACAAATCAAATCCACACACACCCTTGTCCCTCCCTGCTCCTCCCTCCAACTTAGAAGTCAGCACTTTGGAAAAGCTAAAAAACTTGGGTAGAGTTTTAATACCATTGTTAAAAAATGCTTTTGTTCCTCCCCATATTTCAAAAGCTTTTCCTAAACTATAAATTCATTATTTTTAGAATATATAAATATAAAAATTTAAATTTAAGTATTTTATAGTATATAATTTATATTTTATAATATATAATTTATAAAATGATGAACAAGAAATTTAAATTCTCACCCTGATTATCTCAGAAGTCCTGTGGAACTTTTAGTTTCTATTGCTTGAGTCATGGACAAATTTTGCTTGTGGTGGAGTCTTTCTCTAATGAAGTGTTTCTAACCTACTCCTGTTAGTGCAGGGTAAAAAACTGTGTTATGTCACACTTCCTTCTTGCCTTTATCTTCCAGGGTAGGACTGAAACTAGAGCTATGTACAGTAATAACAGTCAGACTGGTATGATGATAGTAATTCAGGTGCTATTAAATAAGATGTTTATACTTGTTAGTTCATGCTTACGATTCCAAACAAGTCTACCTGGTCTACCTGCAAATCTTAAATGTATGTATTGTGCTAATTGTATACAATTTAATTCTTGTAGTGAAGAAAATTTTCCTCTTTCATGTGGAAATATTTAGCTATTTTTTGTAACTGAATATTTTAGATACATCTACTGAAGATACTCTTACTACATCCACCCTGAAGCAGCTCCTGTTTGTAGAGGAAGTCTTGGTTTCAACAAAAGACTTTTTTTTTCTCTCCCCCCGCCCTTCCCCCAATGCCCCTTCCCGATCCCCCCCCCCCCAAGTAGCAACAGCATGAGTTAGGAATTGCTGCTTTTCTTCTATCAAAACCTTTCTTGTAACCCTTGAATTAAGTCAGTAATAAAGTCTGAATACCAGGAGAGGCCTACTGTAGAATGAATTTAAATTCTGTTTTATGTAGATATGAGTGGTTTTTGTTACGTATACATTCTGGTTTAAGATGCAGTCTTGTATGTGTTTATGTACTGCACTCAGTTACAGTTTCCCTGCTTAAATGTTACTGATAATTTGTTAGTAGAAAAGGCTTAACAGTGGCACACTACAGGATATAAATGCCTCTGTCATGTCAGCAACACAGCAGTCCTTAGTCCAACATAGTCATTCCCTCTGCCCTCAGTTGCTAAGATCTCATTTACTGCCCGTTCATGGAGCTGTTAAATTTGTTCCTCCTTAAGCATATAGAAAAATGACAATGTGACAGGTTTATGGGGCAGGGAATGAATAGGTCAGAAAGGCTCAAGAGCCAAAGGAGTACGAATACAGGCAATGAGAGAAGCAGATCTGAATTTGCTTTGAGGAGGTGAAGAGTGTGTCAATAAAAAGAAAACAGACTATAGCTGGAAATGTTTAGTATGAAAAATATACTGTCATAAAAGAGTGGAGAGCTCAAAGAATGAGTGTACCTCTTGAGTCTTTTCCTGAGATATTGATAATATTTTGAGGTGTGTAAAGGGGTGTAACTACAATTTTTGTTTGCTGCTTAATTAAGGAAGTGTGTTTTACTATCAGCAAGTAGAAGCTTAAATAATGAACTGTTAACCATATCTCTCTTTAGTAGAATGCAGCAGATTCCTTGTAACAATTAGAAGTGGTTTTTGATAGTACACATTTTAAAAGCTTATGCACAAAACCTCTGGTTTTGTGTTTGTGTTGTACATACTACAGTGGGGTCCCAATTTTGTTTGCATCTTTCATTAGAATTACAGCCGTGATGGTGGAATCCCTCCAGCCCAGTCCAGACACGTGGAAAATCTATCTCCTTAAACATATGGAAAATCCAATCCCATAGTATATTTTCTGGTTTGATAAAAATTCATAAGACTATATTTGAAAGTTACCTCTCTGTCTTATTCCTGCCCCTCTCCCCCACACCCAATTGAAGAAGAAAAAAAAGGAAAAGAATGGGCAACCATGATACTGAAATTAAATATCAGTCCCTCTTGTCTGGAATAATAATAAAATGCCTTTAGCATTATTTCAGTGCAGTAACAGCCTAAAGTTAATTTTAAATTATTCCGTTTTATGGTAAAGCAAATTAGACCGAACCCCAGAGGATTCTAATCCATCAGACTACAAATGCAACATACACATTCAGAGAAATGTCCCAACCCCCAACCTTCAGTTATTGGTACTATAAAATCAGGTTTTTCTTCTGGACTTTTGTAGCTGAGTAGACTAGATCATTTCGATGTTGATGTGATACATAGTGCCTGCATCTGCTTTGTAATTGGTTTCTAAGCCTTACTTGTGTGAAGGAACCAAGCTTGAAAATTTCAACGATATTGCTTCTGTTACTGGAATTAAAAGTTTTGCCACAGCCACAAATAGGAATATAAAGTCTCCATAAATTGTGGTGATAGCTATTCACTTCTTTAATATGTTGGTAGCATATTGGGATGGTAGCATTGTAGCACAAATAGTTTAATCTAAAACAGAGTAGCTGTTCGTCATTTACATCATGTTATACTATGGCAACAGAGCCATTGCTTATCTTAAGAGCTACATGCTCTGAACTCATTGTGGTATACTGGGAACACATATAAAAAAATGAATAGTGAAATAGGAATGTTCTTAAGTTGAACTTCTGTCACTGCACTGCTCTGCTAGCATGCCTTCATTGGCAGTCATAAAAGCAGATTTCCTTACCTGCCCCTGCTGTCTGATTCTTGGAGCTTACAACCTGGAGCATTGTCTTGTCACCTAGAGGACATTTTGAAGGCCAGATAGTATGGACCATTGGCCTCCAGGGTGCCACAAGACAGTAGATGCAGGTGAAAAAAACCCAACCTTGGCCTGGTTAGAGTACTCTTTCAGTCTTTGACCATTGGGTGCTCTCAAGTGTGGAAAGGACAGTACTGAATCATCTGGCATCTCTATATATTCATATGCTTTTTATCTTCACAGGGAGGATAGGTACAAAAGGCCTATGCTATAAGTCTGTATCACTACAGTCAAAAGAGCTCCCGGCTCTTCTTGCACAGACCATGACCTGCAGAGCACAACGTAATGATCCTGCCAGCCTTTTCATCTTGTGTGGTAGAGGTCAGTAGCTCAGTTTTCAGTGTTGATTGGTAGAAGAGGATACTTACTGAGTAAAGGAAACCACATGGTCAAAACATGTAGATGCCATACTTTTGGTAGTTTGGCTGTGAAACTGTATGCATGGCAATCCAGAAAGCCTGCAGTGCAATGGATTATAATAACTATTTGGACCTTCCAATAGACACTGAAGTGGGTGTGCCCCCTTGATAGCCCTGACTGGTGGCCATGATATGCCTCTGAATGTTTTAAAGACTTGTGACTTGCTATCTGATGTGCGTACTCACAGGTTTCAGTAATGCTGATGTTAAAAAGGATTACAGTCACCATCTGTACAAAGTCTATACAAATCTATAGGAGCTCAATGTGGTCAGGCTCCACAGAGAAATGATGATCTTTTTCTGAAGTGATTTTGATAGCAATTCAAAATAATTGTGTTTCTTCTTAAGAGACAGTGCCTGTCATGAAGGCTTTTATTATCTAGTAATTGACAGCCTACTGTTGGTCATCCAGTATCTCAATGCATGGGGTGCACATACAGAATCATTGAACATTGCAAGCTCGAGCTTGGCAATGCAAAATGTAGGAATTTGGCCATATTCAGATTGAACTGGAGTTTGTGGCCTGGCCTCAGGACAGTGGCAAGCTTCAATAAAAGTGGGATGATCCTAAAGAGGAAGCTGGTGCCCAAAACAATGGCTTAGTGGGCATGAATCTTTTTCCTGCTCGGAGCTTTTTGGAGTCTTCTGGTTTCTCCTTTGTTCTTTCTTAGCCCTTGGGATTTTGAGCCTGTCAACGTGCTACCACTGAAGGGCTACAGTAGTTGGTATTGCCCTGTTATAAAGGGAAAAGGTTTGAATTTAGGAGATGCTGACTGGTCATGGTGCCACAAATGTTAAAAAGGCTTCACTGGATTGCCAATGGCCAGTGTGTGCTCTGTATGCAGCTGGTACATTCAGGATGTTCCCCAAGAGGTAGGATGAGAAGGGTGTATTGTAGTCTAGATGACTCTCAGGTATGACAAAACTTACTAATGAAGACAAGACCATAGCTTCTCTTGTGCTTGAGTAGAGAATGTAAATGAAGTGTGATTCAACCTGTTAATATTTATTAAGTGTGAATAATTATATCTCTCTCTAACAGTGAATGTTTGAGACAACAGGATTCCAGATTTGGCTGGCATTCTTGCTGAAGTCAGGTGTTTAAAGATACTTGAATGAATTGTTTATTACCTGACGGGATTGCTCTGTTGCTTTATTACTGTCTGACTCAAATGCAATCTGGAGTAGCAGCTATAGAAGTAGTAAAGGAGAGAACGTAGGCTAGATATTTATTGGTATAATTCAGTATAGATTTTTGACTCCAACAAACTTGCATAGATTTCTACAAGCTGAGTATATTAATGAATACCAAGGGATACATTGGTCTACTGTAGGCTTCCTCCTCCTTAATAGTCATCTCATTCCTTTAATAATTAGGAAGTGATAATTGTGATTAACACTAGGTTCCAGCTGACTAAAGTGGCATTGATGCCTAGAACCTTTGGGATGTGGCATATGTCTCTGCTAACCACTTGCCAGAGAACTGTTTTCCAAAATTTGGTAGCTGGCAACCCAAATCTTCTTACTCTTTTGCAGACTGGCAGGTTTCACTCTGCCCTCTGTGCTTCCTACTTGTGTTGCTGGATGATACGGCTCTGTATATTCTGATCTCGTGCCTCCATGTAAGGAGTACACCTTGGCTCATGATACTTTCTGATTATTTTTCTTATGATGCTAGCCTTTGTTTCTTAGCAGAATAAAGTAGAGAGTTTTTCCTTATCAGAGTTTAAGAACAGCAACAATTTCAAATACAGTGATGTGTATTTGGCAATAAAGGTATGTTCCTAGTTGTAGTTTATCTTGCCAGTGGTCTTTGAGGCACTAGCAACTTGCTTACATGTTATGTCACACTCTGACAGCCATCTTGATTACAAATACTATGCAAAGCGTAATTCATTAAAAAAGATAAAATTTGTCCAAGCAATTTTTTACACCCTGAATCTCAAATATATTTTCAGCTTTTGACAGGGTCCATGCGTATCATGTCTTTGTAGCATGAGAAAGATCTTAATCACAGGAATGCTTGTTTCTGAGGACAGGCTTTCCTCACCTAATCTCTCTCCACCCATTTTTTGGCATACCGTGGTCATGAGTTCAGTCTGTACTTGCGTCTGTAACATACACAAGTTGCATCTGTGTATGAACTAAAAGAATATGGGAAAATAACTTGCATGAGACTTGTATTTATCACTTAAGACCAATTTTAGCTGAAGGAAAAATCTTAATGACTCCCAATGATAAATGTTACTGTAATATAGGAAGCTACAGAATGATCAACTACAGAATTTATATCTATTAATAAAACATGTAGCTCTAAATATTTTAACATATGCTGTTTTATTAGTGTGACAACATGAGTATATACATACACTTATCAGGAGTCTGTTTAGAAAAAAAAATAACTGATCAAAGATTTGCTAATACTCCATGACTATTTTCTTCTTTAGTAAGGGTTTTCTATGATTTTTAATCTGCATTTTCTTTTTGTCTACTTTTGTTCTCTTTGTAAGTTTGTTGGTATGCACAGCCAAGTTTAAACATCCTCACCTATTTTCTGCTACTTAGAGTGATAATTCTTTTGGCACCTCACAACGTCTTATTCAGTAAAATTGTTTTATAGTGTATGAAAACAACTCCCTTATTTAAGTTGGTAGAAAGGCAAATGAAACACAAGTCATCTGATCCAGCTTAGCAGTTACTAGGATAATGGGTATCTTGATGTAAAGTAGCAGAATACTGAATCATTTAATAAAATTAAATTTGTAATTTATTAGTTAGAATTATATTCAAGTTGCTATAAAAATAATAAACTTATTTCATATCAGCTTCCTTTAGTGATATCTCAGTAAAAATTATGGCTGCTGCCTGTATGTATGTGTAAGTGTAGTTCCTTTCCTTTTGACCTGATCGTGATTTCCTTTTGACACTTTGTAATGTTAAATATTGGCCAGAATTTTAATGTAAGAAGAGGTGGTATTTCTTGAAGTGCAATAGGCACAACCTGCAACATTGTTCCCTAATGCAGTCTCCTCCGAAGAACTTACAGTAAGAGGAGCTTCTCTGAGTGTTTTCTATAGAAAGGAAATGTATTGTTTGTCCTTCAGAAACAGCACTAGAAAAATTTTCCAGTGTTCCTCAAATACTGTCAAAACTATTTATCAAAAAATGATGATTGTTTTCTTGTTTTAAGTTTGCTTCTGCTTAGGTCAAACTACTTCCAACTGTTATCTTAGCAAAAGTATTGAATCAATATACGTCTACACTTTCAGCTAATATCAATGTAAATGGTAGCATGTTTGTTTTTCTTTCACCGTGAACTGCTTTGAGAACTCAGTCAATGCAACATGTTGAGCAAAACTTAAAATCCCATTATAATACTAGACAGTTTCTTAAGGTTGTGCACAATTTTTTGTCTGGAAATGCTCGTACAGCTGCTTATTGAACTGTATACTGAGCTCTGTAGACTCTGTCACATGATATAATCACATGATAAAGTATGTCTGCTTATATGTTTGACATGTAGTTATACTTCCAGTAATGTAAGGGAAGGCAGATCCTTCCAGCTGTCACATACACAGCCATCCTGAGGAGTGAACATTGATCTTCCCTGTGCAAACCAAACAGCTTTTGATTTTGTGACTAGTGCATGCGTGCACTCTCTTTACACCAACAAGCACTAATTTATCACACCATGGGGATGCCTTAATGGTGGTTAGACACTCAGTGAGCATCTCTCCCATGATGGAGGAGGGACCACAGATCCCAGGGCAGATCCTGAGACACAAGTTGTTCTTGTAGGCAGAATCCATCTTGCAGGCTGTATGCTTGTTTATGGTTTAAATCAAACTTGTCTAAAAACTAAAATAGGAAACTTGACTCAACCCACAGAAAGGCTTGAAGCTCTGTTAACACAAGTGTTTAGAGACTAGGAGTTAAGAAAATTCTAAATTGGCAGCAGTTAATGAATGAAAGTTATTTTTGTGTTGCCACAGTCATCTTCAATGTTATGTGAAGGAAGAAGATGAACTTCTGCATGGATGAATTTGGTTCTTGTGCTCAAATCTTACGTTTTAAGAGGTGTCCATCCAATGTAACCAGTTTCTTATTTTGGATACACTTCTCTGGCAGCATCAATACATTGGGCCTCCTCCTGGCATATGCCTTTCTGATGGTTCTGAATAGTACTTGATAAAAGGGGAGAATGAGGGTTACTTAGGTGCATACATATATGGATGTTAATATTTTTCATAAAGGTTAATTTTTATGTAAACTTGCCCAGCTTTAAGGAAAAGGCACTAGGAAAGACATGATCAAATTGGTATTCCTGAACATCCTCCATCAATAAATTTGATGTCATTCTCACCTATATATGTCCTCTTAGAATATGTGTTTCTTGAAGCAGAAATTTAGATCCCAGTTTTAAGTGACACTAAATAGTTTCAACACAGCAGCTGGATGTAGGAAAGTCATTGTTTGGAGAATTGTCAGCTCTGACAAAGCAACAGTGTGTTGCTACTTTGCCCGTGAAGTTGGCAGAATTACGAGGTATGGGCTTGATAACCAGAACTTTGCTACAGTCACCTTATTTCCTTTTGTGTCTGTAATTTCTGGCAGAATGCAGGCTTCAGTTTGTCCTGTAAGTGTGTTATGATATGGCCAAATAGGCTGAAAGAGGTTCTGGCTCATCAGATAAGAATTGAAGTGTTAGAACATAGTTACGCACATCTTTGCCTTGTTATTTGTGAACTGTTCTCTTTGTGTATAACCAAAGTACAAGGGTGTAAAACCTTACAGTTTTTACATCTTGAATAGGCACCAGATAGTTGTCAGCAGCTAATATATAAACTGTATTGGATTCAGAGGAACCTGATGTTGTGGTTGTCATTTTATAATTACTTGGCTCAACCTCTTTAGTCTGTCCAAATAAAGGCTTTTCTTCAACTGAGAGACTGTTGAATGCAATTTCCGTTTCCGTTGTTGATGCTCAGTTATGAGAGTTTTCTCATACATTTGTCCCTATGTTGTTTTTTCAGTATATATGAGGAGAAAGCATGTTCTCTAACAGAAAGTTTTATGCCAAGTCTTTATAAAGACTTACATTTTTAATGTGAAAAATAGCGCTGGATAAAAATCTGTTGTTGATTTATTCCCTTGTCTTGTTTTTGGCTCCTATCTCTGACTAGAGCAATAGCCTTGTTCAGTACTGTTTTGTTCTCTATTTTGAAACTACAGACAAGTGGTGTTGGTGTTCTCTACTTTTTCTTTTGCTTTATAAGTTTGAGTTGATTATGATCAACATATAAAATGTGTTCTGACTCAAGCTTTCAATTAAAAAAAATTTTTTTTTAACCCAATGAAATCATCATAACAATTTCAGACTTGGTAGGGAGTTTAATTATTGTTGGTTTTTTTCAGTAATTTGTTCACCAGTTGAAGTCTTTTCTATAAAGAATCTTGATTGAAATACTGCCTAATTTCTTAGCTGGAATTCAGGAAGTGAAATATGTATCAGGGAAGAGCAGGAACAACAAAGAAGATTTGATTTTTTTAGGAAAACACTTGGTAAGAAAAATGATCAAAGGACATGTATTGGAATTATGATTCTTCCATAAGCCTGAGGTAATATATAATTCTTGGTAATATATATGGGAATGAGAGGACAAACTGTGCTTTCCAAATTTGCTGAAAATATTTAACCAGGTTCTCTCTTTTGTTCCATAGGTGTCATCTGCAAACTTCAGGAGTGTGCCATCTCATAGCCATAAGTCCTTCTCCAGTTTCTGTTGTAAGAGATAAAGATATTAAACAGGAAAGATCTGAGCACAGACCCCTGCAGTACTGCACCTTGTTATCAGCATCCAGGTAGAGTATGAGCCACTAATCGCTACCCTCTGAACCTAATCATCCAACCAGCTTTTTACCCCTTTGGCTGTCCACCTAGGTGTAGACCATGATGTCCTAACTTAAACACAGGAATACTGTGAGAGATAGTGTTGAAAGCCTTGCTAAATTTGGGATAAATGATCACTGCTCTCTCCATCTACACAAATTCAGTCATTTCATCATAAAAGGGAACCAGATTAGTCAGGCATGACTTACCCCTTACAAATCCATTCCAGTTGTTCCCAAACACTGTACCAGTTGTGTGCCCAGAAGTGTGTTCCCAGGGACTGAAATCAGGCTGACTTGCTTATAATTCTCTGGGCTGATCTTTCATAAATTTTTCCCAAATCTCAGGTGTTTCAGTTCTCAATAACTGAAAGTGAAATATGTTGACAAATATACTTATTGAAGTTTTGGTTTTAAAAAGGGAAAATTAAAAAGAGTTCTTGATGCAGTTTTTTGACCGTGTGTATCAGAAAATGATTTTGCTCTGAAATATGCTGTCCAGGATAATATATGAAAATCTTGGGTGATTTTATCAACCTATAGAGGGAATACTCCCTCCATTGCTTTTACCTATGGGATATGCAACCACCTGCTTCATTTGGCCAGACATTCATTATAAGTTTTGCATTTATTCATTCTACTGTGCTTTGCCTTCATTCATTAGTCTGGCAAAGGACTTTAAAGTAATATCATGATCTCAAAGGAAGATGCTTGTAATAGCTGTTCCTCACGCACCTGGATTTGGTAGAATTTTCAGAAACAGATACCTTCAATGAGAAAAGTGGATTGATTCTTTATCCAGTTGCTGATCTACATGGTCTCTTAACTGGTATTGCTATAGCAGTAGCTGACAAATGGAATTCTCACTGAAAATATTACTAGTCCATGCTTGAACCAAGGTCTTTAAAAGGTGATCTTGAGAAGGTTTATTTTATTTCTCAGTTGTTTTAATGAATGTATGCAGATCGGAATAAAAATAAATAGTTTTTACATATAAGTGTGTTCATGAGAGGGCACAAAAAGTTTCCTCCTGGTATTTAAAATGCAATCAATTTCTCATTGTTGAGTGAAGTTCACAATCTTTGTGTCAAGAGGATGGCAAGTGGACCAATAAATATTCTTAGTTGCATTAATTTGTGGTGCGTTGGTCAAGCTGTGAATCACTTTCTGAGAAGCCAAAGGATGACTTAGGATTTTGTATTTCAAATATCTAATTTTCTATATCCACGCATTGTGTTCATGGTTTGAGAGATGACGATGGAAAAAGTGACAAACTCTAAAAATATGTCTTTAATATCTCATCTTGGAAGTTGCTTTGGTTCTACTGATGAACTGTGCTCTAAACAAGAGCACAGGTTCTTTTGTCTTAGCTGTCCTTAACAGGACTAAACCTTAAATTGTAAAATGCACACTGGAAGAAGGTCAAATCAATACAGTATTCTGAGTAAACTCGGATGGTATTCTGAGTAGTTGTTTCTCACCATCACAAACTGTACTTTGTGATAGTGATAGTACGAATCTCTCTAGTATCTGTTTCAGAAGAGGAACAAGCTTACACACTGTATTTCAAATAGCACATACCTTTATTGCAACTCTTCTTAGGCTAGTGAACCTTAAGACCTGCTTATTTTAAAATTCTTCCTGAGCTTTCATTGCCATATGGTGCTGTAATGGCTTATGACCTTAAGTGACCTTACCAGAAATCATACCAAATATGTGGTTATGAACAAGAAATTCAGGAAGAGAATGCTAGGGCTAAGTTGCTTCTGATTTTTTTTATTGGCTTGACCTTCTGCTTAAAGATGATTTAAGTCACTTGTGCATAATTAATTGAAACTGTTATTTCTGATATATCTTAAAGATTAAATCTCTGAGATAGCAGAGTAAGGAAAATGATTACTATTTGGGTGGCTTGTGTGGGACACAAGAAGTGTTCCAGGCCACGATATCAAGATAAAATACAGTGTGTCTTGATAATGGTTTTGTAGGGATTGTGTGCCAGAACTTCAGGTTCTGTTTCCAAAACTTTCACAAGCATGAATGACCAAATTGCAGTTAAGTTACATTGATATAAACTAGGATTAATCCTTTAATACAACTCAAAATACAAATATTATTCAGCTAGAATGCTACTTGGGGCAGAGAATTCAATGCTTTGTCCTTGATATTGTTCTCATATTTGGATAAGGGAGAAATTTAAAAAAACATTTGCTGTAGGTCTCAATCTGATCTAAGTTATTTTGGTGTAAAACTGGAATAAGTGCTCTTTGTATAAATGGAATTACTGAAATTTTATATTGCTGTGAGTTGAATTTTACCCTGTCTCTAAACCATTCTTGTTAAAGATTGGAAAATATTAAATAGAATAAGTAGGTCACACAAGTGGGATGATACTGGCCCTTATCTTTAAACAATATTCTAATTTGACTCTAGCACAACGAAAAGAAATGAATACTGTATGTGTTCCCATGTGAGCTGTTGGAAAGATAAAACTGAATACCCTCTAAATCAGCTTTTCCATGGACAACTGCTTCATCATCATTACTATGTATATCCTTATTAATATCTAGGCCACCCAGTTATGAGACCCTAGGCTGTAGCTTTTCATAATTTACAACTACTCCCGTCACTTTCAGCAGGATTGTCTGCATGACCTATCGCAGAATGAACACTTGATATATTTTTCTGAGTCTTCTCAAAGTGTTCTTTTGAAATAAAGGCTAAGAATAAATGTATCCATCTGTTTAGAAAGTTGCATTTATGCACCGTGTGGTGATCCCTGCCAACTGTTTTACTTAGCCTAGCTGTGTGTGAAAGGCCTGGTTACTGCAAGGTGTCTGGGAATTTGGAAGTGAGACAGTTTGGCAGATGAGGACAGACACATAAACCTTCTAAAGCGATATCTAAGAGTTAGGATCAGATTATAAATAAATGCTTCAAAATTCTGTGATTGCCCAGTTTATAAACGTATTCCATTTTCAGTCTTTGACCAAGTCTGGAAAACTTTAAAGCTGTTTACAGACCACTCGCAAACAGTCTCTTCATCTGGTTGAAAAATTTAGCTCAGGACCAGAAGTTCACTCATACGTAGGAAGTAGTATAAATGAGAGTGGAATAGAGATGAATGTAGACAGGTTTTCAGGGTAAGGCTAGGGGAAACCAATATAGAGGTGACTATTGTAACCGCTGGTTACTTATGCAAAGATTAACATAATGCAGTGTAGACTGTACTAGTCCGAGTGACTGCGGTAACAGCAACTATAAATGGAGGGTTCAGCCCATTATTCAATACCAGGTGGAATTTGAGATGTAAATTCCTGGGATGGGATTGGCCTTATGAGGTTTGGAGTTCTCAATGTTAAAAATGCCAAGTGATTTCTGTTATTCCACAAATTTCTAGGATTCTATATCCAGAGTAATAAGAAATGCTATTCCTTGGTCATAATAATTACATTATTAACTACAACTCTGTCAAAGAAAGGTGAGGTGTCTGTAAATGAAAATCAGCCAAGCAGTAAACACTGCTTAGTAAGAAACACTTTCTCTATAGGCATTTCTGGAGAGATCTTGATGAAGATGATATTTTAAGTCTTTTGTTGTGAAAGAACTCTTCCATAAGTAAAATAAAACTAATCTATGCTGTTTTTCAACCCAGCAGCACATCCCAGTGCTGTGTAACTAGACTTATTGATAAAGCAGTGTAACTTATCTAAGAAATGGTGAAACCTGTTTTCATTACCTTGGCTAACATAAAATGTATGTTAATAGATAAAAATAGATGATCCTAACCAGGTCTTTTGAAGCAAAGGAAGCTCTTCAGTTTCTTCGAGTGAGTCAAGACACTAGTCTTGAGACAAGCATGATGGTTAATTGTAAAGAGTTCAAAACTGAAATTAAATCTTACAGTTCTCTGTTTATCGGGATTAATCAATGGGCGCTTTCTAGGCATGCATAGTCTAAACAATCTAAATCATGATGGAATTTTAAAAAAATCTTTGAATTGTAAAAGGATAAAAAAAAAAATGTTTCATGTAGATTATTGCAAACTCTTATCTTCCTCAAATTTCTTGGTAAGCCTGCTTGAAGCTCCTTTTGTGCCTTTTCTGGTTAGGTGCTGTCATCCTATGTTAAACAGCTTGTCCTAAAGCACAATTATTCTTAAGTAAACATTGTGCTTCATGTGATGAGTCAAATACACTCATGAAACAGAATGTTCTGTTATTGAGTCACAGCTGAAGAAAAATATGCAGATGGTTAATACAAAAATCTTAATTGTTAGAATACTGCAAAACATGAAATAAAGAAGATGTAACATTGGTTTGAGAAATAATTCTGTTTTCAGCACAGCCTCAACTGTAAATACTTTTCAAGTTATGGGATGGTACATTCATTTGTAGCAAGCACATTTCATTTAAGACATAAAACTCACTGTTTTATTCTGAAAGTGACCAGGATTTGTCAGTTCTATTCTTTTTAAGGCATTTTGTTCTTTATTTTGAATTATTTGTCTTCACTGTGTGGATATATATATAGGTAATTGGACTAATATATATTGGTAATCCTGAGCCTCAGTATCCCATTTACAAGTATTTTTCCAGTGATTTGTCTCTCCTGGTTGGTTTGGTTTTAGTATTTATTTTACTACATTTTGTTACAAAAGTGCCTCCGTCATTTTTTTTTTTTTTAAATCTTTTTCTGTGGTGGCTACATTTTGTTAGTATGCTGGTGGTGGTTCCCACTGTTCCCACAACTCCAGAGTCAGACTCTTGTTGTGTGGTAAGGTGAGGATATACAGCTTGTGAACCAAGCATAAAATAAAACTATATTAATTTAAGACAGAGCTACAGCAAGAATGGGCTTTTTTACAGGCGTCTTTCACAACTCAGCAATTTTCTCAGGAGCACAAGCTGCAGTGTGTCGGAGCTGGGCCTAGGACTCTTGGTATATTGGCAACTGAACTCAGGAAGGTTATGAAGAGGGCTATGGAGAAACAGAGTTACAGGGAGGACAACACCTATATTGTTCCTAGGAAGCTCTTCCACCTTTCATATCATCCTGAGCAATTTCAAAAACATTGCTCTCTACTGAAAAGCCATGATTTATCTCCCTGTGTAAACATTTAAGTAGTAGGACTGACAAAGATTATTTTTAAAGATACCATCATGTTTTTAATTATGTGTATTGTAAATTAGGATATTCAGACATTACAGCCTTTGAGTTTCCAATCTATTTACAAACTCTTATTTTGCGTGGCATTTTTTTCTCCTGCATGACTTGCCTGTTGAAGTGATTTTTTTTCCTAATCATTGTGTACTGTATTTTCATAAAGAACAAGCATAGAATGTGTCAGAAAGAAAATAAAGAGGAAAATTACGTTATAGAAATATCTACCAAGTAAACCAAGCTCAGATATGTGTTGAATCAGCAGTAATATCAAACACAGTAACAAAATAGTTATCAGACGTGGAACTATTATAGTTATTGGTTTTGCATCTTAATTATGTGTGTTAACGAAAAGCAACCCACATAAGTACATATGTTTTTCCAAAAAATGTATATTTGCTTAGGAGTCTGCAAGGTAAATCCATGTTCATTACTGGTTAGTATTAAACCACATGAGCATTGGTAAGCACTTTCTGAACAGTAAAGAGCCAGTTCTTGCACCAGGAGGCTATTCCTTATATACATACCCACTACCTGCTTGCCACCTTGAAAAATACATCCAAAAGATGCTTTCCAAATGTGCTGAGGGATGAAAGTGTTCATAAAATGTATGTGATACCTCTATACATACTGACTTAGGAATCAGAAGATGAGCCTGGACAAGATCAAGAGGAAAATAGCCTCTACATGAAGATAACAGAAGGAGGGAAAACATGGGTGCACAGAAAGTGAGTTTGTCCTCACAATTTTACTCATTTCTAGGGAAATGCAGTTAGCATGGAAGAGTATGAGTGAAATGAATGTGCTGGGTGAACAGAGTGAATTTATACTGTTGGTGTGAACTGATTGCCGTGATATTTTTTTGAAAGGGTGATGCCTTCAGATTAGACTGAAACTGAAAACTGACTATATGCAATTATCCCCTTGAGGTAGTTGAGGGCTGAATCTCAATCTAATTACTTGCTTCTTCAACCAGAAGCCCTTTCTTATTTGGAGTAGTCCCTCTGTCTTCAGAGAAGTTATTGATATTCTGATACAGTACAAATATTTAGTTTATTTTCCATGAACTTTACATCACAGTGAAAGATTTGTGGGAACAGACCTATAGAAATTAGTGTAAAATGTAGGTATTTGTTTTGTGAACGCTTTGTCCAGTGACATCGGAGAGCCTTGGAACTGTTACTTTCACTCAAATTTTCCGCTTCATAGTTCATTTGATGGTAGCTGCAGTGACATAATGCCTTCATATGTAATTATAATTTTTAGAGTTATGAAGTTCACCTCTACTATGTTTTCAAGGCCTATCTTACAGTGTAATATTCTGTAGCTTTTACAGAGGCTAACAAAAGAAAAGTGAGTTCTCACAAACCCAATAATCACCTACTTCCTCAATTCCTCATTTGTTTGAGAATACAAATTTTGTGGTTTTTTATTTAAAGGAAAAGGACATGGATTTCACACCTGATTTTTTTTTAATTTAACAGTTTTTTACCAGATCTGTATAGCAAAGTTAACCTAGCTACATCACTCTGCAAATTAGCAACATAAACGTTTTGCAGTGAAACAAGTTACATTTTGCTATTGAAAAGGTGGAGTTGTAATTTGCATTTGCAGGATCATTTACACTAGTAAGTGGTATCACTGCTCTCTGCATTGTCAAAATGAGGTTGCAGAGTACCACTCACATTCACTGGTGTGTTTTTGAAGTTCCCGGTGATGACAGCACAGGATCCCTTTGGGCCCATATGAATGTTTTAACCCTAGTTTCTCTTTTGTTGGTGTTGATTAAATCTTAACTGCCACTCAACAGCTCTTTAAGTTACCATTAGATAGAGTTTAAATGCCTGTAACTCACAGGGCTTAAAAACCACAATAATCTAAGAATCAGGTGGGAAAGAAGAAATATGACTTCACCAAGCAAACATGAAAGACTTTCACAGAAAACACAATACCAACATAAATATATACAGCTTTATTGAAGATATTTCTATACCAGCAAACTGTGGCCCCCTCTTTTATTCTAATGATTTCCCTGTATGCAGATTCTGTTCTGCAAAACTCCGAACTTAAACATGAAGTTACTTGTATGTAACCAGCAAGTAAGTGTGACTGTTAATACTAATATTTTTGTTCAAGGAACATAAAATTATGTTTCTTGTGAAAAACCTTAATGACTTCTTTCTTGTACTTAGCCATGTAGCTAGGGCACATGCAGCGCATGTGAGAACAGAAAAATGCTGGCATGAGGTACATTTATTTGCCATTTCTGAATCTCACTGAACTTCCTAGCAGTGGTATAGATTAGTGCTTTCAGGATCTGTAGGTGTATTTGTGAACACCTAAATAACTTGCAGCCATTAAAAATTTGACTTGGACTCAAGACCAAGTGTTAAGTCTGATACTGATACTAGATTTTAAAGCAGATATACAAACCTTAGGGAGTCATGCATGGAGATGGTTTTCCCAGTTGGTACCAAGAACACATTATTTTAAAGAAAAAAAAAAGATACAGAGAAGCCAGTAAAGTTAAAAATCAAATAATGTGCAGAGGTGACTGCTTTCAATAATATTCTAGGCTGCATTAAGCTTTTAATTTATGGCAGAAACGCTACTGAAAGAGCTTAAAAAAAACAAACCAAAAACCCACCAGGCTTGGGGCTAGAGGCCTGAAATGACCAATGGGTTTTGAAGTCTTATCAGCAGCTGAGACAATTTCCTATGGTACTAATGGAAACAATAAGTTTGGAATTTTATTAGAAGAATTCTGGTGGTGGTTTGCTTCAAAGACATGAAAAATGTAGTTGTATTCAAAGTGGGAAACAAGTTTTAGGAAGGCAACACAATAATATTACCATTTTAATATCAACTGTTCAAATTTATTAGAAATATTTAATGCACCTCAATATCCTCCTGTAAGTAGATCTGTATTTTGAGCCCATGCAGATCTTTACTAAGTCAGTGCCGTTGTTTTATAGATCCCACTGTTCATTTCATGGAACCTTGCGTAGTATTGAAATAGTACCATCCAAGTCAAATACGCACATCTAGCAAAATCAGGGCATTGTTTTGTACTCTTAGTGTAGCTATAATTAGAATACGATCTTTAATTAGATTAATGAGATGGCCACAATAACAATGAATGAGCTATGGCCAGTTCTGCTACTGTCTCATGACCTCCTTTAGTAGAGGAGCTGCTGATTCTCAGACAGTTTCATTACTTGAGAAAGGCTCTCTGAAAATGTCTTAAGAATACAGTTTACAGGGGATTATTAATAACATCAATTTAGTTTTAATCAAGGTACTTTTCTGTTTTTGAAGTTTCTCTTTATTAATATACATCCCATTTAAATCTTAGTCCAAAGCTGACAGAAGTCAAAGGTAATTTAATTAATCCAGAGTTTTAGTTGATGTCTGTAACGCCAAGATTTTTCACAAGTAGTTTCTCCCCTTCAGAGGGAACTCTGAACCAGTCCAAGAGTTGTAAATGAGCTCTGGTATCTACTAGACTTTGCGTGTTTCAGTTCTGTACTTTCTGTAAATGATTGTCATCCTGTGTAAAGTAGATCCATAGGATAAGCGTGAAGTCTTTCTGCAATTAATGATAAGCTTGTTCAGCTTGCAACTTCAGTAGTAGGTCACTAAATATTTGCACCAAAAATACTTAAAGGTTTATTTAAAAAAGTATCAAACTTTTATGCAGGATTTAATATTGTAAGATGGTGTAAGAAATGCTTAGCCGTGCATTTTGAATGTTTCTATAATCCTGGACTGTCTGGAATTGCTGTGAGCATATTGAATTGTAGTAGGAAAGTGTGGCAATGGAAATATGATGAGAGCATTCTGATGTTAGTCAGCTTTCTTCCTGAGATGAAATATCTCTAGGAGGAGGAGAAGTAGATTTTGGAGAGACTGAATAAGTGAAGACTCTTCAATTTCTTCCTTTCATAAGATTACTAGAATATTTCTTAATACATGAAAAAGAGAAAGGCAAAGTTCAAGGGAATGATTCACACCGTGTTGGTAACAAACATTTATTTATCTTTCATTTTTTCAGCAAATACATGAATCCATGTTTACCCTGATTTCAGACTATTTCCAGGGTACGCACATTTGTGACTAGCCAATTTTTCTGATTCTGTCAATCCCTTTTATAATATTGACTGTTGCATAAAGGTACCTTAATGTAATCAAAATAGTTGAAAGATACATTTCCTAAAACACTTAAATTCTCAGAAACAAAAAAAAAATCATTGTTCTGAACTGCCTGCTGCCTATTTCACTGTCTTAAGTAGATTGAGGAGAATGTCGGCAATAAAGATGTATTCTGAGTTGTATTCATATTTTTTAAACTTAAGTTGGAAAAATTGGAGGTTTTTCACAGGATTTGTAAACATACCAGAAAATAATTTTATAAACACCCAATGATGTTTCTACACTGATATATTTGAGGCCAGTCCCTTATTTCATCCCTTCTTTTTCTTCTGCTCGTATTTTTTTCTCTTCCTGCATTTATGTAACACATAACGAACAGTGAAGAATTCTACTTTCAGATCATTTTAAGTAGTACAGTTTTCTTTGTATGTTTTTTATAATGCCTAATGACCTCTTAAAACTGTCATTTGACTGATATTGGCCACCTGTAAGCAGACAGCCAATCTGATTATATGTCCTAGCTGGAAGTAAAATGGATTCCATTTGAAAACACGATAAACCACCACTCTTAAACCTGCCACAAGGTAAAATTTGTTAGTGTTGCCTTGGTTAATTTAATACTATTGTTTAAATTATCACCACTCTTTAAATTAGCCACCACCTTTTGAAAAAGTAGTTAGGATTTCCTTTTGAATACTTTGAAAATGTCTTACTTTCCTTTGATCCAGAATAGGGATAGTAGAAACCATCAAATTAATTAAACAAAACCACTTCCTACTGAATTTACATGAGAATGTAAATAAATCTTCATTTTCCTGCATAATAAGCTGATTCCGAAGTGAATAATTATTTGTCCTTTGCCCTAATCATTTAGCACAGCTAAGAAACAGGATTATTGATGAGGAAAGATAAGATAATGTAATTGCCCTTAAAACACAAATGAAATCCTTTAGGACATATTCAGTAAGTGAGATTACATAATGAATGATTTTTGGGAATGAAAGTTGATGCTTTTTGCATTAAATTCATCATGTAGCAACATTTTTTGTGCAGTAGATCACATTATCAATAAAACCTGCTAGATAGACTGAATTTAACAATTTTATTAGTCGTAGTATATATTCTGAATGGCCTAGGGTCAGCTCTTTATAATGAGCAGTGGTGATTAGAATGTATTTTGCATAATTTTGCATTAGTCCTTAATAGTTTTGCTTTATGTTCTTTTACAGTCAAAAAACTAAACTCATTTGGCTGAACAAATGTCCAGTTAGTTTTATAGACTTACAAAGACTTATGGAGAGACTTATACAATGGGTGTTGAAGTGTTAATTGTTAATAAACCTTGAACAATAGGAGATACTTAGCTCTGAATAATATCATTTTTATAATAATAAAATGATGCTGAGGGAAGCAAATACTTTAGGTTCAGGGTGTTTACATAAGGAACACAGAGTTAACTTAGAGTTTTGAGAGTATGTCTTGGCTATTGCAATAGCAGAGTACTCTCTGTAACAGAGAGTTAGCTTACTAGGTAGTCTAAGAGTCTGCTGTATTGGTCATATAAAAACTACCTTATACTATTAAACTGTCATCCCTTCACAACCTCCTCAGAAATCAGATGCAACCAGCAATTATATAAACACTAACAGAACAATTACATGCTCAGTAAGATTGGAGCATCCCTGTCTTAGCAGTATCTATAGAGAGCAAAGCAGGGCAAATAATTTACCAAAAAGAGTATCTTCTCTTGATGTCACAAGGTGCATATGTATAACTTGTTTTGCAGAGAGCTATGTTTGAGAGAATCAAAATAAATTGACTAGTAAGAACCACGCCCATCTCATTGATCCATATGATCTGAAGTAAGTCCCTTAAGCCAGATAAATTAGTGTGATGAGTTGGAAAGGGAAATGGTAGAGATATTTCAGCCCTGGTGAGAAATTTAAGGGCTTGTTTTTCTTTGTTTTTCTCATCTCTGAGCTCTCCTTTCATATGTTCTGTTTATAATGATTGTTTTAAAGTTTTGTACATTTATGGTAGAGGGGTTGATTCATCCTATGTGAAACTATCAGTAACAGATAATGTTTTAATTTACTATCAAGCACCTGTAATTACCACTGAATTACACTCTGCTGCATTCTACTGCTGATTTATGGACACAAGGTATACCTTCATAATTTGTAATTCACAGGAGTTTATTATATTGTTTTTGAACTTTTTTCTTTATAATCTGCAGTTTGTTGAAATGATGGAACTGCATTTTTTCTACTGTTTTAAAGATGTATTGTAATTTTCCCAAAATGATAAAATCTAACAAAAAAAAAGTAAAGTTGATTTTTATATAATGTTCTGCAGAAAAGTAAGCTTGCCCCATGCACAGAATTCAGGTACATATTGTTTTTCCAAGGCAGAAAAATTAAATTAGAATATTACATGAAAGTAAACTGACATATCATACCTGTTAAGTTACTGCTGATTTGATACTAATAAAAAATCAAGTGTCCTTTTTGAGAAATTGGAAGGTTTGGATTTTTCTTTAAAGGGTGACTGGGAAATCTCTAAGCAACTATTCTGGCTTGACAGAGAATCTCATAAGAGTAGGTTTGCTGCAAATTAAAGACAAACAAAACCTCCATTTACCTTGCAAAATGTTCTAACTCATATTTTGGGATTCAACCTAATGTTTTTACAAATTAAAATTATGAACTCATATCAAAGTAAAGGGAAATAAAAAGGTTAATTGTAATGTGTATTCCTGTTTCTTCTTTTATAGCCAACTTATTACAGGGCTACTTCTGTGTCAAAAGTGAATCTTGAATGTCTAGATATTAGCCTCTGAAAAACTGCAATCATTGATAAGTCATATTGTTCATTATAAAAATGAAGAGTTTTTAATTTGAAAAATTGCAAAGAGACTTCCTAGTAGTTATGAAATGAATCTTAATGCTCTTATTGCGGGAATCAGCAGCATTGCTTTTGATGCATATCATTAATAACAAAAAGCCTCATTCCAGTTATTAAAATACTCTTGCATATTCTGTACTGATAATTTTTGAGTTTTTACAGTTTGTTGCTTGCATTAGTCCCCAGCGACATTATATGTGTAGATTGTTCTCCAAGTATGTACAACTGAATAATAACATTAAAAACTAATAACTTCCTTTGAGTGCACTGTAGAATTAAAAAAGGAAAACAGTTTTAAACCTTTAATATAATGAAAAATTATATTGGGGATTTTATATTGTTTTGCTTATGCTTCAGTTATTGCTTTCATTAAAGTTTTAATTTCCGGAGATATTGCTTTGATAAAATTAAGTAAATGTCTTTGGTTAGTATCTGTGTATACACTGAAAATTATGTGTCTTTTCCTCCTCATTTATTGCCATCTACTTTCCATTATAATTATTTCCCTAATACACACATATAATGCAGCAAGATTGAATTAAAATAATTCATCTATATAATCAATGAAAAATGTGTGAGGATGAAGATTACAATCTTCAAAATCAAGCACTACAGTAAAAGAACAGCAGGTTAGATCTTTATTTTTTTCATAGTAGCGCTCTGTTTGTTCCACTGATATAATAGCTACAAATAGTATAAATAGTACAAGTATTAAAATACATTTGATGGGGAGAATACTTACCTGTTAGTTTTTACTGTACTTTTAAAGAATTCTGTAATTTACCAATTACAATTATTTTGTAAGATAGCTGTGAATTTTTAGCCTAAGTGATGCAGATGGGATCACTGAAACCAGAAGAGATTGGATCAAAACCTCAGTTCAATGAAGTCAGTGGGGTGTTACATCAATGGTGTTACATCCATTGATGTAACAGCCCACTGATTACCAGAAACAGAGTAATTGAAAGGGAAAGGCTGCCTCCCTAATATTTTTTTTTTTTTAAATAGTAACCTCAACCACAGGAGTTAGTTGTGGATTATCAATTTGCATCCAGATTATATAATTTCAGTTAGCTCCAAACCAACTAGTTAGCGTTACCTGCATTTTTGTATGTGTGTAGATAGCTAGATAGATAAAAACACAGAGACTCATGATGTAAATCTTCATTCTCAGATGACAGGACAGGAACAGGACAGGAACTGCAAATGGGCTGCGTTCTGGAGAAGGGACATACACGTGAACATATGTACTAATATTAAGTCTTTGAAACGTTGGTTGCCTGAAAAAGATGAGGGAGGCTTTGGTAGTGATGGGTGAAAGCCCTTTACTGTGTCCCGGAGATCTACAGTCCTGGAAGGCTGAATCCTGTGATCTTTTCTCATCTCATCTCTTTTTTTTTTTTTTTTTTAATTCTCTGTTTGTTGAGGCACTTAAGCAGTTGTCTAGCAGTTTGAGATTGAGTCTTTCCACTTTGATAAATTGGAATTTTTCCACCTTTAGCTACAGTGGCACCCTTTTATACCTTCTTCTGAAGCAGCTGCTGCTGCATGTTGGCCTTTTGGTCAGCAAGGTTGAATTGTCTACAATTTTACTATTTGGAGCTAAATGTTAGGAAGCATAAGATTAACCAAAATATTGAGGGTCAATAGAAAATAAAGCTTATTCCTAACTTTCGTTGTTTCTGTGAAAATAGGAAACTGAAAAAAAAGTCCTCTTTCTTGAGGAACCCACATATAAACAACATATGAAACTTCTAGTTTTTTCTTCTCTCCTATTGCTATTACGTTGATATCAGCAGTTGTAGAAGTCTCAGGATTCTGACCAAAAGTTATGTTCTATCCACCAGTAGTAGTTTCTGCATCTTTAACTTTCCACTGCTGTTACTGGTCTCCTGTAATTTTTTCAATTTCAGTGGAGATCACTGTGGCCTGGATGACATCCAACTCACTACAAAAGCCAATTTCTTTTTGTGTCTGACTAGTTTGATAAGCTGCCGAAGTCTTTACTTTCTGCATGTATACAGGTAAATACAGCTACGCCTACCTCATGATTTGCAAAGGCTTGCAGAGAAACCGCTATTTTGATGCTTCAGTTCACATCATCATTGTGTATAGGAAATTCTGCTGATTCCCTGTAAGAATTCTGCCAAGCTACTGTGGTAGCTGTGTGAAAATCTGTGGTTGATTGGCATGGTTAGCCCAAATGATAACTTTTTTTCTTTTATCTGATTTCAAATCCACTTATTTCAGTGAGGCACATGACTGAGAATTAATATATTTGCATGTATTTACTCCTTTGCCATTAATTTTCTGTGTGATCATGGGTTAGTAATGCATTTTACTGAGTCTCAATTTTCTGGTTAGTAACATGGTACACTTCCCTTTGGTAGTGTTTTTTTACAAAAATAACACTTAAATTCCGTTTTTATAAACCTTCATCAATCTGTGAAACATGCGCTGAATTTTTGTATGGCATATTGTGCATACCTCTGTTGATAAAATGAAAAACTCCAGGAGTGCTTCCTATGTGCAAATGGAGATTGGTGCAGCAAGGGTCAGTGACTCTGTTATGGGTTGAGGCCAGGTCCTGTCCTGATCTGACTCTTTTGGCTTACTTTCTCCAAGGATTACGCAACTGCAGCAATCTGGCACATCTGTGGAAGGAGAGCTGTTCTGAGTTGGTGCAAAGGCTGGAGCCATTGCTGCATTCTGTGCAAGGAATACCATGGGCAGGAAAAGAATATGAATAGTAAATTAACTTATGGAATTAAAGAAATGAGTTAGGATTTACTTTCATTGGAATTATCTGACATAGTTATATGTGCTTGAAAATGATTTTTTTTTTTTTTTTTTTAAAGGATAAATGTTTTAACTGTCTCATTCTGGGTGTTTAACTAAATGCTGAACAGTGCTTTCCAAAAGCAGAAGTGATTCATATGTGATCAGCTTAACTGTGGGAAGCTAGTGACTGATGTATGTGATTTGAGTGAGGTGGAAAGAGTTCAGATAATCCCAAATAACAGTTTTAGTCCCCAGTAAAAGACTTTGTATTGTATGCTGTTACTTATAAAGAATAAAGCAATGGGCATATTATTTATGAAGACATAATGATGGAGCATATGAGGAAAAAAAGTAGTTGACTGTTTTGCTCAATCATATGCACGATTGATTTAGTCAATCATTTTTTGCCATAAACCTCCTGTTATTATGATAATATTTATTCCGAGAAATGACAAAATAGCATTCCTGCAAGCACCTGTATGAACTGATCTTCAGGGAGTGTTGAGTTGCAGGTACCCTCAATGTTGTTGTGGTATTCCTATGTTTATCTTTATGTGAATGTAATTACAGCATTGCCCCAGCACCACATTTTAATGGTACAAGCTGGCTGGTGTTTAGAGCAAAACGTGTGTGTACTATAAAGACATCTTAAGATCCTTTCATTTCTTCTTAATAAAGATTAAGATAGTATCAGATATGTGGAAGTACAGCTGAAGGAGTGAAAGACAAGGAACTTGGTATTTGTAAAGGAATGAGTTGATAAGATTTAATCTGGTAAGCTCCTTGCAAAGCGGATATGATTTAATTTTTTACTATTTGTGTTCACAGTGAAGAACTGAAATAATTATGGTGCAATAAAGCTTAACATTTACCCTAGTTTCATTTTTTAAAACTTCACTTTAAATTTCATGATCACACCTGTTCTTTTTTGCAGAAAGAAAGGCTGGCTTTCTCTGTCATGGGCTTTAATGAGCTGCAGAAGTCAGTGTAATTCTGGGAAGGAAAGAAACTGGAACAGTGATTCGATCCTTACTTTATGGTGGCTTAAGACTAGGTTTTCATTGAAGTCACAAAAGTGAGGGGTAAGTTATCTTGTATGGAAATGCATGCTACATGACTAGTGATACTGGTAGCTAAGTTGAACTGAAACATGCTGATTTAAACTGGTTATCATATACTAAGTGCATAGTCAGAGTGTTTGTGAGAGCAGTGCTATGGGAAGTCTATTATCAATGGAGATGAATATGCCCATGATACTGAAAATTACAATTCTCCTTGTTATGCCAGTTTTGACCCTTGATGGTACTTCTCACTTGTATGACAACAGTCATGCCCTGAGAAAGTTTAGTGCAGCATTTGAGGGTCTCTGCTTTGATACTGCGTAGCAGCTGGAGGTGCTTACTGGTGACATGAACAGTAGAAGCTGAAATTCTTCTGAGCGTGTTTAATCTATAACAAAACACCGTCTCTCTGATTACTTTCTACATTAGCAACATCCATTTGATCCTGTAGTTATAGTTACTGTGTTTTACTAAATGTAGGAACTAATTTGGTTCAGAAAAATATTCACGCCAGTTTATATCATGTTGAAAGAACCAATGTATGATAAATCATCCTGTATTAATCTCCACTTCTCAAAAAGAGAAAAAGAAACTCAGTACAAGCTGTATGGAAAAGTACTCTCAAATGCATAATTTTAAGGGGAATGTTATTCAAGACCAATTAGCTGTTTGAGTGGTGTACCTTTGACTGAGATGGATAGGAATTGCTTCATATATTGGTTGGTTTATAAAGAAAGAAAACTCAGATTTCCAAAGGATTCCAAGAGATTAGGAATCCATCTTCCATTTGCAGCTCTTTCATACTACTTTTGAAAACTAGGTCAAAGTGCTTGCTGCTATTACTGTCATTTAAAGGGGATTTACTTCAATATTCATCCTAGTGAGCTTTGGAGAAATTTCATTCTAGTCACTGCAGCTGTGATTCAGATTTATGGCTTCTCAAATCATTGGCTGTTGTCTTTATAGCACTGACTGTAAAAATTGAGGATGGTGAGATGCAATGATTCTATCAAAAATGTAGAGCACTACAAAAGGGCAGACTTAGTCCAGTTGTGGGGTTTCTTGAGACACTGGTATGGTGGATAGTTTGCTGGTGAACAACAGATAGAATATTTAGCAATCTCCTGTTAATGCATAGCCATTATTCTAGCATCTGGTCCCAGTTACTTGGTTGAGATTATGAACAAAGGTATTTTTATACTGTTCTCATCTAGATTTGCTGTCCTTCCTATAGAAGTCCAATGGAGCTGCTGGAGGAAAAAATATTGATTTCCTATATTATTCCTGAGATCATAGGGTGGGTGGGTATTACCTAAACCAGAACCAGATGGTAGTGTCAAATGTTGCAGGGAAAGCTCTAATTATTGTCCCAAATGGAGCTAAAAAGTACAAGATGTTTAATGAAATCCTTGTATCATTTCCTGTTCAATTTGAAAGAATTTTTGAGCATTCAGGCTAAGCGTTTGAATATGTGGATGTTTAAATAATATCTAATGCTTATGAATGCATACATTTCTGAGAATTAGCCATTTGCTAAATGGGCCTCAAATATCTTTAGAAATCTTCACATTTGAACACTGAAGACATTCTTTAGCATCTAGGATGATCTCATAATGTTAGTTCTTGCAGTTCCATTGTTAAATCTGTTTGAAATCTGAGTAGAGGCATTACTCATAACCAGGCCAGCTATTTTGAAAGTTTTATGCTGTAAAGTAGGGTCAAATCTTACTCCTCTGCATTTTTTGACTTTTTATGACATTTTACGGCTGGTAAATGCAATTTTCCATTTTGTACAACAAGCAGTCATTATAGTTTTAATTTTGCATCAGCCAGTTGTGCTTTACACGATGTTTTTTATTGTTACAACTGGCTATGGTATAGAACAGTTTCAATTATATTAGCAACATTCTGACTATTTTTCACCCATGTGGGTAATGGCAAATACTTTCACTATATATAAAATATGGTTGACTTTGTTTAGTAGCTGTTCGGTACAAAAAAGCATTGATAGAATTCTTAATTTCTTGATGTTTAAAAATTTGGCAAAAAGAAAGGAACACTTCAGTGTAAAAGTACAAAATTTCACCTGGTTGCTCAGCTACTTTGTATATCTGTTGCATTTGTTAATTTAATGGAAATGATAGTTGTATGGTGCCTGTAGTCTAATCTGATTGTTTAGAATCTAATTGATTCTGCAGTAAAAAAGCTGTCAGCTGAGGGAAGTGATCTTCTTGTTGTAAATGAATGCCTGAAGGGAGGATGTAAAGAAGATGGACCCAGGCTCTTTTCAATGGTGTCCAGTGTCAGTTTTTGGCCCCCGAATATAGCAAAGACATGGATAAACTGGCGTGAGTTCAGTAGAGGGCTACCAAAATGGTCAGGGGCAGAAGCAGAGGCCCTGTGGTGAGAAGAGGAGGTAACAGGGCTTGTTCAGCCTGGAAAAGAGATGTCTTCTCCTAATGGCAGCCCCCCAGTACCTACAATGCAACCTAACAGGGTACCAGCAATGCAACCTAACAGGGTTTAGTTTGCTCTGTCACAACCAAATTTTCAGACGCCTCAGTATGGTTACAAGAGTTAAATTTAGTGCTCTCCAGTAGTCTTTTATTTTGAAGCAGCAGCTGAGAAGCCAACTGTTTTTGGCAGAGCTGACCATTACCTTCTATTGGAGCCTTACTTTAAAAAAATGCTTGAATGGCTGTTCTGTTAAAGAGAATGAAAGTAATCAGCAATGAGTTTCAAACACAATCTTTTGTGCAGTCTGCTTAAGCACCACTTATTCCCTGATGGCTTGTTTGTTTACAAAATAGCTTGGATGAAAATGGCGTTCCAAAAGCAATGGTTTATTATGAATACAAGGGTAAAATTGTACTTCTTTCTTGGAACTAAGGATGGTTCCAATATGCAGGTTGACACATGCTCTTGGAGACTATTTTTTATGGTAAATGATCCCCATGTGTCACAGATTTTAGCTTTATGGACTAGCTGCACACAGAGACCTTGTCAGGCAGATGAACACAAGGCCAACAGATGGACTGCAAAAGGATATTCTGAGTTACGTTGTATCTTCTGACTATTGCATTAATCAGTCATCTTCACAGATTACTTTTTCTATTTGAAAGGCACTTCAAGAAGTAATTAATTGTAATATTTTTAGAGTAATTTTAAAATACTGTGAGATTTGGTATAACTGCTCCAGTACTCTATTTTTTAAAAGTATGTAATTTTCTATTCTTGTTATCTATATAGAGGCAGAATTCTGTACTTAGTAAACATGCATAATTAGCTGAACACTTAAAGATTTTGATAGATGAAATCTTGGTTTCATTACCTTCTGCTTTGTATAGGGCAAATGGACTTTTGCATAGAGTAAGGGAATAAGTTTAAAGGCATAGGAAATGAAAATTTTATAAGAGTTTCTGCCCACCAGGGTTGATGAATCAGACTGACTTCAAAGAGAAATGAGGTTTTCATGTCATCTTCTGTTTTCAGTTTTTCTTGTGTTTAAAGGGGTGGGAGCTTTCATGTATCTCTATCTCTCATATGCTGCATCTGATCCAAAGCTGATCAAAGTTAATTTCAGTAGGTCTTCAGTAGATGTTAAAATCAGTTTTACTAATTGCTAGAAGGGAAGGACAGGATTTTTCTGCCACCTGAAAAGTGCATAACTTCCATCAGGGTCTTAAGGAAATCAACACTGAAATATGTGGTTATGCATGAGTTCCATTAGTAGTCAGTGGAGTGAATTACCTGCAAAGGAATATATCTACACTATGACTAAATGAATTGCATGCTTTTTTTAACCTGTGTTGTCCAAGGCCATGTTATATCTCAGTAGTTAGCTGTACAACTGAAGAGTGTCTTCAGCAAATGCACAAACTTTCTGGAGAAAAATCAAGTTTTTAAACTTTTAACAATGTATACATTCTTTTTCCTGCACTAAGTATGCCATTTTATTTCTTTGCTGACTGTCTGAGTCCACACATGACATGATTTTTAGGTTAGCTTATGACAAATGACTGTATGAACCACAGAAAGTAGAGAGGGCAAGATACAAAGTTGAGGTTTATAAAAGCTTGTCATTGTGGTGGAAATGAAGTCTTGCAGTTGAAAAGCCAACCATGACTCCCTCCAGCACAAGTGACCCCTCCAGCCTGTCTATACTTGTTGTAAGATTAGTCTTTATTTTGCCCAGGGGACAGACATGATGTGTGTGTTCCAACAGCTGCTCCTATAAGCAGCGCAAGGCATTACAAGAGGAAGAAAGAGGAAAGGTTTTTCTTTGTAGTAAACTGATTAAAAACTTGAGCTAGGAAAGATCAGTTATTAAAAAATAATTCGATGAACATTAGTATTAAAGGAAAAACAATATATCCATATACTTTTGTAAATAACATGGTTTTAACCACTTTGAAATATGTGTGGCTATTACTTTCTGCTGCACACTGAATTTACTACATAACTCATTAATGTCCTTTAACTGTGACTAATAGGAAATCATGTTTATTCAGGACCTCTGTGGCCTCTGTCCAAAGTCATAAGCATGCCATCTGTGATAGTCATTTGTGTGATGTATACATATATGACCAGAGAACTGGAAGGATAATAAAAAGTGTTACTTTTGCATAGATTGAAGAATATGTATTTAATGCCAGGGTGACTTTCTGCTGCCATCATGTTGAAATGAAGTCAAGCCTGATGTCTGAATGACTCTCTGCTCTGTTAACACTTCCCTGAGGTACTGCAACCTGTTCTGGGTTGAAATTTGGATTAGTTCACAGATGGCTCTACTAGTTTCATGTTAATAATTCCTGGACCTAGGTCTGAATAGGAAGGTTCAGATAGAATAGAGATTGTGATTTGAAATAGGTAGATGGCAATGCTCTCGAATGACACCTACAGAATGTTTTTGATGGATTGAATTACTTATGTCTGTTTCTCTGGATGCTAAATTTGTTCTTTCATAAAAGGTGAGTGTATTCCTTCCACTTAAAAATATCAAGCTGTCACAACTTTTTAAAAATTATGTGTAAATACGCTGTACATCAGAATGTTTCAGAGCACAGGTGAAAAATCAAAGTAGAATACAAAAGAAAGTTGTAGTCAGCAGGGACATGGAAGTGAAAAATATTATAACATATTTAGGGAAATAGATTTTTGTTTGGGTTATGTATGTTTGTTTCTTTCAAAGAAAAGGACTGTTGCAATTGTCACACAGTCAGTGTGAAAGCCTGTGGAGTAATAAGGCCAAGTAACCTGAATTTTCTTTTTCTGTTAGATCACTAAAATTCATCATGTGTGTGAAAAAACTAATAAGAAACGATCAGAGCAATGCTGTTGTAACCACACTGTGCATAAAATCAGGCTACTTTCATTACTGTTCACATCAGAACAAGATTCTGGATGGAGAAGTTTTGTCATTTTTAACAGTTTGAAATATGTGTTTTGGATTCTTTTGCTTGATTGCAAATCAGAAAGTTCATTCTAATACATTACCTCCACTAGTAATCTGATTCTTTCAAGTAGTTGCAGACCAGGTACGGTTAGCCCAATTTTACTGTTTTTATACAACTACGTTAAGCAAGCATTTAGTACTATTTCACTTCCTACCCTAAATCAAACAGACTTATGATACATCTGGGTATAAGGGAAAACAGGCAGTGTTTCACAAATAGGTCTTCATGCTACACTATTTTAGCCTTAACCACAACAATGTGTCCAAAACCTGTATCAAAAATAAACAAAGGCATGATTGATGTAGCCCTCTACAGTCCTGTGGTCTGTGCAGGATCACCAAAAAATACTTTTTCTCCCCCTTGAATTCTTAGCTTTTTCAAAATAAGACATACCCATAAAATTAAACATAAGCAGGCAAATGGCATGTACTAAGCTTTCCAAAGGCTGCTTTGCTCTCAAGTGATTGTGATCACCTTCTGTGAATTGTACTCAAAAATGAGCATTAATCTCTTCTTGTTTGTTTCCCATCTTCCTGGGGCTAAGATGGAATATGAATCATGCGCATGAGCTTAGTCATGACTGTCCTGTGTCTGCTACAGTGCAATGGGATGGTACCCTCACTCTAAAACACAGCTCTTACTCTCTATCAGGAGCAGAGATATTTGCGTCATTGTGTGCTGCTTCTCCAGCCTCTTATCTTTCCAGCCAGCCATAGCCTTATATTTGATCAACCTGATAATTTCCATGTTGATAACTTCCACATCTTGTGGGTTCATCTTCCTCCAAGTATCTCCACAGTACAACTCCCCATTTTTCCTCCTCTTTGAATTGTCACTATTGAGTTATATTCTAACCAGATTAAAGCCAAACTGGTTAGACTCTACATATTTTCCACATCTGGAAGTATTTCCCTTTTCTGGTCTAGTATCAGTGTAGTGGGCTGTTAGTGAAGGTTACTACAGTCTTTTTTTCCCCTTATATTTAGCAGATCTAGTTGCTGAAGATAACCATACTAGAAATTACTCTCTTAAGCAAATCTTTCATTGTTTACACCTAATGCAGTGCCTACTCCTACCTTCTTGGAGAACTGCAATTCCTTTGAAAGTGGTAACATTTTTGTTGACGCTCTCTTAAGGGGCTTGTAAGTGAATACATCATCTGTGGAATCACTGAACAGGTCTAAGAATATCCATATCTTCTTTCCAGACACTCCTGCATTCTGCCACTACCTAACACTGCATGTCTTTGTCAGAAGAGCTTGAAACTCAGCAGGATTCCTGTGTACTTACTACTGACTGGTTCCAAGAGCAGTCTGAAGCAATGGGAGCCCCTACTTCCATCTGTTACACTACCATACATAAGCACACACATAGCCCACCTCTTTGCCCCCCCCCCCCCCCCCCTTGTTGTTTAGATTTTTTGGTTGTTTTTCTGCTTCATTTATGGATGGTCAGTGTGATTCTTGTGACTATTCCTTGTGCTAGGATTAGTGGACAAAAGCCTTGGTATAATCCTGGTTTCTAAAAACAAACAAACCAAAAAAACCCTTCTCTATCCAGCTCATAGAACTGAAGTACATGGGACTGACTGTTGAGCACCATCTGTTAGTGGCCTTGTTTTACTGCTAGTAGAAAACTGCTTTTACCCCCTTGTTTCTACCCTAGTAGAAAAGTGCCATGGATGCCTGTGAGCTTCAGGTCTGGTCCTGTCAGTAAAACTCCTTTTTCACAGGAAATTGTTTAATATTAACTATACTATTTCAGTGGTTGATTTTCTAACAGCAACAATTGCAATAGATATTTTTATCACATGAGGTGACAAAATTTGGATTAGTCTGGAAACATTTACAGCCAACATTATTGATGCTAATAAAAAATGCAGCTGCTCAGTACCTGAAAATCCTGGATTATGGTATTTAGTGCCTAGCTTTTATTGCCTGGCTCTGGAAAAAGAACATTATGGGATCACAATCCATGAAATTTTATCAAGTTGTAGAAAGAATCAGGGTCAGTCCTAGAGTCTTCAAAGTCATTTGTCTAGTTTATGAACTCCTGCTTTTCACATGACTGAGTTGCCCACTTGTGGCTGCAAGTCTGAATGTTGCAGAGTAGCTGAGGACTCTAGCTGGAAGTAGTTTGTCTGGGTGCTACCTATAACATCCCAGAGGATGCTGTGTGTGTCTGTGTCAGTCACGTCCCCCTGTCCCCTCCCCAGCCCAAAGCTGAACCCAGGAGCCTTTCTGAAAATTACTACAGTTATGGTGATACTTTTTACACTTTTTAGTGAGACTGAAGTTGTGTGCCTGCTCTTTAAAAAGTGACAGGCTTATCCGTTCACTAAGATGGATGAAAAAAATGACATTGAAAACATTTTTCTAGTGAAAAACTCAGCTTTCTTTTCAGGCAAGATGGGAATGTTTTGCCCAAGATGTTTTGTTGTGTGTTGAGCAAACAGCATTTGATTATATTGTCTAACCAGACAGCAACAAAACATTTCTAGACATTTGCTAGCCTCAAGAAGAAAAATAATCTGTCTTTAAAATCTTCCTTTAGGCTAATGCTGCTTCTCTCACACTCAGAATTTCTAATCTTCATCGTTGTAATTAGAGAGAAAATTGTTTTGGTGAGAATGAGACAGGCACAGAAGACTCGGTCTCTGCGCATACAGTACCTGCTACACGATCTGCTCAGTGTTGCACAATCACTTGGTGAAATGGTAAGATTAAAGGAAAGTGGATCCTCAGTGACATTTTAGAAGTACCATATGGCTTTTCACATATGCACCCAAAGCTTAGTTTTACTAAGCCCATTTGTCGTCCCTCAGTATCTGACAATATTGATCTCCTGTTTCAAAAATGAATCAAGAGGTGAACAACTGCAAGGAATGCTTTTATGTGTTCTGTTTAATGGAAAGCAAATCACTGAATAGAAATTAGAGTTCTGTTACGGTCATGCCACAGGACTGTTCTGTGTACCACAGCCAATGTGGCAGTCTGCAGTTGTTTGTACTGTTTCCCAGCGCTCCCATACTTGGCCTTAGCCTGATATTCCCCCTATGCTAATTAGCTAGAGGGATTTTTTTCAAGAGGTCAACTAATGTCATCTTTCACACTTCCTATCCTGACCATTACCTTTACATGCATGTAAGTCTTTTATGGTTTCTTAATGTCACTTAGATAATTTTATCATATACCAGAGCAAGAATGAGTATCTTCCCTTAGGAAAGATAACAACAATAATGATAACTTTTGCGATGGTCTATGATAAAGTTAAACAATTGTTTTTCCAATGTTCTGGTTTTGTTCACAAACAATATACTTTTTAATGATGTAAAGAAGACTTGGGAAAATTTTTGGAGCTGTGACAGTGCTGACCCCCACTCGGTGCATAGCTGGGATTCCCTAAGCACTATTTGGTTTGAATTCAGTGAATGCTGATGTGTTTGAAATCAACAGTCAAAGTTAGTCTTGCCTAGCTCTGTCTGTCTTGTTAGACTGAAATGATGTAAGAATACTTAGGGTAACAAATAATTTAGAAATAGCATTTTCTGTGTTTCACATTGAATGGATGTCTCTAGTTACCTATATCAAAACGGCTGATAGCAACTTTAGAACAGACTCAAACTAAGGTCTTTTTTATTCACTTTTCTTTAATAATATATTAACTGAATTATGATGTATCAACCACACGACATTCTTACTTGATCATCACAAAGTTTTATCTTTGTCATAATTAGTTTTAAAATCTGTGCTTCTAGTTCTAAAAGGATATTTGAAATGCCAAAACTACTTCATCTGAAACTATCAGGATCACTTCTTCACATCTGTAATCTTGTCCTCTTGAGATTTTTCTTAATGGTTTTCTTCTTCCATCAGGCAGTCAAATGCATAAGTATCTGTTTCTGTTTATTTCATCAATACATCGTTCTTCAAAGTGATTGCTGGCTTTCAGAATAGATGGAAAAATACTAAAAGCTGAATACTCAGAGAAAGACAGTGTTCATTCTTTGCAGCATCCATTCCTCAAACACTTTAGTGGTTCTGTTGAGAACACTTTTCATTTGCTCTTTGTGTGAACTGAATCTTGGGAATTTTACTCTGTTTATTATTAATCGATGTTAGAGCATTTTGTTAGCAGTATTGTAGTTACAGACAAGTTTTATTTTAATTTCTGAGTTTGGTGCCAGCTGTTTTCTGGAAAATTTACTTTGTAGGGAAAGTAATGGAATTGCTTTCTGTTCATTTTCAGGGTGGAAGAATAATATATTTTTTGATGTTTCTTTTTATTTATTGTGGTATCCTTGAAGAAAAGCTGTGTGTGCAACGGACCTGACCTTGTCTTTGTACTCTGATAATTAGGAAGCCTTATTTAAAACTGGTCATGATCTTTGTTCTCTGGAGATTAGAATCTTTCAGATGCATGAAGTTCATTTTGGAGTAATTAAATTCATAAGGATTTTTCTGAACATATGGTAGAATTGCATCTTTTTTATTTGAATTGTGCTCTTGAATGTGAACCCTTCCTGGCTACATATTTACAGCAGGGAGAGGAATGGTATCACTATTGCTTGTGGTATAGCACCTGACGCCATTGTAATTGAGTCATGCAGACAGGTAGGTAAGAGGTCCCTTCGTGAGAGAGGGTGTGATTTACCAGGTGAGGAGAGGGAGAAGAAACAAAACTGTAAAGAGACTTGCTTGAGAATTACACTGCAGATTGATAACAAAAATGGGAGTTCCTCTTATCCCTCATGAATCTAACTTACTCTTTACCTAGGAAATGCCATTGGCTGTCAAGTTCAGAGCACAAGCCCTCTCCTGGGGGTTTGGGCCACCTTTGATATGGCACAGCTCTGCAGCCTTGAGGATCCTCAGCAGGGACCTGCCCCTTCTTTGCCAGGGGCTGCTTTTAAGCTCTGGTCTTGCTCTTGGTCTCTGCCTGAGCTATGCTGCAGGTATGCCTGTGCCCAGTCTTGTACCTCCCTGATTCTGATGCTGATCCTGACCCAGACCTGCCCCATCACTACAGACGTGGCTGACAGGCTGGACAGTTGGCAGAACCTGGTAACCATCGCTGGACCTGCCCTGTATGCCTTGCTTGGGTCCTGCGGGACTGCACCTTTGTCGCTGAGGGCACAGCCCTGCCTGCCTTGCTGTGACTTTGAGCTCCCACCTTACTTTCCCTTACAAAACAGCCTGTCCTTGCTGCTCCTTGAAATTGTCTTCCTTTTTGTAGATGGTTGTATATAAGGTGCAAAACCAGCAAAACGAAAATATCCTACTGGAGGCAACTTCAAATGTATGTACTGCAAAGTATATTTTTCTTTCTCTGTTTAGATATTAGCTTATGTTGTGATGCAGAGAAATTTTAAATTTCAGTAATCTTCATTTATCGTCTTCTTGCATTATTTTACTTGTCCTGCTTTTTCTTTAAGGTAGATGCTGCCTCTGCATCTCTCTCTTCACTGCCAGCCTCATCACTGATTCACGCTGGACAGCATTTGATTAGAGTGAAAAAACAGAACGAGATTTTAAAGGGAAATTAAGGGTTTATCCCTTAATAGATCACTTTCTGGTATCGCTACTTTAACAGCATTGTGCAATGTAATTGATGCTCAAGAGATTGTTAAACCAGATCGGATTTTAGTTCGATTGTATTTGTATGCCTGTGGTTTATGCTCCCTATGTTACAGAGTGGAAGCAGTCATAGAGCTAGGAGTGAAAAGGGAGCACATGATTTTGTAGTATCAGATGAGCATAGTATCCTTATATTTAGCTGCTGAACTAAATCCTTTTAAAATCTTTTTTGAATTTAGGATTTTGTGCTAGTGAGAAAAGCAGTATCTAATTTGGAAAACAAAAGGGAGTTGAAGAGAGCTTCCTCTGCAAAGAAACTGGGGCACTAATCTGCATGCACTAGTTTTTCTACATGAGAAATGTATAAAGGATTTTCCACTTTCTGAACTGTCAGTTAGATCCACACTGAAACATTTTGGCAGTTGCTTCCTGTATGGTTCGTCATATGTCTCCTTGATGATTTCTCACTCTATGGAGGAAGGGGTGAGTGAGGAGGAACTAACAAATGTTAATTTAAAAAAAAAATCTCAGTGTATGTCATTTAGAAATGTCACACACACCTTGCAAAGAGTATGTTATCTTTTAAGTAAGGATCCTACAAGCCAGTGTGGGTGGCAGTGGAAATTCTGTCACTGCAACGTAAGTGCACTTGCAAGGCAGAATCTGTATTGATTGTAATAATAATTCTCATTAAGAAATAAAAATAAAAAAAAGCTTTTCGGACTGAGTGTGATTATCAGAAATGCCAGTTTGTTGATGCTTCTGAGCAGATTGCCCTGGGGGATAAAATACATAGTGGAAAGCTGCCAGGAAAGGACATCACTAAAGTGGTTAAGTTGGCAAAGCTGTTCTTATGCCACCTACTCCTCTATGAAACCCTGTCAGGGAAACCAGAGTATATTTGCAGAGGTTTCTGTTAGCATACATTTTTACTTTATGCCCTAAATAGTGTTAGTTAATGATGCAATTTCTGAAAGACCAGCTAGGATTGACTGATTTGTGGAGGAAACTAAGGTTTCCTATAGGATCTAATCTTTTTTACCATTTAATGAAAGAATAATTTCCGTTTTTTACAGACTAATGCAATTATCAAGCGATGCTTGCAGAATGGGTCAGAACCACTTAGAACTTCTGCTTTGTGTGCTGCTGTCAGGCATTAGAAGAGCCCTGAATCCTTCTGCAAGGTGCTAAATTGTTATTTAGGGTGTATATACAATAATTCTCAAGTATGGTAGATCCAATCCATGGTGCTACAACCAGTTGAAAAAATAATTCAAAAATAACTGTCTTAAAATACAAAAGGCTAAGCACTTAATTATCTTACCAGACATGCAGGGTTAAACTTGAATTGACTTCCATGGGCTTCATACAGAAAGCTCAGGTTCCATTTGTTTTACAATTAGTGATAGTTTTGGGTACCTGAATACAGGTTTCTAAACTTCATAACTTCTTTTTTATAAAAACATTTTAAAGCAATGAGGCCTTGAATTTTGCTTTTGTCTTGTAAAGTAAGCAAACACTTAGTGAAGGAAATTAGAGTTTCTTCAACAAGCTTGTAAAAGACCTTATAGTATAGTGAGACATAATTCTCTGACCCTTCTTCTGATAACATTTTATCAGAAATATTTATTTCACAGTTGGTAGAGGAGGACTGTGAGGTCACTTTTAACTGTGTTCCCTTTTTAATGTTCCTGTGACCTATATAGATTTCTCCACCTAATCTCTATTTCCTAATTTTTTTTGCCAAATATTGTGCAGTCTTGAAAAACTTGGGATTTCTTCAAAAGTACTGTCCCTTATAATTCAAGTTAAATGAGCTTCTCTGCAGAACCACTAGGATTGAAACATTGAATCCCTATGGAACAGTGTAATAGTACAAATAGAAGGGTGTCTCGTCTCCCTCTGCCCCATGATTGTAAGCTCTGCAATTTGAGGTACCCTCTGCTTTTCACTTTTTCACTGTATTGTATCTTTATATGATATTTTAATACATTAATGAGTGAAAGACTGAGGAATACATCCCAAAATAAGAAACTGTTGGCCTGCTGCGTCAGCCTCTGAATAGGTTGTCCAGAAGATACCAATAGTATTATAAAAGCATATCTGAGCAGGTATGAACTGTTACTTTTCCATTCACTGCAGTTATGATTTTCATCAGTTGAAGACTTTTTCTGAAGTGTTCAGGATAATCTAGATTTGTTCTAAAGAGATAAAAAGGAATCTGATAGACACAAAACTAATTCATTAGCTCAGATTATTTTTGTTTATATTTCTGCAGAGAATTTTCAACTGGTATGAAGCTGACACAGCAAATAACTAGTTCAAGATGCATCAAAGTTTGTCATAGGTTTGTATGCTGGAAAAAATAAATAAATGCAGCAGCACAATTGAAAGGCTTCTCTGTCTTTGAAATGTCTTGAAGCATCATCTAAAGATCTCTCCTTTTCAAAATGATGAATATCTAGATTTTATATTAATGCTTTCAATTTGCTCATCTTAAACTGCTTTCCAGAGATATGTAAAACTTATTTTTTTTCCCTAAAGGATAGCAGAACTGCAGAGGTCAAATTAACTTTACATACTCTATGGAGAGCCAGAGATAGAAGTAGAAACAGAAACTTCTGAGTTCCAGTCTTATGCTTTCTCAAAACATGCATCCTATTAGATAAAAGCAGAGCATTGTTTTCTGCACTGGCTGAGCTTGTGCCCTTTTATAGTCAAAAGTCTGTGTAACTCCTTTTTAAGGGACGGTCCAGCTTCTCTGGGTCTGTATTGTAGTATCTTTCCAGCATATCTGTTCTTATATTGTACCAATATTCAGCCCCACTGAGCTCCAAGGAGGTTGTATAACAGAGGAAACCCCCACATTTTTAATGGAATCAAATTAGTTCTGTAAAATGGTGTTGACTTACCAATCTACCAAGAAACTTGTTTTGAAGTAACTTCAGTTTTACTGAAACAATATCTCATTTTCCTAGTGATGCCTATATTTTGTTCCCTCTATTTGACAGTGGCCTTGGGAGCCATTTATTGGAAGTGTTGTTATTACTCTAATGAACAAGATTATATTGTACTTAGACTGAAATACTGGAAAGCCAGATCCAATAATAAGTTGCAAAAAACAGTATGAAGGTCTTATATAATAAAGTGAGGAAAGAGTAGCTTCAGTCCTGCTTTTGTCTAACTGGTGGTTAGACAAAGGCATAAATCTGAGCTGCAGTCTTACAATATGTCACTAGTTTAACAAATACCTCCCTTTGTCACGCATCCTGTCAAGATAATAAAGATTTAAGCTCCAAGAATGGTCTCTCTGTGTATGAGAAACAAATTTAGCAGGACTGCGATTTCCATTCTTTCAAGACATTCTGCCTAGCCATTCTGCCTAGCAGTTCAGTATGGATCTTTAGGGATTATATTATTTCAAGTGTAGTTTTACTCAGCACCTCTGAGACCAACCGCTGTGAAATCAAGTACCTGTACGAAGAAATCTGTCTCCTAATCACATTTTTCTTCCCTCTGTTAACTTTACAGTTCTTGCATTGAAGAAAAGTCTTCATCCACTGTGAAGCCATATCGTGCAGCTCCCACAGACTTGCCCTGCCTGTTGCGTTGTGTTATTTTAGCAATACCATAGTATCTCCAAAGGCCCATTAAAATGCAACCTGTTAGGCTGTATTCTTCAGGTAGGCTACAAATATGACGGGGAGGGGGCTTTGAAGTCTACACAAGATTGTGCGAAGAGTCATTTAGGAGGGATCAGGAACCACGCTACCTTCAGATGAATGTATATGCAGCAGAAAGTGAAGGATGACGTAAAGCTTGCTTACATTAAACTTCTACTGTGTGCTTTAGTGAAAATATATCTGAAATGTAAACACAAGATAATTTGGATATTTGCTCTCCAGCAGCAGATTATTTGTGTAAAAACAATTAAACCAATTTGAAGCAACTTCACAAATGATCAATTCTCAACTGCTGTATGGAGATGATGTCCTAATTGTGAAGTAATACTCTTAATACTTCCTTGGAATAGTTTCTTAAGAAAGGGGGCTACCCAATAAGGTATATACATGTTATACAGTACACATCTGCTGTTAATCCTAACTTGTATATTGTATAACACTCAGTTTTCTTTTCAGGAGTATAATTTTTATAGTTCCAGGGCGTATAGGCAGTCTTTTTTCTTTTTTTTTTTTTCTAAGTATGATAACATATATGAAAGGGAAATAAAGGCAACATCAGCAAATGAGTTTGCTGCACAGTCCTTCTGAAGCATATTTCATATTCTTGTCCTGAGAAGAATTTCATTGTTATCAAGAGAAGGTTCAATTATGGAAAAAGAACAGATGTTCTCAAAGAAATATCTACTGTGATCTGAAAATGAGAAATTTAAATTGGTATTTGGCATTTCTGCTGGTTTCACTGGAATTCTGATTGCATTATTAGCAAAATTGTTTGAAATGTTCTGACGTTATCATTTCAGGTGCTTTTTGTTAGAATAGCAGATGCCAGTGATCACAAGAATTGAAGGGGGAATTAATCTTCCAATAGACACTTTGATTTCGTCTAAAAGTACTTGTAAGTTTTCTAAAATAATGTTTTCTTCTACCATCAAAGAAAAGTAATGTTATTCACATTTTGCAAATTAGGCCAATTTCATTGACTTTTCTGGTGATAACCTGGGGACCTTCTGAACTGGATTTTTAAGGGATTCCAAACTTTCCAATTCTCAGCAGAATGTCTCAAAACTAATTCTTCAGTGTTTTTCTCTCTCTTCTTAAATGGATTCTGCAGACTCGTGCATTTTGAGGCAAAAAGTTTCTGATTTGTAACCTTGTAACCTGCCATCTTAATTGTGCCTTTTTTTTTTTTCCAATTACAGAGAGCACAAATAAAAGTAGTGCTTTAGGAGAAAAACAAATATCCTAATGTTTCTGTCCAATTCAGACAGAATTGAAGTATTTTGTAGCTTCTGCTTTTGGGGTTTACTACCCCCCTCTTTTTTTTTTTTTTTCCAGGCACTATAAAATTGAACTTAAGCCTTTAGAACACACCAAAATTGGTAGTGTCCTTTATCTACCAGTATTAGGTATGGTGGAACGAGGTCCATGACGCTGTTTCATACAGTATTTTTAGGCATTTAGAAATAAGGATGAGACGTGTTAAAATATGTTGGAAAATCTCCAACTCCCCCTACAATAAATAAAAAACCCATCTAGGTGTTTATGAAAACTTTACTACAGTGTTCATCTGCAGGCATATTTCAAAATCTGTGCCTACCTCCCAACTTGTAGTAGTACTGTAGTTATTTAAGCACTGTATAGACTTTTCTCATACTCAGGATTCTGAATAAAATTTTGTGTTTAAGAATGTACACTGAATGTTAATACAATAATAAGTCCTGAAAATGCCAGCAGGTTGTTACACCACTGTAAAGCTTGACTAGCCCTATTCTTCGTGGAGGGCTGACACTGAAATGTGTTTGAATATCGCTGTCACTATGCTAGTAGGGAACTGCAGTGAACAGGGACTTCTTGGAGTTGCTTTGTTGTATTTGTGGAGATACTGATTTCTATGCTTGTGTGAAATTAGGTGTTGCTGGCTGAGCTCTCCAGACTGTGGGAAGCAAGGTCAGGGAGCAGCCACTTGCACATATGCTGGCTGCAGGGCTGCGAGTAGCTCCTGTTGCTTCCCTGGAGAGGATACGGCAATGGCAGAGCAGCGTAGTGATGGGACTTCCCCTGCTGAAGGTGTTCATACAGTGTTTATTGCTATTCCTAGGAACAGACTGTAATGCTAGCATCAACAAAGCACATAACATCTTGCAAAAGCCTGCTGGTTTTGTAAAAGGCATAGTCACGTGTTTCAGCCTCAGATATGTTCAGATAGTTTTCACTTAACAGATGAAATAAGTAACCAATTCTTTTTATGCTTATTTGCACTGGAAGCAAACACTAAAGACTAACTCATCCTTAACTTATAGCTGGCTGCTATCCTTAGTTTTTGTCTGAAAAGCATGGAGTTATGCTTGTCACATTGCAATGGCAAGCAGAATTGGAACTTCTAATTCTGGTACACTCAGATGACTGCTTTTCATGTGATCACATCAATATTAGACATTTTCAAAGACTTAAAAAAAAAAAAAGACACTGAAAACAGTATTCTGCTAAGGCTTTCAGCATGGTTCTGATTCTCAGGAACACCTAAACAAGAAATTCCCCATGAAAACTGCAGGAGGAAGTGATTTCAACTGACAAAAGTCATCTTCAGGTTTCCTTTGGTTTTTTAATAGAAATAGCACCATTTCAAACTTAACAGATTTCTGTGGTGTATCTTGGGTAATTGTGTGAATGTCAGTAAGCAGCAGATTAATAGGGGCTACTATAGTAATAGAAACTTTCGCAAGAGTAGCTTCTTTAAACTTAGGAAGTAGCTGTGGGAGGAAATCTCATCATCAATGTTAAGGCCCTGGCCTTGCTGTCTTGTAAGCCAGCCTGTTGCTTTTTTAAACATAAATGCAGTAACTTCTCCACAAGGTAACTGTTATTCATGCTTAGCCTTTAGCCTTTTAAAGACCAATTTTGCTTAAATTTCTTTGATTTCATTAGTAAAAGTCTGCATATTGCGCAGACTTTTTTTTTTTACATTTTTGTGCTTCACTGTTGCAGCAGTGTTAATTAGAAATGAATCAACCATGGCAGGCAGGTAGTCGATACCTGATTTAATTATATTATCTTTAAAGAACAGAAGTAGGTAGATGGCGTGCAGGATTCTGAGAGCGCTCTGTGAGGGACAAACACCTGGAATACTCAGTATTATTTTCAAGTGGTCTTCCTAAGTTAATGTTTAGTAGAACCTTTTGCGGGGTGAGGAGGGTGCCTGTTTTTGTTTTTTTTTTTTTATTCCCCCTCAGTGCTAATTACAGGGAGACTTTTAATGCAGTTAATTTTCATTCATAATTCCTTTTTTCATAGTAAAGTTGGTCCAATGCCTGGGGTGTAACCCACGTGAAGGTCAGCATTTAATTTCCTGTCCTGCCATGTGTTTCTCATAGGGGGTTTACGTTGCTTCAGATTCTTAGAGATGAGATGACGTCAGATTCAGCAGGGATGATCCTTTTTATTTCTTCCAAGACTGGGAACTATAATTGTATGCATGTTCTAGATGAAGACTCACACATTAATGGTAATATGATGACACTGAATATTTAACATTCTGGGGTGTTTACTATAATTTTCAGGCATCTAACAAAGATGAGTTTGAAGGCCTGAAGTTTAGAACTGTAATATTTCTTTGTGGTCAGTGTCTTCATAGGGCACTTCAGACCAGAGAACCTTAGGATCTTGCCGGCAACTAGTATCAATGCCAGCTCTCACATTCCTAGTTTTTACTATCCCAACCAAAAAATGTTTGAATAATTTTCATGTTAGTACTCAATAAAGGAGTTGTTCCACATTTGTATTGAAGGGAAATTTGTTTAAGAAAATGTCTTTTCCTTTATATGTTTAATTCTTACAAAACCAGAATATTATGATGTACAATAATGAGGCCTTTTAGGGTTATGAAGGTTTTCTTTTAGTTGGTAATGAATACTTCAAGGGGAACTTAATTACTGATGAACCAGTAGCCAAATGTATTGTGTTAACTTGAACACATGTGGCAATTAATTGGCACCAGTTGAGGCTCTGAATAGGGTTAGGTTAGAAAATAGAACTTTGTCTTCCAGGGTCTGAACAAGCACATCTGCCCAAGCAAGCTGCTGAATTAAACAAAGATGGAATGTGTTTTAATGAATACACTTAAAGACAAATTAAGTCCTGCTGTTGCGACCCAAGCTATCAGGTGTTCCCTTTGTGATGCTGTTTTACTTTCATATTTATTTCTGTGATTCAGGTTTGCACATGCTCTGTTATCTGTCTGTCTGGTAGGTAAAGCAATGGACTTTTTTTTTAAGTAGCTTGCACTTTCATGTCTCAGTGGTAACAGCTATGGTTTAAAAAAAAAAAATAAAAAAGGAAAAAACAACCCCACAAACACAAACCCCCCCCCAAAACTCCAATAAAAAAACCAGGATAATGCTCAGATTTCATAAAGGAACAATGTGGTATTGCAGATATGGTCAGTGTTTGACACCTGGACAACTGCTTTTACAGTCAGAATGCAGTTTGTAATGCAGTTTGCAGAATGGACTGTTTGAATGGTTTTAATTTGGGATAAGTTACTTATTTTCAGTAAGTAAATTGTGCTGTTATTTTGGTGGCAGAAGGGAAGGCAGGCAGACCTCCTTGCACTCCCCAAACTGCATTTACATTTTGCAGATACATTTAAGGGGTAAAAAAAAAAAAAGTTTTTTATTAAACAAGCACTTAACTTGTTGACAACTGTCAGCATATTAGCCATCAGTAGAATAAGCACCTTCTCTGATATTTTCAAGAAAGGTTAATTTTTTTAATGTTAATGATGAACATAGTTATATAGGTCCTTTTTGGTAACAACTTTATAGCTAAATATGCTTGACAGCTTTTAAAATTGTAATCTGAGTGCAAGTGCCCTTAGTCTTGAAACAGAGCATTAGTGCATTATCAAGGAAATATTTCTTCTTTTAATTTCATAACTTCTGTACTACTTCATAATATTAATCCAGTTTAGTTGTGTGTTTTATTTGTCGGGAATTTCATTATTTCTCCTGCTTTTTAGATAAAGCTGGTATATCTGTGAAAAAAACCAGTAGTTCCAAAAAATGCGTGTATTTAAATTCAACTCACAAGTTTTACTCCAGAAGAATAAAGCAGAGGGCTTTTAGGAGACTTAAATGAATTTACCCAAATGTTTTTCCTGCCTCCAAAGGGATTGTCAGAAAGATTTAAATCAGCAAGAATACTTACAATTTGTGCTTTATTCCCCAGTTGTTGTTCAGCAAGACATTTGGCTCTTTCTGTGTGCTATTCTTCAAATAATTGCAAGTAGCATCCCAGAAAAAGAAGCATTAAATATATAAACTGGAATGATCATACTAAAATGATCATACTAAAGACCTCATTTAAATTGTCAATTTTAAACAGACTTGATCAGGGTTAATTTGGGATCCCTGCTTATGTTCTGATATGTTCTGTATTGAATCCTTCAGTTCCTTGTACTATATATTTCTGTATGGTGATTTTTCAGTGCTCGGTTTTTAATGTTCTCAACTGTAGTAAGAAAATGCTGCTGTTGCACAGGTTAGCAGAGCTCACTTGGACTCAGAAAGTCTTAGTTTTAGACTTCAGCCTAGGTGTGGCTGCATCCATAAGTGTGGCTGCATCCATAAGTGCTGAGGTATTGGCTTTCCAGAAACAATCCGTAAGCACTGTGTATGTGCATTATGCATATGCATGTTTTGTGAGAGGTGTGTGTGTGTTTGGTTTTATAACAATGTAGAAGGAAAAGAAGTTCCAGAACTTCAGCTGATTTTTGTTTTACTTGATAAAACCTATACTTCTCTTTACCTAGGATTTTTTTCTGGTTCAGCTTCTTTCTGTGGTATTTTGTGTTTGTTCAGGTTATGGGGTGTTTTATTATGATTTCTGACTCACATTTTTTCTTTCAGAAAAATTTTCTGTTGATTTTGGCTTCTAATGTATATTAAAGTGCTTTAGCATTTTACAGATTCTTACTTCCACTCCTATTTTAATGTTCTGCAACTGACAAAATAGATGCAGAATAAATATTTAAATTAACAAACTTGATATTCGTTCTTTTCTGCACTTTAAAGTCTAAAATAGCAACATACCTAGAACAATAATTAGTAAATAACCTGAGAGTATTTACCAAAGTTCTTGTTTTCTTTGAGAATACTCCCCTTTACCCTGAAGTGTTTTGTTACTAATAAAATCCTGACCGGAACCTCATCTCTGAACTGATTTGGAAAACCCTCACGAGAATAAGCCAAATAAACCAAAATACTTTGTGACTTTGGGAAGACTCTTCTGAGATCACCAAGGCTGAAGACAATTACAGATATGTGAGGGCCTGTATAAAGTAGTAATCTGAACAGGTACATTATAAGTAGCCCCTGAGAGCAGGCCACCAACCTTTTTTAACAACAAAAGTTGTTAACTTGGTAATGGAAGATTATTATTAATTTGCGTAGGCTTTTAAATTCAACTATTTAATTAGCGATTAAAGGAACAGAAACTGTTTTTTAGCATATATGAGCTTGTGTTGATTAGTTTGAGTGTTTTCTCACTGAAGAGGGGGAGCAGACATTTAATGTTAAGATACACAGCTCCCTTGCAGCTTCTGATGTACTAATTAGTGTGTTTAATACTTCCTATTTATGAACTCTTTATCATTTTCTGTTAGTCATCATTAGAATGTTACATTTGTTTTTCAATTATGTTGTGTAGTTTGATTTATCCAAGCTGCATACTTCCTGCCATATCCTAAAAGAAATACAATATATTAGCATATTTTTAATTTGTTTCTCTTTCAAGTGCTGCTACTCAGCATATTTGTAACTTCCAAAGAGAGAAAGGTAGGTGATAAAAGTTTTCTCTTTGATTTTTAAACTTGTTGCAGTGCTTGTCACCTGGCAAAAATGGATTTGCCTCCTTTTCAGGTTTGGGTGAATCTCATTTAAGTAGAAATTGAAATGTCAAGGATTCCTTTAAAGAAAATAGTATGAAAGTTTCAGATCAGGCAATGCTTGATATTCCAGGCATGATTTCACAAAAGCCTTACCTTTAAGTTTTAGTCCTCAAATCCAACACAATCCACTTTCAGGCACAATCCAGGCACCACGGTCATCTTCAAAGATTTGTGTTTTTCATAGCTTCCAAGCACTGATTCCCATTCCACGGCAAACCTGGGAGTGCATTTGTTCCTCTGTTTCCATCACCTGTTCTGTTTTTCTCCCTAGCCTGTATGCTTAGCCTGACTGCATTTCTCCCACATAGAAAGAGCAAGGAAATTCTTCTCTTTGCTTCTGCAACATAAGGCTTTGTATAGAGCGCTTGGGTAATGCAGTTTGTATTGTATCAAAAATGGCTGTAGAACCCCACTCCTCCACCCCCGATAATATATACGTGCATATCTACATGTATATAGAAAAGATTCTTATCTGGAAATATTTTTAGAAAATACCATTTTTTTAAAAGTGTTTGGGAGATGTCTTCTCAAACTTTTCTGAAGTTTTATTAATATTACCAGGCTAATGCATACAATTTAATAAATACATTGCCCATGGTGATTACATTTATGGAATTGTTTTGTACATTAATAAGAATAATGTGATTTGAAGTATTTCACATATACCATGTGAATTGATTTTCCGTGAAGGAAAAAAATTGCAATTCAGTTGTCTTGATCAATAAAGCAAGGAGTGAGTAATGGTACTTACAATTTTGAAGTTTATATCCATCAAATATAAAACCTGAAGTTTCAAGTGTAGACAGTAAAAAATTCTTGGTTTTGTTACTTGTATGCAAGACTTAGTAGCTCACTTCATTTTACGTTTTAACAAACCTTTACAAAATTTGAAGATAGGAAAGTTAAATGCTCTAGTTCAGTTGCTTTATCTAAGTAAAATGAGTTGCAGCCACATAAAGCAGACTCATAAACACGATGAGAATCAAGGTCAACTTCCGATGTGCCCTAGATCAGAGGTTGATCCAAGTTTCAAGTAAAAATGCGGAAATTCATCACTATGGAGAAAATGGTCTAAATGAAAACATTTTCCAATTTGCTTTATAACCATCAGAGTAAATTATTTATTTAAAATTAAAAGAATGTTACATCATAATAGTACAAAAAACCCCTAATGTTTTTAGTATTAGTGATCTCTCCTAGACAAGCTAAAGCTGTTCTTATTTGTGGACCTAGTACCAAAAGAGGATTGGCTGAGAAGGTGGTGGAGTAGAATGCTTAGAAACATAATAAAATCTTGTTTGTGTCCTTTATTGTTACAGAAACTCTGAAGCTGCATATTTTGTTTCTTCTTCTCAACAGGCATTTAGTAGCAGTAATTATGTTGATGATTATAGTTTTTGAAACTGGGTGTTCAAAATCTTAAATTTTGGGCTTAAATAATTACAGTCTGCGTTTGAAGAACATTAGTTTGATTCTCTTTATGCTATGGATCCTTCCTTCACTTTTACTGTGAGGTGCCTTAATTTATTGGCACCCAAATACTTAAGCTATCACTTCTGATTGCGTTAGAACACAGTTTTGGTTAATATAATGAACATATTTCTAGGTGCAAATTGAATGTTTTTTTGGATGGAGCAAGGCACAAAGTATCACTAAATTGTTTATTGAATGTGATGTTTAATAAAAGTGATGTAAACATACAGTAAATGCAATTGTGACAGTCTTAGCTTGATGGAGGTGTGGACTGAAACAGTACTTATTAAAACCTTATGTTTGTTTCTAGCTTCTTCTCATAAATTAATGTCCTTAACTAAACTGGTACTAGAGATTAGTGAGGAGCTATATTTATCACATAAATGCATTTGCATGTGCAGAAATTAATCAGCAGGAATTTCTTTTTAAGAAAGACATTTTATGTCACAGTTCTAAATAACGAAACATTTATTTGATAACAAAGCTAACAGTCTAAATATTGCTGGAGTTGTCAGGTCTGACTTTCAATATTGATAATCAGTTTCTTTTGCTGTTATCATTAGATACGGTATTACTTTGGAAGACAGCCTCTTGCTCATAACGATGGACATTCTTAGGGAGAAAAAACTTGTTTGATGGGCTATTGTAGGAAATTACTTTTTTATACTTAGCATATTCAGCAAAAGAAGCTTAGAAAAATAATGGGAATCAAATTTTTTTTTCTACTGTTACTTGATAATTAGTTAAACAAGTTGTTGACAAATTGGATCATTCCACTGATTAAAATTGCACTATACTCTTTCTTTCCCACATCACACATGGTTAAATGTAAACATATGAATTATTTCACTACTCATGCCATTTAAATTTATACGTTTGTGTTTATCTGTGGAAAGTCTAAGCCCAAATTCATATTTGTAGAATGTAGACTTTTGTTCTTTCTAGAGGTTTTGTTAGTTTGTATATCAGTTTTTGTCTCTTCAGTTTGGGAATGATGAGTGACATCTGGGATAGCTAGAAGTTTGAATTCCTGATATCTTACCAGATTGTCCCATCTTTATCCTCATAGCAATGATGGAAAAAAAGATAGCAAACTTCTCTGCTTAAGTCAGCACCCATAATTTTATTTGTAATCTGCTGCAATATCTTTGCACAATAATAATTAAGTAATGATGATCCTGTTTTCAATGGTAATTATGCAACCATGTTTTCTAGAAATGCTTATGCAGCTATAATTCATTATATGGAGTTAGTTTCTAATATTTCAAATTATGAATATATGATAATTTTACATTATATTAAAGGATGTAAATATTGAAAGAAATTTCACAGCTTGAAATTAAATGTGTGAGCAGAACAAATTAGAATGCACATTGCATATAACTTTCTTAATTTTTAACGATACCATTGATAAAAGTCTGTGTACCTTAAGATTTAAAATTACTGTATTTCTCAGCTGTAAGGAAATAGCTACTCTGAAGTGAAGCCTATGGGAATTTGGTCATTAACATAGTACGACAATGATTAGAAGGTTAGTGCCTAAGATAGTTGAGCTGCCTATCACCTGCTGATAAAAGCTGACTTTTTGGACAATGACTCTACTTGGCATAATAGTGCAAGAGTTTCACTTTCATGCTAAAGGTTAAAATATACTTAATTTGCTATTTATTTATCTCTAAATAGCACTAGAAACACTTCCGAGGGAAGAGCAATTTAGCAACAGATAGAGTTGACAGGAGAATAGAATAGCAAAGACTGCGGATACATTGCACAGGGAACCCTGAAGTACCAAACCATCTAGACACCAAGAACATGGGCAGACTTGCTTTTCTTAAGAAAGGTCAGAATGAAGTAACACTTCAGGTGTTTCTATGTGATATCTAGATTAATTATAAAAGTAACTAGAGTTTTGATAATGCTTTTCCTTATTTAACAGCTAATCACTGTAATTTTGAAGAAAATTAGGGAGCCTATCCACTCCACTGAGCAAAACCGTAGTAGTTTCAGAAACACTGGCTATGCCTGGTAGAATGGCAGGTGAATAGAAACAAAAATCCTTGCCATTCACACAAAACATTCTGTATTTCTTAAAGCTGTTTGAGATTCATATCCATTACTGGGACTCTAAAGTAACAGGCAGTATTTAAAACAAAACAAAAAACCCCATAAAACCCAAACCAAAAACCCAAATCCAACAACAACCATCAAATGTCAAACTTCAGATATTAAATGCTGGCTGCCATGGGTAAAAACACCCTGCAGAACACAATTATTTGATGCATTTTCATTCTTTTTATGGCGTCCTAAATGCTGGAGTAATACTGTATGTTTGAAGGGAACATACAGAGAGCAATGTTTTTTTTTAATTCCCTGGTGTCGTTTGCAAGAACAATTACTTTAAAATGCTTTTTCTCTTTTCAGAGTGTCAGAATTTGGATCAAAACTTTCATTTTAAAAGTCCTGTTAAGTCTGATACTGCATGTTGTTGACACCTACAACAAGTTTAGCCTCCCTAAACTGGATTTCAAGGACAGAAGAGAATTCTCTCCATGTTATTAATTCTTTGACTGTGATTACAGCTGCTTCAACGCAAAATAAAAGTATGAAATGGTGAAGCATTCCCCAGTCATAGTTAACTTCCTGTTTCAGTTACCCATTCCTTCAAGGACCATTACTCCAAAATTAATTTTGTGTTGAAGGCATAGACTGTGAATGTAAGCACAGCCTTAGGCAAAAGTCTTTCTTGTGGCCATGGTGACTGTCTCTGATCTATGGTAGCTGTAACATAATATTTCTCCATCTACTAACCATTACTTTAATCACTGCCTGAGGACTCAAGTCGTTTTCAGCCAAAACTTGCTAACCTCCCTTGAAAAGGGTAACAAATGGGTAATACCCTCAAATTCAGTTTGAGATATAAGGCTTTGATCTGTTTGTAAAAGAATGTTCTGTTTCTCTGAAATCCCTTGTGAAGGTGAAATAGACTTGCAGACCAAGCTAAAATACCTTCCTGTATCTATACATCTGTTTGTTCAGCAGGGACACATGTATTCTGAATGAGCTAGAATTGTTTACCCAACAGCTCAGCATTCACAGTTTTTCCTTTATAACATAAGCTGGTGAAAGTTCAGAAGCCATAACAGATCATCACCTCTTAGAGTATATAATAAAAACTGCTGAGGGTTCACAAAAGATGAGGGAAGGTTCTTTTCCTCCACAAATCTCTCACCTGATTTGGAATAACATTGTCTAGTGTATAGACAAATACAACTGTAGTTGTGTTTGATGTAACAATGTCTCCCACAGGCACTAATTGAAAATCGCAGTGCACAATACAGAAATACTATGTTTTACCAGCACACTGCACTTAAGCACCTACTAGGCTCACTGTTCTGTAGGGCTGATTGATGTAAAATAGCTGAGAAAAGTCATTTGAACGGAAAGCTGTCTAAAATACAGACAGCTATTGGAAGTATTCTGAATAAAATCATGTGATGGATGAATGAAGGACGAATACTGTGTAAGATGCATCATTTGAAGTGAATAAGGGAAGGCTGTGCATTGCTTAGCAAGATACATTTTTGCCTGGGCTTCATTACAAGTTCTTGAAATTAAAATGTGCCGAGTCTTGTAAAGTAAGGCAGTACCTGGGAAATTTTTGAAATCATTGACTACTTTTCTGAGTCACTGACTTTCTTCAACTTTTTATTATACTAGCAATGAACAAAAGCAGAGAGTAAAGCAAAGAAAAGAGAAGTTCTGTAACAAAGGAGAAGGTTGTAAACAAATTGAATGTACTCATATCTGTATTACAAAGAGAATTTTTTCTTTTACAGTGATTGGGGAAAATTAGGGTTCTTGAATGGTTAAATGTTTATTATCTGTAAAAAAAATTATGAAACCTTGATAGGCTTTGCATATGTACAAAGCACACAAGAAAGGATTTACCTATAGAAAGAAAATCATAATTCCAAGTGCAAGCTGCTCTCTAAACTGTCCTAACCCAAAATGATTTCCAGCTGTTTCCTTTCACTAGACACTCGCTGTTGCTTTTTATCTTGTTCTTGGGAGTGGTAATTTAAAGAAGGTAGTAGAGTTGAAGTCCTCCTCATTTCTTGTCGATGTTCTCTCATAGGATGTAATTTAAGCACTTTTGGGGATGCAAGAAAACAGTTCATGTCATCTATATTTAAACATCTAACTGGTATCTAAATCAGAATTGTAGTCACACAGGCTACTTCAAATAGGCAATGAAGGGATAGAAGAGTACTCTGAATTACTCTCTGGAGGACTTGGGGCTAAACTAACCTGCCCTGGAGGAGTTGCGTTTTCACTGTGGTGATATAGAGAGCCATAGGAGGCTAAGCTACTAGTTTAGCTGCCAGACCTTGGAAAGTCTAAATACTGCTCTGAGCACTGATTATCCCAGTAAGCTCAAATTGAAAATGAAAATAGTTTATGGTAACAGCAGAGGAAACTTTTACAATTTAGTTTGTAATCGAGTTATAAAGCCAAGAAATGTATATATTATTAGAGATATCCCTGTGTTAAAATTCTGGGTGTTTAGTCACTGGTGTTCCTGTTTCTCCCCAAAAAGACACTTTTGGTTTTTTTCCCTTGGTTTAGAACTTCTTCTCCTTTTTTATTATTATTTTTCACCAGTTTTTCTTGTAATCCAATTAATACCATCTAAAACTGTCTTGTAATATGAGTCTGGGTAATAAGTAATCATCGGGAATTTTATTCCTGGTAATTTTCATAAGGAATAAGTAGTAGTAGGTAATGCTCTGTTTAGTACAAGCCTAACACAAGGAAAATGAATTTTTCTGGGTTTTTTACATCTGTAAAATACATCAGAGATACTCAGCATGCCAAATTTTTGTTTAAATATATAACAGAAAGGTCTTCTACAAGAGCAAGATCTGAAAATTTGTATGAATCAAAAGTGAGAAATCCAAGTATCTTGTAAAAATTGTATCCTGTGGTTACTGAAACAACTCATAGGATATTAACTCACAAGCAATAGAGAATGTTGTTAAACAGTTTCTAAATTATATCAGCAAAACCATGACATCCAGCAGGCTTTCATAAAGATTAATTTTGTTGGCAACAAAATTGGAGTGAAAAACAAAGAAATGGCTTTTGTATAGGAAGACCTTCCTTTTCTTGTGAAAAATAACTTACATTGATGGTTCCTTTGTGTACCTCCTACTTAACACAAATGTTTTCAGCCATTCTGAAAGATGCTCCTTAAATTTAACATATTGCTGTGAGTTAACTCCAGTAGGTGGCCAAGCCCCACACAGCTGCTCGTTCACTCCCCCTCGGTGGGATAGGGAAGAGAATTGGAAAGGTAAGACTGAGAAAACTCGTGGGTTGAGATAAAGACAGCATAATAGGTAAAGTAAAAGCCACGCACACAAGCAAAGCAAGGAATTCAGTCACTACTTCCCATCAGCAGGCAGATAGCTATTTCCAGGAAAGCAGGGTTCCATCATGTGTAGCATTTACTTGGGAAGACAAATGCCATCACTCCGAACATCCCCCCCTTCCTCCTTCTTCCCCAGCCTTATATGCTGAGCATGACATCATATGGCATGGAACAGCCCTTTGGTCAGTTGGGATCAGCTGTCCCAGCTGTGTCCCCTCCCGACTTCTTGTGCACCCCCAGCCTGCTCGCTGGTGGGGTGGGGAGACACGCAGAAAAAGCCTTGACTCTGTGTAAGCACTGCTCAGCAATAGCCGAAACATCCCTGTGTTATCAATGCTGTTTTGGTCACAAATCCGAAACATAGCCCCATGTGAGCTACTGTGAAGAAAAATAACTCTATCCCAGCCAAAACCACTATACATATGAAAAATGTGATTGAAATTACAATTCTCAAAACTCAGTATGAATAGATGAAATTCTGTATATGTTTTAAATATATTCATGTTATTTCTAGACTTTCTAGACTTTTTTTTTCAAAATTTGAAAATAAAATAGTTATGAATTTTTGAGATCTTACAGTTTACTAAAATAGGGATCTCTTGATTATTAATTCTTTGGGGATGTTAAAGAAGGACAAGACTGACTATATGCATGCCAGTACTCTAATATTATCAAGTCTTTGGGGTTTTTTTTCTTCATTTGTAAATTGATAAGGTATTGATAGTAGACCTTATGCTGAAAGCACCATGTGGTAAGATAGTTTTGACCTCTCTCTCCATATATATACACATATGTTTATAAATTATGATATAAAGACATGAGAAAGTAATGGTCTCTTGTATTATTATATCTCTAGAATATACCAACACAACCATCACACATACTAGTATCACCAGTAGTGGTGTAGGTTGGATAAGCAGTAGCACTTTTAAAATTATGCAAGTAGCTTATGAATCGGAGAGATGTTTTTTTCAGATCACTCACTCCTTAGATAATTAAGCTGGGACAAATAGATCTTGGCTTTTCAAGAATCTTAATGGATTTTGGAAACTTAAGGCCCTCAAAAAAAAAAAGTTAATCAGCTATATATCAGCTTTTAGCTATTTATGTGAAATGCTTGAATGTAATACAGTTTACTACAGAGAGACCATTTAAACTGTTGAACTTCATTATAATTGTTTGAATGAGCAATCCATGAACACTTGGTTGAACTGATGTTGCAGAATGTTATGCTTCAAAATCTATTCTTAAATTCAGCTTTTGTTTGAAAAGAAATCTGGTTGCATATTATTTTACAAAAAGACTAGTTCAACTGTTTGGATCTGTTGTGACAGAATACTTTATCTTCAAGTGGCCAGAAACTTAGTGAAATATCCAGTTACGGAATTGTTTTCATCTGCTTTCTTTTTACCCCAAGCTCATCTTTGGTTACCCCAGGGTATTGGTGTTCACTGTCATATTCAAGAATGAGCATAAATCGCTGGCAATGATATTTTGGGCAGTATTACAGAGAGCAACTTCTCTTCAAAAATAAAACTCTTCAGTGTGACATTAGTCACGCAAAAAGTCCCAGACGCATGCAAATAAGTGCAAGATCTCTTGCTACTTTTTGCTGGTAAACCAATGTGGAACAGTGTTCTCTGCGTGGGAAGATGCCAGTGTGTGAAATACTGTGATGAACTGTTAGATTGAGTTATTCCATAAGGAACTCAACAATGGAGGAAGTGATACAAGATTTGGTAAATAATGTTGAGGTTTAATTACTTCCTTAGAATATGTCCTGTCAGTATTTGCATACTGGTATTTATTTTTCTCTTTTAAACCCAGTCCATTAGATGTTTTTAATAGTATATGATATGGCTTGGAAATTAGATTGAATTTATAGGCATATGGTTAAAAGACTTTCATGTCCTTCCTAATGGTTAAAGGAAAAAAAGAGTACTGCTTTGATGTATGGCAGTATCATCTACAGCTTAATTGCATGGAACTGACTGTGGTCCTTATTTATAAATTCTGCTTCCAGATAGCAATAAGGTACAAGCTTATTGCATTTCTCATGTAGTTTTTAATGTTTCAGATTTATTTCTATTTTCTCCTCTTAAAAAAGTATATTGCTATTTTAATTATATTGCTCTTATTTTTAGTGGCTTTTAATTAATATTTCAGTGGCTCCTATCTGTCGCTGCTCTTGAAACTCTGGCTGCCGGTTTTATCAATCCAAAAATAATTTATGGATTAATGGGACTATGTATAATATAACCAGTGATGTGACAATGTCTAGACCTTTGAAACTGAGTGGTGGTTGTGTTTGGGGCTGTTTTTTTGCTTAACACCTATAGTTCTTTTGTTTCCCCCCCCCCCCCCCTTTTGTTTTTAATAGTACATTTAATTTGGGTAGCAACTTGGTTTTTGTTTTAGTAAGTGCAGGGTCTATTCCTACTCCTTTTTAATTATCTCAGATACACCTTTTGAAAAGTAGTGCTTTCACTAATGTATTTTTGTCTGAAAATCTGGAGACAGTGTGCCTAATCGGTGTCTCAAGAGGAGGCACTGTAAGCACTCTTATTCTGTTGAGTCATTACCCTCTTTTACTTTCAAGATGGCAACCTTTTAAATTGGACTCCTTGTTTGAGGGACTTTCTGAAATCAGGCCAGTGACAGCAGTTGAATTGCAACAAACTGAAAAATGAGTCCGATAATCCATGTGTTTTTCAAACATACACAATCAACAATGCTTAAATTGTTTCTTATATACCCATAAATATGAAAGTATCTCTGTACCTTTGTAAAGAAACAGTTTTCCCATAGTCTTGAAATAACATGGAACACTTTTTTTAATTAGAGTAATAAGTTTTCAGATGTGAGGAGCTTACTCAAGCAAAATAATAAGGCTTTTTTCCTCTAAATGAGCTATTGAAATGGTGATATTAATATTAGTGCTGGAAACGTTTTACTCCTAACATCATTATGACTATTGACTAGTTGACACACTGATGATGGCTTTGGTTTCAGGGATGGGTTGCTGATTTAACAATTGGCATATGTTTTTATGGTAGTACTTTCCTTTAAACAACAGAAATGCCTTATCTGATTAAGAATTTTATTATTGTGGCTTATAAGCTCATAAATAAAATATTATGTAAAATTGATGCTACAGTAACTCTTTATTAACATTATTTCAAAGGAAGATTTTCTGATATTAATTCAATCAGCTTCAGTAATACATGAAAGAATAGCATTTTTTTATTGCATTGCCATTTTAGTCCATGCAGCTAAAATCCATACGCTATATGTGGATAGGCAGTGATTCTTTGTTTATTGACTCATTCATTTATTTTAGAAAACTGAACTTTGCTTTCATTTCTACGTATTTTGTCTGTGTTTTGAAGTAGTTGGATATCCTGAACTTAAAATACTTACAACCTTAAAACAAAATTGTAAGCTGTGTATCTTCACACAACATTTTGGAGTTTAGCAGAAATGCATGTTTTGATGATATTTATTTAGCTAAAAGATAAACTAAAGCCTGTTTCCTCCAGTGGCAGCTTTCCCCACTGAGCAGTTACTGACAAAATATTTAGTGTCCTAAGTCATAAGAGCGCACAAGGGCAGTTTTATATTTCCTTCCTTTGTTACATGGGAGAGCGAGGAAGAGTTGTGGCTGCGCTTCAGAAGGTCAGCTTTTCCCCTCATTTTACTTTATCTCTGCTACAGTACTGAAGGTAACCTTTCCTGAAAACAGAATTGTAATTTCTGGGATTACATTGTCATCAGAAATATACCTAGATTAAATGGTAATTGTTATACTGTGATGTTTCTCAGCATACAGGGTACATAAAAAATGGAAGAGTCATTGCTGTGTTTCTAAATTGGAATATCATAATTAGTTTATTGGGGTATCCTGTTGGTAGCAGTGAACTTTGGATCACTGTCTTAATCACCTAAATGTGGCAGGGACACTTTGGTACATGTGATAATTTATTGGTGTTGCTCAGTGATGTATGCAAAGAAGTCCTTCACTGTAGTGATGGTAAGAGTTCTGACTTGTTACCCAACATGTGGCTGGGGATTGTGGAACTATGTGTTGCTCAGAAAAATGATTGGAAGTTTCCTGTTACAACATTTCCTCCAGTTTAGAGACATGCCAAGTCATTGCCTGCTTACCAAATGTACTAACTAGTGCCATTCACCTACTTACCAAATATACTAACAGTTGGAGTCTTTCTCTCTAGAGCATACTGAACCCTTAGTACCATAGCCTGTCTTTCTTAAAAAGCTTCTAAAGCTTTTTGTTGGTGAATATCAGTCTAAAAGAACTGGAGAAAGAGAATAAATTGCATTTATTAGTTTGTTTGGAGATTTCTAATAGTGTATGGACAAGAGGGAAGGTTATAACTTATGGTCACATGGAGGAAGAATGAGATTTGGATGAATAATTCTACCAGTTGAGAGTAAAAATATTTTGATCTCATCAAAGTGTTGTCTTGTGATCATAGCCTTTATGTGGTTTGTGGATGAAACACAGGTAGGAATGAATGTGTGCAACAGTAAAACAGTCATACTAAAGCAAAATAAAGCATCTGCTCCTCTACCTAAATATTAATTTTTTAAATTACATTTCATATTTTCTTAAATGGTTTTCCATGAACTTACTGCTTTCCAAATCAGTGGTTTTCCAACCAGTCACCAGTGGTGGAGTGCAAGTCATGGCCTTTGAATGATTCTCCCACTCCTGCAAACAGCTGCTCCTGAAGTTACATCTGAGTGAGGACAGATAAAAAGAATTAGATGTGCTTCCTAAACAGTGTTGCAGTAGGTAAGTTAAGTCAATTTTTTCTATAGATGTAATATTTCCACAGCTCTTTCAAAATACAAGTACTTATTTCCCAATAAGTTTTGCTATAAAAGTTGTAACTTCTAATTAAAAAACGTTTTTCTTAATTCTTTTGGATGGAGTGAGAGTCAGAGCTCCTTATGGAAACACCTGGGGGGGGGGGGGGGAATCTGTCATAGGGAACCTACTCCTGGCAAAGATTTCTAAAACCTCTGCAACTATTTTCTATTTTAGAACAGTTATTGCACTTCATGTTAAAGCAGTTGAAAGTGTTAATGGCATTGTCTAATTGTACTTTTCAGGTTAGCTAAATATAACATTTTGTAAGAGGGCAGTTTGTGCTCAGGCATGCGTGAATCAGGGCCTCAAAGTCTTGTAAGTCTTCAACTACCTTGTAATCTGTAGCTATCTCCTTTAAGTAACTGTATTTGTAGGAGGTTGCCCCCTTGAAGGTCTCCTGCTATTTATGCAAATTCATTAGGAATTTAAGTAGTGTATAGTGTCTGACTTTTAGCTATTTAAATGTTTAACTTGGAGAATATCAGAGTTAAAAAAAGTTTTGAAGAATAAAATTCTTCCTATTCTTTAAATTCTGTCATTTTCCATACTTCATGTCATTTGTACACTGAAAGTAATTATTTTCTTTAAAATGCACTAATTTTATGTATATATCCTAGTTGTCTCTGAATATTTGTAGAAATCCAAAGGAGAATGCACTGCATAGAATGCTTTTATGTTGTTATGCAGGAAAGCCACCAGAGAAATATCAAAGAGTGTATTCACCTAACAGCAGAATTTCTCACCTTATGCCTGTCATTAGAATATGCTATCTAAGTGAAAGTATCTTAATGTGTTTATTAATAGTCATTCCTCCAGATACAGTATGGTATTTTAACATCCAAACCAAGTGGACATACATTTTGGACTATTTTTCTGGATAAATTGTTTGTGTTTTCCTTCTTTGTTGAAGTAATTTTATATGAGAGTTGAGTGATTAAAAAAGCTAAATTAAAACTACCACTTGTGGATTTTTGAGTGGCTTACAAATCCATCTTTCCCTTTTATCTATTGTAAGAATTAGATGTTTCTTAGGCAAGCACAGCCGACCTACTGAATATCTGTCTATATTGCTAAATGATGGTGAATAAATTCATGAGTATACATGGTTATAGTAGCAGGCTGAGAAGAATAAGAAGTAATTTCTTGTTATTCTAAAGTTTCTGTCTCATTCCTTTTTATCTTTGTATATTTTGCAAACAGAGAAGTGGAAAGTTGTAACTAATGTGAACGGGTTGAATTAATTCAGACTGCAGTTTTTTTTTTGTTCTGAACTGTTGGACACTGGCTGAGTTTTGCAAGCGGTATAGGAGTTCATTTTCCACCTTTAAATATGTGGTTATTATATTTGATTATGTGTTAGACCTATTTTATTGTGCTTTTATTGCACTCTGAAGAGATTTGATTTGTATTTTAAGATCCTTAAATGTACTTTAGAATGTATTGAAAGAGGAAAGATTGTTTGTGAGGTATTGAATTTGATGAAAATAATGTGGGTGGTAACTAGTGTATTCAGTACACACATAAAGACTAAATTAGAGCTCTGTGTATCTCATTTATCCAGAGCCAAATATACTTGAAAATTATATTAGCAAAGGATCCAAGCCCCAAATATGCATGACATTTTTTCAAGCTGCATTTCCATAACACAGCTTCAGGTTAGCTGAATTCCTAAGCAGAGAAAGCCAGAATTTTCACGTGGCTGCTCTTGTTTTCTGTCTTTTCCATTACAAATCATATTTACACAACTGAAAATGTATGTTTGCACATACGTACAGTCTGGATTTATAACACAGGTGTGATAGACTTCATTAATATGTTTTACATAGTATTTCAGTGATAGATATGGTACTCAGCAAATCACTAGATGCTAGAGCAGGAAAGAAAAGCGTTGGGTTTTGTGCCTTTCCCCTTCTTCACATGGGAAGGTTCTTGCTGTTTCAATAGAGTTGGAAATAGCTGTATGCATCACCCTGAAAGAGGGAAGCTGAAGCCATCTCAGAATATGGTTTTTCAGAATACCTCATATGTGGAATATGATGGAATATGGTGATGTCTGTCTTCTGTTTTCAGTTAGCCTTAAAAAAGTAACAAGGCATACAACATAATCCCAAAGAACGTTGTATGGTTTGTCATTCAGTTATGGTCCTTTACCGGGCATTTTGATGCAATATGTGGTCTCACTTAAAGTCGTCAGTAGTCTTAGAATTCTTGGAGGATTTGCTTCAAGGACTTCTATGTCATTTCTAGCTCTTCTGTACCATAAGGACTAATTACAAACCTGTGGGTTACCTTAAGATGGCCATACATATCTCTCTAAACTGTTAATCATGAACATCTGTATTCAGGTATTTAGGTAGATAATTTTGGTTGATGAGATCCATTTATTAAGCACTATGAGGGTTCTAACAGTAATTACGCTCTCCATGTTAATGTACTGTTCTCCAAGTAAAAATAGAACATTCATGTTCAGTTGATGTTTAAATAATTTTGTTATCAAGAAGAATAATAGGATTGACATTGACAACTTCTCTAATTACTGTACTTGACAGAAAGCCAATGCTAATTAGAATTACAAATTTGTTAAAAAAAAATTATTACACTGTTTGTAATCAGCATAACATGTCTCAGTTGAAACAGTTTGAATAACTACTAGGTTGCCCTTTAAATTTTGTATTTATAAGGAAAGGGGAATTATCTGTCCTTTTTTAAATTCGAGTTAAATAAATATATTATCCTGAAACAGCATTTTTCGGATAGGGGCTCTTGTTATGTGTGTAAGAATTTTAAGTGATGAGAATTCTATTAAAAAACATTTTAATTCCTTTGTTAAGGCATTTACTGTTCTATTCACTATCTATTTCTAAATTAAAATGAAGTGGGAGTAGCACAGACTTACAGCTATATCTTTTCTTCCCAGAATTGCCCCCTAAAACTTTGGTATTAAGTGCTTAAACAGCTCCTTCAAAATCTCTCCTAGCTAAATTCTATAATTGAGTGCAAAAGAAGATACCACTAATCTTGAGCATGAGGTCTCTAGGGAGCTGCTGGAAATGTTCATAATCTCTTCCTTAATGCATCTAGTTTTAAAAGGAACTGAGAAAGGGCGAGGGCCTGAAACTTCCTCTTCCTATCTCAAGAGAACATCAGAAAATGCAACACTTGGCAAAAAAAGCACTCAACTTGCACACGTGCATCTTTGGGGCAACTGTGCAATCATACTGATTTCAGTGTGACTTGTTAGATATGTAAGTATTTAGAAAGTAGATCAAAATTACTGATTCTTAAAGACTTTTTAAAATTTGTCTGCTTGTGGAGGAAGTAATAGGAAGGCAAAGAAATCCAGACTGGCTCATGTATCAATAAATACTAATTAATTTTTTAAAAATCTGATTAACGGTAGCAGCATCTAATCCAGGTATGCTGACAGTGGTCAAAATCACTTGCAGCTCCTGTGAAAGTTTACATCCAGATTTTGAGTTTTTCATAAACAGCCTGTAACATCAAAAACTTAGCTGAATCTACTCTAGAGATACAGGTCCAGATTCAATTCTGACATAAACAGCTCCTTGAAGTGAGTATTTTGTGTCTGGATGAAGATGCAGTGTCTAGCAGTGAAAGTTCCTGAGTTGCAAATCAGTAAAGGCTGAAAAGTGCCATTGCATGTTTCCAACATTCTCATAGACAACTCTATTGGCAGTATTTGAATATGGGTCTGGCCAATAGTTCAGTTTAGCCCAAACTGGTAATATGGCTCTTACATCACCTGGTCACAGAAACAAACTGCAGCTTCCAGTCACAACTGAGCTTTTTGTCTGTGTTCCCCTTTCATCAGAGTGGATAACCTTTCCTGGCTTTCTATATTGCATAGTTGTATGGGACAACATGTATATTCTATTTTCCTTTTTCTCATTTCCTTGGTATTTCTGCTGCAACACATAATGCACAGATTTAGTGGCTCCTGGAAGGCGTAACGGAGTAGCTTTGTATCCTGTCATCACCCTTCCTAGTAATAATGATAGTAGAGAGCTGAATTCTTCAGCATCAATGTGTATGTGACATACCCAGTGTCATTTTTTGTTGTTGATTGGATTATTATTTTGAAATGTCTTTTTTATTTTTCTTTGAATTTAGAATTCTGATTGCAGTAAGTGGGACAGAGAAAGACAATAAGAGGGAAGAAGCAAACCCAGAATAAACTACTGGAGAGTATAGCTTAATCAAAGACTTCTGAATAGATATAGAAAGCATTTTTCATTATTCAGAGTAAAAGAAGCCAATTCAATTTTTTATATTTCATATTAGTTTTATATTCATAACCATTTCAATATAAACAAGATTTTTACTGATCTACTACTCTAGCAGAGAAATGAGAGCTCTGATGATACCTGCAAGTTTCATTATTCAGCAAATAATTTGAATTAACTGTGTGTGCAACACATACGCTTTGCCTTTCTCTATTACGAAACATACACTTTGCCTATGACTGAGAGAAGTATGTTTTACAGTAGTCACAAAAACAAGTATTGAGCTGATGATACGTCCTATAAGAATGCAAGGCAACAAGGCAATTAATTTTCTTTGAAGGTCAATCAGTTACTTTAGGAACTTCTTCATGTTCCACAAGGATGCTCTTTTCAACTTGTAGTACTGACAGTTTTTTCAGAAATCCCAAAGAATTCCTGTGAAGAATTTAAATCTGTAGCCTAGCTCTTATAAAATCAACTAAAGGGAACAATCAAGCAGCATTTGTAAGTAAAAATAACTCTGTACTTAGTCTTACGTTGCCAGCTCTTCACAGAATACTCAGGAAATAAATTATTCTACTACATCTCTGAGATCCTGATGCAGCTAAATTCAACAGTAAGCCTTTTTAATAAATTTTTCTATCCTTTTACAAAACAAGGGATATGTTCTTTCCTCAGCTCCATAAACTTCAATGAAGCTGAAAATTGGTTCAGCTCCATTTATCTCAATAAAATTACACCTATTTACCCTAGCAGACTTCAATGAGTATGGCTGAAACACACTTTTACCCAGGATAGATCACTGCTTTTCTTCATTTGTGTCAGTGATATATTTGAAAGAAAATAAATACATGGTCAAGAATGGGATTTCAGTAATACAAAGTAGTTAAACTATCTGCTTAGCACTGTTTATTCTAGCATATGTACTTAAAGCAAATGGCATTAGAGATGTTTGTCAGCAGCAATAATCAGTGTCATAAAAGAAGTTAATTACTTGCAGTGAAGATATTTTTGTTTTAAGTTGTACATTTAGCTCCTATATTATTTATTCATGCCTAAACTGAGCCATTGGTTTGCATTGTGTCTTCGCTTATTTTAATAAGGGTTTCATAGAGTACACCTACTCTTATTGTCAGGTTTGTGTCAAGAAACTACTCATATAGTTGCTGTACTAGATTCTGGTAATGCTGCCTTTTCAACTTTAGAATTTTCCTAGTTGCTAAATAACACGTTTACATTCTGCAAATCATTAGTTCAAAACAGCTGTTCATAGTGATATTCAAGTAGCCATTCTTCAAACAAGTAGAAATTGTTGAAGTTTTATGCTATAATGAGGTTTTTATTTATTATGTCTTTACTGCTACTGTTTTTTAAATGCAGCAAAATATTCAGGTCAGCATTCTATCTTTAATAGGAAAATATTTGCTTATCATATTATAGGAAAGGAAAAAGAAGGCTCTGTTCTGTCATTTTGTAAATTGTCTGTTAAAAGACAACTGCACAGAAAGAAATGGCTAGAAAGGTCATTTGGAATTTGTGAATGCTGAAAGACTTCTTGGAGAAATGAACTGAAATGGTGACAAATGCCAGAAAGTTAACAGGATTTGGTTTTAATATTCTACTTGAGCAGACCTCCTCCTTCAAAAACGCAATGGTCAGTAGATAAAGTATGTTGTACTAGGTTTAAAAGTTAAGAACGTGAAAATGGACATTATTAGTGGCATAGCTAGTATTCACTTTCTTAATAACATTAACATGTTTTACAAGTTTACAAACAAAGCAAAAAAGATCTATATATATATAGAGAGATATCCATTAAGAGAGAGATTTTTATTAGCTTGGCTTATTGTTACTTAAGGAATATACTACCATGAGCTATTCTTTTAGTCTGTATAATATACCTTACTTCAACAAATCAGTACACTGTAGAGAGAAGGTCTTGATGATGCAGGTATGCAGAGGACTGCATGTACAGCCAAACAGCATATGATTCTCCACTCCCCGTATATGAAGTAACAACCAAAGATACAGATGCACTAAAAAACACGCTAGAGCATTACACTGTATATGAATGTTACTGGAGAAAGAATGAGAGATGAAATATTAATTGGTGTATTAGCATACACAGAAAATGTACAGTGATGGTAATCAGGGGAGGAGAGGCTGAATTTAGGCAGAGCAGTGATCTGAAATGCCCGCCATTCTGGATGGTAGTTGTGGTGTAGATACAGCCCTTTCTTTCACTCTCTTGTCACGTTCAGTTAGTCCTCTTTTTCACATATTCCTTCATTAAATAATTTTTTAATATCTGCATTTTGCACTTCACTTGTGAGTTTTAGATATCTGCCACTACATGTTCTAATCTCTAAGTAAATTAATCTCTACACATTAACAAATTTCATTTTTATAGCCCATTAGAAATCATTTGCAAGACTAATGCAAAAGAATAAATAAGGATACACAGATGCACAAAATGTTTGACAAAAACCAATTTGTTTCTCCAGTTCCAAGCCTGGCAAAATCCTCTTTGACTTCACGGCCAGTTTTTATGGGTTGCAGGCAAAATTCTTATGCAAAATATAAGTAGATTTTAGGTTCTGTGGTTTACAATTTGTATTTGCTGGGAAAAACAGGGGAAGTGATTCATATGCTTCAGCTCCTTAACTGGAAAGAAGATTAGTTTCTTTTTCCAGTAAAAAGGATTGAGACATAAAAACATTTGCTCCTGTTGGTCACAATGGGGAAAGAACAAGCATTCAAGTCTGTTTGGAGGGAACAGGGACAGCGATCAAGTCCATTGTGGAGTGAAGCAAATTTACCCAGTGTGGAGAAAGAGATTTTTTTGGGACCAAATGTTTTAATACTGATCCTGCTACTTATATGTACAGCCACAGAAAAGAAAACAGTATCTTTTGATAAAAGGTTTCGTATTTTACTTCATTAAAGGAGGGATTGTATTAATATGTTCTCTGAGCATCAGAATATAGAATAAAGTTAGTTCTGTCATGGTTTTTTCCTGGTGGGAAGGTTTAAATCACTTTCACTGTTTTTAATAAATTTTTGGAGGATGCTGTTAAAAGTCTGGTTTGTTCCTGTATCATTTTGGACCATTAAATAATACTGAAAGATTTCATTTGGGTAGGTAATAGGGTGAGAAGAAGCAGCTATGAATGTTGTGTTCTGTGGTAGAATTACATGTTTCTTTCTGTGAAAGACTTGTTTATGTGGATTATTTTTTTTTATGGTAGGTTTATTTTTTATATGGTACTACTATGAGATTTTTTGACTTATAGATCTGTTAAATGCAGATTATTCTACAGCAAATGCAAATAAAAGGATTTTGAGCCTAGTCTTAAACAAACTACAGCAAAGTTAGACAAATTCATCACATATTTATGACATAAAATACCCATGGATTCCAATATGAAATTTAAAATAAAACTGCTTAGACATGTCTTTTGTGAAAGGGTCTGGTAAACTGAGACTTATAGTGTAAATATCAGTGTCATTGAGATCTGGCAAATTAAAGGAATTTAGCTTTTGAAGAGTTTGGCATGCAACAATTTTCTCATAGGTAGTAAGATAGCTACATCTGAGAAGCTTGTTACAGCTAAAGACTCACCAATAATTGTCTCTCATTAGATTGAAATTTAGTCAACATGTGACATAAGCTGAGAGAAAGGTTTTTTTCTGTCTGTATTCCTCCCTCCACTTTGAAATGCATTCTACATCATTGATTATTTTATGATTTCACTGATAAAGTAACTGGTACTGTGTAAGCTACAAAATACAGTCTTTGTTCTGAATAATTTATAAAAGTCTTTCCTACAATTTGTGTATTTTATTGTAACAATAGCTTTAATTATGCACATCTATAGCTCTCGAATACCTATACATCACCTTTAACTAATGTAGACCTGCTTACATCCTTTAGTTGGTCAGAGTACGCTGTTCCCCTACACCCCTCCGTTTACATTTATTTTTTGCGAAGACATGAAGTGTTTTTAGTGAAAATTCAGTAGTAATATTAGAAAATGCCACTGTACCTAACGAAAATGGTTATAATTCAGACATGGTATTGCCCCCATGGCTTTGTGGCTTCTAGGGCTCCTTTGTTGGAAGCACACATGTATAATGTGTATCTCTTTTTAGTGCATGGCAACACAGGAATCTCTAGCCATTGAGATAAACCATGGGATGTGAATCGTGTCTCACTGGAGCCTCTGGCTAGAGAGGAGAGGAATCACACGTAGTACTATAACAGTGGTTTTGTAATTATATTTTAGGGAAATTAATTTTTTTAAATGAAATGGTGACATTTCTTTCAAAAAGCAGATAATTTCTCAGAAAAAGAATTATGCTGTTGAAAGTAGCATTTTCTGTTAAGATATTTAGAATAAGTTTTAAGTGAAAATGTTTTCAACCAGCCATTAATAGTTATTGAAGTTAACAGAACCGTTGTGTTTTATCCCAGTACCTGAATTCAGTGATACACACCTTCTATTGTTGACAGTAAGTTATAAGAATTAGTCTTAATTCATTACAATTACATAATTGATACTGAAGGTCACCTGAAAATTGCAAGGAAGAATGTAACTCTTTCTATGGTTCCAAAACAAATGGTAAGATTTCATAGGAATTTACTCTTATCCTGCTCGGTCTTATTTATAACATGTGTTACCATAAAAACAGGCTATACTGACTTTTGGTTATTGAGGATACATTCATGTAGATGTCAAGGAAATACCTGTGGTCCACATGGAATTACTTTATTTTAATACTAAGTTGTAAACATCCACAAGATGTTTACAATGACAAATAGACACTTATCATTGTTCACTCACTGCATGCTCTTTCTTGAAAAGATAACTCTTGTAGAATATTTCCAAGGATGATTGTTAAAGAGTAATTTATCACATTTTACATTTACCTTGGAATAAATGATACAGCATATGGGAGTGTTATAAAGGAATTATCAGTGGTAAATTTGATTTGAAATCTGTTGGGTGAGTGGAATGACCTTTCAGCTGGTGGAAATAATAGACTTTCAAATAGCACATTTTTCTTATTAGTGTAAGAAAAAAGGTTGTTGCTGTTTTGACAGTTCTACTTACAGCATCTTGTTGCAGAAGCTGAATCTTCTGAAATCTTAGTAACTAAAGGTACAGAAATCTAGATATAATTTCTTCGGGTTTCTACAAATTAACTTTCATATAGTGTGGGACCACAAAACAGGTATCAACTAACCACAAAGAAACCATTGGAAAGACTTTAGTGAACGACTGAATTTGGACCCAACCCAGTAGCTATATTAGCGCTTTCTTTCATCAAATATAGTTATTTTTGAAACAAAACTGCTGTCAGTCAAATCTTTCTTATCATAACTTTAGGCAATTTCATTGACTAGATTTCTCGTTATCTTTCCCCATAGCAAGACTCTTTGTAAACATTTATTAGGTGTAAGTAGTGAAAAAATGTAGATATAGAAACTTATTCCTGCTCACAGTAGAAACTTAAGCAGAAATAATATTATAGCACCAAGCAATAATACTTAAGAACATTAAAGATGCCATTAAAAAGAACCAGGCAGCACCTGCTAATCAAAGTTTACACAGGGAAAGAAAAAAGGGCCCTGGACTGTATGCCATTTTCTTCCACTCTTTAGATAGTTAATATCTTTATTATCAAAGAATACTGTGGTTCATCTGAGGGCAGTACAGAACTAGAAGCATTGTTTCCCAATTAATTTTTTTCTAATGTAAAAAGTACTACGATAACAAATATTTTCACATGTGAAAGGATGACATTATACTGGTGTCCTCTGGGACAAAGTTTTAACAAGGCCTTTTGTGACCTTGGGCAAATCCTTTCACTTATTTGGTCTGCATTTATATTTTCACACTTTTACAGCCTGATCTGTTAGGAAAACAACCTAAGGCAGGGAATTTTCCTCACTATATGCTTGCATGGTAGTTAGTACCACATAATATCCAGTGGGTTTGGGCCTGTAAGTATTACTGAAATGTAATTCAAATTGTAATTAAAAAAAAAAAAAAATCTAAGTCAAATGCAGTTCTGCGTGTGGTATGAATCTCTTCACAGTCAATGGAAATAGCCTAGATGTGAAATCTGTGCTCACCACTCCCAAAAGATTATCAGATTTTTAAATCTGGTCGGGTGAAAAGAATAAACTTAAATGATTTCAGGTACCATTTCTCTCCATGAATCACCTAAGTAGTTTTCTGTAATGATAGTAGGTTTTTCTTTCACCTGTTGCTATGTGAATATCACTTACACAAGAGAAACTGTTTGCTATTCAGTGGAAAAATTCTCTCCCTGCTTCCTTTCTTGTAGTAATTCTAGGCATTGAGTTGTAAAAGCAGCAAACTGCAGCCTGTGAAAGCAGGGTGATCTTTAAGGGGAGTGTCCTGATTGGGTGTTGCACTTTTCTTCATTAGTTTATGCCTGCTTCTTCTGTCTTCAGTGGAAAAGTTTCAAAAGTTTTAAAAGAACTTAATGAAAGTAGCAGTGCAATCCAATAAACAACTATATATTTCTTAAAATCATCAAAGAAACTAGGAGTAATTAACTGTAACAGGTTTGAAAATGGTGTAACAGCAATAGTTGTCAAGTTTAATTTTATTTGCCCTTCCTGTCCTTAGCATGTCAAACAAGAACTTTTAACATTGAGGGCCCCCTTCAGGCACCCATCTCAGGACACAAACATATTCCATCTTTATGAACTATCAATTTTATTGGTAACTCAGCAATTTATACTTACAGATTGCATCCTTGTTACAATCAGATCTAAGCTGTAAGTGGTATCTGGTATGCAGACTACATAAAATGGCAGTGGAAAGATGATTTCAGGGTAAAGAATTATGGTATTGATTGTGTAATGTATTCTTAAGCAGAGCCGAATGAGATGAAGAATCCCGTGTCGCTGATTACATATTAGACATTATTGGGATATGTGTTTATCCATGACTTACTGTGGAAGTTGGGGAATCAGACTGACTGGGAGTCCAGAAGTGCAGGAATCACAGCAGAGAGATGTGCATGGTGAGACCTCCCACCGCACAGTGACAGATGAGGAAACCCTGGGGAACCTCTTTCAGACTCGCTTTGCTAAAAAACTGCGCTGTGGTCTGGCAAACTGTAGTCATCTTCTGACACTGTGGAAAGCATAAACTGAGTTTTCCACTAAGCTTTTTAACTTTCATCATTATTCTAGTCATTTTCAATTAAAAGCTTCTTTAGAGTGTTTGAGGAGGTTGACAGAAACACTCGTGGATCTGTGATGTGACATTTGTTTCGCTTTTTAATTTACGCTGTTTCACATTTCATCTTCTCCCTGCATCTTCCTTTTCTCTACTCACCCTAAGACCTTGTCTGCTTACCTTGAGATAAATCTTTTTCTCACCTAGCTGCTCATGTTTATGAATTGTGCATGTTAAATCTCAGCAGTGTATTTACAGAATGAAATTGCTTAGCATACACCTGTGGTGGATAAAACATAAATTGAAAACTGTAATAGTGATAGCTTTTCTGTTCTGAAGTTTAATCAAATTGGTTCCTGAATCTGAAAAATACAGAAGTATCTTTTCAAAAGCTTCATGGATAAAAAAAACCCATCAGGATAAATCAGAAAAGTGTGGGTGGATTATGTACGTTTCATAGGCCCTCTATTATCGTGCCTTAGGTTTCTTTTTGTTTTCTGTGGAAATAAAATTGAGTTTTTTCTTCTTACAGCAAAATTGAAATAAAAATCATTCTATGCATTTTTGAAGGCGGTATGAGTCATTTTACAGAGAAAATACTGTTACAGAAAGGATAAATCATCTTTTTATGACTTTAGTACACAGTTAATATATTGCAGTAGTACAATTTTTATCCATCCACCCTTTTGCTTTTAATATTTCTTCTCACAATATTTATTTTGGTTGTGTCTTCTTTGTGTATTAAAAGCAGTTGGTTTATCTATGTTACATATCTTTTCGAGTTTTTGATTTATGTTTTGGGGAGGAGGTAGTATATCATCATTTGAATAGAAGGTGAATTTGATGTATTTAAGTTTAGTCAGCAAAAAAAGTTTTTTTTCCCCCTCCTCTTTTGCTCTTATCTGTTTCTTCTCCATGGTCTCTCTGAAGCTTTTTTTTTTTTTTTTTTTTAAATCTTACCAAAATTGTCATCTTGTGGTTTAATGTTGCTGGGTAGTGATCAGTGGAGCATCATCTGTTTATTTCCTGTTTGAATATCAGGAGCATCAGTTGTGCCACAAGCACAATGCTTGCGCAGTCGTCGTTGCAGAACCAGCAGAGGGGAGAGAGCAAGAACACCTAATTGTTTTTCTGATTTTCCTATCCATCCTATGTAAACACTGACATTTTTATTAAAGGAATAATTTATTGACTGCCCTTTAAATCAGAACAATGACAGGGTTTGTAAGAGCCAATCTTTTTGTTTTGCTTTACCATTAATAAACCTCAAGTTCTAATTTCTCACTCAGTCCTTTGGGTCCAAGGATATATCTGGGCATTGTTGAAAACAAGTAAAATATCTGAAACATAGTAGTGATTGAAATAAATGCAAGTGTTCATATTCTATATCAAGATGCCTACATATAGTCTCACACATGCATTCAACAAATAGAAATCCAGCTAACTCTATAATAAATGCATAGACTCTGTCCAGAATGAGAGTAGTATTGAGTTAGACGAGAATGTTAGCTTATCAAACTGATGACACCTAGATGCGTTTTCTTACTATAATTGATATCTTAGGCAATGACAAAGTTTTTAAAGGTACGTCAATAATATTGAGATGTCAGAGAAAATCAACTGTAGTAGATAGAGACTTAAAACTGTTAATTAGCTGTGTAATAAATTTCTATGTGTTATTTGAATATGTTAATTTCTACATTTCTGTTACTGCTGGATTGCACTCTTCCTACTGTCTACCTGACTTATCACTTCAGTGTTATTCTGGAATTGTGTTACTACTGTGGGCTAATCTAAAATTAACAGTGTTATGGGGAATGGTTATTTTTCCATTAGTAGTACATATGTTATATATGGTCAGCTCTCAAATTTATTGCACTGCTCTTGTAAATATGTCTTGGACACAAATATAGTTTATAAAATATAGCATTGATAACTACTGGGTGATTTGAGAGCGACAGAGGTAAATCCACTGGTCTGGCATATTTTGTACTACGGCCTTAGAGATCCATTCTGGTCTTATTTTTGTGAAATGGGAAAACATGGCACAAAAAACCCATATCCATGCTTTTTGTGAATTCAATAATTTCATACATTCTTTTATTTTCATGGAAAAAAACTAGGCCTTATGCTTAATTGTTAATACATCTGACCATGGAAAGTAAAGAGATAATCTTAGTTGTACTAACTTGAATTTGCTGTAGCCTGAGGGCATATGCTCAAACTGTGATTTAGTGAGTGATAACCAGTTTAAGCCATGATATATGGTCCCAGAGAGATGTGCAGGAACTGATGTGGGAGTCAGATGGTATGTCAGAAATTGCTACAGCATTGCCCTCAATTTCTATAGGTAGATTCAATTTATTTTGCCTACATCTACAGTTACTAATGATTAACTCAAAATCTGTTTGAAACTGATAGAATTTAGGACAGTTTTATGCATGATCTTCAAATCATATGCATATTATTTAATTTATTTTAATATCTCAGCGTGCAAAATAAAGTCAAATTTAAAGTAAGTGTGTTTTTCTGTCTAAAATTAGTCACATTAATTAGACTGAGGAAAGTTTTAATACATGCACTTTTTTATTTTATGTGACATTACAAAAGTATTGTGCACCCAGGAACTACTGCTAACATTTCAGGATGAGCTGTTGAGGAGCATTCTTGAAAGCTGCTTATGTATCTGTTTAAAATGAATGTGAGCCGGATCTCAAGCAGCGGTTACCTTCCAAGAAGATCCAGAGCATGCACTAGTTTAATATTTAGTTTATAAGGATAATGCAGAAATCTGTATCATACTGTATCATCTATTTTAAGAAGTTCTCTGTGATTTTTCTTAAGGAGAAATTTTGAATATCAGTGATATTTCAACTTGAAAATTAATTGTTCTTGTCTAAGGAAAATGAAGACAACCAAACCAGTTTTTTCTGCTGTTGCCATTCTGCACAAGAAACTCCTGAAATACAATTTGGTCAAAGAATCAAAGGCAAACTATAAATCTTGGACTGATAAATCATTGAAATTAACTGTTGAAACTAAGCAATTAATGATTGCATTAAATAATTTTTGGGAACAAAAGAAATTTCATAAAATGTATGATGTCTCACCTAGATGCAGTTCAACCCATTTAAAAATATCGAGAGCCATATTCCTGAGTTTCTGAGGTTTTATTACTTAATCACAGAGTTAATACAAATCTTTGTGTTGTTAAACACAGCTGCTGTTCTTTGGATATATTCAGGACCTTGCTATTTTTTGTTTATTTTAAAATGTTGTTCCAGACACAAACAGATTTAATGACATAAGTATGTCTAGAGAGTCTGTAACATTATTTACTCTACCAACCTATTGCAAAGATCTACCTTACTGTTAATGAGGATGATTTATCTGTTCAGGAACATACTGCATGAATAGTACTTTACAACATAGGTTACTATAGTAACACCTGTGTAGTTTTAGGCTCACATTCCAATATATCTTATTTTATTTTTCAAGTGCTCTTTGTGAACATTTTTAAATTAGCTTATCGCTTGAAAACATTTGTGAAGGACTTTTTTACCTCAATATTATTTAATGTGGTTGTTATGGCAACAATATATTTCTCTTGATATTTTACCTATGAAAAGACAGTGGCTGCATCTCAAACAAATAAGGAGGAAAGAAAAATGTTCATTTACTTTTATTTCTACACACACGGCACCATATAACCACAGTGAGTTTAGCATGAAGTATAAAAAGGGTTTGGCCTGTGCCTTCCTCCTCTTAGATTTTATACTGACACACACAAAATCTTGATTGATAAGATTGATTAACGTACATGATGATGTTGCTGTTGCAGGCTTTGTGGTGAGATGATTAGCTGATAGGAGTTACTTTGAGACAAAATAGTATGATGAAGAGCAAGGTATATTGCAAAGGTTATTGTGAAGTATATTAGCAAAGGGGCAAGGAGTATGTCTGAAATTAGAATGAAGCAGCATGGTGCTGGTCTAACAGTTTTACTGGCTTGGCTCGCACTCTGGAAAGCTATGGCAGGAAAGAGTCTGCCTGCAAGAGTTTTCTCATCTAGCTATATACTGTAGACAAGTAAATAGTGCGAGAAGTATTGTTATCTTAATTTTGCAGGTAGAAGGCAAGTCTCCCTTATTTTGATCCTCTCTTGGTAGGAAGAAGATCCTAAATAGAGGACTATGAGGTGGCAGGATCTCACAGTCTCTAGCATGGGTCTCTAGCACCTTACAAAAGTTCATATTTAAATCCTTTTTTGGAGGAAAATGAGAGAAATTACTTTGTCAAAGCAAATTCTCAGATCCTTGGTGCATCATATCTGTTTACCAGGCACCAGCATGTATATATACAACCCTCCATTCAGGTGATTCAAATATAATTAGAACCTGGGATTAAAATGAATAATTTGTATTTGAGAACTTAAGAGTGACTACACAGATACAAATCTTTTGCCCTCAGATTTGTGCAATTATGGAACTGTATGTGTCAGTATGGAAATTTAGCTTATACTTTTTAGATAACAGATGTTTCAAATAATTTCATAACTGATACTTATGTTGGTCAGCTTCAAATGCACGGTTCAAATTAAAATTACCATTACAATAAAAGTATCAATCAGTGCCCCTTCATGGTTTAAGAAAGTGTTACAGCCTAGAGTCATATTAGGCATAATTTAGATTACTTGTTTTGAGTAATGAATAGGCATTTTCTATGTTTATCAGTAGGTGCATACTCTTTAATTAAAATGAACAGAACAGCAATATTAAGAGCAACGTAGCACTTCTTAGACTGAGAGGTATAATAAAATGTTGCAATAATTATTTCTAATGTATATCAGAGTATTACAAACTAAGCTTTTGGATCCCTTACCCTGAGAATTAATCATTACTAGTTAATTGAATTTGTGATCTGACAAAGCCCTGTATTCACCATCAAACAGTCTCTAAATGAATACTGAAATTCTGCTAAAATTTAACTTCTTATACCAGTAAGTGGCACAAGAGTCTATTCCCTGTCTCTCTGCTGAGCAAAGTGGTTATTGAAACTTGCAGTAATTCAAGTTTTATAAGACCGTACAAAGAATCTTTTTTATTAAAAGGAAGCATATAGCTGAGAGGGAAATTTTTATATAAAACTAAAAAGATGTCTAGGAAGTAGAAGCAGTAACAGATAGCTGCGTGTAAGATAAGGCAAAAATGGTGTAGCGAAAGTTGTTTACTACAAAAGCTGTGTAACTGTTTTGTATTGTCTTTAAATGGGCTGTGAATTATGTACTTACCTCTTCTGAAAATAAGTTCAAAATTGACTAACACAGTAAACATCATAATTCAGGATAAATCAGTCATGGACAGGTCTAGAGTTAGTATGAATTCGTGCAGTGCTGTGATATCACTGAGGAGCAGCCCCGTGAATCTTTGCTAATTGGATAAGCTTGCAGGTGGTCCTGAAAGCATTGCTTTGGGTCTTCATAAATGGGTAATTTTGTGTAAAGCTTCCCCCAGTTTTAGTGCTCCAAAAGTAAATACTCAAGTATTGGGATTATTTTTGGAAAATGGATTAGCACTTTTTTTTAAGAAACTATGTACTCTAAGATACACTTCTAGGTTATGATCTTTCAAGAATATGCTACTGTTCTCTGATAATGAGATGTGTACATTGAAAATCTGCCTGTGACATGTCCAATAGGCAAGAGAGAGATTTTAAAGAAGGTGGAAAGCATCTAAGGCTCACTTCTGCATGATACTCATTTGTTTCTCTATAAAACTGTGCCTTTAATTATATTCCTCCATCAGGAAAAAAGGTGTGCTAGCCTCTAGGATCAAGCACAAGAATCTTGGAGAAGTCCTGGTGTTAGTTTTAGTGGAACTACATTTGAGGGTGCATTATCAGAATGCTAATCTCTATCTCCCTTCAGATTTAACGATATGAAACAAAGCAGACAAACACTTCAACTGTACCTGTTTCTTTGGAAGTTGAAGCTTTGGCTTTATTTTGAAAGAATAATAAGCAATGAAAAAATTGCATTGATTGTTTTCTGATTTTGCTGTGCAAATAAACTTTTTAGTTTCAGAGAGACTTCCCCCAGCTCCTTTGTATTCTAACACTTCTGTTAAACTGGGCTCACTACGTGGGTCCCAGGCTACACAGCACAGTCCATGTTATTCAATGTCAATCAGTTAGAACCAAGAGGTCACTTGCAGATCATTCTGGGATCCCCATCTCTTCTAAACTCGAACCACTCATCTGTGTTCCTTGCAAGAAAAGAATAGAAAATAGTGGATTTTACCATGAACTTTCTTTATGCCTGAACTAGAGGATGTGGCTTCGGTTCATCTGAAATATTTCCTGGATATTGACTGCTGTGTAGTCTAGAACCTAGTTGACCACTCAATTACAGTTGGCTTCTTAGGCCAGTTTTACAATCCATGTTGAACATTTCTCTCAAAAGCAAGGGCTAGTTAAATCAGTATATCTGTGTAAGCTGTGTGGACTCCCTGAGTTTGAGTGAGCAGACAAAGACTTCATACTTTGATCCAGAGAACTCCCACTAGAAATGTTATTCCATCATGCGTGGCTTTCATTCTGTTTCAGTAAATGTCTGACTTCTAATAAAGTGTGTTATAATATATGTTCACTTTTGATATTCCGAGGAAAAAAAGGCACTTTTTCATAGAGAGAATTTAAATGTTTAAAGTGTAGCATAATAAGCATTTGTATGGCAAACCTTTTTCATGGGGATTTGTCATACCAAATATTTAATTAAATTGAGGTGAAATAGTGTTATTCATGCGAACCGGTTTTGTTAGAATAATTAAACTGCTTCAGAAAGATTTCTCTGCACTTTCTTTCCACATCAAGTACAGATTTATATGGGAACCCTTCAGCAAAGAGTGGGGTTCAATTTTTAGAGCTCGCTAATAAGCACTGGACTTTGTCCCCTACCCTGGAAGCTGGAAAAATGAATTTAAACTGTGTAAGTGCTCAATGAAGGACAGTTACTAGTTACTGATGATGGTTTATTTAAAGGAAAGAAAAAGAGAAAGAGAAGATAAATAGGATAACATAGGAAAACAAACTATGCTTTCCTGAATACAAAGATAATGTCCAGTCTTCCTCTCTGACTTCATTTTGAGAGACTGCTAAGCAACTGGCTGCTTGCTACCTTCTCCAGTAACATTTCATTTAAAGATTAGCACCTTCAAGCTCCGAGGCTGTATCACTTCTTTTGCTGGGCAGCGAGACCTCAGGTAAACTGAAGCTGACTGTGGTGGGAACTACTGTCATTCCAGCAGGCATTCCTGTTCTTAAGTGATTTCTGCTCTTTAGCAACAGTACTGCAGCAAACAGCACTACACATACCCCTGCTGCCCAAAGGAGATTTTATAAAGTCTCCTCTTTTCTCTAAGGCTTCAAGCTACTATTACATTAATGTGAGTGCGTACCCCAGACATACTTCAGGTGCCTTGCCAGGCTCTCTCAGTGCCTAATTTCCTCCCCTTTATGACATGACTGTTTCTTAACAGAAATATGAGAAAATATATGCACAAGGTATGTGTGTTTCAGGTTTCCCTCTTAGCTTCTCTTGTTTTCTAATTCTCTCTGTGAGGATCTGGCATTCCTTTCCAGCTCTCTAGCTGGGGGACCTAGCAAGCAGGTTGGCATGTATTTCAGTGACAGAGGGAAGCACTAGTTTATGCAGTGTAGATATCATTGATTCCACAATATTTTTCTTCTGAAAGAGAAAGCCTAGTGATTTAGAAAGATGACTTTACATTACTGTAGGAAAAGCTAGAAGTACTGTTCAGTATAAAGTAAAAACCTTTTGTTCCTGTGAAATGGCATTCAGCAGTGGACACAAGCTTATTTTGTAGATCTGAAAAGTCTGGATAAATATTTTTTCAGTTCAGATTAAAAAAAAAAAAAAAGAAAAGAAAATAATTTTCTCCGCACCACCACTGAGTATTCCTCTATCAAATTCATGCAACATATAACCTTACTGGTTATTTCCAAAGATAACAGTGTAAATGTGTGTCTGCATGTCAGAATATTGAGATGTGAGCTGTCTCTGGGCTTTAGGTAACTTAAACATTAAATGCATGCACCACAGAAAACCCTACATTGCCTTTGACTATGAAAAAGCAAAAATCTGTTGTGTTTTGCTCTGGTTCCTGCCAGAAAGGGCTATGCCACTGACAGCCTAATTGTCAACTACATATCCCCCTTACCTGCCCTGCATGTCTGATCCTGAGCTTATGTGGGCACATGTTTGTTAAATCAGTCCACTGATCTGTCTGACATCTGGAGGGGGGGATTACAAGTGCCCATTAGAAGGTAGCCTGCAATTAGGTTGGATTAAATTTAGTGTGAAGCTGCACTCTTGGTCTGTGTTATAACAATGTATTCTGCCTGAACAAGCAGAATAATTTGCTTGACACTGCAATAAATGAAGTTTACAGGTGCTGATCTGTAGGTAAAATTTATGGTCATTATTCAGGTTTTGTGTTAGGTGCAAGTTTAATCAAATTCGGGTGCATATAGCTTATTGGAGATAAATACAAAAGCTTCCTAGGGAATTAGATACTGTCAAATTGTCACAATATGGACTTTTGCTGTTAAAGTACATATTGAGATATGAGGAAAAATGTTTCATGTATGGAAAACCTAGCTCTGTATTCAATGTTCTGTGCAGAACTGATGTAAAGTGTCAGCTAGTACTGCTGCAAAGGCAAGCAAAGAAGAAAAAGCACATTTTGAAGTAACGTGTTGGTTATCTGGAATCTGTATGGTTCATTTTATCATTCCTTTACTTTTCAAAAAGGTTAGGACTTCTTTTTTGGCAGATGGAGTTGGTGAAAATAAAACTGCTTCCATGTCTGTGTATATGACTGTATTGCACCCAGTTTTAGCAGTAAATTATTTTCCTGGGAAATCATATGTTGGTCAGCTGTGAGAGAAACTATTATGTAAATCTTGAAAAGATTTTGTTTATAAAACAAAATATTCATATACAGGGACTGAAACTAAAAAAAAAAACGTGAAGAGCATGGACAACTCTGGACTTAGCACTTATTGGCAGTTTAAGTTTGAACAGACGCACATCCGAAAAGCATGGACACTTGTCTGCCTGTAAGAGGGGTGTTTTTCACATTAGTCTGTAAGTCTTGCATGAACACATTTTTAGTACCTTTGCTTATGGTCAGAAGAGAAAATAATACAGGATCTGCTCTAAGAACTGTGATTCAGAAGTGGACAGGCATTGCAGGAGTGTAAATTCAGTGCAGTGGTAAAATATGTTATGACTTCTCCCTCTATTTGTTTTTCTGGTTTTTTTCTTCCTGAACAAGTTTATTGTCTTACTGTGCACAAGCTTGTTTCTACAGCAGGGAAGAGAGCACTGAGGCAGCTCTTGACTTGCTTCACCATCTGTTTCTCAGCTCTTTGTTCAAAATCCCTGATCAGAAGCTCATAAGCCATGTTGTCATCTGGACAGAGGTGAGGATATTGAGGCCTTTCCTATTATGTCACTATTGCTTTGCACTTCTAATGTGTTTGCCGTTTTGTTGGAGAATTATTCCTCAGTAGAAGCAGAAATTGACCAGCACAAACTGCGTAAGAAAGAACAAGGGTTGCTTGAAGCCTGAATAAAAAACCAAGTTTATGTATATTTAAGTTCCTACCAAGGTCAGCTGTGTCATATTTTATGTTTAATGAAGAAAAGGGCTTGGACTTGTTAAATACATTATTTATGTTTAACTTGTTTGGCCAATCTCCAAAAAATAATGAGTGACTTGCCAACGAATAAAAATTTTAAAACTTTATCTTTCAATATAATATATCATCTTTGGCTTTATTGTTTGCCTTACATTTGTAGGAATTTCTTTAGGAGTTCTTTAATATCTTCAGGCTTTTCTTTTTTACAACTTGGAATAATCCTTTGTATGGATGGAAGATAAGACTCAAATTATTGTTTTGTCTAAGGAAAAAATATGCCTGGTAAAATAATGACTTCCTAATTTGGCATTAATTCAACACAGAAGATCAGAATTTGCTACTAATGCTAGCCTACAGTTCATTTTTTCTTCAGTTCAAAATAAAATACAACGTATTCAGTTTCCATGGCTTGTTCTGCATCCTTTTCTAACAATTGTGCTGTGCTGTGTACACATAAAACTTCTGCTGAAGATTTTTTAGAATTCTTTGCTGGATTGTACAACACTGTCTGTAAGAGGATGTATAAGCACAGGGGACCGATGCTGCAGTTCAAAACATGAAGAAGAAGAAGTAAACAAAATCATACCAAAAAATAATCCATTGTTGGATAGTCTGAAGCAGAATAGAAGCGTTCAAAGGCACAGATGATGAGAAGGTATAGAGACTCTTTCCCAGTTACTGTTGATTAGATATGGTATGGTTTTGTGGAACATTTTGCAGTAATCTGTTGCCGAGTTCAATGTCTTTGTAACGCTGATTATCAAAACATGGCAAGGATGGTATCAGATGCCTTAAAAGGGTTAGAGACATCCTTTTGTGCACAATACTCATGATTACAAAAAGATAGGTTCTCTTTTTCAGCAAGGAGATTTCTACTTACAAACCTGCATTGCATAAGGAATGATGACATGTAGGAGGTACATCTGTTCTGTCCTGCTTTGTTTTTGCTTGAGTCTGTTTAAGTTATGTTTATTATATTCTTACCCTATGTCTTGAGAACTGAGGCATAAATTGAGCTGACTGTATTATCCTTCAAAATCCTGTGAAAGGAGATGTAAAATAAATGCAGGTGTCATTGGCACAGCAAGAGATATTAGATGAAAAGCTGGCATTCTTTGTACAATGCTGAATGCCATGGAAATAATCAGTTTGCCTGATAAAGTTTATAAGCAAGAGAGGAAATTAAACACAAACCTATTCAACATGATGGACCTTTCTCAAAATCCCAGGTTCCTGGGTATGTTGACAGGAGATATTTAGCAAAACAAACTGGTAAACAAGTAGCACAGAAGTCTAAAGGCTATTGAGGGTGTATATGTTTAATTTTGGGGTGCAAGAGGGTGAGAAGAATCTCTGCCAGCCAGACAAAATGCTTTATCCTTTGATATATGTTGCCTTCAACTATTTAATTCTGTTCTGCTGTGGTGTTAGGTTGAGTCTGCTTTGCTGTTATTAGCATATGCCAGTTATTTCATTAACTGACTTTGTTAAATGCCTGGAGACATCCTGTATCACTTAATGAAGTCAAACATGGCAAAGCTCTCTTATAGCTGTATAAAGCAAGTGTAGTTAAGAAAAATATTTGCATACTATAATTGTTGGAGAACATTAGAACAAAGCACTTGAAAGAACAGACCCTACTAGTTATTGGTCCAGAGATCTGAATTGCAGCTCTGAGGCTGAAGCACTGTGTAGCCTTATGAGAAGTGAGGGAAAAAAAAGAAATGTGATTAGTTTTATAGTCTTCTGCATATATAACATTCAGCTTTGTTTAATACTAATATTTTTCAGCTGCCATGTGTGGATTTAGTTGACTGAGTTCTCTGAATGTTAGTGAGTCATGCACCTAAATCTACTTAAAATATCTAAGCTATTATTTACTATTCAGCTATTTAGACTAAAGTCCAGAAAGAACATCAGGGTCACATCCAGACTGAGTTGGTTCAGCCTTCCATCCTTCCAAGGCAGCTTAAATAAAATTTCCCGTGGTTTACCTAAAAACAAGCTAATTGACATACTTGCATTCTTAACATGTGGTGTATGCATAATCTCAGCAGAATAGAAGCGGAGTACATGCACACATAGCTTACTGACCATGAGCTCACTGCAGATGAATTCTAAACAGATATTTTTTATTATTATTATTTTTTCCCCTGTTGATGAATTAAAAATGTTCTGGAAGAGCAGAAATGAGCATATAGAATTAGGAGAAGTCCCCAGAGCATACAGAAAACTATTTTAAGGCTAACTAGCTTATCTTCCTTGTATACTGGCTTTTACCATGTGACTTTCTGTATACAGAATTTTCAGGAACTGGTATCGCATAGGTAGTACTTACATAAGGGAAATTCTGTGTAACAAAACTACTACTGTATCAGAGAGGGACCAGGAAATGTGTACAAGTAGAACTGCAAAACATTATCACCATAATAGAGAGTCTGTTCTCACCACAATTGTTTAATTAACACAAGAGGGAATCCTTGTGAAGACAGATGAATGTATCAGTTTTGATATTAATATTTCTTCCTTACAGTCACAATAATGATTAAAAAAAATAAATGCAGTAATACACTAATGGGCATCAAAACAGAACATAATGGAACTGCAAGTTAGAAAATGGGGCTGTTTTGTGACAAATGATCAAATTTTCTCCAGTTCTTCAGTTTGGCTCAGTTGGAAAGGAGTTAGATTTGAGTAACTCTGAATGACTGGAGTCAATCTTCACTTCTACTCCTTAGTTAGCTCAGTTGGCTAAATTCACCCCAATAAAAAGAATACAAAAAATTATTTGCTCGTTAAATCTGAAGCCCTGAAATGATCAGGCAGCTGAACTTAGATGATTGTTGTAGGTCTCTTCCAACTGAACTATTCTATTCCCTCTCTCTTTAAAGGTCACTAATGACTTAGGTGTTGAACATGGGCCCTGCTGGCCTTCTATACAGGTGCACTTCTCCCAAAGATTAATGATCTTTGATCAGTGATTAAACTACAGCTCAAAGGGGAGGGTTTGTGTCATGATTTAACCCCAGCCAGCAACTGAGCCCCACACAGCCACTTGCTCACTCCCCCGCGGTGGGATGAGGGAGAGAATCAGGAGAGTAAAAGTGAGAAAACTCGAGGGTTGAGATAAAGACAGTTTAATAGGGAAAGCAAAAGCCACGCACGCAAGCAAAGCAAAGCAAGGAATTCCTTCACTCCTTCCCATGGGCAGGCAGGTGTTCAGCCATCTCCAGGAAAGCAGGGCTCCATCACGCGTAACGGTTACTTGGGAAGACAAACGCCATCACTCCGAACGTCCCCCCTTCCTTCTTCTTCCCCAGCTTTATATACTGAGCATGACGTCATGTGATATGGAATAGCCCTCTGGTCAGTTTGGATCAACTATCCTGGCTGTGCCCCCTCCCAACTTCTTGTGCACCTGGCAGAGCATGGGAAGCTGAAAAGTCCCTGATTAGTGCAGCAACAACTCAAACATCCCTGTGTTACAACACTGTTTTCAGCACAAATCCAAAACATAGCCCCATACTAGCTACCATAAAGAAAATTAACTCTATCCCAGCCAAAACCAGCACAGTTTGGCACTACGTAGAATACACAACTTTGCTTTAAAAAGAAAACCAATTTGGTGCAAGAAATTCATTGCTCTGGGAATATAGCCTTCCTCACATGGCATTCTGCACAAGCTTAGTTTATGTATCTAAATCTGTCTTTGAAAGGGAATGGCTCATTTTGAAAAAGCTATGAAGAAACGGTATTGCTGGGTATGATATGAAAAAGGCAGGGTACTGACAACCCTTCTCATTGTTAATCCCAGGTGAAGGATTTCACCTGGGACGGATTCCTCTTGCTGTTGGGATGACTAGACCCAATAGAGCTGTTAGATAACATATGGAAATAATGTTTTCCTGCATTTAGCTTTCTCTGACTTCTTGCCCTTGCAGAAAGTGGTGTCAGATAAAAACAATCTTGTAGCAAACATAATGTTTAGCCTGGAATTGTTATTGTACAATGTATATACAAATTAACATAACAATTCATAATGGCTGAGCCTACTTAGTTGTCATGAACTTCTTCTAGAGAATTTATATTGGCAGCTACATTTCCACAAACAAGGATAATGTCTGCATCTCAATTTTTACAGGCTTACAGCTGCTCTATGCTAGTGCCTTGCAGTTTAAAGTGAATCTCATTATTCACGTTTGCACATTTCTTCCGATAAATTTGAACAGTGCATTCGCTTCTCTTCCTGTGATTGAATTGTTGAACATTTCTTAAGTAATTTCTGTCAGGCCACCTCTTAATTCAGTTTTTGCTGCCAACTACCCACTGACAAAGTGGTTCATTTCCATTTGCAGTATTGTTTGCTACATATTTTCTGCCTTGTTCCCTTATTGTTGGCTGCTTATCTGCTGTGACTGAATCTTGCATCATTTCTCAGCAATCCTCCATTCTCTCCCAGGCTTTCCATTCTTCAACAAAGTTTATAACAATAGTGAATAGAATGATGTCATCTTAGGTCACGTTCTTTCTTTCATGTTACTATTTTTATACTTGTCCTCTGATCCTGTATCGATCACTTTTATAGGATCTGTTTTTAAAAAAACCTAATACCTTTTCTTGTCTTGTTGCTTTCTCATTTTTATCTCTAGCAGATCCTTTTGTGATTTACTCATGCATTTTCTAAGGCAGGAGAATTCAAATAAAATAAAACTTGAACTAGTCGTTACATTTTCCTTCCATCTCCATTCTTCCACAAGGTTACTTTGTTACTTGCTTTTTGTTTTTCACTTCTGACTTCTTTGTTACCTGCCTCTCCTGCCTGTATTCACATATCTACGTTGTAAAGATATGTTTGTTGACCCAGACCTACATTCAGATCCTGCCCTTTTGTATGCAGCGTTTCAAAATGCAATCTTTCTTTTTACATATATTGCTAAATATTTCTGTCTAAGTTGTTTTTCCCTTTGATTTTAACCTGTAACCACCTCTCTCTGATAATTGGGTTTTATATTCTGCAATCAAAGTCAATTAATCTTCCTGGTTTGTCATTTTACTATGTCTCCTCTTTGCTGTCCTTTAGACTACTTTGTGTGTTTTTATCTTTTTCTTCATTGCAGACTTCTCATCTACTATTACCCCTCCGCACTCCTTCTTTGTGCCTCCACATGTAATGCGCTTGCTGAACTCAATCATGAAGTCATTGCCACCTGCTGACCTCAGCAGCGTAGCACAGCGCTTGGTATCCAAAAAAGCCTTCTGAGTCTTGTTTGTGATCTGAGGCAAAATTTAAAGTAAACCTGTCCTTATGTTTAATGTTTTCTTGACATTATTTGTTGTTAGCCTTTTTTTCAGAAGTTATATAGCAAATAAGCTTCAATTTGCCAAATGCCACTTCTGGCCAGCATGATTGAACTCCAGCAAATATTTGTCCAATTTACAGCTTTGCTACTGCCAGAGATGAATAGAACTTTTCTGGTGCAGAGATAAAACTTCTGGTATATTCATATGTTCACAAACAAGTTACAGGTTGTCAGCTGAGGCATGTTAACCTACCCCATATGTGTACTCCTTGCTCAGTGCCAATACAAAATAAACTGGATTTACTTAAAGCATCAGGAACAAGCTGTGGTAATGATCACAAGAACTTTCAACAGCAGCAGCTTAATCTCTCATCAGCTTTGAAGTTAACCCTGCTTTGCGAGGAGGCTGCACTAGATGATCTCCAAGTCCAGGGCTGTGATCTCGCTTTTTGCCTTGCTTCCTCCTCACAGGATCCTGAACTCAGCCATCTCATGGCCATTTTGTCAGAATCTCCTCCAGCCAAACAATGCCAAGTGTGTCCTAATACTAAGCCATAGCCAGATGAGTCATCCCAAAGGGGTATTTTCTAATTATACCAACAGAAGGTTTTTCATATGAATCACTAATACTGAGGCATGCTTTTTGCTGTGTCACAGGTACTATACCTATAAGGAAATACAGACTTCATCTAAACTTAAATATTTGTTCAAAGGTTTTGTTTGTTTAAAATGGCTCATACCTCAACATTTTTCTGCAAACTGTTCTCATCTGACTTCCTCAATATGTAGAGTTTTAGAAGTAACCCCTATGGACTAGTGCCTGTCAGTATTTTTGGCATTAGTTCATGAAGACAGTCCCTGGACTCAATGAGTTCTTATGAACGGAGCACAAAAATGTGCATTACAATTAGGAAGTCCTCACTTTAGAGAGAATTTCATTACTGTTCTTTGTAAGTGGTGGGTATATTATTGTCAGGCAATTTCAATAACATACTGGAGATACTGCAATAACTAGCAGCTACTGGTGTAGCAAGTCATTACCAGAGTATTGTGTGTCTATGCGTGTGTATTTGAATATATCATAGTTTTGGAAGAGTGAACTATTACTGACCTTGAGCAAAGATATATACATGATTAGCCTGTGCTAATAAAACCTTAGTTATCAGCAAACCACAGCTTGAAGGATGTAACAGAGGTTACCAAAATGCACAACTATAAAATGATAGCATAGGTCTTGAAAGTACAAACACAGCATGATACTACAGGTATCAGAGCTATAAAGAACTCACAGTGGTCATTAAATTAGTGTAACCTTGAGAGCTGTTAGAACCCATTTTAGGGGTAGTAGAGAAAACAAAGAGTGAGTATCCATCACATTAAAATACATAACCATATACAGTAAATTCATATATAATGTACAATTGTGAACCAATGAGAAGGGAGCTAGTAAGTGCACTGTATTAAAAAAAATACATGAAAATGACTCCAAGCACACCCAAGAGCAAGGTGGAATAAATTATCAACATCATACTCCTGGCAAAGAATATGGGATGCTGACAAATCGTTGTAACTCCCATCCCTCTTTCTCCTTGAGGGAACCCAACACCATAAGCTGTAAACCTAGGGGAGCATAGCAAGAAGAGGAGCACAGAAACCTAGAATAAGCAGAGGAATACCCTGATATATATGCTGATATATATTAGAAAGTTTGTGAATGTCAGTTTTAACTATCTTTATTAGGAACAAGTTGCATGACTGGACTAATAATAGTCTTTCAGTTAAACTTGTAAGACTTTAATTAGACTAACAATAGATCCCTACCTTCCCTTAGAAGGTATGTTTCTTTAGCCTACATAAATTGCAATGTTTGGTATGATACCACCTGCCCCTGAGGCTTGGATGTTAAATTTGGAAGCAGAAATGCATGATAAAAATGTCAGTTGTCACTATGGTTCTTGAGCCCAAGTTCTGTAAAAGTTTTTAGACGCCTATTTCCAAGAACATTTCTGAGACTTGGCTGTCTTTCAAAATACTCAAAAATTTTCCCCGAGGTGAACAAAGAAAGAAGTGAAAAATTTTGCTTTAATCCTTTGTACAGGAAGATGGGATCTTGTTACGGTAGTCTCTCACCGGGAAAAGGATGCATCTGCTAAATTTTTTCCATTAAGACAAGGTGATCAGTTTTGTTATGATGCTCCATCCCCAGGAGAATTTATTCAAGTGGATTGGATTAGGTCTTGATAAACAGATATGACTGGGTTTTGAACTGAATTGCATTCACAGTAAATAAAATAATTCCTGTTAGGCTTCTGTAGTGGCAGATAATATTTTGACAAGCTTAGTGTTAATGACTAAAAAGCTATGGAAAGATCCATACAAACTGCATTTTCAGGGGAACACTGTGTTGTTGACTGACAACTGGCATTTAGGATTTTGCCCTAGAATATTATTTTGAAGAGTGATGCTCTAAACTGAAATGAGAAGTGTTGAATTAGGATTAGCTGAAATCCTTTCATCCAATGGTGATTACTCTGTCATTCAAGTGGACATTGCCTGATCTAAGATTCTATGCTTAGGTAAGGTAGGCAAGAAGTTTATTGATAATAAAAGGTCTGTGTACAAAGGTGCATAATCCCAAGCCACTAGTTTCAATCAAGTGATATAGTTTTCATCTGATAAGGAACTAGCTTTTAAACCGTAGACTTAAGTCAGGTAGCGTGATTCAGATAACTTCTTAAATAACTATTTTAAAAGAAGATGAATCATTGTAAAAGGATTTATTCATAGAATCATGAAAAACATTAGGTTGACTCTGGAGATCATCTGTTCTAACCCTGCTCAACACAGGGCCAACTTCAAAATTGTCAGTTTCCTCAGGCCCTCATCTGTTAGCCTTTAAACACCTCCAAACACGGAGATTTCAGAGCCTTACTGAGAAATCCAGTTCTTTACTGCCCCCATCTCTCTCAGCTCCCTAACTTGGTGGCCTTTCAGTGGATCTCCTGCAGCATTTCAATGTCTGTCTTGTTCCAGGGAGCCCTAAGCTGAACTTAGTTCTACAGATGACGCTTTATGAGTGCAGAATAGGGGAGAAAAACTTTTTCACTCAGCCTCCTGCTTTGCTCAGCAGGCTTATTAATGCAACCCAGCGTGCAGTTGACCTTCATTGTCTCAAGGACACAATTTTGACTCATTTTCAACTTGTCTACCATGGAATTTGTTTTCACTAATACAATCTTACTACTGATATATTTTTGACACTTAAGTATCTCAATAACCATTTTTTTTTCTGGTTAAAAGGAAATACTCCACTGAACTGAGGAATTAAAAAGCAGGTGCATTGACTTCTATTTACTTCAGAAAAGAAAGTTTCAATCAAAATTGCCTTGTCAGTTGCTTAAATAGCAGTTTTTTCCCATTATTTATGAACTAATCAATAAAATTGTCTTCTTATCTTTTAAATGCTGTAATGCAAACATAAGATGACTAAAATCAGTGTAGGTTTTCAAAATGGTTTTAGTGTTAGATGTCTAAAAATGCTAATTCAGTAATTTTTGCAGGAAGATATATATCTTTCTCAAATCACAATCCATGTTGCAATATGAAATAATTAAACAAGGGATTAGAAATACTTTAAAAGAAAAACTTTCTACTTTCTTTTTTTTTTCCATTTTTGCAATCACCCAGGTAGTAGACTAATGCCATATAAGAGCAAAACACTTTACCAGGAAGAAGATGCACTTGTTTTTCTAGAATATGATGTAGTAGAGATGAAACTGCAACAAATTGTATTTGTTTCTGGGTGACAGTATGGGTTACAAGAAAATGCCTAGTCTGATAAAATCTTAGTTGCACATTGGGCAAATCATCCACTTGGTACTACCATAACGTCCTTTAGAATAGGACAGTGGTATAGTTTGAGATGGAGAGCTAGAAAATATAGCATAAATTGCTCAAAATATTTCTCATAAATGTGGATGTTATTTAAAAAGGGAAGCCAAGGTGATATTTGTTGCTTCTGCTTTTAAAAACAATCTTGTGTTAGTTTTAAAGATTCAATGCTTTTGTCTGTAGACTTAGCAGCATTTAAGCTTTGAGATGTTTAAAGACTAGAAAGAATGGTGGATTTATAAACGGTAGAGGATTAAGCTTTTTCTTCAGTAGTAACCTGGAGAGGTTCTGTAAAATTGTTTGTTTAATTTTTATTTCAAATAAAGGCTTTAGCTGAAATGCTACTTTTTCTGTCCCTTGAGCAAGCATCAAGGGTTTAATTTGGGAGGCTGAACAGTCTCCTTGTAAAGTTTGTGCTGTATGTGCTTTCCTATCCCAAATTTTCTCAGTATATAACATTTGAGCATGACAAATACTCTCCAAGAACTTATGTGATTAAATTTGTATCAGTCTGGAAAGAATAATAAGTTTTATATAAATGAAGTCTCTGCTTTCCGTCTTCTACAGTCAATCCCATTATGTGTATAACAAATGCCTAAATAAGGAGAAACCTGTAAAGTTCAACAGATTCTGTTGTAGCATCAATCCATTTATGCTGCTTTTGTCATCTGCAGAAGATATGTATTTGAATTCAGAGAGTCATGTTGGCAAAAAGAGATTTAATATGTTTCAGTGTCAGCTGGAAAACTTTGGGATAGTGGAACTATGGTGTTAGCATAACCAAGGACAAATACAAATTGACTGAAGGAGAGGAAAGGTGGGGAAATGGGTTCAAAAATCTCCAGAACCCTACAAAACTGAAAAGGCAGGCAAAAATAAACATGTTTCTTTCCTCAGATGCTGTATCTTTCTATTGTTTTGATTATTCATACTGGGAATACTTGGAGTTTACTTTGCCCTTGGTGATTCTTCCAGAGATTTTTGTTACTGGAATAAAAGCCCTACAAAGTTTGGTCATTAAAGCAAACCTGCAAAAGCCCATATAGAATTTCCCTCTTAGGAGAACTGTAATGATAAATCAGAAAATGACAAAATAAGCATCAGTAACAAAGCAATCCTGAGAAAATCTGTAGCAATTTTCTGTTAATTTTTTAAATCTTTCTAGTTTTTAAATGACACTTGTAAGATGTTGATTAATATTTGAGCCCATTTCTGACTTTTTTTTTAATTTGAATAGTAATTTGTGTGACTCCGTCTCATGGAAAATCTTTGGAAGAAAGAGCATCAGTCATACCAGCACAGAGGAGATGGAATAAAAATAAATAAAGTTTTCTGGAATAAATTTTGGACTTTTTTGGAAGACACTGGCTCTGTCCTTGAAGAGAATAGCAAATGAAATCCGTGAAGACAAATTGTTCTGAGAGTTGATAGGTGCAGTATCACTGGGAAAGACAGAACATGTTTTTGCCAGGCATGTTTGGGAATAGGGACTTGAATATTTTCATTAATCTTGTCATGGCTTATTGCTGCTAACTTCCACAACAAAGATGGATTTTCCTTTGTAGCAGTGAATGAATATGCTTCCTAAAGAAGGCTTTGACAGTCCACCTTTTTCACATTTGGTTATTTTATACAGTTTTCATTCTGTCCTGGTTTCAGCTGGGATAGAGTTAATTTTCTTCCCAGTAGCTGGTATAGTGCTGTGTTTTGGATTTAGCATGAGAATAATGTGGATAACACACTGATGTTTTAGTTGTTGCTAAGTAGTGCTTACACTATATCAAGGACTTTTCAGCTTCCCATGCTCTGCCAGCTGCACAAGAAGCTGGAGGGGGCACAGCCAGGACAGCTGACCCCAACTGCCCAAAGGGCTATTCCATACCATACAGCGTCATGCTCAGTATAGAAACTGGGGGGAGTTGGCCGGGCGGCAGCGATGGCTGCTCGGGGACAGGCTGGGCATTGGTCAGCGGGTGGTGCATGGTTGCATCACTTGTTTTTTTGCTTTTCTCTGGGTTTTGTTTCTCTCCCCCCCCCGTTGTTTTCCTTTTCATTGCAATTTATTGTTATTGTGATTTTATTTCAATTATTAAACTGTTCTTATCTCAGCCCATGAGTTTTCTTACTTTTGCTCTTCCAATTCTCTCCCCCATCCCACCAAGGGGGGAGGGTGAGTGAGCGGCTGCATCGGGCTTGGTTGCTGACTGGGGCTAAACCATGACACATTCTTACTGGAATTAAGTAACTCATTACTTAATAGAATTGGAATAACTTTAGAAAAATGCTGTACCATTACATGTGACATCCAAATCACTCTAAATCACACCAGATTGTTTTCTCTTTTTGATGTAGAAGGGTAACCCTGTTTAAGGCTCAGGTCATTCAATAATGCGGTCCACAGGCACGGTGGTGACTTGTGCTGGATTATTAAGGTCAAAATGCTAGTTCTTCAAAACTAAGAAATCTCTAGTGAAATTTCCTTCTCATTTCAGATTTCAACAATTATATCTTACTGTATGCACTTTGTATTTACATCTTTGAAAACTGGACTAAGTTGTTATCTGCTAGCACCATTCTGGAAAAAAAAAGACCAAGGTACAGAGATTGATCAGGAATTATCAATGGTCACTGTGAAAGTATGAGATAGTATAGAGGTCCAAAGCAATGCTTACTAACAACAGAAAACTGCAGGAATGACTGGGAGAGAGAGGAGTGAAGTCACTTTTCGAGGACATAGCAGGCTTCATAATGGAGTTCACGGTTCCAAAACCAGGTCACTAGGAGAGTGGTCTCAGAAATAATTATTTCTTTTGTATGACTGGTTTTGGGTCACATCCGCTTTAGACTGAGCAGCATAAATTGACGTTAAAAAACCTAGTCTGAGTTCTATCTTATTTTTGAGCATAACATCCATTTATTTCTCTGTGGGCAAATGTTCATAGCAGTGAACAAATTCTGTTCATAATCAAGGGAAAAAAGACTCTTGAGATGCTTCCTCTTCAGCACCAGGAAGAAAAATGTTTTCAAAATAGCTATAAACAGGAATTACAACTGTCTTCAGCTGTTCACTCCCTATTGCTTTGCAGCCAGCTTTTCATCACTGTCTGTAAGCTAGGGCTACATATGTTGCTGCAGGGAATCCCTTTTCCTCATCAGTTCTCAGCAGTCCAGGATTAAACATATCTGATTGCTTAATATGTATCTATTAAGCTAGTAATGAATAATTGCTGAAATGGTTTCCTTCAGTGAATGAGTGGCTGACATTTTTCTGATGTCTTTTATTTTAAGATCTTAAGTTAATTGAACTCTAAATGAAAAGCTTCATTCTGAATCACTGAAGCCAGTGACATTTTTGTCATGACCTCAAGGGGAAAGGCATGGGGCCACATGGGCACAATTTGGGAATTCCTTATCTGCATGTCTGGTACTTCTGAGGTACCAGTATGAATGGGATTAAAAATCTGAACAGAACTGCAGTCCCAAAATCAGTGCTATGCCCTCTGCAGCTGAGAATAATTTTCTGAGCAACTGGAGTTGTTTGTCGCTATGAAAGTGTTTAGGGTCTCTGCCTGAAGGGGAATGAGTAATAACTGCTGGAAAAAATAGGCCCAGATCTGTACACACCCTGAAATCTCAGTTCTCAAAAAGGCACTTCATTATGCTTACAAGTGTAATATTTAGATGCATGCATTTAATATATACCTTTAATGCAGTGAAATCAATGAGAACACTTAAAAGTTTAAGTAGGAGCAGGTGGCTAGGTAGTACAGAATAAGACTGACAAGAAAGAAAAGAGAGAAGGGAAGAGGCAGATGTGCGGCAAAGTAGACCCAGGTTATTTCTATTATAGAAGTGTATTTTCTTACAGAAGGTGAGTAGGATTTTTGCTGGAAGTATCCACCGGTGTTTTAAATGGGCTGCTTGTAGATTAAATGAAATACAAAGGGGAGGAGAAGGCTTAATGTAGAAGACTAAGAGGTATACAAATAGTTGATGCTTTTGGTCACTAGTGAAATTGATTAAAAAGCAACTTGAATTAAATCACAACTTAAAATTATTTTTTTCCCCTACATCTTCATTTCTAAGTTGAATAAAGCATAAGCTTTCGGGCTTCTAAGTGTGTGAGGTTTGCTCCTAATCAAATTTTTGACAAGCATTAAAAACATAAATGTAAACAAAAATGATTAATTGGACAATTTAATTTTGAAAACAGAAGCTAAATATATCCACCAATACTGAATTTGCCAATGATTTTTCAGTTCTTCCTCTTACAAATTAAATAATCTTCATAGCAAACCCTCTGAGGTTTTTTGATCATTTGTTTTAGCAAACGGTATATTGGAGAAGGAATCTTTGTAAGTATACTGATGATGGATCTGAAACAGTCCATTGCAAAGAGCCTAAAGGTATGTAGGAGGACTGTGATGTCCTCGTCACTGAACATTAGTAGATCAATACAAAGGAGAAATGGAGCAGTAGTTCTATACTTCTGACTGTGAAATACAGGATTATTTGGCTTATGACCCTATTTTAACTGCTGTGATCTCCCTTGAGGTCACAAATGCTAGTTTGGGAGCCACTGAACTAGAGTGAAGCGTTAGCCAGGAGGTGCAGAAATGAAGCTTGACAGCAGGCAGAGATGCCTTCCAGCAGAGACAGTTCCCCATACTGCTCTGAACTGCTGGGTCTGTATAACGAGGAAGGTGTTCTCCCTTGGCTTGCTTTGGTGTAAGTGAAAAAAAGCTATTAAGAGGTATGCTAACAGTCTCTTGTTAGCCTGTATTTGAGATCATTTAAGGTAAAAGTATAAACTAGAATAGCTCTCCCCCCACTCCCACATTACCTTCCGTGTGGAGTCATTTGACAAGCTAGTTTCTTGGGTTTGTTCACATTTGTTTCTTACTGTGTAATTATGATTAAAATTACTTCTCACTAAGTCTGTGTTTTCTCTTAATAAGACTGTGTTTATAGCAATCTAAGTAAAGCTTTAGATTTTGAACTAGCCTGTAGTAATGATTTCTGTTATTATGCAGCAGCAAGCTGTCAGCCTTTGATAGATGACACCTAATCAGCTACTGGGTACAACAGCTGAAGAGCATACTTGTGCTGAGGAGGAAAATAAAGCCTAGTTAAAACTTGTGTTTGTAGTATTGTAAGCAGTGACAAGGATTCTCTACTAGGGCTCTATGCAAGAAAAGAAAACTGCAGTCTGCTCAGTTATTTTAGGAAGTTATCTCTGTGGGTGCTAAGTAGTCTGATGGAAATGAAAATAGTGAGTATTTTAAAGATACACATATAAACATTATTCATAGTTTATATTAATGGATCTTTATTTGATTTTCCTTCTTTTATTTCAGAGGTTTGTTATAACAGTAGCAGCTAGGAATTTTTTGTGTGTAAGTGTTCCTAATTTTCAATGAGAAATACCTCTATTTTCTGATAAGATGTAGTTTACCATATTACACATTTAGCATACTTTGGGGGGGAGGGTGTTCTGAAGGGTGTCTCAGAGGCTCTGTGATGGTTATAACTTTTGTTTTCACTTGGATCATTGGCTACCATGAGAAAGTAAAAATGAACTTTTGCTTTTGATGTAAAAAAAAATGAAGTTACTGCTGGTACTGTAGTTGTGATTTTTTTTCCAAATTAATTGATGTTAGTAAATCAATATGCTGCTTCTGATGTTGAAAAGAACATATATTCTGTGCAATCATGTCACTGCTTGTCTTTCATCTGGCAATGAATCAGTGCTGCCAATACTGACAATCAAAACAGGGAACTGTGCTAGAGTAAGAATACAACTTTATATAAATGATGTGAAAAGTTTTGGTACTTTACTGAGCGATATTTTGAAACCCGGAAAATTCACAGGAAAATAAAAATATAATCTCCGTTACTCGGCCCAAATGATCTTGCTGGTACTGAGCTCTTCCTTTCTTTGCTGTTCAGTTGTCTTCAGAATACTTGACCTCTGACATTCCCATTAGTCCAGGACTACTCCAGGATGTTGTCCACTGCCGGTCCCTGCTGAGGAGTGGAGAGGGGATTTAGTGATGGACCCATCGTCGGCTGCCTGCCTTGCTCAGCCCATCGGAGAGGGCACGGCCTGTGTTGGGGTCACCCTTCGCTTCTGGCTAGGCTTCCATTAGGGAGAAGCTGAGCCTTTATTATTAACTACCTATTTGTAATGTGATTATAGGAGTTGAGGGCTGCATGAACTTCATGATGGATGAATACACAGGAGTATAACATTTTCTTTCTTCAACTGTTTACAAACTAAAATCAGACAGAGTTATTAATGGATAATGATGGATGTGTCTGCTTGCATCTATAAGGTTACAAACTCCCATGCTTGCACCTACTAGGTATTTTAACAGGAGCCAACATAAAGATTCATGACCATGTGAGGTGGGTTGCAGACATCATATGCAGACAGCTCTATATGTCTTATGTCCAGAATGACCATGTAAGTGAAAACTTCTGGCTCAGAATGAATGTAGGAAATCCTGTTTTGCAAATTCTCATACTTAATCCTTGATAATAAAACTTACTTGTACATTTGACTGCCCAGGTTTGTGTTAAAAGAAGTATCTGTAATGTTGTTTGAACAACAAAATAAAGCAAACTAGGATGGAATTTTAGAAAGATGGGAAGATAATATGTTACAGTAGAAAGAAAATTAAGCATGAGAAGTATTGAAGAGGCAGACTGCTAAAGAGGAGAGAGAGCATTTTAGAAGATCATAGGAAGAGTGATATAAGAATGAAGTAATGTGGAATTAATTGTAGGTTACTTTATTCCATACATCTGAAAAACCTGAATTGGCTTCATTTCTGCATATTCAATGCTTCCATTCAGAAGTTTGTATATGTCTATTAGGGACATCATAGTTCTGCTTTAAGTAGAGGAAATAGTACTATTCTAAATATCAGTTTGCTGTAATTTTTGACAAATCGTGACTATTGTCTAGTGAGTAATGTCTTATGATTACCTCTCTCTCTTAAGAGGCTGGACTATGACTGACTCCCATAGAAACTACTACTCTACAGATGAATGTTTAATTATTATTTGGAATTGTTTAGAATTCCCAGATGAAAGACACAGGAAGTGAAGAATGGCAACATGCTGTAGAATGCCATTAATTTACAGTAATTGACATATCCAGTGCAATCACTGAATTTTATGAAGCAGTCAATAAGGAGCAAATCATACTTATTTGCAGTCACAAGGCTTAGACTGTCTCTCTTGTAGCAGCAGCTGTGATTCATTTCCTCTACACAGGGAGCGGAAAATGGTTTCCTGGGACACGGAAAGGGTCAGAAAGTGTTAAGAGTCACTTTTTCGCATAGATTTATGTGAGGAGCATCAGAAGTATGCAAAACATTACCTATGAGACTTCTCTCTGATTGCTTCATATTTTCTTGCTTCTATTTGGAAAAGGCATTAACTAATTTAATGCAATGGGATAAAATGAACTATTAGAAGGCTGAGGAAGATTACTAGATCACGGTCAGCTTGTCTTTCTGTCTTTTGGCAATAGACTGCCCTTATAAATTGTATTGTGGGGGCAAACCCGACTATAATCTGAAGTGGGACATAAAGGAGGAAGGGAGACACTTCTTCCTTTTGTAAACCTACTGTGATAAAATGGAAGGAGAAAACATAACATTTGTTTCAACGACTTTGCATAGATAATTGCTTAGTTATATATTTCCTTATCTTTGTAGAACCCAGAGACTTTCTCTAGATTTTAGATGTAATTGTTGATTCAATTTCTTTTTCAAAGTCCTTCCTGTAATTTACTCTTTGATCGTAATAAAGAGAATGTATAAGCTCTTTTAAATTATGAAATAAATCCAAGATAGCAATAGAGACTAATAGTTCGGTATTCTGAGTTGATAAATTGCTATTTACAATCTTTATATCAAGTATTTTCTATTGCAGCCTAGGGTTTTATGAGCAGAGCTGTGCACATGATAACATCTCTAACATGGTTTATTTAAATCAAGCAAGCCACAATGATAAAAACACACCCCAATGCTGGATTAGTCAATTTGTTGTAACTGAACAGTACATCACTATTAAAGTTCATAATGGGTTTTGTGAACTCAGTAGCTTCTCATCTAAATGAGATTTTATGGGATTTATATGTCTTTAATGCTAACTGTTCAAGATTTGTAGATGTTAAAATCAAATTTAAGTGCCAGGCTCAAATGTATTCAGATGTTACAGCGTTGTTATTGGCTTTTCCCAAATGTCATCAAAATAGATGAGCACAGTAATAAATACCTCATGTTTCGTATATATGCAAATAGTTAGAAAGCAGAGATTTTTCAACTTTTCCCTTTTTCAAATGGTAGATGGATTAATAACTGAGGTTATCATGAGTACAGAAACACAATAATGTACAGTGATTCATGAAATAAGGTGGGAAAAAAATACTAACACTAAATAGGGAAAGAACGTAGTCTGTCATCTCATCTGAAATACTCTATTCATGCAGTAGTTAATTGCTGCACTAAATACTGTTCAGTTGAAGTATAACTACCTGATTAAATTAGCATGTAATGGTATCTGAGCAATTTAAGAATATACATCAAAGGACCTGTTTCTGGGGAGTGGAGTGCAACCCCTTCATTCTGTGTTATTCACCTCATGCCAAAACACTGAAGCACTCAGTATAATGGGCAAACCAGGCCTCTGAGCAGCCTCTTGGCTTAGCTCTGGCTAAGGAGTGTACAACACAGCTCAAAAAGAAGGATGCCGCAGTGTAGGGGGCTTAGAGGAGCTTGAGGGGAGTTGTTTTGGTGGTCATGATTTGTTTTTTGAATCCCAAAGTGACTGATTTGTATTATTTTGATCATAAGATTATGACAACTGAAATGTTTGCAACTTTCACCTGAGTATGACTCTACAAAGGGCATCAGAAAGTTGACAGCATCAGTCATGCTGTGTGATGCTGGCTTTTGGTCCGCAAATAGCCAGTCTGCTCTGAAGTGATGAGCTCGTGAATGGCTGTGCTGGCTGCAGGACCAGAATCATAACACAGGGATGAAAAATTGATATGTTCTCAATTTTTTTTAAATATAACTTCAAATGAAATGCACTGAATGAAACATTCATTAGTATATATCAATGGTGAGCCATTCTGCTGCATAATGAGGATTAAATACCATATAAGAAAGTGCTAAGCCTGTACAGTGAGTATTCTTCAAGGAAATTTTCCCCAAATCAGTCAAGTCAGTCAGCTTTTATGTATGACTTGAATACAGTCTGATCAAGCCACAGAATACTTTTCTTGGTCAGAAATAAACTTCTGGCTTGTGCTGAGGTTAAACGTTTAGAGCTTTCAATAAGTATCAGCTAGCTGAAACAGAAATGTGAACTAGAGCCGCTCACTGTTATGGGTCATAGCAGTTCCTCTCCTTAATACTATTAAAATGATAACTTGAGGGTGTTTTCAGTTAATGAGGTAATTACACTATCCTGGATTTGACCTTGGAGTTTATTACTCATTTAACAAGAAATGAGAAGCTGAGATATGTCTTTGTTGCTGGACACATCTCGAAAATTTTGAGTATAAGAGCCAATCAAAGCAGAAAGATTATGGTGGTGAATTGGAGTATATAAATTTGCATATTAATAGTGTTGCTGAGAAAGACCTGCACAGTGATCATGCAAATCTTTTAACTCTGGCTAATAACGGCTGTCTGTCAACTGCAGTGCAGGGATCCACATGCTGCATGTTCACTGAGTACTGATATAGCATATTTGCAAATAGCAAAAACAATTAATAGTGTGAGGAAATAACTAAGAAAACTTTTCTGCATAACTAAATTCTCATTTGCTGAATAGGTCCTGCTATATAATTAGAATGCCTCTCTCCTTTTCATCACAGTAACTTTAAATAAACAAATTAAAAAACCCCAACATTGCTTATGAAATGAAAATTTCTCCATTTATTCTCTTTTATTTAAAAAAACAAGCTTTGAATACAAGGTCAAACTTCCTTTGCTGCTGTAAAATTGGGGATTTTAAAAATATAATTAAAATAATATCCCAATAATAGATAAAAAGGAATTAAGGTTTTAGTCATTAACTATAAGGATGTGGGGGCACAATTTCCTCTTAGGTGGCATATGTAGGAACAGTTGCCATGGCTCTGTGGTTTGTTTTTTCTGTGGAGAACATAGAAGTCTGTATTTTCTGAAAGTCCAGGGAAAACAAGGAGCAGGTGGAGCTAGCAGGCAAGTTTGGCATCAGGAAAAGAGAAAATAATCACACCCTTTGTATCACTTCTATTTGTGGTGTGATATAAAAGATTCTGAGATATTTTTCTGTAAATTTACAGAAAATATTATTTTTGTGCTTAAAACACCTGTCTGTTTAATGAAATGGATATATTGGTTTGCAGTACTCTTCAATAGTGTTTTCCTGTAATTAGTACCATGGTGAGTTTCTTTGCTTGCTTAATTTAACTCTGTGAGTATGAACAACAGTATTCTAATCTGGTTAAATATGTCATCATAGAGATTGTGACTTAGGAAATTTAGAATTGGGGATCTTTTATAAAACACATTTATTTTTTGGACTATAGGCCCATTTTAAGCATATATATCCTTTCCTTTGCAAGAGTTTGTATTTGTAGGTTTGTGGAGAGGAAAAAATGTATTTGTATAGTCTAGCCCACTTGTTAGCACAACTTGCCCTGTTGTTAATTCAAGTCATTGTAAGGCTCGTGCCCTAGGCCTCCTAGCAGAGTATTTCTTTCTTAAATTTATCTACTTCCTCCGCAGTCTGTGGCACATGTTGTCCACTAATTATTCTTCTCCCCACAGTAAGCTTCAGTTTGTGTTTAGTTTCCCTGAAGGCATTGAAGATGTTAGTTTAACAGTCTCCCCTCCACTCCATCATTTTGTCCTGTCCTACCCCCTACTAAGGGGGGGGTTTACCAAAAAATTAATGCTGAGAGGCTGTGGTGGAGAGAGTCCCCCAAACAGAATAGAATAGAGAGCGGAGGCCACAAATATTGTGGGGGACATTGTCTGTTGTTATTTTATATAGGCAGGTTTGTGGCTTTCTTTCCTGCCAGTGACGTCTGACCTTTTCGTCTTCAGGAATGCTCTTCCCATTTGAAAAAGTTGCAGGTCAAGATCAATATAAGGGTCAGATTATCTGCCATTTTTTCGTCTTGTTTTTCACCTTTAAGTGTCCTATGCTCAGTGCCCTTGTCCTGGCAGCATTAGTTTTCTCTGCGTTTCAGTGCTTCTCTAAGCACTGTTGACGGATGAGATTTTGTCTGTTCTCATATTATATTATAGCAAAACTTAGGTTCTGCAGAAATAGCAAAGAATAGGTCCTCACTTTTGGTCTGATGAACACAGTAGATGAACCTCTGGAAAGCAGAAGGAAACGCTGCTATAGCTCTTTCACGCTATGTACGTACATGGTGCCGCATTGTTTTCCACATGGTGGTGTCTGGCTGGCAATTGCTTTGTTTGAGGCTTTGTTTGAGCTCTCCTTAAAGCTGGAGCTATTTAAGCTATTTCCTTATCTCTTCCCCTCTTTCTTCCATCATGAAGAAGATATCATGTGGTCCATCTGTTTACATGACAGCCCCAGCCTTTCATCTCATTTAACCAGTGCCAATGAACTCTAATTCGTTAGAAGGGAAAAACAGGCTAGAGATTTGCAAAATGAAAATTCATTCCTGTAACTTTATAACTTGGAACTTTTAAGGTGCTTTAAGAAGAAGACAATTTTGCACAGTCATCTTAAGGGGTGTACTCTTTCATTATACTGGAATATACAAAAAGAAATAGATTTTATATTTAAAATAAAATTCTGCATAAGGGTCTATTTATATAAAGCTGGTAGTAACTGTATACAGACATCAGAAGATATAATTCATTTTATAAATATGTTTTCTTTTTCTGTAAGTATTCCAATCACCAAAATTGAGCTTCATTATTGTCGTGGTTTAACCCCAGCTGGCAACTAAGCACCACACGGCCACTGTCTCTCTCCTCCCTGGTGGGATGGGGGAGAGAATTGGAAGAGTAAAAGTGAGAAAACTCATGGGTTGAAATAAAAGACAGTTTAATAGGGAAAGTAAAAGCCACGCAAGCAAGCAAAGCAAAACAAGGAATTCATTCACTACTTCCCATGGGCAGGCAGGTGTTCAGCCATCTCCAGGAAAGCAGGGCTCCATCATGCCTAACAGTAACTTGGGAAGACAAACACCATCACTCCAAATGTCCCCCCTTCCTTCTTCTTCCCCAGCTTTATATGCTGAGCATGACATCATATGGTATAGAACGTCCCTCTGGTCAGCTGGGGTCAGCTGTCCCTGCTGTGTCCCCTCCCAGCTTCTTGTGCACCCCCAGCCTGCTCGCTGGTGGGGTGGGGTGAGAAGCAGAAAAGCCATTGACTCTCTGTAAGCACTGCTCAGCAGTAACTAAAACACCCCTGTGTTACAACATTCAGCACAAATGCAAAACCTAGCCCCCTACTAGCTACTAGGAAGAAAATTAACTCTATCCCAGCCAAAACCAGCAAAATTATAGAGAAGTTATGATATAAGACTTACATTGGAGAAAATAAGTTTCATGTGTTAATGCATGCAAGAATATACGTTTTTCACTCCTTGGAAAATACTTGCTTACCCCTGTAGGAAACATTTCCAAACATAAACAACAAACATTTCAAATTTGGTTTGAGCTTTTGAATTTTTTTACTTTTAAGTGAAAATCTTAACATCCCGATATGGAAATTAAAACTGCAAGTGTGGAAACTATTCATCCTATTTTAAGTTACTGTACAAATCTGAAGTGCCAGAATGTCATCAACTGACATTAATTTTTAAAAATCTAATAAGACTTGCCACACATTGTACAAGGAAATACAATACAACACACGAGGAAATTAAATGGAAATGGTACCGGGGCAATAGAATTAGTACTTACATTTAAGAGAGTTTATAGGAAATAGAACGTTTAAGTGTAGCAGAACAGATGGTTGTTACCTATGCTTAGCACTTCAGAATCAACTCTCCAAGAAAATGATCAACTACACATAACCGTTACTTTGATAATGCTTTTATTAATTAAAAAAATAAAAATCTAAAAATGCATTTAATGTCTAGTTAAAGGAAAAGATTGAAATTCTAGCTTGTAGTAAATAAACACGTTCATTTATAATTTCAATTTTTAGGTAAGTAACTTATTGGACTGCCTGCATCAATTTCATCTTATAAAAAACATGATTTAAAGTTACTGGGATTCTTTATACTCTTGTTTATGTGTAATTAATTACTAGTTGTAAGACCATATATCTACTTTTGCCTATCTGTCCTTCAGGTCCATCAGATGCACCTTTATTTTGTTAACTTTATTAAGCTGTCAGAATTAGATCTGGAGTTTGGTTTTCTCCAATGAGAATTTAACATACTGTGAAGCTAACTTGTAAGAAAGGTTTCCAAGAAAAATTAAAAGTAAAAAATTTCATTAACTTTTGAAGTCAACCAAATGCTGATATTTGTATAAAACTATAAAAAACAGTTGAAATCTTTTTAAAGTTGTTTTTTTTTTAAAAGTTTACAGGGTGTTTTTTTTACTATTTATTTGAAAAATGTTGAACAGTTAAGTTCTGCTACTTTCTTTCAAATCAAGTAAAATGTTAAATCAGCTAATTTAATGCCTCTTCAAAGGGAGTCTTAGAGCAGCACCAACTGCTACTGTCCTGGCAGCTTAGCATACTTTTGCTACAGGATGTCTGCTTTTAAATAACAACAAAAGATAGGACCAATGATTTACAAGATTTTAATAGCATATTTCAAAATATTAAATTATTTCTGGATATTTCCTTTTACAATTATATTTCTGTACCAAATCATTTAACATCATTAACAGTTCCTCCCCAAATTGTGGTTTTTAAACATTTTAACATTTCAGGTATTTTGACAGAAAGTACTTTGACAGAAAGTACACAAATAAAAAGCCATCAATCTTAAAAATTGGCTATACTGAATCTTCAATAAACCATAATAACATTAAAACTAGAGAGCAAATCATAACTCAGTGTTCAATATATGTGAAAGATATGGAAGATAAAATCACATCAGAGTAACTGGAAGTATAAAGTCAGGGTATTTTATTGATATGTGGTGGTGTCTAGATGATTTTAAAGAGAGCAGAACTGGACTCTAGCCTTCAAAGAACAGCTTGGTAAGAAAAGCAAAAGACTTTTCCAAAAGTCAGGTGACTAACCATAAGTAATTCTTAGTCACTAAAGTTTCTGGGTTTTTTTGTTTGTTTTTAATATTATCCAATAACTTTAATAGGACTTGTGGACAAACTATGAATATTTTATAAATTGTGATCCCAGTCACCACTCAGTCACCCTTTACTTTCTTGTCAACATTATTGACCACATTTCTAGTTATTTCCAGTAAATCTTTCTCTTAATACAAATAATGTAAACCAGGACAAGATATCCCTGGCTCACAGCTGTGCCTATTTTGATCTATATTTAGATCTAGCTTCTAAATTATTCTACTAATCTTGAGTCAATACCTGAGTAGAAATAAACTTATGATAACGGTATTTCCTGGTGATGTAGTTGAGCACAGAAGTTCCATTATGTTATATAAAATAGTGAACAGCAAAAAGAAAATCCAGTTGAAAATACTTGTATGCTCTACTATTCTAGCCTCTGCCTTTAATGAATAATATTCAGAGAGTACTTAGTCATTCTTATGGGGTTTTAGTCATCCCTGATTCAGTTAAACCATTTTGACAGAAACATAATTAAGCTTCAGAGAGTTAAGTACTGTTTTTTCCAGCATTCTGAAAAAGTTATTTAATATTATGGTTATGTTCAGCAATTTGACAGCAAATAAATATTTCAGATATTCAAATATAATTATATATATTCTTAAGACTCAGACAAAGATTTCAGCATGACATGACTTCTGATTTTGATCATGTAAAAATTGTTCCAAATGAGTGTATGGATGGAAATAAAAAGTCAGAAAAATAAATTTCCTACTCCTGCACTTTGACTGGAGTTGATGTTCGGGTTTGTGATTGAAGAATTGTTTTTAATTGTCATGTCTTGTAGCTTTTACTTGGGTGTAATTTTTTCCTGAAATCTGTATAAAATAGTCTTTGGGAATAGTGAATGATAGTATTTCCTACGAATATGAATAGAAAAAGAAATGTTTTCTAATTACCTGAAAATTAAAAAAGCTTTCATCATCAGCTACTGTAGTAATAGAGCAGATGATGCAAACATTTACACAAAGATGTATCTTATTGTCTAAAATGCTTAGTCTGCTGAAAAATTGACTATGTTTTCCTTGAGGGATAATCAGAACAATAAAATGAAATTAGTGAATAAAATTTTCTAACAGCTGTCTCTATCAAAGATGCAAAATCTGACAAGTACACAAGGACCATGATACCTGCTATCTGTAGAAGACAAAATAGTTCACTGGAGGTTATTTAGTGTGATTTATCACATATAAGAAGTTATTCAAGTACATTGAAGCTGATGGAGTAAGCTCAACATGGTAGACAATACATGTTCCCGTCCTTTCCCCAGAAGCATTGTAATGACTTCAGAGTTTACATCAGTGAAAACTCTAAAAAAATACCACAAGCCTGAAAAGTACTGCTATTTGTGTTGTAATACTTCACATAAGAAAAAGTAAACTGTGGAATGGCTAATGACATAGAATTTTTATTCTACTTTTCATCAGATAAGTAGATTTTGGATCCAAGTGTTATTTTTCTAGATCAAACGAAAGGCATCATCAGTTTCAATCCAGCTAGAAGGAAGATACTTTAAGTTAAAGAATGATTCAAAGAACAATGTGATATCTGTGGATTTAATATTTGCAATGTGTGTTGTGATTCTCAGATCCTTAAGTGCTCTAGAGGCTCAGGTGGTACTGATGGCCAAAGCCACTTCTGGTTTTCGAGTGTTTGGACCTTTGTAACTATGCTTTCCAGAAACCCAACCATTTAAGTATGCCTTTGTAATATTTGTATTGAGTAGCTGTGTTTGGAACTATACTCAAAGAAAATATGCAAGTCTTCCTAGTAGCAAAACAAGATTTCTTGAATATTTTAATAAATTTGGTGGAATCAATGGGCCCATAGGATCAAATCTGTTAATATTGACCTCTCACTGAGTAAGTCCTCAGTTCAAAAGATTCACACTGTCAGATGTCAAAACTTGGCTGCCTACCTGTTGTATGAAAATAGTATCAAGATGTAATTTTGAGTGGGTTTTTTAAAGGTGGTTTTTTTAATTTAAAAATCAGTTATAATAATAACAAAAATTATCCAAGCATCTTAAATGTGGAACATTTCTTAAAATTCTAATTTTACTTTATTCCTTATATACTTCCTGTTGACCTGCACAGCATTTTGGGAATCATTTAGGCAGTTTTAAAGTTGGGCATAAATGTACTCTTATGGTTCAGAAATGAGTTGAGAAAGGCTACTACTGTTGTCATTATTATTAAATTACAACCTTTCTTTTAAGACAACACAAGTTTAAAAACATGCAAAGGACATATCTAAGAGGAAATATCTGTTTCTGGTATTGACTCTTATTTGCAAGCTGGCAGCTAGGAAACAGGCATAGTACAGGTTTTTGTTAACTATCCCATGAATGACAAACATGGATAGTGATAAATGTTCTTTGAAGCATTAATTTTCGCAATTCATCTTAGGTGTTGGATGGGATTCCATGCTAGCTGCTGAATACAGATTTTCTTTACGCAAAAAATAAAAAGAAGAAGAAAAAAAGAAAGAGGAAAACTAATGAAAGGAAAGGCAAGTAGAGAAAGAAGGAAGGCAGAACAACAGCATCAGCTGTCATGTCTCACCTCTTAGCCAAACCTGGGGAAGGTGGCCATGGGAGGTTTCGTGGCAATTCTCAATCTAGTTAAGTTGGGATACTGGCCAGGATTAGGCTACTGAAATATCCATAATGTCTTCAGTAACCTGGAAGCTTAAGAACCTAAAGAAACAGTGGAAGTAGCAGAAGTGCTGCAATACGCTTGTTTCAGTGTATTGTCATCCATTTCATGTCATAATTCCGTATTGAAATTCTTTTTTTTTAAGGAGGAGAAGTGGTATGATAAGGAGAATATTACATTCTCTCATTACTTTTTCCACCTAAGCCTAATTTTCAGTATTCCGATTTTAGTCTAGCAGCTTCTAGCACACTCATTAGCTGGTCTAAGACAGGTACAGTCAAGTTGCTTTTTTTTCAGTTGTTTTAGTCTGTGGAGTTTATCAAGGTCTGAATCAGAATCAGAGTTCTCTGAAGAGTTACCCTGAAAAAGGAGAACAGAAAAACTGTAGTCATTGTTCCCACTTTATGTTAAAGATAAGGCTGGTAAACACAATCTTTCTCTTTGTTTGTATTAGCTCATTTCCCTGTGTTAGTCACTTATAACAGAGACACATAGTCAAATATAGCAGAAGTTTTTTGCAAATGTGTTCCTGCTTGTTAAACTTGACAATTGTTTTTCCCTTAGATACATAATGACTTTCCCAAGGGCTAAAGTACAAATCCAAATTGGATGCACTCTGTATACTCATCAAGAAATTTTGGCAAGAGGCCACCTGGGACTTGTCCATAGTTACTGGAGTTTCTGCATTTCAGATTCCACGTTAATGCTTTTTGGGTATATCTCATCTTTGGAAGCCTGCACTGCATGAGAAAACACATAATTTTGATAGAAATACATTTTGGTTTCAATCTCAAAGAATAATTTGCAGGCTTTACCTGTCCCTTGTGTGGCATCTCATAATATCATGATGATTTTCTTTGAATGCTTTTCCTGGAATTGTAGGAAAAAAGGAGTCTAATTAAGAAAAAATGTGTCAAGGAGAAAATATTGACATATACTTAAAATTCTTGGGTTTATGCATGATAATTTGACTATTTTTTAAGGTGAAATAACTGTTATTTCATAACTTGAGTACAATCCAATAGCATAACATAGTTATAGAATGGTTTGCAAGAAAGACTTCATATATACTGACTACTGCTTTTAATTAATTCTATATATTTATTTAACTTATTTTCTTGAGCTCATAATATTATACTTCATTTTATACTGTGTTTAAATAGAACCTGATATCTGACTGCTGTAGACTGTAAAGAGATTTAACTTGCAGTTCATTTATTCATTTATTCTTTGGAATGTGCTATGAACCCAAATATGGGCCTATAAAACAATAAACAATTGAACAGAATATTCAGAAGAGATTCTCTATATTGTTAATAGCTGTTGCTATTTGTTGTAGACCAATTTTAAGGGAAAGAATGTAGAGTCTGTTATTAATTTAGATAAGCAAATTAATCAAAAGAGAAATAACCAGTTTACAGGGAATCATGCTAGATGCTTCAGTTTTTAAATGGATAAGCACTTTATTAGAAACTGATAAAACAGGGCAACATCAAGAATGTCACAAATCAAACCAGCTTCATTTTTGGTAAGCCAAATACACCGTATCTGAAAGGTATGAGGTGCTGCTTGTTCTGAAATGGCTACGTAACAGCAGCAATCAGTGTCCAAAGCAAACAAAGGTGCTCTGCTTTGCTCTGCTCTGCTCTGCTAAGTAGTTCAGAAAAAGCATCATGCTGAAAGAATCCTGCTGTGCTAAAACCAGTTTCAGGTGAAGAACATATTTCTAACCCAAGGCACCATACATCTGATGGGCAATTTGAACAAGTGGAATCCGGTTGTCTTTACAAAGTCTGTCTGCTGAATAAATTAACAGTGTCATCCATAACATCACTAGTCTTCCTCCACAACACTTGGTTTAGAAATTCTACTTCTTTTTGTTCAATTGGGTTGCTATGGTATTACTGTAGGACAAACCAACTAATTTAGAAAGCGTAATTACAAACTACTACTGGGATCTGAGGTGCTGATAGTTTCGGTTTGTGGATATTGAAACTAGAATATAGCACCTTGTTTCTGTATCTGCTGTGAAGTTCCCAAGTCTGATTTATATGTCTTTTTGTGTAGGCTATCTGGTGTTTTTAATTTGGACTAATCCAAACTTTCACAGAGTTCACATCATACTGATTTTATTGAATTTGAAAATTTCCGGTTATTAAAAAAAAGTCCTTCTTTTCCTCATAGTTTTAACCCAAAATTGGGAGAGAAGTTGAAAAATACTTTATAAACATTCTTCGCTTCTGTCCTCATCACAGTTAGAATTGTAGCAGACCAAAAATCTTTTACAATATAAATAATTCTAAATAGTTTTTGCTATGAAATAGAGGGAAATCAATTAACAGTACGATTTTAGTCATTAGTTCAGTGCAAATGTTTCGTTTCTATTAGAACTAGAAAATAGTTTTGAGCTTTTTTTTTTAAAGACTACAGAATTTAAAGAGTTTTTATTTTTTTGTTGTAGTAACTATGAAAATGAAATATCAGATTATAGAAAAAAACAGTGCTTTTATTTATTGCTTTGTTTTGGTGGGCTTTTTTTTAGCAGAACATCACAACCATGAAGATAGGACTACTTGTACTTATACCTGCATTAATTAAGTTGTTTTGTTTCGTATGAAAATGTAGTCATATATAGGTAAATAAAGGGAAGATGCAAAGACCTTAAACTTGACAATTTTAAAACCTCTATTTCTGTTTTCCCAGAGTCTTGAAGGACATTATATTCTCATTAACTTTCTGTTTATTTTTTCTCGAGACTTTGAAGCCATGTTTCTTTGTTAGAATTATCTGCTGTATTTTTTTGTGGAATGGGTGATAAATGATACCTTGTTGCTCTGTGGTCAGCATTACTACCAAAAGACATTTTCAGGGGAGTGACACCACACATTTGAAAGATTTTTTTCATTTGGATTCTTTCATGTGCCTGTGATCCTTAAAAAAAAAGGAAAATTCACTGACATACAATGTATTCTAGTCATGATGCTTTAGCATGTCTAATGTCAAAATTTCCGTTGATTTCAGAATGAGCAAGACTTTGCTATGGTGCAATTCCAAGCTATATAGAGAGAAATGAGGAAAAGGAGGAGGTAAGAGAAGAACCAGATATTATAGCTCCATACCCACAGGAGATTGTGTTTATGTTTTTCTGCATCAGGCTCACAGAAACACAGAGAAGGTAAATACACTTTTTAATCTAATGGTTTAAATACATTGTAGTCATTCTGAACAGCCTTTTTTAAATTATTTTGCCTTTCCATTAAAGAGTCTGCATGCATGCATGTGCTTCTGTGTGTATATGCTTTAGTGTTAGGATTGAAAAAAAACCCCTTCTCTGTCCCCTCCAGTTCTTATTAAATGACATTTCTTAGGGACATATATCTTAAGAAAAGGCTTACTTCAACATCTTGGACTCAATAAAAGTTTAAACCTTTAAAAATGGCATTTGGGTCTTCTCCAAGATTTACTTGTCTTCCCAAAATTTTATTCTTATGTCCTCTACAGAAATACTTTTCTTTTTTTTTTTTTTTTTTATGTCTTCTTCTCTTGGGTTTGATTATACACACTGCAAATAAATAAATTTCTGCTGACATTATCTAGGTTAGAAAACTGAATTTTCTCAAAACATATTGCACTCTCCTTTATATCTAACATGCTCCATATGTTGATGTTCTCAAATAGGGCTGACTGGGGAAAAAACCCACTTCCTTTTCTGGAAAAAGTCTATTTTTGGAGAAAAAGTAGTCCTCCAATAACTCCCCCTATTTGTCAATGACAAAGTAGTAGAAGACTGATCTAGGATATGCGAAACCAAGGGTCATTTTTTTGGCCTGCAGACTCAGTTTTTTCTTGAAGCTGTTCTGTTGAAGTATTTATTGGGGCAGGGCACCTGGTATTGCAGATTGATTTGGCAGCTGAGCCAGTCTAACAGTTCACTGCGTCTGAAGAGGCACAAGCCTTGCTCTTGCCCATACAGTTCGCCCTTTGCTGGTACTGGTGGTTGCCTGGCCCAGTCGTGCAGCTTTCAGGTTGCTAACTAGAAGAAAACTGCTTTTCCTTTATTTGCCTATCTGCTGATTCAGCAAAATAAACTGACTTGCCAAGAGGGTGGGTAAGTCTCAGAGACAGCTGAAGGAAAATAGAAACATATGTGGGGCAAGTTAGATTTACTCAGTTATTTTAGAGAGCCATGCTTGCCTGTGTATACTGGTGGTTAGTGTTTGGGTTTTTTTCCCTGGCTGGTAAGTTAGGCACATTCAGATTCCATCTGTGTCTGTATAAGACAAAATACATTGACCTGACTTACCCTGTATCACAAGGCTGTTGGCTGCTCTGTGGTAAGTGTGTTCTCTCCCTCTCTCTCATTTTCATTTAGAAAATATATAGTCATCTTTTCTCCCAGGAGATTGTTTCCAGAAAAAAAATCTGGAACCTGTGTTTTCTGAGGGGGACCAGGGGAAAAGGCCCAGTTGGAAAATTCTCAGATTTGCTGTTGGTTAGATTGCCATTCATTTTTTGGCCAAATCACTATGGAAAAGGGAATAGGTACCTACAAAGTTATTTTCCTAGCCTGTGCATGTTGCACGCTTACATAACATACCTTGCAGGAGGAGAAAAGGTGGATGCATCTGCTCAGAACATTGTGCAACATTTGAAGTAGTAGCTCATGTCGTGATTTTTTTACTTTGCATTTATGGGACTCACTATAAATACCACATGAAATATAAGAAACACTTCTGTATTTGGTGGCTTATCACTTGCCTTTTAGAAAATTCTGGTTTATCAACCTGCACATTCCCTAACAAATTGTATTATAAGTGGAAAGCTCTATTGATGGGAACACTATAAAACATTGTGACTGTTCTTGCAAAAGTCGCTATAGCCATGATAAACACTGCAATTCTGCTTTTTAACAACAGCATTTGAGAAATATCACAAATCCTTGTGTGAGTGTGTATACACAATGGTAATATTATGTTCCTTTTTTTTTTTTAATATGTCTGTTGATTAAGCTACGCTGTGGAATTTTACCTGAAGACTTTGCATCTCTCATATAAGAATAGTCTCAAGTTATGAGGTGGGATGTTGGGCTTGGGAAAGAAAGAGGTTGGACAGCCATCTTATTTTTGATTGTCAAAAGTAATGTAATTAACACTGGGTAAGTGGTTATTGTTTGTGTGCTTTAATACATAGTAAGTAATTGCATCTGACAAATAGAAAAAGTACAATTTCAGATCTCATACACGTATAACCTACAGTAATAATTTATCACACAGAACATTTAAAGTTTTGCTGTACTGGTAACAGAGATTTGTAATGCTTTTTACTCTTTCCCCAAAAAAAAAAAAAAAAATATCTTGAGAATTACAGTTGGTTTGGTTTTTATTGCAGTATGAACTCAAAAAGATCTTGCTTCCTCTGGAGACTGTGAGCAGTTACATATCATTGCAGGAGGGAATTGTTTTCACAAACCAGTCTCTTGGTTATGATATATAATACCCCATTTTACCTAAATCCAGGAGCTGCTAATACTTCTTACATGGCAACAACTAAGAATCATCTGTCACTAGTTTATAACCACATCTGTGAATCACTGGACCACAGCTGTAGCTTGCAATATCACTTTTCAGTGATTAACAGGTCTTATAGCAAGTTTTTTCTTTCATCTTACAAAATCTGTGGGTTGCTGTAGAAATTATTGCATGTTGAGACAGTACATATATTTGTGCATTACAGGAAGTGTGAAGAATATCAGCTACTAGAAGTTTACTTTATTTCAGCATTCTGAAAATGAACCTCACTTCTCCATCAGTGTACTATGTCAAGGGATCCTATTACATTAAGTTTGATAAATAAACAGCATTAGAGATTGCACTGGCTGTGTAACAGGCCTGTTTGACAGTGAAAGATTTAAAAATGCCTAGTTCACACAGAAAAAAATGAATACAGGCCCATTTTATGTGCCAAATGGCAAACTATAATGATTAATAGACCTATTTAAATGAATAATTGTCCTATGTACTGTACCAGCTTGTGTTGTACAATAGCTGTATCTGCAGCAGCTGGCAAACCTCTTCTACAGAGATGTAAAAGATGAGAATTGGTAAAGATAACAAATAACAGCTGAGCCAGGCCAAGCTAACAGTAAGCCTACGCTGCATTTCCAATGACCTCAGTGGAGTTCAGAGAACTTAATTGGCATCTCAAGGTTTCATACACCTTCCCCCCACTTTATTTCCAAGTCTCCCATGAATCACTCTGCTGTAGAATACCATGTTTTAAAGATCTAAATTAATCCCAGTGAAACAAATGTATAGCCAAGTTTTCTTTGTTCTATATGAGATCTTAAGTGATCTGATTCTATTTTTGCTTAATAAAGAAGGAATTAGTGTGGCTAGTATAGTTGTAACAGAATGGGAGTTTGTGATACACACTTTCATTTCTATTTTACTTTTCATTTCTCCAGCACTGTGATAGGAATTACTCACTTATTGCATTGGCAACTGTCACAGGGCAGGTGGGACGTCAATTAGCAGTGACATAGCAAATAGATCTGTGTTTAACCACATTTGATCAGATTTATTTTTAACTCTATCACAGCCACATGCAGGCAGGTGTTTGTGAGTCTTTCTCTTCACTTTTGTATTGTAGGTCTCTACATCCGCAGTTACAACATGTGTTCTACTTAATAGATTTTATAGCATGGCTATGCATCTTCTAAAAGGTTCTTTATTATTTTTATTGGCTCTTTATTAATTCTGCTGTTTTCCTTTCACAAATTTAATCTGACAAAAAGCTGTCGAGCCCTTGGTAACTGCTAATTTGCTCATTTGGCAATAGTAGAAGCATTTTAATTATTATTAATATTTGTGGTTGAAGGATCCAGAAATATATTGCTTTTTTATCTCTGTAGTTATAAGATTAAAAATAATTCTGGAATGAAAGAGTTGTCATGGGTGTTTATTTCCATTGTAGTAAGAATGTAATACATACACACTACAGTATTGGTCTCAGAATAATTAATGAAAAAATAGTAATTTGGCCAAATTCTTCAAGTAGACTCCTATGGGGACTTAGGAGAACAAACACATTTCCATTATATTAACATTGTGCCAGCATAAACAAGAGTATTTTATAACTTATTTTCCACAGTCGCTGTAATTGTTTATAATGAACAGCGGCAGCTTGAGGAGGAAGCTAAATTGTTGAATTGGCATTTCAAGCCTACTTTAAACTTATCTCTGGTCTTTTGCTATTTTAAGTGTGCTAACATTTTAATAACAGAGCTTACACAGCTCAGGCCTTTTCTGAAGGGACATTTGTGATTGACCAAGTTGTAAAGAAGCACTGTTTCTACTCAGCTGTCCACCTAGACTATAACCCCGCAAGTTCACAGTCAGTATAATCATTGCATTCTTCCTTTACCTGGTCTACAGCCAAAGCACCAAAATGCTTTACCCTTTCACCTGACCCTTGTAGGTGTGGCCCTTTTCAGTGAGCAGGTACTCCTCTGGCTTTATACAGCTTCTAGGAGATACAGCCAAGGCATTGAGAAAGCATTGATTAATGAATTTCTGCCATAGTTTGTTCCATGACTTTAGGATTTGTGGCAGTGCCCTCTGCGGCTGTATTCCCTGGTACTATTGAGAATGTAGATTGTATAATGGGGTGTTTATCTTTTGCATGATTTCCTGTGTCACTGGGTTCTTCTCTGAGAATTTTTAAATATGCAAAAAAATCATTTAGCACCTTGATAAATGTTAGTTTGCCTTTTAGCTTTTGTAACCTCTGACAGAGCTCAGACAAGCTCAGTAGACTGTGATGCCTCTTTTTGTGAGACTGTCTCTTGTTTAGGTTGAAGTGAACATGTTTTAGTGACTTTGTGTTAGATAATCTTATAAAACCATGTCCATTACCCAGTCAGGTCATTGGAACTGTTAACTTAATATTCACCTTCTCCATTTGTAATTGTAGGTGAAGATTTAAAACTTTTATTTTTTGATATCTTTTCAATACACTTTTTTTCAATACATCTCTTTTCCTTTTAAAATTACATTCTTTGAGGATAATTTTCCCTATTTGGAGGACTCATTTAGACTCGTTTCTTTCACTTAATAATTTGCAAGCAGAGGTCTGCACTTCCAAATCAAAACTTTAGTGAATTGAGGTTTTATGTCTGTCTTGAATCCATAACTGTGTATGAAGAGCTGAAGTCAAATATTATACAGGCTTTCTTAGCCTCATGCATCAACCTAAACTCAGCGTATGCAACATCAAATTCCCCCAACATGGGGACCAATATATTAAGAGAAGAATAATACCTTCTGAGGTGTTTCTGTAATCGGTATTTGGAGGTGTGGTGGGTCAGCCTTGACTAACAGCCAGACAGACACACACTCACCACCACCCTCCCTGCCCCCCGTGGGATGGGGGTAGAAAACAGGATGAGAAAGCTCATGGGTCAAGATAAAGACAGGGAGATGGCTTGCCAATTACTGTTGTTGGGCAAAACAGACTCAACTTGGGGAAAATTAATTTATTGCCATTTCAAATAGATTTGGGTAGTGAGAATGAAAAACAGAAATATTGAAACACCTTTCCTCCCCACCCTTTCCTTCACTCCTTCATTCCAGTCTCCTCTACCCTCACACCGAGATTAGAATTTATTTACTCACAAGTAAGTCTCTTAAGCATATAAAACAGTGCATGTTCTTTTTTTTTTTTTTGTCAGTACTGTAATTTTTACCAAAGAGACTTCAATGGAATTTGAAGCACATGAAGCTTATCATAGAGAAATGGCATTAGGCAAAGTTTATAGCCCTCCCTCAATCACTGCAAAATTGCTACTATTTCACTTTGTATATTGCATGCTAATGGATTGTTTTAATAATTAATTGCTTTGTACATTATTTGAGTTAGAGAGAGAGTGAGAATGAGTTTATAACCTTATGGCAATCTCCTTGGAATCCATGCCAAAGTTAATATTTTTTACTATTATAGAACAACAGAAGCAGGTAGTAGAATCTGAGTCTCTGAACTGTGTAAAAGGAACCAGTAAACCTTTTGAAATGTATGTCTATTATTAACTCACTAATGAAACCAAGTTTTATTAGGGCTTAATTCAAAATCCATTGAAATTGATGTAAGGATTTCCAGGTCTAGGTTAAGGTCACAATCATAGAGTTGTGATAAGCAACCCCCAAATAACTCTATTTTTTTTCTTGGCTTCACTTGTATAAAGTAAAACTATTGCAAGTACATTTAATATCTCTAAAAATACTTTCAAATGCAACTTCCTGACAAGGGCTGTGAAACCTAATGCAATGAGAAAAAGAATAACAGTAAATGGTCAGTGAGCCTGCGATGCCCTTCCAGAGTATCTTTTCTATCATTCAAAAGCACCTTTTCATTCTTTGAAGCCTTTTGGCAACAACAACAAAGACAACTAGAAAATAATCTTCAGATAACATGTCCCTGAGGCAATAGTGCGCTCTGCAGAAAGAAATGAAATAGCTTTCTTAAAATGTTTTGTTTCAAAAACATACTTATAATTGTGTGGACCAGCACACATAGTGTACTGCAAACAGCACAGGCTCTTTCATTCATCTTGATGTTATTGCCCTTTCAGGTTTTCAAGGATTGATGAGATAGTGATATCATAGCCTGTCCAAGCTTTTTCTGTAGATTTGTGAATATGCTGAAAACATAGGCTTTTATTCAGAGACAAAGCTGAACTTCCTCCTGTTTCTTTTCTGCAGTCTAAGATTCTCACATTTTCTTTTTGTCTAGTTTTGTTATTTCATTTTAGCAAATTTTGGTATGAGACAAGGAAGTCTGTCTTTTTCTTATACATACAAAGTGCAGCCTCTCCATGCTCCTGCTGGTTTTTCGTCCCTTCTGAAAAAAACCACTTACTGCAGGATTTCCCGTTTCTGATTCAGTGAATGGAAAATTGTGTGGAAATCTGTGTTGTGGGGTCAGGAGAGGCAGAATACAAAGGATAGCCTCATAAAGATTTATATGAGAGTATATAGCTTGTGAGGGCTTCTCTCTCTGTGTTACTTGCTCTGTTTGCCTTACATCACACTGGGGAAAAATAATACCCTCATTTTATATTAGGTTGTGTTGTGCACTTAAGTAGAACATGTGTTACGTTAGCAGACACATTGCAGCAAGCTAATAGCATTTTTCAGTGCTTGCGAGGGACATGGAATTTTTTTTCTTAGGGTCTTGCCATTTCATTTAAAGTATCATTCTCTTTTCTGAGGTACAGCTAAAATGGCACTAGGGGATATTTTATTTACTGTTTTACAGAGAAAATTTGCTGAGTTTTAATGTGCTATGAGTTTTAATGTAAGATGCAACTTTTCCTAAATGTGGGCTCTCAGAATAAAGAAGGTTCTTGGGATCTGGTGAACTTTCTTGGTCAAATTACATCAGTGATTGCACCACTGCTTCCCTGGTCCCTTCAGTTTGCTTGCACATTTAACAGTGATTCTAACTTAGTTCATGATTCTAACCTCATTTAAGATAATTAATGTAAAAAAAAAAAAAAATTAAAAGTACCACACTTATGAAACTTGACAGATGTAGACAAACAGTTCTGTTGCATAAGATCATAAGCTTGTTGTTTATATCAGTTTTCAGAGTTAGGATTACCCTTCAATATTAGCTGATAAGCTGCTGTGGGTTTCCTGATCTCTCATGAACCTATAGTAGCCATATATCATTTTTATATGGAGATGGAGTTGATGGAAAAATATCAATTTACATTCAGTCAGGCCTGGAGGGGAAAAAAAAAGTCACTTGACTTCTCATACCATATAGTTTTGCTGTTATTTTGATAATCGTGGACTCATAAAAGACAGATGAATGACCAATTCACTGGCTTTTTTTCAAGGAGTTGAGGTACTGTTTGATGTGAATCAGAGTAGAAAAATAATACGAAGTCATGCAAAAAAGCAATAAAATAACATTTAACAGAATGTCCATAAAAGAGATGTATTTATAGGTATTAGAATGCTAGCACCGTGATTAAAACAGTAAAGGTCTTTGTTTTGTGACATAGATTTTTTTTTTCTTAAACTGAAATGTAAATCTTGTAATTGGTGGGAAGAAAATGCAGGAGGGACTTGGTAGTTCAGTCTATAAATTGAAACTTTTCAAGGTTGTGTCCAGGTATTCAAATCAATGTTTACAACAGATACAGCATGCAGCCTAGAAAAAATCAATAACATTAATAGATCATGTTATTCAGAGTTATGTGAATGCCAATTAAGTAAATAAATGAACACAATGAGATGTTGTCAATGAGAGATCTTGAAAGGAAATAAAAATGACTAAGAAGGGAGAATGTAGGTTATAGGAAAATAACAAGAATTCAGTCACAAAGACAATGTCACACTAATTAATAATCAAGGCGCATTTGGGTAAAGAACATAGAAGAGAGGACTACGAACCTGCAGCCAAATGCAGACTGCTGTAAAAGATGACTTCAGAAATTAATTTATGCGGGTGATTTATACTTGAGTTTTAAAACGACGCAAAGTATTCAAGATTATTTACAAGATGACTATGACATAGATTGTCATTGTGGAGAACAATAAGCAAAAAAATATTTATCTTTGGAGAAGGGCGTTTCACTCGGGCAAAAATACATGCCATGGTAAAGCACAGGTACAAGAGGTACAGTTTAAAATATGGTCCTGTGATGTTTCTGAGGGAAATGGAAAAGAAGGAATGCTTGAACCTTGAATACCTCTGCTTTTGCTCCCTGCTAGATTTCACTTTGGCATCTAGAGATAACATTTCTTATGACTGCAGCTTAGCCAGAGATATTCTAGGTTCTGCGCCGTCTGAACACCTGTCAGATGGAGAATGTCTGTGCCTGCCCCTCCTTGGCTATCTTAGAATTTCTCTTTGAATTTTTCTGAGTGTCATAATCCTTCCCCTAGTTTTTATGGTTCTACCTTCTGAATGCAGTTCCACAGATTTGTAGTATAAAATCAGGCCTGCATGGCTGAGAACTTAGTATTCTCCTTATCCTTTTTTCTTTCTCACTGCTTCAGCTGGCATCTTTCTTCCCTCTCTGTTTAGTGGGGACTTCATTTCTTGTCTATCTGATTCAGTAGGTACTCAGATTCAGCAATGTAAGCAACTGTAATTCTGATCAGTTACTTTTTTCCCTTTTCTGTGGAGATGACTTTTTACCCATCTTCTTTCAGTGGTGACCAGTGGGTTAGGAGAGGTTATGCAGGAAAAGTTCAATGAGGTCTTGCTATTTTAAACTGAAGAAACCTTTCTAATGAGCTAGCACCAGAAAAGTTACCATGCCAAACAACTGTCTCCATTCACTGAGCAAAATCTTGTTGTTCAAATGCAAACCAAAAAGTAGAATCTGGAATTTTTCAGTACCTGAACATCTCACAAAACAGTATTTGGGAAATGTTACTTTGCAATCCAGTCACTTGTTAATTTTCTCTCTATGGTCTTTTATTACATGTTAAGTGTCATATTTTTAGTTTACCTCTGGAGCTGTTCACAGTCTCAAGTACAGTTTCTGTGATGTAAATATAGGTGATCAAAGAACACTTTGGTTTTGATACTGTAACATCAGTCATACTTCTTTTACTCTTCCAACTTATATGAATTTTATTTAAATGTTGTAAAAAGGCCATGGAAAATACTTGACTTTGAGACCATATCAAACAAACCTCTTGCAATGTCACTGTTTTCTATATAATAGCTTATCTTTACATGGTAAAAAAAAGTCTTTCATATCTTTCTTTCTATTTGTCTTATCTTCCTGTAACTATTGGGTCTCAGAGTTCCTGGCAGAGTATCTAGGAGAATGATTTTCATTTCTGAGCGTACATCTCAAGTAATGGAAAGTATTATGTTCTTATGTTGTATAGGAAATCTGTTTCACAGCAAGGCTGGAGGGACCTGGAAAGTTGCATCTGAGTGATCCAAAAGTAGCATTGAAATGCTATTTTAGCTCTCCAGGAAGATGAAAGAGCTTTTTACTTTCTTGCTACTATTATAATTTCAGAGTGACAAGTGATAAAAGCAGCATTGGACTGAGTGCCTCCCACAGTTTTTAACAGCATATCTGAACCATATGTAATACTTTCTTTATTGATAGAAGTACAGAAGGTAAGTTGTTCGTTCTAAAAAATGGAATTTTGGAGGTTGTGGTTGCATGTGCAACTTGATGTGCACCAAGGATACAGCAATTAGCTGTACGGACATCGATAACATAAATAGATACCTTCATTCACAGCTGTTTGAATGCCAGTTAGTTTGAACAGATAAACAGAGATAATGATAAACTGCCAGTCCAAGTGTTTAGAAGGCAGGTAGTGTGACAGAAGATGACAAGGAAGGAAGGAAATGAGCTAAAGCATGAGGGAGAAAAAAAGGCTTATAAAAACCTCTGAGTATACTGACACTCGCTGGCTGACTTTGAAGTACATTTTGAAGAGGATAGTAGCACAATGAATATATGGAACAAAGCCCACACAAGTTATAAAAGTATGAATATACTTCTTCCTTGAAAGTATCTGAAATCAATTTTTGCCCCATTTTTAGCGTCTTAGCAGCCTCTTTGTTTTTCCTCTAAAGTATTGTATACCATCTGCTATTTTTTGTCCTTTTGTTTATAAGACATACTGATAAAGCAGACCTTATAAACAGTTATAGTCTTAAATAAAGACTTTAAAATAAAAGTGAAAATTGTGGCCTACATTCTGTGAAACAAAACAGATTTTCTCAGACAGTTGGTAGGATAAACAAGCTACAATGTTTTAGTATTATTTTAAAGTATGTATTTCAGGTTCCAGCATTGGAATTTAATAATGAATCTGAAAGTTCCTTCTTTTGATACACAGGGTGTTTATAACGTGTCACCGTGTAAGTTTTTTGGCTTCTTACAAATCATTCCAAAGATATTCACCACTGTAAGAGAAAAAGTTGGGCTTATCAGTATTGAAAGTTTTCACTTTTTTTGCAAAAAAAAATGTTTCTATTAGTTATTATCTATTTTTTCTGTCTTCAGAACAGGTGTAATACAAGCTGACCATAACAAATGGATTTTTTTTTTACTAAAAAGTTTACACTTATACTTTATTGTGCTTTCTTTAAAACCTGTGCAATGTAATTGTTTTATAATCTCCACTGCTCCTCACAAGATACATGTGCCAGTCTGCACTTGAGGATAATAAAGATAACACGGAGATGATATGGGCTAGGTCTCAAAGAGATTTAGATATGGGACAGCAATAAAACCTGAGGTACTGATACCCTTAGTACAGGCATTTGGTGCTCACTGCAGTGTCCCGTACTGTGTACTAGACACTTAAATTCCTTAGTGGATGCATGTGACTGCTAAGTTACAGAACAGCCAACACTGTAACTGGGGATTTCCTCTAATGGCAGGCCAGAAATCACAGAACTGCCTAGAGCAAGATGATTGATAGAAAACATAGACTGCAGGGATGTGTCTTAAACTTGTCTTACTCAAGTCTGCATGTTGCAGAGCAACTCAGCCGTCCTGAAAGGATGTTAGTATTTGTTGCGCAGGCAAAACCAGGACACATCTACTTTACATTCTGGAGCAGAATAATTTTCCTTTCTCCTAATTTGGAAGAAGAAGAAAAATTCCAAGTTTCTATCAGCTTTGTTAGCTCTTGGGTTCTTTCTTTAATCTGTTTCACTCAGGGAACAGAATATTCATATATTTCAAGACTGTATTAAAGCACATTGTTATGAGGGTGTTACTCTGTTGCTTTCTTCTTGTAATGGTTTTGTGGTTGCTTGGAAGCTTCACACTGTAGGGACTGTTAAATCAGGATTTTCACAAGTACTTCATTATATGATTTAAGGAGGGTAAAAGGAAAAAGAAAACTTCACTGATACTTCTATTTCTTTGATGTATTATAGTTTCATATAGGAATAAGAATTTAAGCTGGAGTGTAATCCATTCCCTATAGGCTAGATTTAGCAGTTCTATAGCTATACTTTGATTAAAACTCAGTTAAGTCGGGAATTTTGCTGAATAATTTGATATAACATTATAAAAATCATATAACCTCCCAGTGAATTATTTGCAGATTTATTTGTTAATGTCAGATATAATTACTCATCCAATTTCCACCAACTCATTTATGTTCAAGAATGGAACCTCAATTATTTCTTTTTATAGAAGGTTTTTAACATGCTATTAAAACACATTGAAATGGGAAACATTTACACTAGTCACATAGAAATGGATGACACGAGGTGAGGAGGGGAATGCTGGCAAATTTCAAAAGATTTTGAAGTGCACGTCAAACAGACACTTAGCATATGATGTCTATATTTAACAGTACTTAGCGTTGGGCAAATATTGGGTGTTTCAACAGCTAGGCTTATCTGTGAAGCTCTCTGCTTTTAATGGGAAATTGGATAATTCAAGTGTCTGCAATACTAACTCAGTAAACTTCTGAAAAAAGTTCCTTTGATGGCAACGGAAAGCTGACAAGCATTTTAGGGAAAATGGTGATATTCCCCTCTTGCCTCCTGTGACAGTAAGGCTACTTAGAAATGTCCCAAATTCCAATGCTGAAAGTTCTTGTAACATTTCAGATATGTTCCCTGTTGGACAAAATTAGTGTTATAATTAATTAACCTCCTTGAAACCTGTGTATCAGTTTATTTAAAAGGTACATAGTATTTTGTCACTTCTTGTTACCTAATAGATTTTAATTGCCTTGCTCACGTGCAATGCCCAAGTAAAACAATAGGTCTGAAGATGAGATACATGTTCTAGGTGCTTTTCAGGTGCCTAACCACAGTGTCACTGCTCAAAATTTCAGAATTAATTGCAATACTAACAGTGAAATCCATTTCCCATTGAAGACAAACACAAAACTCCAGTGGGTTCAAAAAGATTTCACTGGGTTACTAGGAATATTAGAAACTAACTACGATCAATCTTTCCTGAGTAAATATGTATCCTATTAAAGTAGGAACACTTCCAAAACAGATGCTTTTTGTAGATTTCAGATATATTAAGATAACAATTCATTATTATCCATGCTATCTTTGTGCCCAGAATCATACTTATGGTATTCACTTAAAGATAATGGAGACTTAGGAAAGGAAAGCAAAACTCCTGAGTACTTAGAGAATTTGAGTTACACTTTTTCAAACTGTTGCCATAACATGCTAATAACTATTTTATGATCTTACTAAAGAATAATTAAAATTCCTAGTGTCTGTCTAGGCTGATTAAGGTAATTATGATGCTTCCTAGTATGGCAGTATCTCAAATTATCTTTGCTGCTTACTTCTGAGAACCAACCAGAAGTTTTTGCACGGCCCAATTCAAGAACTGTTGAAGTTGCATAAGGTTTTCCACGCATGCATACGCACGCATCTTTTTTTCATTAGTTACTAGCATGCGATGATATTTAACAAAAGTTTCATTTCCTGACTCGCATAGGATGAGCTGCGCTTAAAAAGTTATATTAAAACACACAGGGGTTTGTTGTATCTCGAGCCATTCTGATGTTTCCAGAAGAATACAACATTATGTAGGCTTATGGAAGGCCACATGCAGGCACGGCTGCGGCTGGGCTGGAGGCCGGCGCTCCCACAGCACAGCTCAGGCAGCAGCTGAGCCAGGCTGAGCTTAAGTGGGGCTCCGGGCCCAGGGGCAGGGCGTGGTGCGGGCCCAGGTGAGGCTGCTCAGGCCTCTGACAGCCGTTCACACATCTGCGAGGTGGTGTCTACTTAAACACGTTATTGAATCCATGTGCCCATTTGAGAGAGAGTTTAACGTTTGTTCCAGCAGGAACAGCTCTGAGCTCCGCTTGTGAACTGTAGGGTGTAAACGTCCTTTGTAAATGCACGATTTTAGAGCTGTAAAGCCGAGCACCGAGGCGTTTTCGGAAGGTGTGAGCCTCCACGCACACGCCTGCCGCGGCGCTTTGCTCGCTGCTGCCCGCCGCCCGCGCGGGGCAGACGCCCCTCCCTCCCGCTACCCTGCCTGTTGCAGCCCCTCCGCGGGTCCCGGGAGCCCGGCCCCGGGGCTCCTCCGCAGCCAGTGGCACGGGGCCGGTCGCCGCCCGGTCCCCGAGGCCTGGTCCTAGCTCCGAGCCCCGCCACGGCTCTGCCCCCGGCCCGGCCCGGCCCGCCAGGTGCGAGGGAACGCGGCGGGGGGGGGAGGCGTGCCTCACCTGCGCTCACGCCCTGCCCGCCCCTACATTTAAGTTGGGCCTTAAGGGCTCGTTGTTTTCACGCGAGCTGCCCTGTACTGGTCTCTAGCCTGTGTCCTCCTTCTTCTTCTCCTACAGCTGCTGCCGCCGACGGGGTATCCTCAGCAGCTCCGTCCCCAGGGCTGTCGGTGTCCGTGGGCGGTTGCCCGCTTTCCTCAGGCCCTGCGGCTCGATGCCTCGGGCGGCCACCAGCTCCTGCCGCTGCTCCTGGGCATAAGTGAGAAATAAGTTTCCACTGTGTTCCCGGGTTTGTTGGGGCTTTGTAAGTATAGTGTATCTGAAGAGGTTAAAAACTTCCTTGCCATACAGCTGAGTTGTTTTTGGCCCTCCTTACTGCTTAGGAGGGTACTGTAGAAGCATTAATGTCTTCACTCATGATGTAATTATGATAAGAAATCCAAGTTTCACACATAATATTTCAAGTATTGTGAGTTAACTTCCTCTGTTTCAAAATAAAGGGAGGCAATTGGAAATCCAGGAATGTATGGTGCCTCGCGAGTGTTTCCATGGCGTGTGGAACCGCAAGGGTGTGGAAGCTCCCCGGGTGGGAGCAGCGGGTGCCGAGGGGTGCCTCGCTGCGCTGGGCCTCCGGCGAGAGATGTGGGACAGCGCTGCTCGTTGCGGGCCACTCGTGGTAGTGTGCCCCGCTCTCTGCGGGGGTGGAGGGCATCTCACCCACGCGCCTTTATCCTGCTGTGCCGTGTCCCACCCTCCAGTTCCTGTGTGAATACCCCCAGTATTTCTGGTTTTCTCTTTTTTTGGGGATGCTAATACCTTATTTCGTTTGGGTGCTCTTCTCTAGAGAGTACTGGTGCATCATGCTGTGTCTCTGGTTCCAGTGACTCTAATCACTATTCCTCTTGAAACTTGCATGTTTTCATTCTTGGGAAAGCAAACACCACTTTTGTCAATGTACTCTTTTCTGAATTTTATTTGTGTTAGCTGGTGACTCCTTTTCAAACCTATTTTCTTCATATTGCAAGGGCTCCAGTGTTTGGAGCCCATTTGGAGTTTTCTGTTCTGCAAAGCAGAAAGACTTTCTTAGTATTTTTTTAGTCAGATGTGTCTCTTTTTTTTTTAACCTTCTCTTTATCCAGTTAGCTGTGAGAATTGAATTTGTGTTACTACTTGTTTTAAAAGACAAATGAAAATAGCACTGTATCACTAAAATGCTGTTTTTCCTTAATGGCTTGTGGAGATAGTGCTTCAAAGTCATGACCATAAGGTTGGGATTTTCAGTCAGAAATAAAATGGTGAAGTAATTGATTCCTAGGCTGCCTATACTACTTTCACCTGGATGCTATCTGAGCTGAGAGAAATAGTAAGACTGTATAAATTAATCATGTCACTTGTAGGTGTTTTAAAGAAAATAGCAATCCCTATTTTTTTAGGTCTAACTTTTTAAAATTGGGTATCAAATTTCTATTAACATAAGTGGTGTGTTCATGTGTCCTCTTACTCTGTGTTCTGCATGTTACTAACTTCCAAAATTTTCATCGTACCTTGTTTTCAGAAGGTGTGTATTTGCATGTATGCGCAAAATGCATTGAGACAGATGAAGGGTCATCTTCAAATTCTAAAGCTCAGCTGAGTCTCAGCTGGACTGCTACCAGACTTTGAGCTTCAACATTTTCTATTGTCGATATTTGTTGTATTTGGTATATGAATGGCCCTAACGTTTTTCCAGAGGTCGATTTTCTCCTGTTGGGGGAATCCTCCACCCTCCCAAATACATGTGATATTGTGTCCTGGTTTCGGCGGGGATAGAGTTAATTTTCTTCCTAGTAGCTGGTATAGTGCTGTGCTTTGGATTTTAGTATGAGAATAATATTGATAACACGCTGATGTTTTGGCTGTTGCTAAGCGGTATTTATATTGGTCAATGACTTTTTTTTTCTCTTCAGCTCCCCATGCTCTGCCAGGTGCCCAAGAAATGGGAGGGGGCACAGCCAGGATAGTTGATCCAAACTGACCAAAGGGCTATTCCATACCATATGGTGTCATGCCCAGTATATAAACTGGGGGAGTTGGCTGGGGGGTAGCGATCGCTGCTTGGGGCCTGGCTGGGCGTCGGTCGGAGGGTGGTGAGCGGTTGTGTAATTTTTTTCCCCCCTTTTTTCCCTCCCTTGGGTTTTGTTCCTCTCTCTCTCCCGTTGTTTTCCTTCTCATTATAATTCATTATTATTATTATTTTGTTCCAATTATTAAACTGTTCTTATCTCAACCCACGAGTTTTCTTACTTTTGCTCTTCCGATTCTCTCCCCCATCCCACCAGGGGGGAAGTGAGCAAGCGGCTGCGTGGTGCTTAGCTGCCGGCTGGGGCTAAACCACGACATATTGATATTTAAATATATAAATATAGCTATATTTCAAATGTGACAGAGTAAAACTGTATATTATTTAAAATACTTTAAACAGTAACTTGTACTTATTTACCAAGTATTATCTGTACTTTGCCAGCACACAAGAGCTACATGCACATGTTGAAATTAAGGCTCACCGGACCTGGATTATATGATAGCTAAATCTATAAATTCACACAATATTTGTGACTTCATTTAATTATGTGCAATTAACTGGGTCACAGCTCTGCATGTTAGAAATAATGTTCATGAAGAACATGTCGTTAAGATATAAAGTGAGTTGCAGCATTTTTATTGTGTTTAACTTCTGTTTCTGGCAGAACTGGGAGTACTTACTAGTTAAGAGTTGATAGATTTTTCATTGATGTTTTGCTGCTTGATTTCAAAAGATGACATACATTTGTATCAACTTCAGTTTGCCAAAGCAAACATAAGCATGCTTTAATTGAAAGTGAATGCCCTCTTAAAATAAAGCAATAATAACTTTATGTACTACTACAGATATGCTCCCTCTTCCTCCGCTTCATTTATGGAAAAAACATCAGGCCAAGGAATATTCTGGTTATATGCGTAGGGAAGGATGTATGAAAACAACTCCCTGAAATGTAGCAACCAATCAAACAAAAATCCCTTCCAAAAAAAGAAGCTATAACCACAGCGATCTGGCTACTGTGGCTATGCAGTCAACATTATTTTTATATGAAATTTCCGGATGTTCATGTTCCAGAATTTAAACTTGGTAAATGTACATAAACTGGTTTTGAACATATACATACACAGCTGATAAGTTAAATCCGTGTCCTTTCCAGATTCTACTGTGCGGAAATAAGCAAGATGCACCAGTTCATGTAAACATATTTTAAGCCTAATGTTGAGAAGTTATTTCAGTATGAGCCATTTTGGTAGAAGTTAGGAAGTCAAAAGTATCTTTGGATAAAAAAGGCCAACACTGTGGCAAAGTGGAGGAGTCCAGTCTACTTGCTTATAGGGGTTGGTACATTATGGTAAAGTACATTTTAAAAACTTCCTGTCATAACATTTAACATTACATGTTAGCACTTATTGTTATGTTAAAAGTTTTATTTAGAGGCTGTAGTAAACAAGGAGTTAAAGCTTGGCCTGAAAGCTCATGTGCTGCCCATCAAGATTTATCAGCTTAATCTAACACCTGAACAGATCTAGTTAGCTGTTAGCTAAAACTGTTAATCTTAGTTTACTGAAGAAAACATTTAATCTCCTTAAAGAGTTGGAATAAATTGAAAAGGAGGACAGTTTTTCTGTCCCTATTATCAGTATTTTTGTGGTTTTACTTAAGAGTTATTAATGATTACGATCATTTTATGATCCAAGCTTAGCATCTTTTTAATGAGATTTTGAAATTTTCTTTTTCTTGCCTTTTTCTTATTATAGAAACGTAATTTCAAAAGTATGTAACAATGCTACAAATGTCAAAGATGATTATCACTTCTGTGCAGTCAAAGAATATACAGTGTAGTATTGCTGTTGAAAATTCATTATCTTTAGCTATAAAATGTTGAGAAATAAAATAATGAAACTTACCTACCAGTCTTCTTCAAACAGATTGTTAATACTTCTGGCCATTACTAGTGTAAGGCCAACAACCATCATCTTATGAGTCAGAGTTTAATTTTTAAGGAGATGAGAAATTACAGTAGCCTACTGAACTGCTGTGTAGTGTACTCTCAGTTTAGATGATAAATTTCTGCTGTGAACAAAGTAAGTACCTACAGTTTCAAATTTGGAGTAGTGTGTGCAACTGGAATACAGTGGACCAGGTTAGAGAGGGTTAAGCAGAGCTCTCAAGCGGACAGTCATTCCTAAGAGTAGGAAAAGAAACTTGAAAGGGTTTCTGGAAGATCTTTAGCTATTGTTGCTAAGACTAGAGCCTAGGAATGGTGCAGGGATCCAGCTATATTAAATGCTGACTATAAAGTTTGAATGTGTATGTAGCTACAGCTTACAGTTTAAAGTTAATAACTATATTTGATTGCGGTTTTAGCTGGAGTATTCAGGGCAGCATCCTGGAGTGTCAGTTGTTACTTAGTGGTTTTTGTGTATACATCACTCCTTGTTTTTTTTTCCAATCGAGCATTTAAACAAGGAAGTGATAGGTTTAGAAATTTGTACTACTTGCGATGGGTTGTTGTAATAAAAACTGGCAGAAACCTCTGACAGCTCATCCCAAGTGTATGTTTGAGGAGGGCAGACCTTGCTATCTTATTTTTGCTGCAAGAACCACCAAGATATTCATATTCTGGGATGGGCTGTTTGGACAGCTGGTCCCTCTCTTTCATAACTGTCTCAAAACAGTGAACCAGATGGATTTAGTATCTGTAAAAGAGACCTTTGGGAGTCTGTGACAATGAAAGTTTGTAGTGATGCAGGCAAAGCCTTATGAGTACAAATGTTCATCACTTACTAAAAGGATCTGATGTGTAGCAGGGATCCTCTTTTTTTTTTAGTGTCTTGCAGAGTTTGACTGGGAGTTGTAGCCATAGCCTTTAGCCAAATAATAAAAATCCGGGATGTTATGCTATGAAATAAGAGTTCTTTTGGGGGGTAATTTTGGATATATGTCTACATATGCAGCCTTTCAAATGCATTTAGTGTCAAAATTAATTTTATCTGTATTTCCTGGTTGAGATTGCTGTTTTCTCTACCTAAGCTTGGAATCTTTGTGTATGCATATCTATTTATTACATACAATGTACTGTAAAACTAGTATGTATATTTCTATGTATATACACATTTTTTTTACTTCACATATGCTGTGTAACAGTGCAATTAAACTTTATCTGTTTAAATGTCAAAAAGGGGCTTACTGAGAGCTCTAAGTTGCTATACCATAATAAATGCATCACATAAAAATTATTTTATTACGTGTGCATGTAGGAGCTCTATTAAAGATGGTCTGGGAATCTGCAGCATTTTTTGAGATACTAAAATCTCATGCTTAATATACGCTGAACAAGATTAAGTGTTACTAAGAATAAAAATGCATAAAGTATAGCTGTTTAAGAAACTAAACAGAACTTTAAGAACACTGAGACAGAAAGTGTAGCAGTACTTTCTAGTACTTCCTTAAAGAAAGGCATAGCTGTCTTACCTTTACAGCACTCCACCAAACCTCTACTTAAACCAAGTACCTTCTGGATTGTGCTAATCCAGCTTTCTAGCAGCTTCTTGGAATGAAAATCCTATAGTAATTTGAAAGATCGCTTTTCTTTCTGTAAAGGAAAAAAAAATTATTATTATTTTTTTTTTTAAAAAGAAGTCCTTGCATCACTCTCCGCATTACTGTTATTTTTCTTTTTCCTATAATAATGTTGGATAACAAATGAATGGAACACAGAAGAGGTCCATAGAAGCTGGTTTGGGGAAGAGAAGAAGCATAGCTGTATTAATAAGATTATGACCTGGGCAAATTAGTCCTTCCTGAGGGCTATTCTGGTTTTCTCAGGTAGTGCTATATGCTGCTGTGTACATGGCTGTATGTTGATAATAACCATTTAGTGCTCAGTGGAGTCTTGGTCTGGTGCATCTGGTATGCTACAATTATTACTGAGTAGTTCTTGCCTGTCTTTGGGTTTTCTGGATCATCTGTTGTAGGATTACTATTACTGAGTAGAAGCCCTGAGTTCAGAGTCTGCTCTTGTGAGCAAATGAAACTTAGCACGAATGATGACTTTGAATCAGGACCAATAATAAGAGATGCTTTTAAGTGGGAGAAGTAAAACAGAGTAATTTAAACCTATCTAATTAAGCCATGATTATTTTTACTTTTACTAATAGCTATGTGACATCTACTGTAGAGTGTACAAATGGGGGAGTTATGCAAGGCTATGCAAGATTGTACCTTAAATTCATGTTAGTACTTACAGGAGTAATGACTTTGAGATTATATGTTGATGTCTCTTGCAGTTTGACTGGCAGTATGTTTGACACTGAATTATTATAGAACAATAATGTCGCATGTGAAGCAGAATGGCTTATGGATATTTGCACTCTTATAATTGCTCTTCCAAGAAAATGGGCTTAATTCGTTAGTGGTATTTTATCAGTGGAAAACAACCTATCAATGTGTTGAGATAACTGGTCATGACTATAGTTGTGTGTTCCAGAATATTGTCAAAGTCAAGCAGCAGCTGAATTAAAGAATATCAGCGTTTTCAATGGAAAATTGATTATTGGCTAAAAGCAAAGCAGAGAGGAAAAATAGTGAACTGTAGACTTCCTGTGAAGAATACAGAAAATGTCATTCAGTGAGGGTACTCAAAATTGGGTAGGTATTATACATGTGAGCATTCACATGTTTAGAGCCACAGTATTTGAGAGTAAAGACTTTGAACTTTATTCCTGATTTGGTTGTTGAAATTCTAAGTACTCACTAAAGCCCTTGGAAGTGAGAATTGAAAGTCTTGCCTGTTGCTGGAAGCAGGAGTCTTGCTTATATATGCTGGTTAAAATATGTGGGAAGATGACTGTCAGGAATGTAAACTTGCCTTTTTCTCCCATTTGCTTCTAAACCATTATTGTGTGTTTCTTGGTGGCCGGAAGCAGCTTGTTGCTAAGTAATGTCTCTTTATGCGTTAGCTTGCTCTAATTTTGAATCTTGAAAATGTTCAAATTAATGAGTAGTTTTGCCTTATATTATAGTACTTGGGAGGGTTTGGACTGATGTGCTGGCCTAGATTACGCTACTGTATTGCCGATTTGTAGATTTTTAGAAAGGTAACTGCAGGAGTGTAAAAAAGATGTCATTAAGTGGGGATAAAAGTGTAGTTCTTCTATCTTGTAGCAATAGGACAGGTTTGTAATGATTTTTCTCAGTACTTAGTTTCTTCTTCAAATGACCAAGCAAATTAAAGCCATGATGAACCCAGATCTAGTGTGTTATGGAACTATAAATATAGACAAATACTGCTGAAATGAATGCTTTAGCTTCAGATTTACACTGGTATAAAAGCTGAATGCAAGTTGACCTTCATGTTAAATATTTTTATAACCAATAAGATGGTGTATATATACATTACTTAACTAGTGTAACCACTGCTGTGGTAATTTGAAGGGATGCTCTAGTTCTTTATTGCTTCAAATCAGAATAATAGAAGTAGGGCTCAAATTTATATGCATTAAAAGATTTATAGCCTATTACAGTGAATTAATCTGCTTATGACATCCAATAATAAACATCCTTTGAGTGTGGATTTCAATAATTTGAAAACAGTTCTTCCCATTCTATTGATTTATTTTTTTTTTGTCCTTAGAAGTCCCCATTGGCTGAAGCTCCTTGTATGCTGTATTTTTTTTTTAACTGGGAAAAACTTCTGTATGTTAAGAGAAATCTCCCAAGAGGCTGATAATTAGATGGTAGGATTCTGTGGAGAATGAGCTTGTGAGCTGATAATTTGTCCTGCACTAAACAGTCCTGCCACTATCTGTCAATCATAAACCTATACATTACTGTAAGTGTGGAGGATGCAGGTTGCTTGAATTGTCCCTTGTTGCCAGTCAGTGCAATGCTGGTCTGCTGATCTGGAAATTGGAGGCTTAGAGGAATTTTATTACTGATCTAGACAACTGAGATATTTTATTACTGGGGGAAATGGAGTATACGTTTCATGGCTCAATGCTTGTAATGGTTGGAGATTTCAATCCCTCTTTGGGATAGAGGAAATAGAATTAAAGTATGAGATCCTAACTGATTTGAATCAGTAACTCCATTAAAGTTATATTTATCATACACCTACTGACAGTGATCAAGGTGTCATTTAATAAATATAGCACTGATGCTACAGTGAAATCCATGTCCATACAGAGCTACTGACTACTGAACAATTAATTTTTCATTCTTTACAAACACCTTTTTTTTTTTTACAAATAATACTTGTGGTAGATGGAACTTAAAAGTAATGATATTTGTGTTAGCAGTTAAGTGATTACTGAGATATTGACCTGTGACTTTTCGAAAAATATAATCAAAGAATAGTGTATAGAAAGACGGAAGGTGCTTTGCTAGTGTGTGCTGTGTAAAATGTCAGCTATCTTAAACTTGGAAACAAAACTGCAACCCTCACAAAAGGTAGCATTTTCAGTTTTTGGTATTATACTCGGCACTCTGGATGCTTCTGTATAATTGTATGAGTGTGCTGGTTTTGGCTGGGATAGAGTTACTTTTCTTCCTAGTAGCTAGTAGGGGGCTATGTTTTGGGTTTGTGCTGGAAACAGTGTTGATAACACAGGGATGTTTTAGTTGCTGCTGAGCAGCGCTTACACAGAGTCAAGGCCTTTTCTGCTTCTCACCCCACCCCACCAGCGAGCAGGCTGGGGGTGCACAAGAAGTTGGGAGGGGACACAGCAGGGACAGCTGACCCCAGCTGACCAGGGGGACGTTCTATACCATATGTTGTCATGCTCAGCATATGAAGCTGGGGAAGAAGGAAGGAAGGGAGGGGATGTTTAGAGTGATAGTGTTTGTCTTCCCAAGTAATGGTTATGTGTGATGGAGCCCTGCTTTCCTGGAGATGGCTGACCACCTGCCTGCCCAAGGAAGTAGTGAATGAATTCCTTGTTTTGCTTTGCTTGTGTACATGGCTCTTGCTTTCCCTATTAAACTGTATTTATTTCAACCCATGAGTTTTCTCACTTTTACTCTTCTGATTCTCTCCACCATCCCACCAGGGGGGAGTGAGACAGTGGCTGTGTGGTGCTTAGTTGCTGGCTGGGGTTAAACATCATTAAAGATGACAGAAATTAACACCCTCCCACAGAGATCACAACAAAAAACCAATCAATTTGTTTGCTGAGTCTGTGAAATATTACATGTTCATTAGAAAGCCACTGGGCAGCATAATTGTGTGGAAAACAGACTGCTTACATTTTGGAATTGAAATGTTTCACGCAGCCTGAGTTGGATCCTTTATAATATTACTGGCATGGGCACATTTCTAAGGAGATGCAGCTAACTTATTATTTGTGCATAATAGCAAACTCCCCTAAACTTCTCCACCCTCTGTTTGCTAAAATTCTGAGTTTTGGAAACAATTGGTGTATTTGAAAGCATTTGACACATTGAAATATTTTTTTAATAGCAGGAGGAGCTTGAAATGTTTAAGAATGAGCCTTGACATTTGCAGTATAGGAAATTCATTTTTTTTCCATTTCAGGAAAACATTAATCTACATGCTGCATTTTTCCTTTTTCTTCCAAGCAGGGTCTCATTAAATCCATCTTTTCCTTCACCGTTTCAAACAGTATATCAAATCTGATCCTTGTCCCAGTGATGTAATTTAGAATCTTGCTATTATCTTTAACAGGAACAGACTCTTTAGAAAAGGCATTAGATGAACTGAACTGCAGAAACAATAATGACAAAGTTAGAAATGACATTTTTAGGTAGTTGTAAAAAATTTGCTCCATTCAGCAAACATAAGTCGAAAAAGAAATCAATTGTAAACACACATGGGAAGACCTTGTAATTTTTAAAAAAATCTTAATTGATCTTGTGGACAGATTCTACAGAGCTAGAGAATTTACATGGAAAGGACTTCACCTGTCTTCCTCATGGAAAATGTAATGTTTTGAAGAAATTGGTTTTTTTACAGGTTTTACTGAACAAGTAGATTTTATTGAAGGGGAGGTCTGTAGAAGGAATTATGATGTTCTGCTTAGCATATAGGAATGCTGTGTGGTATCGTTTGACAAAATGTGACTTAAGATGGATACAAAGCACTTGATTGGGACTACATGAGTTGAGATGAGACTTTGAAAATCAGATGTGTGTCTCAAACTTTTAAACGTTCAACAGGAACTTGGCCACCTTTTCTTTTCTTAGTGGTGTGTCCTTGTAGGGTTTTACTTGTAAGAAACAATGTTAACTTTTCTGTTTAAAAGCCGTGCTCTGGAAACTCAGCAAACCCAGCCTGCAATCTTTTATATGTAGTCTTCTTAAAATACGTATATGCTAGTAACAGTATTGAGTGGATATATGCAGTGGCTTAATTTTTGCAGGATAGCATAGAAGATGGGACTGTTAAATGTTTTTGCCATAGGCTCTGATTTAATAAGAAAAAACAATGAAATAAAAAATGAAATCAAATCTTGTGGCATTAGTGGCAGAAATAATGGTATACCACAATGTGGACAGGAACAATGGAAAAAGTGATACAGGAAGCCTCAAATACAGAACTTCAAGTGGTGAACCACATGTCTGTCACTGAGAAGCATGCTTAGACTTGTTCATTTATTCAGATAGGAGGCTGAACATTATTCATAATTAGCAAGCTTTTCACATCTGCAGCAGGCTTGCACTCTGTGGTGCAAGTAGAGATACATAAACATAGAAATTCAGACATGACACAGGTGGAATGGAGCATCAGTTTTGTTCCAGCAATATTGTAAAATGTAAAGGAAATAAGAGTCAGTCTGACTAGGTAAATGAAAGGGGAACTTCAGTGGGAAGAACATAATTACCTGTGTTGCATTTGACCACATCCTTGTGCACTGAGACCAAAACTTCTCTTAAAGGCACCATGAGATTAGAGTACAAATGGTCAGGAACTCATCTTTATCTTTTTCATTTCAGAAGAGTGACTACTACTATTTACATTAATATATCTGAGTCTGTCATCCCCATGGGAATCTTTCAATAGGACAATGTTAAATACTACAGTGTCTGAAAAGCCAGGCTCCTTTGGATAAGAATGCTTATTCTGAATGGTAACACAATGGAGATGATCTGATTAGAAAATTGATTTGTTTTGTGGCACAAGAGTTTGTATTAATAATGTGTAATAAACAGCTGCCTTCTTTTGATGTTGCTTATAGGTAGTGCAATGGTGGATCTTTAATCACAAGAAAAGGCTGTATGTGTATTGAAAACTATAGGACATGATAATTATGAAGCTTTATTATAGTATTAAGTGTAACAGCATCTTAAATATGAGAATCAGTGGCTAATCAGATCATAAAGGGTACTCCTGTACTGGTTGAAGAGCTTTTATCTAAATAAGATTCTATTTGCAAGACAAGCTAGTGTCACAGATTCATTGTGTTAATTGCAGGAAGATGAATCTCAAAAATGGTTTGGTTCAAGACTGGTGTTTCAGTACCTTATTAACAGCAGACAAGTGAAACAGGGAGGTTTTCTGTCCCCTTATTGGACTCAAATGACAGTGTTAAAGCCAACATGAGGAAAGAAACGTTAAGGCAATCTCAAATTTTGTTTTAAGGGAAGCATCATTAGTCTTCAGGAAGAGCTGGGGAAAAAAGTGGTTGATAGTACTGTAAAGAGTTAATGCAACAGATTGTAATCTTCCTTTAAACAGTTGACAGGCAATTTTCTTGATTATATAGGAAGTGGGTTTGAGGGAGAATGGCTTGAATTTATCATATACAAAAAGGTCCAATATTAAATTGGGTAACACTGAGCTTGAGTGTTTGCCAATTCATGGATAATGAGGATACTGTACCTCAGGGGTTTTTTTGTTTTGTTTAATTTCTTTATAGAAAGAAAACAAAACCCTGTCAGAGATTTAGCTTTGCATTTCCAGTGGGAATTCCTGCCATAAATGCTGAATGTGTTTATCCAACCTGAAATTTTTGGTAAACAAAAGCTGAATCAATAAATGTGAAAAAAGATACAATGTACATCTGTTTTGTCAGGAAACATTCAAAACTAGTTTATGAGAGCACTTAAAATCCAAAGCACTTTGAAGCCCGAACTTGCTGAAATGAAATCGAAAACTCTTGTTGCATTTCATGGGCTTTGGATTAAGATCCAGTTCATCAGAACACTTGAAGCATGGGCTTAATTCTAAGCATGTTGATGATTTCATTAATTTAATGGAATTGTTCATGATGTTGAGTGCTTTCAGAGCTGTGCAAGCAGATGTGAAGTCACTGTGTGGGTAGGTTTCCATTGCAATGTAGAGTTGCAGATGACCAAGAACTGGAGCAAAACAGAACAGACAAGTAGAAAATCTGTTTCCAAAACTGTTAGGCATCCTGTTTCTCACAGAGGTTGTCTACTGTTGTTTCTCTTTTTCTGTAATGAAAGTGACTTCCAGTGGTGTAATTAGCTAAGTGAAGCTGCCCCCAAAATAAGATCTGATGTATTCATTTGTGATGTAGAGCAGATATATATTCTCTGTGTATAGCCTTGTTGTATTTTTAGCTGTATTATGCTTGTTCTGTGTAGTTGCATGTTTTAAATTTAGAATAAGGTGATAGTCTATTCATATGGGACAGGAATTCATGGCTGTTGCTTATGCATAATAAATGTCCCATATGTTATAGGACAGCCCCTAACTGTATTATCGAAGGTTTCTTTTTCCCAAGCTTGATATCCTTTATTCAGGTTATTGTTTTTCAGTACTAAATAGAAGATAATTAGACGATAACTGTGTCCTTTTCATTATTTCTGTGACTTGTCATGATGTGCTTGTGTAATCTTTCCTCTGCTGTTAGCAATGACAAAAGGAGAAAGGTGTACAGATATGTTAACAATACTTTAGATATTTCTAAGGTCTTTTTTCATATTATAATATGAAAAAATAAGGCTTTACTCTGAAAACAAACTTGGGCAAGGAAATTGCATTCTGATCTGATTGTTTTTTAGAAAATCCAGAGTAGTCAGATTTTTCTAGTCTAAATGTTGAGAAATTTCTGATTTCCTTTCACAGATTAATATATCACATGTCCTTTGTTCTTTTAACCATACTTAATTGACAGTTTGACTGTGAACAATTACTGTTATTTTCATGGGTATGTGAGCACATCTTTTCAATGTAATTCAAGTAGGACTTACTTCATTATAATCTTATATAGGATGGCTAATGATAAATAAGCTGGCAAAGTTGAAGAATAAATCTGTCCCGTAAAGTTTTACTTTAAAAAGGAGTTTTCAGAAAAAATATATGCATAAGACCAAAGACTTAAACAAGTTGATTAAAAAATACCACAGCATAACAAGTCCTGCAATTTTGCGGGTGCACTGAGAACTTGTTTTTCCCTCCCAACAGTGTATGAAATTAAGTTGCTATTGACTTTCACCTACAGCTATGAATGTGAAGTCCAAACCACTGTTCAGCCAGAATAACAGTTTGTTTGCATTCATTTAGCGTGTACATGAGCAAAAAGCATATACAGCAAAGCAAGTGACACATTTTCCTGTAAGCCATAACAGATCTTATTAGGGAGGGCAACTTGAATAAATTTTCAGAGCAGCAGCTAATTGCTATAAATGTTACTGGTTCCTAAAGAGTTCTATTTCTTGTCTATATATTGCATTTGTGTTCTTTGAGCTATTTAACTACACTAAAAGTTACTTTGCACTTGAGATGATGTTTACTCATCTTATGGAGTGAAATGTAGCACTTGTCCATTTTCTATTTTAAGAAAAAAAGACATTCTGTGTGACTTTAGATTGCTTTTGAACTTGTACCAAACAGTATTTAGTGTTACCTCCCTTTAGGAGTAAGGGCTGTAGAATTAGGCTGTATTATTTATATTTCAGGTTTTGCTCTGCTTATTTCTGTAAAATCTCCTTTTAAACAAAAGGAGAGGATTAAAGGTTATGGTCAAAAAAGCAATACCCACATAATGGAAAAAATGTTCTAGTAGAAAATTGGGCTGCTTGTCCTTAATATTGGATGCTGTGCTGCCTGTAACTTCTTGAATGTTAAATAATAGTTTGTAAGATTATTTGACCAGAATCTTCAAACATGTGAAAGGTGTGTGTTTCAAACTTGAGGGGAAAAAAAAAAATCCCTACATACAGAATTGCTGGGTATTTAGGATAAATATGTTTATCTAAAATTTAGGGAGGTCTGTCTTCCTGAATGAGGGATTTCAACATAAATACTTGATTTATTTGTTGTTTGGTTAAAATAAAATGAACAACTCATGGTAGCTGGCAAACACCATCTAACATATTGATAATGCTTGATGAGAGATTTTAATGAGGTTTCTATCTAGCTATTCCAGTTACATTTTTCGAAGTACCCCACTGCCATTTACTATGGAGGTGGAGGAACAACTTTTGTTACAGAAAACAAGCTTGATTTACTAATATTTAGGGAGCAATTGAAGCCTGACAGTGTAGTTTAAAACAAAAAAAGAAAACCAGGCAAAAAAAACCCCGAACAAAGACCAACAAGCAAAACCAAAAGTAGACTTTACAGGAAGATGAAGAGCAATGTCTTTTCACCAAAGAAAAGACACTTACAACAAAGATCAAAGGCGAAAAGCAGTGGTGGGCGTCTGACACCCGTTAGGTGGCTTCTGTCCTCATCAGAGCCCACCAGGGTGCTGGAAAAGTTAGTTTTAAGTTTCTTGGTCCTCTGATGGATCTTTCTCATGAATTTTTGAAGTACACGGACAAATTAGGATTAGACTGTTTATATCCTTGATCCTCTTTTTTTGCATTCTCAGTAATGGCTTAACTTATCTCCCAAGGTTAATACCTATTCTTGAAAGAATTTGGCAAAACATTCATAACTGAAAATAAAGACCTGGAAGTTGCTGAAAATACTGATGGCAAGTATTGGTCGAAATTACATGTCTCAAATGGGAATTTGAGCTGATAAAAAAACCTATTATGTAGCTTGAAACTGTCAGTATCTCTGCTGTTGTGTGTCTGTCTTAATGACCATTTCCATGGTTTCTCCTCCTAATTTAATTCTGAGTTGAGGTTTTCTAAGTAATATGTTTATTAGACAGCAAATAACTCTGGAATGATGGCAGAAACGTTTTGGTGTTGGTGAGCTGAATTTAAACTAAGGTTTAAGAATAAAAGCACTCCAAGAATAAACTAGATTTTTTTTCTTAGAGGCTAGTACCAGTGTATTTAGCATAGCAGCACAGCCCTGCTTTGACTGTGGAGTTGCGGGGGCTGGGGTGGGGAGAGGAGGCATCTTTTCAGTGCTGCAGCATTTGCTAAATGCGTATACAACTTTGGTGTTCAAAACAGACTTACCAGCATAGATATTAATACAGAAGGCTTAGAAATTAAGCCTTTAGTTTAAATGAAGACACTAAAATTCCAGAATTGAACATGAAACAGAAGGGCTCCTTTTGGCAAACTAACAAACAAAAATGTTTTCCTGTTTAGAAAGACCAACTCTTGGAAATATACAGTCTAAATAAAAAAAGGTCTGCAGTGTGACTAAAGTTTAGGAATGAAAATATTCTTACATAAACATAGGCATAATTTTGAAATTCAACTGCCCAAGAAACAGCTCATGCTCAGAGTAAGAGTAATTTGTATTACTAAGAAAGTCTGTTCCTGCTGGTGGTAACTTCTAGCTTAGGAGAAAATTTATACAATTTCCTTGCTGCTCTTGAGTTAGTTGGAGTAGAAACCAAGCAGGTTATGATCACTTGGGAAAAGAGCAACTGTTATGCCCTGTGGCCAATAAACTCAAAATTTTCCAGGCTTCAGGAACTACCCATCTATATTTAACAAACTAAACAACCCTCTTGCAAACTCCCATTAAAAAAAATTTATAAGGAAGCGTACAAAGAAATTTATCTTAATTTTTCTGTGATGTAGGCTTCTGTTAGCTAAATCTTATGGAAATTTACATGTGCCAAAACATATTGTTTGCATATACTTATCTGTAGGTGATTGTAGTTGTGCCTTATGCTATGCAAACCCAAGAATTACTCAAATGTAGGTTCTTGAGAACCTGTGTTTTGCTCTTGTTAGTTCCCTACCTGCACCCTCCAAGGGTATAAAGCTCCTGTAACTTTGTTGTTAACTTGCTCTTTCCCTTCAGCAGACTAATTTCCTTTTTTTGCATAAGTAATTGGAATGCTGATACCTCTGCTGCCAGGCTGACTGGTATTACTTCATTACTTTCTGACTGCCAGTGTCTGCCTACTGTCTCACATGGTGCACCTTGTTTGTGCAAATAGACATGCACACAAAAAAGTAGACCTAATTAAAGTTTGGGCTCATTAGCACTGAATCCTGTAAAACTCCCTTCAGCAATGCAGGATTAGATTTAATTTTTAGTAATATGTTGAAACAAATATTCTTTCACTCGTGAACACCCAATTCGGCAGCATAAGTGATGAGAACATTTGTTGAACTCATTACTTGACTACATAGTTTTTTTAGTTGTTTATTCTATTTAATGTGAAATTGAAGGAATATATATAGTGCTTAGCAATCAAAAAATAATAAATATATGTAGTGCTGTAGTTAATAACTGTTAATGATGTACACACTTGTATGAGATTGGTGCTGCCAAGGTAAATGGGACTATCACACCCTTAATTTAATTAACCAAGGGTGATTGAGGAGGCATATTCCACAACAAGCAGACTTCTATGTATAGATCTAGTAGAATCTATAGGTATTTAATCATTGTCATTGCCAGTGTGCTAAATGGTGCTTTGTTTTTTTTTGTAAAAGTGTGTGAACACATGCACAGAGAACTTAATTTTTAGATCTAATATAACTTCTAGTAAATAGTGGAGTATGTGGGTAGAACTATGTAAATTTACACTAGTTGAGCTCTAAGTAACAGAGGAATATTTTAATGGAAATGCTACCCTTTGTAGATTTTGAAGGAAAAAACTGAAAAGCCATTTTGAGGAAGGAATTTCTGTCTAGCTAGTGTTCACAGAAAAAAACCCAACCCCTTCTACATGACCTTTAGATAAAATCTATGAAGTGTTGACCTTTAATTGCTAAATGCCTTTTAAATTGAAATTTGGAGGAGGGGAACAGCACAAAAATTCATCAAAATGTGATATATCTTAAGCTTAGTGCTCTCTGCATTATGTAATAACAATAGACATAATCTTCTGGCAATGAAAACCAAAATGTGTTTTCTCAACAGTTGATAGGCCCTAACCTGAGTAATAAATATTGTGAATATTTGCAGATATGGTCTGTCTGTTTAGTTAAAAGACTCCTTTTGTCACCTACTTCAGGAATTATTTGGAAAGCTAAGTATTTGACTGCTAGTAGTTTTAGTCTGTCCTCTACACTCCTGCATTTGTACCTTTGTGTATCTTTAATTATGAAAGAAAAATACTTCTGTTTATCCAAGATGTTACTTGAACAAAACTACATTTCCATAAATTCTTTGGCTGCTTTTTTCTTCTCTTATTAAAAGCTTCCTTTTTAATATTCTGCCAGTGCACGAGTTCAGGGACTCTGAAAAAGGAAGATGATTGTTTCTTGTCCAGTCTTGCAACTGGAATAATTGATATTTAAGTTAAAACTTCCTGTTTCAACTTTCAACCAAAATACTATTAATAAAAACTGTCAGATCTTTTTCATGGACTTACTTTTTATGTTTAAGGCCAGAGGTTATCATTAGATCACATAGTTTGATTAATATATAGCAAATAAGTGATTACCTGTCAAACAAATTGGCTCTGGGCTATGGCCAAGAGCAAGAAATATTAGGAGCCAGGCAAACATAATTTGAGATTAATGGAAATAATTTTGAGATTAGAAGCTGATTCTCCAGATACTGGCAGATGGAATTGCCTTTCCTTCCCTGTAGTCTCCCAGTTTATGTAGTATAAAGAATATTACTGTTCCTGTAAGAGGATACTGTTCATGTCTGGTGACGTAAGACATATTGATACCTACTTCTGTCTTTAAGAAAGAGAGGAGGAAAAATACTTAAGTAAATTGCAGAGCAGTCCTGGGGTCTCTAATCTTTCACCTCCTTGTTTTGTGTTGAATGTACACTTGCAATTAACAGAGAAAATGCTGATGGTTTGGAATCTGAGGTTTTTAGAAAGTTTCACAGCCTGTTTCCTAGATGATTTGTGAGCTGCTCTAGCTGTATTCGTGGTGCTCTTCAGGAGTATATCCTAATTTTATGATTTGTAGTATGTATAACAATGTTATCCAGCAAAAAGTCTAGAAAAATAGATGCATAAATTAGGAATTACTGATGACACTTAAATAGCGCTGTAGTTTGTTTTTTAGTGTAAGTAACGTGCTTATGTCAGCTTAAATTTTCTTTGCCCTGCTAAATCTTCTTAAATTCCAGAGAAAGTTAAGGTGTTTTTTTATTAAAGACTTTGGGGTTTTTTTAAGGACAGGAGGTGTCCTATAGCCATGAAATTCAGTATTGTCTTACAGGAGGCCTCCAAACTCTGGGAGTTGCTAACTGTAAACTACAGAATCAGAACATGTATTCACAAACACTTGTTCCAATGCAGAGAGAGTTTATTTCAAAATCTGTCAAGAAAACTGAGCCTTCTGAAAGGTTGTTATTCTCTGTCTATAGAGCCATGATAGGGATGAGGATTCTCTTTTATGTCAGATATTTGTCTCTGCAGATATGAATGCTATAATCAATGCATGAGGGAGCAGCGCTCATTTTCTCCTACTAGCTTTTCTGTGTACCATTCCTTCTAGTCAGACACGTGTGCAGTTTCTTTGCAAGAAATGCTCTGTGCAACCATTAGTATGACTTTTTTTTTTTAATAGCAGCTTGTGTTTGCTTGAGGGCTCTATCATCAATCTACTTCTGTGAATTTCCCTCTGCCTCTATTCGTTCTACCAATGCTGGATACAATTTCTGTGTCATGAAATAGCTGCTGTGGACTGCTATCAAGAGGATATGTGAAAAGCTATGAAAAAATACAGTAAGAACACATGAAGTCATGTTTAACTTTGTTTGCAGCTTATTATCACTAAAAGAGATAAAACTCACTGAATTTTGCAAGTCTGGGAGTCAAGATGAGATGTGAAACATTGGACCACTTCCCATGTAATATTTTTTGGGACTGCTCTTTGCTAATACTTAGTCTTCCCCATTCCATCCCTGAGCTGAGCTCCAAATCTGTTTTTGGAGGTAGTTGATCATCTATGTCTCTTAGTTTCGGATGCTCCTGGGGAGATGAGCACACCCCTCCTCTGTTTTCCTCCTACTGACATGAGCATTTCGGTGAGAAAATAAGGTAAACCATCTTGTCTTCTCTGTTTTTTGCTCTGTGATTTGACATACCTCTCTTCCTCCATTGGTGTTGAACCAGTCATCTTCCTACTAAGCCCAAGTAACCTTCTTTGACTTTCCTCCTCAGGCTGCTCAGCAAGTCCCTACCACTGCTCACTTCTTTTATCTGCCTTCATGCTTTGCATGAACAGATGGTGGCTCTTACAACTTTTGTTGTGTACAACCAAAATTCAGCCTAGCATAGCACTTGTTTAGTTTGGACTAAAATATCCCTTCACAGATCACGGTTTAGGCAATTCAGTTGCCATCAACCTTACATCTATTAAGTCACAGATAGCCTTAGAAACTCATTAAAAGGCACTGGACTTTCTCAGTGATTCAATACCATAGATTCATTATACGATGCTCAACTCTCTCCACTTGTAAAAATGAAAAATACTGCTTTTGAATAATAACATCCTCTAGCTGACACTACTTTTATGCTCTATCAGGGATATGTTTTGATGTGGGGGAAAAAAATTAGCAGAAAATTCTGTTTAAAAATATAACTTGCTTTCTTGACTGTACCAGCATGCCGTTGTTTCCTTCTGCAGACTATCTTGCCTTACTGCTACTGTGAAATAAGCAATTGTCTTTTGATCACGTGGTTTAAAAAAAGTTTGATCACTGATAATGAGAGAGAACTACCAAGACATCAGGGAAAGATCTGGATGCAATATTTCGCTATAACAAATTATTGTTTCTTTCCCACAGGTGATATATAATGCTTCATTCTGTAGCTGGCTGCCTAGCAGCTTGAAATTAGCAGCTGAATGTCCTTCGTTCATCCTTTCGTCAATCATGCCTTGTATTGTGTTTGCCATTTCCAGTCCTGGATCAGCCCAAAACCTTTGTTGTGGTACAGTAGTTGCTGTCTGGTTGTGCTAAATGTCTGTTCCTGTTTAGGAAGTAAAGTTTACAGTTGTCTCCTGGGGAAGGAAGCTGTTCTATGACAACTGATCATGTAAGTACTAAATTTTAGAGATTAATTTTAATCCTGGTAAGGAACAGCTGTTAACAGTTATTCTTTGCAGACTTGTAAAGCCTCCAAACACCAATCATTTGTTTCCCTTCATTTGATTCTAGTTTAAGAAGAAGAATTTAGTATAAAACCTTTTCATTCCTTCTTGAACGGTTCATCACTAGACACTTAGCTCTGGCAAGGAAGCTAATGCTGAAAGAAGCTAAATAGCTACTACATGCTATTTAGTCACGTAGTAGTTCTGGCTTGCAGAGCTCCTGTTCTTGCCTGTTTGTTCCTGCCTCTGTTGTTTTAGTAGACCTGTAAAACAGTCCACTGTACAAGTGTTCTGTGCAGATGTGGCAGGGACTGAATCAGGGCACCTATGTGGGTAAAGAATAGTATCTTCTCTTTATTTTACCCAGGCCTCTGATTTGATTCTGAATTCAGCCTTACAAACAGTTTTATTGGCACAAGGAATTTATTGGAATTACAATAGTTTGAATAAAATTGAATACGAATTGAAACCTTTTTTTTTTTTTTTTTACAGTTATGGTGCTTTATTTTTTGAGGTGATTTTTCCTTTTAACCTATTTCTTGGTGGTAGTTGAAAAAGGATATAGCGATCCTAGTGAGAATCTCTTCTTGGTTTAAAAATTCTTGCGTGGTATTGATGCCTCTCTTTAGATTGAAGAAATGAAAGATCACTTAAACTCTGTGCAATTCCTTTAGTTATATCTAGGACTTTACATCCACTGTATCTTTTTTTGACTAAAATTTTGAGCAAGATACCCAATTACTACTTTGAAGGCATTCTAGTGATATTACACTTGTCAGGACAGAATGTCTTTAATGCTTCTTCAATGCATGCAGGAAATATCCAACCAATAATCTTTTTAAAATGCATGAATGGGGAAGCTTTGTTTACTTCTGTGGCCTATTCCTCAGCCCAAGTGCTAGGAAGGAGCAGAAAAGTGAGGTTCTAGACACAGTTGCCCAGTCAGTAAAGACACTTGCCCTTGCACGTAGTTGTAAATTTCCTAAATTGCTGTTTTAGATGTGCTGTGTTACCTTTAAAAAGACATTTAAAACAATCTCTCTCTAAAATTTTCTGGCTTAAGTGCTGGGAGAGTGGTGGGCAGATGAAGGAAGAGGAAGTGCTAATATGAATAGTGACACAGAATATATGGTATTACCATGTACCAAAACTGATCAACTTCCCAGTATTTCTGCAGCATGTATACTACTTACCATAACAAAAAAAAAGGAGATTTGAATTTTCTCAATTTGACAGCAGTAGTATAAATTCACAGATCCATTCTAACTTCATATTGTCATAAATAAATGTATTTTAAATGTGATTATTGCAAGGTGGGTTTAATTACTAGGTATGTAATCACTGAAGTTCTAAGAGATTTTAATTAACTCACAGGGACTATTAAACAAATTTGAATTGCTGCTGTAAAGCTAGTTACAGTAATTTCAGAGGAAGTTAAAATATATGTCTGTGTGTTTATAAAGGCTACAAATTGCTGGTATTTCACTATGCAGGTCCAAGTAGATACCCAAGAAAACACCAGAGTTGGAGTGTCAGAGGGAAAGATAATTATTTATGCTGATTAATACATTATACTCAAGTCTTGAAGGAAACAAAATCTGAAAATAAAGGACTGGGGCTATCATTACAATTATTATCAGTGTCTGATGATACAATGTCTTCCTGTGTTCTTGCTGGTAAGCTAGGTGGTGTATAGGTTTCAGTGTTACAGTTGTTATCTTTAATTCAACTTTTTGTTTTGTTGTGAAATTCTGCCTGGGAGCCCTACCCAATTTCTAGTAAAGCGAGTTAAATAGCTATTCCTATCTGGGAAGAGCTAAAGGTAAAATAATTCTCCCCTGTTGCTTCAGTTCCTGTGCTGTGTGAGCACTGTTTATGTGAGTTTTGTTCTCCTGGTCTTGGAGTGGAATTTCATGTTCCAAAGACTATTAAGGAATAGAAGTGGGTGTTTTACTCTCTTCTGTAAAGTGTTACGTTTAAGGTACAACAGCTGAGTGACCTGAACTGAAAGTGCAGGGATGCATGGCATGCTTTAGTTCTTGGGTGGCTTGCTGTACACTTTCAGACCTCAGCATTCCTTAAGGCTCTTATTGGTAAACAAGAGATGCTAAAACAGTTTGTTCTTAGGCGTAGGGGAAGGCTTTGTGACTGGCTGTATCTGTGCTGTACTTTGTTTCTATCAATGTAAGCACTGCTCTTGTTTTCCCTGTATGTAACTAATGTATTTTATTACCTGGAACTCTCAGGCTGCTCTTTTGTTGCAAAACCAACCAATTAATTGTACCAGTTTATCTTACTCAGTGTGGTTCTTATTCAGAAAAATTTGGAAGTAGTTAATTTGGAGTACAAATATGAGCAGATGATACAGGTGATTCTTAGTTTCCTTTTTTCTGAAGTTTGGTGTACCTCTGCAGAAAGGGAAGGGAGCTCCTCAGATTAAAAGAATGTGTAGTTAGGGCTAACAAAATCAGTGCTTTTTCTTGTTTCAAAACAATGCCATGGTTCTATGCCAAAAGCATCTTTGAAGCTATTGCATTGTCTAGCTGCATTTAGATAACGTCCACAATAAAAATGACCATAAATGTTGAATAATTTTAAAATAGCAATATCTATTTCACTTGATAGTTGGGTTATAGGACTTTTCTCATCTTATACAGTGTATTAAGAGGTGAAGTAGTGGTGTCAGAGTAATTCCCAAAGCTGTATATGTAGACTGTGACCAAGAAGAGCATCCTCATGATGTTCCCTCATGCACAATTTGCTGTGTTTGTGCTGCAATGAGATGTGAAATAATTTTCTTTGTATTGGTAAGGCACTCTTTATGCTTTGCCTGCTTAAAGGCAGTAGGGTTTAAGTACTGTAGTCTGAACCTCGCTGTTTGCATATTCCAAACTCTTGTGTAAATGTTGGAAGAACTGTAGGGGAATATAAAGCTGGAGAACAGCTAACAAGTGGAAAAATGGAATAGGAGCCTTGTTGGTATTTGAAATGAACGCCAAAACTGCAGTTCACTTCTGGATATGGATACAGATTTTTATCTTAGAAACCAGCTATTCAGTTTGGTGTCGATCCCTAGATAAACCACTATTTTTTTTGTCTTCATTAGAACAAAAGTTGTACCTGCTTGTTGGAAACAATGTTCCTGGGAGAAAGAATTTTGCCCTGGCTGTCAGAAAAAGCCATGAAAAATGCAGTTGCTTTCACTTTTATACCTATACACTCATATTGTCTCTGTCTTCAGTCTACTTCTCAGTGATGTTTTAAAATATCTCTTAATCTGGGACAGAATATCCACATTTGTGAGAAGCTATTGGTTGGTATTGGGGGGGGGGAAAGAGGGAGAGAAGCAACAGCATTTTCAGCTGCTAAACAAAGTTGGAATTTCTTATTGACTAGTGAAGGAACTCCAGGAAATGCCCAAGTACCAAAGGAATCTGATGAGACTGATTCAGTTGCTTATGTTGCTTGCCTAGGGAATGGTGCAATCCGTACTCTGCAATGATTACATTTTTGAGTGACTTTGGAAATTTTTATTACTAAAGACAGGTTTTCTTTGAGAACTCTGTAGAATGCATCAGAACATAATTGCTGAAATTTTTGTTTTGAAAGAGGTTTCTAATCTGTGGTAGAATTTTTTGGTTAAAAACAAGCCAAAAATGACTTTATGCTATCCATCTGCCTTTTGTTTTAGGGGAGACTAATCTATTTGCTTTTATGTGTATGGAGAGATTTACTTTTATTTTGATGTGACTGACAGGTACTTTTTCACAGCTTAAGCTTTGGATTGATTTTAAAATTATTTTAGACCTTACTTAAGAGTGTGCTCTTGGAAGCTCTCATTTCTGAGACAAGATACAAAGTTTGGTTAGATTTTAAGTACTTGATACATATTTTTTTTTTTTTTTAACTTTAACAGATGGATGAATTTTGTCTTGTGTCCTGACTAATGTGAACTTGGATAAAATTATGCTTGCCTCCTGTTGATCTGGGTAAGACAGTCATACCCTGTTCCTGGCTATTTCCAAGTTTTACACAATACATTGTTAACAAGACTGTTTTCATTCAGTGAAGGATGAACTGATCCCTGTGTATAGCTTGTAAAGCCACAAGGATTCTCTGGAATGAAAGGTGCTAGGTAAATATCAAACATTAAACCTATGCCACTTTTGTAGCAGTTACGTATAATTGATATTTTCTAATATCTATATTCATTGCTATATTTCTAGGTATAATAGGCTTTTTTTGTATTTCTAGATGAAAATACTGAATTGTTTCTCTCTAACAGGTCTCCTAAGTTTGTAGAGTGTACAACACAATCTGATTAGTCTTTGCAGTGTAGAATACATCCAAAATTCCAGTTATTTTGGCACCAGCTAAATCTATTAATAAACTGAGAATTTGGTAGGGGGATAAGTCTGCTGTTCCGTATTTTAGTCATTCTTTATCCACCAGTGTAAGGTGAGAAATTCAGTGATGATTTTTCCTTTTCTGTGTTAGCCATTGATTGGGGCAAAAGTAAGACCTCCAGTTTTCAGCACTGTATAATTTAATCTGCAGCCAAAAGTATGGTACATATAGTAGTTGTAAAGGAATCAAACTTAAAATTTTAATGTGAGGGCTAAAAATAAATTTTAGATAATCAACATTATTCTAAATTGTGTAGTTGAGATCTATTTGGCAGGAAACATGTTTCTAATTGTGTGATTTATGTGCATTTTTATTTTATATTAAGGCTCATATGTAGCGCACAATTCTTTCTAAATATTTGCTAAATAGAAAAGTCATTTTTTAATTATATATTGATATATGATTATTTGCAACCATTGGAAATAGGTGAAGAAAGGCTAAGGCCCTAAGTTATTTGTTACTTTAGATAATGTTAATCAATGTTATGGTTTGTGGGTGACATCTTTCTTTGCGAACAAAATGTAAGGAACACTGTGGAAAAGTACAGAGGAATAAAGAGAGGAACTGCAGCACACTGCTTGCTGAATTTCTATAGATTTGCAGGCTTTAAGTGTGTGCTAATTAAGTGCTTTGGTGAATTGGAGCCTAAAGGTTATGTTCATTTGTTTTGGAAGAAATCAATAGAATTGGAAGAGTATAGATTCTTTTGTTATGTGGTGGTAGTAAACTTCAGGCATGGCAGTTAACAGATTAACTTTTTAGGGGAATTAGGACCTTAAGTCCTGTTCTCAGAAGCAATATAAGCAGATCTGACAAAAGTTGCTGCTTCTAAAGCATCTTCAATTTTGATATTAAATAAGAAAATCAAATACATCAGACTTATTTACCTTTGAAAATGTTGACTTTTTCCCCACCTAAAACTTGGATCAATAAAGAAGGAAACTACCTTTTTTCTTACAGAAACTTGTAATTACCTGTTGTCCATTGCCTATTTCAAAATAGATTCTGCTATTTACAGAAAATGTAGAAAAGTAACAATATACTTTTAAAATTGTATTTTCTTATTTTACAGCGTAGCTTTCCTCAACATGGTGACCTTTGTCTTGAGTAGAACCTGTCTGTAGATTTCTGAATTTTCATAAAGGGCTGTAATTGTTATGCTACTTTTAGGATGGGAATATTTGAATTGCTGATATGAAATGTCATAAAACTCTTCAACTGATTTGAACACTGAATTTGTTTCTGCTGACATTATAATCTACATGAGCACTTTGTGAAAGGCAGCACAAGAATTAGGCTGAATGATATTCTAAAATACTTCAGAGAAGTGAAAAGAAGAGCTTATGCTTTTTTGGTTCAAATAACACCTCATTTTATGGAAAGACGAGTCACACAGGTCTTCACTGCAAAACCATTTTGCTGTAGGTGGTTATGCACAGACAGTGTTAAACATGAACAGGCAAATATAGATTTAAAACCCAACATTTTTCATGTTTGAAACAACATGCTTAAAACTCAAGGTATATGCTTTTGCTGTTCTGCTAAAACATGGCTCAGTGTCAGTATGCTAAATAATAATAAGGGTTGCAGGTAGAGGTAGACAGGTAGACATTTTAGGTTATAGAATGACTGCTCTTAAACTATTAAAATTAATGATCTTCACTACTATCCTTACTCAGGATCAACTCTGGATAATATGGGAGCTGTTAATATTAAGGAAAATCATTATACGATTAATTTCTAAGAGGAGGAATGTTACTGAAGGTCATCAAGTTGTCCCATGTATGTGAATTGTATGAAATATCTATACTATATAATATTGCCAAGAACATAAAAATAAGCAGGCTAGATGTGTGGAACTGGTTCTAAATAATTGCATTTTTTTGTAAATTAATGCTGCTTTCTGACTTGTCCTAGAATTAACAAGCAATCATATCTTGACTTGACCAGCAAAGTAAAGAAGTTTCCTAAATGCTCTGTTTTCAATGTGATTATGTTCAGAGAGCTGTTGTATTAAATTACAAAAAATAATATGACTTTAGTATTTGTACTCTGTATTTATCAAACAGTAAAGGATGAGAACTGGGAAGATATGATGACAGTCTAGTTGTTATAACCTAATGAAAAATAAAGCCAAGTTATCTGTGTAGATTTTTTTTTCTTACTCAAACAATTTGAGTTAGAAGTTTTTGAAAGGGATCCTAATGTAATGAGAAAAACTTGAATTTTTAAAATGCTTTTTGATTCAGGCTTGTTAAATTATTCTTACGCCTTATTCTTTTCTGTTATTAGCTAATATAAAGCTTAATCAATAAGCGGATGTTAGTCTGTGTCATGTCACACTGACTTCCCGGGAGATTTCTTTGCATGGTGTATTACAAACTCATACCAGTACCAAAAAAGACACAGGATTAATATTGCTCCATCTTTCATTCATGATAGCAATCCAGCAATGACAAATGTTTCCACATTTAGCAGTAGAAAGGTACTATGGCTGTTTGAACTGTAGTAACTGACATGTAAAGCAGAATTAGCATGCTCTCAACTTGTTTCCCTTCAAATCTGATTTCCTTTCAAAACAAATCATCTAGAGTCTAAAATTAATGGAAAGGTGGGTGTCGCTTTGTTTTGTTAACAACTGCAGATAGGTGATTCAGGCCCTTTGATATATTATTTTTGCTAACTAGTTTTTCTTCTATGCAAAGTAATGCAAGGAGTTTTTTTCAGGGCTAAAGCTTTTTTAAAAAAAGCTTCTATACTAAAAACATTTTACACACAGTAAAGGAGCTTGGGTTTTGATATTCTTGGGGTGTAACTAGAGAATATCTTTACTCAATGGTAAAAATAACTTGGAAAATATTGTAGGTTGTTCCCTGGAAGCAATCACTTTCTGTGTAAGCATCTTGTATGTTCCAATATGACAAGTTAACAAAAAGTCTGGTATACTGTGGCCTGTACAGAATCTTTTATCTCTGTTTAGTCTGTGGTGAAGTGTTACAATGATGAATGACTTTCAATTCCCACACTTTCCTTTTCTGGCACTAACAAATTTTCACTCGGTGCCAAACTTTCAAGTCAGACAGATTGTACTTTTCAAACTGAAAAGTCCCATTATGGGACTATTTGAAAACTGTGCTGACAGTAGTAAACCTGAATAGATCATTATTTGTAGTTTTTCCTCATCTTTTCCTTTGTACTCCAACTCCTGTAATTAAGTCTTCTGCTATAAGCAAGTCAGCAATAGTTTTCTTGCTAGATTGTCAGTACACATAGATATCTGTGCTCATATTCATGATACACTCGTGACGTACTCTTGTACCAACCAATATATTTTCTTTTAGAGTAAAAAAAACCTCTCTAAGAATCTGCAGTGGTACTTCAACTTAAGTTATGAAGGGCTATGATTATTGTGGAAGCCCAGCATCTTAAAATACAGCTTTCACAACTTAAATACAAATTTACACTGAACATCTGTTAAATAAAAATATAAAAAAAATTCTTTAGGGTAGGAGAAAAGAATAAGAGAGAAAGTTAAGTCTTACCAAACTTCTGTTTGGTAAGTAGAATTTCTGTAACAAGGATGTTTAAAATTTTTGAAGTCACAATGTGAGGTGTTTAAAGAAAATGAAATATTGGAATGTAAAGTTAATTTTGCAATTCTATGAGATTTTTTAAAAATCTGTAATCTTTTGTCTATTTACAGTATAAAGGGCTGTATCCTATTTTTTACAAGACTAGATTCCTATGCTATTTCTTGAGGCATAAGTTATACTTTCTAAGTTCTCTTTTATTCCATCCAACCACTAGTTACTATCCCCATGGTTGTTTTTCCTGCCTCTTCATACTATTCAAGAGGCAAGATGTGACTTTTTGTTGTCCTCTATCCGTTTGCTTCTGGGTATATAATGAAGTTCTAAGCAAAACAAACAAACAAAAAACCCCCCCCAAAACAAAACCAAAAAACACCGTTTGTCATTACTGTTCCTTGACTATATTTCTTTTTTTCTTTTCTCTTCCATAATAAAATCTTCAGAGCAGATGCAGTTTCTTTTTGAGGAGCCTCACCATGTTGTGAGAATATTCATAAATAAATAATTCTTATTTGCTGGAAACGTGAATAGACCTTGGTGTTCTGATAGTCCAGCCAGGAAAACTGGAACACAACACAGGCTGGGCCACAGTGTGATAGCTGTTCTGCTTAATCTTTAAAAGAAAATTAATAAATTTACATACGTAAGCACTTGAAAATTAAGAAATGCTAACAGTGTAGTTTTATGCAGTTTTAACTTAGTCCTTTAACAGGTTTATCTGTAGGTCTCCAGCATTATATGAAGCAGAATCTTGCATAAGAAACTGTGTGTGTCTGCCTAATCAATTTAGGCTCACTGAATACATATGTTTAAAGTTATGTGAGAGTTAATTCAGCCTTGTGTAAATTACAATTAGGATAATGGTCTGATTTTTCTTCTTCTCTAATGAAGTCTAATGAAATATTAAACCCTTTAATGCCAAATTTTTTTTGGACTTCCATCAGAAGTGATGCTATCTTACATTATTTCCTTAACATAATAAGGAAGGTATGAAAATATCAAATATTACTATAGAGATTTTTACGTTTGGGGTATTATTGGGAGACCTGTAGGATACAACTAATGATAGTCAATGGATGCCCATGGTTTCACTCATTCTGAGGCACATGAAACCAGTTTCTGTTTTCTGTGTTAAAACAATTGCTTTATTTTCCTGAGAATTCCTTTGGAGACTTCCATTCAGGTAATTTACACTGCTCCCTTCTCCTAAGTTTTCTATTGTAATTTGCAAAGCCTGTGTATGTACCCAGTGAGGCTGCAATAGGTTTAGAGACCAGTTGGTCAAAAGTCAGATTCAAGTTGCATAAAGCTATTTATTTTTGGTTTTGTGAAAGGGGAATAGTATACTAAAAAGTTTTTGTATCATTGACTTTTGTTATGCAGTTGAAAGCACCATGATTCAGTGTAGGCTTAGAAATTATTAATTACCTTTCTTTTTTTGAAAATAAGATAAATGTTAAGTGAATCATTATAATGAGTGATTTTTTTTTTTTTTTTTGCCACTATTTGAGTTGCAGGCCTTGATGGCTGTAGGAGATTTTCAACGGCCCAGAAATCTGTTGGTAAGCAGATGAAACAGAACACAGTTCCTTAAATGTGTTCAGAGAATATTTTCATACAAAGAAGAAAGCAATTGGGCGTAGGCTTTTGAAGATTTAATTATGACTGGTGAGAAGAAAAGTGTTAAAAATGTCAAGGTTGAAGGAATACTGAGAACAGCTGTCACCAGTGTAAGTCATGATCCCTGGGATAGCAAGGAGGAATAATAGCAAAATAAAACCAATAGATTTCAGTATGGCAGGCTCCATTAAACTCAGAACTGGTCAGTAAAATCTTCTGAGAGGCTCCTCAGAGGTACTAAAGAAACTGCAGTCTCTCTGATTAATTATATTAAAGGCACAAATACATACTATCCCATTAGAGAGGGAAAAGTAGGAACTATATGAAGTCACTTAGTAAAGCTGAAGATTTATGTTGGGGGGCTGCATCAATTGAAAAGCTATCTGTAACCAAAGAAGAGGGTGGTCTCATTACCAGTCTGATACCCTTTCCTTGAACTGGTTCTGGTGCTTTGGAGCAGATAGTGAGCAGACTAGGAGAGCTAAATTTGGCGAGAACTCTTGATTTTTCTGTTGACTGCTTTTGGCAGCAGCTGGCTGTTAATTCAGACATTACATGAAATCTCATCGTGACAAGAATGTGGCTACCAAACATGGCATAGAACTTTACAGGGAGTGGACGCAAGGTCATCTTGTTAAAGATGGATAGAGAAGCCTAGCATTAATATGTATAGGGAAAAAAAAATAAACTAAGTGAAAGAAATATGGTACAGAACTGGTCAGAAAACTGTAAGAATAAATTTGTATTTCCATGGAAATTGCACGGAGATCCACTGGTGCTTCAGCCTATACTATTCTTCACTTTTATAAATGCTTTGAGTGATGGTATAGACAGTCTTCAGGCAAAACCAAGCTGAAAGAAACTATCGGAGTTCTAAATGTTGGAATATACACTGAGAATTCAAAATTATATTGTTAAATGGTGAATAAGATTGAGGAGAGAAGTGAGGTTAGAAATTGCTCAATAGGAAAAAGTACAAGTTGTACTTCAGCCAGAAAGAAAAACTACATGAGAAGGAACGACTAAGTAGATAATTGTTTTGCAAATAAAGGTTGTAGTTGACTCATCAGTGGTGAGACCTCTGAACTGGAGAAATAAGTTGTCTAGACTACATGTAAAATCAACTGTCTTAATAGTCTTCAAGTATCTAGCTGCTGCTGTGAAGAGGGAGGAGAAAACCTGGTTGCCATGGTACATAGCCTCCTGTTCTGTTCTTCAGGGTTCAGCAAGGAAAAACTAGATTGCATTTAAAAAAAAATTTAAATGTGCTTTAGGGAAAAATTGCCAGAGGATCAAATAGTTAACTCTTCTATTGTCTTAAATACACTGAAGAAGCTTAAAAAGTGTTGAGTATGTGAATGCATATGTATGTATCTTAAAGTGTGCTATTACCATGGATTGTCTCCAATTTAGTCCTGTTTCAATCAAAGTAAGCACAGCTGTGTGTGTTTCAGTTCTGATAGGAAATGTGAATGCTAACAGAGGAAATGCAGATAGTGAATTCTCATCCATCACTTTAACACACTCTACTATGGACTGAACTGTGATAAGGGATTCTTGTCACACTGCAGTTTCCAGCTTTCTGAAATACTCCTTTGTACTCTGTCTTTTAGGGGGGTGATAGAGGGTGGGGGAAGCACAACAAGAACATTTGTGAAAACTTGAATGAAATTGCTGTGAAGTTGCCTCCGATGTAGCTCCTTGGACTCTCTTTGATGTTCCATAAATGACAGGACAAGCTTGGTTTAAAACATGGCTTTTAAAAGTTTGCCTCTCTCTTTGATTTTTTTTTTATTTGTTATTTGATTGGTGGAACCTTTTGCATTTTCAGTGACTTTGTATCATTTTGCATGTAAAAGAGCTGTTTCAGGCTATTCATGCCCTGTTATGCAAAAATGCTGCTTGCTGTTTACAGAAATTGTTAAGTCAAAAGCTTTACTGTCCTTTTTTAGTAGTTGAATATTTTATGCTGCATTGTGGCAAGAGAAATTAGAGAACAGTATCTCAAAAACTTAATATCTGTCTGTACTGAGAATTTTTTTACTGGTATCTTTTGTAAAAAGTAATTTGAGAATGTAAGTGGATATTTGCATTCAGTTAGTGAGGGGGTTGAATCTGTGCTTTGTAAATACCTGATAGTCATCCTGCTACTGTTACATATTTGAAAGTGAAACAAATCTCACTCAACATTTATTTTCTATTAGCAATGCTTTATTTAAAACTGTAATCCTTCATTTAAGACAAGGCTAGGATTAGCAACGTATTTTGCTCAAGGTTAATTGCCTCATTGGAAAGCCTTCTTCAATAAGTAAGCTTCATGTTATACATAACAGGTTGCAAAGTATTTTAGAAAATAAAAATCATGCCCAAGAAAGAGTTGTCTTCCTCTCAAATAAAATTTCCCCATTGTTTCAGTGTTGCATGTGTTCTCATAGTAAATATTGACTATTTCTACTGAATATTTTGTGAAATACTTCCCGGTAAGGAGATCTGATCATTAATAGTAAAAGGATGATGTATTTGTGTTTTCTAAAGTGAAGTTCTACTTTGAATATCCTTTAAGGATGGTCATGTTTCTGTAACCACTGTTTTGATTAACATGAATATTTTTTTCTTTTGGTTATAATATTTAGAATTTACTGTCAGGGATACTTCTTTATTGCTCTTCAGCTGGATTTCAGAAATGCATTTCCTAGTAAAAGAAGTATGTTCTATACTAATATGGATTTCTTAACATCACCTGACACTAGGTATGTCTATTAAAAAAAAACAAAACAACTTTTGTCAATCATTACCTCTCCATCCTTCAGATGTTCTGTTGGAAAAAGTAGGCCACTGTTATATAATGCTAACAGACAGCCTGTGATACATCTAGAAATAATATGTAATGAAAAATACAGGTGTATTTCCCCAAATCCCAAATGTTATCCCTTTCTCCAAAGCACTAAAAATTAGTAAACTTTTAATTAGAAGTGTTTATTAGGCTCAATATTTTACTAATTGATTCTTCAAAAGATTGATTATTTTTCAGGAGGGTTTGGGTAGGTAATTCTTTATAAGTACATTTGTAAAATGTTAGGAATTAACCATTTTTTTTCCTTTAGGTAATATGTTATAGCAGGCAATTGCAGTGATCTGTTTTATGAATACAGCCTGAAGCCTAAGTATATTTTTAGATAATGGGCTAAGAGACTAAGAATGCAGGTATCTTGAGGCAAAGGCAATGTATGAACTCCCTAGTGAAACGTATGTATGGCTGTTTTTCTCTTGAGATCTCTCTTTGGAGGACTTGGATTTTTCATTACTTCTGTGTATTAATACATTTCACCATTCTTCAGGCCAGAGTTCTAAAAGTGTCTTATTCTCCATGACTGAACTCTGTCCTCGGTGTATTGCACCATGGACCAAGATGCTGGGATGCAGTTGGCCCTCCTACAAGCACACAGACTATTCTAGATGTGTGGTCTGCAAGTCCTTGAACAGAACACACTGGAAGAGGTGGTTTTAAATAATTTTCCGCACTTCACTTTTGCTACTAATAAATCATTCAAAAATTATACTGTATTTCCCTAGTTGCTCTAAAGTGTCTGTCGTAGCATGGGAGGGCAGCTGATTTTGCAAAGTGCTTTCCTGGGATGTATGGTACTATTCCTTGATCAGTTCTGTGGTTTCTTTAGCTTCTATAGTATCTTAGCTTCCAGCTAATATACTAGAAGCTACTTTTTAAGTTATCCAACAGGAAAATAGTGTGCCTGAAGTGCTTTCAGTCGTCCACCCAAGCATGCATATAAATATATATATAGGCATACATATATGTAATTTTTCTGGCCTTGGTTAGACTGCATAATGTTCTAACTTAGTTTTAATCCTTCTCCCACATCACTGATCATATTCTTTTGTTAACTACGTAGAACATATTGCCACTAAGTATTGTTGAGAATTATGTTCCTAAAGCTCATTTCTCTAGAAGAACCATATGGTATGCATAATGCTGTGATGTGGTCTTTGGTTACCGACAAGTGAATAACAGTTTGAAATGAAAGCAACCTTATGTTCATCCCTTAGATTAAAAATTTCTGGATTTGTAAAGAAATGAAAGGTGATAGAATAAGTTTTAATTCTTCTGATTTTCTGCAAAGAGAATACAAACCTTGCTCAACAGGCACCATGCAATGATGGGGAAGTATTTAGTGTTTAATAAAGCTGGATTGGAAGTAATCTACAGGAAAGAAGTGAAAACATACTTTAAACCTCCACCAAAACTGTCTGAATGTGGGACTAGGTTGGCAACAGGCTATCAGGACTACATGATAGACAAACTCCTTGTGATGAGGAAAAAGGTGGGGCTTGAACTCATCTTCCTTGTTTGCTCTGACAGCTGAGGCAAATAGTATGTGTGACTGATTTAACTTTGAGTTCGTAACACTTTAGTCATTAGCAGATTTTCTTCTCTGTTTAGGAGCTGAGAGGGAATACTGCCTTTTTGACAAGCTAGGGAAGCTGCAGATGTGTTGTCTCTGTTCACAACAACACAGCTTCAATGTGAACAAAAGTGAACACAATCAGTATAAACTGTGATTGACATGTCTTCATGTGGTATATGTTATGCAAACAGAAATAAGGAAAAAAAACCACAAACCAAAACCAAACAAACAAAAAAACCCAAAACACCACCACAACTCTGACTAGTCTTTCTTCAACCTTCTGATTTATTGTAATAGTAACTCATGACTATTGCCTGGATATTATTACTTATGGCAACATACATAGGAAGGAGATAATACTATGGATTTCTCAGTTCAGTTGCTTTTCCTGCATTTCATTGTAATCTGTCTATCCTAATGTGATGTATTCCAGATGAACTGAGCAGGAAAGTCATTCATTATTGTGAAAAAGGAGGGAGTTGAGTTAAAAGCCTCATTTGTCAAGTAAATGAAAATTGTCTTTATTTTGATCACTTGCTATTTGTGAAATATGGACATTTCAGAATCCCTTTTAAAAAGAGAAGAGAAAAGTTTCACTGTTCCAATTAGAGCTGTTTGGGAAGCACTAATTATTATCTTTTGCAGGGAGAACAAAATAATGAACACTTCCATATTGTCACCACTAACCGTGATTAGTCCTTCAGATAAAATTTCAAGAAATGCTTCATACGATGGTTTCATACAATATTCATTATACTTTTAATTGGCAGAATTTAGTAATTTATAGCTGTTTAGTAGCTTTATTTATATTATTATCTTATATTTATATTATTGCCAACAGGGCCTTGGGCTCAGAGAAGGTCCAGTATAGACATCTTTCCTTTACAGCCCAAGGGGTACCGTGTCCTCCTATTGCTGTCTGTACTTGCTTGCCATAAAAGACAAATTCCGAGGAACTGGTTTTCAGAATTCAAGTTTTGTAATATGTTCCCTAATATGGGACTTACCCATCTCATTGGGAGTGCTCATCTGGATAGAAACTAAGAACAATCCTTTACAATATTCCTGTCATCTGTAACTTAAGGGACAGATTTTGCTCTACTTCTGCTGTAAGTGAATTTACAGACCTAATTTAAACTTATTTGATTCCTTTAAGTAGAAATGGAAGTATCCAGTGAAAAAACAGAAGAAAAGCCCAATACCAATTTGGAAGTACACTGCATGTAGCACATACCTAGCAAACAGGATGCAATGATCAGAACAGAAATTACTTTTTTTGACGAGGTATAGCTCTAATTCAGTGAAGTTTGCAACTGCTAAGAAAAATGTGGACAGTTTTGATGCCCTTTCAGGAAGAAAATGGAATTTTTCTGGGCTTCAAAATTTGTTAGATCTTGTGATGCTTCTGTAATAACAGTGATTTTTGGCATAAGTGAAGGTGCATAACTTACATCAATAGCAGTTTATTTATATCATAAATAATGGAAGATTCACAAATTCTGCTTAAAAACACTCAGAGAAGGAAGCAGGAATGATGAATAGAGAAACTTTATGCCCCCCCTGCAATGCAACAAAAGCTTGCTTAAGTAAAACCAGCTAAACTAATCAATGCTGAACTTTGTTTAATTAGAGGAGCATAACAATAATGTCAAGACTTCAGCTACATCTGGCCTGAAATTTGACAATGCTATCAAGATGCTTAAATTAAATACAAAAGTAATTAAGCACTTATTATCCAACTTTATTCAAAGCATTACAGTTTTTATGTGGTTTTGCGTTGGGTTTGCTTGGCAAGGTTTTGGTAGCAGGGGGGCTACAGGGGTGGCTTCTGTGAGAAGCTGCTAGAAGCTTCCTCTATGTCAGACAGAGCCAGTGCCAGCCGGCTCCAAGATGGACCTGCCGCTGGCCAAGACCGAGCCAATTGGTGATGGTGGCAGCACCTCTGTGGTAATGTATTTAAGAAGGGGGAAAAGTTACTGTGCAACTGCAGCCGGAGAGAGGAGTGAGAATATGTGAGAGAAACAACTGTGCAGACACCAAGGTCAGTGAAGAAGGAAGGGGAGGAGGTGCTCCAGGTGCTGGAGAGAGATTCCCCTGCAGCCCGAGGTGAAGACCATGGTGAGGCAGGCTGTCCCCTTGCAGCCCATGGACGTTAACGGTGGAGCAGATATCCATCTGCAGCCTGTGGAGGACCCCACACCAGAGCAGGTGGATGCCTGAAGGAGGCTGTGACCCCATGGGAAGCCCGCGCTGGAGCAGGCTTCTGGGCAGGACCCATGGAGACAGAAGCCCACACTGGAGCAGGTTTGCTGTCTGGACTTGTGACCCCATGGGGGACCCACACTGGAGCAGTCTGTTCCTGAAGGACTGCACCCCATGGAAGGGACCCATGCTGGTGCAGTTTGTGGAGGACTGTCTCCTGTGGGAGGGACCCCAGGCTGGAGCAGGGGAAGAATGTGTGGTGTCCTCCCCCTGAGGAGGAAGGAGCAGCAGAGACAATGTGTGATGAGCTGACTTGCAACCCCCATTCCCCAAACCCCTGTGCTGCTGGGGGGGGAGGAGGTAGAGAAATCAGGAGTAAAGTTAAGCCTGGGAAGAAGGGAGGGGTGGGGGAATGTGCTTTAAGATTTAGTTTTTATTTTCTCATTACCTTACTCTGATTTGATTGGTAATAAATTAAACTAATTTCCCCGAGTTGAGTCTGTTTTGCCTGTGATGGTAGTTGGTGAGTGATCTCTCCTTGCCCTTATCTTGACCCATGAGCCTTTTGTTATATTTTCTCTCCCCTGTCCAGCTGAGGAGGGGAGTGACAGAGCAGCTCGGTGGGCACTTGGCCTCCAGCCAGGGTCAACCCACCACAGGTCTTGACTTGTTTCATGAGCTTAAGTTATCAAGTTGTTTTCCACTGAATGCTTTTTCTATTCTTATACAAGTGACTGGTGGCTTTACGTCCTCTTGTATTTGTTTTAGTAAGCAGACTTGTTTAAATGAGCCTGTAAATGTAAATTGCCTCATCTTTTTTTGTTGACTATTATTAGATTTTGCTAGAAAGAATAGAGCCATTAAAGTATTTTTAAGGCATCATTTCTGTTTAAATAAATTGAATGAAGAGGGAGACAAAGTTGGGCAGAACCTGAAACCAGGGAGTTAAATGCTTCAGAAGTTATGTTTTCAGCTTTTTGGATGCCAGCAAAAATCTTGAGCTTCAGTACTGTCTTTAGACTGATAAAGACAGCAATCCCATCATCATCCTGTGAGTTAAAATAGTGGTCTCAGTTCTCTGAAACACATAGGCTTTCCCTTTTTTTTTTCCTTGTAGTTTCAAAGAAAAGTGAAGAACTCAATAGTGCTGCTAGGCTTTAAATTATCTTCTCACTATAAAGTGTTTTTATTTAAGACTTGTGTGTCAGCATATCAAGGTAGATATATTTGTGCTAGTGTACTCTAATAATCTGTAACTTGAAGATACTAGTTTAGAATATTTTGGAAACCTTAAAGGTTTGTTTTATGCTTTTCTAATTTCCTACTGATGCATAATTAAATATAACTAATTACATAGAGTGGGAGGCTGTATTTCTTACTGTGGGAAATGAATGAAAAGTGAGCAATAGGTTAATGCCTGTAGCAGTGTGTCTGAGGATGCTTTGTTTCTAAGCTTTAGACCTTCATGACTTGGAAATCTCTGAACATAGCTTTTGTTTTAATTCCTGTTTAAAAAAAAAAAAAGAAAAGCAGGAAAACCAACAACTTTGGAGAGCTAAATTTGATATGTGTTATCTGGAAACAGCCTTATACAGAAATAAAACCAGAAATGCTCAAGTTGTGTATTTATATGTATCACAGTACCCAGGAGCTCTATTAGAAAAAGGTATAGAACATTCATATGGTCTCAGTGAGACTTGGTTTTTGTTTCTTTAGGTTTTGGGGAGTAGCTGGCATGAAATGTTGTGGGTTTTTTTTCTCTCCTTTTTTCCTTCAGTACACAGCTTTCATAACTAGTAATTGCTTTTTTTTTAATTTGGAAAATAACTTTGTATCCCAAATCACATATGTGTTAACTAACATTAAATTAAATGTATTTAATATTTCTTCATTTCAGGAAGGGGAAAAAATAGCAGTTCAATATCCCTGCTGAGCTCACATATTCACATAAGTTGTTTGTGAGATTACTGTGGTGTAATGTCCATGTTTCAGTTAATAGTTCTTTGAAAATCATAATTCCACCAGTTCTCACTTCTGATTTATCTGAACTCTTGGAATTTATGATTGAAGCTAATTACATTTCAGTGTTCAAACCTGATAAAAGGGGGTATTATGGGGAAGGAAAAAATGTCACCCACAGACTTGACCTGTGTCAGAGATCCTGTGTAAAGACTAATCAGTCTTGATTTGCATGGAATACTTGGCTGTTTTGAAGATAGAGCAGCATGGGAAAACTTGAGGTGAAACTTAGTATGTGGGAAGAACTGGGAGACGTTGCAGGACTTAAGCAATGAGGAAACAGAAAATTGTATGAGAATAGTGGATGAGGAAATATGTATGGGGATGCTGTAGGCTTTTGTGCAGGGAGATGTGATGGTCTCATCTGGATGCCTTTAAGTTTAGCAAGACTTCTTCCATACTTTCTTTTTCACAAGACTGTTCAACATGCTAGCCCCAGTTCTAGATATATGGAATCCCTACTCCTAAAGACAATTAGGACATCTTTTCAATTCAGAAATGAACAGAAACACATTAGGAGCAACAAATTAATGTTGTCTGGTACAGAACTGAGTCATTGAAGGTGAGAGAATTTTGATATAAATGTTAGTGTGGAAGTGGGTGAAGAGACCCTGATTTCATTCCTTGCTACATATCCTGTTAGCAGCAAGTTTTGATGTGGCACAAAATATTTCAGTAACATTGGTTCATTGTTATTAACAACAGAAATTACAAACTTTACATTCAGATACATTTTCATAAGATGTAGAAACTGTTTGACTTTATCCACAAAGCTGTTATATCAGCCTCCTATCAGTTCGGTCTTTTTTTTTTTTTTTCTTTTTTTTTAATACTGCCTATAGGGTGAAAGCAGAAATCACCTTAGGAACACTTGTGTCTTATAATCAATGAAATATAAAATTGATGCTAGAGCTGTAGAAAAACTTTTACTAGTAACGACCTCTTTTGGAGAAGAATAAAGGCTATGCAAAATGTAAGGGGAAAAGTTTTCTGGGATTTGATGGACTCTGAACATGCAGTGAAGAGGACAGGGCACTCATTTCAGCCTCACAATCATTAGTAATGACTGAAGTGCCCCCAGTGTAATTGTCGAAGTTGTGAGTTTTCATTGCCAATTCTGTGACCCACTGTTTTTTTGTTTGCCATTTCATCAGTACTAGTGCAATTGAAAAAAAAATTAGACAAAAACTGGAGAAGAGAAAGGAGACTGCCTGTATTAATGATGATAAGCTCAACTAGTAGAAAAAAGTGTTTGTGGCTTTCTTTGAATGCTTTTCATTGTCTTAAGATAACACTTAAATGGTCACTTCAACAGACTAATGTTGTTTAAAAGAGAAAGCAAAAGGGACAAAAATCTGCAAATGTGATATATAGATTCTGTCTGTGATTAGATTCCTATGCACTCCTCTTGGGTGAAAAAGACAAAATGGTTGGAAAAACAAAGTATTCCTGTAATTCTTTATTTCTATGCTATAGCCATGGATAATGTAGTCAGCATAGTAAGTGGTGTTTTGGTTTCATTTTTGAAGAGAAAAGTGTTCATATATGCAGAATAAAAAAAAAATCCTTACTGTTTTTCTAATTATAAAATAGATTCATTTTAATACAATTGTTAATTAAGAATGTCTTATAATATACTAATCAAGGTAGGCAGTAGCTTTTTTTAGTTACTTAGTTACAAACTCACAGATGTGCAAACACCATCCAGTGTACAAGGCTTCAGGATTCTAAAAGTCAGGTGGTACAGGTGACATCTTTACATTTCATACAGCTCAATGTATTCAATAGAGCATTCACAAAAGCTCAATGCTCTATTGAATGGTGCTGAATGTCAGTTAAAATACAACTTGGCTGGGACACAGAAAAGCAAGTCTGCAATATTATAGTCAATATAACAATGTTATCCTCACTTTAGAAGATAAACAGGAAGAGGAGCAAGGTTTCTCAAGATTCTTAATTATTTAAGTGACAGTTGGATTTTTGATGATTGTTGCCTCAACAACTTTCTCTCAAGAATACCTGGTTTCATGGGTCTTTTGTCTCTGTAGACATACTGCTTTGCATGTCCCCGCACTGAAATGAATTTCTGTTAAAGGCCAATTTATTTAATTTAGTTGGGATCCTTCTAGAGTTCATCAGTTAAAATAACAGCAATGTCAAATACAATTCCCTTAATACTAATGAATAATACTTCTTAAGTATGAGCACTTCTACCAGTCTGTTACACTAAAAACTGAACTGAAACCTGTAAATAAAATAGATCTATCATACTGGCTCTTCAAGTCTTAACACATTTGCTTTAGGTTCAGATTAATATTAATAGCATTTATTCAGATAAACAAGTTTGTTACAGAGGAGCTGACAGTGTATGATTTATGCCAGTGATTCTTCACTCAGACGTAAATGCATGAAGTTTCACAAGATGCTCGTACAGCCCAGTCTGCTCCTCTTCCTCCATCACTCCTTGTACCAACTCTCATGCTCATTAGATTTGCTCATTGTGCTGGTTTTGGCTGGGATAGAATTAACTTTCTTCCTAGTAGCTAGTATGGGGCTATGTTTTGGATTTGTGCTGGAAACAGTGTTGATAACACAGGGATGTTTTCGTTACTGCTGAGCAGTGCTTACACAGAGTCAAGGCCTTTTCTGCTTCTCACCCCACCCCACCAGTGAGGAGGCTGGGGGTGCACAAGAAACTGGGAGGGGACACAGCCGGGACAGCTGACCCCGACTGACCAAAGGGCTATTCCATACCATACAATGTCATGCTCAGCATATAAAGCTGGGTGAAGAAGGAGGAAGGGGGGGATGTTTAGAGTGATGGTGTTTGTCTTCCCAAGTAACCGTTATGCGTGATGGAGCCCTGCTTTCCTGGAGATGGCTGAACACCTGCCTGCTGATGGGAAGTAGTGAATGAATTCCTTGTTTTGCTTTGCTTGTGTACATGGCTTTTGCTTTCCCTGTTAAACTGTCTTTATCTCAACCCATGAGTTTTCTCACTTTTACTCTTCTGATTCTCTCCCCTATCTCACTGCGGGGGAGTGAGCCAGCAGCTGTGTGGTGCTTAGTTGCTGGCTGGGGTTAAACCACAACAGTCCTTTTTGGTGCCCAATGTGGGGCTCAAAGGGTTCGAGATAACAGGTTGGACTGGAATGTGCTAGATTGAATCTATAGCTATTATTGCTGTTTAGCTGTTAATTGGCAGGCTTCTGTGCTTGCCATGGGGCTTGCTTGCCTTACTGTATATTAGAGTCTAGTGCTTGTTAGTGGCTGCTTTTTGCTTTTGCTGCTTGCTGTACTGCTTACCATCTGACTCTGCTGAGCCTGGGAACATTTTGATAACAGCAATGGTGATGCGCCTGGGCAGGCAGATGGCTAGGGCATCGCTGCTGATTCTGTGCTGCTGTACTGGACAGGCTGGAACTCCAGTGTGGACTCAAATCGAAGGGACTGTGACCTGTGGATAAGTCCACGCAGGAGCAGGACAACCTGAAGCGTCTGTGGCTGTGGATAAGCCCATGCCAGAGTGGGTATACCTCTGAAGGGATTGTGGCCCAAGGATAAGTCCACGCTGGAGAAGGTACAGGTTGCTGGCCGGGGATAAGCCATGACACTCAGGTTGAATTTCCTTGCTGAGAGGGTTAGTCACTAATGACAGCCAGCTTAAGAAAAGGTGTAGGAACACTTTGTGCCTCAGCAGTTTCACAGAATTACACCAAAAGTTTGTAAGGTACCTGAGTGGTAAGCTATGATGTGACTCTAAAGTGGGGGCTGGCTTCAATAGGATTCATTTGAAAAAATGCATTTTTCACTGCAAGGAAAAACTATCCTGTGCATACTATCTTAAAGCATTTATCTATGTCACTTCTGAATTATGAGTTGTAAACAAGTAGTGTAATTTTAAAAACAATAGTACATTTTCTTCCTTTTTTCCCCCACTAATTCATTCCTAACCAAGTTTAATGGTTTACTTTAACATGTCAGTTATGCAGATCTTCCCACTGGGGTTTAGTGATACTAAGAAGATCAAATTTGTCTTCATGACAAAAATGAACCTGATACTAGAAACTGACAAAATAAACTGGTATTAGTGTGGTCATTACATCTTTTGTGACTTCATGATAAGTTTTCATTCACTTGTGTCATCCAATGATTCATCACTGTGAGAAAAGTCTGGGAAATCACTAGCTGCTAAGCTGTTTCACTGTAGATTGATGCTTAGAAGATAGGTTGACTGAACACTATTGGACTGCTATATGCTTGAATTTTTAGTATTTTTGGCAGTGTGGACTCATCATTGTTGAAGTACTTTTTCAGGACAGATTGCAGGAAGGAAATCTATAATTCAATCAATAGCTGATATTTAGTAGACAAAATGAAAATTCCATTTATGTTATTTTTTAAGGATCAGAACAGAATATCAGAAGTGTTCTTTGCAACAGGAACCAGTTATTTAGGCTTTTTGTGGAGTAAATTTAATAATGTTTACCAAAGAACTTCTTGAATAACCTGTGAAGAAGAATCATAGTTAGCAATTCTATTAATGTGTATTTTTAAGAAACATCTATACTCTCTGTCTTAAGTGACCAGGGTAAGACCTGGACTCTTATTAAATCTACTGACATCAAAGCAATCTTTGGCCTGATTTCTAAGATGAACAGCAGTAGGGGTTTTTGTGTTAACTCTAGTAAACAACTCACAGGGTTAAATCAGAAAACATTATTAATAGTATTGCATTGTAATTGTGTTGCATACACAATTACAGATACTTTCATTGGTTATTGGAAGAATAGTAAAAACATAACTGGAAAGTAATTACTTTAAACTTAACAGAGTTAATCCCACAATGATGTCCTGTTCTGAATAAGTGAAACCTTCAGGTCTGGGCATACATTTCCACATGCCAAGAAAGTTGTTACTTGGAATTACGTGTGTAAGTAACTTATTTGCCAAACCCTGACTAACAAGCATATTCAAGGCTTTGAGCTCATTCCCTACTGTTTACTCCTTAGACTCGCATCTGGCTCACTTTCTACTTTTGTGTTTTTCAGTTTCTGTGATTGCTTCACTTGGGTATGAAAACAGGACACAGCTGCTATGTCAACCCTGAGCTCTCTGATCTTGCTAGCCAGTTAAAATTAGCATGAGTTTGGTCTGCAAAGATAAGAAGTAAACAGATTTTTTTGTGTTTCTGTGCTTATGAGTCTTACCTCTTGTTTTACCTTGAAGATCATACTCTCATATAGGGCTCAGTGTTAGTATCTGAACATAAATTATATAGTTTATATTATAAACTGTTTTCTTATATTAAGAAAATTCTTATTTGTAGAAAATTAATGTCTGTATGAGACTGAACAGCAATGAATCAATCAAGAAAATCCAGGGATTACTTTTGCATTTAAATAAAAGGAAGCTGCAAGGTTACTTTTATTTTCCAAATGAAATTTAGCTTTACACAAAGCAAAGATGTACCATGGAGGATGTCAAGACTGGTTATTAGAATGGCTTCATTGCGGTAGCTGAACTGAGTGTTCTAGGTGGCTTCAAGTAGGATGGCAAGTCAAGAAGGGATGATGCTCTAAGGTAGAGCTGTAGATGTTCAATATTTTGAATTTTCATCTGTTACAGATAAAACTGAAGTGAGATTCCTTAAAATCCCCAATTCCCTGTTAGTATTTTGTTCACTTGCATTTTTGCTAATCTGGCAGTCCTGATGTGAAGCGTTAACATATGCTGCAATTTTTTTTGTTGAGGGACCTTACAGGTCACTTGTTATGGGGGGCAGAAATTAACTTGGTTTTCGATTTCTGAAGGAAAAGCCTTTACTTATCCTAAGACTTAACAATAACATCTGTGTTGTGGTTTGCTTGGGGTTTTTTTTTTTCTTTTTTTTTTCCTCCCCTCATAGAGTTCACCATTGCTGTTGGTGGTAGACCTCAAATTTAATTGTTAAATCCTGTTTGAAACTGTCTGAATTCTCATTAGGGGTTTGGACTTCTGGGTTAATTCCTTTTTGTGGCAGAAAACTGAAAGGCACAACACAGTTTTCTAGTCTGTTTAAACATGGTTCTATGAGAAACTGAGACTTTCAACAATATATGAAGGAACAGGACACTTCTGATATCTGAACCTGTTACGTTGTACAGATAAATTTAAAGTTACTGATATGTTTTGGACTTTGGAACACAAAATTCATGTAAAATGTCCTCAATTGAAGGAGATTGCATCTGTGCTTTTGATGTTCCTTTCATTCCCTGTGTAAATGAGTACAAAATGCCTCTTGGGCATAGGCATGTAGAGCAGAAATAAAATGATCAAAAGGATCTCTCTCTCTCTCAGATGGCTAATTCGTTTTCTTCCTGCATGAAAATCTGTAAGAAATTCAAACTCCTGTGGAAAGTACTTTTGTGTACTCCCATTCCAAGTACACTTGTAATCTCCATAATTTATCTGTGTATCTGTATGTTATATTTGTTTTATGCCTTGATACTCATCTTGCTTTTCTGAAAAATAAACTGTATCATAAGTTAATCAAAAGGAAGGGTAAAGGAAGTGATTGTTGTGTGCCTTATACACAACACAGGCTGTTCAGGAGAAAAATAAGATGTAGTTGATTGCAAATACCAGTCAAGAGAAATAATAGCCAGTAGAGGTTTCATTTCTGATACAGTTCTATTCTTAGAATTAATTTTTAAGTTGTTATATCAAGGAAGTGAAAGAATGACACTTGCAGAATTAATCAGAAATTCTCTTTAAGGTATTGTTAGCAAATAAAATTTCAGACACGGTGCTCAGGTGCCTAGTTGCATAGCTTTGAAGATGAGAAATAAGAAAAGATACTTGTACCTTTGCACTATTCAGTCTGTGGTATTGCCTGTCAAGAGGAAATAGAAATAGTAGCATTAACTTAGCAATATGTTTTTAACTTTATAGTACTATAAAAGTTAGTTTGAAAACATGAATTTCAGGCATCACATATTTGCAGAAAATCTGAGTATAGAATAGTGTGTGAACTGCTTAAACTGTTCTTTTGGCTACTACTGGAGATGGGTTACTAGACTCAGATGGATATTTGGTTTGACTCAAATTTGTTTTGTGATGCCATAATCTGAAAGAAACAATTTTTTTAAAACTGTGATTTTTTTTTTTTTTTTTTCATAGGGACTTCTAGGCATAAAACTCATCAAAGTCACTCGGAACACCTCCAGATATATTTCTACAGTCTTCATATCAGGCTTTCTTACAAAATAGAATGAGTTTTAATTCTGTAGTTAAATTATGGAACCAAAAATATTGACTAAACCAGAGCTCCTCCAGTGAAACCTTAAAAGACTATGTATTTTTAAATGTTTTTATTAAAAAGTTAATTGCTGGAAATGCTTGTCTCTAATTGTGACCTTAATTCATGGCTTTCTACCATCCCCATCGTCTGTCTTTTAAATTATACTAATAAGATTATAGGCACTCCTGATTAGAAAGTAGGAATGATTTATAATCTAATTTCTAGGTACTTTTTTGTGTTGTAAGAAAGCTAATCTTACCTGAATAGGTGCTAGACTTCTATAGAATATATGAAAAATTCCATGGATCTTGAAATGAAGCTATTGTGTTTTACTGTAAGATGTAACATGTGACTACAAAGAAAGGTCCTCCCAGCAGCCCAGCTGATTTGGGAAAAATAGGTCCCCCATAATCTAAAATAGCTAGTGGAGTGAAACTATATCAGTAACGGTCCATACAGGGAAGGAAGCACAGTTTCTCAATTTAAAAAATTGGTAGGCTGTCAGTGCCCACTGTTACTATTTGACACCAAAGAGGTATGCCATATGCAGTTCTGTTTTCTCTACTTATGCAAGTTGATTTGAAAACAATGATGGCAATGAAACACTTAACTGCTTTTTCAGATTAATAAAAGATATATATTTGAATGTATACAATATAAAATACATATAAATATATATCTGCTAACAGTAATACTTAGTATGTAGAGTACTGTATTTCTTCTTTCAGTACCTCTTTCTTATGTTGTCTATTTTGGTATTGATTTTTTTTTTTTAATGTCAATCTTTGCATCATAGAAGTGACTTCAGTAATTCAGTTTAGATGATGTATTTCTGGTAGAATTCTTGGAATCAAACTTATTAAATTGGTTTTTTAATGACAGTTTTCCTCTGGGGTGTTAGCTGGTGAGTTTGTGCAATATGTTTTAGAAACTACATTGCTTTCTCTGGGAAATGGTTTATTCATATAGCAATAACCCAAGCACATTTTATTGTCAGTGATTGCATAAAATTCAGTTGTGGTGCCTCTGCAAATTTTCTTCTGTACAAAGAATGAAAATGTGTCTTGCTGAAACATGACTCGCTGGCATTAGTAATTACACAGCTTTTGTAAGTTTAAGCATTAAAAATATGCTCCACTACCTAAAAATGATATAGCTTTCATTTTATCTCATTGTCACAGAGTATTTCAATAGATTAGGAAGATGATGATGAAGGAATTCCGCTGAATTTGTAGATACTGAGAAAATTCATAAGTTCTTTGTACTGTTATTGACCAGAGTGTGTTCATATCAGGTAACAAGCTGTTCCATTGAGAATATGAACAGGATAGAAGATCCAAAAACTTATTTCAGTTATTATTGGTGCTTACCAGCTTATGGTATTGCTATATATCATATTTTAAGATGATGTGATTGTACTATACCAATTTTTGTGCCTCAGAATTTTTACAGATCTGCTTGGAAAGGTCATTGGAAAAATCTAATTAGCTTGATTCATTGTCATTTCAATAAGTACAGAGCTCATGTTATTACAGTATTAATTAGTATTACAGTATTATTTAGTTTCTCTTTCTTCCACACTCCCTCTACATTCACAGAACCTAACTTAGCCTGATATCTTACAACACTCTTCTATTTTCAAATATAGCTGTTTCAATCTGAAAATGCCACTGGTGAACGAAATATTGTCTTATTATATTATCTGAATGTTTTATACTTGTAGTGATGTTCCAGTAATAATAATAATAATCTTGTACTATTCCATATGACTCTTTCTTACCTTGACACATTCACTGGAATGCAAAATCAGTGGGTGATTGCTTCCCTTGATGTATGTGTAAAGACTTGCTAAGAGATTCATACTGATTGTCTTTAACCTGGCCTTTTTAGCTTCAAATCTGTTTGAGACAGCAAATTTGATAGTATTTTCGTATCAGTCCATGGGCATTTCTCTCACATAGTTGCAGCTTGTAGGTTATTCTTAAGGGAGCAGAGGGAAAATGATTGAACGTTTTTAAAAAGCGTTTTCTTCTATAGCGAGGTAGCACTTGTAAATCTTGCTGATAAATTAAAAATTATTTAATCTGAACAAAGATAAAACCAATGTAGTTATTAGTCTTATGCAGTACTTTGGAAAGGTAATGAAGTGTGTGTGGGGGGGGTGCCTATATGGACCTTCCTCTTGGTCAAATGGCTGAGAGGGGTGGGGAGGGGGGTGTGTGTGTGAGGGAGTGCGAGAGTGTGCACGTGCCAGGAACAGCCAGAACTGCCTGAGAGGGCATTTGCCCAAACAGTGATGCTGCTATAAAAAAGATAACAACCATCAGATTAAAAAATAAGCAGGTAATTTAAAAAGAGATTTTTGAAACAAAGGCATCTACGTTTAGAAGTATGAAAGAAGCATGAAAACATGCAACAATCATGAGGGACCTTGGATTGAGAAGAGGATAGCAGAGCAGCTGTCTAAGCCTGGATTGGCACTGGCATAAATTGTCCCACTGGCACAAATTGTCCCACTGGCACATGGCCTCTGCCTAGGCTGGGAAGAGCATCCTCCCTGTCAGACACTGCAAACCGCCCATATCCAGCCAGAGGAGTGACAGGGCAGGGTGCAGCAGCAGGGACCCATATCTGGGTGTGCATATGTGACTGTGGTGGCTTTCTCACCAGCATGTGGATTAACAGGTTGCAGGGAGCAGGAGAGAGAGATGTAAAGCTGTAGCAACCACAGGTCCAACAGGAGTTGTGTATGAATGAGGGAACCTGCACCCCATAAGAGGTGGGGGGAGTGCCTATAACTGCATATAACATTTGTGAGGGGGTCAGTATTGCAGCTTTTGGGGGTTAGTTATTGAAGGGTGCTTAGGAAATTAGATGTATAATAATACTTTGTTTAATATTCTGGTTTATGTATTGTATGGCTGATATTGATCCTGAATGTTATACTTCATGCACTACTGATTAAGTGTTGCTAATAAATCAAAGTGCTTTGATAGTGAATTGATTTGTAGGTTTTGAATTGAGTAGTTTTTCCTTGAGACAAGGTACTTAATGATTAGTGCACTTAAAAAAATTTTAGTATTCCAGCAACAGTTGAAGTGGAGTTAAACCACCTTGTTGATATTTGCCTACCATTCTCCCCTGTGACTACTCTTAATTTTTTTTACATCATAGCTACAAAAAACCCCAACCCTTACTTCTTTAGTGACCCCTGTGGAATTCAATGTAAATTCCAGATGTTCATCATAAGCCTTCAGTTAAGCAATCTTTGTCCAGAAATCAGTTAAATGTTATTGTATGTTATATGTACTTCTGTAATGAGTAATTAGTGTTAAAAAACAAATTAACAACCAACCAACCAAAAAAACCTCAAACATCATCCCCCCCCAATATTTTCTAGGCAGCAAACTTTGGAGAAAAACAAAACAAAATACCCCAATCCTACCTGTTATTTTTCCAAACCCCATTGCCTGCCTTGGGCAGATGCTTCTCATTCTCCCAATAATTGCTTGGCATTCTAGGTATCTCAGGACTTCAGTAAAATTGCATGCAGAAGGTCAGACTAAGTGGTCACAAAGGTCTATTCTGGCTTTAAAAAAATCTAAGAAATTACTGACTTGTGAAGGTTGCTAAGCCCATTGAGTTTCTCCTGAATGAACTGGAATTTAATGTATGAAGTCTTTTGCAAGGAAGCACTTTATAAAGAAGCCTTCAAAGATTTAATATGCTGTAAAAGGTGAGGTTGAATCTGCTCTGATTAGCACGTGTAAATGAGCTTGAATTGACTGCAGTGATCAGATGCTGACAGCCCCCTTCTGCATAAAAGTAAAGATTACCCAAGAAGTAATTTCCTGGATGGGTTTAGGCTTTCAGAGTTTGTTCTTTCTGTATGTATCACTGGCTTCAGCGGAAGTTCCTGTCATGCTGAAACTCCAGAAATCAGTATTTGGCATTATCTGTTAATCTTACACCTGTGGAAGACAGCAGGAAAAATTCCAGTTCACTGCAGTGAGTTTTGAGTTGGGATCTAAGTCTGATTAGTCTGTGGTACTTTTTTAACATTAATGGCAAGAAGTGGATGATTTGTTTTTCATGTCTGCTTGAAGGGTGGACTATGGGGAAGAGAGAGAGAGGAGACAGTTTTAGGTTTTTAATCTGCTTAGAAAGTTTCAGGTTCAGGGTGTCTCAAAGCCCTTGTGATGATTACAGTTAATGAACTGAATTATAACTATTTCTTCTATTACTTTTTCAGCCATACGTTAACACCCAGTAGTTTGTGATTATTTTCCAGTTCATGAACTGGTGCTGGAACCTGAATTGGGTATTTTTGAGTCTGTAACTTAACACAAAGGTATTTACAAAGAACTAGGAAAAAAATTTAAGAAGTTTTATAATGGTTCTCACCATTATAAGCCTCAAACTGATGATATCGAGCAGGTCAGCTTCCTGGAAATGCTTCTCATGGAGTTTTCCTAGACAGCTACTTTCTTGTAGGGGAAACATTATACAGTCTCCAGATAGTAAACAGGTGAATCATGCCCACTATGTGATCTCTTAAAAGTCTGAAATCCTTTCTTAAACACAAGCTGCAATAAAATTGCAGCAACAAAATTGCATGGAAAATTATATCCTCGTAGTAATGATAAGTGTGATGTTAAACACAAGTTCTCCAGGGAATGGGCACCATAGGTCCTGGATTCTATAATATCATAATGTCATCACTGAAGACACCTATAGTAAGAGCAAGCTGATCTATTAAAAATAGATCAGCTTGATCTATTCTAAAAAAAAATATGGTTCTGTCTATTAAAAAAAAAGAGATTTTTATTTATTTAATTTTTTTAAATTATGTGGTTCACATGTCCTGGTTGGAATGATGGCAACTTGAAGTGTATTTGTGTGTAGGGAACAAGAAGCAAGAAAGTTGATTTTTTTTTTTTTGCAGAGCTGCTAGTTGACTAGGTTACCAGTTGAAATTAAGTGGCTGTGTGAACTGTTACTTCCTGATTTCAGGCAGCTGTGAGTTCTGAGGGTCTTAGGCATCTAGCCCAGTCAGCCTCGTGGAAGGGCTAACAATACTGTTTTGGCTACTGCTGCTCTTTCAAAACAGTTTCTCAAGTACTTGTTGTCTAGCAAAATAAATGCTTATAAGTGGAGACACCTGGAACGTTCAAATTAAAAAAAAATAAATGTTAGAGTAAAACAAATGTTAAGTTGTGGTTTGTTAAAGCTATCATATTTCCTTTGAATATAAGAGGTGTCAGCCTTTTCATACAATCTTAATATGGAGGATGCATTTCTCAAATATTGTTGCTGTTTAAATATCTGAATGAAACTTAATTGAAGAGATATTATATAGTATGGATTCATATTTAAATAAGGTGTTTGAACATTAATTATACATACACATATGTATGCAGAATACATATATATCCAGAAAAATCTAGCATGAATATTATGTTTTTAAACAATTGCAAGTAAGAAATGAATGGATGCTTTGATTGGTCATTGAAGATCCACTAGGTGAAAGTCCTGCTAGTTCTGAGTAACTGCTGTCTGGGTGGGATATACCTTGACAATCAAACAAGAATTCGCTATCCGGTAGACATATGCATTAAGGATACTTTGATTCATAGCTTTGTTCTTGTAATGATTTACAAGCAATGCACTAGACTTCAATTCAGAATTTTCCAGTGATGTGGGTTTTTGTTCGTTTTTAGGGGGGTTTTTGTTTTGGTAGTGTTTTTTTGGTTTTGTTTTTGTTGCTGTTTTTTAGAAAATATAGAATTATTCAAGGCAGACTTTTTCGGGAATACATATTGGTATCAAATAATGTTCAGTGTGTGATTCTCAGACAAGGGGACAAAGACTTGAATCATAATCATCAGTATTCTGGGATGTGTAAACTGTGTTCTCTCTTCCTTTTTTTTGTATGGGGGAGTGCTTTGACTGGAAGGGGTTGAGCAAAGTGAACTGTTTCTGGCATATTTTCATATATAAAAATGCTGTGGCTTCTAATAATTTCCAATATATCCGCACAAATTAGTGAGAAATTTGCCCTCTGCTTATGTATCTTAAATTAGGTTTAGTATTCATTTTGATGGTGGATATAAGCTGTTTGGACCTGGGCTATTTTCAGAAAATGTCTCTAATCAACTAATAAGCTTCACTGTTAGAAATATGTTGGACAAAAAAAGCTTTAGAACTTGTAAAATAATGTGTTTGATGAGAGTTGACCTTTCTGTACTTGCATGTCTATATCAGTCTTTTCTGAAATACATATTCTTTAACAGTTATGAGAACTAAATTATTTTTTTCTTCCAGGAATGTCTCCCAGTAGTTTTTTTTGTTTGACAGCAGTTCTTCTAATTACATGATATTGAAATTCAAAATTATTTGGCTGTATACATTGAAAGAATTAGAAAACTGTTTCCTGATTATATGAAGACAACTTTCAAAAGCAAGTTTTATCTGATATTTGTTTTCCCTAATAATTGTGTAAAGTTATTGCTTCTTATTGAGTAAACTCTGCTACGAGAATAGCTTTGAAAAGTGTACCAAAAAAGAACTGCAATCTTGTCAAAGTACATTCCATCTAGAATTTAAATGAATCCAAACTTGAGTCATCTATTTTTAATTGTCTTTCACTGTGGCAGAACAAACAACTGAGTTTTGAATGTGACACAGCTGCAGAAGCTCTCAAACCACAAAAAAACCCCAGACAAAAAGCCCTGTAATGGTAAATCAGTCACTTTCGATGGTTATCTGAGCCACTCTCAAAGTGAAGGGAAATAAGGCTTTATTTACATAAAACAAAGTTAGAAAATAAAAATGTTAAAAGGTAGGTGCTCTCCCAAGGGGCAAGGCTTGAGTTGAGTGGACACCATCTTTTTAGAAACCTGCATCAAGTTAAGTGAAGAAACCTATGACGTTAAGTTTGGATTTATTCTGGTACCAAATGAGTTGCACTTTCACTTGTGGAGATAGTGGAGAGTATGTTTCAGTGGAGATTATTTTGCTCAAGAGAAGTAATACACTGAAGGATATGCTGCTTTGCTGATTTTAAGTCCATAAATTACAACTTTGACTCTAACAGCTGCTGGCAGAAACAGGCATATTCAACTTTTTGTTAGGTACAGCACATTAGCTAAAATTTCTCTGGGAATGGAAGGAAAGTTGTTTGTGTTGTGTTTGTGGGTTTTGGTTTTTTTTTTTTGTGGCCACAGGTACATGCAGGTACATTGTAATTACTGGGCTGCTGTGATCAGGTAAATGGGAGATAAAGTACACTTGATTAATCATCTGAGAACAAGATGGTTCTTCCAAGTCCAGTGGTAATGCTTCATAGCTTTTTTCCCACCTGTATTCTATGTGCTGATAGATTAAAAAAAAACAGTACAAAGCACTGCTTATGCTTTCATTGTGTTTTCACTGGGATTTTCCTAGAAAATTGGGTAAGAAGCCTAAAACTGTGTAATGGGAAAGTATCCTTTGGTCGTCTTCCCTGCAACTTTACCAGGTGAAATGAACTTAAAATTACACATGGGATATATCCATACCCTATAGTGGAATATGCGAATCACAACCTCTGTATGTACAAAGCTTCCAAAATTAATGGGATACTAATAACTGACTTCTTTAGAGGCTTGTTTTACTCTGTTTCCAACTTTGGCATACGCATATGGTGACAGTGGACTTGCATTCTTCTAAATTCTAATTTAAAGTCAGTAAATTCCTGATGGTAATACAATATGATTTTAAAAAAAAATATTTTCTATAAAATAAAAGAATAACATGCACAGTAGGGTTTATTTGCGATCAGGATTTTACTGGTATTAGGAGCTAACAAACATATTGTCATTAAGTAGAATAATTAGTGGTCTCTAGAAGGTCTACTTTTCATTATAGTTTGAATGACTGATTTAATTATGGGTTCAGGGAGATAGTTGATGAATTTATTCTTCTTGTTAGGATAAATTTAACTAGGAGAAATTTAAAACGGAACCTAAGATTTTAGTTTTTAAAGTTTTGGGTTTGTACTGTACTTTCAATAGCCTCTTTTTCTAATGCTAGGAGGCCGTAATCCTACAATGGGAGAACAGTGAAGGCTGCCCTCAGGAGGGTGGTGATGTCTCCTGAAGGTAATGAAGCTAAGTAGGAGCACCTCCCTACCAGATCAGGCCTGATAATACAAAGAGACCAAAGGAACAGATTTTCACTGACCTGTTTTACCCATTGTAAGGAATAAGGAAAGCTGGCTTAAATAGCGCCTTTTCCTGCACTAATGTGCTGGGAAAGATGAGAAAGCAAAGGGTTTTAAGGCAGCCATCTGAGACTTGTGAAGCATGCCCCATCAGGGGATGGAGATTTCAGCCAAAAGGTTAATTTAAAGCAACTGTGAAGTTTAATTTCACAGTCTGTCTTGCGTTGTTAGGGGGAGAAATTAGTTTAGCAGTAGATTCTTGGGTATGAAATGCAAGATCAGACCTTCTGCAGTTGACCTCTCTTTCAATCATTTTCAGCAGTACACATTTTTATTAGGATCTAGCAAGTAGCAATGTTTGTACAAACACTTGAATACATGTGGAGTTCTGGAGGAAATGTATTTTTGAAACAGACTATTATCCCTGTAAATGCCTGGGGAAGAGAGATGGGTTTGAGGTGAGAATAATCAAGGGGTCTGTGTATACTGCATCTTGTGCTTCTGTCCTTCAGTGTGCCGTGCAGCTAATGTCCTTCAAAGTGATGTTAAGCATTCATTTAATTGTGTTGGAGTTTTAAACTGTGATTAGTCTTCAACATTAGAGTAGGGTAGCTGAGCAGACACTGGAGAGAGATGTTGACTGAAAGGAAAGTGTAACTTAGTAAAAGTAGGTGCACTAACAACAAATTAGGTCAGGATGTGTCGGAGGAGATTCTGGTTTCAGTATGTACATTTTTGGTGACTAGTTACCATTACAAATAGTTTCTCAGAGAGTATCAGTGAGAAAGGTGAGGAAGCATGTGTGACTGGTTATGCTTTTTGCTGGTGTTTCTCAAGAATATTCTCCTTGTACCTTCCCCATTTCTTTTATATTGTGTGCCATTTATAGGCCATAAATGTGTCTCATTATTCTTTTCCCCTTCCTCTTGGGACAGTCTGTTTGAAAGGGCATAGCTTCTAGACATTCAAGGTTCGTAATTCCAAATTAGCACCAGTCTTTATGCACATTCTTCTATTTCTGTCACTAAGGGAAACTTGAGTCATGATTATTTGAGGTGAAATCTCGGAGGTTTTTACTGTTACAGACTTTGGATGTTTCAGTTAATGCAGGGAATAGTTAATGCAAAGAAATCTACTATGTATGGATAGTATTTCTACTTTAATTTAAATCAAAAAATGCAAAACATGGCTGTAATCATACTATTACTGTGGCACAACCTTGGTTTACACATTTCTGTTAAATTGTTTTGTCTCATTCAAAACCCTAGTGCTTGCATCAAGAATGACAACAATCTTTTTATTTGTAGGGGGACATTAATATTTGCTAAAGATGGATGTGAGTCAAAATCCTGAATCCAAATCTCAAATTTGGCAAAATTCAGAGTTTTTGGTTGTTGAACTTTTTAAAATTTAAATGGTAGTAAATTAGATAGAGTAAACAAGCTGTACATGAACTCTAGGCTCCATGGCAACTAAGCATATTGCAAAAACTTAATGACGACCAGCTACAGCATTAAAAAAATGCTCTAGACAAAATAGCCAAGCTGTTTTTAATGTAACACTAGAAACTCCAGAAGATATCAAAGTCAGTCAACCAAGCAGTAAATCACCATGAAATACGTTTCTTCCTGCACCAGAAAAGGCACTCTAGTATGGACTTAGATCAGGAGCTGATTTTATAGCATTGTGGCAGAAGTGTAGCCTGTAAACTTGTTTTGCAGTGTAATTTTTGTAAATTACTTGCTTTAGAAAGAGTTCATATGGATCCAATATTTAGACACAACATATAAACATTAAAAGATAGGAGTATTCTGTTTAATAGTCCAGTTGTCAAAAAGCACAGTTAAACTGAATATTTTAGACTGTAAGACTGTTTTAGGCTCTAAGTTGTAAGTTGTTTCACCCAAAATATTGGTGTTATGTTATTGTTTAGAGCAGTCCTAAGAGCATTTTAAGTTATGCATTGTGGAGGTGGTTGTGCTGTCTCCAGCTCATGGCTTACTGAGGACTGGCATTCTCCTGGTGAATCACTGCTGTGTAGGATGCTGTCTGCTCCCACAATGTGTGACTGGAAGACCTTGACCTGTCTTGCAGGATAATTTCAGGCCCCTTTACACTTCTAGTGTCCTCTGTAGTGATCATACTTTAGCACCAAATCTTTCTAGCTTGAGTCTTGCAAACTGTCTGTGATGTGCTAAGCCAAAAGTAGCTGAGAAAATTGTCAGTGCTTTAGGATAAATAATGGTTTGTTGTCTGTTTTACTGAAAAGCATAGCTATTTATAGCACTTTCACTCTCCCAGAAAATTAGGCTGCAAACAGCTGAATCTTCTAAGCAGTTATGCAAACTTGTGAGAGAGACTGGACTTACTAGGGCTGATCAAGTAATGAAGCAAGACAAATATTATTTTCTTAGGGTTTCTCAGATTTTAGAGACACTGCAGAAATACTAATCTGACCACCCTCCAGCAGTGTTGTTCAGTCCCGTATAGCATAAGTACTCTCAGGCAGAAATTTCTGAGAACAGTGGGAAGGCAGAAATTTATTTGGCCAAAGGGATGATGAGAGTGCAGCTGGGTCGGGTGGGAAGGATGGGGGACTGAATCATACTGGATACTGAGGGGCTGCTTGATGGTGGCTCATGCTAGGATTGGAGCAGAAATAGGAGTCTTGCTGTTTCTCCCCTAAGTTCCAGTTCTCTCTGGTTGAGCTGTATGTCTGCTTCACTGATGAGGAATCTTTACATTAGATATGTAAGGCAAATGTGAACTCCCATGTATTGTCCTGATATTAAAAAGCACTGGATTGATATAATCACACCAATAAGAGTTAAGGTAGGATCATGATTTACTTCAGATGATTCCATGAAGCTTTTGTTCATCTGCACACATAATTGAAAGTCAGCCCCCTTTATAAATGACATTTTTAAGAGTCTAACACTTAGTCAAGGTGACCACCAACTGGTAACTTTTAAAGAATCGATAATGCAAATAGTGGTCTGTTAGGAGAAATATCACTGTGAGGTCATCTTTAAAAGAAAGCTCACTTTACTTGCATCATTGCCCCTGCTGTGTGACACTGAAGTGACTGCTTATAGGCAGTCTACCAGTAAGAGCTGTTATTTTGCTTTGTTAGCATAGGGGAACAAATAATCTAATTTTAAGCTTGCATACTTGTCTTTTGTTAGTACCAAAACTGTCAGTATAATAAATGAAAGCAAGGGTGGTGACATTGAAATGAATGGACTGAATCATGTATCAGCAGGCATGCTGTTAATATGGTTATGCTATTTAACAAGACAGTCTCCAGTCTAGGAAAGGAGGATATGTTGTTTTTGTTTGCGGAACTTAAAGCCCACATAGAACGATATTCTGTCAAGTAAAAAGATGTAAGAAGGACTATACAATCTACGAATAATTCTGGTTTTTTTCCTGCTGAAAAATAGTTGATCTTCAAATAGGAGTAATGTTTGAATTCCAGTTTGTACTATTTTTTCTAATAATTTATATATTAATGCCACTACAATATTACACACTTTTTCTATACCACTCTTTATACGTCTATAGGAAGCCGCTTCCTGAAAGGGAGGAAGCTTTTACAGGATTCACATGGGACAATGCATGTGTGTTAAATTCTTTAGCAGCATCTGACTACTCATTCTAGTTATGGTGAAGAAATATGGAGCTGAGAATGACAGAGTACATTGAGGATGAGTGTAAGCCAAAAAGTATATGAAATGCTGTCTATTGTGTCACTAAGGCTATGTTAAGAGGAGTACTGTAAAAAACGAAATATCACATTTAATATACGTGCAATTACAGTGTATGCAGCAAAATAAGGATAGATTTTGTGCAGGAAGATGCCTCGTAGTATTTTCTGAGAGGTTAATAAAATGGAACTTTAACAAAACCACAACACATCATAGGGCTTTCAGCAGATTTTGAAAGCTGTGAAAGTTTTCATAGAGTTTGGATGAACTTTCCTTGGAGTATGGCGTAGACATGTCTGCCAAGAGTGAAAACGTCAGTGTTCATAATGAATCTGTTTTAACAGTTGTTTTATGTTACTGTTTGAAAGTCTTTAAAAGATCCGAAGTTAATGACTAATACTGTACAACTAAGTCCTTTTCTTATAGTGTTTATAGGCTAAAAGGTTAAGAAGAGGAGATTATATAGCTGTTATGGAGTGTATGGGGAAAGACAGAAAGCAGTTAACAAAACATATGCATAGTACTGTTCTGATGGCTGTGCCTCCTTGATACTAACTTCCTGGACTGAATGCTTGGGGTTTTTTTGTTTTTTGTTTTTTTTTTGGTGGTCCCCCCCAAGATTTCTAAAACAGTGTAGATGCTCATGTGAGTGTTCAGCTGCTTTGTTACAAAGGCCTCATTCAGTGAAGCTCTTGGACATAACTTTTTAAGTACCTGAGTAGCTTCTGGAACCTAGTTAGGCATGTACTGAAGTAGCCTGGTCAGCTGACTCTGAAGGATGCAGGGAAAAAATAAATAAATAAATAAAATATATATATATATATGATAGGCACACTGTATTTGGAGAATCAGTCCGTACTCTTATTTCTATATAAAATACTGAGTTATATCTATGTTAACATATTATTTTGGGTCAGAAGTGTGACCTGGCCAGCAGTGTGGCGAGTGCCTTCCTGCAGGCTCTGCTGTCAAAGGAGAGCATGTCCCACCATTGCCTACAAGCTTATTCCTATTCATGTGAATAGAGCCAGACATCATATGGTTCTGTGTCCACAAACACAGATCACAAAAAATAAAACACAGAAGTGGTCATAAGTTTAAAAAAAAAAAAAAATCTTTTGGATATAATGCTAAAAGGCTTCACGATGGCCATGATTTCAACATCTTTACTGAGAAGTCATGAAGTCAAGAAACTTGCTTTTTTGCAAACTACTGCTGCTACTCAGGAAAAAGAAATCTGATATTCACATCTGATGACTGATCTTCAAGGATGAAAGAAATCATAAATATTCTGAGGCTTATCATAAATTACAGTAGTTGGAATCACTGTTTGTGTTGGATGTTTATACTCTTGTATGAGTGTGTTTTCTTTTATATGGAGTCATTAAGATGCATATAAAGATAGTAAAAGGTAAAGTAATCTGTTACCACAGCAGGCAGACTGTCACTCTGTGAAAGTGGTGTTTCAGGACCTGCTTCATAGTCTTAGCTTGTGCATGCCATGAGAGAGTCAGTTGAACAGATTTTGCAATGGCAAGACTGAACAGTCTGCTCAAGTGCGCTGATATCTTCTGGGTAGTGTTGTCACTTTTCATAATTGTGTTGGATAAGATAGAATATGACTTCCTCAGTAGAGGGACACCCTGGAGGTGGTTCAGCTCGTCACACTAGATAAGATGTGTCCTTTGCCTCTGTATTGAAGTTCATCTATATTTGTTCAACTCAGATAAAATTAGACAAGGGAAGTTTAAAAAACAAACCAAACTGAAACAACTCTGCTTAAATGAAAAGCTATGTCATGTGCCAAAGTGGATAATAATGTTTGATAACCATGTCAAAATGCTTATTTTGAAATTTAAAAAGAAAACACCATGAATATAAATGCGGTGATAATCAGCTTATTTTCCTTTACTCTTTGGTGTTGTTACACTGCTCCGGTTCTGTGATAGACTCTAAATAGTTGAAGAAGATGGTAATTCCCTGTTTATTGAAAAGCAAAAGTGAGCTTTAAGCATCACTACTTTTCCCTTCTCATTTTACATTGGTACGAACAGCATTTAGGAGTTGGGGAGTCTAGTAAGTGTTTTGAATAATACAGAGGTGTGTTTTTCTTTTTCCTGCCATGAAGTGGCAAAAGCCTTTCTCTAAGCATCCTATAGATTTAATAATCTTTTTCTTAACACTTGTGCCTTGCCTTAAATCAATGCATGTCAATTTCTGCATTCCTTACAAGCTTTCGTCTTTCCAAAGTTTCCTTTTCACTCTGAATTAGAGTTCAGGATGCTCCGATTGATGGCTTACATTTACGAACAGTGGTCTATTGCACTAATTTGCTTTCTCTCCAGTATTAGTGGTACTTCCTGGTTTCAGGGTATTCTTTTGGTCTCTGTCTCCACATGTGGCTTTCCTCATGTATATGTATATGCCACAGTGAACAGTTAATATATAAGCATAAGTATTAAAACTCGTAAGTGCTCATCGTAGGTTTTATACCACCTGTCTAGCTGCATGCAGTGAGAATTTTTAACAATTTAGAACAACGTAGCCTAAATCAATAATATAATTCTGATAGCACTAGGTGATTTTTCTAAAGAAATAGAAAGCTTCTCCCTCATTAGATTACTGTATATTATCCCTGGTAGAGTTTCTTTAATTACAGTTTTAAATGAAAAATGTCCAGTATATATGATAACTAATGATATACACAGATTAGTAGCTTTTCTACTCTTTGAAGAGCAGTTGATCGAGAGTAATGCCTTTGTTGCTTTCTAGGTGAACAAAACCATTTCCATAAATAACATGGTACTTGTGCCTGGAATTTAGTGCCACCACTTTTGATAGCTGAATTTGCAGGCTACTATAAATAATAATGTTTAGATGGTGCCCATCAAGTGCAATTTGGTATGTAATCTTCAGTGCCCTTTTTTAACATAGTTAGAGCTGAGGGCTATCGGGAGGGACGTTGTTTACTGAACTTTTTCTCCTCAACACGTTGTAGTTATTTTTACATTGGCACTTTCAGTAACAAACTGCTATCTTTTGTGGTGTTCTGTCATCAGAAGAATCAGCCCTCCTCCAGAAAGCCTGATGTGAATGAAAGTGATTACTATTTCCTAGAACACATTGCAGATAAAAGAAAATGTAATTGCTTCAGACTGGAAAGTTAACCATAACAAATGTTGTCATCTTTTATCAATGATAACAACAGGTGAAAAAAAGAAGAATAAGAAGCATTTTCTTGAGACTATGCAGTGTGTATTGTAATTGTCTGTGACAGGCTGAACCTGAGGCTGGTCCTGACCCTTTTTTAATCTATTTACGCTTAGGAAACAAGAAAATAAAAGCCATGACTTTCCCATATTGGTGCCACATGCTTTGGGACAGTCTGGTTTTGTTTTGCTTGTCTCATGAATAAATTTTCCTCATGAAATAACTATCAGGTTTAGATACAAACATTTATTTGCTAATGATCTAGTGTACTACTATATAAAAATCAGCTCTTATCAGTCTGCAGATGAAATATATTTATATGGTAAAGTAATTATGATCACAGAGGTACTGTATAAAAAGCCTTATTTTGTATGCTTTTCTAAGAGTAGCTGACTGATGTGGAAGAGACTATTTATGAGCTTGCTGCAATAAGCAGTGGCTTGAAGGCTTAAGATACTAAATAATGCATACAAGATTAAAAATATTTATGTCGGGGGAGGAGGAGAAGAAATTACTTTGAATTTTTGTATAACTTAAAGTAACACACTAATCTTGCATCATAAATTACTTTCATTTACTATGGTTGTGTAATCCCAGGCAGACTAACTTTTCAAATGTATAAATTAAAGAAACAGCTTGAGAAAGTCCATAACAATATTATATTGCTGTCTCATATTCTCCCTTGCTAGAAAGCCTCTGCGTAAGGTTTTATTGACTTGTTAATGGGATAGCTGAAGTTTTATGCAGTTGTCTTGTTTAACGTCTATTTGTATTGGAGAAATATCAGATGTCCTAGATACCAACCACCTGTTAGGTAGTAAATCAAAGTGTTGTCTTTTCATTTCTGAAATCAATTCCTGTATTCTTAATGGTTTTATTTCTTAGATGAACTTCTCTTGCCCTGTCAGCAACTTCCTGAACTGAGAAATATGTAAGATGTTATTTCACTTACCTCATCTTTTACCATTAATGTTATGCTTAGCTAGAGATCATGGAGACCATGTTTGTGATCAGTTATGGTGTCCTTTTGAAGGATTTGTGCAGCTCTCTTCCAAATTCTGCATATTTCTGATTACTGCAAACAAAGTCCATATGATTTGGTGGTCTTTTCATTTTTCCAATCAGTTTCTTACTATTTTAGTCCAAATGAAACAACACTTAACTAGGCTGATTTTGAGGCTTGGTTTAATAACCTTATTCCAGAATTGGGCAAATCTCTTGCTATGGCTTGCTCATTTCAGATACAATGCAGGATTTGGTTCAAAATCTCTTGTGGTCCAGTCAGAGTCAGTTCTTCACATCAAGTCAGTAGAAGGACTTCTCTTGATCTTAGTATGAAAAGGATTGACAATGGCATATGATTTATTTACAGAAAATACTTGTTTATCTTCACTCTGATATATATTAGTTTGTCTATATCTGGTGATTTGTACCAATAAGTTCTAAAGCAGCCAATTTATGAGTGTGTTCATCTAGTCTAAAGTGAACCTTTTGTGTGAATCTAAAATCTCTGGGCAAGTGAACTTCAGATATGAACTCACTATTCTTTAAAATAAATTCTACCTAATTTGTGCAAAATTATTTTTTTTAAATTAAGCTATAATGCTGATATGGCTGGAGAAATCATAGAATTGTAGAATAGTTTGGGTTGGAAGGGACCTTTAAAGATGATCTAGTTCAACCCCTCTGCCATGGGAAGAGGTATCTGTGAACAGATTAGAACAGCTAGTGTATACCTCTTGTTATCACCATAATACTTATGGCCTTTAGGGATACAATTTATTAAACTCATTAATGAAAAGACTTGTAATCTTTATTTCAGGCAGTATTCTATGGGGGGATATAGATTTAAGGAAATTTAATGTTGTTGTATACCCATTATTTTAAAAAATTATTTTTACACTGGTTTAGGTTTTCTTCTTATGAAAATTAATATAAGAACTAGTATGTATAATACTAGTAGTATGAATAATAAATATATTAATATGTAAATATCTTAAATATACGCTTAGGGTTTTTTTTCCACATCTTATCAAATCTCATAGGATCTTACCAGGTGCTATTCTATGCATAAGATTGTAAAAAGTTCTTTTGTGTAAAATGAGATAATCCACAAGGAGAGTAAATGTGAAGGATGTACTTAGCATTTTAGGTAACCTACTCAGGAATTTCCAGTGTTTTATTTTGAACCCAAAATCTCTAGGTGAAATTTTCAAGGTGAAAATTTTGGAAATGAAGACAAGCTCAAAATTTCACAGGAAGTCTTACCAGAGCTCAGTATTAACCCCAACTCTCAATGCCCAGCGGAGTATTTAAAAAAGCTTTCTTCTGCGTTTCTTGTCCAATGTTATTGAAATCAGAGGGACTAGAATTGATAGCTTTCAGATTTAAGGGCCAAGAGCTATAGTGCTTTCCCTTTTTTTTTTTTTTTTTTCAGGTGAAGAATGTTGAAGATGACATACAAGATTTCCCTTATACTAAATAATTTTTTCATAACTGTGGGAGTCTGGGATGCTAGTTGTTTCATCATCTTCACCATAGTGACTTATACAACTATAATACTGTGCTAACTACAGAACACTTGGATCTCTTTTCCTAATGCATGAAAAATAGATCCAATTTACTGGTCAACTGAAGCATTTTGTAGCAGACTGTTTGGGTCGTCCGTCCGTGTCTGTCTCCCCTCCGTCCGTCCCATCCCGTCCGTCCCGTCCCCCCCCGCCCCAATTCAGGCAGCACTACAATTTAGAAAGATGATTAGACACTTTAATCTGATTTTAGCTTGCTATTTGTTTTCCTATGTTTTATTTTTGATAGAACAGCATCATGCATAGTATATAACTTGAACAGTGCTATAAATGCTTGTTCAGTCAGAGATATAGGCACTTGGAAAAAGTGCAGAGAGCAGCCTAAAACATGCAAACTTCTATCTTCAAATGTATAACACTGATAAATTTGAACAGTGTTTAAGTGATTTGTAGATTCTGCATTAAAATTCAAGCAAATGAAGTTATATGTGGAACTTTTGACTGAAACAGATTTATCCAGTCAAGGAATAAGGTATTAATCTGTGTTAATGTTGAGTCCTTACTAGGTGTCCAGTACATTATTTCAGGCTAAGATGGTAACTGGCAACGTGTAAGCACCAAGCATGAGTGTGTTGCTGTTCTTGCTGTGGTGCCTTTGTAGGATAGCGATTTCTGTTTCACAGATGGGGAACTGCAAAGAAAAATCTGAGAAGTTACCAGAGTTAGAAAGTGTCAGCTCCCCAGTATTTGCCAAGAGAGAAGATTCCTGAATATGAATTATAGTAGATTAAGGGAACAAGTGGTCAAGCAGTTTTTGCTTGGAAGCTGAGGTAGCCAGCAGGATTTTCAGGGCTATATGCTTTTACTGTTGGTAGTCAGTGAAGTGGGAAAGACTGAATATTTTGATAGTCCAGTTTACTGACTATCTTCCTGGTTAGTCAAAGCTGACGCTATCTGCAGTTACCTCATACTTCACAACTGTGTGAGACAGGGCAATAATATGACAGATTACATTTGAAATTCATAATGTTACAGTAAGACACAGTCTGCAACAACAGGCTCTCATTTAGATATTAAGCTGAGAAAGTAATTATGAGAATGTTAGTTCACTTAGTAGCAGTAAAACAGATAAAATACTGAGAAATTAGGGAAACACTGCTAGAAATAATACTAGATGTTACACAATGAAAACTGAACACTGTATTTAAGACAGTTTGTCCAAATATTACAAGACTGCATTTTCAAGTCCCTTTTTCTTGATAAACTGTTCAGGAAAGACCATATACCCACAAAAACATATTTATTGTTTTGCTACTGATATAAATGTAAGAAGTATTTCTACTTATTTATCAGCTAAGCTCAGATTCTCCACTCTGAGCTATGAAAGTATCAGAAGAAAGATTACTCAAAATAAATAAGCATCAGAATCCAAAGCTGGGTAACTATCTTTTCTGTTAGAATAACATCTAAAATGAAAAAATGAAGTAAAATATCTGTAGTCAGCACATAAAAGAAACTACTGTAACTGGACTGCTGCTGCAAGGAAAGAAGAAAAGTGATTTGGGTTTGCAGTCAGTGAGGTGTGTTTCCCCTTCTAAAATAGAAAAGAAAATATCATTTTAGGATTCTAGGAGGCATTTCTGTCCTTTACACTGTATCTTGTGATACTTCTTTGTGCATCAATGGATGTTACTGCTTGCTTGGTAGTGAAGTGGTTTCTAACTTCACTTCCTTTGCCATTACAATGGTGTTTTGCCTTTTCATATTTTTAAATGCAAAGGAGAAAATAAATTAAAAAAATGAAAAAGAATATGTATAACTCAAAGACTTCAGACTTAGCACATTGAGCAAGGCTGAGTGCTTCATATATAATGAATAGAACTGTCTGAAGTTTTGCATTCTTTGCCTGCCCTTTTCCTTCCTGCCAAGGATGCTACACAATATTTTGTTCTTTTAGCTGTTATTCACACCAGGGCTTATAAAATGGCTGATAGTGTAAATGTTTCTTCAGAAATGAACTTATGTAATGAAAAATAACTCGAAACAATTCAAAAGTGCAAAGGGAATGTAATATGGAAATAACTGCCAAAAAGCAAGAACATTTTTTTCTGAAAAACAGAATCTCTACTATTCAGCTGCTCTAATGGTATGCCTTTGAATATATTAAGGAAATTAGTACTGAACTAAATATTACCTATACTTCTAAATCATTTGCAGTAAGCTCACACTAGTGCTTCAAGATCCTCAGGAAAAGCTCCAGACTAATGATAGTACGTTAAATCTTGTCTCAGTAAAAGCCAGAAATTATCCAGCCTGAATAGACTGGTAAAATGAAGTGTAGATTGCAGATGAGGCAGAGAACGTTGTCTCATTTTTCCAATGTTTGTCATACAATACACAACTCACCTTCCAGGGACCTGCTGTTTCTGCCATTCCTGACAATGGGCTGCTTTCTCCTGACAAAATAAAAGATTTGTTGCTGATTATATTGGATAGTACTTAGAGACAGATCAGTATTGGTATACAATGCAACAGGATCAGAGTTACCAGTAATTCAATGCATGTATTTTAAAAGTTGATGTAGTGATGAGATTGGGTTTGGTGCCGGGGTTGTGATCTCACTGTTCTCGTTATAACTTTGCTGCAAGGTACTTAAGTAATATTTCTAGATCTCTTTTTTTTTTTTTTTACTAGGCACTTTTTTCTAGTGTGGAAATAACATTCCTCACACATTCCTCCTGACCCCTATTCTAGCACAAAGGCCATTTCATGACCACAAACACTGTCATGTAAACCAGAGAGTACATAATGCACGTAAAGTCTTGCTGCACATTGATTTGCTGTATGGCAGCAGTATTACAACAGCTGATTTATTTCAGCTTATCAGTGAAGAAATTCTATACATCAGTGACTTGTTAAAAAAAAAGGTGTAAAGAAAGAATAAGTGTGCAGGAAAAAGTGTGCAGAATAAACTGTTACTTTGCGAAAGTATGATAATGCATAAACCTGTGGTAAACTAGTTAGGTGTAAAAACTTATAGAGAACTGGCCTTACATATTCATGACTTCAGAAAATACTGAGTCACCTGAGAAGTGAGTATGGGTGAGATCCTTAGAAGAACATAAGGGTTGGAAGTTCTGCAAAGAATTAATTATGCTTAATCCTATTTCTCTTCAAGGTAGGGTCCTTTCTAGATGTTTGACAATAATAGATGATTCTATCTATAACTTCTTGCAAGTTTAAACAACTAAAAACATCCAGAAAAAAGACTGAAAACCCTTAACAAATTGGTAGATGTCCAGTCCCAGATGAATGCACAGTGGAGTGTTTTAGACTAAAGAAGTAAAAACTCACCTTAATGTTTCCCAAACTTGTTTCCAGCCCTCATCTAAAACTTTCAGATGAACACTGAGTAGAGTTGCCAGATGGCATCATGTTATAGTTGATTGTAATTTAAAAGTGAAATGTGAAAGTTCTAGAAAAGTTTTCTGCTGCTTGTAATACTCTTCTCACTCAGATAGGGCCAGGTTCCTCAAACCTAGCCAACTACTTACTCACAAAATACCTTTCCTTCGCTCAGGAAAGAGAGAGGTGTAGGTATTATTTCAGTCTTTGATCAGTGTTTTTCATTGAACTTAAGACTTCCTAAACATGAAGGACTATATTCTGTCTTTCTCTACATGTACTATTTAGTCATGAAAGCAATGCTGTAATACATATTCGTAGTGACTGTAGACTCCGGACCTCCTAACGTCCCTGTATTTAACTTGTGTGTTCTGATTACTCCCTCTGAAACCAGTGATAGAAGGCAAATTCTCAGTGTCTGCAGGATTCAGTAATATAATTCTTGTGACCTTATTTGTGGGTAGATCAGGTCATGTATTTCTTTTTAGATTCCTGTAGCGGCCTTATTGTTGGTTTCTGAACAACAGTGAGCTTAGGACCAAATTTCCCAAGTTAGGTGTGTAAGAAGTATAGTAGGAACCTGGTAGATATTAAAGAAGTAATTTCTTAACAGTTGCTAGTTCAATTAGGATTTAATTCTATTTTGAAAATTTGAATGCTTTAATCTCCTTAATTCTTTAGGAAATTTGGCCTTGTTACCCTCCCTTTTGGGTTATTTTGTGCACAGCTGAACGTATCTGAAAAAAGAGAATCTGTGAACGGGAGATGAACGACTTAAGAGTATAATGCACTTATTTATTGGTGAACACATGCAAAAGATATCTAGGATTTAATGATCTACTAAGGTGACCGTTAGTACGCTCACCGCCTGGGATAAGATACTCAAAGAGTCTTTGTTGGCAGGTGTCAGGAGAGGAAGACTTGGCCTCTGCTGCTTTCTGAAATAGATTTGTGATGTTGTTGACTTGCCATCTTCTACTTATTGCCTGTTAATTTGTTAAGGTTTTATACCTTACCATGTTGGTGTATTTTTTCCTGTTGAATACTGGAGCAGCTAACAATCCCCATTTCAACAATTCTGCCTGTGAAGCCAGTTTTACCTTTGTCTTGTGTGGCTCTGCTCCACAGACTCCCTCATAGCTTTCTTACAGCACAATGATTTCTATGGACATCCCAGCCAAGATATCAGACTGAGGCCTTGGAAGATGGACAGTACTGGGGGATGTGGGGCTTCCTGATATGATTTTTCCTGTTGGTAGTCAGAACTATTATCTGAAGCACAGTAAGTCAAGATGTTGAAAAAGTCTGCAAGTTTTCATATTTCTCAGATTGATTAGAGATGAGAATAAGGGTATAGAAATGAGGAGTAAAACTGTCCTTTGCACTTTCACAGATATGATCGTGTGCAATATTTGGTACTCAGAAACTGCAGAGAAGCTGGTGTCCTGAGGGGTGCTTACCATATTTTACCTGACTTTTTTTGAATTTAACTGAACTTTTTGGAAACAGCCTTGGCTTTTAAGCCAATTTATTGTCCTTTATACTTGAATACAATTCAGTAACTGTTCAAAGGTGTCTTTCAAACTGAAGAGATTCATGGGTTGATGTTAATTATTGTCTATATGTTTTAAAAGTTCAAAAGAGCTCTAAGTCACAAGTGTTGAAAACCGTAATTGGCAGGTAGTTAGGCATCAGATGGACATATTTTGTTCTTTTATATGTGCTTGCTGGTTCTAGTAATAAATAAAATCCTGGGATTGCGTGGTTGAAAGCTAATCATTTAGAACCTGGCTGGATGATGCCTTAAGATCAACTCAATTCAATAAGGGTCTTCAGGCCAGAAGACCCTCTGAATATATGATTGGAGTAGCTAACCTCAGGTTTGAGGATGGTGTAGAGTTTATTTGTTGGAGACTTTGAAGAAAAAGCTACTAAAATTCCAGTGTTGCCTAGAATCTTTATTTTTTTTACTCTGTCTGGTTAAGTGACTCACTGGCTCCTAGCTAGCGCAGGCAGTTTTGCCTTTTCTGTGTTGTGCTGCATCTGACCTTTTGTCTTTGCTATACTCTTGTAAGCTTTAAAAACTTTGTAATGGCTTCTGTCTCAATTTTATATTTATACATTAAAGTTATGTCATGCTTTTATATGCATATTATAAATTTCTTAGACTTTTAAAATCCTGAACTGCCCAGATTGAATAAATAGTGGTTGCCCCAAATATCTGCAGTACTTTTTATGTATAACTGACAGATATGTGGAGGGAGCTGTAATCTAGTTATGTGAATTTCTGGGAGGTGAGCACTGGCTGTTCCTAGGTAACTTAGAAAAATTGTTCCTTTGAGGCAATTGTTGTTTTTGGTCGGTGCTTTTTCATCATTATAGTTATAAAAAAGGTTTGTCTTTAGAAAAACAGTCCAATTAACTAATGGAAGAAAAAACAACCATACTGCTGTATGTTGGTTCACTTCAGCTTGTTTAAAAACAGTCTCTCCTGGAGATGTTGTTACTGGGTCTTGGAAAAGAGCTATGAAGAGACTGAGAGAAGAACAGATAGTGGAAAAGAGGAAGCAGGGATTGTACCACAGGACAAAGAACAACAGGAGTGAAAGTAACAGAATTTTTTTTTTCTTAAAGTGTTGATTGGAAAGTTGGGAAATTAGGAATACTGGTGTGTGTTTTATGTTGCCATTAATGTTTTCAGTTGAGAAGATGCAACTAGCAGAGGTTTTGCTTTTTGCTTTGATTTCAAGCTAATTATTATTGGGTTAAGGTCCAAAGACCCAATATTGAGCCAATATGTCTACAATTTTCAAAAATGTACGTCATTGCTAGAAGTTTTTTTTGGTCTATGTACTGTCACAATTATAATGAGCTTATTAGCATTTGCTCTTGTCTTTTCTGCCTTTTGATGGTAGCATTGTTTGGAGTCCCATTGCTCAAAGTATGAAGTGGAGTGATATTGTCTACTTCAAATTGTACTTCAGTCTTTCCTGTATATCAGAGTACAATAAACCTCTTGCCAAAATTTTTTTATAATGATATGTAACAAGTTTAGTGCAGGGGAGAGGGATGCAGGCGGGGCAGAAGAATATTTTTGGATGCTCTTGAAAGCTTGCAGAAAATCCCCCAGGCTGTTTTATTTTATCTTAAACTCAGATACAGAACAGGCTGCTGGATGTCGAAGTCAGCAGTCCCCATAAGGCAGAATTTACAAAGACTCTATCATCTGCCAACTTCTGTTTCTGTTTCAGGGTAATTAATAGACTAAGCTATAGAGAACATAAACTGTCAATAGGAAGTATAAGGGACCTATGTTCCCTCAGATAAGTAAGGAAGGTCATAGCACGGGAGAATGTTCCATGTGAAAATAAACATTTTTAAATGAGACTGAAACTTTCAGAAATCAGTATGGAGACTGAAGAAGGGGCAGCATGGCAGCAGTTTTTCTCTGTGTTGGTAATTAATCTTGCTGCAGGTATTCTGTGCCAGCCAGAATTTTCCCAGCATGTTCTGAAAGAAATTTGTGTGTTGAGGTCTACACTGCAGTTCCTGAAGTGGCAAACAGTCCCTACAATGTCAGGCAGGGATGTGTATAATGGTCTTTATTGCATAAGAAAATAATTTGATTTTTCTCCTTGTTCAAAACCTTGAAGAAAAGATTTTGAATCTTGTTGCTGTGGTCAATGATAAAGCTGTTTTCATTTTGGGTTTTGGGGAGGGATATATAGAGTATCTGAAAAGCATTCTAATGTTATGTGACTAATAACCATGGGTAAACATGAGTAGCATCTCTTCTAGAAGAACAACTTAATAGAGCTGTCCACTCTTGAAGATGAAGGATGTTTGTATATGAGTGGCAATAGTAGTTGTTGTGGGCTAAAACAGCTATTAGTTTCTTAAAATATTAGTTTCTTAAAAGGGGATTCTACTTCAGTGGAACTAGCAAGGTTTACTAATTAAGAGTAGATTCTGTCATTCCCTATCCTAATTTATCAACACGTCAGTTGACACTTTGGATTCCATCTATATGCATACAAAATGAATGAGCAGAACTTGCTAGAAGTGCATCAGCTTGGATACTTGACAAGTATGATCACTTCAAATTTTACATGTGGTTTCACCGACAGTTAATTGTGTGAAATAGTTGTCAGTTCTGTTATAGAAACATCATGAGTAGAGTTTACTTAAAAAAGCTTCTTGAGTTGCAGTTTCGGGTTATACTTTGCTTTACACCAGTTCAGGCAGTTGTCTGACTCAGAAGCACAGTGATATTGATAGCAACGCCGAGCCCACTGCGTGAGGGGGATGAGGGCGAGGAAAGCAGACACATCCTGCCACTGAGTGGTGATGGAGATGTGCTGCAGCTGTTGCTGCAGCTTCATTACTATAATTAGTGCCTATGCTGAAACAGGGGTAAGTGCTGGTTATTCCAGGTAGAAGAGATGGTTATGGTTGTCACTGTATACCACTTTTCCCTTTCCACCTTTCCCTTTAGCTTCTTTTGGCAGACAGTGCCTACCTATTCTGGTTCCTTCCATCTTGCATTTCTTGTTCTCTCCTATCCATACCCAGATGCACCAATTTGATTCTCTTCACATGCCTTTGAACCTGCAGAAGGAGGAGCAGCCTTGGCTCATGGTATTTTCCTTTCACATCACACTGTAGGCATGTTCTTTTTTGCATAAGGTGTTGGCACTTGCTTACACTGCTTTGAAGCCAGTTGCTTCTCTTTATTCTTTTCGTATCTCTTTCAGAAGGAAACCTGTGTAGCTTTTCACAGAATAGCTGGAAGTAGCAAATGAGTAACATCATCTGAGGCTATGTAGATATGAACGGAATGTATTTGCAGTGTGGCTGTTGCAGACAAAGCACTTAACTACAGAAGTAGGCCATTTCTGTAAAGTACTGTGCTGATAGGAAAGTCTTTTCTAAAATAGAGATGGCTCTGGAGTTGTGTCTCTCTTTCTAGTATCAACTATTGCAAGTATTTAATGTAACTATTTTTTCTACTCCAGTGATGTAAGTTTCATTTTTGTTGTGAGCGTGATAACAGTGCTTTTTTCTTTATATACTATTCCTGCAGCAACAGCACAAACTTTATATCCTGTGTTTAGTTAGAGGCACACAGAAGAATAAAAATATCTGGATGGAAATAAACTTGTGGTATTATCTAGTTCATTCCATCATGGAACAGGAACAATAACCCTAACCAGTATTAGTCCACCTACTTTTGAAAACCACTAACAAAGGGGTATTTACAGCCTACATAAATATCATGCTCCAGTACCCACCTAGAATTATGATTTAAAAGATTTTTCTTATAGCAAATGTCAATTTCTTCTGCTGCAAATGAAGTTTAGTTTTTGCTTTACATTCAGTGTAAATAGGCTAAGTGAATGAATAACTGATGAGTTCTTTAAGCACCAGACTTGTGTTATCACATAGTCTTTTAAAGAGGTTTCTAATCTGTCTGTCCTGATCCTTTATTAGGAGAAATAATCTGAAGTTTCTTTACATCTTTCTTTAAAGTATGATGTTCAGTAGTCCAGGGGAAATCTCCCCAGTGATGAGTACGCTGGACTTAGTGCCTTTCATAGGATATTGCTACTAATGTGTCCTGTATAATAGCATATCCTCCTCCTTCCCTGCCACCCCCCCAGTGTATCAACTTGTTTTTTCTTTCAGCTGGTAACTTATAATAATTCCCCAGACAGTTATTTTGCAGTACTGTTACCCATCCTATTTATTCATGAGTCTCTGCCACCTTATGCATAGCATGTTTCCCTTAGTCAAATTGCTTCTTATTGTTTTCATTCTGTTTCTCTAACTTACCATGAAAATCCTCTCCCAGAAATCATAACTTCCACCACAACCCATGTTTTGCAAGCTACAATTCATTTGTAGCTTTGTTTCATTATATAGATCATTTTTGTAAACACTGAATAGTGCCAGACTGAAAATCAGGAAAGCCTTAGAAACTCCTCTTGATGGGTTTTCATAGCTCAGGAGTTAAATTTGAGTGATGCAAAGGTATCCCTTGTGCTCCGAGAACTGTGGGGTGGTATTGTAACCCAACAATTTTGTTATGGAAGCTTTATGTTAATCACAGATTAGTTTTTACTACATATGAGTTCATTCTAACAAAATCTTCCACGTTTCAGGCAACTTATTTAAATCCTGCACTTTAATGATCCATTCTAATTTCTAGCTTGAATTTTGTAGCTTCTTTCTGAAATAACTCTATATTCACAACTACGCCAAAATATGCACATTTATCTTAATCATATCTGTTAATGAGTTAGAAAAATTATTTCATATCATGGCTAGGTACATCTTGCAGTGGAGCTATGTTTGTTCAGTGTTGGTTCATAGAGCTCGTCAGAGCTTTTCATAGAGTACTTAACTTTGTTCCTAATACAAATGCAGTGCTTATTTTACAGAAAACTGAAATGAATGGTTCAGTTCAAGCTGAAATTAAAAGGAAGAAAAAGGGGGGAGGGAAGGGTACAAGAAACAATAATGCTGAAACAAAACATGTAACAAACAGCTGATGAAAGGAGGACTTATTTTCCATTATCAGCACTAAAGACAAAAGAGCTAGGAGGCAAGCTTGAATAGTTCTCTGCTTGATTGTAAGATGTTGAGAGTTGAGGGAATGCTGTCTGCCTTAGTGAAACAAAAAAGAAATTTCCTAGAATTCAGTTCAATTTAGTAGAAATTGCTGGCAATAAAACATTGTTGTGTGCAATATTAATTTGTAAGAACTGGAGTAAATATCCTGGAAAGCTTGAGCAAAGTGATGTACGTGAATAGGAAAACTATGGGGATTTTAAAAGATATCATTTATAAATTTGTTACAGCTTAGTTTTAGCTGTGGTAGATCACAGAATTCTAAATAAAATTTTGCATATGTATGTTATATACCTGAAAATTGACATCTTCAGAGTGGACTTGAAACGAAACTTGTGAATAGAAAAATATGCATGATTTTATTGTGCATTTCCTGGAAGGATGCTAATGCAATCCAGGAATTGAACAGAGTTGTGAAATTAACTTTTTTAGATTTAATCTTTCACCTTGGATACAAAAACATTGTAGGACTTCTATCATTTGTTATAGCTATTCAGAGATGCTTTGGAACAGAACTCTGCAATTGTTTTCACTTGAACTACACAGAGAGTAGTTTCCTGCAAAATTTTTGCTTGAATAACTCAAGGCATTATTTCCTGCATCGGAATATAATTGGAATTTTTAGACTGGACCAAAAAGCAAGAAACACTTGTGCTAATCAGTAAAATGCTTTTGTCTTAAATTCTATACTTTATGATTCAGTCTATCATATCTTCTGTTTAAATATTTATCACACATTATGTATGTTTATAAAACAGTATTTTCACTGAGCACAACAGGTACTGCTTATTAAAAGCTTATAAGCAAGAAAGAAAAATAAGTTCATACCATAGCTACCTGAGCTGCAATTGGTGAAGCCAACAGGAAAGATTTTCTTGCAGCTTAAGTTAAAACCTTTCAAGAACACTGAGGGAAAATACTGCCAGCCTCCAAACTCTGAAAAAGAGCGCTCACTGCAGTCGCAGTGTTTCAGGCCTTTGTTCGAAGTCTAAGGTGGATAATGGCTCCTGGTGTTTTAGAGTTTATTTGGTTCAGGTTTTCCTTTTGGTTAAAGAAATTGGTCATGCAGGAAAACTGTGCTCGCAGTTTCTGTCTGTAGTCAAGATACTTGCTTATTGAAGGTATATGAAATACTGCTGCTTATCACAATATTTTTTACTTTAACAATTAATTCCTGGTTTTGTTGGGATTTATCTACAAAGCAGGCAGCTGGCTTTGCTAGTTTAGTGCTTTTCCTTACATGAGTGAGGAAGTCTTAGTACCAAAATGTTGCCATAAACATAGACTACAACCCTTAAGTTGGTAAGAAATTTCTTTGTTTAATGAGAGATCTTTTTAAATAAAGCCTGACTTCAAATGATTCTATCAAAAAAACATTAAACCTGAAGAGGCAAAGAAGTGTATCAGCAACAGCTGTTCTCAGGAAGTCCTCTGTTAGGAACTGTTATTGGAAATTGAAGGTCAAGCAAAAACAGCTGCGTTCCCTTGATACCATACAGGTGTCCTCCCCCCAGTATAAGTCAAGGAGCTTGTCATGCCTATTGCACTGCAGAAAGTAAGTAGGGTTGCAATAATATTATAACTAATAACAGTATTTGCAGTTGGAATTTACGAGTTTATCGTGGTAACTATGGTGAAATGCAATCTTTTTAAAAAAGTGCAGTATTAAGTGTGTTATGGTAACCTCAAAAGGCATGGTAAACTTATTTTTAGCCTTGTGGCTGAGCATTGCAGGAGAGAGAATAGGGGATTGCAGACACCAGTCTGGAGGAAACAACGAGGCATCGTTGGCCTGGCAGGCATCGACCACAGCACAGCAGCAACCTCAGCCAGAGAGGTGGAGGTGGGAGGGGAGATTGGCCAAGAAAATGTTTCACCAAGGAAAGCTGAAAAAGAAGTTTCAGTGAGGACAGTGAAAATCCCTCTAACATGAAGGATAGATGGGAGACCCCATGTAAAGATTTGATACTAAATGAAGTGGCTGTAGTTGCTGTGGCGTAGTTAGTTGTTTATGGGAAGCTATCAAGATTGCATGTTACTTTGATAATTGGAATGTAAGATGTATAAATAAATTACTTAAGAACTGACTTAAGGAAAAAGGGGGGCAAGAAAAAAAGAAAGAAAACACTCTTCAGATAAACTTGCAGCCTGTTAAAGAACAATGTTGTTTGTGTCAAAGATTTGAAGTGTGACAGGTCTTTGGACAAACATCAAGAAGAGAGGAGCTTGTCTGTGGAAAAAAGACTTGGACAACAGCTCCTGTGACACCAGAAGTTAATTGCATTAACTGTAATTTCATTGCCAGTACAGAATAGTGTGCCTTCATGTGAAACTGAAATGCTTCTGTTTGAAACCCTTCTAAGGGAGGGTTTAGCTTGGCCTGGATGCATGTACTCTGGTTTGTTCCAGGATTCAGAGCTAATTTATGCTTACAGAGAAAGTTGTAAGTAAAAGGCAGAAGGGTGTAGGTCTTTGCTTTTGTTTTGCAATGTAGTGAAATAAATAAATCCTGATAAAATTTCTGCTCGCTATGAAAAACCTTGTCATTTAATTGGCAATGTAAGGAGAATCTGTTCATAATATTTTTGAGAAGTTATGTTTTCAGTCTGAGATGCGTAAACATGTTTCCTCTGCAATCATGACCAGGGACTTCACCTTCTGATGCAATATTTTATTTATCATTTTGTCAATGACACCTCTCTGATTTTACAAAAATAAACAGAACTACTTTTGCCTGTTAGGAACTTTTCCTGTTTACACACTTAAAATTAAAACATTCTTGTATCTAATTGTTGTTTTGGTCATGTATTCTTGATTATATATATATGTGTGTATATATACATATAAAAGGTTCTAAATAAGAATGACTGGGTTTGATTCTCTTGCAACTAAATTTAGTATTAAGATTCAGCTTCCATGGTTTTTCTTGGTCTGTCCTTCATTTTTCAAGTTTCTGTTTCTGCCTGTTAAAAGATGCTTTAAATTAAAAAGTGGTAGTCTAGAACTCAGCTCCATGTAGTGCTTGTACATTAACAGTTAAACAAAAGTCATCATTTGGTATTGTGAAAGAGGAAGACACAGATCACTGAGTATTACAGTAGAAAGCTGAAAATGTGCAGTTTCTGGATAGCATACATCCCTAGTGGATCTGTGTGCTGCCAATGATTTCTACCATTTCTGTGGTGAGTTTTTATATTATGTGTAAAGCAATAGATTTTTTTTCTTTTTAAAAAGACAATCTGGGTAGCTGGTATTACAGCAGTCTTCACTTGAAAAAATTAGCACATTGATTATAGGATTCAGGGCTGGATCTTTTTGAAAGATATAATGGATTGTGTACGGGGAGGAAGGGCTTTCTTCCTTGTGGCTCTGGGTAGTGTTGCTTGCTTCACTTCTGTCCTTCGCCTTGCTGGCACCCTGACCCATCTGCCTGTGTATTTCTTCATAGCACAATTAGCATTTACTTCATGTACCACGGCTTTGAATTCTGCCTTTTCTGGCAAATAGACGTAGGAAAACTGCACATACTTTGGGACTCTCCACCCTTGACTGGAATGAAAATCTTCCTTGGAGGAAAGAGTATTGACTGATACAGGGGAAATTATGCAGAGGTGGTTGCAGTACTGGTTCCTTTTGTTCTGTGTCTGAATAACTTATGCAGCAAAACTCAAATGCATATGTTGAAAAAATATGCAAATAAATTAAAGGGAGTTTAAAATACTGAAGAATAAATGCCCAGTTGTTTGTGCCATGCAAAATAATTGTTCCTCTTGGTGTTAATATAGTCAGGTTGATACTAGGTGTAGTGAAAGCTTGTTTGCAAATTTATTCTAATCGGTGTTATTGAAATGAAGTGTTGCTCCAGTCTTTAATGTTTTTTTAGGAATCAGAGTACCTTTTTATAGAGTGAAATCAATTCAAAGTAGTCATCTGGGCTGTAACCTTACTGACTATTTTCTTTGTGAGGGTGTTTGAGTGCAGCTTCCAGCATCCACTTAGTAGCAATGGATCTGATAGCAACAAAAAAGCTAAACATGTTAAATAACCTAAATACTGAACTGTATGGTTAAATGTCACTTTGTAATTTTTCCTTGTAAAATGACAAGGAGATAAATTCTGTCTTTCAGGCAATTTTCTAGAGGTATCTAAATTGAACAAAGAGACCATCATTTCTACAAAGTCTAGCAGGAACTCTAGTGGCTTACAGTGACTGAAGTAGCACCTATGCCTCTTCAGGATTTGTTTCTAGTACTGGGGATACAAACACAGCAAAAGCTACAGAAACCCTTTGTTGTTTTAACTTTCGTGTGAGAACCTGAATAAGGGTATGGACCTGTTGGAGCGAGTCCAGAGGAGGGCCACAAAGATGATCAGAGGGCTGGGCCACCTCTCCTGTGAAGACAGGCTGAGAGAGTTGGGGTTGTTCAGCTTGGAGAAGAGAAGGCTCTAGGCAGACCTTATAGCAGCCTTCCGGTACCTGAAGAGGGCCTATGAGAAAGCTGGAGAGGGACTTTTTACAAGATCTTGTAACGATAGGACAAGGGGTAATGGCTTTAAACTGAAAAAGAGGGTAGATTTAGATTATATATAAGGAACAAATTCTTCACTGTGAGGGTGGTGAGGCACTGGAACAGGTCTCCCAGAGAAGTTGTGGATGCCCTGTCCCTGGAAGTATTCAAGGCCAGGCTGGATGGGGCTTTGAGCAACCTGGTCTCTAGTGGAAGGTGTCCCTACCCATGGCAGGGGAGTTGGAACTAGACAATCTTTAAAGGTCCCTTCCAACCCAAACCATTCTATGATAATAATAGTTGTCCATAGAAGAAAGCAACATTTTTAGTTCACACTTAATGCTGGGCTCATAGGGTCATGTAAGTTCTGGTTAACTTGGGGCCTACGAACAGTTATGTGCATATATCCTGTTAGTTTTTCAGCCTGTGCTCAAGATCTTAGTTATGATATTCAAACCCTGTTTTCTAAGATGATTTAGGAATATGTCTGATCACAAACTTGAGATGGGTGACTCTAAGACTACCCACATTGTTAAGGAGACTACTTGTATACTTAAGATTTGCTTTGAATCTTGACATTTAACATAAGTACAGGGATTAAAGTAGAGAGAATGGCTACGTATAACTTATATGGGTACCTACAGATACTAAAAAGAGCGCCATCAAATGATATGGGTAAACAATACAAAATCTTATAATAGTTTAAAATGTTGCCTGCAGGAAAAATTTCTGATTTTTGGGAACTCACTTGAATTTAATAGTGGAAATAATTATGAAAAAAACCATATAGCTAAAATACTGAACACCTGGATTTGGATTTTTTCTTGTGCTATGCCACTTGGGTTTTTTTAAATGTACATCACTAAATTCTGGCTTCAAAATTGTATTTTCAAAATTAATCACTAGTACTTGCTTAAAAAGATAGATATTCACTTGATCTGTGTTTCAACTTCACTCTAATTTTACAGGCAATAAAAAGCTCTTTGGTTAATGCTTTCTATAATTTCCCATACAGGAAACTTGAATGTAAATTTTTGCACTTAGAAATGCAATGACAAGCTTGAATACTTATGCTTCAGTAGTTCTCCAAGGTGCAGAGAAACCTCAACTTCTGTAAACCAAACTTGCAACCTTTGGAATTGGGCCCATTTACATTTGCAAATATGCCTGAGTGACCTGGAACCTCTTAACAGCACACAGAAGTGGATGATCTAGACAGTTGTTTGGTGCATATACCAATTAGGTCAAATTAATGATGGAAATAATTATAAACATTTTGGTGCAATTTACCTCCTTGACTTTACTGAACTTTTAGAAAACTGGTCACAACTCAAATAGATGTAACTTGCTAGTACAAAACTGGCATGAAGTAAAAAAAAAATAATAATCTTGCAGGATTTTTCATGAAAGTTGTACTCTACTGCTTTGCTGGGTTACATGTTTTGTAAACTTGACTCAATCGCAGAAAATATACATAATGTATGTATTTATATGCATACATATGTACATGTATAAATTTATAAACATACAGAGCAGGGACAGAGTTGGATTCCTTCTTTCTGTTCTGATTTATTTACTCACCGTCCCCTCTTTCAGGGAAAAAATGTAGTCAGGTATGTTGAAAAAACTGTCAACAGAGGATGAGAATTAATTCGGCTACCAACTGTGGATGTGAGAGAATTTAGTGTTACAGTGTATCAAATGAAAGGATTAGTTAAGCCACAATGAGACCATGTCTTCTACAGACATGCTTGCAGACATGTTTGTCTTGTATGTTGAATAGACATTGACTGTTAGAAAGTGATACAGACTTGCATACCTCAGCAATAGTTGCCACCCAAACACCGTTTTGTAACCAGTGGTGGAAGCTGTGATGGCCTCCTGAATTCCTACTCTATCTCATTTTTGCACTAATACAATTTTCTAGTATGTAAAATGGAGTAAAATGTTTTTCTGAATGTCTATGCTTTAACATAAAATGAAAGCAAAAGTGTTTTTTGACTGTTAGGTAGCTGGAGTGTTCATGAAATCAACACAAAGGCTTTCTTTGTGTCCTCTCGGCTGTGGCAGTTGTAGTTAATTACTAACACTTTTCCCTGAGGTTCATTGGTAAAACACTCATTATCCGGGTGCATCAGCATTGGAGTGTACTGAAATGGGTATACTATCTTATGTGCTAGCAGGAAAAAACAGGGGGAAAAAAGGAAATCAATGCTAACCAAATATGGAAACATAAAATCTTGTAGGGAAGTTAATATTTGGCTTTCAGATTTCTAATGGAAAATCTTTATAGAAAATTATGATAATTCAAAATTGATTGTGATTTTAGTGGGTGGTATGAAAACTGCTTCAAGAGCAGTGCTGGACACTGAGGGTGCAGAAATATTAACAAGGTTTGTAGTAAATAAGAAATGTTATCTTATAATTGTTGAGATGTGAAACAACCTCTTTTAAATATGAACAGTTAAAGGTCAATACAATAAATAAGGGACCTACAAATATTTTAAAGACAACAAACTATTTATTTGTTATATGATTTCAGCTATCACAATCTAGCCAGGGCTCTGCCCCACCAGAGATGTGTTATAATTGGTTGTGCTGGGAAGGAAGCTTGTGTGGAGCTCTTGTGGTTCTTCTCTTTGGTTCCTGGCACCTGGACAGTTGGGTTACTGTCCAGATTCACTACCTTGAAGTCTGTTCCACAAGGAAGGGAAGGGTGACTATGTCATGAACATCTTGCAATGAAACTGCTATTAATGGAGATTCCCAATGATATCTGCTAGAATCACCTGTTTTCTTTTTCTCTTGCTGTGCAGCTGCACACTCTGCAGAGTCTTACTAAGGACGAATAGTTCCCAGCGGCTTTTTAAAAAGGTTTTGGGATAATGCCGAGGACATTCCACCCAAAAAAGAAAAGGGATGTCAATTTCTTTTGACCAGTATGAATAAGACTTCAAATTGTTTCATGAAATTGGCCTGGGAAAAAGCCAGTCCCAAGGGTAAGAATGTATATATGGAAACAAAATCATAGTGGATTGATGGATTTTTGTGTGTGTGTTTTTTGAATAGATAGAAAGCACCAGTGCTTTGCCAAAATACAGTCATTAAAGACAACAATAAATGTATCTGAAGAGCTCTTGGAAATGATACTGATAGAGTATAGATACAGCAAATAACTATTGTGTTAATATCGTATTATTTAAGCAACTTTTGTGCGGACTTTTTCCTCTACCCTCCGGAAGAGTAGTTTGAGGGAGCCAGTCTGTACTGATGTTAATTAATAAAGATATATTTGAGAATAAAAAATAAATATGTACATCTCTGCTTGAATGAGCTGTTAATACTTAAAAGGCTTTGGCAGAGAAGTTGCAAAGTTCAAACTTGTAACTGTGTTCACTTGCTAGTAAATAATTAGCTGTTGAAATATTGTATTATGAAATATAATATGTTAATTAAAGTGAACTAAGATGGCTTCCTCTTCTAATGTTCTGGAATTTGTAAAAGGAGTAACCTTATTTGAAAACTGAATACAGGCATTTTCTTTAGTGTGGTCTAATGACACAACATTTTATTATTTAATGTTTAATATTTAATTATTGATGTTATTTGAAGTTCAGAGGTGTATTCAAAGTGCATCTGCTCTGAAAGTAACGGTTAAAAAGCAATATTAACAATACATGATTGCCTCCATAGAACAGTACTTCAAGGAAAAGTCAACAAAACAGTCACAAAATTTTAACATGTTCTTGTTTTGCATTAAATTCATCCCCTGCAGTGTAATATAAACAAGAAAGGATGAAAGCATCGCTATTCTTAGTAGCTCAAAGCATGTGTCTTGAATGTCTCCTTATTTACCTGATCTCAATGATAGCCATTTTAAAAAATGGTAAATTTGGAGGTATTGTGGTTTAAGGACAAGTAAAGTGGAGAAAAAGTGAAATACAACCAAACAACTGCCATGCAAAACAATAAGGTTGTTTAATGCTTGAGTAATTTTATTATTGAATAAATAGGAAAAGTCTAATCCAAATGAATGAGAGAGGCAAAAAAGACTTCTTAAAAAAGTTACTGTTGGGACTGAGGCAGGGTCCATATCAGTTACTCAAATGGGTCACTGTGTGCTATAATGAAGTTCTCCAGTCATATGCTATGCTAGCCATCAGTTTCCTTGTGTATTGTCAGAGGTTCTATACTTAGCATGTGGTTTTATACTGGGGACACAATACACTCCAATTACCATGTCATTATACCAAAACTGTATTTTGCTATATATAATTGCTATTAATTAATGTATTTGAGAATTTAATTTCTTCGTTATGAAAAATCAACAAAATATGTAATTAGTGTAGCTGGAGAGAGATTCTTATCATAGTAGCAGTTGAATAACGGTAACTTAATAGAAGTGTAGAAGGGTATTTAAAATAGAGAAACTTTATAATCAGATTGATACATGTGCAAGCAGCCTGAGTGGATTTTGTGTATTATACATTAAGCTGATCTCATGGTTATATAAAGAATTGATTGTTATGCATTGAAAAACGAAGATAGTGTGCTTGCATTTCATTGTACTGTGCTTGCAGCACCTCTGCTTTCTAACAGTGGATGTACCCATGTCCTGTCTTGTGAGACCAGGAACTTCTCCACTGCGGTATGACTAAAGGGCGTCTTCTCGCTCCTCCTGTCTGGATGCTCACTGCATTTTACTAAGACAGACAAGTGCCTGCTGTCACTTCAGGTCCTCATGGTGAGCTCTGAATTGCAGCTCTCTGTTGGGGTGTGCAGGTATAACTCCACGCTGCTTGTCTCTCTGCATTTTAAGTTCATTTCTTGTTGAATTGTCATTCCCTGGTATAAGGGAGCTAGACTACATCAGTATCTGCCAGGAATGGCTCCTTTGTACCTAGGAGGCTATGGTAGCAATTACAAGGAATACAATCACCACCAGTGAGTGATGGGCAGATGTAGTACCTCATGCGTTTTCACTGTGTCAGGAGAGATCAGAAATGTTGATTGTGGCACTGGCAAAACACGGTTACACCCAGAGTAGTCATGGGTATGGATGTGTGTGTGGCCTACATATATCGGAACACACTGATAACCTCCCTTTTTTCAATTTTTTTATTTGACCTTGCAAATACTTTCTGTTATTCAGGGTACTTGGAAATAGACTGTTTCTGTGGAACCAGACCCTGGGATGCCTGCGTGCTGACACACAAATTATATCAGTTGCATGTTGTTGTGCAGAGTTCATTGCCTCTGTTCAGTGATTTCACTAAGGAATCCCTTGCATTTGACTGCTGGAAAAGCAGAAAAACTAGTGAAGTATTCAGCATGACAGATCAAATGAAAGAGGTGGCAGATTGTCTTCATTTTACAATAAAAATTAATCTTTATAAGATGATGTCTTCCTCTGCTGCTCCAGGCTGATGCATATTGTGTAGTTTAAAATGTTATGAGGCCTTGATAGTGAGCTCTCTAACACAGGTGAGATGGATATTAGTGTGAAATAGACATTTTTAAATCTAGCAAACAGTTTACAAGTTAGTATTTCAAGAGATTTTTTTTCTGATATTTGCAATGGCAATACTTTAACACTTTATACACTTTATAACTAACTTTAACATTTCTATACTTTAACATTTCTAACAGTAAGTAGCAACACAGAGTTTGTTTTCCCCAGTTGGCTTAATCCCTTTGAAAATAACCAAAAGACCCATTATTCACTGTGAATAAGGTTATCTCTAAACCAGGGTTTTTCTGCCATTCCTAACATGTTGAAGGTTGCTTATCCTATGTTGAATACAATCTGTCATCCAAACTGTTTTTGATGTATACGATTTTGGTGGGCTACTGCACAGACTTTAGTCTTCATGCAGCTCTCCCTAGCGGCCTCTGGGACCAACTTTTTTGCCTTCTTCGGAGTTATAGATTATAAAACCACAAGTGCCCTTAATCCAAGTTTTGTTTCTCATCTAGGTACTCTGTGATCAAATAATCTCTTAGCCTTCTTCCTGGGAATGTAACATACAGTGTAAGTTTTCGAAGGTTCTTATGATTTAAAAAAAAAAGTGTTGTAATAAAGGATGTTCCAGCCCTTTAACTACTAATTCTTTTTCTGAACTCTCCAAACTCCTTCCTAACATGTGGATACAAAAATAGGTAATGATATACTAGCAATGGTCAATCTAGTACTGAATATTAAGGTGCTATTTATATTTCCATTGATATTGTCAGTGCTTCCATTCATAATTCTAAAAAAATCATTAGCCTTTTTGGCCAGATTTTTGTACGTTATTAAATTATTAGACACCACAACCTAGACAATTGTCCTGGTTTCAGCTGAGACAGAGTTAATTTTCTTTATAGTGACTGGTATGGGGCTATGTTTTGGATTTGTGCTGAAAACAGTGTTGATAATACAGAGATGTTTTAGTTGCTGCTGCACTAGTCAAGGACTTTTCAGCTTCCCGTGCTCTGCCAGGTGCAGAAGAAGCTGGGAGGGGACACAGCCAGGACAGTTGATCCAAACTGACCAAAGGGCTGTTCCATACCATATGATGTCATGCTCAGTATATAAAGCTGGGGAAGAAGAAGGAAGGGGGGACATCTGGAGTGATGGCGTTTGTCTTCCCAAGTAACCACTACGCGTGATGGAGCCTTGCTTTCCTGGAGATGGCTGAACACCTGCCTGCCCATGGGAAGGAGCGAAGGAATTCCTTGCTTTGCTTTGCTTGCGTGCGTGGCTTTTGCTTTCCCTATTAAACTGTCTTTATCTCAACCCACGAGTCTTCTTACTTTTACTCTTCTGATTCTCTCCCCCATTCCTCTGGGGCTAAACCACGACAACAATGTTGTGTATTATACTCATAGCCTGACTGGTAAGCGCATTTAGAAGATGTTTCCAACAGTGAACAAAGGTCTCTTGATCTGCGAATCTGTGTATTTAGGAGAAGAACAAGACACCTAAATGCTTGTGAATAATGAGAAGTGGGCAGAATGACTTGCGTCTGGGATTCATGTACCCACAGTTGTATTGATATTAGGTTTTAGAGATAAGAAAGGAAAAAATGAATATTATACTTTTTAAAGGGTCTTAGGGGGAGGCACACCTTTCTACTACCCATCTAATATTGTGCAGGCATTTCTCTTTTCGATATCTGAAGGGAATTTCAAAATGCACTTATTTTTTTTCATGCCATGATTTGATGTCTCTTTTGTTTCCTATTTCTTATCTGACTCTCTGAGATTACTGGTAATGCCTCTAAAATAATTCTAAAAGAGCACTGAATACAAGAGAAAAAACTCATACAAGCACCATGTTGGAGGCTGAATTCAGAGACATGGGTTTTTTGTTGATTTTCTTTTTTTGTGTTCCTTGGGGTCTTAACCTAGTAAGGTTTCTCTAACAAACAATTCAAATAACTTATTTTTATCTGTAAACTGGTGTTGCAACCTGGCAAACAGCAGAAACAAAATGAAAATATGTATACCAGTGAGAATACAGTTTAGCTTGTAGGCTAAAATGTAGGGGGGAGGAGTAAAGCTTTGGCTTAGGAAGAGATATTTTAAGTATATGAATATTTCAAAGGTGGGGGCAAGGGGACAGAAAATTTTCCGTATTCACCTGCAGACTGCTATGCAATGACACTAGTTTCTATTATTTCAGTAGTGAAAATTACACACGTTTCAGGGATTTTTTGGGGGTGATTTGTTTTTCCTGAAAAGCGGGTACTGCTGCCAGCAACATCTTTTTATGTCAGAAGTATGAAATGCTTAAAGGAAAATGAAAATGTGAAATATGCAGGGAAAACTTAATGCATAGAAATTATAGCTAAGTAAATGGTTAGGAAGAGAAGTTGGCTAAAAATGATCCTCTTCAAATTCATTGAACTGATTACAAATAGGCTGCATGAATTAAGAAATGTAAGTATTCTAATATCATGATGCAATCATTGAAGAGTCCAGTGCCTAAGACCTAATTAGAATAAATTTGACAGCAGGAAAATCATTAGTATGTCTGGGTACTAGCACAGTGTGCTGTCCAAGACTCTGCTCTGTTATTTATCACTACCAAATCTAGAGCTGAGTGATGAAAGCAGTAAGGAAGATAAATTTACTTGAAGGGGGGAAAAAAAAAACCAAACCAAACAACTTCTGTGTAACAGCTGGTTTTAGGCCACCAAAGATATCCATAATGTTGAGTCAAGCAAAAAGTGCTGCTATTTCGATTACAGTCTGTATATTCTGAATTTTAGATTTGGCCACTGAACCAAAATCCTGATTTTTCTGCTGAGAACTGTAAAGCTGGGACTTGATTTTAGCTACCACAGTACTTTGGCTTGTTCAAATTGCTTCTTAATTTCATCTCTGCTGTTCAATGTTCATGGTGGTGTTCATATTATTATGCCTCTTTGGTTCAAGGTTTTATGAAAGACGGCTCAAGATTTCTGAAAAATTCTTATTTAAGTTTTTTAACTTCTTTAAATATGTGACCTTTAATAGTAGATTACAGTTGTGTCTGAATAATTTGATTATGAAAATCAGAATAAGAAAGTGTTTCAGGAACCCTGAGAAGACCTGCATGCAAATATTGGGGAAAGAGAAGGGGTATGATCTGAAGTAACTTTTACTCAGTATCATTCTATTTCAGTCCTAATGAGTATGTGGGTTGTCATTCACTTCCTTGAATGCTGGATCCTCCTGTCACAGATATGTCAGTCCACATTGCATCTAACAGCTCTAGTGGAGCAATACTGCAATAATGGCTGTACAATAAATAGTTTTGGGAAACTGCGCTGAAACACTATTTATGATTGTGTATGAAATTCGGTTTGCTAGTGATTTTCTTAAAAGCAACTGTATTTTTTAAGTGATACTGTCTTTTGTAATTGGTATTGATACTGGGTAACATGATGTGACCTTTCCCTGTTGTAAGCAGGCTTCAGTTCTTCATTTTGCTTTGTTTCCCTGTTCCATGTTACATAGTTAAACTTGCATAATAAAAAAACAGTCTAAAGCCTTGGGTCCTTCATGCCTTTTCTGGATAGCTCTCTTCATTAATGTGAATTGAGTGGCACTGTCAAAGAGGAGGAGGCTCAGTGTTGTTTTTTCTTTAAATTGGGTGTCCTTGAGATGTATTACAGTCGAAATACTGTTATGTTTCATCCCCAAATAAAAGTTTGTACTCTTGAAACTAATAACAAGATTCCTACTGATGGCTAGAATCTTTTCATAGGAAAGGAACGAGGAACAAGAAAGTGTATTAGCAGATCGTAGGATGATTGAAACACACAAATTTATTGTCTATTCAGCAGGGTATTTCGCAAAGAAAGAAGTACAGTTGTACAAAGAATTGGTCAGAATTTGTCTTGGGACACTGTGCCTGTCTCTGGTTGCTCAAGATCAAGCAATGTGAATTCAAAAAAGATTGACTGTAAATTGCTGTTCCTTTGAGGTTGAGAGGGAATATACAGCAGGGAGGATGGGGGAATGGGAAATGTCAGAGGGAGGGAGACTTTTAGGGTGTTGATACAACACTGAAGTGTGAATTGTGTTGTGCCTTTGAATGAAAATTAAGTGGGAAACCTCCTGTAAAAATACTGTTACATGGGATCCACACAGTGTGCATGTGATTTGAATATTATAACTATGAAAATGGATTTCCTAGATGTAAAAACTTGAGCCAGAATTCATTATTATTCTTCACGTGAAATTTTCTGCTCCTGAACCTGTGAAGTGACTTCAGCTTTTGCAGATGTTTTTATAATATTGTATATTTGCATAATGTTTTTAATAAGTAGCCTTTAACCTATTCATTTGATCAGAGCTGTTTGATTTAGTCACTTGCTATTCATTATTTTACAGTATGTAATTGGTTACTTAAGTAATATGCTATGGCCTTTTACTTGATTGAAAACTTAGAGATAGTGGCTTGAATAGCATTGAGCGTAGTCAGTAATGAAAATTAATATATTCACTGAATATTTGAGTATGGTCAATAACCAGTATCCATATATATAGCTATGTGGTCTGGACAATATTCATGTGTTTTACATAAAGAATAATTTTTTTCCTCATCATTAATACAAGTAGAATATTCTTTTGAGCTTTTTAAATACACAAATGTTGTCCCTCTGGGTTGATCAAAACAAATTTTGAAGCTCTTGAACAGTTTCAAAGAGATCAAGGTCTCAAAGAGTTAAGTTTCTGTAAATTCTGTGAAAGTCAGTGGCCTGCAAGTGGAAGGATGCCATAACTAAATATGGCTGGATACCACTAAAGGAACTACAGTTGCAATTGAGTTCCCTAGCTGTTTTGAGACACAGCAACTAGCTTTCCTTACTGCAGAAATGTGCAGCTCTGAACAGAACTTGATCCATAAGACTGTTCAGTCATTCACATAGGTAGGAAATTTTGGAGGGAGCAAGAGAAGAGAGACATGAACAGAGGCAGTACGGCTGCAAGAGGTCAGATATAAATAGCCATCAGAAGTTAGGACGTGCATTTTCAGTAAGGGGAGGGGTTCATTTGTTCTTCTAAGGTATGATTTTGGAACTCCTATATGATATTTAGCATAAAAACACGTACTGAGGATTTAATCCCTGCCCAAAGGAGTTTATATTTTTAATGTGAGAATAGATACATTGAGTATGTGAGGGAACTAATTAGAAAGTTACAGTTAATGCAGTAGGAGATTTCAATGCAAAGCATAAATGGATGTGAACAGAGTAGAACTGTAAACAAGGTCAGGCTACAAAACAATGCAAATTTATTAATTCCCAGAGGAAATGAAAAAAACCTTGCTACTCTCCCATATCTATTATTTCAAGGAAATTATTTCTGTCTAGAATAGAGTCAGATTAATAGAGTTGTGTTTTTCTTAACAGGAGGTTATGAATCAGAGTAGACTAAATGTGCCTGTAGAGAAGAATTACTCCATTATATTTAAATATAACATAATCCAGATATCTGTGCAGGTACATAAAGATACCAGCCTTCTTTCTTACTGTTCAATGTTAGGACATTTACTTGTAGTCTCCTATTATACTTATTTTGCATTGTGGTGTTGTCCTTTATAGATTCTCTTCCATTCTTTTTTTAGCATTTCCAAAAACGAATGACATCTGCCAGAGCGATGCCTCTACTCCACTGAGCAAAGCTGATTTCCTGGAGGAATTTGGGAAGGGCAAGAATTAGTTTGTGTGGATGGGGTGTTTTCTGGTTTTTTTAATGATTTTCATATATAACATATTTTAGTTTTAAAGTAATGCCTAGACAGCCCAAAGTCTGTAGGAGGCATTGTGCAAAGGTATATACAGACCAGAAGGAGCAGAAACAAGAAAGAAAAGTAAAATAAATACCCCAGAATCAGACACAAAACCAAGAATAGAATAGAATTCAGATATCCCTATCTCCTGCACAGAGCTACATTGAATGTACCTGAATGTTATGTCCTGTGGAGGGTAATGATTGTTTAAAAATAAAAATATTTCAATTTTTTAATGATCTGAATGATTATTAATTGTATGGGGTTTTTTTCCTATCAACGTATTTCAATTTGTTTTCCTCTAGCCGTAGTCTTTTTATGGATGTCCTAGTAAATAGTTCCAAACAAGATGGCTTTTTTTGATACAGGAGAGAATATATAATTTTCCAAATTCCATGTATTTTAACTGTAATTCTACCTGCAAATTATTTTTCTAGTTGACAGAGGAATGAACTAAAACTGTTGTGGTATTGTGACTCTAAATGCAGTCCAGATCAGTTTTGTTAAGAGCATTTTGCCAAGCTTATTTCTTTCTAACCTATGAAGTAACTATGAAATATGGTTTCCTTTTCACAGAGTACTCCGGGCTGATCTAACCTGCTGAGGCCTGTGCCGCACTAGCTATTAGTTTGTGTAAAACCATCATGGTTCAAGATCTGCCTGTCAGAAGATACCGTAAAAGAGTATATAAATACCTCTATATACTTTTTAAAAAAAAAAAAGGGGGGGGGGGGGGTGTTGGGGGAAGCTTCTCCTTATAATGATGGCATTGAAATCAATGGTGAATGCCTCTCATCAGAAGCCAGAAGTATTATGGGACTGTGTATTAAGCATCTTGAGTTTGGGACAAATCTCCAGCTGCATGTAAATGAACCATAATAGAATTACAGCATATGTATCGTCTGTGAAAATAGTGCTGAATGCAAGATAAGAATAAACTAATTCAAGTATATTTCCCCTTTTTGGGGGGACGCAAATATTTATTTGCCAGTTAAAGAGAGGGTGGAAGCTTATTACAGTTAGTTACTCAGGCATATACACAGTAGTAGGCGAAGTATCTCATGACAGTATTGACTGTGGCTGCTCATCTTGATTTGTGCCGATTTACATGCTTCACATTTAGAGTGGTCTGTCAAACTGACTCCAACTGAAACTTAAATGGATGACTTGGTGTGTATATGAGAAGTTGATTTGTATCAAAGATATTGATCTAAGCTTTTTCAATCAGGGAACTGTTCACTCATATCTTCTTGACACATCTACTGAAGTTAATAAATTCAGGAACTTCAACGCTGTAGCAACAATCAGAAGACAGGCTTAGGCTCTCAACTGCTAGCTGTATCAAGTGCATTCACTAGACGCATTCTTCCAAATTAACCTAATAACATCAGCCTTAGCATGCATATTCCCTTCTGTTCAAAAGGAAAAGTATAATGCAAGGCGCTACTCTGTGAAAAAGTAGTAATGGGAAATTGATGCTAGTGGTTACTGTGGTAGTTGCAACTTCTCTGCTCCCATGGTGTTAAAATTGAGCTCAAAGCAAAGTAGGAGCTGGAGAACAAGAGAAGCCAGAAGTGTGATCAATATTGTTCTGTATTTTACAGGAATAGGGCTGCTTCTTGTTGTATGGGTGTTGATGGATTACTAGCCAAAAACTCAGCACAGTTTCACAGACTGATCCTGTGGTTTCATGTGTTGTGGTCAATGCTGTCAGCTCAGTCTCCTCAGAGTTGTTTCACAGGGGAAAAGGTATTGTAGCAGGTCCTGTTGAAAACCAGCAGACACACAGCTCTCTGAGTTTTGTTATCAAATCCCTTTTTCAACACACTTTGTCATGAACTAATATTGTGGGTTTTGGAATGTTTTTAGGCAATTAAGCAAGAAAACAAGTTTTGCTCCGTGAGCCAAGACCAATGTATTTTCACTCATATCCTTTAGGCAATAATGATCATATTTTAAATGATTCTTATGATAAGTATCGATGCTCTGAATTAAACCTACAGCTCAAGAGCTTTGTTACTGATGCAGACATGCATAAATGTGTCAGCTGACAGATTATGATCTAGTGTTGTCCATGGGAGTTAATGGCAGAAACCTTAAACTCAGAGAGTGCTCACGTGTTATGGTGAATTTCTAGTAATTGCTTTGACTCATTCTTGGGCTTCTCTGAGCCTGCTGCTTTGATGCATTAATTTGCAGGGGAAAATGGCTCTATGCTGTATGAGATGCAGAAATGTGATTTGGTAAAATAAGGAATCATTTGTTGAATATCATTCTCAGCAGCCCATAATTGAGCTCCATACCTTTTAGATAAGGTGCAAGTGCAACCAATAAACTTTTTCTAATCTTTATATTGTTCTTAACTTATTTAAAGCAACATCAAAGAAACTGAGGAGTAGAAAAAAATTTGCCAAGTGATTATGTAAAACAAATCAAGTAATTCAGAATAGATCCAAGGTGTCTGTCTGCTGCAGGGTGTTGAGCAACAAACCTTGCTTGGTTTGTATATGAATCTGAAAAAAACCTCCTGTACATTAGAAGCAAACTGTTTAGCAGATGTCTAGAAGCTTGTAAAGGCTTTGAACATGATCTGATCAAAAACAAAATTAAGTACTTCTGTGTTTGAGTTACTATATAGCTAAGAAAAAATTTCTGTTGCATGTATACACCCAAACTGTGGTGGTGTTATTCAAGACCTTGCTGCTCTAAACAGTGTTGTTATCAGAAGCAGCGTTTGCAGGAAGAGACTATGGGAAGGTTTAACATGCTTGTCCCCAGTGTTGGCCTCTGTTTTCTTCCAGGAAGAAAATTTCTGAGAATACCAACATCAAATTCACAGGAGCTTCCCTAGTTGAAATGCAGGAAAAGTAGAGAGAATAATTCTGTTGGCCTGCTGTGAATATAAGCCTCTTTCTATTTGGGTGTATGTTTCTGTTACAAAAGCTACCCTTGTAGCTATGCTGAAAACTGAGCTATAGGAAATTTGTTAAACTTTTTAAAATGCATGAATTGTTGTGGAAGTATGGGATGGGTGTCTGCAACAGAGATAATTGATAGTGGACTGATAGATATTGCTGCTATTCACTGTGTGGTGGGAATTTTTGTGCCATTAAACATGACACTTTCCTGCATTTACGCTATTATTCAGCTAGTTTTATGCTGATTATGAAATTATTTTTTTATATTTTGTTAGACTCTCTAACCATATTAAACATACACAAATATGTTTCAGAATCAAGGCAAGAAGTGTTTCGAATTAAACTTGGCCTTTCAGTTCTTGTCATTCATCCTTTCTTATTTGACTTATAATGAAGCTAAAAGTGTTGAAACTACCTTTCCCTACAGTGTAGCCAATGTAGAAGACTTCATAAACTCTGCTGAAATGATCAGGAAAGTAACTGCAACTCAGCAGCGATATGCCTGAATCTCTTATCTCTGGTTTATCAATCTTTCAATCTCCTTTTTCCTCTAATTTCTTTTTTCCGTCGGCTGAGAAAATATCTGTGAAACATAAATGTGTTCTCAAGCTAAGCAGACTTGTCACCCATGCAATCCACAACTGCTTGAATTTGATCTGTTTTCTGTGATATAAGCCCAGCATTAGTGTTTTAATACGCTATTGTAGAGATCCAGAGAGAAACTTCCAGTGATAAAACGAAAAGGGCATACACATGGCTTTCCTGTATTTAGAAGTGCTAGCTTTTTAAGAAGTTCTGATGCCTGGCAATTAAAAAAAAAATCAAAATAAGCCATAAATAGTAGGTGGGTTTTACACAAAATATACAAAATGAGAGTCAAATAGGTGGGTTTTACACAAAATATACTAAATGAGAGTCAAAGTCCACCAGTTGCAGAATAAAATATATAATGAGGAGCTATGGGTATATCTGACTCGAAAATAACTCTGTAAACTTGCTATATTTTTCAGTACTTCAAAGAAAGTCATGTAATTCCCTGTTGGTAATGACAGGGAATATTGCAATTAGCTGATGCTTTAATGTTATGAAAGTAAATATTGACATGTATCTCTGTTTAAAAGAAAAAAAAATTCATTGTTTTATTTTCAAGCATTGGTGGTTTTGTCCATTAACTAAACAGTAGGCTGCCCATGCTCTGATTTTTTTCAAGTTATTAGTTGGCATATTCACATAATAGCTTAGTCATTGCAGTGCTCTGTTTGTATGATTTCTGGTTGATAAGACTTCGAGTAAAGCATGTCTTTATGTGTTTTTAGTGCAGCACAATTTCCTTGCATGTGTCTGTAAATGCCCACTTCAACATTTTAAGTAGATAGCATTTTCAAAGGGAGATTCAATGCTTTTAGGACAGTTTAAAATCAGAGGTCTACATCCACATTTTAGTAGATTTCTAATATGTTCTATTTTGGAATTATTGTTGTATCGTGGTGTTCATGAAGTATCGCTAATTTTAACACAATGTTTTTAATGTGAATGCAGTGGGTTTTGCAAGGATTTTTTTTTCTTCACTATATGTAGGGATCTATATTTTTGGTGGTTTGATTTTTTTTTTTTTTTTAAAAAAGGGGGGGGGGGGGGGAGAGCAGTTGGACTACTTAGAGGGCTTTTTCTGTTTCCTAAAATGTTGTGTTTGCCGTCTCCATGGCTATTTTATTATATTTAGTTAATAATCTGAATGATATGAAAGCAGCTTTTAGTTCTCTTCTGTGTTCCACAATTGTTCCCTAGCCTGAAGTGCCGAAGCAGAAGATAAGGGCATGAACTGAAAAGCCCACGATTGAATGGGGATGGCTCAGATGTGGAATGGCAATTGCCTGGAGTGTAGAGTAAACGTTAAATAAATGAAAAGGATAATCTTAGCAGTCACTGGGAAGGGAGGAGCTCTTCAGAGGAGTATTAAATGACTTGGGAGTGAATGAATTAATTTGTGGTGGTACCACTCTCACCTAAACCAAATACCTCTATCCTCCAAAACAATAGGATTTGATAGTCAGTGTGTGTTCCTTTTTCTATAAGAATGCAAATTTAAAAATGCCTTTAAGACTTAAAATTCATTAATTACCAAGTAACAGAAGCAACTTCTAATATTGTGCAATATTAATGTTGACTTAGAAAATCCTTGTTTCTATAATAAAAAAGAGACGTTCCCATAGATATTTTTTTCTGTTCTAACCTCAGTATTTTTAAAAACATCCAATTCAAGGTATTCGGATAATAAAATTTGCATATATTTTGCAATCCTACTCTCTTTTTCTCTCCTCTTTTCTTTCTTCTGTCACTTCTTCAGCTTCAGTTTACATGCTATTAATATTTAGTGACACAGTTCTTTCAGATGTATAATGTGAAACCTGTATTCTGCACAGTCACTTAAAGCTGGTGAGAACAATTGCAGTAGGATTGCTCAAATGAGTAAGAGTTGCAGAAGTGACTGCTTTCTAATCCTGAACCAAGGTCAAGTATTGTTTTGCTTATGTTTGTTTAAATTTAGTTACATACAAATAAGACTTAGACTAGCAAATTCCCAAACAGAGAAAAGCGTTGGATTATTCCTACCGCCTCTGCATGTGGATTGTAGCATCTTTCAAACAGGTACTCTTCCATCAACTCTGGAAAATTCAAGTTTGGATTTGAATACTATAGGTGAGGAGAATAAGAGGGACTCACACACATTCATGTGTGTACCTTATCATAACTATATGGCCACACAACTGTAAATGCAGCATTCTTCAATCCTGTCTCATGCCGTTGATAAGCCAATGCTCTTCCAACCTCCAGGAAGCTATACCTGTGGCTGTATATCAAAGAGACTTTAAAGAGCCCTTAATTTATGAACTGACATAAGGAAATTTTTGTTAGCAGGCAGTAAGTTCTGAGAAACTAACATACGCTCTTCAGCATGTTTCAGGCATGATTCAGTTTCACGTTGCTGCCACATCTGTGCTTAAGTGTTGTAACTTAATACACAAAATTATATTTGTGACAGACACTCTGCAAATCTTTTTTCCATGTTTTTCTTTTTGACTGCTTGAGTGATGGTCCTGATTTCTTGAGAGTAAAAACATAGTGAATGTGTATACACTTTTGACTTTATATTATTAAGAAAAAAAGACATCACAAATTTTATTCTAATAGTACTACACACAAGATAGCTTTCTAGCCTAAATATACTGGGAATATTCTTTTTACTTTTAATGTGCTAAATGCTACAAAATCTTTCTGAAAGATCTAATTGCTAATCTGTATGCAGGCTGTAGAAATACTTTAACCTAGTTGTGAAAAATCTGCCAATTTATTATTTAATACTGATTTTACTGCTTGTAACAAGAAACTGAACAAAAAAAGAGGAGACTGAAAACACTGAAGGGCAAAGTATTTTGAGAACTAAGGGGGCTAAAATGTAGTGCTCTTTTCTTGTACTTTGTTACACTACTTATGTTTTAACTACAACCTGGAAAGAACTGTAATGTGTATCAGTTAAAGATCAAATTTTAATCTGATCAAGCCACCCATTTAGGCAATATCCAATTACCTATGCTTAAGGAGTATTGACTGTTGATACAGATTTCTCCTTGATTAGCAAAAAAACCAAACCCAAACCAATAAACCAACATGGAACAAAAATAACATATGTCTTTGTGTGTGTGTTTGTTGTGTGGTTCTGTTTGTTTGTTTGTTTTCCCCTTCTTTAGTAATTGCATTTATTTTTATAGATATGGAGAAATACAGCTCTGGTAGATGCTCCTCACAGAAAACAGCTATTCACTTGAAGCATGCACTGGGCACAGATTTAAGCAACAAAGATTTTATAAAGAAGCTGCACACAAATGATAGAATGGGAGCCTCCCAGGGTACTCCAAGACTCAAGCCTATGGGTGAGTTGTGTTGAATATTTTCAAAACCTCAAATGCATCAGTTATAATCTACACCTGGCAAGGAATGGCAGGGAGAAAAGTGAGATCTCTATATGGTCACAAATTTTTTTGCAAAAGCTTGGCACTTGTGATGGAGGGTGGATGGAAATGGCAACATTTAGTCAGGTTTCCTGAAAGTCCTTTTGTTAGGAAGTCCAGGTTTCCATGATCCACAGCCTCAGTATAACTGTTATCCATGCAGTTTTTGAGGTTAGCACTGTGAATTTAATGTAATAGATTCTGGGAAAGCTCATACAGACAACCTCAAGGCAGGAGCTTTGAGTCTTTGGGTACTTCCAGCCCTTGTTGGTCTGAGAGAGTGGGTTTCAAAGTTTTAGTTGAGCTGAGACCTTCAGCATGAGTATTTCTTTTGTTTGTGTATAATGTACTCTTTGCTCCAGGTAGGATGTAATTTTTTAAAAATTTTTAAAAGCTCTACTCTAAATACTTCTCTAAATACTGCTGCAAAATGAGGACAGCACAGTTTCAGCAGTGATGACTGTAATAGCGTAATAAGGGGAGACAAATAGGTGAAACTGTGCAAAGTGTTAAAGGAAGTGAAGAAAAATAGATCTCATGGGGAGGAGTTCTTGGAAGAAAAACATTCTTTTCTAGAGAATTCTCTCTGGCTCATTGCAGATAACCTTTCCTTTGACAATCTGAAAAGGATCTTTGTGCCCCACAGGAAGCACTGTGTTTTGAAAGCTTTTCTGAGCTCAGAGGTTGCTGAGATGCTGTCAATAGGCAAGTAACTATGTTGTGTTTATTTACATTGAAATGGAGGGGGAGAGCAGAAAGCCCTTATCGAGGGCTTCGAGGAGAAGCATGCAGGATCAAGGAAGCTCGTTGTCAGCAATGAATATATATGAAAAGATTGCGTGCTCCTTAGTGACATCACTTAAGGAAGCAGTGATGACTTGGTTTTAATTTTCCAGCATTCATACAGAAAAAGCTCATTAAAAATGCCAATGCTACAAGCAAGGTAAAAAGCTGGAAATTGCACCACCTGACAACTAATTTATCTGCTATTGATTTATATGCATGGGACATTTGAGCTTCCGACTTCAGCTGCTTATGCTGTCACCATGCAGTCTATGGTGTAAAAATGAACACTCCTATAAAAAGTCTTTTGAGTTTATAGGTCCTAGTAATTAATAATTTTGTTGGACTGATAATAGACCATTGTGATAAGCATAAGGTTACCTTACTAGCTCTCATTCCTTGGCAAAGGCTCTGATTGTATAATTCTTTCTGTCCATTGTATCATTGGAATATTGAACTGCAAATTGGCTCACATTCAAAATCTGTCTCATTCAGGACCCTACTGCTCTGGGACTGTATCTTCTGCTTGGATCTCTTCTAGTTCTCTGACCAGCCCAAATGTCATACCTTTTTTGGTGCTAACTGGGGTAAGAGACCATTATGGGAGCTGACAGCTATCCAGCTTTCAGGGCTGTAAAGTGCTTGACTCAGTTAGCTGCTTTAGCAGCTGGTTTCCTTGTTTAGTGATTTGTAGAGATCTGTATCTGTTTTGTGGAAACTTGAGAAGAAATAGTTGCTGAAACTGTTTAGGGGATCAGAGGTGGCTGTGGCAAATATAAAGAACCGGTCAAAATCGGTATACGTTCATCACTTAGACTCAATTCTCATTCATTTTAGAGGACTTTCTTAGTCTTAAGATCTACCACCCTGAATTCTATTTAATAACAAATGCAGAGGTTGTAAGTCAGAAAAGCTGAAAAAGACTGAGAAAGGCTAACTTTAGGGTCTTTAAAAGAGCTTATAGCTTTTGCATTACCCTTGAAACTACGCATTCTGAACTGTAGCACAAGTTTTGTTTTGGAAGTGCCATGACCCAGTTTGGAGGAGTAAAAAAAACCAAACAACCAACCAAACAAAACAAAAACATAATGAAAACTATAGTGACTTTTTAAGTGGAAAAAAGGCTAAAGCTATTCTTTGACAAAACGGCAGAATGGCTGATCTGACTGCTGCTCTTGGCTTTCCGCACATTCATATAACTGGCTGTACCTCATGATAATATAATCGGTGCTAAGTAAGTTAAGAAAGGAGACAGATGCTGCTATGTGCAGCTGTGATCTGAAATCACGAATTTGTCACCTTACTATCACTTAAATAGTTTCCTTACTCCAAAAGTTTGGCTCACAATTCAGCAGTTCTACTTGAGAAATAAGATAGTACTCATTATAATAAAGGTAAAGACTTGAACTCTCTAGCTGACTTATTAGTAAAAATTTGAAGGTTGGACTGGATTCTGGGCTTGCTAATACTCAAACCTAGCCTAGTCCTTGAGTAAGCAAGCTGAAAGCTGACTGCAGTTTGAAACAATTTGCACACTCTACTTAGACATAACCTGATAGTAGTCCTCTTATTTACATCTCTATTCCTTTCTAAGATGTGATAACTATCTTATGTCCTGTCCTGTGGTGAGAGATCTTTGAGACACTACAAAGGTAAATATTTAACTTCTTTTTAATTTTCATGAGGCTACTGTGTATTAGTGATCCTACATTTCAGCTCTTGAGATCTCACCGTACAGATTTCATAACCAAGTTAATTGAACTGTTTGGTTTTGGAGGTTATTTGGATGGAAAAAAGTGTTAATTTCTTTATAGATGAACAAACCAGTATGGATTGTCCTGTGAATCTCAGTCATTTTATCCTTTGAAAAATTAAAAACTGGATTTCAGTAAGCACAATATTAGTTTTTATTTAATTAGTTTAGGAAAACTGGTAAATTTGAAATAAACTGCTGTCTCCCCTACTTGTAGCAGTTGTGACTATTTCACAAGCATAAAGACTAACTGAGCACTAATGCTGGTGCCAAATATGTTTGAGCCAAGCATAGCTCAAATTCATAATGAGAGCTTTCCAAGCTGCTCAACATGTTTCTCTTCACATCCATTTGACGTTTTTCTGGCTTGACTTTGTTCTTGCATGCAAGTATTCTGAGCAGTCTTTAAAATCATCAGTCTCGCAGTGTTGAAAAAGTAAACTTCATGCTTGTGAAGTTACAACTAAAAAAAGTTTGTATGTGTACTGTTCTACAATAGAAACCCCTAGGTACAAGGCCATACAGTTGAGCACTTAAGTGCTGTTGAAGGAATAGCCTAACATATTTTTTTCCTCTTATCTTTGTACCAGAAAATACATTTGTGCATCTGCTGGCACTCATGTTAAATATCTTCTGGTCCTCTTTAACTCTGCTCTCCCCTCATCCTTTTTTTTAAAGGAGCAACCTCACAAAGTTGTTTATAAGTTCTTTTCTCAGAAGGCTAATTTATTAATTTAGTATTAGATTCTCCTGTTCACACAGGATCAGTACAAGGCATAGGCACAATCTGAGCTGTAAAAGCTTGGCCTCTCTGAACTTGGGGGGAGTTTTGCCAGTGAACAATGGGATCAGGTTTTCAACCAAAGCATTTGGACAAATTTAAATTACACCTAGACCTTGTGCAGCTTCTCTGCACAAAGCTAAATTTCTCCCAGAGGACAGAATAATAAACTAATATGAATCCTGACATATAGTGGTTTCCAGCAGATGAGACTGGAACCCAGCAGAACAGAATTCTAAATGGTTATTTTAATTAATTTATTGAATTGTTTTACGTGTGGAGATGCCATAGGGGAGGGGGAGATTACAAATTTATGTACATGTAAATTGGAAGAAATGTTTTCTTATCTTTTAACAAGAATTCCTTTTTAATGTTTTATAAATATATCAACCTTGCCATAGCTATCATGCTTACTGCATGAGAGCTAACATTGAGTTTATAGTAGTGTTACTTGTATGTACCATACTTCCTCTCAGCTGAACTTTAAAAGGACTTTCATGTGGTTTGTACTTAAGGTAATTTCCCTTTTATTTTTCTGTTTTAACCTGGGGCTGCTTTTTTTCCCAATGGGAGTTCTAGAAGAGAACTTTAATTGAACTTTGTTTTTTTACATTATCCTGAAATGAGTCTAAATGGCACCATGAACGATATCAAAGATTTTCATCTCTGTTCTGTTTTGCAGCAGATACTGACAAAAAAGCATCTGCAGGTATGCTTGGGAAGTGCAATACATGCATGTAATAACCACTATTATTAAGCTATTTAACATAAATGCATGAGTTTTTTTAATAGCATTGCTATGGATAATGTGTATCTTAGAATACAACCTTGGACTTGAGCTACTGAGTAAGGTGCTCAAGTTAAAAGATGTTATACATGTATATAATAACTCGCATATTCAAGAACTACTTACTGTGACCCTACTGTATTTTCCCTGTACCTGTTGTTACTTCCAAATAGGCACTAATGGGTCTTCAATACTGGAGCTGAACCACCAGTTTGGCCTTCCTGAGTGCCATAATTCTCTGAGAATATAAAGACCAGTTCTAGATCATTATTTTTTAACTGAGATTAGATGTTCACTACAGGACATTATTTGAAAGAAATTTTCTTACTATTGGGGATGCTGATGTGAATCATGGACTTCCCAAAACATGCTCCCGTAGGCAAGTAAAGTCATGCCATTTCACTCTTGCTAACCTGAGTAAGCCCTGGCTAAATAACAAAATGTACTGTTTAACAATCTTTCTAACTTTTTCTGATTTTGAGCTTTGTTCACCAGATGAATGGACTAGAGCTCACTTAATTGCTTTTTACTCCAAAGTTTATGGTGGAAGCTTGCTATTTTCTGACTGTTTTTTCTGCTTAGACGATGAATTTAATTTGGTTTACTGCTTGGCTGTAAATGAGGGATTCTTGCTGTAAATCATCTGTCTAGACCTAATGCCTCTGAAATTTTCCTCCACTAAACTGAATCCCCCAGGCTTCCTGTCGTGTGTCTCCATAACCCCTTTGGTCTGATGCAGTTTACAAGATTGGTCACCAAAGCTGGAAGTACCACTTTTACTCTTGGAAAAAGTGCTACATTCTGTATTAGAGACAGCCCTAAATAAATCCATGGCATCATTCTAAAAAAATATGAGGGGGTTGCCACTTCAGTGAAGTGCTCAGGTTCAGTGCAACCAATTAGGACGCTTCTCTAGCTGGACATATTTGGTCTGTAAATGTCGCCTAAAATCAGCTTTCATAGAAGCCTTAAAAGGCTGCTTTTGTGACTCTTCCAAGACTATCATTCGTGCTGGAAGAAGCACTCACATGCAAAATTCCGAGGACCTTCTTTTCAAAAGCAGTGCTGTATAACCTGCTTTCTCTGCACAGATTTATCATTGAAGCTTACTTTAAGGTAACTGTAAATTCTAGTGATCCTTTGCCTATCTGGATAAATGATTTTGGAATAAAAATAAGAGCTTGTGGTCTGCATGCCCCCCATACATGCAGCAGTCTACTGCTTGTCACACTTTATTGTGCCATGCTCCATTTTCCGTTACCTGTTAAGTGTTGTCATCAGTGTTGTCTGACTTCTTGTTTCCATTTTGGTATAGCAGCACAAGCAGGCAGTTGATCTGGAAAGATGAAGCACAGACAACCTCAGGAGATACTTTACTGATTTCCTTCTCACTGATGTGAACTTCCTCCCACTATAAGTCCCATTCATTCAGCTACCTATCCCCATGACTTCTTGACAGTAGAACCTTGTTAATGTGAGGTCCTGTTCATCTTAGAGCCATACCCTTATCTTTTTAGGATTCTTCTATTAGAAGCTTTTTTTGATCAATACAGAAAATCAGTAACCCTTGGTTCCTAAGACTGTAGGGTTCTAGGAGTTCTGTACAGCACATCAGATATAGGAACAGATTAAAACAGTAAGAAACAAAACTAACAGCTTATTGTATGTTGCACTTTTAATTAATGGTTTCAAAACAAAGCTACTGAAGTGGATAATTTACATTTAGATATCAAATTAGACTTCAAAAATCAATAGAAAGTTTTTCTGTATTAAAGATCGATTATTTTCCTCTGGCATTGGTGAAGAAGAAAAGTTTTAGTAAAAATCTTAACTGAGAAGAATGAGAAGTAATGCAGATCTGAATCTTAATACTGCAATTCAACACTATGTCCTCTTTCATGTAATATTGGAACAGTTTTTAACTTCTGAATTTGTGGAGTTTCTATGTTCTATTCAATCCAAACTCAGCAGAAAAAACTGAAAAATGAATGAAGAATGCAAGAAAAAAAAATCAAGGAAGAGGTTTTTGTATGCAGCATAGTGTAAAAAACCCTACATCTTATAAAGCTCTATTGATACCTATTAACTTTAAACCTTGATGATTATTTAGAAGGACTTTTGTTGAATGTTTGGGGGGGAAAAAATGTAGTTCAGTTGATTGCTAATGAACATCACAGAATAGAGATTTAATTTGGCAAACTCTGCTCTAGACTGTTTATTTTCTGAAGATGTCAGAACTTTTGTAATTATCATCTTGATTTCTAAACTAGTTTAAGTATTTCCTGTTAATGATTTCTATTCTTGATTTGAAGGATGTGTGGAAAATTGGAAGAGCTTTTGATTAATTGCTGTCTAGTTGTGCTATGCCCTTTGTATAAATAGGCTGTCTTGCTCCTCTAGCTCTTCAGATTTGAAAAATGCCAGTGAAATAGTACTGAATTAAATTTAATTATTAAATAATGTAATGTAGTAATCAAAAATCCATGCAGAATGGTTGATCTGTGGTAGTTAATTTGTTTGCCTGTAACTCATATTTCCTATAACTGTTTTAAAACAGTCTATAGTGAGGATTCAGGAATCAGTAATGATAGGAACGTATTATTTTGAAAGGCTTGATATTGAATTCTAAAACTAGGATTTTCAGGTGTAGTAGTTCAGCTTAGCTCTAATGACAGTAACAAATTTTCTGCTCCTTCTAAATATTTAACCCATATGCTTGAGGCTATGATATCTTTTGGATGCAAGTGTGCTTTTCCTACTGGAATCAGTATATTACAGCACACTGAAAAGTAGAATTAGTCATGGAAATATTCAGTTTAGGGATAGAGTTTTTGGTGGTGTTTAATCTGCTTTGTGCAAATGAAAAATTACCCGACACCTTGCACAGCATGGGGTGGGCCGGTAGGGTCTGCTACAACAAGAGGTGAATATGTCATGGAGGCGACTAAGTCCAGGGTGCTTCTAAACTAGTCCCAGAGTAGTTGCTGTGATGCATAGCCTTGTGTGAATGTTATGTTGTGAGTTTCAGAATGAGCACTGCGTGAATTACAGAAGGAATTTTTCCTTGTGTTTACAGAGAAGATTGTGCAGGTCAGTTATGCAAACTATTAATTTATGCTTATAAGATCTGAGGCAGTACTGGCTGCCCTCAAAGACAAGATATAAAACTTAGTGGCCTAATAAGGTGATACATATGGTTATAAAATGTTTTTTTATTTTCTTAATCTGTTGTCCTTGTTCTGCAAACAAGTCTATTTAGCCAGGCCTCTGTATGGAACGTGGTGGCCGAAGTACGTTTTGGGGGTCACGTATACCATCTTTTGATAGATTACTGAATATGTAAGTAGTGTGAAGGGTGTTTAATGTATGGGGGTTTTTTAACTCTTCCACAGCTAAGGCTGTGGCAGATTCTCTTTATCTTGTTTCTACTGTGTGGGGATTGCAAGTATGAGAAATCTTGTGTGTTGCTAGAACTGATTGTTACAAGCAATATGGATAGTTGTCTTATTTTATTTTCTTTGTGTAACACAACTTCTGACAGCAACTTCTGTGTGTGATTTTTTTTTTAGGGGTCTGAATCTAATAATAGCAAACTAACAAATGCGTTCAAAAGGTAAGCAGTTAGAACAGCAATACAGTAGCTCAGATTCTTTTTCCCCATCAAATTTATACAAAGTAGTAAGGCACTTAGGTTGTTATCTACTGGCTACTGTTTGGAAATATATAAAGTTGTTGATTTTTAGGAATTATGGATTCTTTAACCAAAGTAGAAAAATATAAAATCTGAGAGAGATGAGGTTCTAAGATTAGTACTTCATATATTATATACGATCTTGTATGTCCGGTGGTATACTCTTTCTGTATAATATGATGTAAAACTACGGAAAGCTTGCAATATGGAATCTGCTATGGAATTCAGCACAACAAAATAAAAGCAGTGTGGATTTCAGCACAGGTTATGTCAGTATTCCAAACACACTAAATCTTTGCAGCATCCCAGGGCTAGGATACAAATTGTAACGAGATCCACTTGAGTGGAACTGCTAAGACAAAAACCAAAGCCTGTGAGATTATAATTATGGAAGATGGCAAACTGAGATCAGAAATAAGCAACTGTGACTCCCCAGTATGCATGGAATGGTTTAGAAAAACATACTCTGGAAATACTTCAATATTCTGTGCCTTATTTAAAAACAGCTTCTTTGAATCTGAAGAATTTATTTTACATGTGGAAGCACTGGAACAAAGCACATGGAGACACTGCACCTGAAGTGTTAGTTCTGTTACTTTACATGAAGCTAGAATGTTCTCTTGGGCTTCTGAGCAGTCCCAAAGAAATATAGTAACATGAGTCTGGTGTTGTACAATGACTCTGATGACATCGATCTGATAGTGCTTAATCTCTGAGGCAGAGAGGCTAGATTAGAGAGCTACTTGACAAGGGAAGCCAGAAATGAAGTGGGCATCTAATCTCCATTGTGCATTACTGGAGTTCATAGATGCTTTTTCGTTGGCCAAAACCAGTTTGGTCCAAAGTGCCAGAACCAATTCTGGCTCTTCCAGATGAGTGTTACATGGTGGCTGTTGGTCCATTCCAGCTTGTTCAGATGGGTGTTAACAATTTACATGCTACCTGTGGGTCATCTTGTTCCTCTCAATAGTTGCAGACCGGCTGCTGTTATCTTCATTTGGTACACAATTGTATACAACTATGGCAGGCAGTCACCACAACATGCTTCACTGCTTCCCCTAAACCAAGCCATCTGAACGTATGTTTGGACACGTGGCAAACAGAACAAAATCACAGGTAGACCTTCATTTTACAAAACCATATTTCCAAAATGCAGGAAGAGGGGAGACCATATTTTTGAATGCTGTCACAGGGTGATGCCTACCTGAAAGCACTGCTCAGAGCAATGAGACCTTGTCTACATCTGTCTAGCTCTTAACAGAGCTAGGAAGCAAAGCACAGGTAATAGTTACAGTGGAGCTTACCTTGAAAGCTCTGGCCTGCATCTATCCTGCTATAATGTTTTAGCTCAACGTGGCAAAGAAGCACAGATGAACTTGTACCAACTTTGCAAGCTTTGTAACACATTTGGGGCAGGAATTCAAAATGCAGTAGTAACCGGACTGCTGACTGGGTGTAGATATGCAGAAAATCAGAGACTGGTCTGGGGAGTGACTGACAAGGCCAAGGGCATGTGCCAGCCACCCAAGCTAGAACACCCAAACCCGGGCGCCTGACATGGCAGATGTCTGAGCTGGTGATGGAAGTGCTGTGCGCAGGCCTGGGCCACCAGCCAAGACCTAGAGATTGAGGGTGGGTCAGGAGTGTACAGTTCCTATTAGCATGGGTCAGTGGTATGCTGGTTTAAACTGGACTTGGAGGGGCAGGAGGTCTCATTGGCATGACTATAATGTGTGTGTATGTGTCGTAGAACAGAAATCTTAGACTAGAAATCAGTATCTACTCCCATACCTATTTTGGTTAATAATGACAATGATAATAGAGTAATAGTGTCAGTACAGTATTAATTGTTACACTAATACTTGTGATTTGACTCTCTGTAGTTGCTTGTTGTGTACATTTCTTAGGAAGATACACTTTGAATATAACAATGTGCTGTTTGTATTTTTTCTCTGAAAAGTGATGCTACGAGCATGATACGGGGCCAGATGGCCTTCAAAAGTCTCTTTCAACATGAATTATTCTGAATTTTTTTATATATAATTTTTCTTTGAATATATGTTCATTCAAACTTTTACTAGTATGGTATGTGCATATTGTTTTGCAAATAGACCTCATGGAAAGGGTTTGCTTTGTGAAGACCTTTGAGAGAAAAGGACACTAATTGCAATGACCATGAAATGGATTTAGAAGTAGATAGGTTTTTGCTGTGGTTTTGACATACTTTTTAGTGAAGCTAGCATGAGAACTGTGGTTGCTTCTAGTAACTATCAAAGGCCTGGGTTAAGCTCTGTTAGAGTCACTTTGAGAGACTCCCTTTGACCTCAGACTCAAACTCCTGGGGAAGAAAAAAAATGCAACTCGGTCTACAGTTTTATTGCTCATTAGCCAAGAGTGAATCCTCCCAAAGCAATTTATGAAAGATAATGAAACAACTTAATTTGCCATCAAGATGCTTCAATTTGCATTCTTCTCAGTTGCATCCAGTCTCAATAAAATTGGATCATTATTTATCTCTAATTTCAATTCTTAAGCTAAATGGTTTACCAGAAGGAATTTTTACTGTCTCTCTCTCCAACAACAATCTATTAAGCACGGCATAAACACTGAAAATAAATCAAAAGCAAATTTGAGGCTCTTGCTGACTTATTGAACTTGTAGTTTCTTCGTATAACTCTTCTTATGCAAGGCAAAGAGACTCAATTATTTTCAGTTAATTGTATGCCACTGAAAGACTTTAACCTCCTATAAACCCCAAAGTGGGGAGTGTACATGAAGAACTCGTATCTGGTAGAACTATGAGACTTGACTCATTCAGATGCGTTGTACATAATAATGTAAAATGGGCTGAAAAAGCGAGGAGAGCAGAGATGGCTCAGTTACCTGGACTGAGAAGGGAAAAATGAATTTTGTGATTGCACAGTGGCTTCTGAGAGGGGTAGGGTAGGTCCTCTCCTGCTCCTGTGCTTGTCCTCTGACCTAGGCAACTGCTTGTTTTGTCCAGGTCTTAAGTCCAGCCATATCTGTGCCTGCATCTAGTGCTACTCTATCTTCATTGTCTTATTGCAGTTTTGTGCTTGCTAAATTCTTTTTACTGTATATTTGACTAAGTAGAACTGTAGCTGGCAAGGAATATGTAGGCTGCTTTCTCAGTCTATTGCTACTGTGTGATTATGCGTATGAGATAGTAAACTTACACCAAAACGCAGGGAACTGCCCTGCCGGGAAAGTGTTTTTAGACAGGCAACAGCAACTGTACAGCTTTTCTCTGCTGATAGTATATGGTACAAGGAAAAAGGGTTTGTTGTACCCAATTCCAGTATGTAAGTACTGGTTTAATGTAAATCACTGATGTAGGTTTATTGGGCACAATACAGATGTCTTTATAGAGAAATATCTACTAGCATGATCACATAATTAAAGTAAGTTAGAGTATTAAATACTAGTGGTTGCAGAGTTCAAAATGAGGAATCATTGCTTTCTTACATATAAACAAACCCAAACAAACAACAAAAAAACCAAAACAGCACAAAACCCTTTTCTAGTTCAGTTAAATGAAAGGAATAAATGGGTTAACATTCTGAAAACTGTCAATATGAGAGTCAGAGTAGAGTGCTCTACATATCTGCAGTAGCTTTACTATTCATAAAGATGGGATTCTTAGAATACAGCAGTGTAGAGGAATCACTGCATTGGGATTATACATATTAAATACCAACCTCAAGGTAAAATGCAGGGTGATGAAATGCTAAGGACTGCAGAGGTAGTAGTAACTGTGTTGCATTTCTGTACTTGACTGCCCAAAACAACTCTATTGCTCCAAAATAAAACATGTTTAAGAAAAGGAGATGAGGGAGGTAAAGTTTGGAACTTGCTGGGGTTGGAAGACTATTTTGGAAGGCTTGTATTGCCTTTTATATGATTGACAGGTTAGACTGAGGGAGCCATAATGTGATATGACATTGCTATTTTAGTTACATTGAATTATCCTTTTAGAAAGATAGGTGCTGTGAATAAATGTAGATAAATGGTAAGTGATGTTTTATGATAGTGAACTTTATACTCTCTGCATAACTACCTTATTTTCATTAGTCAAGTAATATACTGTATTTTAGTACAGTACTATCCCCAAGGAAAAATAAACAGATTTATCTATTGCAGAATAGTGTTTAAACATACTGGTGATCCATGTGCCTACAAACCTGCATTAATGAAAATAAATATTCAGCTGTTACTATCTTAAATCTTATTAAAAATAAAAGGTAGATTAAATATTAGAAATAGATACGAAAGATGATCTGCAAGTTCTATAATCAAATCTCATTTTACATTATTTTAAAACCACCTATTCTGTACACTTGCGTTGTCTTCCTTATCCCCCCTCTCTCTCTCTTTCACTATTCATCCTCCTTGAGAAACAAAGTATTTGAAGAAAAAAGCGAACTACTAGAAAACTGAAGCTGTTTCAAGTCTGGAGAAAATTGAAGCATTGAAACCATAACTCCATTCTGTATGCACCATTTTTTGTTTGACATGTGGACCAAGAGACAGCAAAGAACTCCAGAAGGCTGTTAAACAGCCATAGACATACTGTAATTTAGAGCACGAGCTCAGCATGAGCTATGATTCTTGCTCTGAATAGGCAAATCAAGTAAAGTTTCTGAGTTGCAGATATTTGTCCCTTTGGAATCTCCTTTCTCTAAAGTCACAAAAATTTGGTGTAATCAATGAAAGAGTACAGAAAGGTGATCCTAATGGGTGATTACTTTTAAGCAGAACTTGAGCAAGATGAAAGAAACAGGTTCTTATACTGAATATGAAGTAGGGAATTGATTATGCTTTTATTGCTTCAGTTCAAGTGTTGAGTACAGTATTTATGATAAATGTTTGGTCGTAAATTCCTTCTTCTAATCCCCACTTAAAAACTGAGCAGAATTTGGGTTCAGTTTTGCAAGTGGTGATTCTAAGAGAGGTCATTGCCCACAAAATCAGAGGTTCATTGATGTTAATTTCTGATAATTAATGTATTTCAGAAGAACTAAGAATGAAAATGGCTAAATTGAATCTTATAGGGAAGGGAATTGCAGTAGAAGGGTATGAGGACAAATTATTTAATCCCAGTAGCAGGTAAACCAGAATATAGTCTAAGAACATATTTTTGATCAAACGATTGCTCTCCAAAAAACACAGTCAGCCTTTTAATTTCAAAATAGAAAAACTGAGCTGTTAGGACAGCTCCCTGGGTGAAACCTGGAGGGGTGAGTAGTTCTGTCCAGGCTGGAGGAAGGCATTAAGAATTCTGTGGGAGGTGTCACAGACCTCTTAACTGTTTGCAGAGATTTTTGTGCCTAGCCCTAAAATCCTTTTCTTCTAGCTTGAACTTTCCACCAAATTTGTGAAAAAACTTTTGCAAAGGACCATTCAGGAAGCTTCAGGGAATACTCTGAACAAAGACTGAATAAATGACTCTTTTCATGTATTTTTAAACCCTGTGGTTTCTGAGGTCCATCTGGAAGCAAATCATTAAAAATGTTATTTGCTTTCTCCATCAGTGAGAACTTCCTCATTTAAATCCGCAACCTTTACATTTTAATCATGGGCTCTTACATTTAAAGACACTCAAGTTTCATGATAATAGTCAGTTTGGCTTTTTCCACTTTGCATTTAGTCATTTACAGCAGAAGTCATCAGCTCGCACATGTGCAGATATGTATATCAGAAGTCTTTACCTTTTGAGCTTTTAAGATGAATTAGGAAATGAGAAAAAAAAAAAGAAAATTACTGTTAAAAAAATTTGAGATGCTTAATTTTTCAGAATGTTACCTTAATATTTAGCTTTTCATTTCTGTACTTTAACCAAAACCATTTATTTACTGTTCAATATTCAGGTCACTCCTAAAGATTAGTGTAATATAGGTACAAGTGTATATGCAGTGAAAAACATCTGTAATTGTACAAACATACAGAGACTCTGTGCATATCTACACCTTGGCAGACAGTATGCATATCAATAGATCTTCCATGCAACACGGGCTTTGTTAAAAGAATGTGAAGTTCTGCAGAGAATAGTTACTGTTAAGTAATTACATCCATTAGCATGAAACACACTTGGCTTTATCTCGTTCTCATCCCTTTTTTTGGAGAAGCAAAATGATTGTCTCATAACTACCTGACTTGCATTGTCATATTTTATTACTTGACCAATTTAACAACATGCAGGGCAAATATACTACAAAGCCAAAGCTCTCAATGTTAATTAGAAGTAGATAAGGAAGAGAACATTTTAAGGCTTAAAGAATTTGTGTCTCGGAAGGGAAGCACCATTTTACAGAAATGGGACATTTCTTTATTTAGGAAACATTTGTAAAACCTTCATATTACAGAACGAAATATTGACTTTTCACTGACTTTGTGCAGGCATTTGTATTTCCTCCAGCTCCTTAAAATCTCTAATAATCAGTTGTGTGGGAAGATCCATTTTTATACTTCACTGCAGCTGCCTCTGGTAATGATTAGGCACTTTCATGGTAGTGATATGCACAGCAGGAGATATTACTGTGTGACTAGTCCAGCCACAGAGCAAATGAGTGTATGCTAGTACACTAACATGCATTTTTTTACCTACGATCATCATTATCTATCTTAAGATACCTAAACAAAGGACCAAATTAAGAGCATAGTGCCTAGGGAATTTTTGTTGTTCAAAGGAAAAAGTTATTTTTAGTTAGTGATCCAGGTCACCTAACATTCGTCTTTGTTTCAAGAGTTGTCTACATAGTATTTCTTGAATCTTTTATTATTATGCATATTTTTCAGGACTTGATTTTCACATGAAATAGAAATATCTATCTATGAGTAATCTGGTCAAAATAATTGTATTTGAAATCAAGAAATTACTGGGTTGTTTGTTTTTTGGTTTTTTTTAACGATGGCTAAACTGAACTCTTTTCTAAGGTCCTAAACCAAGATTTTTTGATTTGAGTGAATGACGTACTTGTTTGGCATGGGGTTTGAGTAGGATTGTTATTCATGTCATATGTCTTATATGGATATTCCATGTCCTGATTCCATTCCATATCCTTGTATGCTGTCTGTTGCCAAGAACAGACCTCAACCTTAGCTTCTGCAAGAAAGACATTCCCATATTTCAGGTTGCTAAGCACAGACTTGTATGAGAAACAAGACAGTTAATGTGACAGTTCAGGCTTCAATTGGTTATGATACTTAAAGAGGTGATTAACAGGAAACAGATGTTTGAGTCACTTGTTGAACAGAGAATGCCAACGAGCAGTAGGTGACATTCCTTATTTTATAAAATCCAGAATACTTTCATAAAGTAGGGACTCAATAATGTAATTTTTTTTTACCCTAAAATTCCTTTTGTTCCTTTTGGAACTATCAGTGTGATTGTGTACCTACTTACAGAGACTATAGAGCTATGTTCTACTTCTTATCCTAATGCTTATTTGATAAAATCAGAAATAACCTTAAGAGCAAACTCAAGAACTGAAGTTCACACCTCCTTAAATGCCCTGCCTGCTTAGCTGCAGTCATAATCTCTCCTGTTCTCTTTTCATCACTTCGCTATATGCCCTTCACAGAAGGGCTGTTGGACACTCTCAAGACAGTTTATAGTTTGTTGGTTAGGGAAGGAGATTGTGGACTTAAAATTTCTGAACTGTTCAATTTCCTGGATGACTGCTGGAACAACTGGTTTTTCATATAAAAGATGCAACCTTCCTAAATCAGTAGAAGTAAAAGATACAAATTTCCTGAATGTTAAGAAACCACTGGTAAGGCTCTCTTGCTATTCACTTGTGAGTATATCTTGCATTATACCAACACAAGTAATTTTCATTATCAAGACTTTAAAATAAAGGAGCACATGCATAATTAAACACAGCCTTGAATGAACTGCCACAGATTCTGCTGAAACAAGGATGAATCCTCCTACTGAGCATTGTTTCTAGTTTAATATAAGCAAAATGTATTGGAAACTATAATAGAGGCACTATGTATCTCAACAATTTATCAGCAGGTCTAGACTTTGATACGAGTCTTCTACATGACAACTAAGCTGTTGGCCAACCTAAAGATCAAATAATTGTCCAGCTTTGCAAAGAAAACAACATTGTTAAATAGTTGTAGAGAGGAAAAAAAAACCCTTCAGGAAAGTTTTGGTGACTGCAAACTCTAAGGTATTTGTGGAAGCAAAAGAATAAAATATGTAAATTATATTTAGATACCCTACCAAGAAACCTGTCAAGGGGAATATTTTATAGGGATTACCTTGAGGAATTGAGAAGTTGGAAGCTACCTCTGTTGGTTTCAGCATGATTTGGTCAGCAAAAATGTTATTGTTTTAACATGAAACTGTTATTTTCATGTGAACATGTAAATTTGCATCATTAAAGCAGCAGAAGCGTAGACATCTATAAACATTTTACAAATATGTTTAAGATTTCCAAGATCAAGGAACTTACAGTGGACATTATTTTTGAGAGACTATGACTTACCCTTTAAGTTATGCTGTGAAAAGATGATAATTAAGCCAGAACGTGTGCCATGGCAGGCATGCTGCTGGCCATCCAAAGATCATGTAAAGGGAACCAAAGCCAGTCAAGTGTCTTTTGCACACTTCTGAGAGGGAAAGTTTAGGGAATGTAACATATCACTGGATTTAAGGGATTTAATGTCAGAGGATCATGTGACTGTATATGTGCTATCTGACAGAAGAGGAAAGATTTAGACCTGAGATTAGAGAGATCAGCCAAATTATTTCTTCAAAGCACTAAAAAAGTGTAACTGCCTTTCAAGAAAGATTTTGTGGTTATGTTTTACTTCTCTGATCTTCACAAATATCATGAAATACCCTAGGTCATAATCTCAGTCCAAGTTGATTAATTTGGAACCACTGAGCTTAATAGAGCTACAATTTATCAATAAAATGTCTGGGATTCACTTCCAGTTAAACAGCTAGCTATCCATGCTATTACAAAATGACAGGTATTTTTTTAATGCAAGCTGTGAATGATCTATTTTCATGCATCATGTAAAAGGTACACACTTTTTTAATCATCCTGAACACTAGCATCCAATATGTTAGTGTATATTTAATAACTTCAAAAGCATTTCAATCTTGTGCTATTGTTTTCCTTGCTGATTACTAGTGTAGAGGCATATAAGTAAACATACCTTTGGAAATGTATAATATTTTCTGTCAAAGGTAGTTTAAAAATGTTCTTACAAGTCTATGTGTATGCTAGATAATAGAATCAGTACATGGTATTAGATGGAGGGTTGTTTCTGTACTGCGCTTAATTGTAATACCCATAATCATACTGTATCTGTCTATATTCTCACTTCCAGTACTGAGATATGTTTATAAAGCTTGCTAAATGATTATGACACTGTTGGGGCACTGACTTGAGTTGTTTCAGAGTTGAAGGACAGGTCAGAGTTTTTTTCCAAAGTCTTCAGTAACATCGGGCCTTAGATCCAGGCTTGGAAGTTCTCATACCCGCTGAGGCGAAGTACTGCATGCATTCCTATAGGATGACTTGTCAGTGTAGGTAAAGGTTTTCAATCTTCAGTTTCTAGAAAGGTGAATTATTGAACCTAACTCTGTAAACAATTGAAGTGATCACTCCCAGGAAAAAAATCCTATTCATCTAGACTTTTATTTTACTTAACCAAAACAGGTCTTTATCAACATCTATTCCACATGAAAGCCAATGTTTTAAAATGTATGTGGAAGTCAACTAACTTCTGCATAAGTATTAAGATTAGTAGTACTTATTTGCAGAAGGAGGTTGTAGGTTTAGTTTCTTGAACAGTATGATTCCTGTGGCTTTAAGGTTTGTCAAGAAAGTAAAAGTATTGGTTATGGGGGGGGAGGAATTAATGAAGTACTACACTGTTAAATTAATTTCAGAATTACTAGTGATAAGGACAGAGGCGAGGAATTCAGTATATCTAACCAAACACTGATTAAAAGGGGTGGTAAAAAAAAAGTGATTTCTTGTGGCTTTAGCTTTTTGCTGCAGAATTGTATTTCAGGCCTTCTTCAAACAGAAATAAATCCAGGATACATGTTGGTAGTGTCACCAAAAACATTGCTGTACCTTTTAAATAACAATGCCAAAGCTGTAGCAGGAGTGGCATTTTTCAAAGTTGTTCACAACGTTTTTGTAATTGTTGCATGACTTTCTATTCAGAGGGCTGTAAATAGATGCTTCATTGTGGCTCTAATTAAAAATTAAATTTCTATTATTAAATTATGCACTGCCCTAAGTGTGTGCACATATATATTTAATGTGTTTATATTTATTTCATATTATATTTTGAAGTTTTTTCCCGTGTCTCATGAAACCCATTGTTCTTTTACCCTTTACTTGGCCGCTTTACTTGGGGAAGTGAATAAATGAGTGACCAGCATATATTTATAGATATAGCATGTACGTGCTGTGTACAAGGACCTAACTAAGACCTCTTAAGTCAAGTACTCAGCTGCACAAAAATGTTGGTGAAATTACAGTATAAGTATAGAAAAGTACTGTGCTTTGCTCGGTCTTATTCTGCAGGCATATCTGGGAGATCAATAGGGAAGTCTTTTTCCATCAACTGGCTGCTTCATTGATATTAGGACTCAATATACTTCTCTCTTCTTAGTGTAATGGGGTTTCCATGTCGTGCAGAATCCAGCCTTGCTCTCACATAATGGCAGATAGTATAAAAAGGCAAAGTTGGTTCCTTGGATCTGTTTAACCTTGATAAAAACTTTAAGTCTTTTGATTAGGTAGTACCAGACTGTTTTCCATATTTTTGTGGATTATTTAATTGCATTTAATTTATAGAAACCAGAGTATTGAACAGATATCTTTATATAACATATAAACACACACATAGACAGGAGGCTTTTTGATATTTTGGGTTTCAATTCATTGGTTTTGAGCAAAAAAACCTTCCTTAAACAAGTCACAATATATTAACAGATCAATACCACACTGAGCAATGATGTATGCTTTCCGTATTTCAATATTCTTGTGTTTCTGTATCAGACCATTTAGACAAGGGCTTTTTTTCTTGTGCTAAAGAAAATAAATTGATTTACAGTATGGAACAAATGCCATCTGACAGCATATCAAGTTGTGAAATGGAGCAGAAGCAAATATATACAATGAAGAATGACTTTGTTTTCATAGAAAAGTTGCAATGAATGCAAGCTGTGCCAAACCAAACATCCCCAGTCACTAATAGTAACCTGACAAGAAGCCATGTAACTGCGTTTTCTGAAACTGAAAACTCAAGCTCAGGAAATCTTATTTAGCATGGCAGATAAATGACTATTTCTGTTCTTATTAACATTATCTTCTCAACTGCCTTGAGAAGTAGTGCAGACATGATTCTCTTGCTACCTATGAGGAAACACTTTTGAGGGCATTACTTTAGATGCAAGTATAACATTGTAATCTGGGGAAATATGCTAGTGTACGATCAGAATAATTGTAGTTTTATTTGTTTTTCAGTTTATTAGTTTTATTACTCCGTGTCTGACTAGTTATTCTGTGTTATTGGAAGTGATTTGAATAAGTAATTATATTAGCAGGATTGAACATCTTATTCAGCCTTTCAGCTGAAAGGTAACGGGGAATTATTTAATGTATTACAGTAATTTATTCATTTTTTTTGTACCTTTGTTTATTATCTATATACTATGGTAACTTTCAGTCTGTTCTGGAAGGATACATACACAGTAGTTGCACTGATTCCTGTCCCAAGGATACAATGAGGTCTATTTTCTCTTCTTATAGTCCTGTTAGTTTCCCAGAGCATCCTATCTTATCAGACACAAATACTTACAATAATCCTGTACTCCTGATTCCCTGGCCTCCTTATTTTAACTCTATAATAAACAGGTTTTGTTTGTACTCTAATAAAATGTAGCTCATCTGAATAAATACACATCACTGTGGATCATCTATCTGTTAAATACAGTCAGTACAAATATTTTGCTCTGATAGAAAAGATCTTTAATCTGTAGAATTGCTTCTAGATAGCTGTGATTTCATTTTCTCTTTAAAGCAAAAGCAGGTTTTTTTTCAAGGTTTTGTAATTGCACTTTAATGATCAGTAGTTGACTAACAGTGAATTGTGTTTAATTCTGGGAATTTTCAACATGTGCACATATTTTACTGCTATCAAACTGTACATCATAACAAGAGACACCTGTTACCTAACTCCAACTTGCACAACAAGTTCTTATGACAAGTTGGTAACAAGCCTATCAGGCCAGGACTGTGATCTCATGCAGTTAGCCTAAGACATAGATAGCATAAAGCCTGTGACCTCCTACTAGCAATGATAATGCTGGTTTTGTTAAATCACTAGCTAGAAAAATTATAAAGATTTTGCTTATGTTTGGGTTTAAAACAAGCTAAGAATGAAAATCTGCTTTGTGTGCTTCTGATGTTAGAGGTGCAAGAGGCTCCAGCAGAGTGAAATGTTGATGTTCTCAAGGTAAAGTCTCAGAGCAGTATCATGGCAAAAAGGGATGGTCTCAGCCTTAAATGTGAAAACAGATTATGAGTGCAGCAGCCTGTACAGGTAATTTTATTTCTCTAGATGATAGCAGTTAGGCTTTTAATGGAGCAATATGTCTAGTTCCAGTGTGCTTGAGGAAACGTACAGAAAAAATTGAGTAGTCAAAAAAAGTATCCTCTGGAATTATTTTCTAGTTAGTACCTTAGATTCTGTCCAAAAGGTAAGTCTCACCTATCTTTTCTTATTTTCAGCAGCAGAGTACGAAGTAGGAAAAATAGTATGTAAGTCTGTCTAAAAGAAAATGGCACAGCTGTCAGTACTTGAAGTAAAACAAAAAGTCATACAAGGCTTCTATGTACTTGTTTTCAATAATAGTAATGGTGATTAACCAGTGGAACAGTTCCCTAAAGGAACTGCTATCTTCTCTTTTGGTTAAAATTTAAACTACGCATCTCTGGAGGATTACTTTCCTTTAGGAACAGGTTGTTAGGTTGAATACAAGTAAACGAATTAAATATAGTATTTTTTCATATACAGTAGGTTAGACTTTCACATGCAGTAGTTACTTTTTGACCAGTATTGTTAAATTAAAATATAATTACTTAATACAGTGGATGTAAATTGTTAAAGGAGACATATCTAACAGGAATAAAATATTCTTAAAAAGTTTTTAAAGGCTCCAAGTACTGCATTTCTGATAGAGGGAACATTTAGCCAAAGGAAGAAGTTAAATATGTAACCAAATAAAGAAATGGGAGAAATATTTTACGAAATCTGAAACATCATGAAGATATTACTAGACAATGTAAGTAGTGACCTAATGTGGCCTTAAGACTGTTGGGATAGATTGAAAACTGTATCCATTGGTAAAACAAAGGCGAGGTAAATGCTAATTGCAGATAATGGGCTAAAACCAAAATAAGGGAGTCTGGATTTTGAATAAAATGTTTAAAACCCATGGAGAAAAGCAGTAATTGAAACAAAACCCATTTCCAACTTACACATTTGAATAGTGGAATAAAATTATGCTAATCTAACATATCTGCCTTATTGTGCTTTTCTGTTCATTATGCTGCATGCATAAGTATGAGATGGTTATTATCCCTTTGATAATAGTCCTTACTTATCTGCTTCAAATTGGTATGCTCTTTCTGAGCACTGCAAATGCTGTCTTTTGAAGGATCTTGTTTACCAAATGAGCTTTCTCTGCTTGTTATATTGTATTTTAATTTAGTTTTGTTTACATCATGTAAAATGTATTGCAAATGATATTTACTAAATTGTATTATAGGTTATTTGATGCCTACATATTACTGGGTACCTCCCACATCATCTCTGGAGGATTCCATATCCAGTTCCTAAGAATTATGCTGCAGAATAAAAGTTGGTTATGACTGGCATCTTCTCTCTAGTCAATAAGCAATACTAGGCACTTCAGAGAAAGATTCAGGCTGTCCTTACAGTGCACCTAATTATGGCTCTGGGAGGTATTTCTTCGGGATTTGTAGTTGGTGATCATTTCATGTAAGGGGCCTTAGTGCTTTTGGGATTTGTGCGTTACCTGTCATTGTGTCTAGTGTTAATTTTTTGTGGTGAGATTTTTTTTTTTCTGAAAAATGTTATTATTTCAGAGTACTGTCTGAGTGTTCAGCATTTTGCTAACACACATTAACTACTGGTCACACAGTGAGACATGACCTTGCATTTGCAGTGAGGTCAAGAAGCACCCTGAAGTGTTTACTGTGATGTGTTTTATGCCCTGAATTTCAAAATCAGTTTAATGCTGAGCTCTTGTTAAGTTTGGCCTTAAAGAGCTATTATGATTGTGTCTCAATGTAACACAGATCTAAAAATAAGATATGTGATTCTGTAAACCTTAAATGATCATCCTATCATTTCTTTCTCTCTGGTGCTTAGTTTTTATATGTTTCAGTACCTCCTGAAATATTTTCTTTCTAGCTCAATTTCAGCATGAGGGCTAGAGAAAGTCTGCCTCTGCCTCCCATGTTAAATTAGCCCTAAGGCATTTGGTCAGAGTCCTCACTTGACACAGGAATTTGAGCAACCTTGGGCAAAATGTAGATAGGCACTTTGGTCTCCCTTACCAAAGTTTACTGCAAAAACTAGACTATTGCAGAAAAAGTTGAGGGTTTGTTTTTTTTCACTTCTTAAAGAAAGCTGCATTTATCTGATCCTGTAGGCGTGATTTAGTTCTACTCTGAAAAAGAGTAGTATGTGAACCTTTATCAGCTTTAGGCATAAGCTGGGCACTGAAATGCTGAATGGAACCTGCCAGAACTGAATTTCTCTGTGCGTTTCCAAAATTAAATTTTCAGGCCTGGAGGGATATTAAAAGTTCAAAGACTTTAAAAATTCAGTATGTGCATATTGAGGTACCACTAGGGTAGACAATAGTTTACTGGGGACAAGGTGGCAGAGGTTCACTTTCTGTTTTTTTTAAGGTGTGCATAGAAGTTTATTTTAATCACTGAAGAGCATATTTTTGTAGTGGGTTCTTGCATGAATCAATGGAACGTAAGAGCTCAAATTCAATACATAATATATTAGGATATTCTGATAGTTTAAGGAAAACGATTCTGTGCATTTCCTAAGTGCATTTTCCCTTTTATATTTTTCATTATAGTGAAGTAGAGTTGCAGAGAAACCCTAGAAAGTCTGGCATGGCCCAGGCCAAAAATACTTTGGAACTTTTATTGTGTGTGGTTGTAAAACAGGGCATTGTAAGTACCTGTTAAACAAGGATTCAGAGGAACAAGCTTGCTGATAAGGTTTAGGTGACAGCCAAATCAGTTGTTAGTGAATACTGAAGACACAGGCTGTCCTATTAGGCTGGCTTTCATAGAAGCCTGTGTGTGAGACCACATGTTTGCAAATTGTAGGTTTCTGATAAGTAGTGGGTACTCAGCTAAAAGCATGGTGTCTCAGAATGAAAGGGAGAACAGAACTTTGGATTCCTGACTAAGCTTTCTGCCAACATTTAGGTATGTGAAGTAGTTAGTCCTTAGGTTTTGTGGCTTACTTTCAGATTTAAGACATCTAAAATCTTCTTAAAATATACTTTAGGATATCTAGGGATCCCCTTTTTGGGTCTCATTCCAAGTACTTTGCTAAAGCACAACCATAATTACTTTGAGGCACTAATGCTTTCTCACAGATGCTGCATGACCATTTTTATTCTTTAAATATCCAATCAAATTCTACCCTGAAAGTGTAGCTGGAAATTTGGCAACAATTCTTGGAGCTATAGTTTATTAAATGAATTCTACAGCTGCAAAGTTTTAGCAATTTTTATTTTGGAACTATATCAAAAGCTTTGCATTGTGTAAATGTGCATAAAAGACTTGTTGAAATTTAATCAGTGTTGCATAACCCAGATTTAATCGTGGCTGGCTTTCTGCAATGCCCAAACCCCTTTCTCAGTGGGGGATGAGTGTTGAATCAAATACCATTTAGAGCCGTATCCTGCAAAGTACAGATTAATCTCAGAATGGCGTGAGAATCTTCTCATTTAATCTGATAAGAGCGCTGCAAGTATGCAGCACTTCACAGTGTTGACCTGGCACCCTCTGAAAAACAGTAGACCTCGATTCCTTCAGAGGTTAGTTGTGTTTGGTTTTAGAAGAGCACAGCCTTCATGTCCACCTTCGCTATAGCTTTCTACCTGTTACACCTTTTAAGATCTATCAGTGTATTATGGTAAATGCACAGCCACCAACTTTCCATTTCTAAGACCTTCTCCTAGCTTTTTACTAATTTTATTTACTTTGTTACAGTTCAGATGTATTTGACAGATGAAAAAGCAGCTTAAAAATTTGAAGTGTTTTGTTGAAAAAAAAACTTTGAATTGGAAGAAAGTGATCAGAATGCACTCATCAAAAAATTACTGATTTCCAAACAAATATTGTCTCAAACTTATGTTGGATGTGATTTTTAAAGGGGTAGTCCACAGGTTTTCCAAACCCATTTTGAAGTACTTCAACTTTGACATGTAAATTACTGAGAAAGATGGTCCTAAAATAAGGCAGGTTGAAATAATCCATCTGTACTTAGTCTTATTTGTAGGATCGGTTACTGTAAATGATTTATTTTTGCTTTTGAAAAAGACAGATAAAACAACGGAACAGTGCATACTGTAGTCTTTGGGTCAGCTGTAATAGCAGAAATGATCCTCTCGAGCTTTTCTGGTGTGTTCAGAAGAAAAACAAGACTCATGTTCATTTATGGTACTTAAAAGAAGTCAAGCATGTATTTTTGCAGATTAGAGGTTTTGACTTGACAATAGGAACAATTCATGTCATCCACATATTTAGGCCCCCTGCAAAAAACAAGTGTTTGGAATTGGAACATCATGCCGTGAATATAGAGTGGTGTGAGTGTTTTCAAGCATGAAACAGGGGTGTGTTTGCTAATTTGCCAGGATGCATTGTCTCAAGCGTTTCATGACTTTCTAGTCTGAGCAATAGAAATTTGAATAGAAAATGCAAGAATTAAAGGTTTATTTTATAATAAATGGAAATCTTGAAAACTGATCTGATCTATCCTCCAAAGATTTTTGCCTGAAAACGTGTATTTTCAAAATGTTCTTGTGCATATAAAAGTAGCCTGCATGATATAGTCACAGTTAGTTATTAATTCTCTGCCTTGGAAGAGCATTAAGAGCAAATAAATTTTATCTTTACAACTTTGTGTGTTCTTGTAGTGGCAAATAAGTTTCTTGATTTCTCGGTGATAAAGGAAATAAAATACTAGAAGTAATATCTAAAACTTTCTGGTGGCATAATTCTTGAGCTTACTTTAAGTATCTTTTAATCAAATTTTGATTAAAAAAAAAAAAATAAAGACAGCTTTCTATTGAGTTACATTTAGTTCCACTTGTTAGGAAAATGCATTACCATGATTCATCAGTAAGCATTTTTGCTTTATCTCAGTAGTTCTGAGCTCAGTCTGATATTAAGGTGGTACTAGGATCTGTATTTGCTAATGAATGCTTAACACTAAACTAGAAAAAGGAAATAAAAATATAACCAATATTAAATATTTCATATGTAGCAAACACTGATTACTATCAGAGATCTGTTTAACAGGGAATCTCCCACCTCTACTTACCAGTTCCCAGATGGACCTTTAGATCATTGATCAACCCTTTGGACCTGGTGACTCAACCAATTTTTCACCCACCTCCATATCTCACAAATATATGTATTCCTCCAGCTTGACTACAAGGATACTATAGGATACTGTGCTGAAAGCTTTTCAAAACTTAAACTACATCTGCTTCTCTTTTCCTGTCCATGGAGCTAGTCAGCTCATCAAAGAAGGCAGTTAAGTTCGTTATGTGTGCTTTGCCCTTGGTAAGTCATGCTGGTTGTATCCAGTAGTGATTTTAACCTTCATATGCCTGAAAGTTATTTCCTCCTAGACTTGCTCTATAACCCTCAGGGAGTGAGGTTAGGGTGACTCAGCCTGTAAATCCTTGGGTCCCCTTTTTGACCATCAGTGTGATGATTGGCTTTTTCCGGTCATCAGGAACCTCCCATTTGCCTTTATCTCTCAAGGCTGAGAGCGAGTGATCTCACAATGCTATTTGATTTTTTTTTTTCATGTCCTATTAACAGGCAAAATATGATACAAAATAATGCAGGAAGGAGACTGGTTTTGCTTATTCACATAAAACATTTCATCGGTAGTGCACTGTAGTGAATATGGCAGAGAGCTTCAACAACGGTTTTGCAGTTCACCAGCTATTGCTTTAAAGAAAAGAAATGCAGTATAAGTATGGCATTAAATTAGAAGACCACTTTAAATTTTAAATTTATGCTTTAAAAAAAAATTAACTTGCATCAATAGATATAAATTAAGTATTTTAAAAGCCACTGTTCTTCCCTACAACCTCTCAATAACCTTTTTTCCAACAAACACTGTCAGGTGTCGTATTCCAGAGAGAAAAATACATGAGATTTATTCTCCCCTATTGTGTGCAGGCTAGATGCAGTGATCACAGGAAATAAATATTTATATTAAATACTGTTTATTAACACATTTTAACTTGATTACTTCCTTATCTCTGTTCCTCTTTTTCTTGTAGAATGACTGAAAGTACATTTTTACTTATAAACCTGAACTTAAATAGGAGGAGTGGTGGTTTGCTTTACATTTGGTTGATATATTTAATGAACGTCTACTCTGTGTCAGAAATGTATACAAACAACAACAACAAAATTATCTGTTACTACAGTTGGTTGGATACATCTTTATTTTTGTTAAAAGTTATCTGGACAGGCTAACAGCTGGTGTATTTCTGGTTTATTACTGCTTAAAAGTTTCAGTTGGTATGTATATATTAGCTAAAACTGTTATTATGCTTTAAGTGCTGTACCTTGGACTTTATTTTGATTAGTTCATTTAGGACCTAAGCAAAAGTGCCTGGAAATATTTATAAACTCTCCCATTGCTTCCAGCAGATTTTAAATGAGACTAAATATCTCATTGCTTGCTCTAAGACATTCATGGAAATATTAAACATTCTCAATTGTAAAGAATATTTTTGAATATATTGACATTAACACCTTTTAGCTTGGTCCCAAAGAATAGTCAATGAGCAATCTACAAGAAATGTAATGAAAACATGTATTTATTAAAAATCTTGATAGTCTTATTTTTAATTTTAAGTCCAAGTCAGGAAAGGAGCTGAAGGAGCGATAGGTGAATGTTGTTTGGGCAGGTGAAGAGGGAGAATTTGTTTCTAGTCCTTTCCAGTCTTAGTTTTCAGTCTTTTAAATATGCTAGCTCTTGCTGGTTAGCGAATATACCAGCCAAGTATGATGGTTTCCATCACCACTTATAGATTTGGTTTTTCAAAGGTAGGATCCAGCAAGTCTCATCCCTGCATGTATCTATTAGATCTGCACTACTGTTTGATAAATACCTACACAGTGTGAAGAGGTAGAGAGGTGGTTTAGCCATCTATGAATCAGAAACCTGAACATATACACCAAGCTCTTTCCTGATTCTTCTCCCAATCTTTTCCCCTGGGTTATGGTTACTTAGAGCAAACATGTTGATGTAAATCAGAAACATCCTGTGTTATACAACCTATTAGTTAGAAATGCTGTGTGTGTAGACCTGTTATTCTGGTAGGAAGGTCTGTTAGCACTTCGTTGGCTACATGTACCTATCTCTTAGCCTGAATTATTCTTGCTGCTCATGTGTGCCTAATCAGTAAGGAATTAATTCAGTTTATGTAAATTGGAGGGGTTTTCTGTTATCTATGCAAAGTAGATACTAGGGCATACTTCTCGGTGGGTGCAAAAGGTGTAGTTCCTGCATGGCATTTCCAGTGTTCTAGGGAGTATTGCAACTGGGGTTTAACAAATTATTCTGACTCTGAAATCCATGGGATGGTCTTGTTTTACTGTCACTTTAGCTTGAAGCGTAGGACTATATACAACTAATCTGCTGATTAACTGTTGAAATTAGTTAGAAACTACAAAGATATTCCTCATTACTTTTTTTGTAGATAAATAAACCAGAAAATAATAAAATTACCAGCACTTAAGCAGTTAACTCTGTTAATATCCAGTCAGATTAGATTTATTAGTTGATACTGCATTGAGATGAAGGAGGATAATATCTACCTTGCCATGTGACTGTTTCAAGCTGTCTGCAGCCTTAGGCAGACGTCCTATATGTGCCACATTTAAAAGGTTAGCTCTGTATCTGGAATAATGTTTAGAGCCTCAGGCTCAAATTTGACTATGTTTTGCTTGATATCTACTATTGCAAGGATATAAAGCAACTATAAACCTGTCTAACCAACCTGTTAATCCCAGTTTATAGCTGTTCTGCAGGTCTAGAATGATGTGAAGTAGTGGGAGGAAGGGAAAAAAATCTGGGCCTCAGTTTTGTTTGTAAAATGAAGCTTTGATTTTTGAAGCACAATTATGTAGAAATTTAAAAATAATCTGCAATTATGTGGCAATTTACATACTGGCATAGCAAAATTATACAGAAGACCCTGCTTGAACTTCCCTTTGAAAATATTCAGCAGGTGCACAATCCACTCTCCTTTAATACACAGATACAGAGATCCATTTCAGAGTCATAAAACCTTGAAAACTGTAACCCATAATGTAGTTCTTGTAATCTTTTCTAGTTTAAATGATTGAATATCAATAACAAGGATGGACTGAGGAAAGGAAGTCTGTTGATTAAAAAAGAAAAGCATATATTTGCATGACTAAAATATTAGATTCATTTTCCAAAACCAAATTTAATTTATAAAGGTGGGAGGGGGTGTCTATACTGACCTAAAAGCATACTCCAGTGAGGTTTATTCTAAAAAATGATAACATGCCAATCTATTATAGTTATGTGCTAGGGTGATAAAGAGCTTCTTTATCTCAGTAAAGAATGCTTTTTCAGTTCATTATGACAGAATTTTTGATAGAATGCAACTTCTGAAATCCCTCTAATTAAATCTATTTTTAGGCTTTATTTTTCATATTGTCAAGTAAGAGGAGATTGTAAAAAGGAATAATTTACTAAGTGAAATAAAAACAAAGGGGAAAAACAAGTCACCACTGAAGGTCAGTGTCTTATTCAGAGTACTGTGTGAGGAATGTAGTTTAATATTCTGATGCTTTTTATGTCATGGATTCGATGCTTCTTATTTCCAATAAAAATAGCAGGAAACTTAATCATGAAACCATAACTTATTCTTGAGGGGTTCTGGGAGATTAGTTCTTCATTCTTGCAGGTATAATGGCAAAATAAATGTGACATCTTGAATTGGAAGTGGATGAGAATGTTTTTGCAGGTAGTGCGTTATGTTTTTAAGTGTGTGCAGTTCCCCTCAACCAACCTTAAACTCTTTCAAGCAATCAAAATACGTTTTGGTGATCGATGTATTGACCCATTGCTAGGTAATTCTATTTTTCCACCTGAACATTAAGACTCATTAATCACTCATGCTCACTGAAGTCAATAGGACTGTAAGTCAGAATTTTGAAAGAGGACTTAGGGAATTATGTATTCTAACAAAACTAGGCTTGGAATATTCTAAGGTGAAAGTGAGATCTGACTTGTCTAGTTCCATTTAGGCGCTCTCTACAGTCAATGGAAAAATGGTGATGAGTCATCCCATGTATCTTAGATACCTATTTTAGCCTAGAGTTGCATCAAATTAATTCTACGTTTCATGAATAATTGCTACACATATACTAATAATGTAAGTTCTTTCAGAAACACACAGTTTGTATTCAAGATGCTGTATTTTTAATGCAAGTATATACATAGCTGAAGAATTTCTGGTTGTGGATTCTTTATTATAACAGCAGTAAAACTATATTTAAGATATAGATGCTGCTTATAAGACAGGTTATATTTCTGCCATTAAGGATACAGACTATTTAAAATTGGTTATCTAACTTTCTTGCAATTTTTCTTATCTTCAAGAGCTGTCTAAAACTTATCTAGAACTCATAAAAGTTATTACAAAGAAAAAAACCCTCAAATTGTTTTTACTACAAGGAAGAAATTATATTAACTAGAATCTGGTTTTGATGATCATCACTTGAAGGCAAAATGCTATAGCAGTGAGAGATCGGTTTGGCCTACTACCCATTTGAGTAGATTCATTAAATCAAAGCAAGTATTAACTGCCAAGAATATTTCTAGGTGGTTTAACCAATATCCATTGTTCACTGAGATGAAAACCTCCGTTTGGGATGATGGGTACTTTCACAAATACAATTAAATACAGGCAGAGCTTTAAAAATTTGTGTTTCACCCTTTTTCTGGACAGGGGGTGGTGGTGGTGCTATATTGCTTTACCCTGAAGTGTATGGTGCAGTATTTTGAGTTTCAGTGTGCACACTGTGGGAATCTTATTCTTACGTTAACAGCGTACAATGCAGTTAATTTTTTTATTGGAAATAATGTGGATGCAATATTCACTTCTAAGGGAATTTCACTGTTATTTGGCATCAATTAACTTGACATAAAAATCATTTGTTACAATTCCCATGTAAAGCAGAAATATTTATCTTAAGTGGCAAATTACGCTTAGCTCTTTTGATTTTTTTATGTTGATGTAATTTTATTCCACTGTAACTAATTTAACATTAATTAATGTCCAGATTAGCATTTTAATGCTAATACATCAACATTGGGAATTGCTAGGATTTTCCTTTTACACAATTTAGTTGGCGCATGTAGTTGGGAATCAGGGAGCACTCTTTTTCTCATTGGAAAGCTGATAGAACTGCCTTTCTGTCATACTGTGTTCCTGAATAACATAGTGGATGGGATTCTCCATGGCTCCATTGATATGCTTTAGAATAGGTGTGAAAGCATCCAGGTATTACTCCAGCCTCATGGCTGTATGATCTGTATTCTCCAGAACTGCCCTGAGCAATGGGATTAGCTTTTCTGCAGTGTAGGGGTCTCACTGCTCTTTGAACGAAACTGTGTGATCATTTGCTAATATCTTTCAAAATGCAATATTCACAGACATATATAAGAGCAAGTACATAGCCAGTCATTCTGTCTCATTCTTGCCACTAAGCGTAGTGATTCTATGGCAAGATTTTTATTCTTGAAGGAAACGTTTCGTAGTCTTGTCCGATTGAAAAGTAGCCATCTGTTGACTTGCATTATTGTAGACACTAGAAATCTTATAAAGGAAATGATGTGTTCTATAAACCTTAAATTCTTCAACCATTTAACTTCTGTTGTATTATGGACTATGATATACAAAAATGTATAAATAGCATTGACATAAATATGCATAAACTTAATTCAGGAAAATGTTATTGGAAGTCCACCCCAGTTGTGCATCTTCAAGCAGTGGAATTGCTATCGATGACTTTGCATAAACAAACTGGAAATAGTGCTGATATGGTCATAACTGCACAAGAAGGTAATTCACATTTTCTTACAATATGCTGGTTCTGTGCTTTTAAGAAATTACTTTCATTTTGTATTTTCTTTCATTATACTGCAAGTCCAGGTCACTGCAGAAGGAAGGACCTGGGATGTTCACCTAGGGACTCTTGTGTCAGTACAGAAGGTATTTTATTTATTGGTAACATAGTTAAAACTGTCTCCCCACCATAGGCCCTTTGTTCCACAGCTGCTTGAACAAGCTGTGGTGCCCAATTGTCTTTGTCCTGATTGTGAATCAGCCCTTTGTCTTGACTATGAATAGCCTGTGAACATGCTGCTGTTTTGGAGGCTGTGTTTGCTATTCAATGAATGTTTTATGCAGACAAGGGGTTTTTTTGCCTCCAGATTGTTCACTGCTTGTCCAAGGAATGACTTGGGTTATAGATAAATTCCCCTGGAAATTTACTTCTCAGTGATTCAATGGATATGTATGAAGAAAGAGCAATAATGCAAGCTCACATATTCCCCATTCATAATACAGACCTGTGGGTAAGACTACTTCTAAAAGGTCCTAATTTATGAAATAAAACTTATTTTCCATACTTACATATGTGGCTGCCTGAAATAACACAAAGTCTGAGGCTAAATTATCAGAAAGGGGTGTGATGGGAAAGGGACTCATTTTCTGAAGGAGGAGATATTTCCCATTAGTTTCAAATGATCACTTTAGGAATATTTCTCATCTTTCATAAAACTTAGTCATAGGAGTCTCCCTCTAATCTGCATCAACAGGCTTCTATTGTTCTTTCATTTTTCATAGCCATTCAATTTGTAAGCCTTTTTTTCTGCCAATAATATTCCCTGGGTGTTCAGTTATTCAGCAGCTACTAGGTAGCACATCTTTCTATTGTCATTAGAAGGATGCCCATCTGACTACAGTTCTGAGAAACCAGCCAACAACTTGGAGGCTATTACAAAGAGTTAATGGCAGCTGAAGCAGAGACAACTCTGTTGTGCAGAATTCCTTTTGTATCACTATATAAACTATGAGAGGGTTCATTGGAGTTAGTTAACAGTAGTACGAATGGGTGGAAATTAAATGGGAGTCAGGCCCTACATGTCTGAGAAAGTTGTGGAAAATTAGAATGTCCCAGCAAGGCAAATTATGGCAGGAAGTTACAGAGCAAACAATGTCTCTGGGCAAAAATAATAATTTTGCAAAGAACAGTGCAGAGCATGAGAGAGCATAAAAGAAGAAAACTATCTTTGTGGAATAAAGATTAACCATTGAAAAAATATTCAGAAGAGAAAGGCACATGAGGGATGGTTGTCACTCAGCTTGATTTAAACTCAGAAGTTAACGGTGTTGCTTCAGTCTGAAACTGGTTCTACTGAGTAGAAAATGTCACCATCTTAAATAAAACATATTCCACCAAAGCATGATCCCAGCACTTGACTCAAATGGGAATTTTACACTCATCTCTGAATAATGCATTTTGTTAGTTTTGTTTCCTGGTACTCTTTCTAAATAATCAGAGCAATTTGAAAAAACATGTGTGCTCTTATAGATTACTTTTAAATTTTTCATCCTTATTACTCCAACAATGGCAAATTTTTAAATAGACACAGAGACCCAGAATTTGCCATGTAGCAAATTTTGAAATTAGTTAAATTGTGGCTTTGTTTAGATTAGGTATTTCACAGAATCACAGAATCATATAGGTTGGAAAAGACATTTAAGATCATCGAGTCCAACCCTAAACCTAACACTACCAAGACCACCACTATACCATGTCCCTAAGCACCTCATCCAAACATCTTTTAAATATTTCCAGGGATGGTGACTCAACCACTTCCCTGGGCAGCCTGTTCCAATGCTTGAGAACCCTTTCAGTGAAGTAAAATTTCCTAATAACCAGTGTAAACCTCCCTTGGCTCAACTTGAGGCCATTTCCTCTTGTCCTATCACTAGTTACCTGGGAGAAGAGACCGACCCCCACCTCTCTACAACCTCCTTTCAGGTAGTTGTAGAGAGCGATAAGGTCTCCCCTGAGCCTCCTTTTCTCCAGGCTAAACAACCCCAGTTCCCTCAGCCGCTCCTCATCAGACTTGTGCTCCAGACCCTTCACCAGCTTCGTTGCCCTTCTCTGGACACGCTCCAGCACCTCAATGTCTCTCTTGTAGTGAGGGGCCCAAAACTGAACACAGTATTTAAGGTGCGGCCTCACCAGTGCTGAGTACAGGGGCATGATCACGTCCCTAGTCCTGCTGGCCATGCTATTTTTGATACAAGCCAGGATGCCATTGGCTTTCTTGGCCACCTGGGCACACTGCTGGCTCATATTCAGGTGGCTGTCAACCAACACTCCCAGGGCCTTTTCTGCCAGGCAGCTTTCCAGCCACTCTTCCCCAAGCCTGTAGCATTGCATGGGCTTGCTGTGGCCCAGGTGCAGGACCCAGCACTTAGCCTTGTTGGATCTCATACAGTTGGCCTCGGCCCATCGATCCAGCCTGTCCAGGTCCCTCTGCAGAGCCTTCCTACCCTCAAGCAGATCAACACTCCCGCACAACTTGGTGTCATCTGCAAACTTACTGAGTGCACTCGATCCCTTCATCCAGATCATTGATAAAGATATTAAACAGGACTGGCCCCAGCACAGAGCCCTGGGGGACACCGCTTGTGACTGGCCGCCAACTGGAGTAAACTCCATTCACCACCACTCTTTGGGCCCGGCCATCGAGCCAGTTCTTTACCCAGCAAAGAGTACACCCATCCAAGCCATGAGCAGACAGTTTCTCCAGGAGAATGCTGTGGGAAACCACGTCAAAGGCTTTACTGAAGTCTGGGAAGACAACATCCACAGCCTTTCCCTCATCCACTAGGCGGGTCACCTTGTTGTAGGAGGAGATCAGGTTGGTCAAGCAGGACCTGCCTTTCCTGAACCCATGCTGGCTGGGCTTGATATTTCATTGCAATATAAGTACATTGAGGCAGTTATAATAAAGATGTGTAGTCTCAGCTATATGTGATTCAAGGGTTTATTCTGATTACTTGGTTCCTTGATCCATTGTCACCATATGAACATATGGTTTGAAGATTTCTGAAGGGAAAAGGTATTAGGTGCACAGTGGATGACTTTGTACTAGTCAGCTATAGGTGGGGGTACTTTCAAAAAAAAAGCTGCTGGTTTAATTTCTGTCAAAAGGAATCCAATTGCATGCACCAGAAGTGGTGTGAAAGCTGAATATGTGTTATGTGGAGATATTCAGGGGATCTTTATCTCCTGTGTATTGGAGACATTCAGAACTACAGTACTTCTCCAACTCCCTGAGATAGGTACAAACTGCGTATTTGTTCTTCATATGATGTTATGCTGTTAGACCAGCAGTCAGCTGTGTGTTGGCATGTTCACCAGGAGCAGAACAAAGCACCTAAAGGCTGAAGAATAGGCAGAGTTGGTGACAAGCACACTTGTGCTTTGCCCTAGTTACCAAGAGCTCACACTTGCTTTGTTTCTTAGCGGCATTTAGCAGAGCCGGCTGCGCCCCACCAGGCACTACTGCTGATGACTTTCTTGATGGCTAAACTGCTGCATACAAAAATAATTTCTTATGAAATCATAAGTACTGGTATACAACAGCCCAGGAAGGAATCCAGCTCTTTGGAGCTATGTGCATCCCATGAGTTTGCTTTACTGTGATACAACTCATGCTACTCGAAGGGTAAATTATTGATTGTCATTCTGAGTCCTCCTCTCAGTTACTACACAAGCATTGGCGGAGATACTCCTCCCAGCCTGGAGGATACCAAAGTGATTTCCATGAAATTTCAAAATGAACCAGTGGCAAAACCAAGAAATACATTCAAGTTTATACTGTTTCTGATCACTACCTTAGTCAATAGCTATTCCATCCAGCTTTTCCCTACAGTGCTGTATTTCATCTAGTTCAGTAATAGAGCTGATACATAAAGATTTTTTGACAACCAGATGTTTTGTCAGCCTCTGCAACAGCAGAGCTATGGTATGCATCCATGGGACTGTTCTGCCTTGAAAGTAGTGTTGTGTCATGTGTTAATGATATCTTTTGCAGTTACTAGACATTTTGAGGATGAACTAGCTTTGTCTTTGTTCAGTGTAATATACTGTATTAAGAAGTAAACAGCCCATGCAAGCTATCATTCTGCGGTAACTTGAAAGCTATGACCTGCAGCAAGGTAAATTGTATAGCTGACCAAATGCCAGACTTGCTAAATGAGCCTTTATTTACCTTGAAATGGGATCCCTTTGAAACACAGGCTATTTCAGGTAACAGGTATTTAGCCTTCTGTATGCTTTGTTTTGATCTTTTTGTACAAAATAAAGTGTTGCACTTTACTGTGAGAGATGAGACAGTTAAGTGAGACATAGCTTGTGTGATGTTGCAAACAGAAAATATAAAAAACGGCTTAGATTTTTAAAATAAAATTAATTTAAGAGAACACATTTAAATTACTCTGAAATAAGTAGGACAAGCCAGCAAACGCTAGGGAATTCAACATGAAATTTTGATTCAGATCACATGGATAATTTATACTTCACATTCCTTTTCCTTCTAGTTTAGGATAAAAGTCATGCTAAAATTCTAATCAGGACTACTACAAATTACCAAATTCTGTTTCCTCCTACTAAAAATAGCTTTGTGTTTCTCTGCACCTTATTCTTTATCTGTAACTATTTTTCTACAAGGATGTTTTCTAAACCACTAAAAACTCTTCAGTGCAGCCCAACTGTTGGTTTTTTGGTTTGTTCGTTGTTGTTGTGGGTTTTTTTGTTTTTTTTAAATCCCTTTCTATTCTTACCCCTTAAAAATACCAGTTTAGTGAATGATTTTCATCCAAATCTTCTGTCCTCATTAAGGCTCTCCCATCTTCCTTAGGGTTCAGTCCAAAGTGCTTTGAAGTCAATGGGAACTGCCCTGTTTTCCTCACAGGTAATTTTTGGAAGAGTCATTAGATTTCAGTACACTCCATAAAACTAGAGAACTCTTGGTGTGTTGGGAAGTAGAGAAGTAAGTCTGGTCTCTGCTCTAGAATACTTATTTTAATTTGAATAAAGTAAATTTACTCTCTTTAGAGCTGTGTCATTCACTTCACATGACTGTTTTCCCCTCTTCTTCACAGCCATGATTTGTTTTAAAAAGAAAAAGGCTCTGGCTCTTATACAGTGTTGTATATGAATACGTGGCACTGAGGTATGGCACAAAAAGTATATTGGTATGGGTTTGAATGCCTAGGTAATTATCCTAAAGATAAGGTCCTGTAAAACTTTTATTCTGCCCACTGCAACAGGATGTTCTGTAAATGAAATATATTTTATAACAAACTATTTCAGAAATATTTTAGACAGTTGTAAACTATTTTTACTGGTGTGATTTTTTTCATAGACCTTTAACCTGTAGACTTAGGTACTTGTCTTACTATCAGCTGAGTTGCATAGACCAGACAGACAGGAACCATTGCAGTTAAAAATGACCAGAAAAGAGATCTATGATCACATGTATGTTAAAAAGAAACTCTGACCATGTTCAGTAGCACTAGCACACCTTGGAACACGACTATCTGTGGCGTTGTCCATTCAGGTGCTGCACAAATGAGCGTAGTGAGCAGTACTCCCATTGCAGGCCTGTCCAGGGTATGCAGTCACAAGACAGCTGCCTTCTGTGTATGGCATTTGTGTAACAGAGCCCTCCGCAAGCTCTCAGCAGGCTGTCTGCATGAGACAGGCCGTTACTGGTCTCTTTGTTGCTTGGTCAGTGGGGATCTTTCTCTCCTATGTACTGGAAGTATAGAAGAAATTAATAACAAAGGATCCTTGACTAGGATCTTTCAGCATGCTTCTCCACAAAACATTCAGCAACGATAACCTCCTCCCAGTGATGAGAACTTTGATCCCATGAATTCCTAAGATTTATAGATGATGTATAATACAGATGTTATGTGTCTCCACACCCCTCCTTAGGTATATGTCTATCTCTTATTAGTATGGTTGCTTTCAATCTGAAATTGTTTAGCTGAAATGATTCGTGTCCATATTTCTATTTTAAGAACATGGTTTAATCTTAGAGCATCAAAATATTAATTCTTATGTTGTTTGGATGTTGTTTTACAGCAATGTTTACATTTATTCAGATTTTCCTTTATACCTGAAACTGTATGATAGAATTGCATTCTGTTATTACTGTGCAGTAAAGAAATTTATAAATTCCATTTTTTAGAAATCAAACTTGTTCTTATCTTTTAAGTTAAAAAGACACCTTAATCAACAGTAGTATCTTCTGTAAAATATCTTGTACGATTACTATCTCAGACAACTAGACAATTTATTTTCCAGATGACATTATACCTGCAAATATCAGTTCTCCTTCCTCTTAATTTCAAATTATATATGCTGACCTAATTGCCAACTAGTATGTTGAGTTGAATGCAGTTTCTGCCCTCATACTTTGCTTCAAATACATTCAATCTTTGCAGTAAAGTTTATTGTGTAGCTTTACATCATAATGTCTTCACAAAATGCTCAAGCTTAGGAGGAAAGTTCCTTGATGTATTTAAAAAATAAAAAAACCTCAGCAGAATGGATTTTCTTTCCCCATTCTCTAAGCAAGAAAAAGTTAAGTGAGTCAAACTCATCCTAACTTTAGAATCAATCCAGAAAACATACAGCACATGCAGTAAAAAGCAGACTTATCTATAAAAACACCTGGAAAATGAAAATTTGGTTTATTAAGTATTATCACTTCCCTTGCAATGCTTTTTCAGTGTCGTTTTTTGAGTAAAATCCTATTGTGCAGCATGATTTAAAATGTGTTCATTATCTTCCTTTTCACAGTTCTTTAGAGTAAAGTTTGTTCTATAGCTATGCGCTATTAACATAATTCTTCTTTGTTTATTCCTTTCAATTATGCTTTATGCTGTAGAAGAAATAAATTTTTAGGGTTGCTGATAAATTTTTTAATAGACAATATGGGATTTCTGTTAGTGCTTATAAAATAGTTTTATACCCTATACAGTGTTCAGGTTAATGTAGCTTTTTGAGCAACACCATTTAAAAAAAAAAATTTCTTGTGATTTTACTTAATACATACATCTTTCTTACCTTCTTTAATAAAGAGGTCTTTGGAAAATGTAATTCAAGTTCTACGATTTCCATAGAAAGTTTATTTTGTTGGGATCTGTGATCTCAATCTGTAGAGTTGGCTTTGCAGTCACGACCTATAAAGTACACAGCTCTAAACAGAAAACATTTCTTTGAACAACATTTGGCAGTAAAAGATGAGTTTGTGTTATCTGCATGTAGGCGTCCAGAGTATCGTACATTGATGGCTCAGTTTCCAAAGTACCATCTATCTCCTATACTTGAAACATTATATATTGATTATGGGATTAAGTTAAAGCCAATTTATATTTCATTCTCTGAGACAAGAAGGGGCAATTTTATCTGAGGAAGTCAATCCATGTCAAGATTACACAAAAATACTTAAGCCAAAGAAGAGCCGAGCTTTGTAGAGAAGGCCTGCTTCTGAAGACAGTTGGCTTCAGTGCTATTGGACCCTGGAGAACTGTACGCGAGAGTGAAACTGTTGAAACAAAATGAAACATAGTTTATCTTCCAGTGCACTACCTGGGTTATCTGCTTATAAAAAGCTATTTCCGAAATGCACATTCAAACTCAGTGAAAGCTTCAGACATTACCCAATCTTAGAGTATACCTGAAAAACAGCATAGTATGTTTTATGGTATACTGTATATCAGGTTTGTTTAATGCTACAATCAAGCCAACAAGAAGCTCATCTATGAAAAGAAGTGTAGCTGAGGAAATAGGACCAGAGCTCCCAAAGGACAAGTACGTATGTTTGGCTTGGCTTGGCTTGACCCGTTAGGAAATCTTCCTCTCTGTTGGCTTCGGCTTTAGTAAACTCATTTGAAGAAAACTCTTACTGCTGTATGATACAAATACTGGTTTTGATGCTGATGTGGTCAATTATCTGTCAGTTTTAGTAGTCACTATTGCTACCTTGATCTCTATTTACTCCTCCATTAGTCTGTTCAGGCTGGCCACCTTTGAAATGTCCTTTTGACTTTTTATTTGAATATGTCATCATGTGTTTCTGATTTCATTTACAGAGATCCATCAAATTGACATGGGATTGAAGGAGGTATTGCTATAAATTTAGGGGTGTCTCTTTAAAATTGTTTACTATCAAAAACCTATCACTTATTGTCAGTAACATCATGGGTGCTTGCATACTAAAAGCAAGTCCTTTAAATATTATTCATATTGTTCGATAGTGACTTCACACAACAGATATGATAGTGACAACTGATTTTTGAGCAGAGAAATAGTGTAATAGTTTTGCTATAAGCATTAAGGACAAAACAAACTGTTAAATTTCTGATTCTGCTAATCCACTTAAAAATGGGTAAATGAAAACTCTTTTACCTTGGCCCTGTCTTTGTGTCTTCCCTGACCCAAATAGACTGGCCTTTCAAAGAGATATCAGCAATCATATCACACAAAACATTACAGAAAAAACAGCAACATTTTCAAGGCTAAAGGTCAAGGTAAAATAATACTTTCTTCCATGCTTACTACTCATGCGGGTTGCTTTTTACTTAAGTCATTGAATTAGGCTTTTTCTATGTATTGTCTGGTATACCTTATCATACTAATGATAATAAAGACACTCAGTGAAGTAATTTTAATTATTTCCCATAAACATCCTGGAAGCAGATACTGATTTCAGTTCTCTCAATATGAAATCATTAAATAAAGGGTGGAAAAATTATCTCTGCTGGTGCAGAGTTTGATGCTTAATTCTGCTCCCATTCAGTTCTGGTAGTCTATGTTTTTCAGCTGGAGATGGATTGGTCTTAAAATGATGCTAAGTTTCATAGGTAAAACTCTACTATGTTTCACTGTTAAAAATGTAATTTTATAGTCAGACTAGCTTCTCTTTAGATTTCATTGTGAAATATTTTGCCATTCAGTGGATATACTTTATCACTTTCATGTAGTTTAAGCTAGAAGCAGACTTTAAAGCCTATTTTCTCATTTACCACCCACTGGGAAACCCATTGAACAGCATGAGAATATGGTTCTGGTTTTAGGCATTTTTTCCTGTTATTTAGCAATCGGGCCCCTAGCACACTCTGGAATATTTTCCACTGTTTGAACATGCCACTTCTCTCAGTAAAGCCTCTTTAAAATTCTCAGGCTTGCCAACATGTGCATCTGAAGTATCATACGTCTTTATGGAGGCACATCAAAATGAATATGGATGACTTCAAACTACCGTGTGCATTTGCACTAGGAGCCATATTTTCTCCAGATATATTTTCTAATCCAATAACTTTATGGGCAGTACAATGTCTATAAGCATTGACAAAGTCAAGTACTAACCCTTTAGAGCTAGAAAACTGGCAATGAAGTTTTATGTGGAGTGTCCATTTTATAGAACTGTCTACTATCATTTCAGTGGCAAGCTGCCACTGTGTGAAACTGGTTTTGCAATGCAGTTTCTTCCCTTCCCAGTTGTATACAGAGTTTTACTTCTTTCCAATCAGTTTTGATTGTAGTGTGAGTAATTTAATTTAAAAAAAAAAAAAAAAAAGTGTTTTTTCATATATCCTTACCTTTTGTGCAGACAAGGGGCTGTTTAGAGCTAGATGTTCAGCAAGGGCAAAAACTGTATTCAGATATTTGCCTTAGTGAAACTGTGTTGATGTAATACTGCTAAAGAATGGGCTCTCCCTCTCAATGTGGTTTGGCTAATGTGAAATTTCAAGATGGGGAACGGTCAAAAGAGATCACTGTAATCTGCCATTAGTGTTAGATATGCAAAGTATAAGTACTTCTTATGCAAAGTATAAGTACTTCTTATGTGAAGTCATCTGATTAAGAATCATCTTTTGGTGCTGATCACACCAAGGTTGCAGGTTCGATCCCCGTATGGGCCACCACAGTCCTCTCTTCTGCTACTGTTGTGCAGTTTTTTTTCCCCCCTTCTTAAATATGTTATTACAGAGGCACTACCACCATCACCGATTGGCTCAGCCTTGGCCAGCGGCGGGTCCGTCTTGGAGCCAGGTGGCATCGGCTCTATCGGACTTAGGAGAAGCTTCTTGCAGCTTCTCACAGAAGCCACCCCTGTAGCCCCTGCTCCCAAAACTTTGCCAAGCAAACCCAATACACCTTCATTTATTTACAGTTTAGCATGACACGGCTCCGTTCTTGTCCTACGTGCTATGACAGTATAACTTTTTTTTATGAAGTGCAGTTTGCAAACTAGTTTGGAGGAAGATTATGGCTAATTACAGTTATAAGTCTTTATTTAGAATCTCTATTCTTTTTAGGCTGCTATCTAGACAAGTAAATCACATTGAGATTCACCAAATCTGGGCATTCAACTCATGCTGGCAACTCTGAAAATCACTTAAGTAATTTAGATGTCTGTAATCACAGACAGTTCTGAATGGCAATGCATTTTCTTTCTTCCTGAGTAATTTTCAATAATTTCTAAGTTCAAAATATCCTTAAGTTATCTAGTCCTTCTATTGCTTGATTATTCTATCTGCTGTATTTATAAATTGGCAAGCATAACCATAACTAAGCATAATTCCTCACTGGGGAAGTAGGTAATAAAACCAAGATTGGTCACAAAGCTAATCAGCCAAAGAGGGAATGCTGCCAGAGCAGCAAATCTGGGGCTTAGCATTTCAGAGTTCATTCTGGTTCTCATCAGTCCATGCAGGGTTGAATGACAGGTGGTGGTACCTATGGTTTGAAATTAGAACCTTCTATGTTTCCTGTCCCCTATAAGTCTGCATTTGTGTTACTTTGCTTATCATTTTTGCAAAATACAGGTATATTGTGAGGGAAAACATGAAATATATACCATGTTCTTACTTGCTCTGAGTTTCCATGGCACTTTACAACAATGTGAAATGGATTTATATTTAATCTCTAATTTATACCTACTTGGAATCTCTTCTTCAGAAATAAGCCAGTTTTCCAAATTAAGGTTGAAAAACCCCAATTCATCTCAAACAGACATATTGTACTGTCTTATGGTTTGTGGCATGACAGATTTTTGCCAGGTACAGAATGAACTAGTTGCATTTGGATTTCACTGTGAAGTGAGGGTGCTTGGCTTCTAGAAAGCATTTGTTACTTTCTTTTGGATCAGGCTCTTGATTGCTGACGCTTTCTCCCATGAAAGTTAAGACAATTCCCTTCCTAAGTGGAAAGATTCCTCTCCCTTCATGCTTAGTGACATCAATCTACCACTTAGGGTGAATGAACAGTCACTTTCACCTGACTCTTGGGCAGCGTGGAAAAATTCTCCTGTCTCTGTTATTAAAACTGTAGATTATTCCACACCCCACCCCACCCACCAGTTAAGTAGTTTACTGAACTTCACTCTCTTCTGTAGGCAAACCAACTATTTTAGTTGGTTTGTATTGTAATTGAAGATTTACCTTTTATATTTGAATACTGATCTGTTGGGTTTCTAGATGTCCAAGAGCTGTGGGGACCAAAAGTGAGATTCATGAGAAATATCTGCAGTATATATATGGAGCAATCCTGTATCATATATATGAGAGATTTAATGTATATATGATATTGTTGGATGCATCCTGCATTGCGCACTTCGCTATGAATAAACTGCCACTGAAGGCTTGTTTGCATGCTGAGGACCTACCAGGTTTTGGCAGTATTAACCTGCATTTCTTATAGAAATTCATAATAGGTTTGTAGTGCTAGCTACAGAAGAGCAATTGGAAGCAATTCCTCTTTGTTATATTATTTCTGGATCAATTGATCTCTATCATATTTCCATGTATCATATTATTACAAAATAATAATTTGAGGTACTAGTTCGTAATTGGAATTATTTTAAAATAGAAAAATGAGTGATTCTGTCTTCAGCTGGGGTATGTTACACACTCCAAATGTTATGTAGGTGATAAAGCTTGGCGAATACGTGATCTTTGCAAGAAAAAAATGTATGGCAGTTTGATAAATAGCTTCTGTGGGAAAACACTAAATGACCAATGTCCTTATATATTTACTGTGCTATAGTATTGCTAGTCCCAAACATTTCAAATATATAGATTGATTCTCAATATCAAACATAATGCTTTTTAAAAAGAAAATAGTATTTCTTTTTTTCTGCTGCTAACCCATGCATAACGTATGCACAAAGGAAATATTATTTTTAATGAAAGGGAGACATTAGAAGCTGCATCTAAAAGTATCAAATCAAATTTCAGATATCACCAGAATGGAACTAAAATTGCAAAACCTAACAACCTTGACCTAACTGTTATGTTTGGAAAACTGTGGGTATAGTGATGAAATTACAGCATAACTAATTATTGTTTCTGATTTTCCTAAAGGAACTGATGGGTTCAGAGTTTAATTTTTTCCCCTTAATTGTAAAATGTCCAAGAGTATTTTAAAATTAGGATCCCTAAATTTAGAATTCTAAACAGAACAGGTAAATTGAATATTGCAGGATGGAGTTATGGATTGACACTTCATGGAGATTTTCCACGTACTTTGGTAGAATCACTTAATCATAGAATAATTAAGGTTGGAAGGTCTCTGTGGCACTCATCTGGTTTGGCTTCAAAACTGGATCAGCTTAGCAGGGCTCTGCTTATCCACGTTCTGAATATCCCCAAGGTGTCTCCACATGTCTCTGGGCAAATATTCACAGGAATAGAGTAAAACCAATGTGAGCGTGACTCCCTAGTTTTATGTAGAAAAGGCCAGCCTACCTGATCCTACAGGTTGCCTGAAAAATTATGTTGGAGACAGCGTGACATATAACACCTTATGAGTCTGAGAGGAGTGTTTTGAACCAGATCACGTGTGGATCTTTGATTCCTGCCACTTCACACTGGGATGGCTGGATAGATGCGTACCAGGATAACTCCATAGTCTTAAACTAAAGAGTCACTACTAACTGCTGTTTTTCACAGCTGGTATTTGCTTTACCAAGAATCCAAATCTGTGCCAGCAGAGTTGTCTGATAATGGTACAACCTTGATGTGGGAGTGTGGTACTTAAACCATTCAAGAGCCATACAGCTTCAGCTGCCTTGCGGTCAAAACAGCTGCTTCTGAGGAAGGTCAAGGATTAATTTTGAATTTATAGGGTGCTGCTTGAGCTCATGAGCTTCAGTGTAGTATGGAGTTATCACTGATAGTTATAACAGAGTTTTTGCTATTGTTTATACAGGTGGGCTATCGCCCAAACAATTGTCTCCATTTTCAAAAGATTGAATTTAGCTTACTGGTCTAGGTCAGGGATCTCAAGGCTACAAGAACAGATTTTTGGCTGCATAATATTTAAATTGAGAAGCTTGTGTATGTTTATGTAATTGTTTAAATTAAAGTTCTCATTGCTTTAAATGGAAAGAAAACAAAAATATGTAGGATAAAGTTTTGGCCTCATTAAAATAAATCGGAATTTTCTATAATTTGCTTCTGGGGGGGGGGGTTAAGGATTTTATCTGTAATACTGGAGTAAAACACAATCCTGAGGTATAAAATCTAGTCTCCAGACTTTTACCTTTGGGAAGGGAAGTTAAAAAACAAAGCCAAGGGTAATCAAAGGTAGGACTTTGTTAGTATTAAAAGGGAAAGAGGAATTTATTGAGAAGCAAGGACCGTAATAACCAACAGGCAGGTTCTTTCCAACTCCAGTGAGCTTTAGAGCCAGCCTTTTTTCCAATATAAAGAGTGTGTGTTATGTGTAGACAAGGATTTCAGGAATACACTTTGAATAAAATCCTAAGCCCCCTTTCTCCAAAAAGCATTAAGTACAAGGTAATAAGAAGAAAATACATTTTTAAAATGGAAAACCCTTTTACAGACAGGTATATCTCAAAAGAAAGTAAGTACATTATGATCTGGAAAAGGATTAGCAATTATGTATAGATCTGAAAGTGTCTGAGGCAGTCCTGAGATTACTGTTTTTGTAATGTTGTTATTAGAAATGACTTTGTAGAAAGAAAACTCTTTTGAAATATGAATATGAGAAGGACAAAATTAAAATGCAGTCCAGGTATATTTTTGGTTTTGCACCTGTCATATTTTGAGACACCCTGCAGCAATATATATATAGGGTAAAATAGTTCATGAGAGAATGTTTGTGAATTTTAATGACAGCTTCAGGGTTTTCATGACCTATCATCTCTGGAAATAATACTACTGGTTTTTAAAAATTTTCAGTAAAAATCATATGACAATAATAATGGTGGGCTGTCTGTAGAAAGAGAAAACTTGTTAAAGACACATGAAATGTTAAGCACTGACGTTTGTAAAACTAACTTTTGGCCCCAGATCAAGAGATTTTCAGTGATTCAAAGCAATAACTGTTGGACAACTATAGTGTATTTTACAGCTGTAATTTGAAAACAGCATGTGGCAGATTGGCATAATTTATGCCAAAGTGTATTTTTATTGCATAACTCATTACTGTTTCCAGCGGGAGCCAAGGACATAACCTGCGTAGGTACTACTGAAAATCCAAGTAGTTTCCTATCAATTGTCTTAGGTACATAAATAGCTTTGAAACTCTAACCCATTAGATGCTCTTGTTTTGTGACCAAGAAAAAACTATTTTCTTTTGGAGGGTGAGTGCATACGTGTATGTTAATGACAAAAATGAATGAGAAGGTTGGAGATTCTCTTAGGAGAGAATTTCCTCCCAAAAAAGTTCATGACAGGTGTTTGGGTGATTTCTGAGTTGTGTGGGGTTTTTTTTGGTTGTTGCTGTTATGGTTTTTTTTTCTATAAAGGAACCAACAGAATAGAGCTGTCCATTTTGAAAGAAAAAATTTGACATTGCAGACAATGATTTTCATGTATTTATTGTTAGGAAAGCTCTTGTCTTCAGAGAAATAACTGATTCCAAGGGTGTTTTGAAGTCAGTCCTAGATTGCTACTGGCATTAGGTAATGTGAAATGGATGACCCTGCACTCCTGGATCAATGGCAAGGTGTCAAATAACTACCATGCAATGATGTTGGCTCTTTAAAATCCTCATCCATATTCTTTTCTGTGGAAGGAGATTTCTCTCAATCAACTTTTGTATTGGGCCTTATAAATCCTTCAGAGCTGTCCTTATTTTGTGTGATCTTGAAAATTAACCAGCACACTGAAAGGAGAATTTGGCTCTGAAGCAAATAAAGTTGGTCTTGAATTAAGCTGAATAGTCAGACATTTTCTTTGCTAGTCATTGAAGTTCTTAGGTAGTAGACTAAAAAAACAGTCTCATGGGCAAATATATAACTTTTCTTAGTAATCAAAGGTGTGAAAAAGGACTTCACTAATCAGAGATGTAACAAATCTCTTCATAATATACTGTGCACTGCTGTCAACAAGCAGCTGCAGCTCATTACATTGGTGTATTCGTTAATGCTTTGCAGCTTGTTTTCAAACAAAATCCAGTCAATTACTGTAGATAGATTTATCATGAATATGTGAAATACTCAACAAAATATTATTCTCTCAGATGAATGAACAGACTTTAATTGACTTAAAAATCTGTATTTCTGTCAGCAGAAAAGAATGATCAGGGGTACTTTGCTTATGAAATGTTATCTATTGAATTTCTTTTGTTATTCATAATAGACTGTCTTTGTGAACATAGTGATTTAAAAATTATGTTTAAGGTATTTAATGGGAACAAAATACAACCCTGATTTTATGACAGCAGTCACTTTTAGAAGTGTAAATTAATGTTTCCATAAAATTTGGACTTAATATGGCACTTTTAAAAGGACTGATATATATTAGAAATCCATCTATGTGTATTTCTCTCTAGAATAAGTGGTTTAATTCACACATTCACGAAAATGTGGGAAGTTAATGGCACAATTTAGAATTCAACCTAGATTCAGGCCAATGTATTATTTAGTGACCCATTGTTTTCTCCAGCAGGTGATTGTGTCTCATTGTGTTCTATTTTAAAAAAATTCTTATACATTCCAGGCTTTTAACACCTGTTCCATATCATTAACTTGTTAGCTTCTTGAAGCTTGTTTGCATATTGATCCTGAATTTGAGGATAGAAGAGGTTTGATGATGACAGATGGTCAATCTTGTCCCCTTTTACCAGTAGTACTCTTCAACATGCTTTAATGAATGGAGTCTTCTACTTTGAGCATTAGTTGATCAGTGCAGCCTTACAGATGTTTGCATAGAATTTGCAAACATGAAGATGACGTGAAAAAAAGAACAGAAGACATAGGCTGTAGTAGTTATATGGAATTAAAAAAAAAAATGCTGGCTGTTGGAAGCTGATTAAGGTTATGCTACAGGCAGCATTTTCTTGTTAAATTCACTCTTTTGCCACGTTATAAAATGCAGTGAAGGCAATGGAGAATTGGAGAGTTTCAATAAATCTGAAGTTCAAGCTCAAGTTTCTTGAAGCCTTAGAAGTACCAGTTTGTGTACATAATACAGAATTTAAAACATAAATATACACTTTGATATTCCACTACTGTGTTGGTTTAAATAGGAACAATAAAATCATAGACTAATTGAATTGTTGTTAATCAAACAAAGCAATTTGGGTTGTTTATATTCAAATTCCTTTAATTCTTTCTTGTGTTTGAAGTTCATAAATGTTCAGAATATGCCTCAGATTTACGTAAATATATATATGAACTCTTCTGTATTCCTGAAAAGTGAAATGAATAAGAATTTATTGTCAAATGCTAGTGAAAATGGTGAAGTTAGATGGTTGCATTTTGCTTGCAGATCTGTTCCCATCTTCTTCCTTAGAGTTGGGCAGGCATCCCCTGTTGCACAATAGTAGCTCTTCTCTCTGAAGCTCTAATAGCAATAGATTATTTAGTGATGGAAATAGGTTACTTATTAACAGATTGGTTAGTGTTGGAAAAATTGTGGTAACCATATTCATCAGAGAAGACATGGATGCTAGAGGTAATATCAGTTATCTCATGTATCCTGAATGAAGGAGTAATCTTAGGGCAAGGCTAAAAGGTAACGTTCTGGAGGACATTTAATAACAGTTTGGGGAGGTGTGTGTTAATTGTACCACAGTTGTACTATTGTCATTCAACACACCAGTATAGAACAACTGAAACATAATAATGCAGATTTGCATGCTTTCCTCTATGGGATGTTTTTTCTGTGTTCTTTAGTTATTTGCCTTTCTTCAAATACACTGCAAATGTCCTTTCCAGTACTTGGTGTGTTTTCTCCAAAAGAGTATGCAGCTACATCCTTCAAAGATTCCTTTTTTCCAGTTCACACTTTGCTGCCTAGAATCCAGTGAAATATTCTGAGTTGTTAAGACTTAGTTTTCTGATTTTCTTTCTATTATCATTCATCTTTGTAAGGCAGAGAGCTCTCACTGCTGTGGCCTTAAGCTAAGTCTAATACAGATACCGCATGTGAAAATCTATTGTAAATAAGAACGTTTTTAAGAACCTGAAGGAATAAACTGGGAAGTCATTGAGCCCTTAATTTTGAGAGGTCATGTAGTGTATATTGTTTCCTACCACCAGTTAACAAAACTTCTGTGGTGCCCAAGACTTGAGGAATGTTTATTCATTTTAGTTCTTTACCCTTTGGGGCTCCTCAATCTAAACAGCTTCTCAGTGCAGCAGCAACTGAATTCTGGACAAAACTGAAGCGTTAATTTATGTGGGCTTAAGTGTTCTTAATGGTAAAGTTCTATGAGCCTTGTTGTTCTCTTCAGGTGCAGCAAAATCAATTAAGTATCACCATGTACAATTCACTGAAGTGGACTGCTTCAGTATACTCCAGAAAGTATATTTTTCTCAGTCTCGTTTCTTTTCAGTGAAAGGACCTATCTAGCTGTAGGCATTTTTCATATCTTTTCAATGGAATTGCATTCATCAATTATGCAAGATCAAGAAATCAATATATCAGTGTACAGCTGGGCTAAATACTGTAAATTATCCATTAAGTTGTACCAATATCCATTTTAACAAAGAGAAGAAGAGATCTTTGAACAAAAATTAGTTTTGTCTTCTACCCAGTTTATAACTTTGCATCTTTAGTGAAAAATCAGGCCATAACAAAAGCTTGAAAAACCTCTATCCCCAACTGTAAGGAGAAGAAAAGTAATATTTTTCTCAATCTACTTTCATTTGTTGGCTAATATCCAACAGTGAAAATGGTTTGAACATTTTATTACTGATATCTTGGTTTGGGAAATCTGTACCTGCCCTTTAATGTTTTTATAGTGTGTGACAAAACTAATCTACTGAATTACGTTTATATTAGTACATTAAGTATGGATGGATCTGATGCTCTGTATTCCATTGAGTTGGAGTGAGGGATCTTAGGATATTTGCAACTTCCTCTGAAAACATTTTAATGGAGTTTACTGGGAGTTTAGTACAAATATTTAGGCTTAATGTACTTTTAAACATATTTATCCTGGCATTCGCATTTCTGGGAGATTAGCTATTCCTGAAGTGATTCATTTATTGGTAAAAAAGATTATAAAAAGATCGCTGTTTTCTGAGTGATTGACTAAGGTAATTTCTCTCCGAGAAATGCATTATAAGGATTTTATATAGCTGTATCTTTTATTGCAAGAATTAGGAGATCACAAACTCAGGAACTGAACAAGCTTATAGTAAATTTCTTAAGTAGAAATCAAAACCTCATGCCTAAGTATAAGAACAAATAACATCCAGAGCATCATCATATGGAGCATGGACAAGGCAGGACAAGCTGCTAACCAAAACTGGTCTCAAACTCTGAGTGCTTTGAAAGTTGTTTAACTAACATTTTATGTTTATTTTATTATTTTTTTGTGGTAGAAATATGGAGGATTTTGAACTAAAAATTAAGATTAAATATTAAAATGCTTCTTTGTGCCATTGTGGGTTTTTTTCCTCTAAAGTGAAAAATTTAACAAATACATTTCAACAAAATATTTTAATTTATTTTAGTCTGGTTTTTAATATAAGGTAATACCGTTGATTCCCATATGCTTTTTCTTTCTGCTTTTCATATGGACATTGCAGTCTTTTTCACATAATACTAAACAAAAATGGACTGTTATTTTAATGGAATTACTTTAATGAAAAACCACAGGACTACCAGAAAAAAACTCCACAGTTCATTTTATTAATATCCTATTTTTTTGAGGCAGAACTTAATTAACATGTAACTAAACTAAGTAAAGATGTACTTATTTTTGTTAGAGACTGCTGGTAATAATATCCATCTGTAATATTTTTTCTCCCTGCTGCCTGCCAAAGGTATAGGTAAATAAAAGAACTAATTCCTTCTATGAAAAAAGAATACTTAAGAAAGTATTTAACTTACTAATTTATTTAATTTGTTATTTAAGAGTAACCTCTATACGTTCATTAAACTTGCTTTATATAGCCATCCTGTTTCAGATTCGAGGTAGGTGTCTTAGCCCATTTCTTATTGGTTTTTTTTCTTGTCTTCAACAACTGCAGAAGATTTTGTCACTCATTTTCAAGGCCTCTTTTGCCATGGAACTGAATAGGATGATATTTCTCTGAAATACTCAATGCCATTAACTCATGAGGCTCATTATTTCAGGGAAATTTATTTGATACCACTAATCTGAAAGTAGAATGGCATACAGAATGCATGAATCTGTAAAGACGAGGACAGACAGACATTTTTTCTGTTTTCCTGTAAGTATACCTCCTCATACAACTAAGAATGAGTAAAATGAAAGGGAATGTTTTATGAAGCTGAAAACAAAGGCAGTGAAGTCTTTTAAGTAGGTTCCAAGAAAAGTGGAAAAATAACACTGGATAAAAAAATGGAAATAATAAGACCAAGGATTGCTTTAAAGAAAGAGTGGCTAGGAGATTAAAGCAGAAGAGAAAACCTTTATTTAGAACACAATTTCAAGAAAAAGAGATGAAATGTTGAGGCTTAAGTTTCTACAGTATTGGCTAAAAACAAAAATACATTTTGGTAACTAATATATAAAATTGTATCTGGAAAATACATATTTTAATAGTCTGTAAAAATACCAATGGTTATATCCTGGTAGCTGTCCCAAGATTTTCAGATGCCCTCGTGCAGTTCCAGGAAGTGGAATACATATAAAGTATGTCTTGTTTTGGAGTCAGGAACTAGCCCCTATTAAATTGTATATGCATCATCAAAAATATTCCAGCTCTTTAGGGTGTTGAAATCTCATTAGAGAGATGCACATCCACCTCTTTTCATGAGGTTTCAAGTCTCCCATCAAAGACAAGTCAACTTAACTTGATGATCTATTTAGGAAGAGTTGTAGGAACTCTTCATGTAGTCTTGTTAGGAGAAGATCTCTTTTCTGAGTAGCTTCTGATCAATGCAGAGCTTTTTTTTTTTTTTTACTGCTTTTTTTAGGGTAACCTACCCATCTGACAGGGGAGTTCTTGAAGGGCACTAGGTTTGGCTAACTGAGTGAGCAAAAGCCTTCTGAAAATGAATTAATAGGGTTTTAAAAGCTCAGTGAAATAGCAATAGTGAATAGAGTCCTTTTAGCATTAAATAAAACATGGAAATTATGTATATTCAAAGGTCTCAATGTTTTGTAGAGTAACAATATATACATCTTGAAGCTCAGTAATTATGTGAAAAGAAATACCAAAATAATATTTGCTATTCCATTGATGCCAGTGGGTGCCAACAGTAAAAGATATTGTGAAAGAAACTGAGGGAAACAAATGGAATTTATTTAAAGTTTCTAAGAAGTATCAGTGACTGAAATATGTTTCACTTTCATTGTTTTCTAAAGAGTGAGAAGATAAAAATTTACACAGGTTTGGTGCAGAAAAATAGTATGTATGTCATATTTACAAAGCAAAATGACCAGACCACATTCTCAAACGAGTGAAAACAAATGACTGCAGGGAAAAAAAAAGTCACGCCACTAAATTCAGTTCAGTATAACTTGGCCAGCTCCAATCACCCTGTTACAGCATATTTCAGGTCATAAGGTGGATATATGATAGAAGTAACCGTGGAAAAGTGGTTTGTTTTTTCTTTTTGTTTCCCTTCCCTCTATTATTTAATTTTTCAAGTCACCGCAAAGATCAACAAACAGGTTTTTGAATAGATGAGTAATCACAAATGGGTGTCCAAGACGTGGTGCTATCAGAAAGTAAAGTTCTTCCTGTACAGAGGATTGTTTCCCTGTTTAGTTTTCTCTGGTTGACCCACTGCTGTGTCACATAGTCCCCATCATCTCTAATAGCCGCCCTTGCAAGCTGACTTGCAGCTTGCACCTTCTTCCTCTACTAATGCACCTAGGCCCACTTCTGCAGTGGGGTTGCACCATGCAGCTTTTGAAATAACAACATGACTGTTTGCAAAGCTCCGTGATATCTGTAAGGATTGTTGGCTTTTTCCTTTACAGCTTCTGTTTTTTGTTGTTCTGAAAACTGCTGTGCTATCAGTGTTTCCTGATCTTTTGTAAAATTAGCATCAACCTCCTGCCTCCATCTCTGTGTGGTTGGAGGATTAATTAATGGTCATTATTCGTGTACAGTGGCAGTGCCTCTGCCAGCCCAACACTGACCTCTAGTGAGTAGAGTCTTACGGTGCAAGTTCAACATGACTCTCGAGACTCTTGGGAGATCAGAGGTTGGCAGAAGAGGAAAAAAGGGAAAGCTGCTAACAGTGTACCAAGGACCTAATTCTGCTATCAGAACCTTAGAAACCTTTGCGTTGGAATGTATAGGGTGTTCAGTTTAAATTGATCAGGTGCGTATACTTTAGCTTTTTTTGTTGTTGCCTTGACCTGTTTCTATATTTGCTGTTACTCACTCAACAGCTATAATAGAAGCACAAAACATTTTTTGGTTAATTCTCTTCTGTGAGCATCTTGGTGTGTTAGCATACTTTTACTGCTTGTCTTTTAAATTATGTGGACAGCAGGAGACTGGAGCAGTGCTTAAGGTGCTTGTTCAGGGTCACATAAGAGCCAAGACTGCTCATTCTCACTCCTCTCCTCAAAGTCAATCTGTGCTTGTTCCTTTCTGAAAACAGGGACATTTGGGTAGTTGAAATTATAATGCAGACTTCTATCCAAGGGGGCATGTTCAGAGATCTCAAAATCAATTTCACATAAACTGCTGAATATTAGTAATAAACTTAAATAATAAATTTTAATTAACATTGAATATTAATCCTAAAATTAATTTTACTTACTGAGAGGGTTTTATTAGAACCAAAAAATGTGTCCATTAAGGCCAAAAATTTACATTAACTTCAAAGCAATATTGCAGGCCATTTGTAATAACTCTAGATTGCATTTTCACCAAGAAGTGACCCAGCAAGTACACACATATTAGAATTGCAGTAGTTTGTTTTAATCTATCTCTGTTGTAAAGTATGAAGAAATTCATGTAGATAAACAGAGCGCGCAGATGCATTTCCTTCAGCAGATGCATGCCTCATTGTAAGGTCTCTTTTCTGAATTTCTAAATAGCCCTAGACCATGCAGCAAGAGCAGCAAAACAGAGAGATCCCCACTATGCATCAGAAGTTGTTTATCAATTTTTCTATAAAAGAAAAAAGCCTGAGAACTTACCAACAGCCATTCTGAGAGGGCTTTGTTGTAACATGGTTTCCATCACTGTGATGGAAAACATTTTTTCAGGCTAAAATAGTTTCCTTCTGATTATTGGAAAATGTATTTTGATTGGTAAACTTTGTTTAGAAAGTCCTTTGCATATATAATGCTTTATGTTGTCTTTGCTATGGCTTTGGATATATATTCTATTTTTCTGATCTGTGTAAAATGGATAAAAGGTGAAGTGATAGCAAATGCTTCCATTAAATGAATTTGTTTTTCCTCTTAGAATGTGAATGCCAGCTGGTCACTGTATTTCTAAACAGACTGTTTAAGTCAGCAGAAAAGGAAGACAAACTGTCCTAGAGCTGACAGTATCAAAACCATCAAAACAAAAGTGAAATACTTGTCCTGTTCTGATTAATGCTGTATTCAGAACAGAACATTACTATTGTGGCCAGAACAGTGGCCTGATCTGACCATCTCGGTCTCTGTAAATTATACACGTCCATAACATTAATAGGAATTTGAAGCCACTAACTGAAGGAGCAAATACCTTTAGTCCCTACATTGAACTTAACCTCCACCCATATTCTAGATTTAGTCTGGATTCACTTGACCTACAGTCATTTTTTATGAGTGCCTTTCCTGTCCAATCATAGATATGTAATGGTCACAAATTGGAATGGGGAAAGATATCTTCAAGGAAGATCATGGTTGTCAGACTTTTTTTAGCTTCTAAGACAACTAATTCAGCATCCAATGTATTTTCTGTCAGGTCCTAACTGCTGAGAAAGAGAACCTTTGGGAATGAGCTCCATGAGTCATTCTAGTACCTGCATTAATCAGCGCTCGTATCTCCACATGCTCTCCAAGCAGTTGGGCGCTATATAAACCTATTCAGAAAGAGCATAATGAAATGCAGCTTAGTGGTCAAAGGCTTAAGGTACTATGCATTCAAGATTCACCAGGTCTTTTAGGTCCTCCACTGAAATATGCTTCACTTACCAACTCTTTAGATGTCAGATGTCTTGCAATTTTTTTTGAGATCACAAGCAAGAGAGTGTTTCAGTGACAGACGTTGAGATATGGTCTCTTCCAGCATTACGTAATCCCTTATGAATCTTTTCATGATTTCGGAGTGGGCTGTTAGCTGCTGGTTGAGAGAATAACAAGAACTGAGAGGCAAGAACTGTGCCATAAGCCTTTGTAGCATATCATAATGGCTGGACACTATGCTCCGTGCACAGTATGTTTTGTGACTCCAGTTTGTAGGCATCTAATTTCCTCTCCATTGTCCTCAGAATAGGCACGTAACAAGGGACCATGGATCGCAACAGACAGCATGGGCATATATGCCCTTCAGAAGTCAGCATTCCAGTGACTTTATTCTGTTTTGCATATACCTCTTAAGTACCAAAACCTATTTTCAAATGTAATGAAGGCATTTAGGCACATTGGCAATCAATATAATTTAGGTTAAGTAGCCGTGTGATTTTTAAAGTGGACTTAGTCTTCTAATTTGCTGAGACACTTAGTAATATTACCTGTTAACCCATTTTCTACATGCTATTTTGAAAATAGCTTGCCTTGGTATCTCTAAGCTGTCCTGTATTTTGTGTGTTTGTGTTATTTGAACTTTCTAATAACATACTAGTGATTTTTAATTTTTTTTTTTTTTAATTTTATTTCAGGTATATGATAGGGTCAATTTAAACTAAGTTAAAATGTAAATGTAGAAGGTGGAGTCCTTAGCTAATTGGCATACCTCCATGAGAATCAGTGGTACTTTGCCAGCTTACACTGGGGGGGGGATATCTGGGCGACGTCAGTGAACTAATCTTTGTATTGTCCCCTTAATCCTCTTATCTTTCCATTTACAAATTTTATTTGCTAAAGGTATTTATATTTTATATGTTTATATAATAGCATTTCTCAAAAAAGCCGCTATAAATAGTCTAGCTACTTTCATCTTCTTTGTTTCCAACGTTAAACCCTAATTCAATCTCTGAAGAACTGCCTTCTAGGAACAGTAGTTTATGGAAGCATATAAATACAAATCTTGGCAAGTCCTTTTATTTTGTACTACTCACCAGGCAATAAGGTAACAGAAGAATGCCTGTGGTCACCTAGTTGGAAAAAAACTTTTAGAACACCACCACAGGTGTAATAATATATTGATTGCATTGTAAAAGTTACCTCAAAAATACTTTTTTTTATTTAAGGCTCATTTTAGTAGGAGAATCAATCACTTTGATCACACTTTTACTGTTGTTCACTCCTAAACGTACATGGAAAATTTATCATGAAATATGTTTGAAACATGCAAAAACACTAAAGTCTCTGCTTTATAGATGATTACAGGTTTACAGTTTTGTCTGTGTACAAAGGTGATGTAAGTACTGAATATCTTAACCAGCCAGGCTCCTGCTCTTAGGAAAAAAAAAAAAAAAAAACCCAACAAAAAAAACCCCAACAAACCTGTGGTAGAAAGGGAAGAAAATTAATACCAAATTTGACATTTTGAATTTGTTTTTTAATAGACTATTTTCAGGCAAGCTAAAATAATTATGATTGAACAGCAGCACTGTACACAGTTTAAACCCTCCGAAAGAAGAAGGTCAACACGGGATTCTGAGATAAAAAAGACGGATTAAATATTTTGAACATAAAATGCAGTTGATAATGAAATCTATAAATGGAAACCTTTTCTATGTTGTATAATGCTAACACATGACATTTTGCTGTCCATATAACCTTTAGCTTTTCTGTCAATATTATTGTGCTGCACTGATTTCAGAAAAGGCATTAAACACTGTCAGAATGAAAGGCATGTTTTAATAATAAAGCAATTATTATCCCCTTATGACGTAGGAATATAATAGGTTTTTAATGTATTGAATCAAACACTATCTGCTTCACTAACTGGGTTGCTAAAATATGATCTATAATTTATTAAGAATGGAAGAAAATTTGATGTCAGGAATGTAAACTAAGCACTACAACAAACATTGGTTGCAAAGAGGCAAAGATATTCAGCAAATTATGACTGAAGGGTCCAAGTATTAACATCAACCTAAGGTTTGATGTTTATTTTATTTTTAAGATGAAAGCAAGCTGAACTTTTAGATATATAAGAAATAATTGGTCAAACAGCAGCAGCAGAAACCACATACCAGTGATTGCATAAGCATTATTTAAGAGACATTCTGTTCAACAATCTCGTGGGATTGTCCCACTTAAAAAAGAACTTGTGATATAGTTTCCAAATACAAGGCATGACCTCTGAGTAATTAAACAAAATCTTTTCAAGATTTAATCCTTCTGTCTTGTAGCTTTCCTTTTTTTATCTTTATCTTTGCTTCCAATGTGTAATTTGTATGCTGATTTGTAGAAGGATGTTAAATAATTAAGTTGTAGGCCCAACTTTGCCTAAGCAAATGTTTGTGACTACAACTTTTAATATTCAGAAGTATATGACTGTTTATGCTTGCAACTGTGTATTGTGCAGCTTGTCTGATCTGTTTTAAAAGTTTTATCAAAAACATGATTAACAGCAAGAACAAAATTGTGTCTTGCAATTTTAGATGCCTTTTCAGAAATCTTGCTTCTGTGTTGCTGACATCTCAGTCAAACTATGCAGGTATAGTAATACAAGATATTATTTAAGGGATTGATTTCAATGATTAGAGGAGCCAGAAGTTTTGATAACCATATATTTGTACAGAGCAAACTTCAACTTTGTAAAACAAACATCGTGGAGTTTTGTGTTCACTAAGCTATCATGACAGAACAGAATTCTTCTTGAAAATAAAGGTCTAGACTCTGCAGTGACATGAATCCTATGTATTGCAGAGCAGGCAGAGCAATTTCTGCCTCTTGTTTTCAGCCCAGTTTAACAAAAGGGAAGATAGTAAGGCATTACATTTAATAAATACACATTTTGTATTGTTTTTCAGTATTGAAGAAAATACTTAACCAATGATCAAGCAGATTTTAGAGTAACATGCCAAAAAAGCAAAGATAAATTCACAACAGAAGGCCCTCTCTTGCTGGGTGCTCTGATATCAATGAGAATTGTGTAAAAAGCAGTGGAAGGAAATTGCTGTGAGGGTTTGCACTAACTTTCAATTAGGGACATTTATATTACACTGCAGGATAAAAAGCTACAGTGACTGTTGTTAACTTCACCTCATATTCTTGCTGTTTATTTGAACAGAATGGATAGCAAACAGTTTACGAAGACACAAGAATAGGTCCTGTTTTTGTCATCCAAGCTGTGTAGATACAAGAATCTGCTGGGGCAGATCATCTTGCAAAATGATCCTATATGACATAACATCTGAGAGTATGTCTGCACTGTAATGTGATGGAGAAAAAACTTGAGCTAGTGTTAAATGAGTTTCTAATGAGAAATAGTCTAGCTGTGGCAGGATGGTAAATTATCCTCACGCAGAGCTGGGCTATTGCAAATAGGTTTCTACTACCAAAACCAACCATTGATTATCTGTACTGTGCAGATGGGCAGGGGACCTCAGTGCTACATCTGAGCTTGTGTCAGGACTGCAGTGGTAGAACATCTTGTTCTGCCACCTGCTCTAGGGCAACTTTAAAGTCCAGATTTTCTGAGCTAGAGCTTTAGATTGATCTAAAACTCCCTGCACTTGGTCACTAAAGTAAACATCTTGCTGAAAGCTTAGTCCCTCCTGAGTTTGTTTTAGCTAGGTTTGAAAGGTAGCATTGTTTTGATTCAGCTATTTATAACCTTGATGCAACTAGCTATCTTGTGAAGCCGTTTGGAAGATTAGTAAAGTACTTATAAGAGGTTCTTCGCTGCTCATTAAATGCCAATTATTCACCCTTGTCATTAACAATCTCTTTGTAGAAACTGACCTTCCCTGCTTCTGAGACTTGGTTCTGAGAGCGTTCTGATCCTGCTAGCCATGACTAATTCATGTACCAATTCAAATGTGTGAAATTAATTTTCAAACTAAAGTGGCAGCTGGGGTTCAAATCTGCAAAAAAAAATGCTGCAAGGGCAAAAAAAGTGAAAGCAGTTTTCTAGGATCATGTAACACTGGATTGGCTAAAAAATGTTTATCATCAGTGATTTGACTTCAGAAAGTATTCTTTCTACTTTATAATGAGAGTTGCATTGGGAATTTTAGTACAATCAAGCACATTGGAATTGTCTGAACACTGAATATATCTCAGACTGGAATCTTCTGTATACAATTATAAATATTAAATGGGAGCATTTCAGAAGACACGTAAGTAATGCTTTCATAAACCTGTCAGTTACAATGCAAATGAAATCTAAACCTGTATAACAAATTGTTCATAATAATTTATTTCACTGTTTCTAGAAGGAACTTTTTAAAATCAGGTAAGCACATTTGCATTAAATTTCATTTTTGCAAGTTGCTGTGATAACATCTGCAAAGGCCAGCAGTTAATGCTGGCCTTTTGACTTCATAGTAGTCATGAAATGTACTCTCCTTATATGTGCGTGTACTCTCTTCAGTGCACCAGACAGAGCTTGCTCTTAACCTGGACAACTACTGTTGCTTCTGCTCTGTAAAGACAGCTTCACTATGAATAATCTGCAATAGCCAATTCAGCTTTATCTCTATGAACAATTTTAATAATTGCCCTTGATTAATTTATATACATCATGATGAAATGTTTCACTAATCCCTGCAATAAGTCTTTAAAAACTCTGAGCATCCTCTCTTCTAAAAAGAATACTACCTAGCTTCTTCCTTCTTCTAGTTGACTTATTTGACTTTGGAACAAGCCCTCTAGAAATTATAGTGCCCTGAACATTCCCTTTCCTTGATAAAACACTAAAATATGAAATGTTAGAAAATGCAGTCTGAAATACCATGCTCTTCAGAGGAGGAAGGATTTACAGCCTCCTTAAGAAGAGGCAGACAACATAGCTTATAGCACCACAAAGTCCAAGGATTCACAGTAAAACCCTTCCTAAACATGAATAGATGAGATTCATATTCAGATGATGAGAGATGAGGAAAGTGTTCCATAGGAAGGGGATTTAAAAGATTTGAAGTGCTTACTTTGGAGAAAAAATGCAGAGGATAAATATATATATATATATATATATAAATGCTGTAGAGAAGGTAATTACTTTTGTTATGTACCAGTGATCTGTATTTCCAGAACAGAAGAAGGATTTAATGAACTTTAGAAAGGGACATGTTTAAAATGATAAATGTAAATACTTGTTCTTTTTATAAAAAGGTCTAAGAATATTTGATTTTTAGGATTGTCATACACTTACTGAATCCTCGACATAAGTTGGTGTCAAAAAGCCTGCAAGGCTCAACTGTGTCATTCACAAATGATTCCATTTTTTGTTTGTTTTAATCTGGGATATTCACCCTTAGATTTAAAGATAAGGTCAACCATTTGCTGGCACAGGTGTTTGGTTTGTGTTTGTTTTTTTTTCCACTGAAGTGTTACCATTGAAGGCAAAGTCACAGCATGTTGCTTTGTTCTGGAAAAATAATGTGTTCCAAAGATATACCTGTGGCATCCCTGCCAAGAAATGATTTCTCTGTGAGCGTGCAGCTTGATTGGTTAGCAAATAAAAAGATGCAAAGGACATATCACAGCCCGTTTTAATCTTAAAATTTTCACTTGCTCATGTCCTTATGATCCAGGCAGCCCAACTGATTTTTGTCTGTTTCTTGCTATTTACTATGCACCTCAGATCCAAGCACGTGCACAATAAATCACTGCAGATGCTTAATGGAAGATCAACTGAAGGTAACAGAGTGGGCTTTAACTGCGTGATGTATGAGTTTTGGAGATAGCTCCTGAGTGGCAAAGACTTATATCCGTAACGCAGTCAGATTAAAACCAATATCCATCAGGAAAAAAGCAATGAAACTATTTCCAACTGACAACTATTGCTATGGTAAACTTGAGCTTTAAACTGTTTGCTGTTTCAGTTGTAGTGCTGTTAAAAAAAAAAACAAACAAAAAAACCCCAACCCACAAGTAGACTATTATAATAAAGATGTGCATTTCTCCTAAGTCTAAGATGCTTTTACTTTTGATCAAACTAGTAAAGTATTCACCTTCAAGCTCAGACTGATCACAGAAAATATCACACCTATTATTCAAAATTTGAAGGAAGAGAAAATAAAAATAGTTCTGTAATCTTAACTATAGTGATTGCTGTTGCTCCCTTTATAGTTAAATGCAGACCTTTGTCAGAAACACAGGAATCTGGTTTACAAAAGAAGGCATATTAGTAAGAACTTGAATGACTCAGGCTTTAAAGTTAAGTGGATGTATTCAAATAAGAGATGAAATTTAATTAAAGCTGATGTTATTGCTAGCTGCTATAATTCCATTTGTTAGCAGGAAAACATTAAGGAACTATATATAGCCAGACTGAGCAAATGTTTTATGTAATTACTCTACATGCATAGTTAGAGGGTATAATCAGAATCACACATTGAACATTGGAGTGTTGTATTTATTGCTGGGGGCAAGTGAAGGAAGACAAGACAGCCCTCTTCTGCTTCAGAAGCAAAACTTAGGTATCACCATGAGGTGTCAGATACTGTAGACATTCAGAACAGGACCGAGGGAGGAGCACATGACTTGGGAACACATGCTGTCCTCGCCAGTGCTTACAAGCGAATAACTAAAGCTTCCTTAACATGTGTTCATTTCCCCTTGTGGGCAAATCTCTGCTTGATAAATCATTTTTTCCATTACCATTAGTAAAGTAGTGTTTAAAAAGAAAAAGTTAAACTTGAAATATCTGTGATACGCCTGCTAGGATCCAGTGGTGAATGGTCATTATAACAAAAAATTACATTCCTTCCCTAATTTTAGGTTTTCTGCAGCCTAAGAAAGACAAAAATTGGTTGCTAGATCTGTTCCATGGAAGACTGACATTTTGAATAAAGTGGTTTCTTTTCAGAACAAAGGATTTTTTTCCCCAAAAATTTCATTTTTGAAGGAAATAAATTTAAAAAGTGTTTTGAAATTCTTAAAAGTAACTGAATTTAGGAGTCCAAACTGCAAGGTTCTTGGCTCAGCCATAATGACCAGCTCACAGATCTAGTAGACTGATAAAATCAGCAAGATTTTATAGTCATGGCTGGACAGAAAGATTAATAACTTTGGAAGACTCTCAGATGCGATGCTCTAAAGCCAAGAACAAATCCTGCAAATCATCGGTATAGCTGAGACCATGGGAGTTAATGAGTTCATACCTGCACAGCAGGGCTAGTGAATGGTGGGAATTCTCTCAGTGCTTTCCTTCTCTAAATCCTTAAGTGAAGCTTCTAAGGCTGCCAGACAGCATGAAAGTTTTGAAGCCTCCTGGCCCATCACCTAAAGTTTGGGACAGAAAGGGGAGTTGTTTTGTGCTATGGATCTTTGAAGAAGTGGTGTCCCCAACTCAGATTCAGTTGTTTTGGCAGGACCACACAAGAGCTCAGGCTTGTACCCAAATGCATTCCAGGCCCTAATGTAAGAGCATGAGGGACCAAACCAGTGATTGGTCTTTCAGTCAACAGGCATGGTGAGGTTCTTCAATCACTGCTGCCCATTATGAATCGCACTTTCATTACCATGTCTGTCTTGTAAAAATGCTAGCTTTGGTGCACATGCACTTCTTTTATTTTTTAATCAATTTACATGAAAATAAGTTTTGAAATAGAAATTTCAAATGTTATCAGCATGCTTCCAAGACAAACAGTTAGACACATCCCATTGAAACAAATATATATAACTTGATTTATTTTTCTCTTAGAAGTTTAAATGCCAGGTTTTATAGCTTGCTAGAGAAACTGTTTAGGCTCTCAAATCCTTGCTGCAGTGCTGTTTTTTAATCAGGTAATCAGATGAGCTTCAAGGCTACACGAACTGAAAACTCTATAAAGTGCTTAAAAATGAATATTATTTGTGAAATCATTTGTGGTACAATAACTGTTACAGTTCTCATTTGAATATCTTGGAAGCCAATAGGATTTGCTCATAAATCTATGTTCTCAAAGTAATGTGGGAACTTATTTTAGAACTCTAAATATACCATGCAATAAAACTTTGTTGAAGTATCTTCTGTATGTTGGGGATACTATGAAAAATTTGAATCTAAATTTAGATCCATCAATCTATCAAATTAAGCAAATACAATAAAAGTATCAGTACACCACTGTTCCATATTTGGTACAGTTTTTACCTTTGAGGATGAAAGTTTTTTGCTTTCTTTCACAAGTTTGGTTTGGGTGGTTTTTTGTGGGGTTTTTTTTGTTTTTTGTTTTTTTTCTTTTTTGTGTTTTTTTTTCTTAAAGAGACTTTTCTTAATTGTTAGCATATTAGATGAGTTAAATAGTTCATTCTCAATATATGATTCTTAAAATATCTGCCTTATCCGCTAAGTTTTTGCCCCAGAACTTACCAATTATGTCACCAAATGTTCTATCTCTGAGCAAAAGGGTCACTATTAAATTTGAAAGGTAATCCTGTCCATACATTCCCCTTAATCCCTACCAGAAATAGAGCCAGAGGCACTCCCTGCACCTGTAATTACCTCAGGGGTGTGAAACAGTCTACGATCAATATAAAAATGTTCTAATCTTCTAAAGTAATAGTCCTAAACACTATAATTTAGTATTGTAAATGGTCTTATCCTGGGACATTACTTTCTCCCAGGAGGTATTGAACATAACAGCACTAAATGGGGGTGGGAGCACCAGCTAGGGCAGCTTTCCTCCAAGCACAGCTGCACTGGTCTCATCAGCAGAATTGCTCAATTTCTCCTTGTCCAAGTGGTGCATGTGACTTTCTTCTGGAGCTGTATACCTCTCTGCAAATAAAACTTTGCTGCGTAGAGTCTGCAGCACCCAAAAGACAATATATCTTCTCTGCTCAGTATGGCTCCTTAATAAGTATTTGTTAATACTGCATTAAGTCATATTTTCTGCAGATACCCATTTCTAATATACTCTGTTATGAGTCATTTTGCTCAGTATTTTAGATCTTGACTGTAGCTTTCTATTTATAGGTGAATTCCCTCAAGGCGTTAACTGTTTCTAAAGACCTTTTTCACTCTAACACCATTCATACGTTTTACAGAAATACATTTTTCTTTGTATTTCTATTTGAAAAGAGTTCCATGCTAAAATACAGAACCAAGAATATTAAAAAGCATTCATTCTGATGAATACTTCTCTAAATTGAAAAACAAAATGATACAAAACTTTATATTCTCTGCTTTCTGTTTTCTGGTCACGTTCTTTTAGATGCAAATTTAAAAAACCTCCTAGGTCTCCTCAGTAGTTAGCCCTTTACCTCTTTTCCTGCCATTATTAACTCTTGCATGCTGGCAGCTCTTGCTTGAGAAGTTATCGCTAACATTCATGTCATCATTAGGAGACAACTTTAAACTGATTGGAATATTTATCTAACAGTGTGCTAGCACTCTCAGCTGAACTATAAATTGTCCTGACTGACTCATGCTTTCTCACCTTCTGAAACCTGAACCTTATTTTATTAATGCACAGGAAAAAATACATTAGAGTAGATAAAAAGAATAATAAATTGGCTGAATAGTCTTTAATAGACATAGCTGTCTTCAGAGAACAGGGTAAATTTGAATGGTAAAAAAATCAGAGAAGTTTTGTATATGGAAGCTAAGGAAAATCATTCTTTGAAATTATAATGTGTTGGTATCATAAATTATATTCCTTAATCTACATAATTATGTAAAGTAATGCAGGTTGTCCCCACCCAGTAATCGATCTGCTCATATTCCCAAGTATACAAATTGGTTTTCTACTGTTAGTTGTTCCATTGCAAGTAGGAAGATAGATTTACTTAGATTCTTTCCCTGACTCTGTGCTCCTACTTAGAATACTGTCACTCATAAGTATTGTACTGTTTGTCAGTCATTGTACTGTATGTTTGTCACACACACAAAAAAGCAAAAAACTAGAAAAGCCTACCGGCAGAAGTCTCTGATCCTAGAGAGTTAATGAGAATAATTCTGTTAAAAAATGTAGCAACCTTTCTTGTTGTCTGTTTTTTAAGACAACTGTCCTGGCATACATCCTCAATTCCTAAAACACAAAAGAAACTCTATGAAACTGCTGGGTAGCTGTAGTTAAAAGTCCAAAAAAAATTCCAAAGGCTCCTGGACTAACCACAGAAAATACATCTAAAAACAAGCCCTCCTTTGGCTTGCTGTATTCAGAGTTATTCCATGGAAACAAAATGGACATTGAAATGCAGGGAATTTAGGTTTTGTCTTCCTAATGCCTAGAGTATCATTCTTCAAAATACCTTCTAAAACCGAACTGTACAGCAACATTAAGCTGGAAAACAGACATTTGTTTGTGTTGCATGTGTATGACCAAAAAACCCAATCTGATATGAATATATGTACAAGAAAATGTGAAATTTTATTAGCTGCAATTAGAATTGTAACTGCATTACTGGAATACAAAAAAAAAGCTGAAAGTATTTTTCAGGATTGTTCTCATAAGTGGGATTGTGCCAGGTTGTGAAGTATAAAAAAAATTATTCTGAATTAAGACTATTTTGACTGATGTGCATTCACACAATTGTAAGTGCACAAGCTTGTCGGTTAAGAAGGCACTGCCTGTAAATGACTACAACTAGTAAGGCTCACTGTTGCCCAGCAGACATGAGGTCAGCATGTGTGTCACTTAGGTCATTGACTAGGGAATGGGAGAGGGATGAATTGGTAAGTGTGCCTGGTGGTAGACAGGAGAAATGGGAGTGTGAATGCAACCTGGAGATTTAAACTTGTTCCTTTCAATTAAGTTTGTTGGTTCCTTTCAATTGAGTTAGAAACACATGCAATCTGTTAGAACATCTCTGGTGAGAGCATAATATCATAAAGTGCAGTAATTTGATAATTTGCGGTCATCTGAACATCCCTAAGTTTATCCCTCGGGCAACTCCATTGACTTCCCTGGAACTACTCCAGGGAGGAATTAAGCCCTGTGCTCAGAGAAATAACAAACACCTTATATGTAGGTTTGCTCAAACTGTGTTAATATCAGAGCATCTTTAATGTTGAAAAACCAAATTCTAGATTTTTCATCCAAGTTAAATTGGCAGCTATTTACTTATCTGATTTTTGTCTAGATGTTGGACCAGAATAGTGCTGTCAACGCTAGGCTTTGTTTTTAGTGTCCAATACCATGGTCTTTTCTGCCCACAGTTGATAGTGGGGAACCTGCTTCTTTTAGTGCTTAAATAGTCCTGTCTCGTACTGGTTTCTGAAAAAGCTGTGTCTGTGCAAGCTCCTGCCCCTACACAGAGAGGGAATCGACACTCCATTGCAGGTTTTTGCCACGTCCTCCTTTGCCCATGAAGAACAGATGCACCTGCAGTGGCTGGAGAGGAGCGGCTCTCACCTTTTGGTTTATTCATGTTCCACCTCCTCTCTGTGAGACTTGCCCAGCAGTCATCTCTGTCAGGGATTTTGAATCCTGGAGACTTTTGTAGAAAGTATATCCCTGTTATTTTTCGTGTAGATGGAGAAAACTTGTACGTTAAAATACTACACATCTGTATATATCCAATAGTACCTCTCACCTAGAATCTCAAAATATGGTATAATTACAACAGAGCAAATGAACACATGGAAGGACCATAGCAAGTTATTTTCCAGAAGTCATGTAATGAAGTAGTTGCAGAGCTATGGAGCTACAGTTGGCTGCTGATGCTTCTCATTTACAACCACAATAATCCTCTTGTGGCTCTAAAACCTGATGCATACTAAAATGATGATTCCCAGTGGTGTTGTGCCATTTGACCTTAAGTCTCACACATGATCGCTCTCACTTTCTGAGGTGCCTAACAGTCAAATTGGGCTTACTCATATAAATGATTCTTTCCCCACATTCCGTTTTCATATTCTTGTTCTTTAATAATTTCTTGAGTTTTTAAAAGAAATTTTTTATTGTAGAAAGGAAAAGTTCTGCATTATTTTTTAAGGGAAAAATTGTCTTTCAAAGTAAATAGTTACTTATTTGGACTCCTGTAGTCATTAAGATATTGAATTTAAAATTAATTAAAGTATTTATTAAGCTAATCTGCACAATGTTATTTTATTTAGTTACTAATAGGTCTAAATTTTGCCTAAAAGAAGGACAAAGCTGAATTAAATTACTGGCCTTTATCCATCTCCAGAATTTGTTTGTCTTTTCTAGGATAATAAAGCACAGAAACAGTTCTTTCTTCTAAATTTTATGATTTTGTTATTGACTTTATACATTCTCTATTTGTGAGCATCATAAAGAGAAAGGAATTAGAAAGATGTTTTCTCTGTTGAAGAAACACAGTACAGTGCTTTACCTTCACAGGGGCATTATTGTATGACACTGTTCTTACACAGCAATATATTTTGTTTTATTTCAGAGTTATTGAAGGAATAACATACCACGTAATACAGAAGGTTTTGTTTTCTTTCTAGGTTGACACCATTGTGTTAGATAAAAAAAACGTATCTTGCTAGGATACACGGGTCTAGATTTTCTTGTATGTAAACACATTAAGTGTCATGTTATACAATTAGCTATTTGAAATCAGTACAGAATTTGTTGCTCCTCACTGAATGAAAATGGTAGGCTGGGCAATAAGATTGAGATTCTAGTTCTGAAATCTAAGATCTTGTAATGAAGCAGATTAATATTGCACTAGCAGGCTCCCTGAAGCCAAATGGCCAATGAGTTCAATGCGTTGAACTCACCAGTGTTTCCTTTAAAATCAGATGTCTCAAAAAAACGAGGAACTTAAGAAAAGGTGGGTTCTCTTGCAACATTTGGGCCACTCATGAGTCCTTATTCAGCTAACCAAGAAATTGGCCAACCTTCTACTGGCACAAGGAGCAGCTGCAAATTCAGCTATGAATGTGAAACATCTTGCTTTGGAAATTGTACCTCATAGTGTGTAAATTGCTTTGAAAATTGAATTATTTGTAGTAACTTTTAAGATTAGAATAAGATCATGTTATCCTTCTTTTACTGGAGAAGTCTAAATTATAGCACTGTTATCTTTGGCACAGTTTCCAAATTCTGAGAAGGAATCCACAGGATTTCTATTTCAACCTGTCGTCTGCTTCCTCCTGCTCACATCACTGGTTTGGAGACTTGTAGAAAATGGTGCAAAAACAAAAATAAAAATCCAGTGAGGAGAATAGGGGAGGGCATTGGTTTGTTACTTGTTCATGTTTTAATCTTGAGTCAGGCTGCCTTTATTTATAGTGTTCACTGGTTTGATCTCTTGACATTTCTCTGATCAATGCTGATTTCAGAGAGGTAGAATTGGAATATGTAGTCTTGAAGTTCATATATTGCAAGGGTACAGATAGTTGAAACACTAGCTTCAGAAAATGCATGCATTTTCAGCTATAGACAAGATTTCTTATGTCTGTTTTGTGTTTAACTGGGTTTGATCAATGTTTTCATGCTGGATAAAAACAATGATTTATAATAATTATTGTTGTCTTCTAATAAAGATTTTCTTTTGTCTGCAAATCATTTGTATAGATAAGGCTGGTTTTGGAAAAAGTGATGGATTGCCCTAAGTTGTATGCTATCAAATTTAGAAAAGAGGCTGCTGGAGGAATGGAGCAAAGCTGGGTAGGAAGTTGTAATGTTGAGAAGAGCAGTGCAGTAGGATATAAATTTGTTAGCAGTGTTATGGAGGTTGGAGACCATCAGATGAAATTACAAAGTGGTAGACTCGAAAGTAAATGCATGTACTCTGAGGTTTTTCAAGCAAATTTCTAAATAACTTTTATTAAATCTAAATCTCTGAAAAGATTATGATATAAATTACTCTTTCATAGCACCGGTATTCTCGCCTGTCCCATCCTGCCATGTGTTGACTGAGATAAGTAAGAGTCTCTTCAGACTTCTGAAATGTTACCAAATTAAGAATAAACATATTGCTATATAATAAAAAGTTTATCATGGATAATAGGCAGCGAGGATGAACATCTTAAGATATAGCTACACCAAACCCTATAAAACTCTAATCATATAGCTGAGATTTGAATAAAAAAGAGTAAAACTGGCACAAAGTGCCCTGAGAGGAGAGTAGGAAAGTATAGGGAGTTGAACAGTTAAACTGAGTCTTTCAACCACCTGTATAAAATACTTGGGGCAGATATGCCAGCAGGCAATGCAGCGTTTCCAGGGAGCAGCTTTTGGAGTCTGCTCCATTTCATCTCATTTAACAGATGAAACTTTTGATGTGGAAATAGTGGGAAAGTTTACATTCTCCTAAAGGAATGATATTTTACTTTGGGAAATATGGTGTCCTGGTTTCAGCTAGTATGGAGTTAATTTTCTTTATAGTAACTGGTATAGTGCTGTGTTTTGGATTTAGCATGAGAATAATGTGGATAACGCACTGGTGTTTTAGTTGTTGCTAAGTAGTGCTTACACTAAATCAAGGACTTTTCGGCTTCCTGTGCTCTGCCAGGTGCACAAGAAGCTGGGAGGGGGCACAGTCAGGACCCCAACTGGCCAAAGGGCTATTCCATACCATATGGCGTCATGCTCAGTATAGAAACTGGGGGGAGTTGGCTGGGGGGCAGCGAGCGCTGCTCAGGGACAGGCTGGTCAGCAGGTGGTGAGCAATTGCATTATGCATCACTTGTTTTGTACATTCTTTTATCATTATTATTATTATTATTACTACTATTTTTTCTTCCTCTGCTGTCCTATTAAACTGTCTTTATCTCAACCCACGGGTTTTACTTTTTTGCCAGTTCTCTCCCGCATCCTACCGGGGTGGGGGGGAGGGTGAGCGAGCAGCTGTGTGGTGCTTAGTTGCTGACTGGGGTTAAACCATGACATATGGTATAAATACTTGATAGATTGAATTCAGTTTATTCAGTGCCCAAAGCACTGGTTGGTGGAAACTTGGTGAGATGTTGGACTGCAGCTAAACAATTTCAATTATTCAATTCCTATCCTAAGAAACAGTCCTGGTGAAAAGTGTCTCTTTCAAATAGACTTTGTAGGTAATGATAGTGGCTGAAACAATAGCCTCGCTACTTCAGGAAGGTGTTAATGAACCTTACAAATATTGAGCAAACAGCCTTTGATAGAATGTACTCCATAAATGGAGATTTTATTTGGCTTATTAAAAATAATTCATGGAATCAAACAATAGTTAAGGTCCCTTTATGATTCCAAGATGAAGTCAGACAGCAGTATACCAACATGAAGAATACTGAATGTTGATTATTAAACATAAAATCAGGGTTTGAAAAACAAAGTCAATGTACAGCATGCCTATCAATGCTACTAGCAGTGCAATAGTCCTGTTTCTGTCTGTTGGATTTCTATTAACTTAAATGGGAGAGTTGTAGTTCACACAGCAGGAAAGCCAGATTGTGCTATAAATGGGACTATATTTTTCTAAGAAGCTGACCTTAATAATCAGTCAGGCAAGGTTCCCATGGTACATCAAGGAAAAGGGAATCTGTGACTGCGCAACTTGTTCAGTTCAGAATTTGGTTCTGTTGTGTCTAACTAAACAACCTTACTGTGGGAAGGAAATATGTTTTGGAACTGATAAAGGCAATTCCAATTCTTGGTTACTGTATGGCAGGAATTATTCTACCATTGAGATTTGAAAGGCAAGGTGCAAACAGATGCTTATGCAGTTGCAACCCACTAAGTATGTGTTAAAGACCTACTCTGTATTCATGAAAATACTGAATTGTTAAGCAGAGCAAAAGCAAGTACTGCTGTTTATATTGAGATCAACTTTCCAAGTTGATTCTGCTAAGAGATAAAGGAAGGGGGCAGTTCATCCATGTTGAAGGTGAAAAAGGGAGATGTTAAATGTACTTATCGTACCTAAAATAGAGTCTGTTCAGTTTGTTCCTAAAAGGAGGCCAAGCATGCTGCAAGCTTGAACATGAAGAAATAATGAATAGAGCAAAGAGATCAGTAAATCTGAAGATTAATAATACAGTAAAGGTCATTGCAGTCTACCCAAACAATTAAAATCTAATGATTGCAGAATGGACTCTAGAACTTCTATATACTGTACACTTATAAACAGCACTACAGCTACAAGGAACTAATGTGCAGCTATCTGTTGCATTAGGTATCAAAACTACTGTAATGTTACCGAAATCGGGAATCAAACTCCTTAACACCAATGTAGTATTAAGAAGCAGGCATTCTTTATTACGGCGCCGGATGCACGGGGGATCGTTCCACCTAGCGTGCATACCGCAGGTTACATCAGCCGAAACTTATATTGTCCAGTTACACACATATGCATCAAATTTCCCGGAATGATAACGCATATTCATTCTGTTTCCTGGAACTAATTATCGTATTTGCGTGGTCATTACGCATGCGTCCTTGAGCTCCAAGGGGCTTCCGTGGGGGTGTCTCGTGGTCCTTGGTGGTCGTACAGGTGTGTCCTTTAGTTGACCCCTTCTTCTGGACATGCGCAATCCCACCTTGCTTATGTAACTTGCTCCCCTTCTTCATGGTGCATGGTTCCTAACAATGATTTGGCACCCTTAACACAAACCAATTATTCTAACCACCCTCGACTCTTTGTCAAGATGGGCTGGGGCTGTACTGGGAACATAGCAGCATGTCCGTACTACTCCTTGTCCAATTGTCTTTGGGCATAGTAGCATATCCATAGCCATAGGTGTACAAACACAATATTAAAGCATTGTCTAACCTGCTCCTATCTCTATGTTGCTTAGTTACAAAGGAACGAACTAATAATTTTGGTTACATCTGGTTACAGTAAGAGCTACTTGATAAAGTAAAATCAAACTGATTTCTGGTCCTGTATTGCAAGGAGTTGCCCATGCAATAGATGAGTAGATGTGAGGCAAAGTAGAACTAGATTGATATACTTATGCTATATGGATCCGCAAGGTAAACATCTTGGTAGAACGGAGTATAAATGTATACTGATCCTCAGGCGGTTACACAGTATTTCCCAAGGAGATCCCTCCAAACAAGCCAATTGCATGGGCTCTGAGAGGGGCAGCAATAAAAAAACCATAACCCAGCAGCTGTAAAGTGATAAAGCAACACAATTACTCTGCTCAGTTCACTACTCTTGTCTTTGTAAGTTTTGCTCTTAGAATTTTACCATTTTCTTTATAACACACCAGGCACAGTACTAAATGGTGGAATTTTTACTTTATATGTCGATTAGCAGGAACATATTCAGCACTTCCTTATGAGGGGGCTGAGCAAGTATTTAATTCTGGTCCCATTTGCACTTCTAGTCCCTGATGGACTGAATGCAGAACCATTGCTTTTATTCTTTCCAATTCTTGAATGAGCCAGTCTTTTCTTGAAACATCAGTGAACCAAATACTTTGTAATACGAGGAAAAAATCTTTGTAAAAATGGAAGGTGGCAGCTTCCTAGACCCCAGTTTCCTACTAATCCTATTGCTGGGAGTTCTGAAAAGCTCCATATTCCTTAATGACATTCCTAAATAATGAAAAATATTTGATATTTGCTTTTTGGTATCCACACAATGAGCAAACACCAAAAGCTTCACAAAAAGGACATGAAACAAAAACAAGCTTACAGGAAGACTGGAGAAAGATAAATTTCAAATCTTTGATTTATTCCACGTGAGCCTTATTGTTCCTTTGAAATATCATCCGATTGTTTATCACAGAATATTTTTTATGTAAAAAACCAACCTGTTTTAAACATTTCCTCTTATCTTTCTTCTAATTCATGTAGGTCTTGCAGCCTAATAGTAAGCAAAATATAACCACTTTCAAATGTTTACCACTGGAAAAGTCCATTTACACATTCTTATTTTCTCCCAAATACTTTTCAGATTACTTAAATGAAGTTCAGTGAGTCTTAGACACGTGAATAATTACAGTAACATCTTAAAGGGATTACAGCTGCAACATAAAGTAAACCATGTATTGGCTAATTCTATGCTGTAAGGTGGTTGGGGCTGATCTGGTTGAGTTGTACGAAGTTCAACTGCTTTAATTATCAAGCTATAAGGAATATAGGACTTTGAACTGTAGTGGTTAAATCACTTCCCTGAACTAGAGGAAACTGGTTTTCCATCCTTGTGCCAAAGAATATTTATACAAAGTGGGACAGAATCAACAAGAGCAAATGTAATAGTTTCTATTTTGGGATATGCTTGTGTGTGTGGTTTAACACAAGTACGTTCCTATAACACCCAGAGGGAGATGATGAAATGTACAGGGCTCCAGAGGATCTAAGCTTTGACTCGCATACCACGTAACAAGCACACATATCTCTTTGTGAATCTAAAATTAATGATTTAGAAATTGATGTCTCAAGTTTCTAGCTGGAGAACTTAGAAACCTGAATCCCACTTACCTGAAAAGAAAATTAGGATCCTAGGAGATGAAGTTTCTTGAAAATGGTACTTACATGTGTAAGTCGCTTTATATTTGCATAGTACTCTACCTGGATGATAATTTACCTTGAAGTAAATTTGTTGTCTAGGCATGAGACTAGAAAAGAGATGCAACGATGGTGACTTAGAAGCCTTGAGAACTGACAGTATTTAAATAATTTTTTTAAACTAGATATATAAACCTGAACTTAAATTTATTGAAAATTTATTCAGAATTACAAATCACTGCTGGAGGATGTTGAATCTGTTCTATCAGTGCTAACTCCCATAAAACATATAATAAATTGTGAGTGCCTAGGTATTTATTTAGAATCATTTTTGTTGATGTCACGCTGAGAAAGGCTGTAAGAAATGAAATACAATGCAGACCTACATATCTAGCAGTTCAACAGGTAATGCTATTGGCTATAAAGGAAGATAAAATGAAATGTGACTTCTTATGAAGCTTTACCACCACTTCAAGTGACGGACATACGCTTACTTAGCAGTTCAGGTATTCAGCCACAAAGCAGGAGATGGGTAATTAAAGTTCAGTAGGCACTCCGTATGATAAAGGAAAAGGTTAAAAAGTTGTTCTCAGTGGTAGTTAAGACTGCTATTTGTACCTTGCCTTTCCCTTTCAAAGCTCAGCAGCTTTGCAGCATCTGGAGTAGTGGCAATATAGGCTACCCTACTATGAAATAAATAAATAAATCATAAGGGTATTTTTTGCTGCATATGGTTTGCCAGAGGAAATTGTCTCAGTCAATGGTCCACAGTTTATTTCAGAAGAATTTGACATGTTGTTAGGTCTAAATGCAGTGAAGTATAACAAAGTTGCTTCATTTCATGAAGCATCAAATGGAGCAGTGGAACATTTTTTTTCAAACCATTAACCAGACAATCGCACTAACAATACATTATCAGAGAACTGGAGTCTGGTTCTTTTTTTTGTTCCTTTTTTTTGGTACAAAGTATCCTCTGTATGTCACAACAAAGGAAACATTTAGTTAGTAGTTTTTAAATAGACTGAGAAGTCTTAAGGCTTGTGCTGTTACAGTAACACAATGCTTATGGCCTGTTACAAGCAGTGGTAACACTATCTTTACTGAGTTACCAGGCTATGTAGGGTTAGAAGCTTTTATGGCCGGAGTCACAAAATACTGGCTTTCTTGTTAAAGCTCAGCCCTTTGTGGAGTCAGTGACAAAATTCTCACTTGCACGGAGGACAAGGGGTGGTTTTCTTCCCTTTGTCCACTCATGCAGGTTAGGAAATGCTCAAGAATTTGAAATTGTGAGTAAAGCAAAGAGGAAGCTGAGCTGAGAGCAGGTCAGACAAGTCATTTCTCACAAGGCTCTGAAGAGTTTGTTTTACTGCTTTTCATTCTGACCTGGGAAAGTGCATGGCATTGCTGTTAAAAGCTATCACAAAGACTAAAGTGAATAAGGAATAACAGTTATTATTTTGTATTGAGAACAATAGAGTTTTGGTGTCCTATAGGGATGAATTGCCCAACTGGCAATCAAGGTATCAATACTTGACTTACTTCCCTACCACTGATTTATTATGTGGCTGTTTCTATTAGCCATACAATAAATATTTTTATCTTTTCTCTTGTTCTTGGTATTGTCTAATTAGACTGAATGTCAGCAAAGATTGGTTCTTACTGTGTGCTCACGTGGTGCACAGTACCATGGCATCACAAAGAGCCCCTAATAACACAGTAAATAACAGAATAAAGATGAATACTCTAAGCTGTCCAAACATGCGTGCAAGGTGTGAGGAAATTTTAATCAATCCACTTAGGGCTTTTTAAATTGTAAATTTGCTCAGGAAAAAATCTTGAGTGAGTCTAGTAAAGCTGAGAAACTAGTTATTCTGAAAATGAGAAGGTAGGCCTCACAATGTGAACTGTAATCAATGGCTAACAAATCTCTCAGAGCTGCAATTTAAAATGTGAAGTTTTATTTTATTTTCAGGCCTTCCAGTGCTTTTAAATCTCATTCTTTTGTTATTTTCTTTTTTTGGGTTTTACTTTACTTGTGATTGGATTTTTCCTTGTATCTTGGAATTGTTTATGACTTGCATGAGTCAGCAGTGAAAGAAAAAAGTCTGTTGATCAATTTTAGAACATTGCAGGTAGGAGATTCTCATCTGGTCTAGTTTGCCATAACTACATTGAAGTGAACATATCTGAGAGAATTTATGCTGAGACCTACCCCCTCTGTTTCAAAGGTAACATTTTCCTGTGTATTGAGGGGTAGATTTGCTGAGGGGAGGGTTTCATAGAGGCCAGCCCCCTCTCCCTTTCTCCCAGGTGTGGCACATCTGTTCCCCATCACACAATATAGCTACACAGCTCTGCACCATCTCCTTTTTCCTCTGCCTTCGTACCTCTCGCTCACATTGTGGCTGCATCTGTCTGACATATTGAAAGCACCAAAAAGCTTAGGACATTATTAATAGCTTTTTGCCAAATGATGGTTTTGAAAATCATCTCAGTGTATCTGTATTCCGACTACAGACAACTCGGTCAAAGAACAGTCTCTGAGTTCTTTGGGGAGAACTATTCCTGTCAAGTTCAGCACTGGTGGTAAGGTCATCAAGGAGATGGTCTTAAATGACAGTGTCATGAACTTGCCAACTGATTCTTGCTAGCTTGCTGGGGTTCTGGCCAAACCCTTCAGCATGATGGACAGGACAAGTACAGATGAAGCCTTTGCCCTGTTGCAGCTAGAGAATGGCTGATGATGAATAGAAATGACTCCCAATACAATGTATTACGTTGTATTTTATAAGCACAGCTGAGCTATCTCCAACTTACTTGTGGGCCTGAATAATTTTCCTTTAAATAGGTGTTCTTAACAGACATTCACACCGAAGAATGTGTATTTTTTTGCCCACAGGCTCCTATTCACCAAATATGCAGATTCTGTGTTTTCTTTGATGCTGTTTGGTTTGGGGGGGCGTTATACACATTATCTCATTATTTGTGGCGACTTCAGCTTTTGTGCATTTAGTCCTATTGGATTGTCTGTTTTCATGGTACGTGATTTTAACATGTATTTCCCTCCGTATTTTGCGTATATAAAAAATTCAGTTTACAGAGGCCATTTCAGGATACACTTACTTGGGCCAAACAGTTCTAAATTTTAATCACAAAATTTCAAAATAAATCCTATTCTCTATTGCTGAAGTTGTTCAGGTAAATAAACTCAGAAGGATAGAGCCCTGCTGTAGGATGACATTTAAGAATTTGTAAAGAAACCATCATAATTTTATAGCACGTCTTGAACACAATTTAAGTAATTAATTGGGAAAAATTATGGACAGTCATCCTCAGGAGATTTATTTATACAGAACCTAATTTAATACAATGCTGAGACTAAAGCTACCCTCTCTCTTAATCTGGGTGTGTAATTTTTGTTAATATGAAAGAGTTGTGTGTGCATGAACTGAGGATGCCTGTATCCCTAAGTGCTTAATTGCTGTATTCAAAATCATTCTTCTCCTTACAAAGGATTTGATATTAGGATTGTTCAGAATTATATATGGCTTGACTTTAACAAATAATGTTGGATGTTGCCAGACTGTTATTTAGAAAAAGAAAGTTACAAGAAGTGGTTGAATAAATAAAAGACAGTCATTATATGTGTAGAATCCCTGTTAGGTTCCGTCCTTGCAGTATTCTCTAAACTTACACTAAACAGTGTATACTCTGGAAGAATCAGTTTATCCATGGTTTTTCTATTTTTTCAGGAATTAGAGTTTTAAGGATTTCTTATTATTTTGTAATACTGGAAAGTCAGAAGATAATTCAGGTCAGAAAGGACACTGGGAGGTCTCTTGTCCAAGCTCTTGCTCAAAGCAGGGTCAGCTATGGGCTCAGACTAGGTTTCCTGGGGCTTTATCCAGACAGATTTGGAAAACTTCCAAGGATGGAGACTGCAACAGTATACACAGAAATGTCCAGATGACAGTAATTTCAGTATGACAGATATATGCTCTGACTGCTGCAGACTCCCCAGATTAACTGCACCTTTGGAGCCCCACCTTGAAAGGTTCTTGCCTGCTCTGAGGCAGGTCTGTTGGAAAGTGGTTAGAATTTACATCAGTTGGCATCTCCTAGGTGATACAGGTTATCTGTGCAGTGTGATACACTGGCTACTTAGCTGGATCCTCTCAGCTAATGGTCAGGGATGTGGTTATACTGAAATGGGAGGAATTAGACATCTTTATTCCCATTAAAGATCAGGTCAATTAGCATGTGGTTAGGCTTTTAAGTCAAGAAGTACACGCAATTTAGCAAAGCGCCAAGTGATTGAATTGATTGGGTTTGGCACTTAAACTGCCAGCAGGAAGAGATGACTTTCTTATGTGCCTGATGAGGGCATATTATACTTGACAAGCAAATGTCAGTACTATTATAACTACCAAAACAATCCTTACACAGATGATGTTTATAAAATATGTTTACGTTAATGCTAATAACAGTAAAAATGAGTATAGTGGTGAATACAATCTCCATCTGTAATTGTAAAACAGTAGCTATATAGATTGGCACTAGTTCAGCTATCTTCAGAAATTTTAGTCCTTTCATTAAGGATGCTAGAAGCAGCCTCAGTAGAAATATTGACATTTTTATTTCAGAGCAAGATAGCCTCACATTGGAGGTGCTTTTGTTCACACCGAAGTGTGAGGAGCAGCAGAAGTTGTTTAAAATTGCTCATTTCTAGAAATGAAATACCTGATTATATTGGAGATATTTGAAGCTCTTATTAGGCTAAGTTCCAAGCTAAAGATTTCAGTACTGGGTTCTGCAAATCTTAGTCTGTATTTCTTCATCCCCTTACTGCTTAATTTGATAGAGATTTGGGTCAAACGTTTGTCTCATTTACAGGAATGGAGTTCATGACTGTTTGTTTTATAGGAAACTAGCAAAACCCTAGTATAGCATTCAGAAAGCAAGTTAAATAGTTAGAAAGAATAAAAAAATTGAAATGCCTACTATGTGCTGCATTGGAAACATACAGAGCAATGGTGTAACTTTCTGACAGGATTATGAATAGCAGACATTACAGTGCATTATTAGACTGGTCTTTGTAGCAAGTATGGATTTTTCAAGCTCTGTTTATTTTGCTTTTTTATAAACTAAGGTTTAGCTCTTACATTTTCATAAAGGAAGTTGCAGTCCACTTGAACATAAATAAAATTATGAAATATGTTTTCTATGAGGGGAAGAAGGCAGGAATGTAATCACCAGTACCTGAAACACATATACCCTGTGTTTCTCAGCAGACATGTTACTGAATAGAATGGCCAGACATTAGCATTTTTAATGTCTTCTAACAGCATATGACAAATGTGTCATGAATAATTAGATATTACTAACTACTGAACAGTGCTTAATTCACTTACCTGCCAGTACATTTGCCCTTTCTATCTGACAGCTCAAGTTGAATAAATGCTATCCCTGGCTCTGAACCACCAGCTGCATAGGGCAAAAAGGTCAGTCTTTCACATCATAGAATGAAAGCTCTTTACACTGAATAGTAATGCAGCTCCTGAGTCTGTATTATGTGAACGAAACTGCCTGGATGGTCAGTGGTGTGAACTGGTACTGGACTTTGCTCTCTGATTAGATGGTTTGTTTAATGTGGGTGAGGCATGAATTAACTTCAGTAAACTAAGAAAAGAGTTTCTCAAGATGTATATCTATATGTCAAGAGACTTCTTCTTACATATTAAACAATGCAATGGCCAGGTCCTCAGCTGATGAAAACTCGCTTTCATTGCTATCTGTAGACTTAGCTGAGTTCATTGTTTGGAAGAGTGTCCGGAGCTTCAAATCTTTAGATATATTAAAGCCTACAAACTCCTTTAAAAATATTGATGGGGCTATAGTGGATGTGTGTTTTTAAAGATTTTGCTGCATTTGTTTTAAATTTGTAAGGTCAGGTTTACAATATTGTGTTGGCTTAGAATATTCTTCACACATATCTCTAAGGCTACACTAGCCAATACAATCAAATTTACAACTGGAATAGAATTGATTACCTTAGCATCCTTTGCCAATGTTGTCAACAATTTACATTTTAGGCAGAAAATAAGGTCACATTAAGGGCCAAGACCCTGCTCCAAATGCCATTGAAATCAATGGAAACTTTCACACTGACTGCAGAATGCTTAAAGGTCAGGCTCTAAAGTCCAAATTCTCATGCTGGAAAGCTGCCCAGCGCTCAGGGTTGGCCACTGAACAAATAGGCACTGAAAGAAACTCACATCCTGTAACAGGCAGTAGTACTTTAACTGTAAGGCTTATAAGGAGGCAGCATTTTGCTGTAAACAGTAGAAAAAAGGGCAAAGAAAGTTTTTTATACAAAAAAATAGATTAATGCCATATTAAAAAACAGCACCTCATTATTACAGTGATATTTGGATTTTCTATGCTTAACACAAAAATCAGTTCACATAACTTTTATTTATTTCCCCTATTTTTCATAAAATAGCATAGTTTTTCTTTTAATGTATACTTCTAAGCATACAAGACAATAAATATATGAGTGTGTTTGAAAAAAAGTGCATAGAAACGTTACCAAAATGAGCTAACAGCAGTTGGATAAGAAAAGGAACAATTAACTTTTTCAATGATCCAGTGTGTTTGCTGTGATTAAAGGGAAAACTGGAAAAAAACATTTTAAAGGAAAAAATTAGAGTATAGATGATTTAGACTGTAGAAAGTCTCAATGTGTAGCTCAAACTATGCTGAATTCCATGAATGAAAATTGAGGCTGCTAAATAGGAGGAAAAGTAAAAGAGAAAGTGAGATGGCAGGGACTTCCACATGAAGATCATGATAGAGGTTTTGTGATGTTGCATCTTCCTCATCTGTGAGAAAGCAATTTGTAATCATTCCTAAAGTTAAACCTAATTTAAAGTGCAGTGAAGTTGATGCAGTGTTAGAAAGGTCATTTTTCTTTTAGGAAGCTGTCTGTTAAACTTTGCCTTTCTCAGCTTGTACTATCTAGTCTCTGTCATTGCTTCTTAGCAAAAATGCTTTCTGTATATGCTTGAAAGATGCATTTTGACGATAAGACGGGATAGGAGCTTTTGCATCTAAACTGAGGAAACAGGAATTAAAGCAGCACTGAAATGTGCTTGTGTGCTGTGCTTTCTGCTGTTGAGATGCGGTGCAGCTGTTTCTCTTCAGGGGAGCAGGTACGTAATAAGAGAAAACACAGTGTCTTTGCTGAAATAAGTTGACGGTTTGTCATGGGAAGACGTGACTATGGGGGACGAATGAGCAATTGTTCATTCACATCAATAGAAATATTAAACAAACAAATAAGAAGATTACTCGTTTCCTAACTGCTGTGAATGCACCTAGCACACGTATATAAATATATTTATGTTATACAGCACAACTCAGGTTGTGTTGGTCTTGATCCATAAAAGAGAAATCCTGAGTTTTCCTTCCCATCCATTTGGTGATTGACTGTCTCCAAATGACTTTTAAATACTCTGAGAGTATTTAAAAAATTGGAAAAAATACTTCTTTTATTTTCTTTTTTTAACACCTTTTTTTTTTGTTTGATCTTAAGTGAGAAATAGGGAGAAATGGGGTTATGAGTGCATGAATTTCAGAGGCCATCTGTAAAAACTATTTCATATTTTTTTATATAAAAAATCATGACAAAATGTTTATCACTCGCTGTATCTCACAGGGTACATTCACTTATAAGATAGTCTTAAAATTGCATATTGTGAGTTTGTGTATGTATATGATGACATATTGATGATAAAGCAATTTACCCATTTCGCTAATCGTAAACTGTATGCTGTGACTAAGCATAATTAAAAAGAAGCAAATATAAGGAGTTTCTTTCAACATCAGTCACATGCCTATTGGATTGGTAAACTCTTCAAGCTGGGGATTATATCTGCTCTGTTAGTTCAGTCCTGTGCTTTTCAATGATAAATGATATTTTTACAGTTAAATAATTCATTATTGTATTTCTGTGAACATTTACAGGATTCTGATCCAAACTGTGGTTGCTCAGCATTTTCATCATCATTATTATCTGGAACATAACTTTTTAACATATGTTTTAACCACACTTGACCCTTAAAAAATATGAAGTCCATCCAGTGACCATTATATTGGGTGGTTTTTCTGCATTCGCTGCTTCTGTTGGATACAGTACCAGACAGGCTAATTGTGGCTGATCATTTCCCCTAGATGCTTCCTAATGACACTGTATATATAGGCTATTAGTAGGAGTGATTCAGCTAAAGCTTAACATCTATTGCCTGTGCCACTTACAGAACTTATAACTGGAAAGATCTCTTGTTTCTTTCCAAAAGCAGCTGCTCTTTTCTGCTCAGGTATGTGTCTGCTAGTTAACTTGCTGTGTTGGTTTTCATATCCCTGAAGTTTTTGTAGGGTTTAATTATCATTAGGATTTCCAGCATCCTCTCTATCTCCTGCAAAGAGTTAACAACTTTAATATTTTCTCTTCACTATGAAAAGGTAGTCTTCCTTTTTTGGTAAGTGGGAATTGATGAAAGGGCTTTCAGACAGTCTGTGTATTCAGTCTCATAAATTATTTAAACATATTTGTGTTATTTTACCAGGCGAATACTGGGGTTTTACCATATTTATCATTATATTTTTTAAAATTTTCTGACATATATGGTAGTATCATTAAAACTTTTCAGCAGTGTTGAAGGAACTCATGCCTGTAGCTAAATGGAAAAGTAATATGGTCATTTCTTTGCATTCACAATAAATTTTCTATGCTGTTCACCCCAAGGCTCTTAGTATTGAGCGAAATGCACTCTTTAATCAGACATGAGACCTCATTATAATTGTAAATCTGCAGTCAAAAAAAAGCCTTAAGAGTACTTGCAATATAACTGTAATATGTTTCAAGTTGAATGGTTATAGCTCAGTGTTTAGATTAATATGGAGTAGAGAGACTTGATCCATACCTGCAGTACACAGAACCTCAAACCTGGCAGTTGGAATGGGAATATTACTGTGGATTGGTCTTACAAATTTTGAAGATAACCATTTTATTTGTTTACATATACATTACACACTATGCATATAAAGTCATGCACATGAATTTAAATATGGTGGCTATCTCCTAAATGTGTTGGATAAAATATATGTTTTAGGCCTCCAAAATTAATGTTGCTAAGGATTGAGAAGTTTGTCTAGTCAACTGACCAAGTCACTTAAGTTTCTGATAGCAGGGGAACAATGTCATCTGTAAAATGGTCTGTGGAAACTTGAGGAGTGTGTTTGGAGTTTGGATGAGATGAGCTTTGAGGAAAGGTGGCTGATAGTTAAGAAAACATTTGTTGTCTTCTGTGTTTGAGTACTGCACAGGGTGGTTTCTTAGCACTCTGGCACCTGCTGCATGTACAGGATATATTTTTTAAAAATTAGATAAAGATTTGTTAGTAATTGTTGCATTGCATTAGTAGGAATGTTAAAGTTACCAATACCTTGTTGTCTGAGAACAACCTAGATCAAAAATACCACCCTCAGAGCGTGGGAACTGCAGTTGAAGGCAGGCTTCACAACAGACAATTTTCTAATTTATATTTTGCTGGAAGCATTCACAGGTGCACTTTTGACATCAAGGTTTTTGCTCCAGTTCTCCTTTGGCCCCATTTTATTCAGCATAGTTGTTAACCTGTGTGCAAAGGGAGCACGATCTATTTGCAAAGCAGCAGCAAGAAAGAATGGTAGCACGGCACAACTAATCAATTTTTCACACATGAAAAATACATGGTATCATGATGAAGACTGGGCCTGGATGAAGCAAGGAGGTATCATTAGCAGTCCGGTTTCTATGCCAGGTTAAAACATTAGTAGTAAATAGCTTAAAATCACAGACACCCCAATGTTCACCAAATTCATGTTCCTCATCTGTTTCCATTTATTATAAGGAACACGGATGTTATGACTAGACAGGTATTTAGGTGTCGGTAACTACATACAATTTTACCAATGCCTTAAATACAAGCATGCATTATCTGTGGGTATGAAAAATAAGAAAATAAGCCTTGAACCCGTTACTAAAACCCTATTTGTGGCTTTACCTGCCGGTGTCTCCACAGCTACCCAAACCTACTATCAACAGTGTTAGTGTTCTCCATACATATTTATTTTAAGGAAAGCCAAAATTCACAAGAACCATTCTGGTTTGTGTTCTTCATCTGTCTCAGATTTTATTTTTAGAGCAAACAGCCTCCAATTGAATAGAAGGACTGATATCCCTTGAGAGAGAAAGGGAATAGGAAAATATAAGCAAATGGAAATCGCCAACAATGGGGGGAAGCACTTGGTGAAGGCTAGGGAAAAATAAAAGGAAAATGAGAAGAAATAATACCTCAAATCTTGGATTGGAGATGCTTTCTGGATCAGAGGATATTACAGAAATACATCTCCTGTGATTAAAAAGACTACTAAGATAAGGAGCATTTGGGGGCACAGTTGGTGCTGCTGAATATTGCTGACTAAATCTTTTCTTCCAAGAATGAGAACAGTAGGCGCTGATGGCTTCCAAGAACTTGAAAAATAACCTTTTGTTTAATTAAATTGAGAAAGTTCCTCAATGAAGCTTTCTTGTTTGGTTTGAGCTTTTCCGTGGAAGAACTGACTATTCAAATCACTGTCGTTATTCATAACTATGAATGGCGATGATCTATATGGTCTTCAGCTCACTGTGGTCAGATAATTACAGAAGGATGCAAGTTTGAAAACTCTGGAGGTTTCTAACTTGATATTTCTATTTTTTCTTAGCCTTAATTCTTATTTTGTGAATATATTTCAGATTCCTAAATGATGACAAAAAGGTGGTGTACCTGTAATGATAGCTTATAAGAGCAGTATAGTTTTAAAATGCTTTATAGAGGAACTCTAAGTGACACCACATGGTCTAACATCATTGGAATTAATTGTCTCTATTTCTTGTAAAGCAATTCTACCATGCTTTTCCAGATGCACCTGCAGAAGTTAATGGTGCATTCATGAGATTGCATTACACTGCTGTAGATTTCTGTCATGAATGCAGCAGAAAATGAACCAACCCTGAGTAACAGGGGGTGCATTTGCTGACAGTCTTGTGCACTCCCAATGAAATACTGATCTGCTGCTTACTGACCTGTTTCCTAAACCCTCACTTATCTGTAGCCCTGTAGCATTTACTGTGGGTTACCATGTGAGTTTACTAGTTGCTTCCCTAACAAATGTAGTGGTCAAGCTCTAGCTTCACACTTTTGTCTCCCATTATTTCTCTTTTTATTCTTTAAAACATCAATGGCACCATTTATACTGTTCATACTTCTCTTCTGTACTCTGCTTGCTCTGTAATTCCTGTATTTACAATAACGCAACAAAAACATTCATTGCACAAGCACAGTGGTCCCTCTGTCAATTATGTGATTTATATTGATTTATGCCAGCTGAAGTTTTGGGCTAATATTTTAAATGTCCAAAATATGTGTATCAAGATAATGGCCAGATTGTAGCTGGTCTGTGAAGGTGTATATATACCACAGCAAATATCGCTCAAAGAAACTTCTAAATCTCTCTTGCTGAGGACCAACAACAGTGAAAACCAAAAGCCCTTAAATTCAGAAAGCGCTAATCTCTCACTGATCTTGAGGCACAGTGGGATACATACTTTTATCGAGTGTTCTGAATACTGGTAAATATAGCTGGAGAAAGGAAAGCTTCCTTACTTTACAATAAAAGCCACACAGCAAACACTGACCTAAAAGCTGGGTTAGAGGCAAAGAATAGTCTGTGGAGTAAAAATAAATTTTGATTTTGTAGAAATACCTTTGCTCCACAGAATCCCCGATCATATGTGCTGTCTCTGCAGATCTACAGCCAGTATGGATGTATGTGCCTTACAACATCTCTAGCACAAGGCTAGTGTGGCTGCCAGACTGAACCCCAACTAAAATCAGTCACTTCAGTGGCAACATAATTAAGTTGATATGAAGCACTTAACAAGAGAAGTCCACACCCCATGTTTGCAGTAATAATAGTCTAGTTCCACCACTTAGGAGCTCTAATTTCACATTGTTTTTATGCTTTCAGTCTATTACTGTTACAGGACAAATTGATCCAGTTTACAATCCCTATGTAAACACACACAAAGAATAGAACACATCTAAGCACATTAGATAGAACTAGATTTTAAAGATAAAATTTGGCTGTATTAAATGTATTCAATATATATGTGCTGTGTTTTTATGCTGTAGCACATTGTGGTACATGTTATTTCATGCAAACATAAAATAGACTGTGCGTGCATTGTAGCATTAAGGTCTGAGGAATTATCTGTAGGTTTGACAGCTTTTCAAAACTTAAGACAGTATAATTCAAATTTTAATTGGTTTGCAGTGAAGTAGTTGTTTTGAAATCTTCCTTCTTAATAAATCTGTAGCACAGCTCTCAGAGGCTTAAGGAAAAGTACTTCGTGGCCTTTTCCTTATCCCCAGAATCTTCATGCATAGATGTACATCTGCATCAATTGTCTCATCTCCAGACTAATTATCTCATTTACATATTTCATGCTTTCTGCTTAGAATGCTCCATGGGACAGCCAAGCTTTACATTGTGTGCTGTCAGACACAACCGATTAAGGATGCATTTTTATTTTATTAAATATTATTATGAATTTCATGGTACATTTAGTATTAACAGAATAACATATTATGTAGTGCTTCATATAAAATATTATGTTAAGGATTTGTTGCAAGACAAAGCTCCCAGAACTTAAAAAGTGCTAAAATTAAGGGTTTTGTGCAATCTTCCCTGGTCACCTCTTCCAAGCTCTGGTATTACTCCCCCTGCATTTTGAGAGTCTTGAGTTAATGAACTCTTTTATTTTTTCCTATTTCATTTAAGGTAATACAAAGACTGTCACTCTCATACCAGTTACATTTTGCAGATGTCATTCCATAGAAGTAAAAAATTGCTCATAGTAGAATGGCACATAACTGATAAAATAGTGACATAGTGGACAAGTGAAAATACAGCAAGCAAGTTCTCATAGCTGTAGGTCAGTCACACCTAATTAAAGATATAACTTTGGCTCCTTTCATGGTCTGATGCTTAAGAAGATAGTATAGTTGAAGCTAGCCTCAATATATAAATTCCAGTGTGAATTTGGGACCCTTGATACTACCTAAGTGCCGAATACAAGTCTCCCCTTAAAAAACAGCGACTGCTTGAGGTTTCCAGGTAAGTGGGCATGTTGCTATTGTATCCCCTTAAGATTATGCGTCTTAGTACCTTGAGTGCAGGTAGGCTGCTTTCTCTGAGAGGTTCCTTCAGGGGATCACGTACTCCTAACTATACTCCAAGGCAGAAACCTTGGTAGTCTGCTCGGTGCAGGCTGTGTGACTGTTACACATTCTGCTTTACAGGCTTCTGCTGAGTGAGTTATTTTACATGCAGAGTGCAGAAGTGTCATGGTTCACTGACTAATGGCTGCTAGCCCACTTCCTTGTATAGCGAGATTAATTTGCTATAGGATGAACCAAATAAGCACCCTTGACAGGCAGGATGTGTGTCCTTTCAGTGACTGAAACAAATAGTTATCCCAGTTAGTATTGACCTTTCAGTTCTACTGAAAGGCAGCTTAATATTGTTCCTTCATTTGAGGATAGATATTGCTACTCTTCCTCTGCTAAGTACTGCTAAAGAATAGCAGAATATGGCCTGTAATAAAGTGTAGACCTCCACAGAGATGGTAGGTGATCCTTTGTGGTCCTTTTCTCCCCTGAACTGTACCGTCAGTCATTTTATGTTTGATCTTTCTTTATACTTTACCACTGATCCATAAAAAGTAGTTTGACGATAAGTGAGCAGAGAAATTTCTGAAGACCACCTGTCTACAGACATCATGCATGGATTTCTGTCCTTAAAAAGAAAACCCCATCTGAACAACTTCTAATAAGGAAATCTTCTCAGATTCACATAAAAGACCGAGATCTGTATGTACAGCTATGAAATCAATAGGTAGTCCTTGAAGCCACTGCATGTAAGAGGCCAACTATTATAATGCACATTTGTCTGCAGCTCTGGAATTTGCAGCTCTGGAAAAAGAATTCTGCTCAAAACAGCATCAGTCTGTCTGAATAACAGAGGTAATGAAGAAAAAAAAAACCAACAAAAACACAAAAAACAAGCAAACACCCCCCAACCCCCAAAACAAAACAGAAAAACATTTTGCAACATGTAGCTCATCAAAGTTTTGAGAACTATTTTCCTTTACTCTTGTCAGCACTGTGTAGTGCTTTATACTGCCCATGATAACAAAGAGGGCACTCAACTGCTCTTTGGTGCACTCTTAGATTCAAGGTGTGTGGAACTGAATTGTTTCGTAGTGTTCATTTATGCTACCTTCACATACAGTGCCTTTTTCCCATTAAAAAAAAAAAAAAAGTGCTGAAACACAAACACTAAATACTTCACAGCCATAAAATTAGAATCAATGAGTTAGTAAAATCACAAAATGATGTTTAATAGCTCAGCTATTGAAACCAGTATGTTCATTCCCTCCCATGTACAGAAGAGCTTATACTATGCTCATCCTCAACCAACTGAAACTATAAATACATTAAACACAAAATCAGCTAATTATAATCTAGGATGTATTTTCTTTTAACATATATAGGCCCTTAATAGCTACAATATGCATTGCTTCTGGTATTAACTCTATTTCAGTAATTCTACCCAGCAGCCCTGTTTTCTCCATCTACGTTTTAACCTCACAGTTGCCTTATTCAGACTTCTTATGTGCTCAGTAATTTCTGTCAAGAAAGAAACAAGAGTTGCCGGGGCCTAATGGCTTTAACTTTAAATGTCCTGTTTAATCACAGTCTCCTAGACATTTACACTGTTCCATATGTATTTTTGGCAGCTCTAAGAAAAAGGAATTCATCTAGTAGTAGCACTGAAAGGGTATCCATTTTTAGACTGAATTTTGTGGATTCCTGTATTTGAACCTGTGAAAGGCGCTCTCTGTCCTGATAAATTCCCAGCTCTATATTTTAGTTGTTATTTTCAGTCATAAAAAGAATTCTACTTTCTATCAGGCATTTTACCCTTAAGGGAGTATGTGACTAATAGACAAAGGATTTGAGACATTAGTATGTTCAAATCTTAAATGCAAATATAAATTATTTAAAAATTATCTGATGTTTCTTTGTACACTTTGTGAAACATGCTAGGTTTCCCTCTGTAGTCCTAGGCATAATGGAAATTATATTCCTGAAACTGAAGGCTTCTAAACAGCAAAGTAATACCTTTTCTTCTTTTCTTCTTCAATTAGGGGGTCAAATCCCCAAATCCTTAATCAATTCGTTAGTTATATGCAGGTACAGTTTCCACTTAAATGAGTGGAAACTAAGTCTAGATAAGGATGTTAAAATTTGGCCTGGCACTATCTGCCCCTCTGCTGAAGGAAGCAAATAGTAAATCCATATTGTTTCTGAAAGGGCAAATTCAAAATTACTTACCACTAGTTTAGCTCTGTGTTCTTAGAAGTCAATAATAAATCTTGTATTGATTTTAATGGGAATAATTAGGTCAGTTCTGAAATTATGAGAATCTAGAGTGACTAGCCTCTGTAATGCACTTTAGTATCTTCCAAAATAAGCACAAAATGCGTTGTGAAGTCTTCCAAATGCGGTGATTCCTGAGGCTGGATCCAGCTAGTTCTTGTTAAAGTTCAGTAATCCACAACTTTGTAATTGATACAAACTTGGAGTTCCCTGAAGTGAATGTAGAGAATATGGGTTTAGATTAGGTCCTGAGCTGCTATGCTCTGCTAGTTTGGAAGCAAGTTATAATCATTCCTATTTTAAAAGTGCATATTCTTATCATTCTAAGCGATTGAGTAAAATTACATTGCTTGTAAGAAGAGCTTAATAAAATAAGTGCTGGGATACCATAGTAATAATGAGCTTAGTAAAAATGCTTAGACTAAATGTGATCTCACACAAGCAAAATGTGGCATAAGGCTAATTTATAAAACTGCCTCATTAACTGAAATTATTTATAGGTTGACAAATATTAAGTTGCTCAAATCAGTTCTTTGTAATTGAATTTCAGAGAAATTAACTTAGTCTGTTGTAGTAATGAATTTAGTAGATTGTATGTTTTGTGTATTTTCTCCAAATTAAAATTAAGTAAATACGTGGCTAAGTCTTTTGACAAATTTTGCTTTTTTCAATATCTAAAAAAATTGAAAAGTTAAACTTCTCTTATTTGCATTACACTTAAAATTAATTTAAAGCTTAAGTGAGCTTGAGAAAACCAGAAGTCATCAGAAGCAAATTTTGTAGGATGGTGTGTATTGTCATGTTTATTTTGAAAATGAAATTACTCTGCCTGATAATGGTTTTCTGCTATTTGCTCAGAGTTTAAATTGTATTTACTCTATTTTTCCAGTCTTAAATGAATCCACACATTTTTTTTGTACCTGATGTATAGAACTTTTATAATAGAAAGAAAACCCAGTTTTATCATTGTCCTACAAGACAATCTTCAGTAAATTTCATTATAACGGTATAGCAAAAATGATGGCTAGTCATGGGCCTGTACACAATAAAGATTTGCCAGTGTAGTGCATAGTGCTTTTAAAAAGCACTTAGGATTCTAATACTTGCTAATGTCCTAACTTGCTATTAATTCATAAATATGTCTTTGCCAATGATACCTGTTTCTCAAACATGCATAAAATGTTGCTTCTAGGCATGTGTATGAGCATCTTCACTTCTCTGTGATGCCTAAGAAAACCATGTTTGTGAGTTCCGTACCTTTTTAAGATGTCCCTAGGGTTCCTGTAATGAGTTTTCCTCCCTTATTATGTCTGCTGTAGAGCCACAGTATGGCAAAGAAATTTCAGACATCTACTGTAAAAAGCACATCATAGTGTCTGTATTAAGGAGCTTTATGCAGCATATAAAGTTGTACTGCAGTACAGCATCTTTTAAATAAAAGTAATCTGAAAGTAAAAGGATAGGGGTTGAGGAATTTGACATTTTTTCCCAGTGTAAGATGTCACTACCCTATAAAAGATATTGTGTTATCAGTAACATGGTCCCTTACTACTGACGGCTTTTGTTAGCATTAATAAGAATAATAATATTGTCAGATATAATGCTTATTATTGCATGATTTATTATGTAATATGGGGCTTTAGTTATAAAATCTAATCTTGTTCAAATATGACTATATCTAGACTACCATCGATACCACTGGACAGAAAGAAAAAAACCCCACACCTCTAAACACCTCTAAATAAATAATTCATGTGAAATACGAAAAGACAAAAGGTAATTGAAATTGATGTTTAGTTGTCTGGGTGATGAAGTGGAACTCATCAGGGAGTGTAGTGATAGGATGAGGGGTAACGGTTTTAAACTGAAAGAGGGTAGATTTAGATTAGATATAAGGAAGAAATTCTTCACTATGAGGGTGGTGAGGCACTGGAAAAGGTCTCCCAGAGAAGTTGTGGATGCCCCATGCCTGGAAGTGTTCAAGGCCAGGCTGGATGGGGCTTTGAGCAACCTGGTCTAGTTGGAAGATGTCCCTGCCCGTGGCAGCGGGGTTGGACTAGATTATCTTTAAGGTCCCTCCCAACCCAAACCATTCTATGGTTCTATGATTCAGTGCTATCCCTGAGAGGAGCCATAGGCCTTTGTGGTTAACTAACTGTCCTGCACACACACTAGGCGCACTTAGCTCCTTCACAGAGTCTCTGAGGGTATAGCAGGTATCATCCAGGACACTGTTCTGTCCCTAATTGCATCATGGGTGACATTTGTGGTCTGTGAGCCTTGGGAAAAAAACCTTTATTTTTAATCTCTGTAAGTTTAAATCACACTAGGAAGATCAATAGTACTGTTCTTGCAACACTTGGTCCAAATCTTTTCTTTACTGTTTTCTTTACTGTTGAACACTGTGGTGTAGGGTTCAGTTTTGGAAAATTTTTTAATAGTGGTTGATATTCTACCCAATAGATACAGTTTGCTTGCTCACCCTATTACAGCATCATCAAATTGTTGTATGCAAAGTTGTTAGGCTTTGTAAGCATTTGATAAAAGCTGTAGCCCTGTATTTTGTAGCAATATTTTTCTAATTGTACTCTTGCTTAAATATCCGTGAAAGATGTAAATATCTGTGATTGCTTCTGCAAGTAAATAAAATGTGCATAAATAATAACTAAGAGAAATAGAAGGGTGATAATTTAACTGCTGTTTCTTTAATAACCTACAGTGCACAAGCAAAAATATTTTTGTTCCTGGGTACAACTGCTTAGTCAAATCATGGGACTTTTCTGCATTGTAAGACAAAATTGAGAGTTGTGTGGTGCTTATTCCCAAGTGGTGAGTGCAAGAGCCTCTTGTGAGAGAGGGCAAGAAGCGGGAGATGGGGGCAGGGGTTTGAAGTCCTCCGACAATGTTAAGAAAGCAAATAGGGAAGCTTTGATAAAACAAAAACTTTCACTGCTGCTTTGAGACTGTTTTGAAAAACTTTGCTGTCACCTCAATGGAATTTGAATAACGTGGAAATAGAATTTTTCAGGGTTTAATATTTCATGTGGAGTTTCATCTGTACTTCATTGTGAAGTACAGACTATAGAATCATAGAAATAGTGGAAAACATACATCTAGATTTATAGTTTTCAAAGAAAAATATTTCAAAAATTATCAAAATCATTTTAGATCAGCTGAAAACTTGCATATGCGTAAGTAAATAGCATTACTGAACTTTATATCAATGGCTTTTTTTTTTTTCGGTAGGCCTATTGTTCCCTCCTATATATATGATTAAACATGTAATCAATTACAATTTTGCCAAGTGAATATGTGTTTTACGTGCATTCTTCCAGGCAATTTAGGCAATAGTTAACATTTCTTGTTCACTTCATTGCAGGAAAATTGGGCTAAATCACTGATCTAAAAATGGTAAATGCTATGTTGGAATGAAATAGGATCTTTAAACAGCTATTTAATGAAGTAGCAAGATTATGTAATAACAACAACATTTTTGGTGAGCGTGGTGCTTTCCCAGGGGCTGTAGTACCTGTTTAGATCACTGAGTCACTGAGTGCGTTGATGCACAGTGCTGTTACCACATACCCACAGTAGCTCAGCACACTCTGCCTCTGAAAGACTTTTGCACACAAGAGTCTGATGCTTTCCAGTTCAACAAGGAACTGTGGTTTGCAACAAAAATAAAGGACTGAAACTTCAGTGGGAAAAACGTTTGACAAACAAAAGCAAAGGATTACTTTTAATAGGAATAAATAATAATAAGATACATAAACCATAAAATGTAGTTCAGTATCATTTTTGTTTTGAGCAGGACACTAGTGTCCATCTCGGATGAACAGCTTGGCCCGTATATGTCACTGGTGTAGATGTACTACCTGTTTTCTTTACCATATTCAACAAAGAAAAAATGTCTTTTAGAAAGAAATGCTGCTATTCTGAATTCCGCAGACTGACAGCCTCTACTCTGCTAGCTATCTCCAAGTAATTATCACAGTCCCACAGAGAACACATGGGATCTGTGACGCAGAAGTAGAAATGGGGAGATAAGATGATGATGTGCACTTGATTTGGTAGACTGACCTGTACAGAGTTTCTAAGAGAAGGGTCACACAGCTGTTTCTTTATAGATTGTCATATTACATCAAGTGCTGTGGCAATAACTTTTACATTTTTATCCTTCCCTTCTCATAGTACTGCTTACAGAAAATTCCAGAAGAAAACCCAACTGTTTCTCACTGGCTATACATTTGTTGTAAATCCTTATTGCACAGTGAGATTTTGTAATAATAATTATTCACCATGAGATTTTTTTCCTCATCTGTTTTTCAGTTTTCTGCATTAAACTAAACTGTGATATTACATGTCACGAATGACTGAATTCACTGACAATTTACCTCTGAAAGCAGGATAATGGGAGCTACAAATGAACTGAACAATGGCATTGTTAAAGGGAGGAAAAAAAGTATTTTATAGCATCATTTGTTTGAGATGAAAATTCTGGAACAGAAGGCGTTACACTGTAAATTAAAAAACTATTATCAGGGTAGGAACTGATATTAAACGAAGTAATTTGGTTGGTTTTTTTTTTTTTCTGTGAAGAAAGTAATCGGAAATGTATGATTTGAAGACAGCTATTAAGCAATTTCACTTACATTACAGAATGTCCCATCTTCAACTCGGAAGAACCGAAATGCATTTACTTACTGCAAATTTAATATCATAGAAAATAGTGATTAAAGGAAGGTAGTATGTGCTAATGTATGGTCATTAAGATTTATGAAAATTTAAGTAGATGGCTTCAGATTAGACAAGAGTTCTAGTTCATAAAATGTTCTTTACGCTTGTCTTTGCCATGACAATTCAGCTGATATGTCAGAACTCTGCAGTCTGTCTGAAGGGAGAAATGCACAGATGGAACTACAGTTTTGAGCTTCACCTAAATGATACACAGGTTTGACAGTGTCCTTCTGTTAGCAAACAGTGTACAAGGAAGCTTAAAAAACCCCCTGAAGTTGCTGACTACTAATGACCTTCATTTTGGAGTTCACATGTTAAATTATCTTTAAAAAAAACCAAAACGCACAAAACAAAACACCCCCCACCCCCCAACCAATAAAAGTAGCTCAGATACTTTAAAATTCCTCAGGAAACCTTTTCAATTTAAAGGTTTTACATAAGTATATCTCTACCTGCCATAAAGATAGATGGACTGTTCTAATATATTCTTTACTTACTAGTGTATTCTGTCATATTGACCTTCTGCTGTCTCGGGTCAGGCCTCCATTGGGGACTTTAATAATCTTTATTGGTGAGGGTGTTTGTATCTCCATGAGGCTAGTTTTGAGGTCAGCATTGATAAGGAAAGACTGCTGAAAGAGGAATAAAAATAATCATTTTTTCATCAAACCAACACTCTAGTGAGTATGAATAAATAGTGGCTGAACATTGTTCTACAGCTCTTTAGGAGAAGGGGAGAATAGGTGAATGAAAGAATTTGAGAGTTCTAAACTGTAGACTGTGCAATTTACTATTTCATCTACCTTTCAAATCTCGATGGAAAGGAGATTAGATAATAGCTGGGAATAGTTCTTTCTGTCCATCTTGGGACTTCCTGTCAATGCTGCAAAGAGTGCAGTCATTCCAATAAAACTGCATGTAATGGTTTTAATCTATTCTGTATGGAACTTCACTTTAAACAGATTCTCCTCTTCAAAATATTTAAATAATATTCAGGGTGTTAATCCTGATTAGGTCCCTGATTAGGAAGAACCTTTTCTTTTCAATGTAAATAGTTTTCATATCAGTGTTAGAGAAAACTATGTCACTAAATACTTACTAAAATGTATTGCATCTCTAGTTACTTTCTCAGGATTATACATTACCTGATAATTCAAAAAAAAAAAAGGTGACAGCATCCTTTTTTTTTTCTTTTTTTCCTACCACTGTGTGAGATTCAATGTCAGATGTCACAAATGCTGATGATGAGTAAGAAAACAGCAGAAAGATTATAATGAAGTGTAGGTCTGGGATTTCAAGTGAGACTGAAGGAACAAGAAGTCATAGTTATAAGCAATTGGAGATGAACTACAAAAGAGTAAATTACAAAAAAAAAAAAAAGTATTTACATTTGATAGTGGAAACAATTCATATTACAGACTTACTGATGTGGAATCAATTTCTTTAAAATAGTTTTACAATTAAAGGGTAAATTTGAAGCAAAACTATAGACTGAAGTAGTTGAGAACTCACACATCTGGATCTCAAACATGACTCCAGATGGTTGGGATATGAGTATGGCTTATCTAATGTGTATGTATGGAAAAAGTGTCTGTTTTAATAAATTGTCAAAAGACACAGCATAGTCATTGGAAGAAAAGGAAATAATGAACAGCGTTAAGAGAAACAAACATAGAAATTAAATACCTTCGATTAAGCTTTCTTCTCAATTGTTTCACGCAAGTTCTTAGTGAACTTGCCTGTTTTTTGGGCAACGCAAATTTTGCAAATAAAACTGCTTTGTGAAATTACGGGCTTAAGTAAAATGCATCCTATATTGATGGCAGAAGAATAAAAAGTGAAGGACTTCCAGGCCAGAACCTCAAACTATAAAGATCTATGTCCTTAAGCTTGATGAAGCTTCTGTACCACTGCTGTGGCTGTTTAACAACTGATTCCAGTCTGTGCCTCCCAAAAGTAACAAATATGAATTACTGCAAGGTATCCCTGCTTACTGCCAGGGCTGAAACATGAGATTTGTTACTGGAAGCACAGGCTCTAACATGCAAAGCAGAGTAGTCATTCCATTTTACACTGCAGGTAGCTGGTCAGTAAGGGGACGTGGGTCTCACTCCTACAGCAAATGATTTCGTGGCATTAAATATGTAGAAGTCTTAGTCTCGTCACTTCCACATCCTATACTCAAGACATAAACTTACCCAAAGTAAGCCTACCACCTTTTTTTCAGTGCTTAAACCAATAACGAATCTTTAACTTGTTTCTAGTTCTAGATGAGCCCTTGTGTTGTGACTAGCAATGAAACAACGTGGACTCTGGATCTAAGGGCACAGTATTTTCAGAAATGATATCATTATCGTAATCTGATAAATCTGTCTCCATAAGAATTACGGGCGGAAGAAATGCTGCTGTTCAGTGACGAATTTAGTTTGTTGACCTTAGTCTTTGTCTCTTCTGTAATTACAAGTACATTGTTTGGGCTAGAGTTGAGGAGGGATTGCTAATTGCTTCTTGGCTGAACTTTCTGCAGTTACAAGTGTTTTTGTTGAAGACTGTCCATTAAATGGTAGAAGACATTGTAGTGGATGACAAACAAGAATGTAATTCTATGGCTCTGGAGTAAGTTTTTCCAGTTGGAGTCAAATCCCAATAGGTCTTCCAGATTACTTAGCTTGCTAGAAGTGAAACCAAAAAGAAATGCATGTAGAATTTTCTTTTGCTCAAATGCAAAACAAGCAAGAGTTGGCCTGTCTATTCCAAAAGTAATGGCTATTTCCAAGAAACATGAAAACATTCTATAAACAATATATTTTGCTTTGTAATATTATTGGCAATAAATAAAAATACTCTATAAACAATTATCCTAAGCTGAAAGTACAGAGGTAAGAGATGTTCAATGAAAACATGGATTAGTGGTGCAGATTGCCCAAATAGGTATTTTGTTTTGCTAAAACAAAACTTTTGGTAAGACTTGCAAGTAATGAAAATAATATTTGTTCTCACAGTAAAAATAGTACTGCTGCGTATCACATATCCATGATAAGCTACGGAAAGGCTTTTACTCTGTACTATGCTATGTCTATTTGAGTTCACCATTTGTTTCTACAAGAATATAGGCTATGGTTCAAAATTCTTTTGAATAAATAGGATTCTATAAAATATTTAAAGGTTTTTATGCAGAATGTGGAAAAAGTAGGAAATGAATATTTTGTGAAAATTTGTATTTTAAGATAAACTTAGAATTCTTTGCAGCTGGATTTTTTTCTCAAATGAATGATTGTTTCTATGATCTTTTCACATGAATCATAGCAGTTGTCATCTGGATACACCACTTCGATGAGCTTTTGATCAGGTCTGTGAATGTTTTCAGCCTATCTTCAGTTCAGATGTCACGTATTACTAAGAACCTTGTCCAAGCAGATACTGCCACTGCATATTTGGTTAAAAAAGTGATGTTTTAAAAGGAAATATTTTTTTTTTTCCCCCGTAAAGTGATGTCTGTTTCTGTTCAGATATGTCATCTCAGTTATGCTGTGCTTACAGACAGTACAGGCAGTTTGAAGTTCACACTTACCAAATGCCTAATATTTTTCCTTTTTCATTAGTAAGAAAAAGACAGGAGCACAAAATAAGGTTAGTCTGTATTTGACAAAAATATATCGCAGGGTGTTTGTTTCATCATTTGGCTCCTTATGCTTGTAGAGTTCTGGGTTGCTGAGAGTTTGCAGAATACTTTTATCTATTAGAATTGTTATTGCCAGTGATTATCTCTGCTTTCCTAAATATTTCCCAGATCCTGGTATAATTTTGTTTGTTTTTCCGGGGAGCCTGGTTCAAGCAAACTATCAGTCTCTCAATAATTTTATATTTGATGTTTCCAATTTTCTTTTTGCTACTTACATCTTACTTTTAAAAAGAATCAGACTCTGAGACACAGTCTTGTGTTATTCTGCCAAACTTCAATTTACCATTGAATAAATGAGTACAGAATTGACTACTGTAAATGTATTGAAATTTAGCTGAGCTTTATCATGTAGAGATCTAAATTTGGGGGTCTAGAGAAGCAGGACAGGGAGAAGCATCATATATACTTCACTGTGTTTTGGCACTCTTTCCAAGGCATCTGCTTTTACCTGTTCTTTATGGAGGATATTGGTTAGATTGATCTTACGGCTTATCTTCTATGCTTGTTATTACGTTTTTATGTTTAAAAATATTTAACACAGAAACCAAAAATGTTGTGTCTTTAGTAGTCTTCTCTTTGGCAATAACTATTGGCATAAACCAAATGTGTATGTATTACATACACATAAACCCCTAGAAGAAACAAATTATTGTTCTACATCAGTAACTGGAAGCCAACTTTGAAATATGAGAAGAAATCTCTGTTACTGATGTATAGTTGTTCTCTGAAGTGTAGAAAGAAGGGAAATGAGGATGATCTCCTTTTGCTCCATATGAAAAAGGATTAAATAAAGTAGGAATCTTCAGCATGGAAAAGAACTGACTGAGGGGTCACAGAGTTTACTAAGATGTGGAACTGCTTTCCACAAGACATTAGGGATGCTGAAAGTTCCACAGAATGATGGTGGCTGGGAGAGCACTAGATGCTGGCCCCTGGTCATATGCTGTTGATCGTTGCGAGAGACAGGATAATGGTCTAGAAGGATCTTAGGGAATCACTAAAGTCATTCTCATGTTTTTAAAACAGAATCTCTAATGCAAAAAATTACTCCCCCCAAAATCACAAGTCAGGAAAAAAAAAAAAAAAAAAGCCCCAGAAACGCAGCAGCAGAAAAATTTGACACTCTTTTGGAGGTGTTACAAGATTAAGTACTATGTGGACATTATGACCCGCTTGATTTATATATTCTAGGAAACATTGGGCAGAAAAGTCACAGAGACAAATGCATTACCCTAAAAAATTTTCTGACCATTCAAAGTATTTCTGTCTTAAGAGACTGAAATGCAAGAAATCTGAAGTACATTGACTTTTGTAGGTTTTACACATCTGTGCCCCAAGCCACTCCCTTTGCTATATGAATGTAATCTCTTAAATGTATTTCTTAGGAAAATCAATGTATCTGAAAACAACCCATTTGATTATTTAATGTTACAAATCCCCAAAGATATCATTGCTGTCTGTATCATTCTAATTTTCTCTAAACACATGTTCACATGATTAACATTTTCAAGGTTGAGGTTTAATCTCATGTACACTCATTGCATACATGGACATGACCACCTGCAACTCACTGGGGAAAATGATGAGGAAGTTCTTACCAAGAAGAATATTCTTGAGAATACGATACTCTCTGTATCAAGTATCAATGAGGCTAGTCAAATAGTCAAAAGAATTCACTAATGTGTTTCATGTTCTTGCCATGATCTTTAAAAGGCAGAATTAGTGTACTTTAGAAGAGAGATTTTTCCCCACTGGGAAATGCTTATAGTTAGTCACAGGTAAGCAATTAAGGATTGCAGTAGAACACTGAAAAAAACATATTCATCATATAAACACCACATATTTATCAACATACTGCTAAATAGTTACAGATAGTTAAAGCTATCAAGTTTTACTGAATGATATTTGATAATTGAGCTAAATACAGTGAAATCAATGTGATAAAACTTCTGCCTTTCTAGAAATAACATGATTCTGTATTGCTGAAGGTTTTTCAAAATCATGCCCAGTTTTTTGATTGCTTTAGTTAGAGACAGTAAGTAATGATGCTTTTGGTTATATTCATTAACATAAATACACAGTTACTCTACTCATAAGCTACTGAAGGACAGCATTAGAACTGAAGCAATAATTTCTATAGATTTAAAAATATAAAATTACAGAATTTTGGTTGATAAAAATTCCGACAGCAGAAAATAAAATGACAAGCATGCATGTAAATACAAGAAAATTCAAAGTCTCCTGCAGTATCAAGTGCCACAGAATTCCTGAAGCAAATAAACAGTTCCATAAGATAGTAAATCCTGATCAATGTGCAGTGAGAAGTCAGACTTTTTTTTAAAATCTATTTTCAGTCTTTTTAATAATACTTATTTCTGACTTGGGAACAGAAGTTGCAATGAGCAACTGAAAGGTAACATCTGTCATCTGAGTAGGTTCTGAACCTGGAGGCTGGTCTGTTACTTGGAGAAAATAATGAACCTCTACAAGAGAGAACCAGAATTGGTTTAGATTCACCCATTTTACTCTCTCAATGGCAAATTGAGGTCTTCAGGTGGAAAACTATGCAGTGTGTTTCATGGCCCACATCTAACAAGTACCTGTTATTTCTTTAATAATTCCAGTAATCGCTTGTATATATGAATATGCATTGTGATTATTTTTGTGGTCATATTTAAGAGCAAAGATGCATTATTCTCAAAATTATTGTAAAGGTATTCAGCTCTTTGGAACAGTGGGAATGGTTTAAATTGCCTATATGTTAAACAAGAATTATAAGACAAATATGAATAATAAAATATGAAGTAGAACTATTCATTCCTACATGATCTGAAAACTTAATTGTGGAGTCTATAAGTTATCACTTCTGTATTTTATTCCTCGCTTTGCTATCAAATTGATACATAGTGCCAATAGCTGTAGAGTCTAATTCAGGAAAATGCCTAAAAGCATTTCTACATTTAATGTCATGCTAAAGCATAGTGCTAGGCTGAAGTGAAATCCAAAACTTCTTTTATGCCTGCTATACAGGTTTTTCCTATGCATATTTGGTAAGAAAGTTACCTTGAAATCATATAGTCTGAAGTTCAGAAAAAAGCTGGGCATTTGCCTCTCTAAAACTTGTTCAAGTTCTTTAAGAAAATGGATATCTACTACTACGCAGTCCCAAAGTCTGTTTCTAATTGTAATCCTAGTAATTACACAACATGAAAAATAATGGAAAAACCTTGATATCTGGGCAAAAATAATTAAAAAACATTTGTCTAACTTCTACTCTTCCATCTAGTAACTTTCTCACTTAACCTGGGAGCCGTATAATGTGGTATAGGCAAGAAGTGCTTGAATAATCCAATATAGAAAAGGTTGCAATAAGGCACATGGAAACTTCATGGAGATTCAGTGCAGCAGGCTAAAAACTTGGGATCATTCCTGCTTCCTGGCTGAGGGACAGTGGCTTATCAAAACAGTATAATGCACTCACAGGTGAACATCTGGCACTGCTCTTGGAACAGTTACCAGCTAAATGTCTTCTGGCCAGCAATGATTTATATGGCCCACTGACTATCTGACAAAGTAAGAGGTAATTTCCTGTCTGGGAGAAACATCTCTCTCCAAAAGTACACTGCTCTTGGCTGGAGCGAGATAGGTAAATCAAAGACAAAAATTTTTCTCCACTTAAAGACACTTAAATAGAAAGGCAGAATTTGGGGGAGAGTCATCTGGTTCAGGCAAGACTCAAGAGAAGAAGAAAGTGTAGTGAGCACACTCCTTGTGAAGATATTTATTTCTGTCATCCAGCATGGGGAACAGATTGCTTTTTCAAGTTCAAACTCCTCCTTTATTGGCTATCGGTAACTCAGGAACAGAAACAGCTGAAATATAATTTACCCTACAAATTAAATAATGATTCCTTTTCTTGTAGCTTAATGCTTTTGTGTACTGAGATTTCAACTTTGGTGCCCAGTGAATGAAAACTCTATCAGTATGAATTATGTCCCTTTGTAAACAAGGTTTGTCAAGACAGCCTATCTAAGTAATAGACAATATACAGCATGGAAGAGAGAGAGTACCGTTTTTACTGTGTTTAGAGGTATTCTTAAGTGTACTATGCAGTGTAACTCTTTCCTTTCTGCTCACCATTGAGACCACCCCAGATCTCAGTAACACCTCCAAAATCTTGTTACATAAAATATTTCAGCCCTAAAAAATAACAATACCTGTTTAAGGTAAAGAAGAGAGAAACTAAGCTTTCATTAATTTGTAGAGCCTCCACAATGACAGTAAATTTTGGGCAAGAAATTTAGGTAGTCAAATCATGGTACATAGAAAAGCAAACCAATTCTGCAGCTAAGCTTGTTTGACCTGGGGAAGATTCCTTTTAAATTCAGACCTATTAATTGCATGAACTTTAGCATACAAGCCAACTCCAGCCAGGTGGTGAGAGAATTTGATGTGCAACCCTAGCATTTCTTATTTACTCACTTAAAGCTTCTCACAGAAACACGTAATTATATAGTTTAACTTTTCATGGTTGTGAAGAAAAGCTTGGTAATATAATCCTAGGCCTAAAGATAAACAAGAAAGAAACCTTACCTGTGCTATTTTAAAACCAGTCTCATGATAAAAATATTTGCGGTTTTGGAAAGCTTTGGGGAAGCTGACTTGTCACTTTTGAGCGTCACATCTTAGAAACCTCTAACTACACACTTGTGACTTTCATTGCTGTAAATGTTCTGCACATCTCACCAATATAACAATGGAACACTTATTTACAGCTTAGTGCAGTATGTCTAATAAGAGAGAAAAAAATCTTAATATCACAGGAATTTATTCAAGAGTATTTTACAAGGAACTAAGTTTTTCATGAAAGGGTCCAGCTGTCTGGTCACTTATGCTTAAGCCTAATGGATATATTAATCAAGCAGCCAAGTATCTTAAACATGTCCTAATTATAAAGTAGATGATGTCTCTTGCTTGTAACTGTTTTCCTGTTAACCGTGTTTGTAATAGACTCTAAGTTTTGTTTATCAAAATGTAGGATGAATCAGACAATAATAAGGATTATTTTAAAAATGAATTGTCTACATTATAAGACTATATGGTACATGTAGGCCAACTTATTAAAAACTGAAAGAAAATATTAATCTATTGAACTGGGGAGCTATAAGTAACCCGCTATCCAGTTGCTACATTGATATGGTAGCGTCACCCCAAGAGTATTATTGCCTGTCTTCATCTGTTTTGAAGAAGGAGATTATAAAGGTAATTAAAAAAATTCTAATGATAAATTCCAGCACAATTTTTATTGTGTTCTCATAACCAAGTGCCCCCAATATCGATTTCTGTAATACAGAAAATCTGTCAGTAAGTGCAAAACATTAGCAGAATTGAGTGCAGACAGTTATAGGCAAACAAATTTCAAATTGCATTGTATTTGTAAGACAGATCATGGCAAAAGATCCGTGCATGTATTTCTTTTTCTGCTTGCCTACATATCCTTTCACCGGGAGTCAAAACAATATTGCAGTTCATGCTGTATTAGCAGTTGCAGCGTAGTTCTTGGATCATATATATTTTCCTTTCTTTCACGCCTTTTTAAAATGAGTGAGTTTAAATGATTTGAATAAAGAATACAAAGAACTTTGCAAATTAAGCAAAACAAACAAAAAAAATTACCAAGACCAGGTAATCAAAAAGCCATTTTGATGTGAAATGATAACAGCTACTTATTTGGGGTTCTACTAGATCAGCTGTCTTTAAGAGTGTACTTAGAGTTTTTAGAAATTAAATCATTTAAAATTAATAATGATATTTAGTTAACTGCATTGCAGGCATGAAAATGAGGCAGCACGTTATTTCTCAAAAAAAACCCAAATTTTTCAGCTATTCAGAGTCTTAATGCTCATATAATGCGCTAAACCCCTGTTACCTTCCATTTTATTATCTTGTAGAAAGATTGAATTGGAACATCCAGTCATAATCATTTTTCATTCAAATTGATCACAGCTTTGAAATTTGTGCTATGAAAGTAATCACATCTTAAGAAAGACAAAAAATTAGGTCATTTGAATAAAAGGGAAATTATCATATGACTAGAACACATTCATATCTCTTGCACACAGCCTTTCAGGCAAAGTTGCACATATAGCATTTTCGTATTCACTTGAATGTCTTAAGTTTTAATGAATTATGAATGATATTATAGCTGCTATTGCCTTACACAGCACTTTGAAAAATGTTTCTAATTACAGTGACCTGTGACAGTCCTCATTAGTTTGTCACTCTGAGTACTCTCTTGAAATTAGGAATGTGACAGGGTTCAAATAAATATTAGTAATGCATAATAGGAAGTATTTGTTGTTATAATGACATAAAATAATCTGTTCTAAGTGAATAATTTATTTCTGATAAAAGCACAGAAAGATTTTCTGAAAATCAAATTTCAAAAATTATGACATTGGAAAGCAGGGATCTAATAATAGAAACACTTAGGTCCAATCAGACTTTGCCTATAGCAGCCCCTAGGAGGAGTGCATAGAAAAAGAGTGATGTCAAAAGAAACTACATCCCTCATTCTGTGCGATGCTTTCTCTTCAGAGCTGGCATGAAGCAGAGCTCCTCTGTACAGCCCCAGTTAAATCAAGGGTGAGATCCCAACAGCTTGGTCCCCCAGTAAAATGAGATTACAAGATAAAGCCAAAGATAAAAGTGCAGAGGAATTTATCAAGATGTGGTAAGAAGAGCTTTATTCCCAGAGAGGTTTCAAAACTTTACTTTTTGCTAGCTAATTTTGCAACATAAAGAACAGACATAATTATAACCTATTTTGTTGCACTGTCTCACTGCGGAGCATCCTACATGGTATGCACTATTTTTCTGCAGACTTGAGGGCGCATGCTGTTGATGCTCTGAAAAATAGGTGCTAACTTTTGACAGGTTCTCATCAAAACATTTGTAGTTTTTCTGCAGCAACAAGTTATGGTAAGGCTCTCAAAACTTATATGCACATATAATGTGCCTACATACTTAAAAAAAAAATCATTTAAATATAGCCAGCTAAAAAGAAAACAGAAACCCCCAAAAATGAAAAAAAACCCCAACAGCCCAAGCCCTCCCCCCAAATTCTCAACCGTAACTAGTTCTCTGTAAAGTGTAAAAAAGAGGGGCAAATCTAGCAAAATTTTAAATTTGCAAAAATCTTTCTTTCAAAGATTTATCTGAGAATACATTTTAAAGGGAAAGAACGTCCACAGCAGAAGGAAGATTTATAATGAAGTTTTCCAGTTATTTGTTCTGTCATTCATTGGATACCTGTGATGAATGGATCCTTTTCAGCTCTTTGTTAGTAAACCATCACTAAAAGCAGTGCTTCTATTTAGGAATGTAGATGCTTACTTTGGGGTCTTTTTAATATATGTACAGTGAACTGCTCTGATTTGCTAAACATTCCGGTTTAGGATTGAGCTCAAACAAATTTTGATTTTTCCCAGTGAATTATAAAGGAAGTTTGAAGGCTAATCAGTAATATTTTTCTGCTTTCTGATAAAACGGAGGCTTTGTACTTTTATTTCTGCTTAGTAAGGGCTCTTCAATATTTTTGCAAATTTTGAGCACCACATTTTATACTGAGCATTTGGAATTAATCCAGGGAGAAGAATAAGAACTGTCAGTGAAAACATGACTTCTGAGGAAAGATTTGGAGAACTAGGTTTTGAGGAGGAGGAAAGCATGGTAACAGTCACTAATAACCTGAGAGTTTATTATATCATTTATTGTAACATTATTTTTGACAACATTATTTATAACGAGTTTATCATACTTGCCTGAGAATGAACTTTTCAAGCAATGAGAAAAGCTGCCGAGACCCAGCATGTTTACAGCCCTTTTTTGAGGGTTGAGAGATCCAAAGAACAAGTGAAGTAGTATATGAAGTGTTAGTACCGACCTGGGGAAAAAATAGCCAAACTGTTACAAAGGATAAGAGCTGAGTGAGATGCCCAGGAGATGAGAGGAGAGAGAGATGGCGCTCTTCCACATCCTTTGAGCAGCTCCTATTGCCCTGAAGGCCTCTGCTGCCCAGCTCCTTAGCAGTAAAGTGTCTCCTCCAGGGCCAGGCTGGGTAGGAGTAACCTGCAGACATGACATCGCATATTATTTGGTTGTCTTTTCTTACCTAATGGTTCTTTTGTTTTACTTTCTAGACTATTATTAAATGCTTTTAAACTAGTAGGAAGCCTTTCATTATCTCCTTGCTCTGAATTGTGAGACAGAAAAAAGGACTGATATGAACTCCATAGGAGATTTATAAATCTAGTACAAAATTAACCATTTAAGCTATGTGGCACAGCATTAAAAAAGCATGAAACTAATGGTATCTGTTTGGAATAAAAGCCAATCCAATCCCTTTGTTTATGTGCTAGTCCTAAGCAAATTTTGTTTTCTCTCTACCACTCACCTTTTCATTTAAAGAGTAATAATACTACTGTGGTAAGCCCCTTTGAGATCTAAGAAGTCACCTGTAGCTTGTCATAATTGCACACTATTCACTGCAGTCCATATCCTGACCGGGTAGAAGCTAGCATACCTTCCCTGAAGTCAGTGGATTTATACTCATGCATGCTACTTCAAGTTTCTGTCTATCAAAAATTAAAGGAAGCTGATTAGAGCTGATAAGCATTGCATTCATTCAATGTATTCATACTCAGTTACTGAATTTTAAGATAATCAAAAGGATGTGAACAAGGCATCTGTAAAACTTCAGTAAGAGATCAAGCTCTACTATATGGTAGAATAATATCAACACTTTATATTAATTTTTGTTTTTAAAAAAATGGCACCTGTTTCTAGATCAAATTATCATTCACATTTCATTTTAAATATGCTTTATTATTTAATTTTACTTTAGCTTAAAAGAATCATGTAAAGATAATCCAAAACAAAATTAAAGTGTTGCAAACTTTTTGTATTATCAATGCATAATTCAGCTGTATCCAGATATATCGTGCCATTCCTCCTGCCTTCTCATCATCGCCTTTTCTGGTTAGACAGAAAAAAAATCTGAGGATGAAATGTACTAGTGCTCCAAGTATTCCCCATTGCATGCTTGCTGAGTTGTCTAATAAGCTGACTGTCTAATGGGAGGGGGAGATCTTCAATTAAGACAACACTGTGGACAGCTATTGTGAAAGGTAAAGTTAAACCTTAAAACTGAATAGCTACGGCTTAAGCTAGTATTCAAGTCCTTATACTGATAGGTTAAGCCATTCATAAATTTCACTCACATATCAAAATAAACGTATGAGCATATTATTTTAAGGTGCTTTGGTTTATCCCATTAAAGGAATTAGAACAATGACTTTAGAACAGCTTGAACTACCTCTTCTACCTAGCCTTGACTGCTATGTTTTGAAGCTCATTAGGTCTTTTCTTCAGAACATCATTTCCTGGTTGCAACAAAACTTACTGGCATTCTTAAAATTCTCCTTCTATTATATTTATTGTTGATTTTCATTTTAGCAGCTCTTCTGTTAATTAAGTTGTACCTGCACTGCCAAATAAAATGGGCTAGGAACCAGTTACTGGCTTTAAGACCAAGTAGTATGGACATACCTACAGCCAGCTTCTTTTACTGAGTATTTCTCTTTGCTCTGATTAGAATATGCTAAAACAGAGGTAAGGGCTGTGCTAGCAGCTTAGCAGTGCCACTAATAAGAGGCCCAGAACCTGGACTTTACTGGCCTTTTATTGAGCGGTGCCCATGTGGACTTGGTTACCCTTTACCTCACAGATTTGCTCATATTTCTACCAGTAATCACTTGAAAACTTCTCAGCTGTGTCTGCTTTTCCTTTCCACCAAATACAAACCCCTTTCTTTAAAAGAGCTCTGCTCAGAGCACGACTCTTTCTTAGAAAGGCATATCATTTTGCTAAGGTCAAAAAACAGCAGAAAGGATTTTTTTCACAGTCAGTTTGGGAGTCCAGAGTTTTTTTCATTTTTCTTGTTTTATGTAGACTGACCTCGTTATTAAACAGGTTAATAAAACTCAGAAATGGGGAGGTAAGAATTGCCCTATTGATGGGTAGTATTTACTCAACAGTTTAGATTAATAGGATGTTTATCTGTCTGTTTTCCATTTCAAATTCTTACTATAAGAATTTTATATCTACAGACCTTAGAAGGGCCTTGGAGTTATTACATTTTTCCAAAACAGAAGCCTAATGGTATTATTCCATCCATCAGTGCTGCCAAAATTCACAAATTAAAAATCTTCCTGCTTGTCTCCCATGACGGCGCCAGCTCAAGATGATAAGAATCAGACTGTAGAAATAAGCCCTACTGTCATCAGTGTTTGATTTTTTTTGTCACTCTATACTGTCCTATTTCCCACATCAAAATACCAGGAATATTAAGCGTATACTAATTATGTGGAAAATGCATAATGCCACGTTGCCTTTGTGTAACATACCTTTACTTCAAACTGTGTAAAAATTCTGCTGCATTTTGATAAGGCAGTATGGTGCATCTGTTGCACAAAAGAGCCATAGGCTTCTGTCTTGTTTACTCCACACTGTCTACATGAATGGGGAAATCCTTGCAATATGGGAACATGCTGACAGATCTCACCCTGAACATCTTTCCACTATATAAATCATGTGCAACTTGGCTTGTGTTTGAGTTCAGCCATCTAGAGAATAACATCCTTTTATTTTTCAGTCTTCCACTTCAAGAAATGAAATGACAAAGAGATCAAATGCACAGGATTCTTAGCTTCCTCATGTTCCTCCCTCTCAAATCCCAAAAGCCTTTTTTCTTGCTTTCAGAACAAGAAGAAAATAGCTCTATTTTACTTAATCCCTCATGTACCTGAAGTGGTCAAGTGTAATTCACCTGAAAAATTATGAATGGGCTATTCACATCAGAAAAGAAACCTACCAAGACGTAAGGGGTATCTTGCTTAACTTCCTGCTAAGGTCAGCTTTTAGTTGACAACTTTGTGATCGCAGGTGAAAATAATACTCTGTTCTGAAAAATGTTTTATTTGTGCAGTAATGACAATTGCTTTTTACAGGGCCAACCTGAGGACAGGTTGGCATCTATAACTCTGGGAAGAGAAATCAGTATTGCAGATTGTTCTCACAATTAATAAATTATAACCTTCCTTTTAGTGTCCTACTTGTTTTGCACTTTAGATGAAGTGTGCAAAAATCACCCTTTGCAAACTTAAGCCACTGTCATATGCTACATAGATCTGAAGTTGAAGCAAACCACCTTTTGCTAGGAGCCTTTTAGAAATAAAATATGAATTAAAACAGAAATAAAATGCTCTTCTGAGAAGAGCATCTCTCATCTAGAAATGTAAATAAGAATCAGATCCTTGATATGCAGTCTGTGTCACGGATTTTCCACTAAACAGATGGTGAATAAGCTTTTCCTAGCAGGAGACACTTTCATTGAGCCTCATAGTAGAAATAAAATATTTCTTAATAAAATAAAAGATTTAACATTATAAAAAGACAGAAGCATTCTTTCTGTGTAATAATGAAAAAGAATTATTATTTTCAAAAAATATTTGAAGAAATCTCTTAGTTGAATCTCTATGTATTCTGTTGCACAGTGTTACTGGTGTGTTTTCTACTTCTCTTTGCTTTATGGCAGGATGTCTGTTACTGTATATTGGTTATTCCTGTTTCTTCACTAATAAATTAAATTTCTATTCATTCTACATCCTTATCAGTAGGTGTATGTGTATGTAGGGTGGAATTAATTTTTCCCCTTACTGGATCTTCTAGTATCACCAGTCTCTCTACCATACAAACCACTATATTTGCAAATGTGTTTGCTGAGAGGGAAACGTAGGAGGTGTGGGCTCACAGTGTGTTACAAAAAGACAAAGATACTTTTAGACATGGCTGTACAAGATCAAGACACTAATGGTCTCCAGCTGTTTGATATTGTTTCTCTGCTCAAAATTGCTGATCCAACAGCTGAATTAGCAGGAAAAAAAAGTGTGGGCTCCCCATCTACTTCAATGAAAAGTGAGGCAGCCTAATCCACCAACAAATATTATTTAAGGCTTTCCATCTCCCTGTGTGAAGAAATTAGTAAGGGAATAGGAAATGTTTCTTGTTGCTCTTCTAACAGGAAAAAATTAAGATGACTAAAAGAAAAGCAGGTATTTTATTTGAGAGAGCTTGTTTTGTTTCTTTTTATGCCCAGTTTTATGTGGTAATATTTCAGAGGGGTTAAGTGCATAACTAATTTCAAGCAACCAAATTATGAATTTCCAGGCCACTGACATATAATTGCAGTTTGCTCTTTGAACGTTGTATGATCAAGGATTAACATGTGTGACTGGAAATACATTTTCATTCTCCGAAGTGTAATCAATGATCCTCAACTTTTTCTTCAAATCAGAAAACCTGTGCAAATTCTAAACGCTGTGTGGAAGTGCTGGTCAGCATTTGCATTCTGTGAATTTCATAAATAAACATAAATCAGTAAGAATGCGTAAAATCAATTAACTAAACAAACCATGCATAGCACTCCAAAGATGTAATTCTAAGTGCTGCAAATGCAGTCATCTGCATCTCCAGTTATGTTTACCAAGATAAGGAAAGTTATTTATACGTTTTAACATGCAAGGTATTTGCCAAAGAGTAAATTTAAGTTTCTGTTGAAATTAATAAGAGAATTCTGGTTCATAATCACTCATGTATGTTTTGATTAGTGAGAAGTCCAACATTTCCTGGTACTAACATCTACAGAAATGCATAGTTCAAACTTTCAAATGCAATTAGAGAAATTTAATTGGGGAAACACGTATAACATTAATTGAATTTTCTGTATGCATTATCTGGTTTCCATAAACAGAAACAGTAAAACTGTCTGTTCAAAGACCATTTTAAATTTTTGCATACATTCAATAGCAATATCTATTCAAAAGCTATACAAATGTAGGGAAAGAAAAGTAAAACATAAGAAGGCTTACAAAGGAGTAAATACTTCATTGTGGTTTTTTGGTTTGCTGAAAAGAAGAGCCATACATTGATTTCAAAGCATGATACCCTCTTACTGTATCTAGTGGTGTTCTTTGGATTTGATTCACCGTTGTCCTGCATCTTAAATGAAAATTTGTGGTGCAACTGCATATAAATAGTACTTTACATCTGTTTAACACTAATGTAAATGATTAACCAGTTGTTTGTTTAAACGCAGGTTGCAGATACTCTGTCAGTCTGGACTTGAGGACATGAGGAGATGATAATTTTTTGACTTAGGTGCTGGAGTTGCTAGTGATTGTGACATATGCTCCTGATGACCTGAGAGGGAAAAAGTGAAGTGTCCGTCTCATGTGGCTTCAAATTCTGGTGACGTTCTTTCATTTGGCCCTGCCTTTGTGAGCTGGTAAAGTAACTGCTGTGAGAAAGCAGCAGTTGTCTGTGTGTGTGTCGTCCATGCGTGCCTGCAACAGAAATTACCCAGCAGCTGGGGCAGCCCTAGGCTTACCGTGCTTCAGGGTAATGGTGCAATCAGACCGCAGCCAAGGCTGCCCACCATTTTGTTGCAGTACCACGGTGGTGACGGCAGCCGAGAAGAGTGGTGTCCCGCCGGGGAACCAGGGAGAAGCTGCAGTCCTGTGCAGCATCTGGGGACCTCAGCTGAGGAAGGCTGCCTAGCCTGCCCTCAGGAGGTCTGGGCCTCATGGCACCCCATAGAAACAAAGTAATAACTATTCAGGCTAGTTAAACCTCCTTTTTGAAGATTCTTGTCAGTAGCTCATGATAGTGTTACAAAAGGAATGATTTCTCAAAATCTAGACAGTGTAGTTTCACTGAACCCTCTATGCATAGCAAAGCTATAATTTGCCTTAGCTCTTTCAGAGATAAAGATGAGGACATATGGAGATTCAAAGAAAGACCATTTCAAAATGGAAGTTACTGTCAACAAGACAAAGACATTAAATGGCTATCTTTATAGTTTTAACCTTTTTCTTCCCCTAAAAAATTCCTAACTCCTTCTAAGGAAATACTCTTTACAGTAGGACTTCTAGAATCTTTCATGTTTTTCTTATTTGACCATTTATTCTCTACCAGAGAACTGAAAACAAGGAGTCACTATAAGGCATATCTTTATTTTTTAAGTATTAAAAATAGGCAAGGGTGTAGTGACAGGGAGAACTCTATTCCTTAGGTGATTCAGTGTATTTTAGTAACAGTTCATTGCCAATGTAATTTTCAGCCAGTATTTTCAAACATTTTAGTACAAATCTTTCAGATATTTCTAAAGTGGTCTAATTATGTTTACATCAAAACTTTGTGCAGGTTGAGATGTCAGAAATTAAATGTATTTCTTAAATCTTTTTTTCAAAATCAAATCTCTAATAGTCTTCTGTTGGTGAAGCAGTATACAGATGATGCAAACCCTCTCTGAATAACTGTAAAATGGTCAGAATGACAATTTAATTAGGAAAGGGACCCAGCATAATTCCAAACTAATAGAAGTATAAATATTCAGAATTCTAGGAACAGCACAGAAATCCATGTGTCAATGTAATCTTAATTTCCCTAGACATCAAGGTTTAAAATAATTTAGAGCCTACAGTAAAATTCAATTTTGAGAATTACCTTAGAATCCTTCTTGCATGCGTTCAAACCGATATTGCTTTGGTTGAAATTTTTGTTTATTTTTATAGGCACACTGAAAAATTATTTATGTTTCTATAAATGCTATGCTTTATAGGTAATGAAGATATGCCATACAAGTATAAAGAGAAGTCTTAATATATATACAGTAAGGTAATTTACTTAACAGAAAATGTTTCAACATAAGGCCATAAGAGTAAAGACTTGAGGTTTGTTTGTTTGTTTGTTTTAAAGTCACAAACCTAACTTATAGGACTAGAAGCACTTACAGTTAATAGATTTTAAGATTAGAAAAGTACATCTCCATCATCTACTCACACTCCCCAGTACTGATGTGGATAAAATTTCTTGTTCATGTATATGACAATCCTCAAGTATGCACTTCTTTCTTTTATTATTATTATTATTATAATTAGATAATATATCATGCCCACAACAGAGTAATATTGTAGGAGAATAGAGTAGGTAGAGGTATAAGAAAATAACTCATTCACTGATTTTTGTTAGGTTTTGTTTTAAACAGTAAATCTGCAGTAAATTAGAGCCTAGCACTGGTATTATGAGCTCTTTGCTGTTTTGCCTTGAATTTGGAAATCCAAATAAAGGAGCATTTTAATTAGTTTTGTAGTCTATACTTAAACACAGTAATTATTATTGTTGTTGTTAGCCTTCAGTATAGTCCTTGTGACAGCGCAGGCAAGGCCTGTGGAACAAAAAGAAATATCACTGTTGTCTTGACAATTGAGTATCCTTGTGCGTTAGAAACAAAGGGCATTTCAATTAATGGTAAGGAATCAATGTTGGGGAAAGTCTACATTTTTTTTTTTTTTCCTTCATGGGGAAAGGAGTGTTAAGTGTTTACATCTACTTTTCTACTGCTTGTGCTTTGTTCATACACCTCTCAGAAGGAAGTTAGCAAAGTGTGCCACACGTACTTTATCAAGGAATGTTTTAAAACAGGTTTCTAATACATGTAGGACATTTTAGTGGGCTTTGGGGGGAGTTGGTTTGAGAGAGTTGTGGCTTGTGTGGAAGGAGGTGTTTCACATAATGACATTTTTCTTTAAAGTATTACGTTTTTTTTGACTTGATTCACTAGGCACTTTTCCTTAATAGGAAAGAGATTTCTAACATTATAAAAAGGATGTCTTGACTTGGAATATTTCACACAGATATTTGGGAGGGGGGAGGAGGAGGGGCTGCACAGTGAAAAATAAAATATGTTTTAAAAGAAAAATAAAACAGTCAACTAGTCAACACAGTGCAAGTGAAACACCAAACAAATTAAATTATGTATATATATGAAAGAATCATGCCTTTTTATTTTTGTGAGTGCCTTTTTAAAGGATTCACTCATACGTTCTTAGGGGCTGGTTTACCATTGCTCTGATTAATCATATGCGTGGACAAATAGCATGCACAAACCACAACTCTTCTGTTTTGGTTTATATGGACTCTCCAATACTTATGTTTGTTGGGAATTACTTTAAACATTTTCTTCAACTGTTCGTTTTTTCTGTATCAGACATCCTGCTGTTCTGTATCAGACACCATTTCTCAATTTTAAATAAATAGGTGCATGACAGAATGCAGTATAAAGATCATCCAATTTGATCAGGCATTGCAGTTCTCTCCTCTGTTGCTACATATCTAAAGCGCGGTATGCTATTAGTATTAAACAGCCATAGTGTTAGACCCTTTATTAATAAATAGCTACATATCAGTAAATAATTACTTCAGTCAGAAAGAGCTCAGTCAGAGCTTCAGTCAGAATCAATGACAGTTTTTTCTTGTACTTATTTTTAAAAAGTCTTATTATGTGTTTTGTAAATGGGAACTTTCTTGAGCAAGCTTGCTTACTTGATTACTGTAAGTGGTTTAGGTGGCTATTTCAAAAGCACTGTAAATGCCGAGTGTATTACCCTTAATCTGTGGAGTTAATCCTCATAATTCTGGAATTTCATTAAAGTCTTGATCTTGAAGAGACTCCAGTCAGACAGGCTACTTGTGTCCCTGAAACCTGAGCAAGCTATTTAACGTGTTTTCCCACCAAATATGGGTTCATTTTGCTGATCCACACAGAGATGAGCCAAGCCTAAAGTTTTGGGCCTCTAGAGTAACAGTCTGAACCACTCTTTATGCTCGCTGTTATTATACATGGGGCATGAGAGTAATAAAGGGGTTTGTATCCTCTTTCTACGTAACTGTAGATATGACCGAAAAAGATTGTAACATTTTGAATCTTTTCCTTCTCACATTAAATTAGGAGAGTAATAATCATCTAATTCGGGAAAAATCTTTGACTGTGAGGAATCCATCAGAGGTGTGAAGTAAGTGTGCTAAGAAGGTAACCATCAGTGTGACTAAGCACTATTCACCCTGCAGTTCTTTCAACTTGCTGTATGTGACAGGTCTGTATTATTTCTGGAATTCACGCAGGCATCTTATATGAATGCTGGGGGCAATCAGGGTCCTCATACTAAAAGAAGAACACAATCTACTGGTTGCATCTTGCCCTCTGCTTAAGAGGTCTGAAACAATAATTCCCTAATTACTCAGTACTCCCACTAATGCCAGCTAGAATTATTATTCTCTGTCTCATGTATTTATCACATGATTACAGTACACAGTGAATGATCATAATTTGCCAGCAGTAACAATGTAGTCAAGCCAGATACCCTTTATGAATGTGCTGCATCTTACAAACTGAATATCCTTGTATCATTTTCTCTCTATTAATATTCTCTGTAAAAAAAAATAATCTATCCTACTGTTTCAAATTGTAATTATTAGGAAATAATTGGCCTGAATAATGCATGAACTTATTAGCTGTAAATGGTAAAAGACACAGGATGCGTAGTTACGGTTTTCCAGAAATGTGTTTAACTTAAGGTTTAGATAGAAATGATGTTGCTTGTTTTGTTTTGATTCTGGCATCAAAAATTCATTTATTATTGAGCTTTGTTTGACATTCCTTCAGGTTCAAACTTCTTGGGATTCTGAATATAATCACAGCAGATATGTGTACATCTCTTATTGCTTGGCTGAGCACCGAAGACTTAGAAGCAGCCCTAGAGGAAAAAATGCACTCCCTTGATGCATTCTTTAAAATCATTAATGCTTTCTGGCTGCAGCATGGAAGCGGGTCGTGCTAGCAGACCAATGTAATTAACCTTCTTTATAAATTAAATGTGCAAATGTGTTATGTAGTGCACAGAATTTGGATAGAATTATTTCTACTTCAGTGTAGCTTTAGTTGGGAAAAAATAATTTTCTAACAGCTGCTCTGTGGCTTGGGAATTTGAAACAGCTTTTACTCTCCTTAAACCAGCTATCAAGTACCTGGGGCTAAGAATGGCTAAATGTGAAATGTAGTCATATATTATTATATACAGGATCAATATATCAAAAGGCCATCTAAGCTCTTTGAGAAAAGAAGGATTTGCCATTTTTTTCTGTAAACCACAAAAGAAGCGTAGCTGGAAATACTTATTTTTCTCATCACTTAGAGTTTTGCAGACAAGCTTCTGTGTAATGCAAAGATGGCAAAAGAATAAATAAATTATTCTTATAGCCATCATTAATTGGGAAGGCTCTTTAGCAATTGTGGAAGGGGAAAAAAATCTTGCATAATCCATAAAGGTAAAATATGCCATGAAAATAAAATAAAATTAATAGCTTATATGAAAGGTGAGAGTTTGCTAACCATTTGTACATAAATTTGTGAAAAGCATTCCCTTTTCTTCCTTTCTTTAAGGACAAGGGTGAGCACACTCATATCTTTTGGAGAGAAAAGAGTTATTTCTTTTATTAAAGAAATGTGGCTGTTCCTTTGTCTTACCTATTTATTCGAAGCACAGAAACATGATGAAAAGGCAACAGATTGAAATTCAAGGAGCTTTATTAAAGAAATAACACACAGTGCTAGCTATAGATGCCATTAGACTGCTTGTGTACCAAGAAACTGCATGTCCTGAAGGCATGCTAAAACTCTCAAAGCAATGAACTCTGATCTGAAAGATCCCTACAGGTTCTGTAGGTGGTTTTACCTGAAGGGACACATAGGACCCAAAAGATGGGGAGGAGTTTCTGGGAAACAGAAACTCATTTATAAAATGCCAAAAATTACTCCAAAATAACTGGATATGCTTGTTTTCACTTACATTGTCCTGAGGTGGGGGCTGGCCAGGCTCCCATATGGGATCATTTGTAGTTCAGCCTGCATGTAAGTTGCATGAAAGCTTTCTTGTTTGCAAAGAAAAAAAGAAATAATTTGAGGAGTTTGTTGCAGAAGCAAAAGTACAGCTGGAAGTGTGGCAACATAAATAGTTGCAACTGATAACCAAGTAGGAAATCAGTGTAGCTGATGGTGTGAAAATTCATATGGCAGCATTTTGACTGACTCCTATGGAAATCAACAATGTGACATGAAAAATCATTAATTATTGCTTTATTATAATAGGAAATAAACACTATTTTCTTGAAAAAAATCCCTCCAAGAGGCTTGTTTAATTTGATATGTTAAATGAAAACTCTCGTGGGTTTTTATAAAAGAAACAAGTAAAGTGCACGCTTAAAGGGAAATCATATAAATACTTCCATCATTGAATGTAGAGGTAAAAATTTCCCCTAAAAACAGTCATGCAGTAATTTTTTACTTTGTGGGGCATGCTAAAAACAGGGGAAGGTTTTCAGGAGAGAAAGTACTAAGTGCTGGATACCATACCGTTTTAAGATCAGTTTGTATTTTTCTTCCCCTCTTACTAAAAGTTTAAAAATTTTCTTATTTTTTCTTTTCACTTTTCTTTCTTTTCCTTCCTATAGATTTGTTCTGCTGTGTGTCTGTTGCTCTTTAGAAGTTAGTGATCTTTTCTCATCTATACTCGTATACATTTTACAAACTAATTACCTATATTGTGGGACATGGAATTTACTGTTTCTTGATTTACGACTAACATCAGAAAACACATACAGCTTGCCAAAACAGAGGATGAAACGTGAGTTATGTTATGAATCAAAAGTTGATTGATATCGACAGCAAGTTTAAGAATAAATACTCAGGTTTGTTGTTTTTATACAACAATAGTCTTAGCGTTTTGTTAAAGAATAAATTAACTGAAAACTAATTCCAAAGAAGTCCAATTAGCCTGCTGCATTTTTAAAATAAATCCTAATACTACACTAATCTGTATTGCTGTATTATTTCTTATGGAATTGTCTTAGTAGTTTCTGAAATGAAGAAATAAGGAAAAAGTAGAAAACCCCGACCCTCTTGTCCCTATGAATCAGCAAATCAATATTTTGGAATTAATAATTTTGTAAGAATCCAGCATAAAATAGTACTCTCAAAGTTGTCCTATTTTATGTTACAAACACCTAATTCATGACTGATGTGGAGGCACAACTTTTATCTATATGTCTTCTATATAGTCAGTCATGGTGGGGCATGGGATTGGTATTTACATGCCTGAATTTTTCTCCTGCATTCATAAAGCAAATAAGATGTAAGGAAGTGTTTTCAATGGAAAATATTCTCCTCCCCATCTGCTTAGGGCCAGCTCTTTTCCCTAGAACTTCAGTTTCTAGGCTTAACACTTTAGTCATGATGTGTTAACTGTGGATTCAAATATATGAATCTTCGTCTTGACTAGTTTTTATAGGAAGCCTGGACAACACAGATGTATCTGATCATCCATTCAGGAGAATTAAAAGGGGTCAAGTATGATGGTAGGCATTGGCTACAGAAACTGGCTTACTTAAAAGTTGGCCTACTATGCCAATAATGATTTTTTCATTACATGGTGAACAGCACTGCAAAATAAAGAATGATATTTTGGTCACTGTATGTGTGTGCAAGCAGGATGTTATCACTGTTGAATGTTACAGGCAAAAGACAGATCAAGAAAAATCAAGGGACTGCATGCTTATTGCTTTTATCCTTGCAGGGAAGCAAATATACTAATAAAGTATATTTGGCTTCTTAGAAGGGCGATTTAGCATAGGCAGAACACCTGTGTCTAGTTGCATCTGCTATCTCTGACACACATACCTGTATTCATCTATGTGCGTTTATACCACTTTGATACTGTTGAGCTACCTACAGTATCTTGAACAACACTTCATCATGCCATCAGGATAGGAAATACACCCAAACTAACCGTGATTAAGATGTGTCAATATTTGAATGATAAATGTCATAGGAATTGCAAATTATTACCCCCTGAGGTACTCATCTACTGTCTCAGCGTGATTTCAGGGAGCTCTGAGCCTCTGTTTATGCTGTCTTTTGGATCAGCTAGTCTATATCAATTCAAAAGGTCTGTATCAACTGTGATCCCATGATACCTTTTGTAAATAGGATCACTAACCCCAATATGCTGCCCAAATAACAAGTTCTAATAACAGTCAGTCAAGCCAAATTCCCCCTATATTCCAATGTCAGGTATAACATTCTTCACTTCTTCCTGTGCTGTTTTGCTCTTAAACCTCATGAAAATGAAAGCATTCAGGACTCTAAGAAATCGAACCTTATTCCAAGCATAGTTTTTCCTACTTTTCCCTGTTCTTCCAAGAGGTGTTGCAAAAGCTAACTTGAAGCTCACTGCAGACTGGTTTGCTATATGCCTAGACTCAGACTTCAAAATCATTAAGTTACTTAGCCCTCTTATCCATCACAATTAGAGTTAGACACCCAAATATCTTCATGTCTAGACATATTGATGGGAGATATAGTCACTATTCTCTCGTGGAAGATTATAGTTAATAATTAGGATTAAGGCATTGGCATGCATATCAGAAATCACTGCAGCCAAAGAACTCCTTTATCATCTGAATTTGCAGTAGATGCATAGATAACTCATCAGTAGCTGTGTTTGCTTCTATAAACTGCTTCCTTTTCTTAAAATGAGGCGAGTAGGACACAGCAGCTAATAATAAATGTCACTCTCACAGCAGAGCAGCAGAGATCCTTTCCATTTCTGACTGTAAAGGTGGAAAAGCAGCTGAAAACAATAGCTCAGTCAGGCTAAATGGAAAATTAGCAGGTATAGTTCTGAGTTTTGAGCATATCTGGATGTTGGAATACCCATTCTGCATTTGTGCATTAGTATGTATATTAACATAAGGGCGTCTCTCTCCTTCCCAGAATCGCAGATGCATTACTTCCTTTCTGCATTCCTCTCTGTACGGCTTTGCATCATAGATTTTAATAAAATCACACAGTTTAAGGGCCAAGATCCAGATCAGTTCCTGCTCACTTGGAAAGCAGGTAGTCTGAGACCATTTAGAAATCCATCACAGAAAAAATATCCTTCTTTGAAAAGCAACAATTGAGATTTAGCTTCCTGAGCTAATCCGGAGGCAGAAAATCTGTGAGGGAGTTGACAAGAAGAAAGAATGGGGCAGTTTAGATGTTGCAGGGCTTCCACCACTCCACAGACTCTTTAGAACATCCCTGAGACTGGAGGCAAGGACAAGAGAAGGCTGAGAAAAGTGGCCAGTGGTATAAGCAGATTAAGAGACGCCTAGTAAAAACAGACATCAACATACCGTGAGAACAAGCATGACTCCTAGTTGCAAAATGTAAGGTAAGAAATGATCCTGTGCATGTGTGACATGAAGCAGGCCATGGGATGATTAAAATGGTAATCAGATCTTGTAAGCAGGAGTGAAGAGCTCTGTAGAAAAGGAAATAAATTTACAGTGAGTTTGTAAAATTTTCAGTGTTCTTAATGTTTGTTAAAAATATGTTTCAATTATAGCATGGTTTATTGTCAATATCTTGTTGTAGGATTTCTCTGGAGTACTCTACTACTCTCTGAGTTAAACATATTAAATTTTCAGTGTTTGGTGCCAGCACATGGTATAACAGCTGCTTTGAAAGGTATCATTGCCGTATATACAATCTGAACCAATAAGTTGTACGTAGTTTTGGTTTTTGTTTGTTTTTTGTTGTTGGTGGTTTTTTTTTAAAATTTATTTTATTAATTAATTTATTTTAAAAAGGAAAAAAGCTTCCTGGTGTTGGTGGAAATTTCTTAGCCTTTCTGGACAGGTCTTTAGTACATCTGGCCAAGTGTTTCTGCATGTACTGTGGCTCATGCTCTAATTCATTCCTGTGTGAAGGACTTTCAGTAATCATAGTGCTTCATGACTTGTTTCTCCTTCATTTTTTTCAGGATGACACATTCTTATTTTGTTTTGCCTGGGTTCTGTCTTTGATAGTGATGTGATTCTAAATTAGTCTCTGGCCTGATTTAGAAGTATCTGTTTCTGAGTTCTTCAGTTTTTACTTAATGCATGCTGTATGAAATACTGGACTATAACAGGGACAGTATAATGGTATATTACTGGCTTTTCTTAAACCTTACACAGTTACATCTTATAACTGTACTTTCTGTGTAAAAGGAAGCTGAATTCCAGTAGAATGTATTATATCAAAGTTCATTAGCATTTTTGCTCTTTCAACATTTCCTTTTTGTTATCCATTTTAATCACCAACCTTCATGTTCTTGATTTGATTACCTCAAAAAACAAAGCCACTTTTAAAATTGTCATGTCTGTAATGGAAACTGGCATTCGTGAATAAATATTCATAAAATGTTTTTGCATACAATGTACTAAATATAAACAAAATGTAATGGTAGTCTGAACTGTCAAAGAATGAACTACATAAGGGGTTGTATTTTGAGAAGAAATCCAGGCCATTCAGTGATTCAGATATTAACAGCTCCAACAGTAAACAAGCAGTACCATGTTTATTGTCTTTATAAAATTGCGAAATTCATTAGATTAAAAGCTGGTGTTATCTATGAAACTCTTAAATGTTTACTAAAACACTGCCTTTATGGATATTGCACATCTGTGTTAAAAAAAGAAAACAAGCACTGGTGTCATCGTGACAGAATAGGTAGCTGGGAAACAAAAATACCAAGCAGTACTGTTTTTAAATATGACCTTATTCACAGTTACCAAGTTTAGCAATCTATAAAAGGTTTATATCATAGCAATACCCTAAACGCTTTTGTTATATTCTGCCATATTCTTCTACAAAAAGTTATGTTATATTCCCCTCATATATTGCCCCCCAAATTTCAATTAAAACCATCTATAACAAAAGATCTTCACGCATAATAGAGGCAAAATAACATTTAATGGAGTGTATAGTACAAATACAAATCATGAAAAAAGTATGAGCTTTGTTTATATTTGGGCGCCTTGAGATGTTAAAATAATTTCTATTTAATATGTATAACTTTTTAAAATACCGCAATGAACATTTAGGGGGAAAACATCTTGGTATCATTAGCTGTTCTTGAAAGAAAAAATATTCTTTTAGGCGCATGATTCATATCTATGAGTACCTTGAAATTGGAGGGAGGTGGGCATATTTATTAGGATAACAATGAAACTCCTGATTTTCTTCAGTGCTTTGAAGAACTGGCAAGCAATATGGTAATAGGGAGAACAAAGTTTTTACTTCATACTTGTTTGCAGCTATAACTCTTTTGTGAGATATAATGAGGTAGAATAAAAAGGAAAACAGCTGCTGATACTTTAATAACCTGTCCTGTAGGACAGCTGGAATTTCAGAGCTTTAGGTCTGTATATTATGCAAAGCGTGAAATTTATGAAGAATCTGCCTTTCTGCCCTATTCTTTTATTCCTGTATTTTTTTCTTCTTATATTATCTTCCTGTACCTTTCCAATCAGGCACAATCCATGTGAAAGATTGGAAATTATCCTCCCTCCCTTAAATAGAATATTATGTAGTATGCTGTTGTGCTAGTCATAAAGTCCTTTGCTTAGACTGTCATCTACAGAGGTTTGTGTAGCTTTTGAAGTTCTCTTAGATGTGGAAATGCTTCACATATCCTGCATACTTCAGGTAAAAGCATTGTATTTCCACTCCCTTCTCAGCATTTATTATCATTTCATACTTGCAGAGTAAATATCTCCACAATCTACCAGGAAATCTTTAGCTGCAGGTATGTCAGTCAAAACCAAGAAAATAAAAACTGTAGTAGAAAAGGTTTGTTTAACTATATTGGTGTTCCTTTGATACTCTTCAAGACCTTTAACGTGTGGCCAAATTAGCATCAACAGAAGTGGCTCTGGAGTGCATTCTGCATTTTCTCCATGAATGTGATTATGGATGTCATTTGACATGTGAACTCAAAACAGTGAAACGATTCTATGTTCTTATATTTCTTTAAGAAGTAAAATCAGTCTAATGAAAAATTAAAAGGCAGGGGAGTCGTTACAAACAGGTTGTTTGGGGTTGTCCTTTGAAACAAGAGTTGGGAAAGCAGATTGGCACAGAGCACAAATACATTAGTCCCAATGTCATTTTGGGGGTAGTCTTTTCATTGTTTGTAAAAGGATGCCTTGTTTGATAGCATGGGTAAAGACACAGTCTTGCTTATGGCAGACAGTTGCTTCTCTAAAGCCCATCAGTACAAATAGCCACAAGAGCCAGTGCTGCAGTCAAATAAAAAAGAAAAAAAAAGAAAAAGAAAAAATGGAAGTGGAATGGAGAAGAAAATGTGTGATCGCTTACCTGGGATTGCCAGGTAAGATTGACCTGGACACATCTTTTTACAGCACAACCCCCGACAACCAATCTCTACAGCTTCCCCCTCATTTCGACATAGGTCTCAGAGCAGAGTTGCAGGGAAGATCCAATGTTATCATTTCCAAAATCTGCTACAGTATAAACCCAGTTTGATAAATCTTAAGAATTCATTCTGGTTTTGATGTAAAGCACACATCCAGGGAATTCAGAGTGCACTAGTGAGTCCTTAGAATGTCGAAGCAAGTTTTACAGGAGAAAAGAAAGGTTCTAAAAAAAAGTGAAACAAAACTTTTAATTTCAACTGCCTTTTGTGTTGTATATATTATCTTATTTTGTATCTGCATAGCAAGGTTTACATCTGACAAATATTAATGTAACAAAATGAAGAAAGGAAAAACTAAAGAGAGAAGCCTGTTTGGGGTACTTTGGATGGGCAGAGTTGACTGAGTTCCTCACTTGATTTCTTTCTCCACTATTATATCTGCTGTTTGAGCTTCCGCGTATCCTTGGGCTTTTAGAGATTCAGTTTATTCAATAAAATAAATACTAAGATGCATTTCTAACTATGAAAATTACGAGGATGTAAGCGTATATTCACAGCAGTGAAGAGAGAGATACTTAAAGGGACAAAGCATTAGAAGTTGCAGGAGCTTTATAACAAAAATTGACATGTGCTAGTTGCAGTCCTGATGTTATCTTGCCTTTTCAAATTCAAGTGGAGAAGGCAACTGTAATAAATTTTGAGAACAAGTTCATTCTTACACACAGATGACATTGTTTTCCTGTAGTAAATATGAACTTACTAAACAAGATGATTTCAAAATTAATACAAGATGATGTTGCAGATATAATCTTTAATAGAATAAAAAGAGATTAAATATTTTGCTGAGAATCTGAGAATGCTCTAGGGACAATTTCTGTCATTATGCTGCACACACAAAAAATAGCTGGCAGAATGTAATAGGGTTATTTTTCATTTTGTAAACAACACATTAGATCTTGTGTCATTTAAGAAAAAGTACATTGTCATATAATGCTGTAAATATTGCATGGTGTTATTCTGATCCAATGTGACAATGTAGATGCTATGAAAAGGAACAAGAAAAATTGCCTTTTTAAGCACTTTTAATCTTTCTGCTTTTGAAATTTTTAATATTTAAAGCAAGATAAAGCCATTTTCTCATCCTTTAATCAACTGTGTAGCTTTGAATATTTGTTTTTGGTTTTTTTCCGGATTTACACTTCTACAATTTTGCTATTGTTTTAGGTTGTCCACTGATTCTGCAGCTACTTGTGCAATAATAGAAAAGAGCTTTTTTCCTTAAAAAAACCCAACTAATCCTTCATCTGGGTCTGAGATTGTCTCTTTAGGTGGTATTTCATTCCTTCTGCTCTCATGAACATCCCTTGAGCTGGATTATGAAAAACACCTTGTTAAACTAGCAAGGCTTTTTATAACGAAGGTAATTTTATTCATAACAAGAAGAGAAAGATTCTGTTTAATACATCCAACTTTTTTTAGTCAAAGATCAGGTTTAAAATATCTATCAGATTTAACCTCTCTCTGAGGTTAAAAGTGTCTATCAGTCTCTTTATCAATGTAAATAATTCTCCTTGCCAATATAATCAAGTTTATTTGTACCAAATCAGAGACATTCAACAGATATAAACAGTGTTATTCCATTATCAGTTTATAAATGTTGAGACTCTCTGATTGTCTGTTAAGAATATACTTGTAAGTGTGCAGCTTATACTCGCTTTTGTCTCTTACGCAGATACTTACATGTATGGGTATGGTCTCATTTACAGTACAAGTACCTTTTTTAATATTTTGCTGTGGGGCACATAGATATATGAGGTGATATAAACATTTTTGCATTAAATTTTGCTTCTATTCTCCACCCCATAAGCACCTGAATGTTTGTATGCATGTGCACACACGTTACAGATATCTTTTCTTTTCTCACAAGGAATTAGATAACATATTGTTGTTTTGAAGTTGTACTTGCAATTTATAATCAGTCAAGAAATAGTAGTCCACTACTCTGTGTTAAACCATTAACGTTATATCATTACATCAACAACAGTTCTATTTTTAATAGCAGATATTCGAGTAGACTTGAACATTTTTTCATTTTAATATCTTTTTTTTCCCCTGAGTTAATGAAATATTTTGCACACAATCTTCTAATTTAACAAAATAATCTAGCTATGGAATAATTTCATACATATAACTTTTTAGAGTTTACCAAGACTTTCGTAATAAATTCAAGGTAATGTATAAATCACTTTCACAAGAATGTGTGTACAGCATTTTATTTTTACACCTAAAAATATTTTATGTGCCCTCTACTAGCTGTTTTGGTTTTTTTCATGCTTCTTCACACCAAATTGTATTGCAGATTGACAGAAAACCTCTAATCAATTTTGTATATAACCAGCCATTCTTTTTACTGTGTTATGTATATTATACACCTGAATTTAAATAATAGTCAAGAATAGCATCAGATGATAACGATGTCTGCTCGTCCTTAGTTATTACTTTACTTTCAGAGGCAAAGGAGAAACAGATGTTTGGATTTCTGGTATTGACTCATTTAATTGGAAAATTGGAAAAGTACCTTAGAGTTCACATTTTTTCTGTACACAAAATAGCTTTAAAATGTCTTCATAAAATGCCAAAAGATCCTAAGTCTCCTCTTGTTTCTATGGCAACCTGACTGTGCTATAGTAGTAGGCTAGAGATCCTCTGAAGCTGCCAGTGACTTTATTGAATATTTTGATTTAAGCAGGGAGGATGACACTGATTTTTACCAGATGAGCTCTCGGACCATTGTTTTAGTCTTTGGTTTTAAATATGTTGCTTTGTATCACCTTGGCTATTTCAGTATGAAACATCAAGAAAGAGAAAATACAAAATTAATAAGGTTCAGCTCATGATACTTTATGCGTAGAAAAAGTAGTGTTTTCAACTGTTTTTAACGAACAGAAAATTAGTTGCCCAGATACTAATAGCTGTGCATTTCTTCACGTTAGCAAAATACTTGTCTAAAAGATACAGCTAGTTTTAATTAAATTTAATTTTACGAGGAAATTCATAAAATTCATAAAATTCTTCAAGGAGAACCATTACCTGCAGGCAAATTTGGCAATAAAAGGTTTTTTACTTCTTTTAGTATAGCTTTACTCCAAAACGGGGTTTTTTGTTGTTTGGTTGGGTTTTTTTCCTGTTTTTTTTGTGTTGTTTTTGTTTGTTTGGGTTTTTTTAATATCTTCCTTTTATGAACACTCTGCCTCAGTCAAAGAGGTTAATATTACTAGGCAATGGTGAATCTGCAGTCTGAATGAAGAAGGCAATGGAAGAAAGAGATATTGGGAAGCTGTATAGCTGCCAGGCCTCTAATGATAGCATTGTTTTTATCAGAAGCATAGTTTGAAGACTCGGGACAGTTGAATGATGGCACAGCACCATGTCAGCTAAACATTTGTTCTTTATATTAAATGTTTCAAAATTGAATAAAGAGTGAACTTGATGGATAGTTCCATTGGATTTACTGTCACTTTCACTCATTTTGAATTGGGCTCCAACAGTAAATCATCCCTGTTACATTTTTTCCCCCCACTGTCAGTGCAGAAGTGAACAGACTGTGAAATGTTTGTGTTTCATTCCCTCTATTGACACATTTTTGAGACGTAGTAATACCAATAATATACTGCAACTTAAATGTGTACATGACACATGCAGAGAGAGAAACAGATCCACAGTAGGTGAAACATGAAAAGACTTTATTGCATTTACAGCTGAGTGTTCTCAGGACATAAGTCCTTACAAAGCAGCAAATTTTCCCAAATTATAAGAACCTGAAAAGCCTAGCTCCTTTACCAGGAACAGAAGAGTATTGCTATTCTGTTTTTTTGTTTTGCTTCCCTCTCACAAACTGAGTTTCATTTTTGCTAGATTGGCTTGGGTGAATCTATATTCACACTAGGTCATTACAAACTGGACCTCATTTCATTAAAATGAAAAAAAAAATGCTTGGAAAATATTGGAGATTTCTGTTACCAGTTCAGCAGGCCTGGTTCTGATGAATAGCATTTCTATTTTAGAAGGTAAATTAAAGGCTTAGCTCTAGACAGGTAGCCATAGTACTTGTACATATGCTAGGTAATTAAAATGTACTGAAGTTTGCTGTTAGGAATATCACATGAAGGACGTAGGGTTATAATCTGGTATACAGGCTACTTGAATCATAAAAGGTTGTAAACAAGCAATTTTAAAAAAATATTGGTATTATGTGTAGTTTCATGACCTATATTCATTTTCTTGAATGTAGCTACTCAACATAATTTTTGTTGTTCCACATTAATCAAAATATGCCTGCAGTTAAATTGGTGAAGTGTGCAAATAAATGTTCATATGAGTAAGGGTGTTAGTTACTGTTTTCAGTCTCTCAATCCATTGAGAACAGGTAGTTTTATCTATGATAATGGGTTGCAGAGCGTACCGAATTCACTCTCGAATTCACACTGAGTTATGGGAGCAGAGACAAGGAAATAACATTTTATTAAGACAATAAATGTAGACAGTGGCAGAAGTTAAATATTTAGAGCTCTGGCCTAGTCCCAAAAAGCATCTCCATGTTGCTAATGGCTAGCTAATTCAGTACTTTGTCTGCGCTGCCAAAGAATGACAATTCAAGGGAAAATTAAAATAAGAACAAGCTCATCCACTTATGTAAAGATGATTTGACCAAAGAATGGCTGAATAGAAATATTTTCCTAGTTCATTAGAAATAAGAATAAAGGTATCTGACAGAGTTGGAATCCCCATACAATCTGTGCAACATCAAGAGAATGGAATTAAATAGTTCAGACCATGGATCTCTCAAATCTAACGGTCCTTCAGATTAATCAGAAATTCATAGAATCAGAGGCCCAAATTTCTACAGAATACTTTCATTTTCATTCTCCAGACCAGTCCTACTCTCTCTCTTTGACTTCACAAACACATCAAGATGCTCTTAAGAGCTCAAGAAAACCGGAGCAGTACTATTGCTCCAGACAGAGTGTTCATTGCTGGCGGGTAGCAGCTTTTCAGGGTTTTAGAGATGCTCTTCCCAAAGAAGGATGGAGCAGCTTTATTCTTTCAGGGTACAGCCTAAGCATATTTGTGTATTGTTTTTACTTATTGTCAGTAAAGCAAAGGTGTCAATGTACAGGTCAGTACAAAATTCTCTGTTTTCAGGGAGTAATTTTGTCTTGGAATTAATTGTAATCAGAGCTTGCTTAAGTAGGAAATATTCTTTCTTCCCAGAGTGCCGATCCTTTATTAAAGAAATGCTGGCAGCTATCTCTTCTAGAAATGGAAACTCGGATGTTAAGGAAAATAACTTGATTTGCATTAAGTAGTGCCATCTTTTGAAACATACCACAACAATATAAACTGACATCGTGATTGTTGATAATTCAGAGTGGCATCAGGGAAGAACATGTGGAAGTCTACAGTAAAAATGTCAACCAAAATTTTAATATTAAAAGATGAAAGCGAAGTTACTCAGTTGTTGATCCTGCAAAAGCTATAAGCTTCATAATATGCACAGTGAGCTATGCATACAAAAACATCTGCAGGATTTGGGCCTGCCAGGTGTAAATCAAGGCAGTCAGCATTGGGTATTGCCAGCTATAGGTATAATTCACCATGTGGGGAACCATATAATTGACAAGGTACAACACAGTACTATTACTTGTGAAACAAATTTAGTTGTCAAAATGAAAGTTCTCTGAGATAAAATATAAAATAATAGTGGTAAAAGATTTTCCATAGGATTTTCAAATGTAACACGCATGTTGCTACTTTCTCTCAGACACTTAGATAAAGTCAGGAGGGGAAAAAAATCCCAAAACATACCATTCCTCTAATTTTTCTCAATGTTCCAAAGAGTTCAGATCAATTCAAATCCTCTTTCTTAGGAACAGGGCAAACATCTCTCACCAAACTGCATTTAGATTCATCATACTAAACAAGATTAGGCATATAAAAATAAGTTTTCATGTGACTTCCAACATACTAAGCGACCCATACAGTCAAGCTTACCACAGCCTAGAACACTTCATGATGATAAAACTAGGAAAAAGATAAGATAAGGAAAGAAGAAATACCATAAATAGTCCAGGAACTAGTAATGGAAATGGGCATACATGCATAAAATTGTTCAAGGATCAATTTGGATTTGTAGAACTGGGGATACATCTTTTGGAGAGTAACGTTTTTGCTTATTTCTTTAATAATCCAGTCACTCTGGAGTGAGCTGTGTCTCAGGACTTTGTTTTCTGGATCTGCTGACATCAAAGATAATGCCAAATGTTTAAATTGCATGAACACTGGATGGGGAAAGCAGTTTGTAGGATATCCAACATAGTCGGGAAAGGTGAATCTTGGCTTTTTAAAGTTAATGGCAGAGCTTCCAGTGGTTTCAGCTAAAGTACAATTTCACCTTTGACTTTTCTGCAGCCTTCACCAAAAAAAAAAAAAATAAAAAAAATCCAACATCATTGTTTTTGTCTCTTAAAAGAACCAGCAGAAATCTTAGTTTCCTTCCTATGTTTTCTCAAGAGGCAGAATGGAAAATTCAGTTATACTTGAAAGGCTTTTTTTTATTCCAGGGAAGGAAAAAGATGGGATAGATATTTTCCAAGAGCAGTGAGGAGCAATGAATGTCCAAGCCTCAAAACACTATAATAAAATGTGTGTGTGGGGGGGGTTTGTTTGTGGGTTTGCGTTTTGTTTTTTCTTTTTTTTAAATTGGCTTTTTGATAAGGTCATCTTTTCAGCAGGATCAGAGAAGACAAGCAAGACAGAACTTTATTCACAGATTAAAAATACAGCTGCAAAAATTTGATAGTTTTAAATCGTCTTTTAAAGGATGAAACAGATAAGACTTAAATTCTGTGGTTATACTGAAATTCATGGAAAGGGCTTTCTTTAATTGTCTGAAATGATGAAACAGGGATTGCTGACACTGACAATAGATTCTATTTTCCTCCAGATATAAATGTGGCTCATTTCTGCCCATTTGGCTTTTTTTCAATCTTTATTGCAGAATAACTCAGTCATTTTAAAAACACTGAAGCACCTGTTAAATTAATCTAAACCATCTGAATGTTGTTTTGTTGAACTGGGGTTCTAAGCATGCAAGCACCATCTTTGAGGGCGAGGCAGTGTAGTCTTTTTAGCTTATGCAGCCATGCTATTCCTGCTAAAATTACCAGCAATTCATTTTAAGGAAAACAATGTTTTTGTGTTATATGGACATAAGTCATCTCAGGAGTGGAGCTCTGCATCAGGAGGAAGCTGCTATTGGGTGGCCTTTACTTTCAGTTATTTATTTGAAGTTTACCTGGTCTGGATTTGTAACAAGGCCCTGAAGATATGACAATATGTCAAGAGGAGTTTTACAGCTCTCAGCGGGGTAAGCAAAGTTATTATAAGATATAAGAGGGTTATATTGTAAGAATTATAACAGCCCTATAAGCTGTCACTGTTCCTCATGTCCTGAGTCCTTCCTTGGTGGCAGCTACTACAGCAGGGCCAGCTATGCATGAGGCTGTGCAAGTGAGATCAGCTGCTTGGACATCACCTTTCTTGAACAGCTGGTGTGCGTTGCCACTGGGAGAAGACATAATCTAAGTGGGTAACAGGGCCATAGCTGTCCTTTATTGAGACAGTTTTCCTGCCTGATTTTTCTGTTCCAAAAGCCTGTTCCTGCCATAATGATCACACACTGTTCCAGGAACTGCTAGCACTATGCATTGGCATAAACGGAGTAAAAGAGTAGTAATATTAGTGTACAAATACTTTTAATAATGCATTTTTAAAGCCATCCTTTAAACTTTTGTATTCTTAGGAACACATCATTTTATAAAGTATGTATATATTTAGTGATTTCTAAGATGATTTCATGATTTTGGGAGTTTAATTATTTTTGTCATGTGGGAACATACAAGAGTGGGTGAACCTAGTAATGCATGTTTTCCTCAGTCACGAAGCTTAGCTAAAGAATGCAATTGCAGTACACATTGCCATGAGCATACTAAAGTGGAGCTAGGGTAGCATGGTTAATAGCAGTAGTAAAGGTGTTACTGATCAAGCTTCAGGCTGGTGGCTTGGGATGCTTGGTTTTGTCTAGGTTGTATGGGGATGTATCTACTTGATTTTGTTATTACCTGTGCTAGCTAAACGAATGCTAGCACGAGTCTGCCTGCTTGCCCTATATTTGTTGTATGATTATAGCTTAAGATATAGAAACTTGTTTATAGTCCTAGAAAGGCAAAACTCAAACATGCAATAAAGTAAAAGAAGAAAATTGAATCCTACAGAGTAAAGATACACAGAAGCAATTTTGCAAGTTAGTTATAAGGAATAATACCTGTCATTACAGACCAGCAAACATCTTATTTTAGCTTTTTTCCACCTGTTCATTTGGCATTTACGCTGGTTTCGCTTTCACTTACTACACTGGCAATGTCTGGGCTCAGTGTTCCAAGGCTGCCTTTTCACTTCATTTTCTCAAATGACCCAATTGTAAGTTTTCTTTTCATGGCTTTTAAACTTCTCTTAATGGGAGAAAAAAACCCCCAACCGATCAAACAAATAAAAAACCAAAACACACCCTTAAAAACATCTTGTTAACAGGCTGATGTGATGAATACACAGTGGTACAAAAATGTTTACAAAAATCTGCATATTATAAAATGAACATTCTTGAGCTTCTGTTCAAACCAAAGCAATTTTGCATTGTGATCGTACTTAGAGAGGCAGTAGAATAAAAAAATACTGAATGAAGTATTTAATAGAAGGCTTGGGCAACGATGTTGCGAACACTCATAGGCATGCTTGGATTTAGGGAACTGAATGATCCAATTGATGTCAATGTGTCATGAAACTGTACCTTCAAGAGCGTGATCATAAGGTCTTTAGAAGTCAATATAAGGGAAAAAAAGGCCAAGAAGGGACAATCCAACTTTCAGAGAAGTCACAGAATGAAGCCTTTAACTTTTACCAATTTTTTTTGTTAACAGATGAAAATAAATTATAAAGTTGATGGATTTTCTTACAGGCAGCTACTGACAAACCCTATCTCCAGATCTGGCCTACAGTCAACAACATTGTTCCTATTTCACTATTGTGTGAGATAGGGACTATTCCCCTATTGTCCCATTATGTAACAGTTAATATTTTTTAACCTGTAACTCCGATTTATACATTATACCTATGTGTACCATATTTTATTTTAAAATATACATTACCTAAACATTTATACTCCTCTCTAGATAGTAGGTGTATTTTACCAGCAGCATTACACTATCTGGCCTTTGCAGATTCTCCAGAGAATTTTGTAATATTCACAGGTGTCAGTTTTTTAGGCTATCTGATATTTTACAGTGTCTGATCACCATTTAACACATACTTTAAAACAACAGTTAAAGCTTTGATTTTTGCTCTTCAGATAAAGAGCAGCTGTATTTTTAATTGATATGGGCCATTATCTCCTGAGTTGCAAGGAAAAGCACGTATATTACATGGCATACAACTAGATTGTAAGGTGAATTTAAATGGCACCCCCTCTGAAGAAATACCTTTGATTTCACACATTTGACACAATATAATCATATAAGATATCTGAGTCCAGGGCAAGTCTTAATTTTGAAATTTAAATCTACAAAGTTTAGTGTGAAACACTCCTGCTATTCTTTATTCCAAAGAAAGCTATCTTAGTAGAGCAAAGTAAAATGAAACATGCGAATTACTTCCTTTTTTAATACCACACATAAGTCATATTTGAGATAGATTGCTGAACAACATAATTGAATTGGAGAGCTCTGGAGGATTCATAAAAGAAATGCACGGGAAATTCCACAGTTACATCAGATATATAACATTTGCATAAACCTGCGCACTTGGGATCATGCACTGCTTGAAATTAAGAATACCTTTCTCCTAAGCTCATTATTTCATAGCTGATAGTTCAGAAGTAAAAATATGTTTCATCTTCAAGAGCTGACTTTTCAAATGTACTAAAGTTGTTGGTTTACTAATATAATCTAGTACAATCCTTCCTATTATTCACCCAAATAATAAGTTTACAGGAATAAGGACTAAGATGTAGAGGGAGATTTGAAACTGAAAGCTGTGAAGCTAAAAAACCTGTCATCTTGGATCTGAATACAACAGTGGTGAAATTCTGATTCTTTGACATAAATTCCAGAATTCTTTTATATGAGTAGGACCAGGAGATTTTCATGAACTCTGTGATTGGGTTCATAATTTTACAGACCATTTCAATTCTTCCATCTTTATTATAGTATTTGTATTGCAAATAATAGAAGTACTAAAAAAACCAAACTCCTGACCCCTTAACTGAGACTAAAGGTTGTAATGAATTTAGGTTAGGATTGCAAGAATGTTTCCACATCAAAAAAACTCAAGATACTGACATGTTGGGCATGTTGTGTATGGAGCCATGGCTTTATGAAGCTCTAGTAATTTTTTAAGAATTGTTTGTCTACTTTATTGATTTAAAACTGGAGATAATGTAGTTTGCCCATCAAAATGGGGATTCAGCTAGCTTATTATCCTCTGTGAGAAACCCATGGTGCATTGCTTTTTAAAATAGCTGGTTTAAATAACATTGTCAAATCCTATAAAACAAATGGTTTAAGAGAAATTTTCTATATATGAACGGTTTCATATAATACCATTTCTTATACTGTGTTCCATATATTAGCATTCTATAAGCTTATGCAGCTTTTTATAAACAGCCTTAGCATGTAGAACCAAAATCTAAACACTCTGCTCAGCATTCTTTCTGCCAAAATGAAGCCATTACGAGTTGAACTTCTGCATTTACTGTGGCATTTTCAGTTCAAAGGTTATTATTTCTTTGGTAATTGAGTTTTACTGGTTTTGCATGATTTGCATTAATTACAGTAATTAATGGTAATATTACTCTGCTAAGCATATCTTCTCTGTCGTGTACCCAAAAGCTGAGGTAGTAACAATTCATTGTGAGTATTGGAGAGGACAGATAATATAATATGAATAGCATATAAAAACTGCTCTTAAGTTTGTCAGTGACAAATTTTAACGGGGACAAATAATTAGAGCTGCTATTGCAGCAAAAAGGGCTTTACCATTCCGTTTGCTTCTGCCTTCCACATTGAAAAATAATTGAATTTTTTCATAAACCATAATACTTTGGCTGCCCAAGATCTATACTGAATACTGATACATAGAGCTAGAATTGGAGAGACATAATGTGTTTTCCATGTATTTTTTCTCCTCAGTGTGTTCATGGAGGCTTAAGAAAGTAGTAGATAATGCAGTTATAAGCATGGCTTACCCAACATCTTGTTGGATTGGCATGTAGCAATAAAGGTGGCATGTATGCATTGACATGTCTTCATCCTTATTTACGTGTACCAAGCCTACCATACCTAAGTATTTCCAAAGTAATAAACCCTCTGACAGCACAGTCTTATCAAAATGCTCTTGTATGTGGTCAGATGGAAGTTGTTTCTTAAAATCCAGCAAACCTTTTGAACATATCCACACAGCAAAGATGCCACTTCAGTATAGTCAGATTCACACCTGAATACATATTTACTTTTGTGTTTTGCTGTCTAAGGCATCTTTTAATTCCTCCCATTTGCAATTTCATAACATGAAAAGAGAGAGAATAATTGGGATATTTAGGTGCTGATGGTTTGTACTAGGAACCTGAGAGGGCAAAGGAATGTTGAAAAAAATTGAAAACTGAACATGAAGAAAAACAGAATATAAATGAAGTGGCTGAGGGAATAGGGAAAGAGTGCAGGATCTGTGCAGCTGGTCTGAGTGAGTAATAGTAATTACAGTAAAGGAGACAGGTAATGAGGTAAATCAGAGCCTTATAGACAAAGAGTCAAGATTTTAAGCATGTAATGAAAATTGAAGTCACCCATACAAGTCCAGAGCTTTTTTTTCTTTTTTAAGTCAGTTAATATTCTTTGACCGTGTTTTTGGAGCCCATGGATCCAGAGATGGTATGAAATGCCATTAATTCAAAGAATTCTTTGTTAAGTCTTCTCCACAGCTTCTCTAAAATTTGCTAAGTTTAGCAGCACGGTAGACTGCGCCAGGGGAATTTAGGTCTATTGATTTTATTTTTCTGTTACTTTTCTGTTATGAAGTCATAATATTATCTTGTTAACTGTGGTTCATTTCCTTGGTTTTCCTATGGGTTCCTTCTGCTGCTTTAAATATTTAAAACAAACACACTACCTTGGACATATTTGATATGATTGTTTTATTCCTTTCAGGAGAAAAACTATTGTGTGTAAAAATTTTGTGAAGCTGGGTCTGGCAACTAGAGCCAAGCATGATGGTAGCAGGTGCTCTACAAGCTTTTCCATACAGCTCTGCCAACAGAGCTTGCTTCAGTCCAGCCAAGCTCTTGTCATCTCATTACTGGTTCTCTCCTGGGCAGCCTGACAATTGGGCCAGCTTTCTTTTATGTTGATAAAGAGCAAATTGGACTAGATTGGAACTAGTTAACTCATTTCACTTCTGAAACACATTCACCTGGATTCTTAAAGGGTATTGGGCCTGAGGGAAGCAGTAGGCCTTAAATGCCCTGACCAGCCTCACCTGTCCCCACCCTGCCACCTTCCATACACCCTGCCACCTTCCATACACCCTGCCTTTCAGCTAGGGTATCCATCTGAGCTCAGGTATGGAGCCCTGGTGCTTCCCTGGTCTGTGTCATAGGTGTGTCTGTCTCCTGTATGGATTGCAGACCTACATTGCAGCCTTGTCCCTATCCCTGCCTCCTACTGCTTCTAGCTGGGCTCCCTGGACAGCCCTGGTCTATCCCCTCGCTGTGTCTGGGACTGCCTGCCATGCTCAGGCTCTGTGGGATGGTGCCAGTTGGTGAGGGCACAGCCTGTGCTGGAGTCACCCTGGGCTCCTGCTCATCCTCCTTCATGGAGCTGCCCTGCTTCTGATGCTCCTTGAGAAGTATGTCTTTACAGAGTCCAAAATTTTGCTGGTAGTATACAGAAAGCTCAGAAGTGCTAGAGAACTTACAGTCGTCACTGTGATCTAGAAAAGTGGAAGAAACTTTCTACAGATAGATAATTGCAGCATTTAATTTAATTTGTCATCACTTAGGTAATTTTGAATACATAAGCTTAAGTGACCAGCTCAGAATCATGAGAGCGCCCTGTGGCTCAGGGCAGAAATTCAACCCTAATCCCCTTGTTCCCCGTCTGCTCAATTTGTGAAATGGATTCTTATGAGAAAACAGGCAATTAAAAGTTGTTAGTGTTGATTTTATAGATGGTACTGAGAACTCATGCAATATCTGTCTAGTTCAAGTTATCTGTATTCACGTCTACTGAGAAAACAGGTGTTGTAATGCAAGAAGGAAAAGCATTTCTATTATACTTGGTCATATGGTTCAGTGCCTTTAATGTAAAGTAAACTCACCTAGTCTTTTCTCCTCAAACCCTTGTGAAATCTAAAAAAATCAACTGTTAGAAGAAAAAATATCTTAAGGCTTCATTGTTAAGATAAGCTTCCATTTGTCTTTTGGCTGCAAAAGGACATAAGCTCTGATATACATTCACGCTCTCTGTCTCCTCTTTCTCCAGCAATATTTGCTTCCTGCAGCATGCTTCCTTTAAACTTGGTATATTTTGTGCTTGGCTATTAATTATACCCTCAAGAAATTAAAAGCCTTGGAATCTAAATATGCAGGTTTTGCTTAGTCTTACAAAAGTTCACGTGCTCAAGAAGGGAATCAAAGATTAGGGCAGTACTTCACAGCTAATAGTTTTGGCATTGCCACTTATGTCTACTTAGTCTCACCTTTTGATACGAATATGGTTAGTCCTTACAACAAAAAGAAAACAGCGAAATAAAACTAATCTCTGTGTTTACATGGTGTTCCTGTATCCTTTCTCTCAACATCACTGGAGAGACCGGTGCTTCACAAACTGAATTCACTTTCATTCTCTGTAAAGTTGTACATTATTTGTCTAAGAAAACACATGTGAAAATCTCAAATGGTAGCAATTTCACACCTGCTATCCCAGACCAAAGTTTGTTAATTAGCACAAAAACAATGTTTCCAAATTCAAGTGTTCAGAAGTGCACTGTGCAGGGTGTCTAGCAGGTGTTCATCACAGGAGGTGCCTTAATGATATTTCTTAACTAGGTTCTTTTAAACCATTATATTTTGAAATCTCTTACCATTATTAATTTCATTTCTGACAGTACAGTTTACTATAGTTCCTATGAACCAGTGCCAAAATAGATGTAAATGCACTCAAATCTTTTTGTCTTAATTCACTCTTGAAGATTTCATTTTTAATCAGAACTAGCCTTCGTAAACCTTATTTATCTTCCATTTCTTTCCTCAGAGGCCTCATCTGAGGTCCACTGAACTCAAAAGGAACTGTTTCACTGAATTGTAAAGGCTCTGAATCAGCTTTCAAATGCTACTTTTAATGTGCAAAACCAAATAAACATTAGTACTTTTTCCTTTTTTTTTTTAAACAGCCCTGCAGTTGCTTTGAATGTGCATTCACTGAGACCATACAGTGCCTTGTTAAATTCAGTTATATGTTGAGTAATTGAAGACAATTATTTTTATCAGGTCAGAAAATAACCTTCAGTGGATCTCTGCTGTTCTATGTTGAACTGCTGAAAGTTAAATACAGTGACTTGGGTATTTTAGTAGCATTTCACTGTAGCGTAAACAAGAGTAAAAGTGTCTTTCAGTAGGAGGTTTTTTGTTTTCTTTTTTAAAAAAACCCAACCCTTGGAGTTGCTTATAGACTCTGGGGGGAAAAAAACTGCACTTGTAACAGCTTAAAAACCATTGCACTATAGTACAATCCCTGTTGCTGCATAGTGGATCTGCAGTTGTCTTTTGTGCCAGAAATAGTTAACTTGGAACAGCTGTCATGCTAGAACCATGCTTACATAGAGAAAGCCCTACATGTAAAAGTATGAATAAATAAGATATGGTGCATTTGCAAATACTATTATCCCAAATTTATGTCAGAAAAATCCAATTCACGTCCAATTCATAACACTTTTGCACGGTCCCAACAACTAGGATGTGGCTAGCTTGGGCAGTCATTCTTTATACACCCTTTATCCAAATCATTTTTTCAGGTCTGCTTCCATTACGTGGGAACGCAATGCCCTACATGTTCAAGAGGATTCTACAGCACACACAAAAAGACTGGGGGGGAGACACAGAACAAGCAGTGAAAAGCCATTCGGAACAAAACTCGGCAAGCTTAATGTGAGATGTGAATAGTTTGCCTCCCTTTTGTGTCCAAAAAGAATATAATTACTAGTTCAGTTAGAAGCCTGCTGACACTTAATTGCCTACTCACAAAGTAATGGTTAGTATCACGTACTGCTACTTACCTGACACCTGCATCTCTTGCTGGAAGAAAATGGAAAAATAAATTTAAAACATCTAGAGCGACTGCTGAAGTCATAGTAACAAAGAATGTGCCTTTAAAGGTCTCTGCTGAGTTCACTGGCATGCTTGAAAAGGAAGAATACTGCATACATTTACAACATTATTTGATCTGCGTTTCAAGGGCAGAACTACCTATCATCTGTTATTTACGCTGAGATCAAATGTTCAGTGTGGCTGGTAACAGTAGCAGGCAGAGACCATTTTTAGTGTAAAGAACATTTTTCTTTCTTTTTCTCTCTTTTTTTTTTTTTTAACTGTTGAGTTTTGGAAAAAAGACAGTAGGGGTTGGAGGGTGAAGAAGATGATGATGACCATTCTATCAACTGTTTAACATGGATTGAAACCTAAAGCTTCTTTGTTTAACTAAAAAAAATTATTTTGCTAGTCTGATGCGGGGGGGGGGAGGCAGGTGGAGAATCTTGGAAATGCCAATTGCATATGAATGCCAATGGATATCTTGCTGCTAGCCCTTCTGCAAAATATAATATGCACTCTGGATTATCCACAATGAAGTGCAAGTGGAATAATTTAAAATTATTAATCAATCACCTATCAAGTGAGGTCTTGCTCTGCTTCATTCTCTTGTTTTGAGCTCCTTCATAATGTTAGAGGAGTCTATTCTATATCAAGTACTAAACTTTAAATTGGAAGACAGTTTATTGAGTAATTATTAACAGATTGTTATTAGAATTCATTGATTTGAGGATTCCAGGTCTATTTCAGACTGGAATTTTCAACTGAATTGGAAAAGGAATACCTAGTTCGTATAAGTTGACATAAACATTTGTACATTAATGCCATTTATGCATGATGAATATTGACCAGCCCACTGTCTCTTTATTTGCTCTGTTATTTTACATAGCATATCTGTGAAGCGTTGCCAGAAAAAGAATGGACTTGTTTCTAGCCTGCTGACAAGATTTGGGTTTTGCTGTTTTGAGAGGTTACTGAACCAGGATTATTTTTTTTTTTTAAATAAATTGATTTCTATTAGAAGAGCTTACGTAACCAAAAACATTACTAAAGATAAATCTTTCCTCTGTAAAGATAAGCTGATTGCCTCTGAGGTTTAGGAAGCAAATCCTCCTGTTTTAAAATGAAATTATGGAAAGAGCAGTGCTGGCTTTCTCATGTGGGGCTTGTCTTGTCTTGCTTTTGTGGGGCTGATGGTCCCTGATCCTGGCTGGTGGTGCTTCCCAGATGGTGTCCATGTAGATACGAATCAAATGCTTTTGCTTGCTGCTTTATCTGGTGGTATCTTCAGGTTTGGAGATGCATGTCTTCCTGGTTCTCTATGTTTCCCTTTCATGTATACAGAAAGAAGTAACGAGTGTTTTGGGGTCTGCTTGACAAAGTCCAATACACGTCACATTCTGGGATGAAACTGTAGGATGTATAGAACACTTAGAGTGTGTCTGTACAGCTATTTGATTTGAATTCAGAATTTTAGGGATCCATAAAGGAGAATCAGAAATGCTTTGTAGAGACAGCCTTGCATCTTATGATCCTTCATGTGTGCAGGCTGGATTTGAAGTTGGTTTAATGTGCAATAGAGAGCAAGAGGAAAACCTGACCTAGTTACAGAACAAAGAAGAAATTTTAAAAAAGTTTCATGATGCTTCCTGGCTCTAATGCTTACATTTAAGGGTGTGACTTGCCTGAAGCAATTAGTTTTAACAGGCTAGAATCCAGAATGATACTGCCAGCCAGATACAGGTGGTTATTTGTAACCCTGAAAATTAGGCAATCAGAAAATCTTATGAGTAAGCCTAATGGTGTAAATTACTTCTTTCAGAGTAGGTCCATGAAACTTGGCAAATCAGAAAGAGGGAAGATCAAAACAAGCAAAGAAAGCATGCTGCTTGTCAGAGATTCAGAAAAATGCATTTTATCCCTCCCCATCTTAATCCATGATATTCTTGTCAAATACTATTTTTTCTCATCATTTGTTACTTTTTCCTTATCCTAAGCTCATCTGCCTTTCACGTTCTTCAGTATAATATTACTTTCTGCATTGTTTTGATCTTGTGAGGAAGGCCAAGAACTTCTATGTGTGAATGACTTCAGACATGTAGAAGAAATGCTTTTCATGTTATAAAAAGCTGTAAGAGGATATACCGGGGGTGGAACAGACTATTGATTTCCTTTAAATCTTCCACTGAAATGAACCACTCTTAAAAAATGACATAGTCATGTGTGTACCCAGATCCATTAGCACTGGTGCTTAGCTCAGGTTGGAAGCAAACCCATTTTACATAAAGCAAGTTACTAGCAAGCTTTGTCACTATTGACTGGATCTTTTAAGGGGAATCTATGCCAAATTTTACCATGTAAGGTAGCAGAAGAATGCAGAAACGGCATTAGAAATGCCATTTCCCATCAGAAGATAAAGGCTCTGCAGAATCACTAGCCTCAATACTGTAAAAGGAATAGAAGGGTAAATTCTTCACTGTGCTTAAATGACAGTTGTGAAAACCTACCAGATTCTGACATCCTCTATTTTTGAAGCTTGCATTTTCTGACTTAACCTCTTTCCTGACAACCACACAGCATCATTTTAAAATGCATATAGACAAATATTAACTTTGCAGTCCATGTTCAAAATAAAAGCTACTGATCTATACTACTTTTACTCAGGTAAGAAAAACAAGTCAACTTCCTCCTTTGTAAAATTCTCCAGTCTAAATGTTATCTTTTTAGCTTATTCTAGTTTCTTCAACAGCCAGCTGAAGAAAAAAATTAAACTATTTCAAGTAAAGGATCATTCTTCTCTGATCCAAAGCCTTTAGCACTTCACTATCTTGATTATATTTGCCTTTTTTAAAGGTGCATCTCATTAATGGTTCATAATCTTCACATGGTGACCTGGTCACTCAAAGACATCTTTCTCCTTTGTTCTTTCAGATTACAAAGTTTTGGGATTATTGCTAAGCTTTTGTCACAACATGTTTTTTTATCAGTTGTTGTTATTAATTTTGTTGTTAGTATGTGACCTCATTTTGCACTATTGAATTTCATTTGTTATCTTTAGTCTAGCTGCCAAGGTCATCCAGTTCTTGCCATGTGATATCATTATGATGTTTTATATCGAGCTTGTCTTTTCCTATCTTGAGCAACATAGGCAAATGGCTCTTGGGGACAGCTGCCTTACTTTAGGTAAACCTTTTGCTTGCTGTGACTCACAGGTGGTCCTGGCTTGGGGTAGGGATGGCTTACGAGTGCAAGTTACTTCCTTCTCTTTTGTTTTGAGTTACAGTGTGTATTTTTCTGCAGGAACTGAAGATAGAAGCTGATGTTCTGGGTTATTGTATAGAAATCAGAATTTAATGGAGATAAATGCAAAAGAATGAATTCTTAGAAAAATCAGAAAAAGGAGGAAGTGCTAGAATACAATGACTACATAAACCCTTGACAACACTAAGCAGCAAAAGCCCTTAAGGTGTCGGCACTTCACAGAAGGAACAGGATATTGGCATGAATCCCAGATGCATAAAAGCAAAATTAAAGAAATTACAAGGTACTGGTTGGATCTCAGCAAGAGCCTTGCATGCACTAATAGCCGTGTGAGAAAAGCTGTAATTGCTCATGGCAGGATGAAAAACTATCTAACCAGTATGCTATTTGGCTCAAAGACTTAAATTATGAGCAGTGTAGAAGTTGAGCTTTTTCTTGGAAGTAATGGGGGGTGGGGAAAGCCGTGGAATTTGTCCACCTAACTAGAGTTTTATAATGATCAGTGGGGTTCCAATAAAATTCATCCAAGTAAACTCTTTGTATTTGTAAGAAATGAGTAAGATGACAAGATACAAAGCTACACACATTCAGACACACGTAATTAAAAAAAAAAAATCCTTCACCAATAAAGAAGCAAAAGTGATGTGGAATTGTTTAATCTTAGTATATCAGTTGCACCTGTATGCTGTGGAATTCCGCTCCCTTACCAAGGGCTCAAATGTTGGCAGTGAGTTATTGAAGTATGTTTGAGAATCTGGGCTTCCATTCTTCAGATTCATAGGAATTAATTGTCTATAATAAAATCTACATTTTCAGGTGTGTGACATTTAAAGACATACATTTCCACTAACTGCAGTATCCAATCTAGTTTTAAATTAGCTAGTGAAATTCAGCAACACTTAATTCTGGATGAGGGAGCTTGATGCCTCCTATTGGGATATCTGCTCAGAATCTGAATGAAGGCAGGTGGCTGGTCTGCATGGAGGGATATGCTACAGGGACTACAGTGTATGCTGTAAATGAACCTGTTGATTAAGCTAGTCCTGGGGTTTACTTGAAGTGTAGTCCTCACAGTGAACTCTAATATGGTAACTTTCTTGGCTTTTCTAAAAATCCGAGATTTGAGAGCATGTGGGCTACCTCTAAATACTAAAAGCATGAAAGGTCAGGGATCAGTTCCTAGCTCTCAAGCCTTGTAGCACAAGACTGGGTTGTGTCTTCGCTGTTCGGTGTTGGTTTCTTCTAGGCTGTGTACACATAGTGTAGCACTTGTCTTTTTAGTGTCCTTGGGATATAGACCATCCTGAGGCAGTTGCTTTTATTGTGTGTTTGCAGTTCAAAGTCCCTGAAATAATGAAGACATTATTTCCATGTATAAGGACACCTGTAGCACAAGGTGTCTTTCGGGCATGATCCCAAGGTTGTGTTAAATAGCTGTGGGGTATGCTATGGGGGCATCTAAGCATGTGTTGGAAGAAGCTCACACAGGTCAACAAGGGGAAGTGCAAAGTTCTCCACCTGGGTAGGAAATAACTCCTTGCCACCAGTACATGCTGGAGGCTGACCACGTGGAAAGCACCTTCACAGAGGAGGATGTGGAGGTCCTGGTGGACAAGTTGAAAATGAACCAGCAATGGGCCCTTGCAGAAAAAAGGCTAACTATCCTGGACTGCATTAGGACGAGTGCTGCCATCAGGTTGAGGGAGGTGTTCCTTCTCCTCTACTCAGCACTGGTGGAACCACACCTGGAGTACTGTGTCTAGTTCCGGGCTCAACAGTTCAAGAGAGATGGAGCTGCTGGAGAGAGTCCAGATGCAAAGAAAGTCAAAGAGATTTGCCTGGGGTGATATGACCAATAAGGCTGTTGGTGGCTTATGCCAATCATCAACATTAAAAGCAATAAATAGTGAAAACAGCAGTACTTTGAGAAAAATATATCCATGAACATCCAACACAGTGCAGAAGGCTGCACCCAAGGTGGAACTGCTATGTGTAAAAACCAGGCTGCCATCCAGGACTCTGATGCCTCAACCGCCTGGAGTGGTTTCCTGCTCTACTGAGTTCATAGTACTGGTTACACTGTGACTGGAGGCCTTTATTGCTACCACCTCCTATACTGATCTTGCTTAGTAAATAGTCATAGATTTTTGTCAGTAAGTGGTGTAGTTCTGTCCTTGCAGCTACCTCAGCCCAAAATTCCTGCATGACAGATACCATGCTGACAGAAATGTAACTCAAGACTAAACATTGTCTTACTGTGTATGTACAATGTTCATACCGAGGTCACTGGGAAATTCGATTGCATAGGACGAGAAAATAATTTCCTGCTTAGCTCTATGGAGTCTGTTCACATTTAGATTTAGCAATGAAATATTACTATAGCAATTAAGTTATCCTTAAAGCATTTTAGAAGCATGCTGTTGTGTCTAGCAGAGCACTTTGACTTTCTTTTATTATTTTACAATTTTTTATTTTTAATTTGGGTTTTTTAGGACATGACTGACAGCTTTATAAGCATAGTATAGCAAGAGCAAGTCTATTATCTGTAGTATGAACATATTTAAGCTTTCCTTCTTGTAGCATTTCTCTGTCCATAAGTATGTTATGGGCACACATTACAGAACAGATTGGAATCAACAGAGCTCAGTTGATTCCAGCAAGTCATCTTTATATCTTGTGCTTATAACAGCAAGTGCTTTTTTTGTAAAGAACATTCACATTCTAAGAAGAAAGGGGTGGAAAAGTAGTTTTAGGTACTTTTTCAGTTGCCAAACTGACCGATTAACAGATAGATGACAACTGGTTGGATACTTTATAGCAATGACAATATTCATTAAGCATTACTCCCATTTTCTATTTACAAATCTTACATATCTAAGCCTTTTCAGTTTCCTCTGAAGTACTCGCGTTTCTTTTAAGATTAATTTTTAACAAATATCTTTTCCTCTTTATTTGTAAACTGCTTGCTATAACAAACTAGTCATGTTCATTGCTGGTATTATGGGATATTGATTTTGCTTCTGGAGTGGTTTACTCAGTTTTTTTCAATAATAGAAAAATGATTAATCTGTGATAACTTTTATTAGAAGTTCTCTCCTTGAATGATTGAAAATAACAACAACAACAAAAAATCAATAGCATTTTGGATATCCACTGTTACTCTCAACATCGCTGAAATTCCATAGTATCAAGAATATCGACAATATGAAATTATCTGTGCCTGTAAACCCTGGCCAAGTCTACTAGTGTCTTCAGATCACCTTCTTAGCATTTGATTTAATCAAAGTTAACTTGGAAGAAATACCATGGGAAGATAAAAGCCATCATTACAGTTGACCTTTGTGTAATTTCATTTCATGATGACTTTTTATTCCTTCAGTTCTAACTATGCAATTAAAAGTAAAAGAGATAAAGGGCAATCGGTTTCCTGCCAATAACCCGGGAGTCAGAATTTGAAGCAAATTAGATAATTAACAAAGTCCCAAAAGCAGACCCACAGTGGAAATGGAATTTAAGAACTAATAGAAGACATTCATAAAAATATGCACAGGAACTGGAGGTACTTTGGAAAAAAACAGCAGTCTTTCAAATAAAGGTACTGATGCTATTAGAAGACGTAAATGATAACATAAGCCCATCTTCAGGGAAACAAAGTCTGCAGTCTGTTTTTTGAAACATTCACATTCATTCTAACTTCAGATGTTCCACACGTAGTTTTGGATTATAGTTTTTAAGATCACAATCAAACATCAAGAAAGGAGCATTTTTGTAACAAATCACAGTTAATGTGTTTTTCCGTAAAATCAATAGTTAGATATTATCAAGGTCTGTGACTTGCAGCTACAAGCCCCATGCGCTTGATAATTTCCTTACATTGGGTAAGCAGAGATAAATACAATTGCTTAGCTTGAGTCCTAGGAAATAATTACTTCAGTTTTAAGTTACACAATATAGCAATGGAAGAATGTTGGGAAAATACCAATATATTCATTATCTGGGGGGTTTTTTTGTGTGTGGCGTGTTTTTTGGTGGGGTGTTTATTTTTCAGAATATATTTGCTTTTCTGTTATTACCAGGGTTTACAGTGCAAGGAATAGCTGGTAGCAAACAATGGTGTTTTACTTGTTAAGTAAAAATGAACTGACAGAACACGAGGTATGTAGTAAAATGTGTTTATATGCCCATGACAAAATAACCTTAATGATCAAGTTCTTAGCACAGATAAAACAGAAGAGTTCTGTTGTCCTCAATGAAAATGTATGAGTTTAACTGTCTGACTTAATTTTTGTAACTCTAAAATATGACCACATGATGTAAGTTTGATTTTTAGTGAAGTTTCAGAAAACTTAAGCATGTGTATATTCAAAATCAGCTCAGATCCTGGGAAGCAGTACAGCTCAGTTGAAACTAAATTAGCTAATGCTGAGATTTGTTCCATTAGATTTCCTGAAACTCTCTGCTAAATGGCTTTAATGCTTCTGATGTCCAAGTTGGTTTTCTACAGAACTTGCTTTGTACTTGTACTTTCAAATACATTTTGCCTGTTAGAGTTACAGATGCACTTAAGCACTTTGGAGCCAATTCTCAGTAAAATTTAGTGGATTGCATATTCATATGACAGCTTGACAATTTATTTACATTTTCAAAACATTTAAAATTCAAATCCTTTAAAATCTAGATTGAGGTACTTCAGTATCTTGCAAAATTTTTCATAGGTTGCTCAGGTACGTAAACTTTTCATTTTTGCCTATAGAAACAGGTATGCCAGAGTAATGCTCTTGTTACCTTTTTGGCAGACATCAAGGCTTGAAAGAGCATAGCAAGCTGTCAGTTCTTTGGAACCCCAGAAATTCTGAGGACTGAAAGACCAGGATGGCCTTGGTAGAGACTGTCTTGTCTATGCTGTTTATTTTTACTGTAAAGTGGGGGTATCCAGCATGAGAGCCTTGCAGCAGTAATCTTAGCATGAGTAACTTTTCTGTGAAGTTTTTTTATGCTGAATGGCCATTACAGAAAAGTCATGTCTATAATGCAGGTATGCTGGGAATTAAGGTCCTCGGAGAGACCTTGATCAGATTGCTCTGACTGTGTATATGTTCCTTAAATCTGGTATTCAGTTTCCAAATTAAGTCTTCTTCTATTGAACTTGTATTTTATTTCAAGATATTTTCTTTCAAGATATTTTCTATGTGTAACCTACCATTTGGTTAAGGGGAACAATACACTATGTTATGTCTCTAGACATTGTCAAAGACTGATGCATCTCCTTCATGGAGACACTTGAAAGCAAAGAAGGCACCACAGTGCAATTGGCTGGACTGCACCAAAGAGGGCATGAAATAGTAAAGGGTGCAAGCATCTAAGTCCTTGGGCCATTACCTGCAGAGGTGTGCTAGAAGCAGAAGTGGACTGTTGTGCAGATGCAGCTGTAGTAGCTTCAGATTATTTCTCAGTGAAAATAAAATGTCTATTCTTGAGGCAAATAGTTAAATGACTTAAAACGTTTTCTGTTCAGTAGTGAATTCCCAAGTATGACAGTGCTCTATAATAGAAACTACAATTTTACTACAGGTAATTTGAAGCCTGATGTTGGAAACTCAAGAAGTTGTGATATGGAAGAGTTATTTCAGCTAATTCCATGAAAGCTTGGATGATCTAAACGGAATACATAGAAATTTCCTGAATGAATAATGAGTCTTCTATACCTATTTTAATTTACCTAACATCATGTGTGGGGTTTTTTTTACTTTTACAATCTTGTTTTCATCAATCCTTGTAAAGTCCTATTAAGAAAAATAGTACTCAGTGGCCCTTAAGAAATGCTTAATCTAATAATCTTTATTTTTTTTTATTGATCTCAGCTCCCTTTTGCTTTGCATTGGCTTTTCAAGCGTCAAGTCATATCTCATATTTGAAGTAGTACCATTCACATATTTTCAATATTTACAATGTAACTATTTTGTTTTCTTTCATATTCAGCTGGAATAGGTTAGTCTATTGTAATGGAACACCATAAAAGATTTTCAGTTGTCCTAACTTTCTGTACCTTCTGTGATTTACCATCTGGATAAACACTGATTACCCTCTTCAGCAAATCACAGATCCCATGTTACTTAACATATTTAGTCACAGATTTAGATCTCTCTTCTCTAAATCTCATGACCTGCTATTTAAACTCCAGCTTTCAACACAATTCTCCTTGTGTTATTTATAATTGTGTTGTATAACCATAAATGATGCAGCTGAAGCATTAGAACACGAATCAATCATTACTCACCTGTCTTAAACAGAACAGTCAAACAGATTGTGAAGCCCTGGCAACTTACCTTTCTTTCCTTCCTTTTACAACAGGTTATTATTCCATTATTACTTGTGTTTTTAGTCTGTTTTCTACATCCATACTTTCTCCTCACTATTGCTTTTATTCTCTAGGCAGAGAAAGTCTATCAAGGTCTAAAGGAATTATCAGTGTGTGTAAACTGTAAAACCTAGTAAAATCAGTTCCTAAGAAGTGAAAATGAATCTTGTCTGACCAAAAAATTGGTATCAGATGTGGAAATGCCATCACTCTTGCTTAAGTCTATCATGTATTTCCCAACTATATACCATTCTTACTGTGCCCTGTACTGGAAAGGTAAAACAAACGAAGGAAAACTATAGATATACGTAAATGCAGCTAGTATCCATAATTGCAGCTAGAGGAGAGATGTTTTCAGCTTTTAAATTAATACAAACGTCCCTTGAAATTGGAGCACTAACTCTGGTGATTATTTTTTTATTATTATTTCTAGCCTTTGTAGTGAATGTTATTACAGCTATAGTGCTTAGTTCTGTATAATAATCAAAAATTCTAGTTTGCATTTAGGAAAAAGCATTAATTTCCATAGTCAGCAAGGGAATAAAAGCTTGAAAATATGATAGCTTCCTAATGGTTCAGAAGTAAGGTAAAGAAAAATAACTAATGTTTTTTTTAATCCTCAAGGCTTAGCAGCCTGATTTATGATTTCCTAACATTCAAAGTTGACAAAACTTATTTAAACTAAAACTGATGGTATAGTAACTGGTATAATAACTAGTCAAAGCTTGATTAAACCTAGTAACATCACTATGCATTCTATCTGGAATGCTATAAACATTCATGGTCTCAATCAACATCAAGCCACAAAAGCTTCTGGAGTGTCCGATACAGAATTTATGAAGACCTTATTGAACAGGAGTTAACTAATAATTCTTGCAATGACTTGGGCACACATTTTCAAAATATGTCTAAAACTAAAGCCTGCTCACAGCCTCATTTAAAACTAGGATAGTTGAATCTCAAAGAGATCGAGTACAGAAGGCAGTATGCCACTGTCTTTATCTTGCGAAAACTATTAGGAATAACAAATGGAAAAAACTGAAGTACTAGATAGTCTTTGACTTCAACAAGGCAGAAAAAATAGTGTTAGTTTTTCAGTAAAATGGTGAATTACCATCCAGCAAAAATTTACTGGTGTTGTATGTGTATTCATCTTGAGAGGGATTGGGGTAGAAGAGGTTGCAGTTGAAGAGCAATTGGGGGATGGAATAAGAGAAAAGGAAGAGAAATTCAGTTACTGTTGGCTGGTTTTTCCCTGGTAGATCAGAATATAGGAAGAATAAAGAAAATATACTGTATAATGCCCTCCTGCTTTCTGGGATACCAACTGTGACTGTGACTCTGTGCTCTTGCAGAAGAGGTTTTTAAAGGTCATAAACTGGAAAATAATTCTGGAAATTTTTTTTTTGCAAAATATTTGTAGCTTTCCCCAAAGGTTTCCAGTGATTCTAATAACGATGCTCTTTCTGTCTACCAAACCCTGTCTCTAATTAGCAATTCAAATATTCTAAATTCCTGTTGGTCATTCCATTATTACCAGGAAATGTAGTCTCTAATATCTGTTCATAAATAATACAGGGAACATTAATACCTTTACTGTAAAAAGCCATTTAAGTGCAATCATACCTGCTACCCAAATTTGATTGGTAATCATGCCCACTAGTCTTTTAAGTTTGTTGACTGAAATAAGCATGGTCAGTGTGCTCATTTATTTGCTTCAGCTAGTATAACGGAAGAATATAGTTGATGTGGTCCAGAAATACTCATAACCTTCTCTATCACTATCCTTACGTGAACTGATGCAATTATTTTAAAAAATTATCTGAAAATATTAATTATTGCATTTTTCCACTTTGGATAAATAGTGCAGATTGATAAGGTGATTTTAGTTATCACATTTTAGATTTATTTTTTTTTCTAGTAGATAGCATGTGACCAAAAGTATACAGTAACATTAACAGTTCTATAGCAATGTACCATAAGCAAAGGAGGAGGATATATGTTGTGGTTTAAACCCAGTCAGCAACTAAGCACCACACAGCTGCTCACTCCCTCTCCCTCCTTCTCCCCCCATCCCCCAGTGGGATGGGGAAGAGAATCGGGCTAAAAAAAAAAAAGTAAAACCCATGGGTTGAGATAAAGACAGTTTAATAGGACAGCAGAGGAAGAAAAAATAGTAATAATAATAACGATAAAAGAATGTACAAAACAAGTGATGCATAATGCAATTGCTCACCACCCCCTGACTAATGCCCAGCCTGTCCCTGAGCAGCCATCGCTACCCCCTGGCCAACTCCCCCCAGTTTCTATACTGAGCATGACGCCATATGGTATGGAATAGCCCTTTTGGCAGTTGGGGTCAGCTGTCCTGGCTGTGTCCCCTCCCAGCTTCTTGTGCACCTGGCAGAGCATGGGAAGCTGAAAAGTCCTTGATTTAGTGTAAGCACTACTTAGCAACAACTAAAACATCAGTGTGTTATCAACATTATTCTCATCCGAAATCCAAAACACAGCGCTATGCCAGTTGCTGGGAAAAAAATTAAGTCTATCCCAGCTGAAACCAGGACAACATATTAAATTGTCCTTCTTTGTTCCTCTGATAATATATTTGCTCTGGCATAACGGAACATTATAATTAGTACTGTGATACTGCGATGATGAGCACATTACATGATATGAAGTTTGGAAATTGTCCTTATACTCCGGATCAAATAAAGGAAATAGAAAATATACCTAACTTCAGGTGACCGTTTCCACTATTCAGACATATGAAAATATTCTACAGTCTCCCACTGACTATAAATGGGTTTTTCTTTGTCTAATACTTTGTTTCTTGAGCATTTGGGGATTGCTTTGAACATCCATGGTATATTGGTCATTCCAGCATATAATTTTGGGTCTTCTAGCTAACTCAGATGCAAATGAAAAATTCAGTCATTGTGTGAATTTACTTTCCTCAGAGGACTCTTTCCATAAAGCAGCTCAGCTACTTGATTGTACTGGATTAGTCTATGCTTATCTAAGACAGCTACACAGCAAACCATGCCTCAGATAAGCAACAAAGAAATAAGCAAAAACTGGTTACATGGTAAACAGCAGTGACCAAAGTTATTCTTAGTTTAATGTACTTTCATGTGTTTACTTAAAGGAAGAGATTGCAAAGCATTGTGATGGCTGGGATTTCACAAGAAAGCAATGCTGTTGTGTGTTACAGATTCTGGTGCCCTTATTCACATAGAAAAACTCATTACTGGTGATGGAGGGAGTCAAAATGAGCATCGGAAGAATTTGGTCCTTCAATCAAAGTTTAATTCAATGCAAGGCAAAGACATGAGACATTTGTAACAGTGTAAAATGTACAGTAATAAAGGACACTCAAATCTTGAAACTATGCTTCACTGGCATAAGGTGGGGTTTTTTTGTGGTTTTCCTGATATAGTAGTTAAATTGCTCCTGACTTGTGCCACTGTAACTGAAACTAGAATACTGCAGCTTTCCCAGCAACCGTAATTTGACATCACTGCATAAGTTATCTCACAATTTTTGAGTAGACCATATGGTCTTTGTTATGGGTTGTCAGAGTATTGTGGTCCTAATCTACTTTATGTTAGTGCAGCTAAATGTAAATTAATTTTGAAGTATTAATCTAGACCTTAAGGACATTCCAAAGATAAATTATACAGAAGATGCAATTCCATTAAGTGGCTGTATGTAATGTACAAAACCCCTAATATTTTGTTTACATAACTATCAGTTATTCTGTTTATTACAGCAAACTTAACAGGATCAGAATAGCATTTGTTTGCAGCATAAAATTATATCTGGTCTAGTAAATTACCTGGGGTAAGCTGGTGTAAGTCTATTCAATTCTGCTCTTTTACCAGCAGAGGAGATATCAGTGGGGAAGTACAGTTTTGTCATAATTATGTGACATGGCACTGTTATAAAATAAAGTTCAAACACACCACCAGGGATGAGTCTGATTATCCAAGCCCTGAATAACTTCATTTAGATTCAGTTCAGACTAAGTCATGTTATCAGATTTCTAATGAATGATAGGATGGGAGGTTTCTTTCAAGTACCTGACGCTTGAAGGTCAGCTGTTGTCTTGTTTTATACGTCTATGAAATATTTTACAGTATGCCGCCATAATCCCAAGTGAAGAAAAGTTGTGCCTGGGCCTAAACCCAGGTCCCTTTTCCTACTGTGGAAAAAGGGACAAGGTAGAAGGGAGAAAAACAACACCTCTCTGCTGTCCAAAGACCTGGAAATAAAGTTTTACTTTGTCTTTATCCTTCATCCACCACTCATTGACATCTACACTGTCTAGAACACTGCATTAACACTTGCGTTTACTGTCTGAGCTGAATGCTATGCATCATGGGAAACTCACAGAACTTAATCAGCAATCAAGATGTATACCTAATATGTGGAAAGCAATTACATTATAATAATGCAATATAATAAATTAAGGTCATATTGACTACAATGAATTTTGAATAATTTAATACCACTGAAAACCAATATCACACACCTATTGAAACATTCATTACAATAACTTGTTTAGGCTATGTAAAAAGCTTAGCATTCAGTATGAGTATTAACAGCCTCTATTTCCCAGACAGCTAGACAACAATTAGAACTGATGATTTTGTATGTAACATGGAAGTGATGTTCTTAATTGCAGTGAAGTTTTTATTGAAGTGAAGATATAGAAAACAGATTTATACTGGCAATTATGAATTACAATAAGGTATAGTGTACAGGACAGTTTCTCTCTAAGTTACTATTGTTAACAAAATTGAATTCAATATTTTTTTGAGGAGTAGCAATGTTTTTTATAGCCTGTTTCTGTTTGTTTTGCTTTAAAAGTAAATAAATAAATAAAAGCCCCATAGTTGGCTCTAAGAGAAAAACAAGCAAGAACGAACAGTGATAGTATAGTTAGTGACCTAAACAGAGACGTTTGTATTTGGTTGAGGTCTTTGATAAAAGTTTTGTATTTCTAAGGGTCTTACTGTGTTTGGGCCTCAGGCCCTCCTCTGAAAAAAGGGAATGGTACTATTTGTTTCCTGTGATTTGTTTTTGGATATGGGCTGCTTTGGACAGAGATTGTCTTTGTGCAGTACAGCTACAGAGTGGTCCAATATTGGCTGTTATACTCTAATAAAAGCCCAAAATATGCTTTCTTCAAACTTATTTAAACTTTAGATACAAGCAAAGAAAATGTTTTTTTCAAATATTCTAGAAAGGATAAGACAAGTCATATTTCCTGCACTGACCCTGTTGTAGCATGACACTTTTGTAAAGTTACTGATACAGAATTGTACTGAATCATTTTTAGATTGTGTTCTCAAGGATTTCTGGTGATATGTGGAGAACAGTAGATATTTCCTTTGTTAAGCACTTCAGAAAGTTTATCAGGATACTTAGTTCCTTGATTTTTTGGTCACCCTTAATGGCTTTATAATTGCAGATATTGTAGTGGTTAAAGGGTTGCCCTTTGTCATCCCAGGAGTAGATAAATGTTTAATATTGGTTCTACTCCAACTAGAGTTAAAGGAGAAAATCGCTATAGTTTCAAACCTAGGCAGACATTGATTCTTGGGCATTTGGGTGATTTATAAGGTTTGCTAGATATGGCTTAGTAAGGCATAACATCAGAAGAATACATTCTGTATATAAATTTCACTTCCGGTATTGACTTACAGAAACCAGCATAACAAAATGCAGTTCAAGACATGAATCTTAGTTACTTTTTACAGCTGCATGACATGTAGTGCAGAGGATCAGAACTGTTGTTGTAAGCTGTGAGTTCCATACATATCCCAGTAAGCGAAAGTGAGCACGGCTGATGTTTCTGAAATCCACAGAGAATTTTGGAAACTCTGAGAATATACGAAAGGAATGTTACTTCCAAATATATTATGTCTCTAAATTATTCCATTATTAAAAAAAAAAAGCAACTAGAAAGACATATCTGTCTCACTACCTTAGTGCTTACGTTTTGTTTGTAGCCGGACTATGCAGAAATCAGTTTTTACATTCATTTTAAGCACAACTGACACTTATAATTTATTACTGTTGTGCCTTTGTATTGTTCAGGATGCAAATGCACAAAACAAAAGCCATATCTCAAAGAGAATAACAGTCTAAATATGTAAGGGAATATTTCAAAAATTAAATTAATGCATAGAAAAGTTAGCTGACTTGACACATTTGAACTCTAATCTTCTGGACTCCAGCCTGCACTTAACCACAGTGCTCTTGTCCTCACAGTTTTTGGAGGTATTACCATCTGATGGTTAGGATATGTTCAGACAATGCAAGTAAACCCAAGTATGAAATGGGGGCCTTACAGTCCCAGAGTATAAGTTTTCTTCTGGTGTAGGCCCCCTGTAACATTCAGAGGTATCTTGGGGAAGGCTTGTCCGATTTCAGACTACATTCTGAATGACAGTATGAAATATTTCCCACAGATATTTGAATTCTTAAATTTATTGCCTTAAAGAGTATTGCAGTGTTTAAATTGACTGTGGAACTTTACTATAATAAAGTGCAATAACTAGGAGTTAAAAGTATGTTAAAAAAATAGTTAAAATTTTGATGTTGATTGAGACAGCATGAGATCTCGGGGGCTTTTTCTGTGCTTTCTAGATTCTAAGATTTTTTTGAGGGACAGAAACTGACCACTTAAAGCAGCGATTTTGACTTCTGTTTAAAAAAGCAGATGCTACTTAAGCAAATGTTTAGCGTATTCACGTGTCAGGGTCTAGAAATGTGAAAATGCCAAATGTGATGGCTCAAACTCTTACACTATGCTGATACTATCATTTGCAGGAGAGGAAGAATATAAGAAAGTAAAAGTGGATCAAAGAGCACCCCATTCTAAAGGTTCTCTCAGAAAGAGATTAGTTGAAGCAAGATAATTCGCAAAAATCTCAACCTTGTTATGTTGCCTTTTCTAGTGTAATGATCAGCCAGTTTCACCTCCCTTTTCCATACTAGATTTTCTGTAGGGACAATCCTTTGGGGAGCAGCACAGGCTGGTGTAATTCTGCAAGGGAAAGTGATTCAGGAACTGAGATCACAGGGAGCCAGGCAGAGCAGTGCCCTCACTGACAAGGACGAAGTCCCACAGTACCTGAGCAAGGCAAAGAGCAGAGCTGGTGAGGGTAGCCAGGTACAGCCAAGACTTCAGGGATCACCAGACAAGTCTTTGGTGATGAGGCAACTCTGAGTTTAAGCCTCAAAGCAGTCCACGACTCAGGATCAACAAGGTATGTAGTACAAGATCCCAGGTAGCCAAATCTTCAGGAAGTGGAAGATGCCCTGACACTAGATCATACAAAGTTAAGACACATGTATGCCATGTTTGTTTGGTCACTATATAATAAAAACAAAGTTTTTCTTGTGCTTTAAGAACTCATGTGCGAGTGCAGGAAAAATGACATTTTTATTAACCAAGTTCACAATCCTGTTAGCCAGCCAAGCTACTATTTCCTTATAACTGACTGCCTGACAAATCTTACTTTTGTTTTTGCTTTTTTTAATCAGTATTATTATTATACATAAATAGTGGAGTAGAAATTCTGAGATTTTCATAGCTGAAGCTGACTATGGATTGTTGAGAATAACAATTATTTTAATGGCAGTGTTAGCCAATATGACATTGTCATGAAAGAGTAAATGTGTTTATGCATCATCAAACTGTCATTTTGACAAGGTGATTCTTTTTTTTGCCAAAGAGATGCTTAAATGTCATGGTAAGAAAATATATGAAATGTACCTTAAGTAGCTCTGCATGATGGAATTTTCAAATGGAGGCACTTAGCAGACTAATCAAAACTTATAAAAACACTGCAAGCTCTTTTCAGGAACCTTGAACTTGCACAATGTTTTTCTATGTATATATGTACAAAACATATGTATACACATGTGCATGTGTGTACATGTATTTAAACATACATGATTAAAACCAACTCAAATAGATGACACACAGATCTGAAGACCATTTGTTTCCCAGGTTAGAGGTTTTTAGATCTCTCTGTTCCATTGGATGATTCTGTTATCTTTGCCACCATTTCATTTTACATCTCATTTGTTGTTATTTTCATTTTACTAACAATATCTTCATTTTCCTTACTAGGAATATTATTACTATAACAGCAATCTCCACTGGTGTTTATGATGGAAATGCACAGTAGTAACATGATTCCCATTCCCTTTTTAATTATTTACCTCTTAATTATTTTTAAAAAATCTTTCCACAGTAATAATTGTATACAATTGTATACAAGCCACATTAAAACACAGTTCTGGTATAGATTGCACTTTTTAAAAATTTTTTAAATTAAAAGCAAGATAAACAGTACATCTAGTAGACAACTTCAGGTAAAGGCAAGAAGCAAAAAAAAATATGTCCTAGGTAGTAAAAAGCAATCACCTTCTCTGGATTTTTTTAACTTTTCTGCTAGAAAAGTTTTACTTCTCAAGGAAAAATAACTGCTCTATGTGCTGATCTCCTTAATATATGTAAGAGGGTTTGGACTGATCCCGCAATAGAAGCAGTTACTTAAATGAAGAAACAGCACGTTTAATTTAAGTTATCATCTGATCTTATGAAATTTTGAGGTCTGTATCAATGCTGACAGTCTGACAGCACTATAACAGTAGTGTCTGACTAAAACCTACTTTAAGATTGGAGGGAAACTGTCATATGGCACTGTAATCTATCACTTACTATAATACCTGTAGTAGAGAATCTTCCCAAAACCTAGGACACTTAGATTTTTTTGTAGTATCTGCTATTGTTTGACAGAAGTCACAGAAGTTCTTTGCAGATATGCATGAGTTTTAATCCTCTTGCATTAGAAGCACTCTTTTACCACTTTCAAATTCTCCTGTTTAACAAGATGTGGTGAATGACATATATTGGTGCGTCAGACTTGCTTCTTTATTGTGTATGTATATGTATTACAATATTTAAAACAGACGTTAATTTGGATGCTATTTACAATTATTGGGATTCAAGTTACTATTTTCATGGGTTTTTGCATTTCACTGTGCTAGATACAAACCCCAACTACCTAACAATTGTAGAATAGCAAACGTGAACAGCAAACAAGATGTGGAGTTTTGTGGGCTAGGAATACACGACAAATAACAGCCACTATCCTTGTAGCCTAAAGGAAGAAAAAAGTAAGAGTAAACAAACTGAAAGTCATTTGGTCAATGTCCCACAGCTATTAAGTACAAATTAAGTGAGCTGGGGAATTCTGTAGCTGTGTGTCATTCACTGTCTAATATGCAACATTTGGTGATTAAACGTGACTTGATCTTTTTTGGCCAAATCCTCAAACACAATTTTTTTAAAATCCAGAAGAGCATTTTGGCACAACCCAGTGTGCCTTCTTAGCCCAGTGAGTAAAGTAACCCAAGCAAGATATGACAAAGGGGAGAACTGAAGCTGAGTTCAATATTGTGCCCTAAATATGGGTCTGTTCTGGAGTTGATCAGTCACAGCTTTAACAAAGGATAGTATTTGGGATCTTGATATTTTTATTTTCTTAGTCACTTTAAGATTGTGCTTTTTTCAGTGTACGTTAGGTTAAAACTGAATAGGTATGTTTGTTAATAACATCCCTATTTTATGAGTTAGGAAATAATTTAGGAAATTTTGATGTTTTCAGTTCACAGAAGAAACTATTTCCCAAATATTCCTGAATATCTGAGCACACCTTTTTTATTAAGTATTTACTTAGCTTTAGGAATCTGATCAGTGCTTTAAAATATACTGTGAAAGTGCTCCCCAGTAAAAATGTCAGTCAGAATAGATTATTCTCTTCCATTCTGATCTTCTGAATAAGTAGGTCATCACAGGTGATACTGCCATGCGATCTATAGGTTGTGGCTGAAGTAGTAGATATGCTGTCTTAAAAGGGACAGCTATCCCAGAGGGGGGATAAACTTGTTACTCTTCGTGCAAGAACCTGATACTCTTGATGCAAGAGGCTCATGTTTTAATTTTAGCTGATGAGGTCTGTTTAAAGGTCACTTAAAGCTCTTGTTTAAAGATATTGCCTTATACTGTGGTGACATACTTATGCAAATATAACTCAGCTGAATGAAGGCTAATTTTGCTGTATTATAGGAGTCATATAAATGGTAATAAAGGGAACATACTATGCTTTGTTTTTCTGGAATATGTCTTGGAGTTTTCACACAAAAATAATGAAGATGTCCCAAAAAAGGCATTTTCATATTGAAAATTAGTTCAGTAAAACAAGATGTCCTCAAGCACAAATAAAGTTAAATAAAATTAAACTGAATGCAGTTTGATTAACACTTGTCAGATAGGGAAAGGAGAAAAAAAAAATTAAAAAAAATTTCTTCACTTGCAGGAAGTACTAAACATATGGACAATGAGACAATTCCAGTAAATTAGCAGCCTGGTTAATTCATTAAGAAGTCATCTCTTGGGTAATTGCTGAAACTGAAAATGTTGACAGCCTATTATTGAAATCTCCATAGGAAGCTAATGTAGAGTTGAGGGATTTTTCTGTTAAGCTGAATGACTCCCTAGAGTCAGAGAAAAGAAGAATGTTGGCTGCCACCCTGTAGTTTTCCAGGAAAGTGTTCTTTACCATTAAATTATAAGAATATAAGGAAGAAGTTTAATTTATAAAAGGCTATATTGACATCAGCCTGGGATCTAAGTTTCTGAGCAACGGGATGCTAGAAATCTATAAAGCTTTGTCTTTGAAAAGTTAAATTGGATTCTATGTCTACTGCCAGGAATAATCACATGTATTTTTAGTTTGTTTTTGTTCTTTTTTTTCAATGTATCTGTGAGATATCTACCTGATAACAAATGCTGGGATTGTGCAAAATGGGCCTCTCTGCAAGGGAAGATCAGTAATGTGAAATCCAGCTATACTCTTAATACAGCTAATTCACTTTCTTATTGTTACCACTTGTATTAAGCAGCATCTAGCAGCCAAAGCCACTGTGGTAGATACTGTGTAACACAAAAAAATACTACAGGGTTTTTTGATATTGTTATTGATATCTATCATTGCTATATGTTTCAGTTTTGTGTTCATCTGATTCTTTCTATTGTTGCTATATATCTTTTGGATTGCAACCCTAACAATAAACCACAATGTAGGAGCCAGCTCCTTAATTGGAGTCCATTTGAATTTGGAATTGGAGTCCAATTTAAATTTCCAAATCCATAAGTACAGTAGTTGTCAGAACAAAGTTTGAAAATTGATATATTTTTCTATAAATAATGCAGTTCTATCTGATACTGTAATCTTCCATAGTTTTAATCTTTAATGATCAACTGTGTCCGCATTTCTCTTAACCGTAGGTCTACTCAGAAAAAATAACAGTATCCAGTAACACCCCCCCTTTTTTTAATACCTGACAAAGGTCTTCATTTTTTAGGAAGATGCTTTGTGGATTAAAAAACCAAACAAACAGAAAAATCAGTAAATTGGAATTTTAAAAAATTATTAAATAACACCTGGCATTGCAGTTTAAATAGAAATTTCTTGTGTACCTGCATTACAGGATGATCAGATTTGAGAGACTCTAAAAAACACATTAAGACTTACTGCTAGGGGTTTTTTCTTCTGAAGTTATTCAGCCTACTGGAAGGTAATCTCCACAAGAGATCAATACTTCCCTCAGTGTGCTGATTGAGTTAGCCTTCCAAACATAAACAGAAGGAAATAAAAACCACAGACAGCTTGCAAATCCAGCTAGGCCATAAATGAGTCAACACAGCCATTAAAATGCATTGACTTTCCATCTATTTACATTTATAGGTAAGTACAGATTACAAACAGGAAATTGTTAAACAGGTGACACTAATTATGCACCACTACCATACAGTAAGCTATTCTTGCATACTAGTTCCTGAGACTTCACTTGCCATGAAACAAACACAATTGTATCTTAGACAATGTTTGACAAAGCTAGCATCTTACCAGGAAGAGTCCTATTAGTAAATTGAACGTATAATTCAGAGTATGTACTTCATAAGATTGTATATCCTTATTTCTGTATGTAAGTGTGATTATCCAAGCTTTTTCCGTCTGTAATTGCTAATAGCTCATGGTTCTAAAACCTGTATTCATGGAAAAAACTTAGGGATCTAACTAACTCTGCAGGAATTATTTCACAACTTCAGTGATAATGTTTTGAGAAAAACTGTGGCCTTGACAATCAATGTTTTTTTCCTATTTCATGACTACACATAGCAAGGCCTTACTCTTACAATGGCACACTGAGGACTTGATATTCCATCTAGTCAGAATTGGTACCCTCTATACTTGTCACATTGAGTCCAAAATCTAAAAGCCATATGTGTGTTAACGGACTAACAAATAGACAGATTGCTCTCAGAAGGCCTTGGTAGGTAAAGGAAAAAGTCTTATGCAAACAGTTCTGAGCCTTAGCTCTTGACCACATGTAGGTATTTCTGGTGTCTCTGTACCACTCATACAGATAATTAGAAGAACTATCTGGTTGTCTTCTCATGTTACAGCCCTGAGTCATTCTGAACTATATACAGAAGGCAGGGATTTGTCACCTGACCCGACATGGCTAACATACAGCATTCCCAAACTTAGCATCAGTCCTAATGCCTGATGTAGGAACTGAGTCTTGTCACATAAGCTGAAGTAGGATGAGTTCCCTTCCTTTTTAATGAAAGCTGGCTATCCTAGCTGAATGGATAGTGATTAAATATTACATTCCATGAAATAACCAGTGAAGTGATTTCAAATGGCTTAATTCGAACGGTGAATTATTTCTTTAATTCCTAAGAAAATGAGTAATGAATTGGCTGTCTATACAAATACGAGTTGTAAGTTGAAATGAGTAGCACACACCCAAGTTGCATGTGCCCTCCTGGACACTGCTGTACTGAATCTACTCTGACATGAAGGAGAGGAAAGAAAACAGAGTGGGAAGAGGCACACATCTGGACTGAGTGATGTACATGAATGATGCAATGATTTACCAGTAAAATAACGAGAAATAATAACATTATCTAGTAATTACTACTAGCATGCTACTAATAAAATATAATTCTTATCTTTTGCCTTATAGCTCATCATATTCTAATCCAGTATGTTCTGGATCACAATGTGAAATTCACCACAGGAGTAACTTTCATGGATTGCACTTAGTTATTTTGAACTTGATTGCAGGACGTTGCTTTCTGGTTCAGGATTTAGTGGTTTAAGTATAGATAATATTTCTTCCAAATAGTACGATATCTTTATTTTTATGGGGAAGAAACATAAGAATTAACAACTGTGATACAACATTAAGAGGATCAAATCTCTTCTGGATATAGATTTTTCTGAAATATGCTGAGCTTAAAAAACTAAATAGAGGGGGAAAAGTACCACTTCTTCCTTCAAAGACAAATATGATTTTAACTGTATGCCTTGTGTTAGAAATCTTAAACCTGTATCATACTTCTAGTGAAAAAGCTTTTACAATAACTTTATATATGTTACTGGCTTTGCTATGAGTAGAAACACTACAGCTATCCATAAGCAACTATCACACAATCTATCTGCTACATGTATATAAAAATCTTCAAATGAGAAAAGCAACACAGCTTTTAAATGGGAGGCAATGTGATGCTTGCTTAATAGCACTCTGTGGATTATCCCTTGCAGAATGTCCTGTAGTGCAAGACTGTCAATCAGTACTTAAATGGGGACATTAATTAGCTTAGAATAGGTACTCATTTTTGGTTGATTATTGTTCCAAATGTTTTAGCTTTAGATCAATTATTCATGAATTATTATGGTCATCCTTTCTTTGGTTCTAAGGAATGAATAATATCTGGCAAGTGTCTGAACTTATGAGTTTTCTTCATTGATCATTGTGTAGTGTTTTGTATTCCACCAGCTCGTTTCACCTTTTCTTGAAGGAGATGCTGACATATCATGGTAGGTCATTGTAAATAATCATTACACAGTAAATGCTTTACACTTGACAGCGTCAGCTTGAATACCTTACAGGATCACTGTCATCTCACCATGAAATTGAGAGAAAGAAGATATGTTTCCTATCAAGTACACCTTAAGTGATGTATTTTCTTGGACTTCTACTATTATGCCTGAAGATCTCTTCTAAAGGGACATTTTGACCTTCCCACTTAAGAGGGAAAAAAGTGCTGCAGTTATATATTTAGATCTGTGTAGATCAGGTATGTAGTTTCCTTAACTGGTCCACTGGCCAAAAGCAACATGAAATTTTTGTAATGTAGACGTTAAGTTTTGAATACAGCATAACATAGTGTCACGGTAACATAGGGAAAGAATATAAGCAGACCCTGCTTTTAAAAAGTAACTCTGTTTGGTACACTAGTTAGGGAGCATGCATTAATTAAACAGAATTTTACATTCCCTCATTTAACTAAGAAAAAAAAAAGAAAAAACACAAAATTCCTCAGAGCTTGGTTTGCTCTAAGCAGCTGTATGTGGACTGCGCTCAGGTTAGCTACCTGTCCATTATGTTTTGGATCATATCCTGCATTCTAAATGGGCTGTAAACACCTGATTTGTGTTCTTTCTTCAGTCTGGAAGATCAGCTCACTGTGATCATTACTAAGAACTGATGGTTCTTTTTATGTATACTAATACAAATGAGTTTCCCATATCAGAGTGAAGAGAACACATACATTTTCTTTCTACTATTTTCTATAAATATGTTTATAAATGTATATAGATGGTGATAGATACAAACTAATATAAAAAAAGAACCTGGCAGGGAGAATAAAAATATTGTCTAAATGCTAAACAGTGAGTAAAGATTTCTTGCCCAAATGTTGTCCTTTGATCCTACAATTTAATTAACAAATTTTTTTTCCAAACTTCCTGCATTAATTAGTGTACTGGTATAAAATAGTCTTCCTAGGTGTCTTGCATATTACAATCAAGAACACATGTCCGTTGTTCAGAAAAATGTAAGACAATATCTTGTTTTCATACATCTTTTCTCCTGAGGTTATTTCTACCAGCTAGCTCACTACATGTACATGGGGTAGAAGGTGCAGGTAACATTGCTTAGACCACAACAACACACACAAAGTACAACTAGGGTTTTGCGTGTCTAGTAAATAGGAACATTAATCTATTAAATTTTCTTCCAAGTAAAGAAATTAAATAAGTACATAATTCCCTTAACCCACTCTCACTATAAGATAATTTTGTCTTCTCTGGAACTGCATAAGGAAATGCAGTAAATACTTTGCACTGAGTTAGATGGTGAGTGGATCAAAAATAATCGGTTACATGCGTGACTTCAGTATTTCTTGGCTGTAGAATACATAGCGAATTCCGTGCCTTTCCATAACACTGTGCTCCAAAAGCTGAGCTTTAATTTTCTTCTAGCCCATTTGGTCTAGAATAAATGTTTCTAGGCTGGATGGCTATGTTTTTTTCAGACATTCTTTAATATATTTTAGAGCATCTCTTATGGATAGATACAGACATGAGCTCATTTTGGAAAGTATGATTCTGTGCTAATGTTACTTCAGCATAATAGTGTGCTAACGTGACTCCTATTTGTGGATTAGAACTTGCTTTTGTCTGATCAGCTTCGATGACAGTTGGTAAGTACTAATCTATTCAGTTCCATTCATGTCCTTACTCAAAACGTGGCTGCAGAAATTTATTCAGTGAAAAATCACTAGTTTAGGAATATGGGTAACTAGAAAATAAGTCTTTCTTTCAAGGAAAACTTCAGTGTTCTGATATTTATTTTTATTAAAACAAAAATGAGTCTTTGACAGTTTCCTTGGGCATAAGGCACACAGAATAATTAAGAATTCTGTCTAGACAATAGGGACATTGCCAATTCAGGTTTGTGCTCTAGTTCATTCAGCACAGGACCTTGAATCTGGATCTCGGGTATAAAGATGTACTAACTAAGAAATCTTATTTCTAACAAAGTGACTTATACCAACTGAACAGAAAGCTTTAGGTGACCAGATCTAGTGAGCCCAAGAGCAGAAAAGTTTTTCAGTTACTACTTTAGCCCCAACAGCAAATTGTCTCCTTGGCTAGTTTAAAATTGAGAACAACATGTTTTTCTCCATCAGTCCTGAGCTCACAGCAAAATAGGTCTGACCTACATTTATCTCAGTAATACTGAAATGGCCTTTTTTGCTGAAGTTATTGGCACGCAGAGGAATAAAGTGACTGTTCTTTTGAGGCAGCTTACTTTTAAATTCTGAAAGGTTCTCTTTCTCTTTTCTGCTTTTTATTACCATTTTCTGCATTTTAAAGGGCAAAGCCTCATCTACGAATGGTTAGACAGGAAAGTGAACTTTCTATCACAATGCAAGTAGTCAAATTCACCTTTTTTTCCTCTCTTTCTCTTTTTTTTTTTTTTTTTAAACTGGAAACAAAGGCTGTTTATCAAGGACACAGAAGACCAAATCTGAGTATTAATGCAGCTTTCAATCCCTAAGATTATATTTAGATGTCTTTCTAATCTAGCTTCACACCTAAGTACCACTTAATGTTTTGAAGTCTTACTTGGAATTTTAGTAAATAGCCCTAGTGCTGGTCTGTTCTTCAGCATATTCACACTGTGTTCCAAATACTCTTGTCCGAACATGGGTTTGAGGAAGCCACTAAAGACGTTCCTGCATGTAATGCACAGATACACGTTATGCAGATTAACTGGCTGTTACCACCTGGAATACTTCTTTACTTGAGTTTCTGCCTTTAGATTTCAGCCTGTTGCAAATTCTTGGGTGATGATGCAATTATTTCTATAACTTGTATTGGAGCATACATTTTCCACTCCCAAGTGCTGCCAAATCATATTAGTTGTTTAATAAAATTGACAGGAAACCTAGGTTACAAATAGTGGTGGTTTAAAGAGTTTCTAGAATGAAGAGGTAGAACAATTCTGTTTTACTGAAGTTCATGCTAGGCAGTGCTTACCGGATGAAGTAGGCCTATGCAAGCTTGGTTGATTGTCAGTACACAGAAAATGAATTATAAGTTGGAGAACAGAAAGAGTTCAAGTCTCCATGTGAAATTAGTTACTTTAGCTTGTGTTATTCCTTTAAAGTTACATAAGGAAAGCGAAGCATGGGTCTTTTCTAGTTTTAATGCAATGTTCACATCCGTAATGTTAAAGTTTGCTTAAATATAAAGGTCTGGTGTGAATCCATAAAAGTGTCATTAATAAAATATTTTTTGACCAGGGATAAGTAAATTGCTAGATGACACTGAACAAATATGTTGCCCTGCTTGAACAGGGTAGATACACTTCAGTCGAAAGTCAATTCATAAGCATCTAGCCTAATATCAGAAAGATGCACAGCATTTTCATGTCGGTCAAGAAACCAAATGAAATTTGGATCCAGTGGGATGGGATTTCAAACTTGTGGCTTTTTTAGTTTGCAGGACAGGTACACTTCTTGAACAAAAACAAGCAAATAGTCAATTGGAACAGTCCTGCATTTAGGTCACTGGCAAAGAGGATGTTCTACATTCAGTTCTAGAAGCAGATTGCATGTTTTGTGGATAATGTTGCTGCCAGAAACACCAACCCTTATGCTACATTGCAAAAAGTGCTAATTGACTATAAGTATGATATTCTTCCTGGGATGTAGTGCTAACTTCTGTTACTTGTACCGCAAAGAGGTATGTCAAAAAGTCTTCTTGATATGACCACCTGCTGGTAGTCTATTTAGAACACTGGAAGTGTCACCTACATTCAGTCAAGTCCAGCTTTGATGAGGATAAACAAAATACATGGCAGAAACAGTAAGGTACTGTCAGACTAACATTACAACTGCACTATGTATTAGCTTTTGCATGGAAATCTTGATGTAATTTCTATTCAAAGAATGGATTTGTTTCTCCTGGGAAATTTTATATCCAAAATGTCTTTAATGAACCTTTGCCCAGAAGCTGAAGTCATATTATATGCTTGGGCTGGTTTTGGCTGGGAGAGAGTTGATTTTCGTTATAGTAGCTAGTAAGGGGCTATGTTTTGGATTTGTGCTGAAAACACTGTTGATAACACAGGGATGTTTTAGTTGTTGCTAAGTAGTGCTTATACTAAATCAAGGACTTTTCAGCTTCCCATGCTCTGCCAGGTGCACAAGAAGTTGGGAGGGGACACAGCCAGGACAGCTAACCCCAACTGGCCAAAGAGCTATTCCATACCATATGACAACATGCTCAGTATATATAGCTGAGGAAGAAGAAGGAAGGGGGGGACATTTGGAGTGATGGCGTTTGTCTTCCCAAGTAACTGTTAGGCATGATGGAGCCCTGCTTTCCTGGAGATGGCTGAACACCTGCCTGCCGATGGGAAGCAGTGAATGAATTCCTTGCTTTGCTTTGCTTGCATGCACAGCTTTTGCTTTCCCTATTAAACTGTCTTTATCTCAACCCATGAGTTTTCTCACTTTTACTCTTCTGATTCTGTCCCCCATCCCACCAGGGGGGGAGTGAGTGCGTGGGTGTGTGGGGCTTAGTTGCTGGCTGGAGTTAAACCACGACCAATGCTGTAAAAGAAACCAGCATATTTGCAATTATTTCAAATGAAAAACATTTGGAGAGCCTGCTAAAATACAACTTTTTGTCCGTTGGGATTTAATTTGCTTAGAAACAAAACATTGCCTTGAAGATAAATAGCAAGAGGCCTTGCTTCTACTAACCAGAACAACACTTCCAAATTAATTGAAAAAGATTTCCTAAAAGCACTGCAACACTTCTACCAGTTAAAAATGTGTCCTGATTGGAAAGTTTGGTGCTGAAGAATTATAGTTACAGCACACTGAAAACTTACTAAATTAACTTTTAATTAAGCTATTTTATATCAAACTACTTTATATCAAAGACAAATGCAGCATTACTTCAAAGAGTTCATGCTGAACATGAAAATCATTAACATTTAAATAAAGATATGCCATATGGTTTGGCAGAAACTGGAATACTCTCAGACATGGGGGCCTTCTGCTTGCAGCTTCAGAATTTGGAGTCTATTATAGTCTAGAAGGAAAAAAAGCTTAAATCTTCAAAGAATGTAGACATTGTCAAATGGATATAATTTATTTTAATTCATTGGGTAATCTGGTTCTAATTAATTATAAAGTGCTTCAGATGTTAAAAATAAAGGCACAGGTGGAGGGGCAGTTGGGGTTGTTTATTTATTACTGACCATGTTGGTAAATAGACCACAAAAGTATAAAACCTAAAAATTTTAGACAGAGTTTCTTGATCTTGGTAAAATCGACGGTGGGAGAATCAGTAGAAACGAAGAAGGGAAAAGACATGTTCTTTGAGAACAGAACGCTGTCTGTGAGACAGTTCTATGCACTGGCTTCTGTACTTCTGAATTCCAGGACATTCTTAGATACTAGTGCAATGATCAAGGCAAAAGTGGTGTTTATACAATTGAGGGCTGGGCCTTGAACATTTTCCTGAATTCAGAGGATTTTAGTCTGTGATTAGAAGATACAAAGTGCTTGACTTTTCAAACAGAGCAATACAGACTATACCTTAGAATCCCTTTAAATCCTCATGAAATGTACATTAACAGAATGTACTAGGACAATTTCCAAGTGAGTGAAAGTTCTATGTAAAGAGAAAGAAATAATCATGTACCTTGAAAAAACATCTAAATATGAGTCATGGACGTTCAGCATGTGTACTAGATGCTGAAAAGTGTTGCAAGTGCAGTACAAATACCATAGGCAAACCAGTTTCTTCTGCTTTCTCAATTCAGATTTCAAGATGTCTCATGCAAGTTAGTAAGCATGGATTTCTCTGCTTTTGTTATAGAACAGTCATTTCTCCCAGGAGGTGCTAGGCTGGAATGAGGGTGGTTATCTCCAACAGTTGAAGTTGTATGTTAGGGATTTCATTCTGCTTCTACTCAAGAGCATGCTAGAAAATGCAGTGTGGCTTAGATTGCTAAACTATCTTCCTACACAACATGATATATATGTCTGGTTGTGCTTTGCTTTTATCTAACAGATTGTATAGTCATATTGACACACAGACACACTCCTGGGCAGGGGTCATGCAAGTGGTATTTTCATCTTCCAGAATATTGAAATACAAGTTGGTAAACAAACAAACAAAAACCTTCCTTGTTTTTAAAACAGAAGGTACTTCCTAATAACTTAGAGTGACTGCATTTTCATAATATTTTAATGATATTTTCATACTAATAGCAATAGGAAAAGCAGTACTAAAAGCAGGTATGTTTTCCCACAGAATATGTATAGGAGAGGAGAAACTACTTTAAAGAATGTTACAGACCAAACCTCTGCAGAGTTGGATGTAGGAATCTCAGGTGAGATTGCTACCATGAATAAACCTAGAACCTCATAAGGTAGACTAGAGGAAGAAATATTCAGTCCTTGTTTTGTTTAGTCAAACGTGATTTAGCTGCTCATAATAAATGTAATGCAATCAAATGAATATAGTTCACGGTCATTTTTATTTTGACCATATGTCAGTTGTGCTGCTAGGTTTTCCAGGAGTGAAAAGATAGTTTAATCATTCTCAAAAAACAGTTGTTTTACAAGTCTTGACCTTACGGTTATTTCACATTCTTCTAACAAATTGGCTGAAGAGGGTAGAGCTGTATTTCAATTCTTTGCATTTAAAGATTTTGCTAAATACAACCACAGTCATGTAACTGTAAGCCTGTCTTCTCAAAATAGGATATAATGGTGTTGATGATCATGCACACTTAATATCCAGTTCTTCAGAGAGCAACCGATCTTCACAAATGGAGAGTTGAGGAGAAACAGTGTATTCATTTCAATTTGAATTACAGTAGTGACTAGATTCTTTTAGAAATTGATCCTATAATGTTATGGATTTTAATCAAACATTTCAATATAAATCTATTATAACAGGATCAGTTTCCTGTTTTGAAACTGCTTTCCAATTTTTCCTGTAGCAGAAATGATAAAACTGGAATTAATTATTCTGAGGAAACCTATAATGATTTTTTTTTTCCTTCCTGAGTGTTGTTTTAAGAGCAACTTCTTTTTTTGTGTGCCTTTTTTTCCTGTGCCAGAGCTTAAGTTTTTTTGGAGTGCATAATTTCCTACTACAGTAAAGAAAACATTTAAAGTATAGAAAAATAAGTTGTGAGAAGATTCAGAAGCAGGTGATGTGACCTATAGCATTTAACTTATGGCAAGTCATATGGCAGACCTGTGATTGAGGATAGGATGGCAGTTGAGGGCCCCCAAGATAAAAGTTATAATAGTCCTCAAAAACCAAATAACTGTACAGGCTTATAAGCCTGTACAGGTACAGGTTTATGTTAAGTCAGTTTTTTTACTTGTGCATGGCTTTGCATTTGCAGGTCTTAGCTGGAGTCTGCAGAGACAGAATTGCCAACATACAAAGATTAGAAACAATTTTCCTGGTATTTCTGAACTGCCTGGAATTTGGAAGAACTGTAGATCTTATAAGACTGATTGGTCTCAGGAAGTATGGGTAATTCAGATAAGCTTTGAATAAGCATCAAACATTTTGCTGCTCTTCTTCACTTTCTGCTTATCTTCACTTTCAAACTGAAATTTTTTAGGCTTATCTGTCACAACAAAAAGGGAAAGGAGGCAAGGTGCTATCACGGGTCAAAAATGTGTACAACCGTCAATAATAAGAGGTTTCTCAGTGCTGTTAGGCATTTCCTGGCACCTGCACCCTGAGGCTAACAACTGAAAGTAGAGAGAAGTCTGTGTTAATTTAAAAAAAGCATCTGAAAAATATCAGCTCTGATCTCCATAAGTCTTAGTCAGTGAGAGGAAAAGGTAAGATTTCAATTAACCGGAGGTGGAATACTGGTCCACTCTGTTTTCTTCCTTGTTTTTGATTGCTTCTTGTTTTCAGGATAGTTAAATATATTTAATAATAGTTCTCTGAGTATTAAGCAATTATTTGGAAGTGGTCCTAAACTGAACTTTCTTCCTGACAGCTCTGCTTTGACATTTTGTAATAAGGGAATCTGGCCGAGTTGATGCTTTGTCAGAAGTAAGTGCTGTAATATTTAGTTCTCAGGTAAGCTGCAGTGATGTTATTTTCATGGTGCTTCTTTCTTATATAGGCTAAATTCATGTTAAACCAAATTATGAACCATTTTCTTTATTTTATTTTTTGGTGTACCTCTCAATTGTAGAGAATGTGTTTAAAAAACAACAAACAGTATCACAATCTGTTCAGAGTTACTTATCAGCTTAAAAAAAAGCAATTTAAAAAGCTCAATGATATTTATGGTAAAATTCTGTTGTGCTTGTGTTTTTTTTTCTTTTTACAGAAAGGTTTCCTAAATAACGCAACAGGTATTTGATTTATTGGTACTGATGCTATTCCATGAGTCTACTCACTGATGAGACTACTTTCTTCACAACTGTTTCACTGACGATAATTATGATGCACTCAAACTGATCAATAATTTGTAGTAGTTTTCACTATTCTAAGTCATTTTAGACCATACTTCCATGTTGGTTGTTTTTCCACGTGTACTGTAGAATCACAATTATGAATTGATAACTCAGGATATTATGCTAGAAGGAAGGTTTTTTCAAAGAGTTCCATACTTAAAGATCATCTGAAATTATATTAAAGCAAATCCTTTTGTTTTATGAAGTCATCCTATGTATGCCTGTTGTCAAGTTTCACTACATAAAGAACATACAGCATTTGTTACTTTCATGTTACATGGCTGCAATAATTCTAATTTCCATTTAATTTTAATTTTATTTCTTCTGGTTTATTTTTATGTTTCGTAGAACTGTTCCTATGGCTCTGAGCCTTATTCTTTCTTCCATACTTTGTCTCATCTTTTACGTACTAGCTTAAACTCTTATGAAATCCAGGTCAACAGTCAGACTATGGAGTCATGAAGGCAGTTAAATCCCTGTCAACAAAAACTTTTAAATCATTGTTCTGGAGAATATTTTGGAGAACAGGGTCCTATATCTAATCTTCATAGATTTTATAATTTCTACATTTCTTTTCTCTAGTTTTCTACATTTCTGAAATTACAGGGTTAAAGTTGATTTTATTCCTATAAGGTGTTGAAACAAGGATCCAAGGGATACTTTAATAATAAAGAACAAACCTTAAATCTTTTGAGGTTCTTAAATGCAATTTTACAGTAATTTTCCAAACATATTTTACACTATAATTTTTTCTATGTAGATTAATTTGATTTATTTCACTAAGTCTAAATAAAACCTATTCATCCTTGAAAGCAGGCAGTAATATGTAATATATGTATTTATATATAAACACATAAATGAAGAACTCATCTGTATGTAACAAGTGTTATACTGAATATGATTAAGTTCAGTTTCATTTCTAGAAATAAGCATATTATTAAAAAAAATGCACTGTTTTGCTTGAACTTGTTGTGGGAGAGTAATTTAAATCTCCATCATAAAGACAAACTGCAGTAATACGTGTATTATTCATTACAGTATCAGAGGAGTTATAGCAGAGTCAGTGTATGAACTGCAGTACTAGAATTAATCCATCCCTCCTTCTTGCCCTATAAAAAAGGAGAAAAACAAAATGTTTAGATGTTAACTTTAAATAACATAAAGTAAGAACTTTTGGAATTTTAATTCCTTCACCTTTTTATTCTCCATATTGTTATTTATATATTATTATTATGTTAGTCTTTCATCTTTTCTCGAGTAAAAGGAATAGACCAAAATGTCTCAGTCTTACAGGTTTTCCAAACCTTCAGTGACATTTGCAGTTGAACTCTTTCAATTTCTGCAACATTTTCTTCACTGTGGACATTGGACACTATTCCAATAGCAATTATATCGTGGTAAATAAAGACACAAGGTAGCTGTTTTCTCTCTTAAATATGCAGCAAAAGCTTACACTTGGCGCCTACTGCACTGTCATGCTGTGAACTTAGGCTCATGATTCCCAGGGCTCTTTTTGGTGTTACTTCTTCCCAGTATGGTTTCCTATCCCTAAAGAACATAAACTATTTTTTTGTTTTATTATGTATAAGACTATATATTTAGCCATTAAGAAAGATTAATGTTTTTTGTTTGTGCCTGGTTTACCAAATAATAAAGATTGCTTTTCATCATGATTGTTCCATTACATTATTCTCTGTCTCAGTCTTTATGTATCTGCAAATATGATAAATACTTTTTTCATTTCTTTCTAGTGAGAAAGTCAGTGGTCAGAGTATTAGTTTGGCCATCGTCATAATCCAAACTTCAGGGAACTTGTTAAGCGACATCTGATTAAAATTAATATCAAAGTCTTTAGAGACCTTAAGGGACTCATGATATACTAAAGCAAATGTTTTGCTTGAGGTATTTTTTTGTCTCAATTGGTTTGTTGTATGTATTCAGATAACATGCCAAGAGACTGGTGTTTACAGTATGACAATGTTAGTGATAGGGGTGTCATTAAGAAAGTTCTCCTAGTGTAACATAAAAGACAACTGTCAAAGACTGCAGCTACTCAGTGTTGCAAGTTTATTTCATAACTGGATCCCACTTAAATTTAAATGTTTATATCTAGTGTGGGTTTTTTTCTGTACATGGTTCTTGCAGATGAAATTTGTAGCCACTGGCTGACATAACTTACTTATTCCTCTCTAGAAAGTAATCAAAAGCTGTCCAGACTTCGTGGAACAGTAGTAACTTTGGGAAAAAGGCTAACAAATCACATGCAGACTTGATACACAGCAGTATTAACTGATATAACACAAGTTATAACATATTTTGCAAAGGCAAAGTTAGTGACTCCTACATTACATTACAATAAATATTAAACAGAATTGATTTATTTATTTGAATTACATTTTCTCCATATTTAATTCCACTTGAACTGATTTCATTCTATTTTCAACATTTCATGAAAATGTGATTATAAACACTGCATATTTATAACCTTTTAGTTGAAATATAATTAAGCTTGAGGAAAAAACCTCTTCTGCATAGCAAAGAGAGGAACATTAGCAGTGGTAGGAGGAATGTAAAGTATTAGGCAGGTGGCTGTATTCCAAAATCTAAAGGATAATTATGACTGACCTATATTATTTATGTCAAGAAGATTTCACCTTAACTCCATTACTTCTTGTTTGGTTAGAGAATTACTTTCAGTTAAACACAAAGTCTTCACTGAAACAGTACAAATGGTGAACAATATACCACAGCTCTGGTGCCAGTAGTTACTCTACCCTGATTTTGTCAGGTTATTGTTAGATTATTTTTTTAAGTGACATCCTTTGTGAATTCAGTTAGCTTCACATACTAGCAGTTTAAATCAGTGTAAAGGTATTTTTTGCTAGATTAAATAAATTTTACTGAAATAAATCCCTCTCGTTTTCTCTTTGTAGGTGATCTCAGGTCTCTGTTTTGTCCTCTGAAAGTAGTAACCTATTTACCCTGGCTACAAGTCCTATCAGAACCTGCTTTGCTTAGAGCTTAATTGCTCTAAGGAGCACTTGAAAAAACTTGAAGGGCTCCTCTATATGCTCATTCCTTTTCTGATTTAACTTCAGCAGCAGATAGCTGTGAGTATGCTGACATGTTCAGAGACAAGTACAGAGCTCTAAGGTTTACTAGCACAGTTTTCAAGCCAGGATAAATACTTGTAGTAAGGAGAGGTAGCATAGGTGTCTTTCCTTTCCACTCTGCTGTGTCATATGGCTATTCTGGGCATGTGCACAGAACAAAGCTTTGTATGTAATAAAAATGAGAGGTAGCCTGTCGCAGGGAAAACTGCTTAACTCATGGTTTAGAACAAATAAGGATTGGAGCAGCTTAATGATTTATTAATGACATGTTATTAACTATCAATGAGCCAGTCATTCAGGATAGCTACAATAGTGCACACAAAATGTTAATGAAGACCTACAATTTTCTAAATGCTTTGTAACTACTCCTCAAATGTTCTAGTCACACACTCACTACTATGTGCATGCTCCCCCTCTTGCAGGCAAGCACCCCCTTCCGCTTCTGGGGGTGCAGGTTCTCCTATTTTACATACGTGTCCTGTTAGAGCTGTGAGTGCCCCAGCTTTATGTGTACCTGCTGCTCCCTAAAACCTTGCTAATCCACATGCTGGTGAGAGAAAGGCACCACGGTCACGTATGCACACCCAGGTTTGGGTCTCTGGTACTGCACCCTGCATTGTCACTCCTCTAGCTGGATGAGGCTGCTTATGGCATTCGAGGGAGAGGATGCTCTGCCTGGCCTAATTGGAGGTCGTGGTGTCGGTGGGGCAACTTCTGCCCGTGCCAACCCAGGTTTAGATGGCTGCGCTGTTATCCTTTTCTCACGCTAAGATCCCTCACGATTGTTGCAAATTTTCATGCTCCTAACTCCATTTTATTTAGTCAAGCCGAGGTGAGAAATCACAAGGTTTAAGTTTGCAACTAAGCATGGGATAATTGCTGAGATAAGAATCTGTACTCTCCTGACTGAGAGTAATTTCATTTGTAAACTATCTGTAGGTTGTCCAGCTCTCAAAATCATGTGTCACTACTAAACCTTTTACAGCAGAGACAGCTGCAGTAGCCCTGTGGGTGTTCACCTCAGAAAGTTCAGCTTTATTCACTGTGTGAAAAGTTTCAGGAAATAATAGTAACTGGACATGTCAAAGCATGACTCCATTCCAGAAAATGAAAATGAAAATAAACCAGACCACTGGGCTGTAACTAAGCATGGCTCCCAGGGTGTTTCTTTGTAAGGGGGTGGGGGGAGGATGGGAACGGGCTGACTGAAGAATCAGAAAGCATTAGAAATGTTATATGGAATTAAACCCGAAAGGAAGTATTTGCTAAATCATAGTGTCTTTCCTCAATGGTACTTAATATCACTCTCAGAAGCAGTCTTCCTGCTTTCTTCCCTGGTGTACTAATAAACAAGACTGACAATTCCTGGAATCGTTCTTTATAATAATACTTATGCTTATTTATATAGCTTTTTGGGCTCTGCAGTCCTGTAGCATTGATAATGTGGGGCTGAACCCCTAGTGTTTCAATAACTGGCTGCCTTCTGCTGAATATGTGTTCTGAAAATGGAAGATATTCACTAAAATAGGTAGTTATAAAATAAATTATTTCTTTCACTTAAAAAAGGAAATCCAGAAACTTGTACCAGATCATTTATTTTCCAAAGAATGTAGTCTCATGCCTCAGTTGTAGAATGAGAGGCAGAAAGACTCCAAGGGACATACTTTGGGTTCAGCAGTCTTTCTGCATATATATCAGTTCCAAGATTGGAGGCTTAATTAAATGAGAGATGTAACAGGTTAAGTGAAACACCAGGAGAAAAGAGAAAGGCGGGTATAATGTAAACATATTTAATTTCCAGTAAAAAGTTTAAGAACATTCTAAATGTTGCAACTGTATATTCCTTAGAATAAAGGCATGACTACTCATGAGTAGCAAATACTTGTCTGAGTGTGTTGTTGCAGCAGGTGATTACTGTTAAGTTTTAGCTTGTTCTGTACCCATGATGTTTTTGATTAGCAAGCCTCTAAAACGTTCCCAGTAGAGAGGACTGTCAATATTGCTGACCTGTATCTTGTACTTTTCTTACTCTTTGCAGTTGTCTTAGAAGTAATATGAAGAGACTAGAAAACATATGCATGCATGCTGGAACATGCTCTGTTTGCCACTTTTTCCTCTACTATATAACAAGCATTTGAAAAAGGTTATTAATTTTTGGGGGGCTGGCATGCTTGTTTTGTTTCTGAAACAATTCACTTTAACCTGAGAAGACAGAATGGTTTTAGCAGCTTCGTAAAAACTGTCATAACTATTACACCCTCCAGAATTTGATAAATCTAACCAATTTTTTCCTTTTCTGAGAAAACTATGCCTGCCTATGTCTATTCTTCTGCAAATCTTGAGCTACCATTTCTCATTTGCCTTTCATTGCTGATGTTACAAAATTGCTTATTAAAAACATTCAGAAATAAATTTGTGTAATAAAAATTGTAAAGTATAATCACAGATAATATTAGTAGGGATGTGGAAAATGCAAATTTTTTTCTGTCCTTTCATATCTTCCTTTCTAAAGTGCAGTAAATTGTTGACCTTTACTACTTCAAAAGACAAATTTGGTTTTATTATGTACCTTGTATCTTGATATCTTGTTGACTACAGTACAGTATGAATCTTACTGGATAACATAGCCTGGCTTCCTACCAAGAACAAGCTATACATTACTACAGTTCATTGCCATGTCTGACTGCTTTGGAATAGAGGAAAAGTCTCTTGACAGATGTCCTGACAAAGCAATAATGAAAAGGTCATACCACATTTCCTGCAGCATTTATCTTGTTTCTTTAGTGGCTGTGTACTGAAAACTAGATCAAATTACATCTAATTAGGAACACCAAGTTCTGCAATAAAGTTAAGAATCTGTTAAACACTTTTATCAAAATTATTACACATTATATTTGAAAATTCTAAAACTGTTAAATGGCATCTTGTCAATATTACTATTCAGATCCAGTCTTAAAACTTTTTACCTTTTCTAAAGATCAAGGTCACAGAGCTCAGCAGTTCTTGTTTTATGGGGCCTTGGGGCTATTTTGAACTATTACTACTTCAAGAATTGTTGATTATGATTGAATACTGGAAAAAAAGCACATAATAGACATTCTCAGCAAGTCTTCCCTGACAACATTGTCAGCATATGGAATAACAAATGCCCAATATTCAGTGACAATTATGAAAATGCTTGCTTATCAATTATTTTATCTTCCCTTGATAAGCCATAAATTATTAAAGACTAATTCTAAAAATATGGCATATTTCAGTAAGTACACCAATTATATTTCTGTTGTCATAATGTTGTGATTTTAGAAAGCAAAGTAAAAATAACTGATGATGCTAAAGAAAATATTTGCTGTGTTGATATACAAGAGTAATTTGGATAAGTTTGGAACAGGCTATTTTGAAAGGCTACAGAAGTCTTTCAGCTGACTTAACAAGTTTTGTTAGACCCATAGCTGTTAATTACACTGGTAACAGTGTCGTTGTTATGGCACCAGTAAAATAAAGGTGCTTAATTGTGTGGTTTTTACACTGCTTAAAAATTGACTTATTTATTTTGCTTTGTGTCAGACCTTTTCTGTACAAGCAATATCAACAATAAACTGTTACATTCCAGCCAGCTCCATATTTTAAAATGTTCAGATAGAAAATTTAGTCTGAATCAAGCAATAGTTAGAAGTCACTAAGATTGTTCCCATCACATTTTCTTCTAAATGGAAAACATGGCTCCTGATTAGTACATTTGGAGAGAACCTACGTACAATAAAACTTATTTTCCCTCTGCATTTTGTAACAAGAAGAGGTGAGTTAGACTACAGTATCTATATTTTGTAAACCTTAATTACACAGTTGCAAAAACTGGCTCAAAAATAACTTTGGTAATTGTTCAACTAAATGCTTACAATTTTCTTTCCCTTTTTTTTTTGTCTTCTAGTGATTAACGTGTGATATACACAAGTGGATGACTAGTAGAAGTTCTTCCTGGGCTCAGCTAGCTTTTTTAAAAAAAATCCAATCAAAATACACAGACTGAAGGAACAAAAAGACTTTTCAGTCCAACTCTGTCCTCAAAGGCCAAGTTATCAGAGTCAATATCCCTCATACAAAGTATTGTCTTGTATATTCTTATATGTTCTATACTTAATATAGTATACACTTAAATTCTACCCATTTATATCTAGTGAGAAAACTTTTTGTTACTGAAAAAGCATTCCTCTAATAACACAGATGGCATAGCACCAGGACTGATGACCTTGACTTTCATTAAGAAGCCCACTGGAGTGCAATACTTATACACTCAACAAAAAACAAAGCTGGTGGAAAGAAGTGAAATGAATGTAGCTTTGATACAGTCTCTTCATTCTTCTTATTATTCTTGATAAAAAGCATGTATGGTTTATTTATAAAGTGCTTTTACTTTTAGTGATGTGTTTTTATAATCTGAATAACTAAGGATTTAATTATAAATAATTTATATTTTCTATGTTTAATTATGAGAAGATACTATGAATTTGAGGACTTAATGATTCAATGCAGGTGAGCCTTATATCTATTTTTGTGGGTTTGATCTACTCACTTGCCTTCCCTATTTCACTTTCCCAATTAGTTTTTCCTCTCATACTGTGCTTGTTCTATCTTTGATCTAAATACTGATATGCACTGTTGGGGGCAGGGGAGGAGGGCTGCACAATGGCCTGGACAACAGCTGACAAGAAGTGATGTGAGAGTCAATGTGTGTGACTGGAACAGCCAAAACTGCCTGAGAGGATTTGCCCAAACAGTGATTCTGCTGAAGATCATCCAGATTGAAGATCAACCAAGGAATTACAAAAAGACTTTTGAAACAATGAAGAAGTACCTCAAAAAGAAATATGAAAGACGCATGGGAAGTATGTAGGACGTTGGAGTGAGAAGAGGATAACAGAGCAGCAGCTTAAATCCATTTTGACACTGGCAGAAGTCACCCCAGCATGTGACTTCTGGGGCATCCGCAGGCAGTATGTGTAAATATGGGAACCTGCACCCCCAGAAGTGGAGGGATCTTACAGCTGTGAGCATGTATGTGTAACTAGAACTTTTTATCATTACTTATAAAAGCATGTTTAGAAATTTGTAGATCTTTATTAACATTTTTTCAGTGTGTTACTGTTTTATCTGGTTTATTGCTGAAACTGTGATCCTTGGTGACTGGTTCACTGTTTACCAGTTAATGACATATCATTAATAAATCAATAAACTGCTTCAATCCCCATCTGATTTATGCTATATGAATTCAGTGTTTTTTTTATGCTGGTACATATTGTTTTGGAAGGTTTCTTTGACCAAATCAAAGATTACAATAATTAAATTGTAGATGATTTGAGCTTTGCAGTGTAGTGACATTTTTCCTGTTTGTTAGAAATCGTGAGGTACACCGTGTGGGAGAGAGAAAAAAAAAGTCATTCTAAAAAACTTTCTCCCTCCTCAGACATCTTAATTATTTGACTTGCCTTTTCTGAAAATCATGATTTTCATCATTGTAACTGTTACAAAATCTACTCCTAGAGGAAGAAGTACAGAGGTTATAAAAATGCTAATTTAAGCTAGAAAGTATAAATAAATAATAGATAAAGTATAAATAATTCTATTTAAATTTTTTTCTCTGACACCACAAAATAGGGACGAGATTCTTATTAGAGAAATCGCTTAATCCAGGCTCGTTTTATACAGTTGAGGGTCTAGCGTCATATACTTCAGTGCTTTTCTGAGTCAGGTCCTTGAAAATCTTCCAGTTCTCAAATGCAGGTGTTCATTGTGCTCTACTGAGGTATAAACAATTGAAGAAACAAATCATATAATGGTATGTAGGCCTATTACACGTCAAGATGAATTACAAAAGAGTATGATGGCACCAAAGTGATAAAGGATTATGACTTTATATGCTGCTAGTGCTGAACCACAATTATCTTAGACAAGAACAAGCAATTATTCAAAATAAAATGCAATTTGCTATAAATGTGGACTACTCAGAATATATGGCGTGTAAGTCTTCCACTGATGTAAAACAGTTTGGCTCAAAGGGTAAGTTTTCAGAATCAGTGTGACCTTTTCATTTTCCTGTTACCAGCCTGTTCCCGTACTATGGATCATTTTTTCAGGCACTTTAAAAATGAGTCTGTGGAGACAGAAACTGTCTTGAAATTTTATTCTGAGCCTCTCTACATTCAACAGTTGCAATTTTGTTTGTGTAGTACTCTCCTGCGAATTAGGAGGCAATGATTTAGACTCAGTGGGAAGGGCCTGGTTAGACTGTTCCCCTCAACGATCTGGTCTCAGGTTTCTGGTCTCACCTGTTTGGCAGGGCTGCCACAGGTGGCTGGCGATGGGGTGGCCATGAACTGCTACATACCAGTTACAACGGCTTCCAGCTGGCCCTGTGGCAGAGAGAACCAGGAGAAAAAGGACTAGCATGTGCCAATTGCTCTGAGTAATTACTCACCAGAGAAGTATATGGTGCCCTGTATTGAAAAAGACTGCAGATGTTAAGTTGGGTGGTCTCTACACAGAAGGAATGGTTCCCTTCTGAGGGAAGGCTGTCAGAGCAGGAACTCTCCTGAGGGAAGTGCTGCCCAAACTGCTGTGGCACCAGAGCGAGGATACTCCTGAGGGAAGTGCTGCCACACCAGGCCAGGGACACTTCTGAGGAGAGTGCTGCTAAAACTGCTGCTGTGCCAGAGTGGGAATGCTCCTGAGGGAAGTGCTGCCCAAACTGCTGCCATGCCAGGGCAGGGATACTCCTGAGGGAAGTGCTGCCAAAACTACTACCACACCAGAGTGGGGATACTGCTGAGGGAAGTGCTGCCACAGCTGCTGCTATGCTGGAGCGGGGACATTCCTGAGGGAAATGCTGACATGTCGGAGAGGGGACACTTGTGAGGGGGCCATGGCCCACTGCTGATTGCACACCAGAGCAGGCCAGTAACAGAGCAGCAGAAACCTTCAGGTGCCTGCCTCAACTGCTACACCATCTGTCACCTTATCAGAGGAATTTTCAGTGGACTGGCAGTGAAAACAAGGTAATTTGAGAACAGGCAGGTGGGGGGATAAGGGTTTATCTAATCACATTCTGTTTTTCTCAATACCTGATCAGTGATCAGAGGTTTGCACTGGTGGACAGTGAATTAACTGAAGTAAAATTCCCTAACTTGGGATGGTTTGCCCCATGATACTTGGGTGAGACTTGATACAGACTTGATCTAAGCATTACCTCTTACACAAACTCCCTGTTTGGATGGTCCTGGCGGACACTAAGTAGAGTGATCCAACTGCAGTTACTGGGGACTAAGAATTTTCCTTGAGAAATTGTATGGAGCTGTCAGGGTGCTGTGAATCCACATCCCAGCCCTTTCTAGAGAAACAAAACTAAAATTGTATACATAGCAAAAAGTAATTTATCTATCTCTAGGTGTGGCATTGTCAATAGAAGAAGTAGTGATGACCTGGATTTGCAATGGGACCAGAACACCTCAGTAGGAGATGGAGGGCTCCTGTAAACATGGGGTCTGCAGAAGTGTGAGGTGCAATGTGTCCTATCTCACAGATGCAAGGGTGCCATTTTGCGAGTTCCTCTCTAGTCAATAACACAGTGAATATCACTAAAATGCCATCACCTGTGATGTCTGCTAGCTCCAGGTAGAAAGTAGGTGTATCCTTTACCTCTGTATGTCTTTAGGTATGAGCATTAGAGGTTATCACTAGAAGAATAAAGGGTAATTTGAGCTGTGATTCTCAGAATCCTTAGAAGCACTAGGCATCCACTAAGTCAGGTGCAAATACATGGAAATAAAAAGTTAGAAATCATGCTTTAGGAATGTCAAATCAGCTTGATAGGTTCATGATAGAGTTACCACAATTTTTTTTTTTCTTCTTCAGTGAATTTTGTATTGGGAGTGTATGGAATTCATGTCAGCTGCTTAACTTCAGTATATCCTGTAGACAACAGCTGTCAGGATATTACTGCAGCTTTACTCCGTGATTGCAGGTAGCAGGTAAGAGAAAATAACATTTCTCAAGTGGCATTCTCATGGCATGTGTAATTTGATAAAATGTTAATTATAGATTTTCATTAATACTTTATGTTATATAATGTATTTCAAAAGTTAGGACATTCTTTATGTTCCAATGCTGTAATCAATTAGTCGTATACAGGTTTTTAAAATACAACCAAAAACTACTTTTCACTGATAAAACACAGCTACTGGCCTGGCATTTTCCTCAGTACTAATGCGGTTTTAGTTCACTGTTAGCCTGTAATTAGCAAATTTCTTTCTAACTTCTGAGGGTTGCTTGGGGAATTGCTGAATTGGAAGACAGAGTTTTTCTGTGTTGGTGATGGAAGACATTTAATTTTGCTCCTGCACTTGCAGTATTTTTCAGAATGTATTTGTATGTTATGTTATAAAACATATATGTCTTTTAGTACTCTTTGTTAATATTTGTAGTTATATAAATTAACTAGCCCCTATTAACATTACAGTTCAGTATACAAATCCATGTGGCATCAGAATCTTTCTGTGTAATAGGGTATTATAAACCTAATGTTTTCACATTAGTGTAAGAAAAATACACCTGAATATAAATTAGCTGGCTTTAAACAGTAGAGTGCCCAAGTAGCTAAATAAGCTCTATTTAAACTCACTGTAAAAATGTAACAGAAAATACATTAAATCTGATTTTGTAAGTGCATTGATTACCGTTTGGGGATACATTCATAGAATTTAAGAGCAAACAATTATGTTAAAATATCTAATCTCACCACCAAGTGCCCTAATCTGTTTAATTTCACCTGATCATCCTTGCATTGTCCATATTTCTTGAGCTGGAATGAAAATAAGTCCTGTGGTTGAACTAAATAATCCCTTCGTCAAGGTATGGTTCAGGTATCCTAGTCATACATATCAGTTGCGTGACTGATAGGTAAGACAATACAAATATTATTTCAAAGGAAATAAACTCCTAAGGAACAATATACTAATAGAAGAACTTACTCTGGACAGGATTTTGTTATTTTGTTGATGTATGAAGTTATGCTTGTATAAAATAATACTTTAATGTCTTGTCTATTGTTTTTATTTTCCTAAATTGGATGGTTAAAACTGAAAGTGCCTGTGATGACTGTACAAGAAAAATCCCCAGAATTTGTAAGGTGATTTCCCCCCACCCAGGTGAAAAGAGATGTATAGAATGAATTTACCATTTAGAGTTAGTGTTATACTGTCTGGAACAATATTATATGGCAGCAGTTCAAGTACTTCATCATAGTAAAGAGAACTCTTTGGGGACATATATACATATTGTGAAACCTATGAAATTTCGATGTCCTCAGAGCCACAGTGAATTTGAGATGGGACTAGCCCCAGATGTCTAACTTGTATTAATATTCACTGAACACAGAAATAGCTTTAGTTTCAAAACCAACTGGTAATAAATTGTTCATACTGTAGCTGTCACTGTAAGTGGTCTCTACAAACAGAGCAGCCTCTCATTAAGGGTAATATCTGTTAGAGCTTACATGACATTTAGAATAATTGATAAAGCAGTTCTATTCCATTACTGCAGATAGGTATGTGGACTGAATATCTTTGATCTTTTGCAGTGATTTAAACACAGTTGTGCTGACTTCAGAGAAGTTGTAGTGTTGAAGTCTGAAAGGGATTAAGGCTTATTATTAATAGTCTTTAAAATATTTTAATGAAACTCAGATTGACTGTTGTATTTTTATAACCTTTTCATCCCTTAACAGGGGGACTATAAATCAGTCTTCTGTTCAGACATTATAAGTGATCAACATAGTTTCAAATGGGTCCTCCCCCCACCCTCCCTTCATCATGTGAATGAATTCTGAGTACTGGCATGGAATAAAAATTCAAAGCACACTTGTCTTTCATTCTAATGCTTCCTGACTGGAATATTTATGTGGTGTGCTTATTTGTATGGTATCCCATTTTTCATGTCATGTAACAATTTACTGCATTATCTCAAAATAGAGGTTTTAGCAAAAGGAGCTCTTTTCTTTTTCCAATATTATTAGCTATATACTTCAGGTCATGGTGCCAAGTGGATTTTAAATATGCTGAATTACAATGGAACTCATGTGAATACCACATGAATTCTTAATCACCTGTAGGTTATAGCAAATACTAAATGAATTATTAAGATAAATGTAACTATATTCCATCTTTGTGATCAGGGCAGCTGTGTGAGTAGAAAAGTAAGTGTGTCCTTGATAAAAACAGTCAGAGAACTTGTAAAATCACAATGCAGCATATGTACTGAAGGAAGAGATAGACTAGCACATTCACTAAGCAATTGGGGGGGAAAATGGAAGCATGCAGGCATGCTGCTAGCGTATTTTGTGTGTGTGTGTGTCTGTAGGTAATAGAATGAGATATGGAATATCATGCTAAAATTTAAATGTGCCATCCCTAAAAAAGTTGATTGAGACCAGAGAGCTTAAGTTATCATTTATTTGTACATTGTAAGTACACCATCACTGCAGGGTACAGAGAGAACAAAATGAGAACAAGAACAATTAGGCTTGCCTGGTTTTAGAATTATGTTGTTAATGAATTTGTTCAGGACAACCTTTGTGAGGGGAAAAAAGAATGGAAGCCTATTGGTGAGTGGGTCAAGGTGCTAGGTGGGGAAGAGGAAGTATAGGCAGCATTAGTCAGCATTACATGATACCAAGTGGGTGGAATTCTGGCTCTGCTGAAAAGCTTGGAGAATTCCTATTAATTTATTTTATTCTTGGTGTTTGTTTCATAAACCAAAACTCACTGGTGTAACTGAGAAGCCTTCTACTGCAGGGTAGATTGGACTTGTCTCATGGATTAAATCCCACTTTGCTGATGCATTGTCCTTTTCCAAGCAAGCAGGACAAAAAAATAAAAACACTGTCACAGAAGAAAACCTAATGAAACCATAAAAATATTATCTTGCTGTTAGTATATTTTTCTGCCTATTTGATAAACTTTCATAACCTTTCCCCTATGCGCAATAAAGAAACTTAATGTCCAAGGAGACAGTAACCTCTCTTTCATTTTTGTAAGAGAAACATTTTCACATTTAAGTGATTTGAGTTGCTAGTAGTGTTTGGTGATTGGATGTATTTAGAACTGCTAAGGTTCTTTTTCTTTGAAACGAGTATTTGTGGAGAGTTTTGTGTATTCTGGCTCACCAAAGGAATTTCTCATTAACATATGTTGTACCGGAACCTTTGAAGATACAGTGCTTATTAGATCAGCATTGTGTACACATTTCATTATTCATTCAGTCACCTTTATGTTATATTAAACTCCCTGTCATGAAAGTGATGTGCTGTACTTTCAGATTTGGGAGGGGGACTGTTTTTGAGGAGAAATTTGGGACTTTCACATTTTATTTTTTAAAATTTTTTTGAAGAAGAAAAGTTTCTTTTTAACGCTTGCCTTACGATCTGGTTCAAAGCTGTAGTTGAAATACCAGCAACTCAAACATATATCCGAAACATCCTTGGGTAATCCAATAAGCTGGCTTTCCCCCCCTGCAAGGAGGTCAAAAGTTCAGCTTTCTTTATTGCTATGAAAAGAAAATTTATGGTACTTATTGAGTACTTAACTGATCAATATTGCAATAACTTTAATACTGTATTTATCAGGATAAAGTTGCAATGTTAATAGTACCAAGTGTTACACACCTTCATCTACTGCATAGATAGAAATGAATAATTAACATACCGCTGTGTTTTGGGATGTTTTCAGGTAAAACATATTACAGTAAAAGAATAATCACAGCTACTCCCAATTGTTATAGCTCCATCAGCTTTGACAGAACAAAGGTTTTGTAGATTTTATGTCACAAACCCTGTAACATCTATTTGGCAAGCTCTTCCTAATACTGCCTGTAAAACAAAGATCACATTAATGTTTATTCTTTTCAAATGGATTAAAGAGAGACTTCTTGAATTTATCATTGGAAACAGGTCTTCATTAGGTGAAAATGGCTTTAACTGTAGATGTTTTATGGATTTCAGCATTTTATCAGCGTTGAATCTTGTTCTTAACACAGAAATTTCAATCCCGCTGCAAGTATTGGAAAGTTGAGTTGCTGATATACTAAAAGATGCTACAAAGATTCATGAAAGCATTTGCTTAGCCAGTTATTGTATATACTTTATGCAGTGAATCAGAAGGGAAAATTTCTCTATATTATTGCAGTTCTTATCCATGTTTTTTGAGGAAACTTGAAACTGAAAACTCAATTTATAGACTATTTTAGATTGATAGCTTATTGATTGGTGGAAGAAGTCTTGTGCCTTTAAGTTGACTTTATCCATTAGTCTGTCCTTACCCTGAGTTACACTGTTCCCCTAAGGTTTATTAGTATTTCTGTAAGGTGCTTTTGGGTTGTTTTTAAAGGCCACCTCTGTTAGGCATTTAATTCTACTAGCCTGAATTTATATTGCTCGTTCATGTAGAGTGCCATAGTGTAGAATGTGAATAAATGTAGAGCATATGTGCTCTATATAATGATTAGGATTTTCCAGAGTTTAATTTTTTTTCCTCCATGATTTTAAAAGGACAAGATTTTTCAGAAGTGCAGAAGATCTATCCTCTGAAAATTGTTTCCATCAGGAATTTTTATTTAACCATTTTTGAAAATCTTGACTCAAATGTATAGAGTTAGCTTGTACTTTAATATGGTATATCTGAACATAACACAGTAGTAGCAACCTAGCAGATTAGATCAAGTAGGAATGCTCTTAATAATGAAGGTATGTTGGTGACTCTCTTGTTATCTGGTTTTGCTCTTAATCTGTATTATCAGGTCTGGCAATTGCTATTCCTTAGGTTGTAATATCTCCAAGAAACTCCCTATTTTAAAAAATAAATTAGCATAAAATTAAATTGAACTTTTTAATGATTTGCAAGTTTATGTAAATGACCAATTTAAAAAGGAACTTTATGTAATCGGACACATTCACTACTCAAGCCTAACATTAAGTGTTCTCTGTAAATCTCATTATATGCAGCTCCTGAGAGTGTAATTAACATATTAATTTATATGCAGATAGCCATCTAAATGCCAAAGCATTTTTATTCAGCAAATTCCTTTCCACTTTGAATTGGTACTGGGGAAAAAATGTGAAAGAAAACTTCATAGGGTCAGAATGAGAGGCATTCAAACTCTCATGAATAACCTTTTTTTTTTTTTTTTTTTGACTGTTCTTAGCAGATGCACTTTCAGTTGTCTCTGTTTTCAGGACGTTCTGTATAAACAAATGCAGATTGGTTTTTTTGGGTGGTGTTTTTTTTAGTGTCTCTGCTTTAGCATGACTGTTCAGTGTAAAATACATATGATTAAACAACTTAGTTCTGACTTTAGTTGGACTTTGCAAAGAGAATAAATTTCAGTTAAAATATATTGGCCTAGTCTCTCCTCCTAATCCTGTATTGTAAAGGCATCTATGCAGCTTTGCATTGTTTGAAGAGTGCACTTAAGGCATGAACATAAGAATAAAATGAACCTGAAGTAGATCCCCTGATATCTTTGCCTTTGCAATCAAAGCTATAAATCAAAACCCTGGACTCCAGCTAGAAAGGAGGAAGAAGTAAAGATAAAGGACAGAATTCTTATGTAAAGAAAAGTATAATATGCTTCTATATAAAATTCAATGATTATTGTTAGTACAGATAATACAAAAATGAAGAGGGAATCTATGCTAAAATTCTCTGTATTTACAAATTACTTTGTTTTATAAGGTTCCAGATACTTTCTTTGTTGTTCTGGAAAATTACCAAAACTGCTGTAAGATGCAAACAGAAAATGTTTTGAGAAATGTTTGTCAAAATAAGAATAGATGATATTAGACTGATACAATCTATTTTAAAACTTTGATTTTCAAATAACTTCTCTAAAATTTGAACATACAGTGCTTAAACTGGTTGTGTTACCTAGCTATGACTAATAATGAAGCAAAAATAACTACATCTGAGATTGTAGTATCATATGAAATAAATATCTACAATATTTTCTACTAGTTAATTATAATTAGCTTAAGTTGTATATTTAGACAGATCATAAGATAGACAAATAGACAGGGACAGTGGCCTCAAATATTCATGAATTTTAAACTTTAAGTCTGTAGATATTTGCACACTGATTTGTTCTCATTTCTGGTTTGTAATATTAAAAACAACGGTTTAAAAGTTTCAGTATATGTAAAAATCCAAATACTTTGGCCTAAAAAAAGGTGTCAGAACATGAAAAACAAACAAAATTCCAAAGTTCTTGGAATTTCCTTCTGTAACCCTTCAAACAAAAGGAAGTATGCTTCCCTCAGACTTTGGTAGACTTATTTTTGTGTTTGTATAAGGCATTGCTGTTTGAAGTCTGTCATTTTCTTTTTGCTTTTACCTTGAGTGACTCGGTTAATGTTTTCCAAGTGATCAGCAAACATTCTCTTTATTTCCTGGGGATTTTTTTAACACACATGAAAGAGTAAATTTAAAGGCGTTTGTCGTGAATGAGTGATTTAGATGGCTTAAAAAAATCACTGCCAAAGGTATTAGCAAAAGTGCTGTTAATATGTGTTTAATATGATGTTGTAAAAGTGCAACTTAACAAATCTTGATGGCAAGGTTCACTCTATAAATTACTGCATGGAAGAAACATACACAGGAAAACTGGGTTACACTTGAGTTAAAATGATTTGCAGAGAGACCGAGGATACAAAAGGGTATGGAGGACCCTCCCGTTGAGTGACGAGCTTCAGAGTAGACCCCCTTGCTTTCTAAACTCCTGATGGAGCTTAGGTGTGGCTAGGTCCAATCTTAGTCTCAGATTTGGACAACGGTTTATGTCTAAGTGATTATATATGCAAAATTTTTCAATTCAGCATGCAATCAAAGTTACCAAGACAAAAATCAAAGTTACCATACTACAAGGTTATGCACGATATCAGTTGCTTACCAAAGATCTGCCGTTGGTAAAAGGTGTCTCTGCCTCAAGGAGCAACCTTGAGAGGTGTCCCAGCCCAAGGGGAGATCACCGCCATGCTGCCTAGCAGGGAGAGCTCAAAGAAGGCTCGCTTAGGCTGTCATATTTATAGATAAAGTGGTTAGCTCGTAGTCAAATTACATGCGATAGGAAAGAGATGCGTGAGGCTCCTTGTACCCACAACTTTCTTTGTTCCTTGATAAATGAGTCTTGGAAGAGCCACCCGCTATTCACGTGTCAGTTGCATGACCAGTGTTCCAAGCTGATATGCATTGGTGCTCACTGTGCCACTCAGCTTCTTTGTGGGGTCTCAGAGAACAGATTAGAACCAGAGGAGTTCTTGGCCTGGACACGGCTCAGGCCTTTACCTCCTTTGGAGACCATACCAAACTACTGCTAGTTTGGTTAACAGGTTGAGGCCATCTGTCACAGGCATGTTTCCAGAGACTTAAACAACCAAATAACTAATCTTTCAGTATTTTTTCTTTTTTTTTCCTGTTTTCCCTTTGACATTTGGTTTCTTATCACTATTGAGAATATGAGATTTTTTTGATACAATTCCTAATCAAACCCTTTTTTTTTTCTTCCCCCCCCCCCCCCCGCAGTCTTCCTTGTTGCTTCTGTAGACTACAGGTTAATACTTAACTACAACCTGATGCATTAATTTTCCAGAAATTTCACATATGTGTAATACAGGTGTAGGAAGAGGTACAGGAAACCATATTTTCTAAATTTAAATTGTAAAATAAAATATTTCAAGGATTTGAATAAGGTATTGAGGGCAAAATGATTTTTTAATATTTTTTTATTGTAGTTTTCATAACAAGGATAACTGCATAATGTTCTTGCAAAGTCCTGCATTTAAAGATGAAAATTCTGGTGTCAAAAGTATACATTTTAACTGCCAGGAGCTTCTGTTAAACTGTGACTAAAAAGGACAGAGGGGAGGATGGAAATATCATCCTGTATCTTTTGTTGTTATTCCTTTAGCCAATACTTTTCTAATTTTACATGTTCATACAAACCCAGTAGCTGAAGATGAACATACTATAAATGGGGCTGTCAACAGTAGTTTGTCAAGCAACCTGATTATTTAAATGCTTTGATCTATTCTCTTACCATTCAGAGTTCACCAAATAAATAAATCTTGTAAGTTATCTAAATCACTGATCATTTTTGGGTTAAGGGATTTTCTGGAATTTATATTTACAAATAAAATTATTAACTAGTATTATAATGATTTTGGTGAGCTACAGGAATATTATATGTTTGTTAAAATTGGAATCTATTTGCTACGCATTTTGAATGGATCAACAAGCGTAATCTGACCTCTGAATAAGCAGGGAGTCAAATATGTGGAGGGGTTTGTTTGGTTTTTTTCAAGGTGGCCAGTCTGGGTGACTAGTTTTATTTTCTGTGTAGTCATAAATGTCTAACTGACATGATTTACATTGGACTACATGGTAGAAAAAAGGGCCACTGCTATAATTTTGGAATAAAGAACACCTGTTCATAACATGATAAAAATTTTCCACTTGTTATTCAGTGTATGGTGAGCTGGATTAACATGTAATTTAGTTTGACATTCTTTTAAAATCCTTTTCAGTTTGTGAGTGATTATTTTGAGAGCTGTCCATACACAACTTTGTGTCATTTTTTAATTTCTTTAATGTTTATTGTACTTGTTCTTTATGGATTAACTTTTAGAAATCCAGGTTGCTATTTACCAGTTGCTATCAGTTGGAGTGCTAAATGAAGGTGAGAATAGACTTTGGCTTGAGAGGTATTGAAATATATTTGTGCTGAATAACAGGCCATCTATTGACACTGCTTGATGTCATAGTTTACAGTAGCTTCAGCACTGACTTGTGTTTCTGTTGCCTTCTTTCCCTTCATTCCTCCCCTTTGGTCTGCAGAAATTGTATTTGGATTTTTTGGGGGATAGGCTTTGAAAACTTGCTCTTTCTTTTTTGCATCATTGTAGTTACCCACACTTGTTGTTCCCCCAAAAAAATTTAGAAAGGAACCAAATATGAGCATGTCCTGTAGTGGCAACAGGCAGCAGATCCTTGAACTTCAAATGCCAGAAAGGAGAGAGGGAATACTATCCTTACTGTTCATTAACACAAGGCCAGACTGCTAAAATTACTCTCTCATTCCTTTCTTCTTGCTACTGTGGATGGTCAAGAAGCTTAGCTAGTAAATGTTTTTGATATTACATGCTTCAAACTTCAAAGATGCTTATTACAGTTTTTACTTTCATTCTTCCTCCTTCCATCCTCAAATTACACATACTATTCAGGGTCAAAATTGAGAAATGCCAGATATAAATGTATGTTAATTTATTGTGCCCCCTGAATGCATGCTTTAGTTGCATTCCATACTTTACTCCTTAGCAAGCCCCTGCCTCATTCAGCACACAAAATAGATGTATTGTGGGAAAGAATTAAAGGTAGAGTACTTTAAATTGATTGATTAAAATTTCTCTAATGCTTTGCACTGAAGAAGTGAAATAATAAAATGGAAAAGGTTGAATTGGCCTAGGGGAAATATTTAGCTTTGAATAAAGAAAGAAGTAGCTTCCAATAGCTGTAGAGAGCATTAGGATCTCACCCTTAGCCACCTTTTCTTAATGCTGAACAAATCTTTCTCAGATTTTCCTTGTGTGTTATGTGCTCCATGGTCTATTGTAAAACTCTGTCAAAATTTTCATTCTAAAAGAAGCACGTCAAATAGGAAAATTAATTAAAGTTTAGCAGCTTTTGGTGAGTAGCATATGCTACTTATCTTCCACTTGTGGGGAACACTAAAAATGCTTGGACAAATAAATAGCACCTGTTGTCTTGTGTAGGAAACAAGACCATTCTGGTGTATAGATTGGTTGCCTCTGCATTCCTATCCACCGTACTGTCAGCAGACAAACTGGTGGTTTGTGGGTCTTTATTGTAGTATCATCACTTGAAAATGTGGGAAAACTTCTGAGTAGCAATAAAATTGCTACTGTTCCATTTGTCACTGGAACAGTTGACTAAAATACATAATATTCATTTTTGTTTTAAATCCAAACTCCTCTGTAGAATAGGCAAGGTTGGATTCTACTATTCCAAGGATGAGGAGAAAGGGGGAAAAAAAAGCAGGGAAGAAACAGAGGGTTTGGGTACAACCTGTCCATGGAGAGCAGTGGAGAGGGAAGAATTCTGGAGAGCTAAGCTCATTCCTTCTGCAACTGTAGAAGTAGGTAGATAAAGGTAACTGCTGCTGCAAACAGAAAATGCCTGCCCTCTTCATCATTCCCTCCCATGGAAACAAATCCTGACACTTTCCATGGAAGCAACAGCAGCAGCCTGCAGGCAACCAGGCTGCAGCCCTTCCAATATGCTTCTCAGTCTGTCGTTCTAGACTACCTATTTTGCCTGTGCCTTGTCAACTTTCTGTTATTCCTTTTGATACTGTTTTGTTTTCTCACAAATTCTCATTTTCCAGATCACAGCAGGATTCAAAGAGGAAACAGGTTTGAAGCTGATTGCAAAGAAACACTTTGAAGTACCCAGCATACCCAAAAAGCAAGCCCTTTTCACATCTTTCTCTCTGGCCCCACTCCCAATACTTTTTCTGATTCCTTTGCTTTCTGCTCAGCATTTGTGTCTGTTCTTGTGTCATGCAGTTTTATTCACAAAGTAATACACTCTGAGCAATCAAGGTTCATCATATTAGTCCTCAAGGAAGCCTACAGTGCCTCACAATTCTGCTCATATTTTGCTAGTCTAATAGTTTTCTGTTTCATGTTGCTACTGTCATAGCTGCCATCTTCCAATTGCTTGTCATGAAAGAACTTGGGTTCTGAGTCCACTGCTTGCTCTTGTACTTGTTAACATAATGGAATTCCATTCATAAACTGATCAATCTCTATCTTAAAATGTTAGTAAGTCAAAGAGTAATGAGTTTGCAAAGCATGTTACCCAAGACTACATCCATCAAGTTCAGTGAGTTTTTTTTCAAGTAGTCTGCAAGTTATTTGTACTGGAATGTTCTGCTTCTCTCCCAAAGTACCTAAGTCTCCCATCATGCAAGATGTAGGTGTACTTTTCAGTCACAGTGTAGAAAATTAAGTGTGTTCCTTCTAACTTTTTATATCTCTTTACATACATGATTAATTGGCCTTATGGTATGCCTTCCAGGGTATGGAGGTTTATATATATAAGGGGTTAAATTTCCTTCCAAAAAGAAGGAAAGGATAGGGGGGAAAAGCTTTTTCTGACTGGAATAATTCCTATTTTGAAACAAATTTATTTTCTTTCTTGGTGTATTTTAGCACTCTGAGTTTGGAAACAGCATTTATGTCGTGCCCATCTTATATGGAATATAGCTGGCCAAAGCACAGTATCTGTGTGTACTTGCCTTTCTGTGTAGCAGTTGTGATCATATTTTCTTTGACAGCTAATAGATGAGACTTGAACTACATGAGCAACCACGTCTTCCTTGTCCTTCCAAAACTGTTATACTTGAGCATCACAGTTTATCTAAGAAAGTCCAGGAGAAAACAAGAGATGCATATTTTTTTCTTGACTGGAGGAGCTATAAAATAACAGACAAAAGACATTAACCCAGTTGTGATCGGAATGTTCTTCTTGACAATTATTGGATGGCACTTTCCTGCCAGATATGGGTAATTGGGCATTTTGCTGTTGGGTGTGGGTGTGTGGTTTTTGTGGTTTCTTGGTGTGGTGGGTTTTTTTGGTCTTCTGTCATATTTACCATCAACATAATCTTCTTTAGACTTTGTAAAATGTGTGAGATGGCTCTTCTGTGACAATTCTTATTAAGCTTGCCATGTCAGTCTTTGATTTATGTGAGCAATAGCCTATAATAACTGCTGTAGAAGACTGGGCTGAAGTAGATACAAGAACTATCAAGGAAAAAAGTCAAAGAATTTCTTTCCAATTTCAAGCTGGTTAAATAAGATTTATGCTCAGGTTGCAATATCCTCTCCAGCTGGCCTACACTTTAACCTTTATTAAGTCATAGGAACATATACAAGACTGTGTTAGTTTCAGTGCAGGAGACAACATATTTGCTCCTGGGTAGTTGCTTATGGACTGATATTAGAGCGTTGATAGAAAAACTGCAGAGAGAAAAATGTTTACACTTTCCTCCATCAGTTCTATCTCCAGGTGCCAATAAGAAGGACAGTCGTAAGAATGAATGAAAACCAGCACTGAAATCACTCATACAGAATGATATACTTTTGTGAAATACTAATTAAGGTTTAGTAGAATGATCTAATTTCAATCTTACCATGTATCAAAAAACCTTACATTGGCATAATATCTAGGTATAGATATTTATTATCTGGGAGATTCCTTTGTGTTATTATTTAAGAACAAATATCTTAATACTTGAAATACTAGTGTTCATTGAGTTATATCTCTGTGGATCAGTCTATGTAGTTTTTACTTAGTTTTTTTGTAATGGTTTATAGTGTTAACATGTTGCTACCTGGGCCTTCCAGAGCTCTTCTGAAACCCTGAGGTCAGACATGAGGAAAATTTGTCCATTTTATGTTAATCGGTCCAGGTCTCTAGTGCTGTCTTATGGTCTCAGAGATATTTACAGGATCTAAAGAATAATATTTCTAAATACTATTTAGAAGTAATCCCCTGCAAGTGAAAGATGGAAATCTTGTTCCAGTCTTGTACTCTGCAACAGCAAGTGATCAGCATGTGGGGAGCAAAACTTAAATCAGAAAGCATTTCTGGGTTACCCTTATTTCTTAAATAATATACTAAGTTGTCTGACTGCATACCTCGGAGCTTGTTCTGAAAAGTGGAGTCAAGGAACTGCATATAACCTTCTTGGGAAGTAGCTTGGGAGTGTCTGACAAATATGTGTAGTCTGGTTAATTCCAGTGGAAACACTACACCTCTCAGAAACGTATTAGTGATAGTATCTGGCATAGCTGATAATACTTTAACCTTTTACAAACAGATCAACTACAGGAGAGTTATATGAATCTTCTTTGCTTCTCTTTAGTTTAAACAGACACCAGGAGATCAACATTGAATGAGAACCTGGGACTACAATTTTTCACCTTTGTGTTAGCCACATAAGAAGGTTCTGTCATGGAAGGTGAAAGAAAGAACTGGTGAAGAAAAGGAAGATTAGGTAAGACAATTAATTGTCCTAATTCCTGCACAAATACCTTTTCTCTCAGAAAACTGATAAACACAGTCTCTGAGCCCAAACTCTTTTCCCAGGGTTACCTATTTCATATGTGCGGGTTATTCAGAATCAACTTATTACTGAATTTACTGTACTACTTGGGTTTTTTTGGTTGATTGTTTTCTTTTTTCCTCATCTTTACTATGTTGAGTCTGAAATAGAATGTTTAAATATATCTCAGGAAATATTTTCCAAAAGCATTTAGTGGATAATACCTAAGAATAAATATTTTTGAGGCAATCATTAGCTGCTGAAGACAGTTCCCAAATGAAAAAGAAATTTGCATTAGAAAGAAAAGATCCAATCATAAAAGTTATGTAATCCAATTATAAATACTTTGTGAATCTTGAGTTCATGGACTGTTTGCCTTATTTACTAATAAGCCTAATTAAAAAGATCCCTGAAGCAAAAAAAATTAGGGGTGACAACTGTTAAAACACTGTACAATCACCAAAAAAAGTGTGGGGAAAAAAAGCTCTACTTCAAGTCTCCAGTTCTGGAAATAGTCCTGACTTTTAGGATGTAGTATTCTGGAAGAAAAGTAGTTGTACAATTATGCATCCAGTCTTTATTTTCCAAAACTGGAGTTACTGTGATTCTTGACTCAATGCTAGATTTCAAATGACAGTAATTCTTGGCTGTCTTGATTTAGCTTAATGAGATGAGTGACTCCATAACCTGTGGCTCTTGACTCTTCTAGCCCATTATGATTATTAGTTCTTCCCCATCAACACATTGGTATGTCAGCTCCTTTGCAGCACTTCTTGATGGTTTTGAAATATTTTTAGTCAAATAATTCATTAATCTTCTGAGTTATGATACTTCTGCTTCTGTTTAGCCCAAATCTGTGCAGATGTTGTCTTTTTAAATTGATACAAGAATATGATTATATATCTCAAAAGCATTTTGCCTGTAGACTCTACCTTACTGCATTCTTATCACACTATTCTCTTTTCAAAATTCTGGAGGAATTCCTAGGACTAACAAGAGGGGCATAATTCAACTATATATCTTGCATTTAAATTATTCTGCTAGGGAAGTTAACCCAGTAGTCAAGTACTTCAAAACTAATTAACAAATAGCCTACTACTGTATTTCGTATGTTTTACAGACACTGAGTGCATAATCTGAGATGTTTATTTGAACTGTTTAACAAGCATTTAGGACTGTTTCTTTTTCAGTATCTGCAATGTCAGTTCTTTACCAACACAGTATCTCTGCTATTTAGTCTGTGCTGTGAGTAGTCTTCCATCTCTAGATGTGTGTCCAATGCAATAATGAAATTTTCTTTTTTGGGAAAGGGGAGGGGGTGGGACATGCAAAAATCTATGGACTATGTTTGAGCAGCAAGCAATGATGATATGATGTCATGTTTTCATACAGACTGTACCAACTTGTCTGAAATGTCTGGTACTCCACAGTTGAAGTTAATGGGATCAAAGTTGCATTGCTGCACTTACTGAATTTGGAAGAAATTAAAAAAATCGGGTATGCCGCAGTTGGTGCAAGTATCCTTTTCCTTTTCTTTTACCAATATGGTGTCTTCCGTTTTGTAGTGTTTCAAAGTGCCTTTGAATTGGAGCAATAAGGTTGAGAATAGAATTTGTTTTATTAACATAATAATTTTTCTAAAATTACATGCCTGGATCATCTTGTACTGTGCAATGGATAGCTTGGGTTTTTTTGTAATATGTCATTTCATTCTTTTGAAAAACAAATCTGATTTTTTTTCTTCTGGTAGTCTACATCACTTCATATGGTCTTCTGAAGTGGCATTAACGAGTCATGTTTCTTTCATGTGCCTCTATCCTCCTTTTGACATTAGTTTTTGAATATATAAATACCTTTTGACATTACTGGCTTGTATATCAAGTCAATTTAATATTCTCTATTACTGAACACAATGCTGCAAAAATATCTAGTTTCATAAGTATAGCACCCCAGATATTACAATTCTGCACTTTATTTGTTCTCCTACTAACTAAAATATGCAAAACTACATGTTAAAAATGTCTCTCCATAAGCACAATTACTTATACTGTGTGCTACCAGAATTAAACTTGAGCTTTACAACAATACACAGATACTAAAAATAAAAGGGAAGCTAAGCTTTTAAAGGCTTCCAGCAGAAGTCTACTACATGCTCCTGTGCCTACAGAAGACCCTTTGTCCATTAAAATGAGCTGATTCCGCTGTGAAAGATAGACTAAGATTCAGGTCATCTGGGTGATGCTGATAAAACTTTAGAGCATTTGCCGTTCTTTGGACCTTTCTTATTACACTGATGCATCTGCAAAGAATTACGCGCTTTGCGTTCCGCGTCTCTGTGGAAATCACTGTCACTGAATAGCCTGAACTAGGGGGAAAGAACAAAACTTCCCCTTGTCTATCCAGTTGTCAGTCAGCTTTCTGACTGAACAAAATACAAATATGATGGAATTAAATTAATGTAGGTGCTAAAAACATATATCACAAAACGTGTATCCTAACGTGTAGGAACTATTTTAATACAGACTTACGGTTTTACGTCATGACTGAGTTATGTGTTCCTTTAAAAATGAGAAAAATGTGCCATTACAACAATGTACCTTTTGCTTCAAAAAATCTATGCCTTTGAAACCATTTTTGTAAAAGATGGTTATGTGCCTTTAAAAGTTTGAATTTTTTTCATTGTTTTTGACCTACAGTGCAACCACAGCTAGAATTTTTATGATAAAAATCAGGTCATATTATTGTTGTTAACTCGATTAATGGCAATTTACATCACTAAGCAGTCAGGCTACCTTGTTCTAGTTTTCTTACTGGGAGAAGATTGTAACCATATATATATATATATATATATATATGTCTATCTGGCCTAGATAGTGGATAGTCTGGGGCCTTTCAATCCCACTTCCAGGGAATGAGAGAGATTCAGTAGTAAGCTGTCAGAGTGAGAATAGAGATCACTATGTGGAATATCACCAAATAAGTTGTACTTGAGTTGCTTTAAGTATATGATCCTAAGAATAATTACTAAATGTTTCAGAGCCAGGAATGCAGTTTCGTTTCTAATGTTAGGTTAGGAATGTTAGGAATTCCTAAATGTTAGGGATAAAAAGTACTTCTCAATAGTTTAGAAATTGCCCGAGGCAGGGACGAATATAGCTTTGGGCAAAGAAAAAAAAATATTTTCTCTAAAGACTCTATTGTAGTGGAAAAAGAATGTTGGATTTTTTTTCTGACTCTTGTAACTCTATCCTTTCACTATATCTGAAGAAGCTGTGGTGCCTACAGTCTCACTAATTTAAGTTTCTTACCTATTCTTACCAATCCTGTCATGCAGTGGGACAGGAAAAAAGGTTTGTGGTAAATGAGGTACTTGTTAAATGGGCGTATTACAAAGCTGATATGTTTAATTTGTTAGCCCAAATAAATTTGGGGTTAAAGGAATGAACTCAAAGACCCAAAGCTGTATAATGTTGTTTGAGACAGATATATATATATATATCACAAAAATCAAATTACTGAAAGTAAAGACTTCAAGATACTGTCTTTCAGCAGTTAGCCAGAGAAGTGGTAGCCCATCTTGAGTGGCTTTTTTGTTTTTCTTTTTTCTTTTTAAAATTCTTTTCCTTTAAATTACAGTGTATTCAACTTGGTAAACCGATTCATGTGATTTATGGGTTTGCAGGATCCATCTATGAGTAAACCCTGTTTTGGTGTACTAATCATCTTCAAGCCTGACTTTATAAAACAATATCAAATGCTGTGCTCATGAGTTAGTTTGATGTGGTATTGTTACCCTTTTTTATTTACTTTGCATGTCATCTAGAATAATACTGTGAGAAGAAAAGCACTTAATTTTGCTAAATGCAGAGATTTTTATTTTTTTTCCTGGCTATTAAGAAGTTAGAACATAGTTCTACAGAATTAACTGTCTAAAGATATTGGTAAATTTCTGAAATGTATTTTAATTCATCTGAATATATATTTTAAGTCTTATCTGGTTTCTGAAAAAGACTAGAGGCCTGTTGGATGTATTTCATGCATTGATTGCAGTCTTGTGCCAACGTACGTGCTCAGAGAAACTTCCAAATTGATTAATCTTTTATAAAAATGTTTGTATAAAACTTGTTTCTTCCTGAAAATGCTGCTTGAGCAAGCAAAAAGTTAATCCCCTTAGGTAACAATATGCGTTTCAATAGATTTCATAGGAAAACTATGACTGCCAACAGAGATATAATTGTATAGCTAAATGGCAGAGGTAATATACTTTTGAAGATATATTCAAATTGCTGTGCTGTAGACTTGGGGGATTCTGTAAGCTATCTTCAAAAATACTTTGGCAATGATAAATGCTTTTAGAAATGGTAAAATCTGCTGTTTATGAAGAGCTATAGTATGGAGAAGAAACTTTGAATACATAACACTCATCACTAGTCAGAATTAGATTATTTGAGTAGCATCATTCAATTAAAATACTCAGTATTCAGAGTTCAGTGTTCAGTATTCAGGAGACAGTTGCATCTTCGCATTTTGGCAAAGTTGAATAGTTTTCCTTGGATAAGTATTATTTACAGGTTACAGTAAAAGCACCTTCTGTTAGCACATATGCTGATAGTTCTTTATAATACTAGTCTATGGAGCATATAAAGAACTGTATGTGTATGAATCACTACTGTTCTCTAATGTGCAAATCACCACTAATCTTTAATGTGACATCTCCTGTGCCATATGTACCAATGTTATGTTCAAACACATGAATCTCAATGTGAGTAAAACTTGAATCTTATGTATGTTTCCTCTTACCAATTGGCTTCAGTTCACAGACTTTCTGTAATACCCTATGGTCTTGAAGACTGCAGTTTGTGTCAGTATGACAATATAGGTTGCAAGCTTTAAATAAATAAATCTTAAAGAGAAGATTTATTATTACTGATTAGTAATAGCCTCCTGTTAGTTTGAGAAAACAAAATTTGTTTCATATAAAAGGAATTTTCATACCATCAGAGCTTACACAAATAGCTTTATCAAGGTCACAAATGGAGTTTGGGGGAGCTGAAAGTAAATATTCAGACTCCCAGTTAGTTTATGACTATGTCTAGAGACACAATGAGATCACTGGAATACAGATGAAGGTGAAGACAAGACATAAGTCCTTACCGTTTAGACATAGTATAGGTACTTCTGACTGTTGAAGATAAATGTTTACATAAAATTTTGCATTTAAAGGTTTTTCCTTATAGTTTTGTGATATTTTTCTTTAACAGGGCATTACTCAATGACAGCAAGAAGCGTTTTACACATGCTGTCTTAGGGAATGCAACTTCCTTCTGTTCTCATAGTCATCACAAATTAAATATCTGATTGGCTCTGGCAAGAGTAACTCCTCTTTACTGAGAGGGAAAACCTAATCTGAATTGTTTATTTGTATATTTTTTAAGTGTGAAAGGTGAGACAAGTTTATAAAACATACACCAAGGTAATACATGGTTGCATGGGCAAATATATCATACAGAGGAATGTCATGTGAGATGCTATTAAATTTTCTTCATTATTTTATGTAGTTTTGGAAAGCCATTTTTCTATCCTCCAGGTTTTCTGGATTATTTTTTTTTCCCCACTCTAAGTCTATGCAAAATGCATATGGTATGTTTTATAGGTTAATGTAGTGGCTTTATTTGTCTTTTTCAGCACTAAATTAGCCCTTTTAATTAGCATCTTCCAGAAATAAGGTAGATATACATATATATATATATGTTATAAATAAATAAAATGTTATTCACCCCAAAATAGAAATACTCTGGGATTCCTTATTGTTATAATCACTATCATAATTTTGTGATCTTGTAGCATAGCTGGAAAAATGCATGAAACACACTATAATCCCTTTGAAAATACTTTTCTGTAGAGTTGATAGTGTATTCTTGATTATTGCTAAAGATGAACAGAACAACATAGTAGACAGCACTTCAAAGTTCACTTTCCCATGTATTATTAAATTTGTCTTTTGAAGTGTAATTTTTTCTGGGAATTTAACGTGATTTTTCACAAGGTTTAAATACATACTTGCATTTTTACTTATTAAAAGATATTAATCCAGTAATTAATATATTTGTATCATATTGTCACTATGATATCACATATTGTCACATTGTCAATATGATATCAATTAATATCATATTGTCCACTGATTACACCAGTGGACAAAACAACAGACTAGCATACAGAAGTCTTCTCCAGAACAAGGATTATGCTCAAGTATTTTGAAAAAGCATGTTAATGAAAGCTTATACTTTTGTGCTGTTATGAAACTATCTTACAGGTTTTGTTTGATTTCTGAAATACTAAATGTCTGCAGTCAACTGCTGAAGACAGCTATCGGCGTGTTCAGATAATATCCAGCCTGTTATATGTAAGACACCAGCTGTGCATTTTTTGTACATACTTTGCTTTTATGTTCAATGATTTTGCTTCTAGTGAAAATAAGTAATCTCTGCCACTTCTTTCATGATTGGCTTGGTAGATTTATGTAGCCTTTCCTAGGTTATATTTCTTTGAGTACCAGGGTAGCATCAGAGATGGTACCTTGCTGGGTATGCTGTGAGCAGATGAGATGCACAATTGAAAGTCCTGTAACTTTTCAAGAGTGGACAACAGAAATGACTCATGAAGAGCTTGCATTTTGATCCTCAAGAGTAGAGTTGAACTTGAGAAAGAGAAACTCACTGGGGTGGAAAGCACCAAGTAGTTCTTGCCACTGGGAAATAATGTACTACTATTGTTGTTCTGGAGATGCGTCTCCTTATAGGTTGTCCCCTGCCCGTGTTCTGATCTGTTCCTTTTTTTCCCTGCAGAAGATCATATTACTGGGGAGATGATAAGAACCAATAATGCATCTTTACCCAGATGAATCTAAGAAACAAGTAGAAGGGAAGTCCTGCTCTTGTGTACACACACATGCATATATGCATGCACATGCAAACACACAGATTGCTGATTTCATTTAAAGGCATATGTCTATTGTGAGACAGCATAAGATCTCAATTAAAATTCATCTAATGTGTGATCTAACATAACTCCAAAACAGAGTATGGAAATTGTCTATTTCCTAGCTAGAAGTTTCTAGCTAGAAAATCGACAGGAGGAAAAGTGAAATCTAGCTTTTCTTGGTTCTGTGAATACATGAATAAAGAATTTTCACTAAAATGGCCTTAGTTGTAAGGGGAATTCAGAATAATATTTATTAGTACCATTTAACTCACAGGAAAAACATGAGGAAAATTTTTTGTAAGATTTAACCAATCTAGAAAAAAATTATTTGCTGACACTGGTTCATCATGAGTGGACCTTCATTTTACTTTCATGCTGGTTGTATGCATTTAATTAAAGAAGTTTAGAAGTTATGCATTAAAAATTGGTTACATTAAACTTAGTCTAACTTGGCTAATAAAAAAAGAAAAACTGTTTATGAGAAACAAATTCACTTAGAAAACTTATTGAACTATTTCCAGACTTTTTAACATTAATTGACACTGTTCAGGGGCTGTTCTAATAAAAAGAAGAAATTTGAAAAAATTAAAAGAATAAATATATCAATGACTTAATCATAAAAATGAGGAGACATAATGCTATCTTGAATTAAGTTTCACAACAGTTTAATGTTTTAGCCTTCAATGACTTTGATCAATACTGTAGGAGTTATAATTGTAAATTTTCTATTGCTGAAGGATACAGACAGTCAAAGCTACTAAAACAAAACACAAGCTTTTATGGCTAGAATGGAGTGGCAGCATGTAATGAGCCTGCTGAGTGCTTAAACAGTGTAGAGTTCCACAGTGAAATGCATCTTACAAGCATTATAAATCAATTTGCGTAATGGAAAACAAACTACAGGCAGTTGCTATTTGGAATTTATGTATTTTTATTCTTTTGTTGCTGTCTTTACAAACATAACGGGAAAGTCAAAAGAACACACTATGTCAGGTAACCACACTGAGGGCCTGTAGGGCAGTCATAAAGGTGTTTAAATAACCATCTCAAATGTATTTGATTAGTAGAAATAAGTTGAAAAATATGTTGTACTTATTCTATAAATACACTTAAACCAAACAAACCTTCTAATGAATCAATATGGCCTTTATTTTTCTGATCCTCATGTCATGTATGTCAGTGAATTGGCAAAACTATTGACATACTTTATTTCTGGCTCTACTCTGTGACGTAGTCTGTGCCCTTTACTTATCAGCTTTACCATCAGTCTGCAACTTGTGACCCAACTGAATTTTCTTCAGAATTTACAATATTCAGATGCTTGGTATTACTGCTTCATTCTTGTTTATGTCATGTGAAAGAGAACTATGTACAAACAGGGATTTTATTTCATCTACTGACTTCAGTTTTTCAAGAGAATTCTCAGCTATTCCTATAAATAACGTTTAAATGCAAAACACATATCTGTATATTATGATTTCTCTTTGAGAAAGAGAAATAAGCTACTGCGTTACAGTAGCTGATCATATAAGCTACTGCAAGGTGAAAGGAGACAAAAAAAAATGCACAATTAAGTAAGAAATTCATGGAGGAACAGGAAGGATGAAATCTTTTAGGGACCAGAGCAGTAAGTTCAGGTTTAGTTCCTCTTGTAAATGGTCATGAGTGTCTCTAAAATAATGTATGCCTTGTGGAATTTTGACTAAATAATACAACTAGATATAGATTAGATGTGAGCTTAATTTTTAAATTACTTGTTAGGTGTTCAGTATGCCTATATTACTTTTTAAAATAAATCTGTTGAAATTATCTTGGTTTAGACTTGAGGTCCACAGCAGTATCATGTAGGGAATATTTTTCTTTCAAAATGTTCAGAACTGATAATATTTAATTCTGGTAAGATTTTTCAACATTTATTGTGAATTATATGGTAACATGTGAGTCTAAATATTGCCTTCAGTGCTGTGGTCTTGACTGCTGTAATCCTGACTGTTGTCTTTAGAAGACTAAATAGCACTATCCTCTGATCACATACTTCAAAATATGTAGTGCAGCTGTTCAGTACTGGAAAACTTTCTTATTCTAAAGGCATATGAAAACCGGAAATAATTGCAAGCTTTATCAAAATGAAAGAGCAGAGTCTCATTATATATTTAATCACTCTTGTTTAAAAAGTAGAAACTGAAAAAACACTCCATAATGTTACAAACTAAACATGATGGTAGCCACTGATAGCTCATTGTAATGGACACCTTATCATGGATAAAACCATATCTTGAACTGTGTATGACTATTTAATTAAAAAAAAAAGTGCAGCACAACAAAAACTACTCTTGCCAGGACCTTTTTACCTTGAGAGGAAGTCAATATAGACAATATACCAAGCAGTGACAAGGCTCACTCACTTAACCCTAACTTGCACTTCATTTTCAATTACTGTCACTCCCTAGAAACTGAAGGGTAAGATGTCAATACGAAGATGGTTTCCCTGTCCTCCAAGCTTTCTGTATGCAGCCTGAAAGAAGGGGTTTTTTTGATAATTGCATGACGTAGTTGCATTGTGTTACATCTGAGATACAACTGCAGATTTCCTGAGAGAGGTAAGAGTGAGATAGTTGCTTCCTTGGCCAGATTTAGAGTAGAGATTTGCCTCTGATTTCCCCCTTCCCCAGGTGAGTGTCTCTAGAACAACTATCTGACTATTCTATGATTGCTTGCTTTCCGGTTTGCTGATCCAGAAGGTCTTTTCTCAGTGTTTTATTTTTGGTGGTCTATATCAGTTTCAACAAGAAGTTTCCATTTCAACAAATTGATATTATCTGTAGTCAAAAAAACATTTTGTAAAAAAAAAAAATAAAGCTGCTTGCTTTCCACACAATGTTTTCAGAGCTGTTGGTGGGGCTTTCTTTGGTATTTTTGTTTGGGCTTTTTTAATGTCTCTAAAATTTCTTTAGCTAGCAGCCATGTTTTAGATTTGCTTTGTAAGTTGTTTTTTTTTTTAACTATCACTTACCTAAACTGAACAGCTTAATAAAACAGGGTATTTCTGAAGCTAGTGGCACTGTTTAGGTAAGGAAAATTATAAGAGAACAATGCAGTCGTAACAAAGTGATTTGAGAACTGTGCAGAAGACAAAGAAATTGAGGGTAATGAAATCCATCAGGGAGGTAAAAAGGAGATGTGTACACCTGAGGTTTATGTATATCCATGTGAAATGTTTTGAACTTCAGGTTTTTTGATATGTTGTAGTTTGAAGCTACAACATAGGTATGACAGTGGTAGGTTCATCAGATGCTAGGGAGAATATGTTAATGTACTTAGGTACAAAATGTTCAAAGTTGGAACCCTAAAGGTGATCCATGTTTTTATAGATTTAGGTATTCAATGTGGAAAACTTTAGTCTTAGTATAATATGTAGTTATATAATATTATTACACATAATTATTTATGGTATTCAGCTCTCATCATATGCTCTGAAGATTACGTCCAAACAGGACAGTGAAGGACAAACTATAATTTGGAAAACAGCAGTATTTCTATGTGTTGTAAGCCCTGATGAATAGCTAGTCATAGATTTAGATAGGTTATTCTCGTTCTCTCTCCCTCTCCCCCCCTTCCTTGTCTCATTCATCTAGCAGCAGAAATTATATTAAATTACTGCTGGACTGTGTGTTCTTTTGATCTTCCAGTGGTCTGTACATAATATTCTGTTAGTGCTCTTGAAAATAGCAAATCAAATGTACATTACTGTATTTCTGTGAAAGAATATTTGAAATTTTTCAAAATGCAATAGACTTTTATTTGACTCTCTCCTAGGAAGGTCCTATATCATGTAACATCTGCAGAGGCCAGCTGACTCTACTTTTGACAAAACAGGCAATCTAGTGGTACAGAAAGATCCCCTGAATTCTTTTCAGAGTTTGTCAGGAGGGTTAGAATGGAGCCCTAAATTCTTTACAAAGTGATCACTTCAGTAGATGATGTATACATGAATGCAGTGAGGTAATTCATAGCCCTCTGGAACAGAGTATTCCTTTTTGAGACCAACCCTGTTCCACTGGAAGAGTTGAGGGAGATAGAGAGGTACACAGATGAAATATTAGTGAATGTTCTGGAGTGGTCTGCCCTCTGGGTTCTCAGCGTTTCTCTTTCCCCCTCACTGACATACCCTTCTCATGGTACTGAATAATAGCACTATAATGTCTTGAAGAATAAATAATTGTCTGGTATCAGGGATTCCAACTGATAGAAGGAGGATGTAGTACTGAGAAATTACATTTTTTTACATACGTAAACAACTAGATTTGTGATGTCAGTGAGAAGTTTGGTAGTTTGCTTGCTAAGCAAACTAGATCTAAAAGATCTTAGCAAGGCAGAGTCTTAAATGGTCATAGTGTGTGTGGGTACCAGCTATATGTTCAAATAGCACAGTAGTCTTGAAAGCAAAATTTAGCTTGCTATCTGGAAGGTACAGACAATGTAGCAGTCTTTGGAATATTCTGTGTTCCTGTCTATGATGCAAAACCTTGTGCCAACAAGACAGACAATTTCAGTGATATTTGAGAAAATATTGTAATGAAGAGGAATACAGATTTATCAGGAACTCAGGAAACTGTCATATAGGTGAGGTCTATAAATTCCATGTAAATAAATGAGAAGAAAATAAATAGTAAGATGCTTTTTAAATCAAGTTCTGGATGAAGGCACTTGGAACAAAATAGCATGTGGTACAGGAGGGTCTACAATTTCAGGATTAAGTTATAAATCCTCTGTACCCTAGGAAAAAAGTAGAGGACACAGGTAATAAATAAGTAAACAAAGGAGTAGGAAATAGCAAAGAACATTTTTGCAAAGTTTTGGTTATGAAAGGTACATGTAACTAGACTTCAGCATATGTGTACTTCTGCATAAATGCAACATACCTAAAGATTATTTTCCTTGAATGACTGAATTAAATTGGGTGCGTTTAAATGAAGATAGGGAGGAAATAATAATCTTGATAGGAATATTTGATGTAATAGTTTCAAAGTAGAAGTTTCATTATAACTTTATGGTAGATTTTACAGTTCATGACTGGCATGATATATGAAAACATGGAGTCAGGTAAGATAGTTAAGGCAACTGTTTCAGCAGTACTATAGAATCTCTATGGATTTAAATGTGGTATCCAAATACAGAGAGAATTACATCAGGTCTGTACTTTCTACCATGCAATGATGGTAAGTGACAAAGAACATGAAACACAAAAGAGTAAGAAGGTTGCAAAGTATAGTAATAATGGGAGGCTTCAGTTAAGTTCATAAATCTTGGATAAATGTCATATCAGGACAGAATGCTTGCTTCTGTCCTATCTGAAATTTGAGTCAGTGCTTTTTGGCGCAATCAGTCAGAAAATCTTCAAGAGGACACTTAGCACTCAATTTAGATGTGATTCAAGATGAAGTAGAGATCATAATGGACTTAGATTTAATATCTTTATATAAGAGAAGCAGCCAGGTAATTTCATTCCTAGAGCATTTATAAGACAAGAAACTACTTAAAGGAAAATGAGAAGAAACAGTTAAAAGGTTAACCTAGTTAACCAGGTTGATTCCAGAGGCAAAGAGGTTGTTTAAAGTAAACGTATATGATATTATATTGGAGTTAATATACACCAAAATTTAGAAAAAAAATGCTAGAGGAGTGACCGGCCAGCAAAATTCATCCAGCAGATTAAGCAGGAGAATAAATGTCTTTTTAAGGTAAAGTTTAGAGAGTGAAAATCATTTCTGGACAATAAGAAGAGAAAACTGCATCAACTCCAGCAAGTTCAAAACAAAGCCTTAACAGACTAATTGAAGAGTTATTTTGAGGATGAACTTGTTAAAGTCATAAAAATTTATAACAACAAGTTTTTTAAACATCAAGACCTCTGCTAGGCATTTGCATTGCACACACACATATGAGATATAACATGTAACGTTATCACTTACATGTTGTTAAATGTTATATATCATGTTCTAATATATTTTATAAATTGTTATATATGTGCTATGTTAGATATATAACCTAATAACAATATATTATGTTATATAACTATATGTAGCATATATAACATCTAGCACATAACACATAATTGTGTATATAAAATAACATATACAATTATATATTATATGTATATAACATACAAATATATATTATGTTCTATATTATAATATATGTTATAATGCTAATGAAAACAAATTAGAAGCTTGTAGCAAGTGCACATAGTATTACTATGCTTAGTCTTGATTGAACTATGCTAACCCATCAAGGGCTTTTCTTCAACTTCAAATCTCATCTATCTTTTTGCTGTCCATGTTAATAATTTTTTACTTCAGTGAGTACAGAATCAGATTCTTCGTAAGTAAGTGGATAGACCCCATTTCTAGAGGATAATCTAGACATTTTCATTCTATCTCTGCTGTAGGATTTTATAGCCTAAACCAAAGAAGATCCCATTCAATGCTAGTAAGTCATCCCATTTGCTTTATAGGCAAAAGGACATATCATGTGCATCAATTTGGATATTGATTTGTGCCAGTGTCTAAATCAGTGAAAGGCTTTGTCTGATTTTTCAAGTTATTTTTATTTTATTTTTTTTCCACGGAATTAATTACAAATTTTTATCACTACCTCTTCTGTGTCGCCCTGGTTCACACAATACGGTTGGCAGTATCCTCAAAAACAAACAAAAAATTTCACTGGTATTGTGGGTAGAAGTACTCATCAGTTTGTATAAGATAATTTAATAGAAAAAGTATGATGATACTAAGGCAGGATAATATTTTATAAGGTAGAATACATGAAATCTAAACAAGTACTCTGAGGAAATTAATTATATTTGATCCCTCAGATTTTTTTAAAGCGCAGTGCCTGCTGTCTTATTCTGACATTAACAGGAAGTTATTCTGATATTTTAGTAAAATACCTTCTTCTTGATGCTAAAATCCTCCTTATTTTAAAATAGCCTTTTTATGATTTGTTGTGACTGCTGGTGTCTTGAGAGCATACTGAAATTAAAAAAAAAAAAAAAAAAAGAGGACTTGTAACTTAATGAGATCTGGATTTAATTAATTGTAAGACTCCATTTGTTTTGTATCTTTGGAAGTGCATATGTGTGAGAGCAAGAAAAGACCTTAAAAATGACCCTATTTGGCAGCATGTGAAAGCTGCAGAGGTATTCCAGAAAGGTATTTTATGGAGACTCTTTAAATGCTTTAAAACAGAAAATGCTGACTTTTCTCTACTGTGTAATATTATGGGCATTCTCCACCTTTTAATTTCTTGGAGTTAAATTTTTCAGCTCCATTTAAATGCGATAGAAAATAATGCAGAGCTGAATTCTGATTGTTTACTTTTTAATTGAAGGATACGTGAAGTGTTAAAATCTGATTTATCCTGGCTTCTTGGAGGATCTGTATAGTAACTCTCACATTTTATTTTGAGAGATAGTTCAGTCTTCTGTATTACCTGTTTTCTTCAGTATTCATGGGTTCTTTAATTAGTGAGAGTTTAATAAAAGTAAAAATAAATTATTTTCCAGGACTAAAATTCTTAGATTCTTATGATAATTCAAGTTTAGGAGGAAAAAAATAAACTCCTGTTTTTCATGATAGAGGAGCGAAATGAGACTAGTTTAGTTTTATTTTGACGTATGGCTTTGCCGTGAATGGCGGTTGCCTGTTTTGCAGTCTTCAGCCACAATAGAGAGAATGTTGCATGCAGAAACTGCTGCATGCATTAGTATACAGACACTTCAGATGTACATCTAGTCGTGACAATTTGCCCCCAAATGCAAGAGAACTTCACACATAATGCTGTCCACTTGGCACTTCTGTATTTGTCTTCTGAAGCTTTATTTTTTCAGTGTTCTTTAAATATAATTCTTTGCAAGTCCTGACAAAGGTGTAGTCAGCCTATCTTTTAACACTTAGTCCTTGCAACATACTTCTGAAATAATAGAATTGCAATTATTAAGTTACGGATCTCATTTTGACATCTCCTGAAGCAGTTCCTGAATCCCTAGAGGGGTCTAGCGACATTGTATCTGTAGTATGTCACAGAACTGTTCATGCAGTACGTGACGTAGGACGTAGTAGCACTCTAAGTGTAGATGTTGAATAACTCTGAATTTCTGCCTGCCTTAATATGTTGCAATGCTCTCCTCTTCTTAACCTGTGTTAACACAGCTAATGAGATCTGATTGTAATGTTATGTGTGTTCTCTATTTCTAGTATACATGGAAATCAAAGGAAAGCTACCCTAGCTTCCTCTTGATCAGAATTTTATCTAGCAAACATCATATTTCCCCCATGGATTATGTCGTGAACATCTGTGTAGAAAATATTTTCTTGAATATGAATGGTAGAGAATGCTAAGCTTGCTATAGAACATAAATTACTGTCGTAGTTTAGCCCCAGCCGCCAACTAAGCACCACGCAGCCGCTCCCTCACTTCCCCCCGGTGGGATGGGGGAGGGAATCGGAAGAGCAAAAGTGAGAAAACTCGAGGGTTGAGATAAAGACAGTTTAATAGGGAAAGCAAAAGCCACGCACACAAGCAAAGCAAAGCAAGCAATTCATTCACTACTTCCCATGGGCAGGCAGGTGTTCAGCCATCTCCAGGAAAGCAGGGCTCCATCAGGCGTAACAGTTACTTGGGAAGACAAATGCCATCACTCCAAATGTACCCCCTTCCTTCTTCTCCCCCAGCTTTATATACTGAGCATGACATCATGTGGTATGGAATAGCCCTTTGGTCAGTTTGGATCAACCATCCTGGCTGTGTCCCCTCCCAGCTTCTTCTGCATCTGGCACAGCATGGGAAGCTGAAAAGTCCTTGAGTAGTGCAGCAACAACTAAAACATCTCTGTATTATCAACACTGTTTTCAGCAAAAACCCAAAACATAGCCCCATACCAGCCACTATAAAGAAAATTAACTCTATCTCAGCTGAAACCAGGACAATTACTCATCCCTTGGTTATTGTAGTGCAAGTTTTTAATACTATACCCATTCTTCTTTGTGAGTGGAGAATAAACAGAGAGTCTCTGATATAAATTCTAGTACCAATTCTTTCAGAAGACACACAGATACTGCAGATTCAAATTAAGACAAAAAGTAGATGGCCTGATTAGACTTTTCCCACCTGCTTATGTTTGTGAATTTTTACTATAAGTATAAATATATACTAAATATATTCTTGTGAAGTGTGTATTTAGAAACAGTTTCTGCTAGTATTAGGAAACTAGTTATGCAGATCAATGTAAACCATCAATTTAGCAAATTACAATAAGTAAATGGAAATATATTTAGAAGCATTAATTTTGAAGTAGAAAATGACAGTTTGCACTCTACAAAACTCCTATATTCAAATAAAAGAATTCTGAGTTTTCCTTCCATTCACTGTATGTTGTATAAACATGCTGTTAATGGGGTACAAATAAAACTCACAGGAACAAATATATACAATAGGGAGATTATATTTATGGTAATGGGAGAGATTGTGTGGAACTTCTCCAGAAAGTGCTGTAGTCTTCAGTTGCTGTTATTTACAAAAAAGACTATTGTTGAATAGGTTTTTTTTCTCTTCCACCAAAAAAATGGGCTTTTGTCAATGCATTTTTAAGATTTTGAGACTTTTGCATTCAATGGCAACAAATACAAGTAAACTGTTTTAGAAGAGATGAGCCAAAGGAGAGATGAGAATGAAGAAAACCAAGAATTTTTATCTTAGAGAATGATTTATGAGGTAACATTAAGAAGATAAACACATGCAATCTGAGTAAGTGATATCTGAGATGGAGCAACAAGCTGAGCGCAAGGGTGAACACTTGCATGAAGATGAAATATATTCACAAGAAATGTAATAGCATAATGGAGTGACAATAGGCAGTGGAATTTTAGGCTGGCTATCATTAAATTTCTTAGCACATCTGTTTGATAGAATAAAAAATGATGGCTTGATTTAGCAATCTCAGGGAGTTCAAGTTGGCAAAGTAATGACCTGCCTTTGATGACAGTTGAATATTAAATGAGTTCTCTAAGTAATTCCAGAAGTTTGATTATTTTTTTTCCATTTTTACTGCTGTATTTCTTCCCAAATATTAAAAAAACCACCTGTTGTATATTCTCCCCTATGAACAAAGTAGTTTTACAAATTATTGCTACATTAAAAATAAACTTGAAAATTTGAAAAGATTAGTATTTCATTTTAAAACAGCAGTTTTAGTTTAGTTTAATTTTTAGAAAGTGTTCTATAAACTTATTGGTTCATATTCCTTTAGAGTCAGGATGTATGGACACAGGAGGCAGTGATAGCAAATCAGCTTTCGTTCTTCAAAAGACATAATACCAGTAGATTTTTATACCCTGTTTCCTGCACAAGCCTGATAAGCCCAAAGAAAGCTAATCCATTTGCATATAGAGAATTGTGAGAAAGCTAGAAATTGAGTTTTAAGTCAGGAATTAATCTGAACAGAAACTTACTTGACATTTCTGTATATGCATATATTTTTTCTCATTAAAATGAAACAGGTACAAAAAAGTTTCTTTGGATTATTTGCCTTTATTCAATTTTTCAGTGAGATTGAGAACTATTATCTAGAGAATCTCATTCTTCAAATGCTTATTTCTGTAGTCAACTTTCTTTTCTTTTATTTAATTATGCTCAGCCATATCCTGATAAGGCCATTGTAAAGTTTAAGTCACTATTTGCATATGCTGAGAGATACCTGAATGGAAATTAGCATAGGTATGCAAAGTATTATTGTTATTATTACTCTACAGTAAGCTGTAGATTCTAGCTGAATGGTATTTGGTGAATGGTTGCCATGTTTTTTTCAAAGAAATGTAATGGGAGTACATAAATATTATCTGCTCTCTAGCTGAATCTCTCTCTCCTCCTTTCCTGTCCTGTCCTCCCCCCACCCTCCGACAGCTTTTGAAGGTTTGTTTCTGGACATTAGCATTCTATTTATAAACATCCAGAGTTACCAAGTTTTGCAATAAGGGTCATCTTTGAAGAAGAATATTTTCTCCTTCTTAGTCTGTAATTATTCTATTTACAGTTCTAGTTTAGTAACCATTAAAGTCAATTATACAATTGTTATTGATTCCATGAGGTTTTGGAACAAATCTTGGGGCTCTGATGAATGAGCATCCTTGCTTAAAACAACATTTAAACATGCATTTTTAACTAGTACAGTCAATAAAACTTGTGTACATGATTAAAATTAAGCAGTCTTTAAGCACTGAAGAAGGAAGAACTTAATCATATGTGTAAGAGTGTTTTCAATGAGAACTTGGTAACGATTCTTAAGAGTTTTTTGAACAAGAACCTAGTAATGTGGTTTTCAAACCTTGGCTACAAGTTCAACATGTGTTTTAGCGATTATGCAGAAGCTCATTTTTCCTTGCCCTGTTGTTATGACATTTTCTTTAGAGACCCTATGCTGTTACAAATGAGTACATGGCATGTAAAAGAAAGACACCTCTGGTTATTCAGGAAAAAGACAACTGCATGCCTTCAGATTTATATACAGATTAAGAAGGTTCGAGAAGAGGGAGTAAACTTTGGTTTTTGTCTTCCTGCAGAAATCTTCTCTCGTAAGAGTGGAGGATATAGATTGTCTCAGGTGTTTTTATGAGGGAGGGTAATATCTGAGACAGAATTTAATTTTTAGTATTCTGTCATACAGCTTTCTTAGTATTCTTATTAGTGATAGAGCTATCCCATATTAAAGTAATTTCAGTACCACACTGACAAAAGTCAGTTTGCTGGGGTTTTTTCCTCCTTGTTGTAGACCGTAAGTAGTCCTTTGCTGTCAGTTGTAGTTTAACTGTCCCGATACCCTTTGTCATTTATAATTTGTCATAGAATTTTAAATTATTATCCTAATTATTTTGGAAAACAATCAGGAATCAAGTTCACTGCCAGATTTATAGTTAGATCAAAGACACTTTGTTTAGTGTATTTACACTATGGAGTATCATGCACTGTTGAGGAAGTGTGGGGAAGAGTTGCTCGTAATTTATTCTACATTTTATTTTCAACATAAAATACTAAACCAATGGAACCATAAGCCTAGGTGAATAGATTTCTCTATTTGTGGTATTTACTGCTTGGATAAATTAGGTGTACATAATAACCAGCTGTCGACCTCCAGATGTAATACAGTCAAGCTGCATAAATTCTACAGACTCAGACGCTATGACTATCCGTGATGTAGGGCTTGGTGTGCTGCTGTAAATAATTTCATACTGTGTAACCTAATTTCATGCCAGCTTTGTTTTTATTTTTATTTTTCTAGTAATTTAATGAAAAGCATGTTTTATTAGTAAAGTCTGATTGCAGTGAAACTGCCGGAGCTCTACTTTTTGAGAACCTGGAGACAGAAGAAACCAGAGAACATGAAATTTCAACTACAGTGCCTCCAGCAAGTGACAGAAAATTAATGAGTGAAGAGTCCTCACTTCTAATAAAATGCTTAGCTGTAATGCAAATATTACAGTATCAGTAATACAATCTGGAGTTTTCTCCCTTCTTTAATTTTGTTGCTCAGGGTAATGATGGAGTAAGGTCTTTAAGAGCCTGAGCTGCTCACTAATTTCAGGGAAGCTGATGAATAAATTGGATAGTATAACTGACCATCAAAACAGCTTTTATTCTCTAACGGGAAAGTTTCAAAACCCTGCTAGATGTTTGAAGGCTGTTGATAGGTAGAAGGGAAGGAGAGAGGATGAGAGAAACATGGCAGAAAAACGTTGAACTCCTTGGAGCTTTGTAAGAAAGCAAAATGAGAAAATAAGCAACATACTTTATTGAATCTACTACATTTTTTTTCTCTTTAATAAAATTTCAACAAAAGATAATCACATGATGAGAGAAAAAAGAGTTTGAGAGATGTAGATCTTCCCAATTTAGGTGTATTGGGTTGCACCTCGCCTACTAAACAGGGAAAAAAAGTTGCAAACTGATACATTAAATGGGCTTGAATGTCCTCTAAAGTTTTACTAGTGAAAATGAGATCACCTGATCAAATCCAGTAAATAAAATGAAAGATAAATTTCAACAGCTAGGTGTACATGAATGGTGTAACAGCAACTTGAAAACAGGCAAAATATAAAATAAATACATAAATAAATATTTTTAAAATGTTGTTAAAGAGCAGCCCCAGCCTCTGCAATCTTCTGAGAGAAAAAAAGATGTGTATGTGCTGTTCATAGGAAACTACCTGTAAATTGAGTGACTGGAAACTGATAGTCACAGCAGGATTAAGGTTTGGATTCAGGAGTCTGGATCCAATATAATGGAATATAATCAGGTCATCTGAATACTTCAACTGGATTATTTACAAAAATGTCTTTTTTTTATTTTGGGATAGCTTTGCTTTAGTGTGTCAACCTGGATTTAATGGAATGTGAAAACATTGTTTAAAAATTGAAAGTGGCATGGCATTTTGGACAAACTAAGCAACAGAGTGGTTACCTCAAGTGTCACAGCTTGCGTTGATCTTTGTATTGCTATGCTCAGTTTTATCAGTAGCTGAGACGAGGTTTTATGATCTACAGTTCTGCCTTTCATAGTAGTTTAGATAGCTGAATTGGTCATTTTTATGCCAATTCAAAAAAATAACCTGATGAAAGCTGCAAACCTTTTTTGGAGTAAAATACTGAGTTAAATTAATTATATTATTAAAAAATGTGATTTTGTTGATCAATATTTAATGAAATTTTCAGCCACCTTATGTACATGACAAATCAAAGTGTAATTTTGCATACTTTGGACTAAGCCTATTTTTGTTCACTTGCTGGTTTTAACTTATCAGAGAAGTAAGAACTCTCTGATGAAATATATAAATTGAGTTTTGAAAGAATTGATTCCAAAGATTACTATTGTTGTTTTTTCATGTGATAGCAATAACTTACAATATGAATTACTAAACAATGTTACATTAGATAACTTTTTTGTTTCAGTCTTACACTAAAATAGAAATATGGCTCTCTAAAGAAAAAAATACTACAAAGACCTCAATCCTTTATGTTTTTTTATTTGTTTCCATGAGTAATTCCAGCAGAAAATCTAAATCAAACTGCTCCAGATAAAACTCACTATTTCTGTTCTAACTAAAATAAATCAGAATCTATAAGTCAGTGGGTACTTCCAAAACAAAATCAGGTATGGATTTGATTAGCCTTCCCCTGTTTATGAGGGTGTGACATAATATAGTTTTCCAAGTTAGTGTGTATATTCCCTGTTTTTAAGTACTTGTACATGTACCTTGAGACTCTGCCATGCTGAAGTGGAAGTAAAGTATCAATTCCAACTTCAAATAACATAACAGAAAAAATTTGTAGGATTTGGGGGAAATACGAAGTTGACTTATATTAAACCGATACCTCTTAATTCTGTTTTATATAGTAGTGTAAAAAAAAAAAAAAAGGCAAGGCTAAAGGCAGGCAAAAAAACCCCATTGAGTACAATTTTGAACATAAACATTTTTGCTGACAGGTACAGATTTCATTAATCAGTTCAGTTTGTTTATCAGTTTGAAGAAAATATTTTCAAACTATATCAAATATTTGCTAAAGTGTAAGAATGAGGAAACTCAAGTGACTTTTTTTCATGGGGGAGCTACTAAACCTGTCACGGGAAGAGGTTTCAGACACTGCAGGATACAGTGGGCAAGAGAGTCATAACACGAATTTGGGAGCCTACACTTCATGTAAAGAAACTGTGTGACTGTAGCAAGGAACAGTGCCAGCTAGCCAGACTTCAGAAGGGATGGGAAGAACTTTCTAGGAACAGAAATGGACTAGGCAGAATTTGCTGCCACCTAAAAAATAATTTCATTGTGTGGAAAAAAGTTGTGTCTTCACAAGTTAGGACAGAATAGGCAGGAGGTTATTTGTGTGCTAACATTTCTAGTTCCATCTTTTGCAGGTGTTTTAAGTTCTCTATATTGAAAAAGTTTCTAGTTTTTATTTAAAATAAAATAAGCTTTTCTGCATTAAAAAACCCCCTCTGATATTTTGATGGATTTTGCTGTAGAGAGAAGATCTAGGTACTTCCACTGCAAAACTGTGGGCAATTCAAGGTTTGATCAGAGTTAGGCACTTAACTTGATAACACTTTTTTTGTCTACCCCCTTACGCACCTTTCTAAGCTTTTAAGTGCCCCATAACTTTTGTGAAGCTATCCACTGGAAGATTTTAGAAAGTGTACCAGGCTACTAAAAGCTGACATGCAATGCTGTCCTTTCTTACTCTATTTCACACGCTAAGCAGCTTGATACCATTGTCAATTTTTCACCACTCTGCTTTAGTGTAGCTCTTTGCCCCTCACTTAACTTCCACAGGTTGGTGTAAAGGTGCCTTCCATCCACCTTAATTCAAAAGGAAGTTCTCTGAATTCTAAACGGGTCAAAAATTGCTGGGTTTGTATCTTTGCTCTGGCAGAGGATTTTTTGGTTTTGCCTCCCCTACCTGTTCTTCTGTGAACTCATTCTTCAGATGTTATTGTTCATGTAATGAATAATTAACTTTCAGGATTTACATATCTTTCAGATCCAATGAAGTCTATTTTGCACCTGACTCTTCATTTAGTCATGTAATTTTTGGGGCTTCTCTTCCTTCCTCCACTCTAATGACTCCTTCCATAATTTGATTTCTCACTCACTTCTTACAAAGAAGGTTTGTCTTATATAAAACATTTTATCTTAAGTTCTGGTTAGGCTTTACTTTAAAATGTAAGTTAAATACCCTTATTAAAAAACTAAATACCATATGACCTGCTAGTACTTAATAACAGGCTGCCAAAGACATTTGTCCTCACCTTGTGCTTCAAGATTTCTTTTACTTATTAAAATCAGATTAAATATTTCTTACAGTTGAAAATAGTCATGTTGAATCTATGATTCTCTTTCTAAGTAATCAAGTTAAGATCAAGATACATTGATTCATATTCATGTCTTAGCCACTTTAAATTTATTTCTATTTTTCAAATCTTTCCATAGTCTTTGTTGTGGAGATAAATAAGGAATTAATTTCTGATTTTTAACAGTACTTGCCATAATATGCTGTAATGTCTCCAAGTTCACAGAGGAAGGGGCTTGCTTATATGAGTCCAATTTCTCTCAAATGTTTAATTTAACACATTACCCTTTGTATTTTGCTCTGTAGTTTTTCTATAGAGCTCGTGTTGAATCCTGACCTTTCAGCACTATGAAGTAAGATAGAAGAGTATAAATTCCAAAGGGTTGTCAATCAGTGTGATACTAAAATATTGCAGAGAAATTACTGTACATATTTTAGAAATCTCTTCAAAATCCTGTAGCCTATGCTTTTATTGTAAATGCAGTTGATTTCACCTAGCTGTAGCCATGCAGTGGCTATATTGCGGAAGTGGAGCAGTATTAATCTTTTTTTATGTAAGCCTGTATGGAGTATACAGTATGAAACTCCGTGTGAATTCTGAGACACTTAAACTCAAAAACATACATAAGCCAATGCTGGAAGAACGTAACCAGAGTGCAGTATAAGGATTAATTTTTAGTATAGGCTCTAAATTTGATACCTTCCATATATTTTAATGCTTCATGGAATTTAAATATTTGTCTGCAAATCTTTCATCAAGTCTGATATGAAAATACATTAATTAATAGTGCTTAACAGAATTAAGTCCACTGGGAAAAAAGAATCAGATGTGGCTTACATCATTGTCTTGTTATTCCTTTTACTTCTGACTTCATCCAACTGCAAAAGATGAGGTTTAAGGTTACTTCATCACATTACAGTAGTAGAAGGTAGGTGCCAGTTAAGCAGGACTGTTTTGCCAAAGTTTACCATAAAAATAACAATAAAAAGAAAGTCTCTGCTGTAAATCCCTCATAGCAGGAATCCAGATAAGCATCAAAATTTTACTATGCCTATGCAATGCTTGTTAAAACATTTTTATATGCTTTAATTTAATAAGGGCACATCTAATTGTATTATTCTGTTTTTTCCTTGTGGCAGCACAGATACTCATCTGTCCCTACAATGAGTCAGTACAGGAATCTAAACCAGTAGAAAATTACCTTATGAAAAATAGCTGATCAGCTGATCAAGTGGGATACCTTTCTTCTGGTTTAACTCTTCTGGATATTCACCATGATATCACACAAAGTGCATTGGGCAAGCATTAAGGGCTGGCGCACATAAATGTTTGTGGAAACATAGACTGTAGCTTGACTCAAAATATAATCTAACAGCATGAAGGAAAATAAGTGAGGTGCGAAGGATACTTGCTTATCAAAACTTCAAATCAAATCACTGAATGGGAAATGGGTTTAAAGCAAAATTATGAGAAAAGTCAAAGTTTTACCTATTTCTTAAATTCACATACACACATATGCATAAAGATATGCAATTATACATGGAGAGAACAAACTGGTTTTGTGTTTCATAATAAATTTTTCATGAGGATAGACATGCCTATGAGTGAGAATTATTTCTTAATAATGCTAAGGTTTATGGACAATGGTTGATAGTTGGCAATGGTTGATGGTTGAATAGTTTGAGCTTCTTTGTTAGTTTTAAAAAGCCATGATATTTAAACTTGGCCTTCAGTACTGCCAACAACACCTGGCAAAGGAGCTAGTTACATTTAAAATGCTGCCAACCTTCCAACTCACTCCAGAAAGAGGCCATCATCATCCTTCAAGAAAGTGAATGAGGCATAAAAGAACATTTTACAATTCAGGGTATTTTTGAAGGGGGAAGATGAGAGGGAGGTGGACGTAAATATACTGATCATCATAACAGTCTTTTAATTGGACCATATTTTTTAGCATTACTAATAGCCAGTATATGATGCAGATTGGTAACTATTCAAATGTTAATAGTGTGAGGGAGAACTACAAGCAAAATATTATTTCCATTTAATTCTGCACATATGCCAGGAGTGTCAAGGCCAATAGACCTATGCGATTTTGATGTAGGAATTAGTTTCAAAGATATTGAATTGTGTGTTTCTACAGCATTCTGTTGCATGATTTATATGGCGTTTTTTTGCAGATTAAATTGTAGATATATGTCTGGGATTTGTGCAGTAGTATCTGTGTCACTTTTTCTTACAACATAGGTGATAGCACTATCCTGGAGAAACTGGCTGCTCATGGCTTGGACAGGCATGCTCTTCTCTGGGTAAAAAACTGGCTGGATGGCCAGGCCCAAAGAGTGGTGGTGAATGGACTTAAGTCCAGTTGGTGGCCAGTCACAAGTGGTGTTCCCCAGGGCTCAGTACTGGGGCCGGTCTTGTTTAATATCTTTATCAATGATCCGGATGAGAGGATTGAGTGCACCCTCAGTAGGTTTGCAGATGACACCAAGTTGGGTGGGAGTGTTGATCTGCTTGAGGGGAGGAAGGCTCTGCAGAGGGATCTGGACAGGCTCGATAGATGGGCCAAGGCCAATTGTATGAGGTTCAACAAGGCTAAGTGCCAGGTCCTGCACTTGGGCCACAGCAAGCCCATGCAATGCTACAGGCTTGGGGAAGAGTGGCTGGAAAGCTGCCTGGCAGAAAAGGACCTGGGGGTGTTGGTCGACAGCCAGCTGAATATGAGCCAGCAGTGTGCCCAGGTGGCCAAGAAGGCCAATAGCATCCTGGCTTGTATCAGAAGTAGTGTGGCCAGCAGGACTAGGGAAGTGATGGTCCCTTTGTACTCGGCACTGGTGAGGCTGCACCTCGAATACTGCATTCAGGTTTGGGCCCCTCGCTACCAGAGAGACATTGAGGTGCTGGAGCGTGTCCAAAGAAGGGCAATGAAGCTGGTGAAGGGTCTAGAGCACAAGTCTTCTGAGGAGCGGCTGAGGGAACTGGGGTTGTTTAGCCTGCAGAAAAGGAGGTTCGGGGGAGACCTTATTGCTCTCTACAACTACCTGAAAGGAGGTTGTAGGGAGGTGGGGGTCGGTCTCTTCTCCCCAGTAACAAGCAATAGGACAAGAGGAAATGGCCTCAAGTTGTGCCAGGGGAGGTTTAGATTGGATATTGGGAAGAATTTCTTCACCAAAAGGCTTGTCAAGCATTGGAACAGGCTGCCCAGGGAAGTGGTTGAGTCACCATCCCTGGAGGTATTTAAAAGATGTGTAGATGTGGTGCTTAGGGACATGGTTTAGCAGTGGACACGGCAGTGGAAGGTTAACATTTGCATTCAAACATCTTAAAGGTCTTTTCCAACCTAAATGATTCTATGAGTCTATGATTTCTGTGTATATTGGTCATTATTTTAGAAAAGCACAATGAGAAATGTATAATAATCATCATAGTCCTGCTTATTCCTGCTACTGTTTGTAATCAGAATAGGCATGTAAGTTATTCCCAAGCAGAGTTAACATGTGGTTTGACTGTCAAACAGAACAGCCAGTGCTTATTTATGCCACATTTAAATAATTAACGAACTCCAAGAATGGGAAGAAGATTTCATCATGACATACCTGACTTAAACTAATAACTTGCACTTTGGACTGGAGACAATACTAATGTTCTGATCCACTACACCTCTGCAATTACTCCATAATACTACACATGGATTATATTATACGTGGATGGCCTTTGTTTTTCTAACACACTTAGCTACTCTGCTGAGAGAGATCTTGGGAGCAAAGACTATTTCTTCTAACAGTATTGGTCTCCAAGAGAAGACCGCAAAGCATTGTCCATGTTTGAAATGTAGAACTGTTTCTTTTTGTTTCTTCAACACAGTAGCAGCCAAGATTTACAATACTAGTATAGCGTTGCAATGCTATTGGTTAAACCGCCCCTTCCACACATAGAAGTCTTAAAGCAAGAGTATTTATGGTGGTAGGGCATGATGAATGATAAATAACAGCCCATATTTCATACACTGTTTTAAACTTGAATGCTCAGAATGTAAGACAAATCATCTGTGTTTAGCAGTGTTTTTGGTTTCTTGGGCATTTGGATCAGATTTGAAGAGAATCAGGAGCTTGTGATAAGAAGCAGGTTCTGGCTCTGTAAGAGGAGGAGAGGAGACAACTGTGACCATTGGCTCTTACATGACCATTGACCTCCTACTCTGACTGTGTATGTACAACTAAACATTGACTGGACAAAACAGTAGATACTTCCATCCTCTTTGTGTATGATCCTCAGTATTGAAAAGTGCTAAGTATACTCTATTTCTTGCAGAAGTGGCCAGTATCTGAAATGTGAAATACCTGCTTGTCATATGAAACTGTTGAACTGATTAATAAATGATGGTACTTGTATATCTCTACCTATATAAATAGACAGCCATTTCACACCCCCATGTATTTCTATTACAGAACTAGAACAGAAGATCAGGCCAGCAAATAATAATACTGAGGAAGTGTATTTGACACAAGTCACAAAAAATGTCCTGTAGTGCACCTTCTCCCTAAAGCACAGAAGGTATTCTCTCCCCACAACATGGATACTTCCTAGGGAAATATGACCTCAATTTGGCAACTGAATTTTTCTCTGGTTTGTAACAGTGGGCTGCATGTGTCAGAAAAGATGGGTAGGTTGACAGTGTTTTGTATGCAGTTTCTTAAAATTATTATATGCACTATAATACTGCTAGGCCCCTTCAGTTAATGTCTGCTTCTTTCCTGCTTGGGCCTTTTTTTTTTTAATTAGGCTTGTTAATACCTGGTATGTCAATGTTTTGCTTTTGCATTTGTGTCTCAATCTTTGTTTTGCTAGAGTAAATTTGTTCTCTTTTACTGTCCTTTTGTAAGGTAAACTATTTCTTGAGATCTTACCAGAAGTTCCACTGTGTACTTTTGAGGGTCTTTTTTTCTTCTTCAACCATAATATGTTATAGATAGATGGGAACATTAATAAGCTTGTCATAATTTCATTTGAAATGAAAGTAGAGAGCCCTTAGATTAGATTATCTAGGTAACTTGTTGAGTGGATGTCTATATTCACTTGTATTTTTTATTGATTCTAGTGGGACTGACTGCTTGCTTGCTTTTGAAAAATCTCATAGCCCATAGTGCTGTAGTTTCATTGTTAGAGCTAGCTAGATTAAGTTGATCTGAGTATATTGTATGAATTGTTCTAGTTTGCAGCATGTATATGAGTAAGATTTCCTTTAGAGATCCTCATTAACTTTTGGAAAGATGCAAATTGTTACGTACTTAATTCTTTTTGGAAAATGGCTCTTCATAACTTTTACAAATTTAAGATTTGGAATTGAAATGACTACCTCATAATTCTGTATAAGCTAGAGGGGCTCCAAAAGCATTTGATGTACCAGTCACAGCCTGAGTCTCCCGAGAGAAGTTTACTGACATAGCTTTAATTACTAACTTGAAATGAAAGGTATTCTAAATTTTTTGCACATAGTATTTGTCCTTTTCTTTCAGACATTTTTTATGAGTTAGTGGAAAATTGAATAGCAGTTTGCATGCACACGTAACTACACATACTAGAAGAATAAATTATATGTAATTATATAGATGACAATATGATAATAAGTAATCGAGTCCGAAGCTGCTCTATATTAGACATTCCCTGTGTTTCTTCCTTCTAAGGAATCTGGCTCAGTTACTTACTTTTAAACACATATTTTATAAAAATCTAGATTCATAACTCATGTTCTTTTCCAGGTGCCAAATAGCAAGCATAAAACTGCTCCAGAGCTCTAGTAGAAAGCTATGTCACTTCTTGGTGTTTCACACTCTTCTCTGTTCTTAGCTATCCTTGTGTGAACTCATTTCATATTGATTAACCTAATATGTCACTGTTTCAATCTAAGGCATTATATCTTCATGTAATAAGGGACTATTGATTCTTTTTCCCAGTCTAATGAAACAACACAGAAGAAAAAATATTGTCCCTGCTTCACAATACTTAAAATTGTGTTAGAGATGGATTTCAGCAAGCAGCTGACCAAAAGCACTAGGCATTAGTGCTACATTAAGAGGAAAACATTAAGGGGAAACATTAAGAGGAAACTACATTAAGAGGAAAAAAACCAAACTGTTTTCCAAAAAGACAAGATACACAGAAAATATTTGTACGAAATTGTTTGACTATATGTATTATCAAAGCCAAAAATACCTTTTAGCACATTTTTTTGTCTTACAGATTCTGGTCAGCAGATACTAGTAAAGGTGTCTTAGGCGTCAGTGAAATGAAACTAGTGACACATAATAGGAGTGCATAAAAAGTTAATTTTGATTTGAGAACTCAACAATATTCCTTGTATTTCTAAAGTCAAGCAAGAATTGAAAACAAGAATCGACTTTCTTTTTTGCATTATGCATTTAATATAACCTGAGGAAATTTCCCTTCATTTCAATCTGATTTGGACAAGGTTGGGAAGTTCTTATCTATCTAATTTACCTTTGTACTTTATGAATACAATAGTCTTTTATTATTGTGCATAGCACTGTGTTCATTGCAGACTATAAGGCAACAGTTCAACAGAAGATCAGGCCTTGTATAGATAAAAACAGGAAACATTTTAATTTCCTAGACAATATAGCATGTCAGATTTTCTTTTGAAATCTTTAATCTTTTGTTGGTCAAAAAATTAGTTACCATTATTACCATCATCATCACTATTATATTTTTTACTACATTGACTAAGTATTCACACCTTTTTTTTCTTGTGGGAAGTGTGAAACAAATTTAACATTATTGGCCAGTTACCAGAGTTTAATGAAAAGCCAAACCCCTTAATTTTGTGATTAAATTCCAAAGAAATATTCGATGTATTTCATATGGTCTAGATATAGGCATAATGTGAGTGGACAAGAATGATTTTTTTTTAATCCAGCTGTATAGCTAATTGCAGGCAGTGGTGATTGTGTTTTTCCCCTAGTAAATCCATACCTAATATACTAATGGTCATCAAATCCTTACAGAGTTTGGAATATCAGTAATTAAAATGATGATATTCCTTATCTTGGGACATTTTTTTCAGGCTTCTAATACATATTTAGTAACCTGTTTCTTTTAGGCCCGCTCTGTTAGATTCTTACACAAGTTTCAATATTTCAGCAAGTAAGCACATCCTCGAAGGACTGTCTATGGCACTTTAGTCACTTTTTAAAAACATTGTATCACAGCTATTATGCTCATCAGAAAGTCTAGTTTAACAATTTACAATGACATTTTTAAAAATCTTATCTAAAACTGCTTTATCCTGTGATAGAAGCAAAATCTTGAGATTTCCAGTTGGATTTGATCAATGTCAGTTTTATAAGATGTAAAAAGCTTATAAAAAACCATTGTTTATCTGTATCTTTGAGCATCTGAATGTATGTGTAACTCTTACAATCTATGTGTAACTTTGTGTGTGTACAATAAATAATTTACTTCAAGAATAAATGACAGCACATCTCGTCTTCCGTACTTGAAAGTGCTGGTAAATGGTGCAGCAGTTACACCAATGATACTCACATTTAACTCTCCAAGACTGGTCCACTGAAATATATGTTTTTTTTCCTAGGCTGCCTCTGTCTGGAAATTTAGTCTAGTCTTTAATTCGAAAAGCTGCCTTTATGTATCTTGTTTCTGCACAGAACTTTATAGTATACTTAAGATTTGAGTTCATTACTTAATCTGTGGCCTTTTGGGAATAATGAATCATCATTAAATACAAGACTTTCTGGAGCTGTAAAAAGTTTTGAACAGAAGCATCTGCTGATCCATGCTACATTTATGTATGAATAACTGTTGGAAGCCAAACTAATATTCTGCAGACTCTCAGGCATAATTTAAAAAAATCCAGGCATGTCTGTGAAAACATAACCAAAGCCACTTTTCTGATCTGATCACGAAGAGCAGGATAGAAGAATTTCAGCCCTGATGAGTGAAATTCTGTGAGACTGTGAACTATTAAAAGCTGTATTATAATTCTTTACACTAAGACTGAAGTAGGAATAACATTATGGTTATAAGCGTTGCATATATGTAGGCATAAATTTCACTTCAGCAATGTACATGAGGTGCATGAGTGACCCCTTCTCCTGAAGCTAAGCAAATATTTAAATATTTTACTAAACTTGGCTGCATTGCTAAGTGTTGTGTGTAGTAAGTGCAGAGCAGATATAAAACAGTACCAACATTTAGATATACTTCAAACTGAGAATTGGGCCTTAAGAACAAACTTCATGCTTCTCTTGTAATACATTTATTAGGTTTGCACTATTAGTTTTATGCAGGTTTCTGGGTGTTGTGGGGGTGTTGTCGTTTTTCACATAACAATATCAGAAAGGGTTGTCTGTTAAAGACCTTAAACACATCAGCCCTAATCTGCAGACAACCAGAACTGTCATTGTGCTCCAGCTGTTTTGTTTCTCTAGCATTGCACAGCAGATACAAAATGCACTTAATTGGTTCGTTAACCAGATTTATAGTTGTTTCACAATGCCAGAATTATGGTAAGTGTTCTGCAATACATTAATACATACTGAGAAGTTTCTTTCCTGTTTTATAATTGAGTCCTAAATTTGCTTTACATGACTGCAAATCCAGACAGGACCCTTGCAGTGACTTTAGACCATCGGTGTTTCTGGATTAATTGTACCATTGTTTTTCATTTCTGTATATTTCAGAGACATTTCACCTTGCAATGCAAATGATTTTTGATCATTTAAGTTACTTTGGTTTCTGCTCTGAAAGTCATGTGGGTAGGTCTTAGTAATTTTCAACCATTACTTGTAGCCCTGTTAATAAGCAGGAAAGAGAAAGAAGGTTAGCAATTGGTCTCTGTCCAGCACAAACTGTTGAAATTGATTTGGCTTCAGGCTGAGAGTTAAAAGCAAGCCAATGCATTATAGACGATAGATCTATACCACATTGTGTTAATATACACCAGGGGATTTTTTCCTTCCCTGTTTTGCACTCAGCTTTAACCCCTAGGGTCTGATTCTGTTTATTCTTTAGCATATTCCAGTGTAAACCAGTAATGGCTCCGCTGAATCCATATTGTTCTGAGAGCCATACTGTTTGTGATTGTGACTTGTCAATTAGGATAGCTAAGTGGTGTCTTTGCCCTTTTTTAACCTTTGCAGGAGGACATGAAATCCTCTTGGATTTGCACTGATCAGTGGAGAATTCTGCTGTTAGTGAAATGTATTCATTACAGTGGGTGGAATGAAACAGGCTGTTAGAGTCTGCTCTTTTAATAGAAAGTTGCCATTTATTTTTGTATGAAACATTTATTAACTTACGGCTGCTGGTCTTGCTCCAAGGAAACTGCTAAAGGTTTTTTAATATGTATTTTAAAAACCAAACAAGGCTATGTTAGTTCTGATAGTTGGATCCTTGTGGTCTTTTATTGTTTTATGATTGGATCTGGTCAAGCATCCTGTCTGACTTGTCTCCAGATATCATTTATGTGTTGCAATTATTTTAAGCTTCTAGAATTCAGACTGAGTAAACACGCTGTGACTGAACCCAGGGAAAATGTCTAGGTTTGATTCAAAGATACAGATTGTCTGTATAGCATTCCCTCCTGAGAGCTAGAATTTAGTCCAATTGCTTGTTTTGTACTCTGTCAGACTTCCACTGTCAAATAAATGTTCAATAAAACCTTTCACAGAGTCTTGCTAAAGTTGAGAATTCTAGTGTACTAGGTGGCCTGCAGCAGCAGCAGCATGAGCAGAGAGAACAAGATATGTCTAACCAACAGTCCCATCCCACTTCAACACAGCTTAGTTACCGCTAAACAAGATATTTTGAGTATTAGAGGCCATATAGTCACTTTAATATAGAGGTTTTGCCCAACTAATATATCTGGTTTGTCATCTCAAGGATCTTGAATGCCTCTGCTGCTCGAGTTACAGATATTTATAACAGGATATGGTTAGACAGTCCCTAAGGACAGTCCAGTCCTCCTTAATTCTTTCTTCACTCTGGACCACGTACTCCTTCCTTCCACTTCCCTCCCTTTGTCTGGGCCTTATCTCTTTTCATCTCCTTGGTAAGCCAAATGAGATCATTCAAATGGCAGAAAGCTAACTCAGAAAACTAAATAAATATACTAAGGGAGGGAGAGAGAAGGAGAGGGTATATGAGAGAAAAGGATTACTCCTTTTAAAGGGCAGGTATTATTAGATCAGTTCAGCTATTTAATCCTTATTAATACTTATGACCTTAGCTTCAATGTACAAACAGGTTTAAATAATAATAATAATAATAAAATGGCTGTGTGGAGCATTTAAACTTTACCATTTATTTTAAGGATTAGAACAGAAGAAGTTACATATCAGTGAACTATATGAATAGAGATTTCCTTAAACTCACACAGTGCTCTTCCCCCTTTTTGAGATTATATAATCATTTTCCAGAGTTCACAAAGATAGGGTTTTCCCATTAAGCTTCTGATATATGTAGATGCCCATTTGTTCAAGCTGTTGAAGAAGGCTAAAAAGAGTTTCCTCATTCATGAACCTCCATCAACTATCACAGACATTTTTTAGGTGACTTCATTGCCAGAGTGGCCTGACAACCAGTCCTCAACCCAAGTCCTTGTTTTAGCATAATCACACGTTCAGTGGAACTGCACTTAAATCAGTGACCAGGGATTATCAGCCTTATGACAGAAGCTCTTACGAACTGGCGTTCAAGACAGAATAAAGAAAGGAATGATCAGCTTTCTACTGAAGTTTTCAGTCTTGGGTATATACACAGAGTTCATAGATTTGAGGTCTATCATAGTGCATAGGTTTAATAGATAGTTGGTAATAGAGTTCATAGAGTTCATAGATAGTTCATAGTTTCATAGATAGTTCATAGAATCATAGTTCATAGATTTACATTGACAAACCTTATGGTAAATTCTACAGATAATCTCACAGCTGTATTGCATAATTATACCTATTTCCATAATCATCCCAAGCTTTTATAAACACATTGTATTTCATCCTTATTTGCATTTTTAAAAGTGTGGGGTTTTTTAAAGGAAGCATGGAATCCTTTTACATGATTAGCTAAAATGCATCCTTAAGAGAAACCTTATTGCCGCTACTTTGTAAATCCTGGAATTACTATTATATTTGTTGTAAAGGACCCTCCTTACTTTAAGAATCTGGCATTAGGACAATGTGTTTTCCATTACAATGACAAGTACGTATAAAACACAAATCCCACTTGAGAGTCTAAGCTGTTTGAAGGGTTTTAGTGTCAGCCAGTCATTTCTAGGAGGCTGGATTAAGAATTGGAAAAGATGTTTTTACTAGAGCACTAAAGCTGGTACACTAATGTGTATCTGCATGTGAGGAATGCAAAGTGTATTGAAATGCTAACCTTTTGTGTGGCATAGGACAGCTACATAGATTTCTTCTTACACTGAGACATTGATGTTTACTACTTTCAAAAGACTTTTTTCCTGAACAAATCCCACTGGATTAATTCCTCTGTTCAAAAAACAGCAATACATCAAAATTATGTTATGCTACACACCAGAAAAAGAAAAGCTGCCTTTAGCTACTTTTTCACATCTATATTTCTGGATGATGTTTTTCTGGACTTGCCTCTCTTCTCACTTGCATGCTTGTGAATCAGGACTATCTCAGAAATCTATGATACTACAGCACTCTAAATGCAGTGTAAGAAAAGCTTCAAGGCCTGTGTGTTTATTCATATATGCTGCTGAAAACTTCTAAATACTTAGTTCTTAATGCATAGAACTCCAGTTGCTAGCCATTGACTTTTAAGATTTAGTAGTATTTCTGTAGAACTGATTTAAGACAGATTCTGTCAGTCTGTGCTTTTTAAATTGATCTATTCACATTTGAAAAAGACATGAAGATCCATATTGTTTTATGTAACTGGACAAAAATATTATTATTTTGCCCAAACTTGTTCAGAGGTGCTGCAACCATAAGGTTGTAAATGTGGGTCCGGTGAGGGGGCAACTTTAACTTAACCTGTGATATTGTCCCAAAGCTAAGGGGATTGTGATTACTATTTTTTAGTTTATTAACAAACCTATATTGGAGAACTGAGTTTTGAGTATTTAGAGTGCTGAGTCTTTGTGATCTATAGCAATGAAGCAGATAACAGGCTTTTTCTACCAGTGGCCAAGTAGCAATGATACAGACAAAGGATGAACTTACCCTATAGTAATTTACAGTTTTTACATTTTCAAGGTTATTTTGCAAGCCAAAAAAATCACAAAATACTTTTTTAATAAAAATAACTTGCTCCTTTGTGTAGCATAGTTATTTGTGTCTATAAATTATGCCGAGATGCAAATGGACATTTATCTTGAGAGGTGCTGGTTTTTTGCATCAGAAATATCAATACGATCATCTTTAACACTCACCATTTGATAGAAAGTTTAATATATGTGATTTAATGACACCAGATTTTATGACATGCTTTGTCTTAATATTAAATATTGAATACCCTTATTACAGTTGGCTTTTAGGCAAGAGCTGGGAAAATATCCATTTATTGTTTTGTTTTTTTCATTTCTAGCTTTATAGACATTGATGTAATGGTAATTAGAAGTCAAGAATAAAGCAAAAGCTGATCAAATTATCCTTCATCTAATGACTTGCTTTCTAATGTTGATGAACAATATGGTAGTTTGCTTGAACCACCTTTAAACCTGTACTGCTGAGGAAAATTGAAATAACACTTTAAAATAATGTAAACACTGAATAAATTGTAATTAACCCAATGAAAGCATTATATGATTACCACATTCTCTTGAGTCACTTGTGAGGAAATCCTAATAGTAAAGGAATATGTCAGAGGAAAGAATGTTTCCAGTATCATTTGCTTTAAAATTATCAAGTGCCATGGGAATATTGATGCTTACATGTAAATTGGACTGCTCAGTTACTATGACACAAATGTACTTCCCACATTCTTGCCCCAGGAAACTCAAAACAGACCTATCCCTTATTAAACAAACATACAAAACTATTCTTTTATCACACCTAATGTGTATAAAATGCACGAATATGGAGAGGAATTTTAAATGCCTGGTGAGCTGGACTCAGCAAAATTTTTGCCACACTGTCTTCCTTACAGATGTGATACAAAGATGGGAAGGCTCTCCAGTCAATACTTCTACTGCTTTATTGCTTTCCCACAGCAGTTAAGGAGGACAAAACACCAAATCCCCTGTTCTTCTCTCTTTTCTGTCCTCCTTTGTCAGCCATAAGTCTTAGCTAGGAGTAGTGTCCACTAGGAGTTTAAAATATATGAGCAAACATGTTTGTGCATTTCCCTGTCAGCAGCTAAATCACAGTGTAGTGCGAACCATAGAATCACAGGATCCCTGAGGAACCTTAGTCCAAGCTCCTGCTCAGTGCAGGATCAACATTGAGTTTAGATCAGGTGGGTCTGGGCATGGCTTCGTTGAAATCACTGGAGTCGCACGAATTTACACACCAGGCTTTCACTAAGAGGCAAAAGATGCTCTGGTAGGGATATTCTGCTGCTGCTCTTTGTTAGCTTTCTCATCTCACTGCAAACCTTGCCTGTGTTTTGGCTTTGGTCACCTTTTCTTCATGTCATTCGTAAGCAAGTGACTTACCAAAAATGCCCCCTGAATTTTTAATGCTTTGCCTTTGGGCAGTAAGATTGAGCGATCTGACAAAAGTACGCTTTTCACTGCAGCTTTCAGACATCAGAGTTTGCCACTGTCACCCCTTTGTTAGGCCTTTATTAAAAATTAAATAATATTTAATTCTTTATATGTCCTGTTTAGATGTTGCTCAAAGACTTGGCTCTTAAAAATCCTTTCCTATTTATACATGCCTCTACAATCTCCTCTTAACCAACTCATCTGTCATTTTCTAATTAGCTTTAATAAAGTTTAAATTCTTCTGCAAGGAGCTGATCCTTAGCTGAATGAGTTGTCATATCATCATGCTGATGAACATTGGGTAGTTTCCTATCTGCCGCCTTTGTCATTAAAGGTGGACACAGTATTTGTGTCCTAGAAACAGAAAACTCTATTATTGAAACAGCAGGTAAACAGGAGAATTTACAAAGATTTTCCTTTTCAATATCAGGTTAGGGAAAACAGAAGATAGCAGTTCTTGGTTTTATAAAAGACAGTTTTTGATCTTGAGCCACATCTATTATACAGATGCCTGAGGAATAATGAAAAAAATGTTATAAAAAACTACTTTGCTGTTTGCTTTAGAACAAAGAGCTTTCTGTTACTCTTCAGCTAAGAAAGTGCCAAATACAGCAACCACATATGAAAATTAAGTAACACAATCTCTAACTCCATGTTGGGTTTGGAGTTGTAGGACTAAATTTGCTAAAGGATTTGGAACAAATCCTTTTGCTAAAGGTTTTTAGAACAAGAAGCATGCTATCTACACACTCTTCAAAAAGCAATAGTAGCAGTGTGAATGGAGGAAAATAGTATAGAAAGCAGCAGAGATAATACGAGTATAGCCGTCATCTGAGAAAATTTAACTTTATTTATAGTGCTAAATTTATTTGTATTGGTATTATGTAATAAAATTTCACTGATAGATTCTGCATTTGTGTTGAAAGTTTGAGCATGTAAGACAATTGCAAATAAGAAATTAGAAATATGCTCATGCTTTTATTGTAGCTATGGACAAATGACCTATTCTAGTACTCTTGCAGCGCTGTGCAGTAGTAGAGAGCAGATTTCTCTTGTCCTCAAAATTCATATTCAAGCCGCTGTATGAGTAATTCAGTTTCACATCTATTAATGCTAAATCTCATTAGAAATAAAGCAGAATTGAAGGCTTAAATTTCTTATTTATATATTGATCCAAATTTATATCTGATGCAAGTGCCTTGATTCCAGGGCTTTTAAATCAGTTATGCTTTCTCGCTCAGTGAAAACATTGTCACTGCACCAGAATGCAGGATTTTTTAGAGAGCTTTGCTGTCTTATTGGGTAAAGTGTCTTTTTGTGACTTCCCATTTGGCCAAGACAAGGCTGCTTTTGGTAACCGTCTACTGCATGGACTGTGTAGATTAACTTAGCATAGTTCCAAGAAAAAATTTTATTCCAGTATAATTTTGGTCACTGCTGAGATTTCATGGCATAGTACGTAATGGTTGGTATGAAATTTCTTAGAAAAGAACTGGTATCAGCTATTTGCTGCTCAGAAACATGTCTATTAACTGATATTTTCTTGTCTTCTCTGCAACAAGTCTAAGTAGAGAAATATATTGCTTATGCAGTTTTGTTTAAGCAGTGCAACAAGTATGCAACTGTTTAGGATAAGAGATAAAGAATAACTTATGTAGCTGAAAGTTTCAGGGAAACTTGCAGGCGACGTTTGATTAACATGCAGAAATAAAAAATAAAGACAGAACTGATGACTTCTTCCAAATGGTCATTCTTGTTTGAATTAAAACAATGTATTTAAATGTAATAAAGAAACTTTCTATACAGTTTGTGCCCATTTATAAAAACTGCTAAGCATAAATGTGAATTTTACTTTGGATAACTCTAAATGCAAAGGAATTTAATGTTATACCATTGCCATTAGTTTAAAATACATTTCTCTGGATTTGTTTTTTACAGCTTTACATTGTATCAGACTGATTTAAAAAATTATCACAAATAAAAAAACGTCTTACTGTCAAAGAAAAAGGTTGAATCTATCGATTATAAAATGAAACTGCAGGAGAAAGTGCAAATACGTAATAGAAATGTTTCCATTTTGTCTAGTAGTGTACTCAAGTTCCCCCTTGATTGCACAGTGCTGGCACTGGGAATAATTTTGAGATAAGTAAGTGCATTTAAGTCAAATGAAATTCTAGAACACAGTGAAGTTATTGTTGTCATTCAAATGCTTTGCCTACATAATAGCATAGCTATTCTTACTTTACAATATATGGACTAATTTTGATATAACTACTTACATTTCTGAATGCTCTCTTATTTTTCAGGGGGTGTCTATGTCAGCAGCTACAGGATTCAAAGGTCATTTCATAGTCTAGAAAAAATTATTAATCATGCCAGAGATGAAAATATGATTCACAATTTGATTATTAGATGACTTTTTGTTAAGGATAACCTTTTCAGTCTTATCCACAGTAGTTATCTCCAGTATCCCCTTTTCTTGATGAACACGATTCAGAAAACCTTGTTTCCTGTCTTTGCAAGCTAGAATAAAGTTTAGATCTTAATGCAGGAAAATACTGAATAATTAAAATCCTACTGACCTCAAAATGAATGTGATTGACCACTTCATTTTTAATCTCTGTATGTGGTGTGAAGCACTAAATACTATTGTTAAGGGGGAAAGTACCAGCTTAAAGGCATGTATTAATGTCACGTTTCTCATTCTTTGCCATTTTGTTTCTTTTAAAAATTTTGATGCTTTATGTAATGAAGTAACAGAGCACTGGTTGTCTAGTGTACTGCTGTAGCGCACGTTTTCTGCACTCAGCCATGAATGCAGCTTTCCTTCTGAAATGCTCTAAATTTGCTCATTCAGGGTGTGTACTTTACCAAAGCAGAGTTGAACAAATCTTACAGAGCAATTATAGTATCAGTACAAAGTCATATTCTACCCAGTAAACTTGACTGCCAACCTGGAATACATTAAACAGCATTGGTCAACACTTTGAAATATCTGACAGTTATGGTTATGGAGTTGCTATTAGGATGCTGTGAAAAATATAGTGTCATCCTACATTTTTGAGAGATCTTTATTATGTGGAAGAACACATACTATTTCAAGAAAGAAATACCTTACCAAAATCAGCAATAATAAATATAATTCCATTCTTTAACTTCAAGACAAAGCAGAACAATAACAATTAAAGATTTTCAGAATTCAGATGACTATATAAAAATATTAAAAGGGCATTTATTAGAAGATGTGTTTCAGGACAGTCTAGGAAACATTCTGTGAATGAGTAAAAATCAGAATGGGACTGAAATTGAACAGGAAATAATAGCAACAGATTATTTCTTTTATAATCTATTTAGTTGATAGTAGACTGAAATTCTAAAATGATGAAGAGAAACGGCTGCTGGAGTATAAGAGTTGTGATTGCCAGTTGCTGGAAGGTTAACTTAAATTTGAGAGTAAACCAAATATAATTGGATGCTAAGTACAATGTGGGTTTTTTATCTCTTTAAATATTTTATTTTACAAGTTGCTTATAGTTCCGTTTATTCACACCCACTTAGTGTCACATAGAGATAGTTTTGCTAGGTTGGTAAAAGACAGTTGGCTTAAGCAAATTAGCCCTGCTGAGCAGAACTGTGCTGTTTCTAGCTAACCTGTTTTACATTAGTTCAAGTGTGTCACTGAAACTCATACCCTTTTGCAATACCCTTTTTTTTTAGAAAAAATGTCTTTATAAAAGACTTTTCAAGAATATATACTCAAAAATTTACTAATGAGAATAGGTCTCTAAAAGAATGACACCATACACAATGGTCTGAGAATCACAAGATATGGCATATATAAAGCAAAGTTTGTGGAAAACTCTTGAGCTCAGCTTGCGTTGTCTTTTTTGACATCTACGGTAGACTCATATTACTAATAGATAGGTTAATCTTTGGTGACTCAGTGGCTGTAGCCTTTTGACAGCTTATAGAGACCTTGGATAAAATACTGGATGTGTTAAAATCAATGACAACCATCCATGATCCCAGATTTAATCAGCAGGGTCATCTGAGTTACTAATTCTGGCACACTGAATGCTGTAAGTGCATCAAGATGCATCTGCTTGATGGTGTCACCCTGTAGGCATGTAACAAAGACCTGAAACAGAATGAATCATGGCCAAACCTGTAATCAACCTGGCAAAAGGAAGCAAGTTCCTACTTTGTTTCTTGCAACAATAAGGAAGGCTACAAAAAACCTTATCCAAGAAATTCACTAATTCTAAGCCTGCCCAAATAAACATGGAAGTTTAAATAGTAATGGCTTTTACAATGTTGTAATACATTGGTAATATGTGTAAATTAGAATGACATCTCTTTCTTTATTTGCTTCACATTGTGTGTGATAGGAAATACTCAGGTTTTCCAGTCTCATGTATTTTTACAAATAAGGAATGCAAGTGTACTTTCACATCAGTATGAATTAGAGGCTGTCCCACTGAAATGTGTGAAAACCAGTGTATATCAAATGGGAATTTGTTTTGAATAACAGAAAGAAAACCTTTCCAAAGAGTCTGTTCACTTGCAGGTGATATGGAGTAGTAGATTATTTTAATTATATTACTTTTTTATAGGCAGTAAACCACAAGGGAAATTTTGCTACCCACTCTCTGCAGTTGTTCCTGAGCTTCAGCAACCGATCAATTTTTAATAAACTGATATTGACGAATTTTGCTTTAACAAGTATACAGTGACTTGGAAATATTAACTGTAGTGCCACTGTTTAAGCTAAGCACATTAGCGAAACAACAATTTTCTCTTTGGTCCACTTCCCATTCCTATAAGTATATTAGGAATAGTTCTGTGTGGAATTTTGTGATCTTAACTACTTTGGATTCAGATGTTTTGCTTTATTGTTGGGCTTAGTTTGGAATATCACATTTTCCTTTGGGTGTCAATTTATTTGCACCTAAGAATATCAAGCAGCCCAGGTCACTTAGTTCTGTGTTGAAAGAGGGCCAGACAGTGGCTATGACTATATATATATGTATTTTGCTGGTATAATAATGTCTTTTTTCTAAACAGATACGTGGTTGATCTCCCCTTTCCTAAATAGGATAAAAGCTGTGTCACTACAATTCCAAATGTAAAATCATGCATTCTGTTTCAATCTGGGGTAAATTAATGGGGATATGGTGCTATACTATCCATGCATTCTTAGTCCTTGACCTTCTTGAAGTTTAGGCAAACTGAGCATATCCAAGGCTGTACTAAAGGGTATGACAAATTAAAATTCCCACTAACAGTTCTGCCTCCACCACTTTTCCCTTGATTATTCTCTCAGAGAAGGTAGAACTAGCTAAACTTTTCTATGCAGGCTATTTCTGACAAGTATCTTTCCTATTTAAACTCTATTTTTAATACAAGTATCAGTTTACATCCTTGATATTCATGAGTGAAAATGAGCAGTAGACAAGAATGGCATTATAAAAAGTTAATTTTTCATTGCATATGACCAGATTTATCTCTATTTTACAGTAACTTTAACTAATGGCAATTAGGTTAAAAAAAAGTATTTCCATAATACTTTGATGATTTAGGGACATATTTTAACTTCAGAGTAGATTTTACTCACTGAAGGTCAGCTGTTCCTGAGTGAATCAGGCAAGTTGCATGCATGAATTTTTGAAAGAAGAAAGTACGCAAGCAAAATCCAGTGTTTGCTTACAATGTTACATCTAACTTCATCTGCTGCCGATACCTTGCTTTAATTGTGTATAAGCATTGACTTTCTCACTTCTGACCTTAGGTTGTCTTTATTGACTTTCCTTTTGACTTGTTTGCTTAGTTAACTGTCACTCACTGCTGAAAAGAGAAGTGTTTTTAAAAGCTTCTTTTAATCTTCAAAATAGTTACAACAGTAAATAAGTTATCACATCTACAGGTTAAAAAAAAATACACCAAGTCTTCAGGAGGGGTTACTACTGTCTAAAGCTCCATTAGCTCACAGAAAAGTTGTCACATTGATAGAGCTAAGACTTCCCATTGACAAAGCTTTCAGGGAGCTTTTAGTGTCCCCTTTAACATCAAGAACAGTGAAATGAAAATCATTTGCTACCACATCTGAACATGCTATTTAGCAAAACAAAGTGCATTTTTAGAATAAATTATTTTTAGGTAAAATGCTTAGATTTTTTGCTACTAGTATTAATGGCTGCCTAAGGTTCAGAAGAATGAAGAAACAGGATCAGTGAATTAAAATTAATTATAAGTCCAGGTTTTGTTGTGTAAATATTTAGTCTTGTTTCAACATATGTAACTCTTCTTTGGCACTTTCTTTCAATGAGACATAATGGTTGCAAAGTGTTAGAAATGTGTTTTGGTTTATTATTAGAAGAATGTTTGCTGAGAAAACTCTGCTAAATATAATCCTATGTCTGTAAGGACAGCTATAGAAATCTTAGAGAAAGTATTGAAAAATGCAGGTTCATCTGACAGGAATTTATGTTCCAACAAGTATAAAGACTCATACTTGAGTGTTTGCTTACTAATTTCATTCTGCATTGCTGTATTTAACTGATACAATATTCCTGACTGTAACTAAATGTCAGATTTCTGATATGTGCATATATATCAGGTTATTGCTGATAAAAAATACAGTGATTTTTGTCATTACACATGATTTCCATCCCCAGTAAAACCACAGCATTTCCTAAACTGTGTAAAGATTATAAACTGCATTTAGATACCGTTTTCTAGTGCAAGTTACTTTCAAGATGGAGAAAGAAATTAGAAGCATCATGTAACAACACTGACTTGTATGGTATGTGCCAACTTTTGATGTTGAAAACGGTTCAAGGAGGAAATATACTGCTTGATGTAGTGCTGACTGGGTGTGTCTCTTCTTTGATCTTTGAATGGCTTTTGCTAGCAACTAGTTGTGCTAAATTTAGAAAGGGAAAACTCCCAGGAGTTCTGTTATGAACAGGAATGTAGAATAATTTCTGACTGAAGATATCCTAAAAGAACAGAATAAAAAACACAGGTTTTTTATTTTGTAAAATCTAGCTAGGAAATAAATTTGAAATACGAATTTTCTAATATAGTCAACTCCAGGACAAAATATATATCCCTATATATTCACATGCATATACCGAGGCATTTTTTATAGCTCAAGGGAGCCTGAATTAATTTTTATCATTCGTTTATATTATACTGGAAAGGAACACACAATATTTACACACCATTTTCTTTAGCCCCTTCGTCACCCCTTTAAAAAAATAAAATAAAAATATTTTTTTTTTATTTCTGCCTAAGTAGCTAGTGTTATCTAAACCATTTTATAAAACTGTCTTCAGGCAGAAAACCATCAAATGAAATACAACAAAGAAAAAAAATTTTATGTCTTACCTAGTATATCTCCAAGAATAAAGATGACTAAAGCTTAATCAGAAAATGAGTATTTATGTCTTTTTATGCTTATCAGAAGAAAATGCCTGCCCTCTTAAAACAGAAATGGCTGAACAACAGATTATGTGGGCTTTCCAAAATGGAAGCACATTTCTGATAAATTAGTTGGGATTCAAGAGGAGCTAGGTACATAGCTTGTTTAGGTAGTTATGAAGAGCCTAGTAGGTAATTATTCACTATTCTAGATGCACAACATCTTCTAAAGCCTGCAAATAAAGAATTATTCTTGCAAGTCTTCCCTTGTGCTTGCCCAGAGACCCTTTGATATGGGGAAAAGAAGCCCATCAACAAGGAGAAGTTTGTAGAACAGGTACATTATTCCCATATTTTACTATTCCCTTTATATTTCTATATTTTTTCCAAATATGTCTTGGTTCAGTAGATTTTATTCTGATGCTCACCATGTGACATTTGCACGATCTGAATTTTTTGTTTGATTCAACAAACACTTAGGGTATCTTTTGGGACACACTTGTGTTTTATTAATGCTGAATGGACTTACACATATGCTTGAAGTATTGTACAGCTGAATGGAATCATGCAAATATGTAAAGTTAAATATGTACTTCTGTGAATATGTAAATATGTAAATTTACAAATTCTGTAAATATGTACTTCTATTGCTAAATAGGGTGTGCATAAATAACACAAATCAATCTATATCACTTTGTTCCAGATTTTCATCTTTCAGTACCTCAGATTCTGGCTAGTTCTTAATTTTCGGGGAAAATTATGTAATTACTATTTTTCAAAGATGTATATGTATATATATATGTCTTTCAAAGATAACATGGAAGTACTATCTTTCAAATATATTTATCAGTATTTTTCTTTTAAAGCAATACACCTTTTTTTTTAATCTCTTTTTATTAATGAAACATATCATTATATAGACATTGCTATTTTTACACATACAGAATTGCAAGTTGTTTGGTGTGGGGTTTTTTTTAAGATCTGTGTTAATGTTTTCTAGGCATTTTGTGTTTTTATTTCATACTTCATTTACATATATTGTAAAGTCATGAGAAAATATGTTTATGAAGCTTCCAGTGCAATAGAGCTAGAACCTTTAATCCCTACCATGCTGGAATTAATAAATAATATTACAGGTATTTTTACATACTGTCCAGTATTAGGCATCTGATTTCACCAGCTGTATCAGGTGACCAAAACAGCAAGATAGAAAAACAGCACCAATAGAACAGATTATATCAAATAATTTTAAAAAAATTAAGTAAAACAGCAGACTTGAACTTGTTATGAAATTAATTCCTAGTTCAAAATTCTTGTTTCAGAACTTAAAATTAAATTCTTTCACAAATTTATTTTAAAATTTACTTAGACTGCAGAAATAAAAATATTTGAAACAATACATACATGAAACAATATGTATGTTTATCATATATAAAGTTACTCACAAAATACTCTAGTAAGGCACAAAAATTAGCTAGATTTTTACTTGTTTATATTTAAAATCTGGTTACAGATATTCTCATTAGTGTGGTCCTGTGGTCAGTTCAGCCCATATAAAGTACTGGACGTCTGTGTGTATGTAGGGAGGTAAAAGGAGAAAAAAAATTTTGATCACCAGGGTGGAAAAGGACATACAAAAAAATGTGAAGACTAAGTTAAAATCTTCTCAAGTTTTTGGTACAGAAGGAAAGGAGAAATAAAGTCTAAGGAAAGAGAAGAAAATAATTTAGTATTCTATTAAGATTTCTTAGATATTATTAAATTACTTCTTTCTGGTTTTAGGGGAGCATAAGATTAGAAATGGTTAATTCAGAAATTATACATTTAGTAAAGTAAAATGCAACATACATTGTTTGTTACACAGTAGTGAATCTGTCTACAGAAAAAATGTGTCTTTCCTAGGAGGATGCCAGTATGTTTTTGAGCCTCAGTATCTACAAATGTTTTGAAAAAAGAGGCAGAACGTACCCTGACCAATCACGACAAGGGACTGGAAGAAAAGTGAATTTTGTAATGAACAGATACAGCGCTATCCAGAGTATATAAATAAACACATTGAATCCAGGAATGTAGGCATGACAATAGAGATCATTAGAACAGCAATATTCTGGGTGCTGTCTCCTTTTGGTTAAAATTCTCAGACTGAGAGAAATGGCTACAGTCCTTGTGCAATGTCAAGGGAATTATCCTCTGCGAAGGAAAATCTGAGTAATTTAACCAAAGGGAATTATCAGCGCGCAAGCAAGCGAGATATCTTAGCTCCACCTTTTCTCAGTTCTAAATTTCTTATTGTACAGTACTGGCCAGCTATTACCTCCAGCTGGGATCCATGTTTCTTCAGTCCTCTTTTCAACTTACATGCTTACATCACCCTTCATGTCAAAGGTGGCTGGAGGGGACTGCCTGTGCCTTTCTGTAGTGAATAAAGATCTGATACAATATTATTCTGTGAAGAGATGACTGGTAATTCCAGGGATTGCTAGAGTGTCTGTTCTACAGATTTCAAAATCTTAAGCAGATTCACGTCAGACAGTAGCTAATTTCAGGGCTGTAGGGGATACACATTTTTGTCTTGTAGCAGTAAGACACCTAGGTCTATTGTTGCCTCTGTCTTTAGATGCACTGGTTCCAGCATACAGTACGCTATTTCTGGACAGAGCTTTCCTGTTGTCCTCTTTGGAAATGACATTGTATCTAGCTTTGTAATCAAGTTCTTTAGGGTGTGCTTTATAGACTTTCCACCATAAGAAATATGACTTACCAGAGCGCTTAATTTTTCAAGATTTCATTTACTAGAGCAGAGTGAATAACACGGAGCTGGGTAAATGCAGAAGACAAAAAATTAAGAGGAACCTCCCCCCAGTATATGTGTTTAATTTTAGTAGCAGTTGCCTATAAATAGTATTTCAGTAACTTGCTTACTTTAATTCATGAAGATGTAGCTTAGAGGGAAAATTTGCTGGGGTAGTAGGAGAATATGTGGAGATTCATTTTAGTAAATATTGATTCATCTAAAGATAGAATTACAACATAACCTGATTTATAAGTGGAAGTAAACTAAAAATAGTAAATGTAAAAGAAAAGTATATTCATACACTTGTCCTTTTCTATCTACTTCAAAACAACAGCTCTATTTATACTGTGGCCTCCCTTTCCCCTATCTGCTTTGGGGCTCCTTTTCTGTTTCCTTTGAAGTTTGTGGAAGTATTCCCATTGGGCTAAAATAATTTTTACTATTTAAAGAATAGTCTATACCAAATTAAGGATTTACTTGACTAGATCTCTGCCTAAAATTGCAGAGGAGTCACTTCTGTGAAATGAACACATGTAAAATGCCATGAGATTATTGATCTAGAGAGCTCTGTAGAATTCTCTTGTTTTCCTTCAGTGAAAAATGATAAAACTCTATATATTCTATGTAAATATGTCCATTTCATAATGTCACTAAATTCCTCAACCAGATTGCAGAAAGTGCAGTGGGACTGTAGCTTTGATTCTGATGCTCATATATACTACTGACACCAATACTCTTTTGAGTTTTGCTTCCTCTCTGAGAGGTTAAATTCGTGTCTTGTGCACGCACTGTGATACAGCACTACACTGTCTTTGTTCCACTATTGCACAGACAGAGAAGAAATCTGCAAATGCCTAGTGTCTAACAGTGTGTTTGCCTGATCTAGTGTGTTGGCTCAAATCTGCTGGTTGGTAAACTGGTGGAACAGCTGCATCATTCTAACCTGTCTGTATAGGAAGAAAAGCATCATTCTAACCTGTCTGTATAGCTGCATCATTCTAACCTGTCTGTATAGGGGGGGGATTTGGCTTGGTGTTTGTTTGTTTGTTTTTTTACCATGGTATACTGAAAATAAGATATTCCTTATTTCTAGCGTCTTGATATAAATTAAAGGAAATATTTCAGGACAGTGGAGAATTTTCATTCTACTACCATTAATATTATTTATAATACTTTTGAACATAGAAGCAACATTAGGATGGAGTACTCTGTTATCTTACACTTGGACTAAAGCCATAACCAGAGGACAGGCACACAGAAATTGCATTTGAATGTAAATGAATATTAGAATAAAACTTTTTTTTCCCCTTAACCGGCTTACAGTAAGGTGATTATTGTAAGTGAAGTAAATGCTAGCCATAGCTCATTATTTGCATGATCATGCACAGCAGAAGAAACTGTGAAATGTTCTTTCGTTTTCCCTTTTTGGTTCTCCATGTTTGCTTGCACAGATCTAGGAAGAGGAGCGAGTGCTAATAAAAACTCTCCATTTCCACACTGCGACATCATGACCAACATACATGTTGTTTTGGGAGTGGTAACGTGCTGCTGCTTATAGAGACATTTGCAACAGGAACTTCTGCTGCTGAATTTGAAAAACAGAAACATCTGGAGTGTAACCAAACCTAGTCCTCAGCATTCATATGTATATTACCATATTTGCTTTTATTTTAGTTTAAAGCACACATCAGCTAGCTTTCTTGTTATACTGTCTTACTTCTTGTTTCCTACAGTGTCTTAACATTCTTTTCTTCATTTGGACATAATTTGACAAACACTAACCTTTTTAATTGGCATTTTCCTGCATCCCAGTAGGTTCTTAAGATTAGAGCTTACATAGGAGCCTACTGTGTGGAACTTACTCATGGTCATGCTGCAACTTGATATCAAGTACTCCATGTTGGGTACTGTACCCTCTCTAGCATTATACCATACATAATCCTCTGTAAAAAAACAATAGCATGAATTGCTTGAAATGCCTTCTTCTCCATACATTCATGTTTACACTGCAGATCTCTATATTGTGCAGAAATCATGCATATAAAACCTGATCTTGCACTCACTGAATTCAGTGGGAATCTTATAAGGTTCTCACTGTAAACTGCATTCTCCAGTAGGATATGGTGTAGATAAGGGTCCGAGCTCTTATTGCTGGTATCATATCTAAATTAATTGAGACTAAAATTATTTCAATATGTAATAGTATGGAAACTGTGAATTCTGAATATATTTTCATTAGTCCTATCACTCTACACATTGAAGTTCCTACAGAAATTAATGGACATATCAAGCATAGGGGTGAGGTACAGAGATCCCTGAATCTGTGTTCTTGTAAAACACAACATACAGAAATATTTGTAATACAAACAAAAATGTGTTTGTACGAGTATAGTTGAATTAACCTAGTGAGATACCTTAGCTAATTAAGACTCTGGTAATGCATTTGTGTGGCTAGTTTGTTTCCAGTTCAAGGGAATGATATAGACAGGACTGCTGAATTTCTCATTGAAAGCAAGAAATCTAGACTGATCTTACATCCTAGCTATGGCCTTTGAATGCTTCACCGCTGTTAATTATCTACTAAGAGATAAGGAAGTATTATTATTTCCATTTCAGACATGCGATTAAGTAAGATACAGAAAATAACATCATTCTTGTATGGTCATGTAATTGATCAGTGACAGGACAGAAAATTGAAAATGGGTTTCAAATTTATTATCAAACCATCCTTTCTTATTAAAAATATTTTCATTGTATCAGCTAATCTGAAAAGACTCTGTCCTGAAATGTAGCTTGCCTTTGAAATTACAGACACATCTAATTTGAGCTTTTATTAATTACAACAATATGGCTGGAAGGCAGGGAAACACAAATCTTATACGTAATGTGCTGGATAAAAAGGATATGCAAAGAGCCATTAAATTTAGATTAGTTACAAAGATCTGGAAAAGAACTGACTTTCTGAAAGACAAACATACACAACATCAGCTCCTATTAAATCACAGGTCAATGAAAAGCTGACTTAAGTTCTTTTCTTGGTGTTCAGAAAGAACTGTTGTCTATGTATTTACCAGAAGCATGAAAACAAACATTTTTCTCTCTCAGAAAAGGAAGTAGGGAGTAGTCTATGATCCCATTCCCTCTGTTACACCAATTAACAAATGAATAGCCTTAGCTAGACTCAGGGAGCAGGAAAATAATATAAATTATAGTCTTAGAAACCATGCTTCTCCCTGACTAACGCACTAAATATGCACATGTATAGATTTACCATAGTCTTCATCTACGGATTCTCATTAATGTTGCCCTGAAGATGCAATATTGTGTAGTAATCAGAATTCCTGGAAAAAAATAATAATACCTATGTGAAAATCACATATTTTTAATGCCTATCTAGAAATCTTTCTCATTTTTTTCTTTTTAAGATGAGAAAAGGATATCAGCATCATAATTAAATCATATATATACCTTTGAACAATATTCTCATGTTGAAAGTCCCATATAAATCATTGCTCTAAGTTCATGGCTTCTTAATGAGAACAGTTTGAAGGCAGAAAGTGTAGTTTGTACAAATTAGCTTTTGGGAGAAAGACCCTAATTTGGGGTAAAATTCTCTCTTAGTTGTTCACAAGTTTTCATTGGAGTCCTTATGTTTCACTAACAGAGACCCAGTGACAAACAGGGGTTGTTCAGTGTTATGAGAAACATGAAGCATTGTGCTACAGCATTATTATTCTTGTCTTTGTGCAAAATCAGTATCTTTTGGCTATTTGGTCTGCATGAAGAAATGTCTGTCAGTATATGTATATTAACTAAAGAAAAAAGATGCCATCTATAAATGACACTTTGAGTTAATTACTACTGTACATAATTTTCAGTTAAGTTTCTCTTTTATTTTCATAGACTTGTATTATGACTATGATTTAATATTAAGACTGGACTATATCTAGTCCAGATGAATCTATACACAAACATATGTATTTTTTCTGAATTTGGTAATGGAAGAGCTTATTGTAAGTAAAATTCTGGCTTTAGTTTAAGTTAGTGGAACACTTGTTACTGCTTTCAGTAGGTCTAGAATGTTATTATCTATATTTAAGGTTATAATTATTATATGTACATCCAGTATGGAAGTTTATGAGCACATTTTAATGGCTTTTACAGTAGAGTTTAGTGCCATTCTACTATTTTACCGATTAGGAAACAGAGAGAAAGTAACGTGTCAAGGTTGAGCCAGTAGAGACAAAAAATAGTACTAAGTCCCATATCATCAAGTCCTCACTGGCTAGGTCAGTATGCTAAACCTTTCTACACCTTGTTTAACAAAAATGGGGAAAATATTTTGCAAAAATAAATGTCTAAGTCTTGCTCAGCTTGGGTTATTTTGAAACACTCTTTTTTCCAGACATTTAGAAAACAGTAGGTGTGTGATTCCCCAAAAAACTACTTAAACATCTACAGTTAACAACTAAAGAAATAAGTGATTTATGCCACTAGCGTGTTTATAATGGAACTTGGAAATATTTACCCAATTTTTAAAGTACATTTCAATTAAAATAGCACAGTTAAAATGCTTTTAAGATGTAATCATAATGTTTTATTGGGGATGCTTGTGTAAGTAATGATTTCACATTGTTATTCACTAAGGATTTAGTATGATCTTTTTCTTGATAATTGTAAGGTAAATTTTCATTTTGATTCATGAACGTAATCTCTATTAACACAGAAGTTATTTTTTGAGGAGAAGATATATTCTCTGTTCTTGTTAAAAGCAAAAAAAAAAAGGAAATACAAAAATATAATTACAGGTGAAAGAGTGTTTTTAGCCCTTGAGTCAATAAATTAGGGCACTGAGGTCACTAATAGGCCTTAATTGCCTTGATGAGCCTCACCTGGGCCCCACCCTCTGCCAGGACCTCCATTTAAGTTTCTGTTTGGGTGCTTGCTCTTTCCTAGAGCTACAGGGTTGTAGGTATGTTTGTCTTCATCCTTGTCTCTAGCTACTACGTTCTGGGTGGACTTCAGACCCACATTGCAACCCCAACTCCTGCTACTCCTGACCAGGCTACTTGAACTGCTCCATCCCCTTGCTATGCCCAGGGCTGCTGGTGAACTGTTGGCAGCTCCCTGTGATGCCTGCCCTGCTCAGGCCCCATGGGTTGCCTGCAGATCCTGGCTTGTCACCTCTCGTGGAGCAGTTCTGCCTTTCATGCTTCCTGATGTGGTAAGTCTTTTCATGTACATTTAAAAATATGTGAAATAAAATATTCTGTCATGTTATTAAAGTTTCATCTAGTGTTTTGTTAACGTTAGGACAACCAGAGCAATCAATAAATCAAAAGGATTAAAAATATCATTACTTTGGCAGAGAGGCTACCACCTGGAAGATGCAAAGCTTATGAGTGTTTGCAAATGGCTGTGGTTAAAAAGCAGCTTCTGATTTTGTGATTTATGTGATATAGCCATTTGTGTCCAAAATAGCATTTTTAGTTCTGGCTGTCTGCATTTGAAGCAAGGAAATAACAGATTTGAGGTATAACCACTGTAGAAGCTGCTGAGCATTTGCATGTATTGTATTAAAAAAAAAAAATCTGTTAAGGAGGTGTTATAAAGGAGCAATTTTTTTCAGTCATCTGCTGAATGCAAAGGATCAGGGATTATAAAATCTGAGATTCTGAGCCTGGTATAAAATAGAGCATCACAGTTGTGTTTTAGGAAAACGCTGAGAAGATCCAAGGCAGGATTTTTGATAGCTGGAAAAAACCAACACCATAACAGCAGCAAAAGTCACCTAAACTAGACAATTTTTTATTTTCTTAAAAGGAATGCAATCTTTAGTGGGTTTTGGTGTTTTGGGTTTTTCTTCCCTCCCCCTTAAAGACATAAGAAATACAGGTTTTAATATCTCACAGACACAGGATGAATGTTAGTACAAGAAAGGAATGCAAGAGAAACGGTTAAAAAGAAAGCTTGACTGCAAATGTTTTTATTGGTTTTCCCTAATCTTTTCTTTATCATCACTATAAGATTAAAAATGTTTTAACAGTGGTTGTTTCCTTGGTTCTAACCAAGCTAAAATCTTTATATTTGACTTATGAAATCTAACTACTTAATGTTTATGCCAACAGCAGTCACTTTAAGTAAACAAAACTTCATAGAATATTGTAAAAGTTTTACTTCAATATGTTTATAGAAGGAGCTATCACTTGGCATAGTATAAAGGTCTGATCTATATTAATGATGATGCAGAAAGCTCATTTATTGTGACAGACTTCCTGAATTAATTGCTAATTCCAAGTTCATTCCAGTAAAAATGTATTTTTATTTTTGTTAAACTTCAGATGTCAGAATATAAAATTGATATAAATTTACAAATAGCTGTTGACTCTTTAGGAGATACCTACAGCAGGAGTTAATTAAGTGCTGCTGAGGCTAATTGTTAAATAAATGGTTCTGAAATATGAGATGATATGAGGGTAGCTTACAACTGTTGCTCTGAGCAGCTAATCAAAATTGTTAACTGCTGTACAAAGAGCATGTCTGTGCTTCCTTCTGTTTGTGATTTCCTAAACTATTTGCCTTCATATAAGCTGTTACACTCAAAATCATGTTTATGGGCAAAGGGAAAAACATATGATATGTGAAGTCAAGAATTTCTTTTTAGTGTAACTGAAATTTTCACAGGGTAAACATTATTAGTCTGGGTCTCTCTATTACAGAAAGGGAAAGAATACATCTATGCAGGAAAAAAGTTTCAATACTAATGCACTTAAAATTGTTATACATGCATTTTGTAACTTTCTACTCTGTCTCCTAATATTATGTGTACCCTTGCCCTGCTCCTCTGGGTCCTAAGATCAGCAGTTTCATTCTGGTGTTGGTAGTGGAGGTATTAGAGCAAGCCATCAGTATCTGGAGTCTTTCACTGAGAGGAATATGGTGGTGGTGATTTCTTTTTTTCTCAGTCTTTCTATATGTATGCTTTTTTATACGTTCGCTAACACACTTTTCTACCTTGCTCTTTCCTTGTCGGTCTGCAGCACCATGTTATATCCAAATTTACTATGTATGATGCCTTTTACATATGTCAGATACTATTTGCTCTCTTTGTTACCCCTAAAACCATTTTTTTCCAGTTCTGCATTTCTTTAACCACTGATGTGAGTTGTTTCTAGCCATTGGGCCTCCAGTGTCAAGCCTGTCCCTCACAGTCATCCCACGCTGGTATACCTCTACACTTCCTTGTGTATCTCCAGGCCTCAAAGCCTCTGTTATCATACCAGGCCTGTATTTCTTTATACTACATCATAATGTTAGGATTGAAAAAACATGGTGATAACATGCAAAGATAAGTGTAAAATAAATTAGTGGTGGACACCTGCTCAATTAGAAAAAATGCTGTTACAGCTGAACCAAGTGAAACAAAGTTCAGACAAAGCACACCTGAGAAGCCTCTGTTAGAGGAGGCCTTGCAATCTCAGTACAAAGCTTACAAAAAATTCTCAGGCTTGACCCTGACAGCACTTTCTTGAGTTTCACTGGAGGTACTGGACAGTAAGACAAAATCTCACTGGAGTATATTGATCGGATCAACAAAACAACAAAGACTAGGATTTGAGCCATGATTTGATATTATATTTCCAAGTTTAATAGAATGTGTATTCATATAGGTATTATTTTTATGTGGCATGTTTTTATTCATTTAAGGTAACATTTTATTTTTTCAATTACTTCACATATGGCTTTATTGTGCCTGGAGGTATATCAATGGTATTTTGCTATCAGTGATCACTTCTCATTCTTTTAGCTAAAAATACATGTGATGACTTCAGAGGAAAAATACAGCCATATTCAATGTCAAATGATTTGATCTGAGCTTCTGGCAAATATGTTTCTGTTTGCAGCCTGCCTTTCTCCACAAGGAGCATTTTGCACCTACTAACTAACTGGAATCTTGAGCAGAGCTCTAGCCTGAAGAAACTACAGGGCTGCTTTATAGTATAGTTTATGCCCTGTCACAGTAACAGGTGCCATCGTTTCTGTCAGACAGCCACAGAATTCCCTCCCTCCTTGATCTGCCATGGTTCCCTTTCACTATGTCCTGATTTTTCTAGCAAATTGTAGACTGAGCACTTGGACTTTAACTTAATATGATGGGACTCTCTGATTTCATGAGGTCATATTGATCCATTCTGCAAAGCTGCCTTCCATCTTCCATATTTTTCTTCTTTTCTTTGTCTTTCTACTTCTCTTCCTGTTCTTCACTATTATGTTTTCTTTGCCCACCTCCTCTGCCCTGTTTTTTCAGCCTGAAGCAATGAAAAGAAGTCAGTAATATGGGGACATCTAATGTGAATTAAAGCTCTTCATTTTGATTTTGAATGCTAGAATACCAGTTTTAAGGTTGCTGCCATGTTCCATTTTAACATCTGTAGAGGAAATAACTGTTTTGATACATTCCAGGTTGTGTTGTTATAAGTGAGCTTGTCATTATTGTTGTGTATGTGCTGTCTTTTCCTCATTGCTTTTGTGGATATAAGAACTGAAGGGTACAAGACTATGTGCTCCAGGAGTTTCCTGAGAGATGAGACAGCCACAATGAACTGTATTTATTATAAAGCCAGAGCCCTTTTAACCTTTTTAACCTAAAACAGAAGCAGCATATTTCTGCATAAACAAAGGCGAAAACATTTATGAAAGAGAATAAAGACTTGATTCTTTGGTGGATGAAGAAATGTTTTCCCAGCCTTGTACTATGTTCAGTTTAGATTTTGATTCTAGCTCTGCATACACGAAGATACCTCAATAACATGTTTTCTTCAAGTGATTTTTGTTGAACTCGAGTTATGTTAATCTTGCTGTCCCAAGTGATTTTTGGGAGACTTTTTGGAGTTCAATTATTAGGGAGAAGTTGTCTGGAAAGAGATAAACACTTTTTAATTTTTTTTAATAATCCCCCTTAGCATTCAAGAAAGAATCTAAATTTTAATCTGTGTAAAAGTATAAGAAAATCTTACTTGTTTAAACTAAACATTCCCCTAGCCCATTGATCTTTCTCAGGCAGGTGCTAACAATTATGATTTCCCAGTGAAATATGTAAGAATGGGGATAGGATACACTGATTCTTTCCAAATATGTTCCTGGTCTCTAGAGACTGTGGATAGTAGGTTTTCTTGGTTTTCTTATTTTTATTTTTATGTTAGGTCTGGATGGGTTACACTTCAGTGTTTGCTTGAAAGACTTGAATCCATCTCAGCATCCACAGCCTTCTGGTTTTGTTTTTAGGGGAGAGGGGGGAGGAAGGAGAAGAACAAATAATCTTTACTATCTTCTCGAAGACCATTTGTAACCTGATTTTTTTTTAAGAAATCTGTTTTCAGTGTAAAATGTCCTATTTTATTTCATTTTTCATTGCATGGCAATAATTTTGTATTGCTGATCATCCATGTCATTCTTCTTTGTAGCTTCTTCATTTTCATTATTTGTTTTTCACAAGAGAACTGGAGCTGCCACAGCAGGTAGAATGGAAGTGCTCCATGGGTTTATATGATGGCATTATTGCATCTCCTCTTTTGTGCTCTATTTCTTTGTAAACAGTGTCAGTGAATAGTGTTTGGTTTGCTTTTTGACCGTTACTGAGATCGCTTTTTTCAGTAGAACCATGTATTCTAACTCCCGAGTCTCATTTTTGAGTGGTAATGTTCAGGCATCATTGTGTAGATTAAATTGCAGTTATCTTTTTTCCTATGTGCCTTACCTTACAAATATTCAATTACATTCAATTTTGACTTCTGCTTTTATCACCAAATCACTTGTTATTGTGAAGACCCTAGTGATTTCTACAAGCTTTTGCAAGGTCATTAGGCTACAAATCAAGAAACTGAGCCATGAGCAAAACACATGGATTTGAGCAAATACTATCATCTCCCCTTGCCTTGAACTTTCCATGTATAAAGTGAGCTAATCATAATTTGCCTTTCAGTATCATCTACTCTGTATCTCAATGAACTTTCTTCAGTACTGTTGAAGTAGTGGTAACTATCACTTGTCAAATAAAATGCTTGGTATGAACTTGCATGATGCATTTCTGAGCAGAATATCTTCCATCTCTCACTTCAGTGCATAAAATCAAGAAAGTGCTTGCTTGTTTGTTCGTGTTTTAACTCATAGCTGGGTCTACATATTGTGCCTGTTTAAAATAATTAAGATTATCAAATGTTATAACTTGCCCTACCAGCCAGTTGTGGGCTGGATAACTTGTAAATGTTGAGACACACTGGGATATGAATTTATTCCTACTTGGCCATTAATTTAATAGTATTCTTATCTCATTTGTATGCAGCATTAATATAAAAATAGCTATGTAAATATAGATATCTTCAAGTATAGCTTTGTCAGATTTTAAATCCTGGAAACCTTTAATAGGAGATACCAGCACAGGTAACTACATAAACCACTTCACATCTGTCCATATTTATAAACACAGTTTTCACTTGCTGCAGTTTATTTACTCTTGGCACATATAAATGAAGTGTGACAGACACCCTGTGGCTTCTATTGATGAGAGGATTAATAAAGCTTGTACTTTCATTATGACATCCTAAGCCATCAAGCATGAATACTTCAACAGTCATTATTGAACATTGACACATATTGCATTGGTAATCAGAAATGACAGAAGACAAGAAGCTGGCAGAAATATGATTTTCAGTGCGCTCTCAAGAATAATTTGTGATTTAATGTGTCCTTAACATATAGCTGTGGACTTTGTACACAGTTTTAGACTCATTTTTAGCTATATCAGTTGTCCTTTAAGGTATGTTAGAAAAATCTTCTTTGTATACCTGTTTTACCGAGGTGAAAGTGCTGCCTAGCACCAACATGTTGTTACTGGATAATGCAAACCATCATGGCATTGGATGCTAGAGCATCTTTTATGGGTTTATTTCGATATGTAGTCTTCATTAAATACTGTTGGCAGTAAATATGTCTTTTCCCACATATTAACAAAGAACAATATGGTAACTTCAGGCAAAGTCCTAAGTAACTCCTGGAATGTCCCAACAATCACTGTAGAAAAGAGTTCCCTGATTTCAGCCATGTAGGAAAGTGATTTAATGCTGATGTGTCTTGTATGTAGATTCTTGAATCATTTGAATCATTCAAATGACCTCTCTAGGTCATGTGGAGCATACCAAAGCTGTCTAAGTGTTTTGGCATCTAGCCTAGGTACTCTACTTTTTCTTATTTCTGCTACATGGATCAAAGGCTTGGGTAGTGTATACAGGGTTAAAATCCAGTTCTTTCTCCGAAGTGCTAATCATGGTAGTGTCAATAGACCTTTATTGTGGTTTTGGTCGTAGACATTAAATCTCTTTGCAGGGAAGATGTTAAACAATTTTTAAATGTGGAAACTAAGGAATAGAATCCTGAAAACTTCTATTTCTGGTCTACGTTGTATTTCTAGTCCACTGCTGTGTTGCTAGGTAGTCTTATCCAAACCAGTTCCCATCTCTGAGTAGCAAATACATTCTGTTTTGAACAGCCTTCTAAACTAACAGATTTAGAAGCAAATAGGTAAATAAATTAAAAAACAAAATCAAGTTTCAAGGGTCAGCTTCATTTAAAAAAAAAAAAAAGCCCCATCTCAGTTTAACTCTGTGGAACTTTTGCTGCTTTATTCTATGCTTTCTCCTAAAAATTTTAGATAAATGCAGCTTGTTGTAAGAATGTACAAATCTTCATCTTAATGAAGTAGAGAATTTCTTTCTCTTCTTTCAGTGAATGTTATACCAAGGCTTCCAAGTGACTGTGCAGGGTATTTTTTCATATGACTTTTAAGGATGCTATGGAAAAGCTGAAAAGTTAAACTTTGAATTAATTTCTTCCTCTATACAAATCGACATAGCTGTTCTGAGGTACTGACTTTTCATCTTGCAGTTATTCTTCAGTTTGAATTGGTCTATTTTTGATATTTTTGAGCAGCTTCTATTGCCAACCATTTTTTCTTCTAGAACTTACTTTTTTTTTGTGATGTGTCTTTTTGCTGTAAAGAAACAGCCACTGGGATAAATAGCTTTTGACTATCTTTGGTTTTGGTGCTCCTGTTCTTGTGTTTTTCCTTTGGTAGAGATTTTTTCTTCCTGTAATGTTACCTTCTACATTTGAGAACAATATCCATTCCATTTGTCCTGTTTTGTTGATATGGCAAGGTTTTCCATAGAAGCAGGTAATAAAGCAGCCAAAGTAATCTCTTTGCTAGACACACTTTAGAGGAGGAAGCATTGGAAAAACATCACCTACAAATGCCAGTTGCAATTTAACCTGGGTTGAGAGTAGGAAAGAGGATGGGAACCAGAGAAAGTTTACAGCCCTTTTCTGCCCTGTAAAGCTGAAAACAGATTATAAAAACCTGGACATAGGTATACACCTTCAAGAGATGTCTGAAATCAATGGCAATTAAGTGTGTTGCTGAAAGGTTGAGGATGCTAGCTTGGAAGCGTTTGCTGAGGGATGAGCTGCCAAATTATATAGCTGTGTGAAATAGTCTAAGCCCTTTGCTTAGTAGGGTTGTATTTATGCATGTTAAATGTTTTTCTTTCTGAACTGAGGTCTCTTTCCTAAATATAACTACTCTTTGTTTACAAAATAGGTTCTGTTTCTGAGTGTCTAAGGTTTCTGAAACAAATCTGCAAGCACTTATCTTAAATTATGGATAAATGTATTTGTGTTGTATGGAGGGAAGTAAGATTCTCTTCCTCAGCAGGGCAGGGGGAAAAATAGGATGAAAAAGCTTGTTGGTCAAAATAAAGACAGGGAGATTGTTACCAATTACCATTGTGGGCAAAAAAGACTTAAGTGGGGGGAAAATTAATTTATTGCCAATTAAAATAGATTTAGGTAGTGAGAAACAAAGACAAACATTAAAACACCTTTCCTCTCCTATTTCCCAGGCCTAACTTTACTCCTTCACTCCAGACTCCTCTACCCTGCTGAGCTGCATGGCAGGGGGCGGGGGGATTGTTTTGGGGTATGGTCTGTACTTAGCAGTTTCTCTCTGCTCCTCCTTCCCTCTCTTGCTCTTCCCCTGCTCCAGCATGGGCTCTCCCCACATGCTGCTGTCCTGCAGGAGGAAAAAAATTTGCTCTGGTGTGGGCTCTCTGTGGGGTGCAGTCTACATAATGAAAATCTGCCCCAGTGTGGGGTTTTCAATGGGCTGCAGTCCTGTCAGAAAAACTCTGCTCTGCTCCATTGTGGGCTCTCCACAGGCTGCTGTTCCTTCCATCTGCTCTGGTATGGGATCCTCTATGGCTGCAGTGAATACTTTGGCTGATGTGGGCTCTTCCACAGGCTGCAGGACATACCAGCTCTGGCACCATGGAGCTCCTCCTCCTTCTCTCTCTGACCTTGGTGATCCCTCTCCTGTTTCTTGCTCTCTTTCTTCCCTCCTCCTCTCTCTGTACAGTGATATTTTTTCTATTTTTTAAATTTCCTCTCATATATGTTTTCAGAGGCACCACAGACGTGGCTGATGGGCTCACATGTGGCCTGTAGTGGGCCCATTGCAGAGCTGGCTTGAGCCAGCTGTGTCAATCATGGGGCAGCCCCTGACCTCTTCCTGCAAAAGCCAACCCTGCTACCAAAACCTTGCCACATACACACAACACACCTATACAGAAATGTATAAACCTTTTAATAACTGAAGCAAAGTAGACCATCCATAGAAGAACAATGTTACTTGCATGAGTACTTTGAATTCAAAGATGCTGTTCCTCCTATCCCAAACACACAAAAAAACCCCACCAAAAATGAGAGGACAAAACACCTCTACTACATTCTCACACAAATTACATTGTATGCAAGTTATGTCATGCTTTCCAGATGCTGAAATTTGTTGAGTACCTAGTGTTCTATTTGCTAGATTATTTAATGATTTCCAATTAAGTACAACCCTCTTGTATGTGCTACCCATACTTGCAGTGTAATAGTGGCAGTCCACATTACCTACACTTTCCTCCCAAAGATCATTAAAGAGTACTTCATAATCTGGAAGTGTATCCGTATAATTATAGGTTGAAGGATATTCTAGTGAGGTTCTATTTCAGCTATCCCTTTGTTAATGTAAATGTTTGGCTATTGAGAACTTTATACATGGAACTGTCTCTTGTGTCTCTCAGCTGGAATGACTTGCTCCATGAAATAGATGTATGTGCAGTCTAATCCTATAAATCTGAGTGCTTTTACATTAATATAACAAATCACAGCAGAGAAATCATTTTACAATATAACAAATTGCAAATATGAAGCTGTTTATTGGTAACTTTAAGTTATAGGAACTTCCCTGTTCTCAAACCCTACTTTCCTCCCCTCACCCCCCACCCCCCCCCCTTGGGGGGACTCTGAAGGAAATTAGTTTATTTCTATTCTTTTGTTAAATTGTGTTGAATATGCCGAAGGGAGACAAACTGAATAAATTTAATAGGAAGTCAGGCTGCAATCCTGAGCAGACTAGTGTTGCAATAAACTATGATTTTCTTGTTTCTTTCTGACTTAATCAAAGAGGCTGCATAGTCCTTTAGAATAAACATTCAATAACTTGCAGACTCATATTCCTAGTAGTTCTGTGCTCAAATTAAGTTTTAATTTGGTCAGACTGTTCTGTTCTGTCCATTCTTTCTATTGTCATTGGTCCATGCTAACTACTGTTGAGCAGGGATGGGATCCACCTGACGGACTGGGGCAAAAGCATACTCGTCTGCCAGTATACTTGCTAACCTGGTGAGAAGGACTTCAAAATAGATATGTTGAGAAAGTGTTGTCCCAACCTGAAGAGAAATGAAGGCAAGGAGGAGGTGGGCAAGAGATAGTGGTGGAGAAGCTCTTTCTATGCCTTCTATGTAAACAGTACAACTGGAGTGCCTCTCGCCTGTTGTTACACAAATGCATACAGCATGGAAAACAAGTAAGAATTAAGTATGTGAGCAGTTGCACATCTGGATCTAGCTCAAGTTCCAAGCCTTGTTCAAATTAATGAATATCACTGATGTGCCAAAAAAAAAAAATCACTATTTTGTATCAAACTGATAACTCTGTATAGGGGCGTGTTGTCTTTCCCCAGTTCTTGAAATTGAGCTGAGAGTAACTGGCCTCAAGGAATCAAATGATTAAAAGTTGGGATGATTCTTTTTCTTTAATGAGACAAGCTACACTGAAGTTGCTGCTACTAGCAATATCTTAACATGTTTGAGTATAAGAAATTCACTTTTATTGTTCTCTTTCTCCAGTCTGTGTTTAGTGTTAACATTTATTTTATAGATAAACAAATACTATGACTTACTCTTTCTATCGTATCATTTGTTGCCAAAGAGGATCATTATTTGCCACCTGAATCTAGAATTGGTTCTCAGTTTGTTGTTCAAATTCAGTAGTGTAGTGTTTTCCAAAAATGTGTACATGCACACAATTATAAATGTAGCTATACTGAATTTTCCTTTTAATCATGTCAAGATGCCTTGTCATCTGTGGCTGATGAAAGTGTTGAGATTTCTCTTTATAATTAGGTCAAGTTCTCCTCTATCTGGTAAGTACATAAGAAGGGGCTTTTGTTCTGTTTGTACAAAGTTCTGCTAGTAACTTGCAACAGAGTGAAGCTCCTTGCCCTGTAAGAATTTAGGCATTTCTAGATGTATTCCTTTAAGTTCAGTGGAATTCAGATGCAGAGCTGTAATGAATGGCATATCTAGAAGATATCCTTTTCCACAGAGTATGTAGCCAATTCAAAATGTCCATAATACTTACTGTTACATTTTCATGTTTTGGATCAAGACAAACAACAGGCTCTGGAGAAATTATACTTCCTCCTTCTAAATATAAGCATGTTTAAATTAGATTAAGGAAAATAAATCTCTATCTGGATTTTTAAGTTGATATATCACACAACATCTCAATTTATTCTAGTGACAGAAAATTAAGATGAAAAGGGGAGTTGATATTTATGAATGCTAACAAATGGAAACCTGTTTAGTCAGTGAAATAGCATGGGCTTCACCCTGTCACCTTCATTATCTGGGATTTTTTTTAACACAAGGACTTGTAGATAGGAAAAAAAAACACCAACCACCACACAAACCTCCAAACCCTCATAGTATTTAAAATGGTCAATAGTTGTTTGCCATTGACTTCAGTGGGAAGTGAAGTAAAGCACAGACAATCGTAAAGAGTCAGTGAGATGAAAGGTCTGTGTAGGTTTCACAGGTGTTTTGTGGGGGGAGGGGGTACTGGTTTTTGCAGCAGGTTTGATTCTTGTAAGTACTAGACAGACTGGGATTGTTTAGTCTGGAGAAGTGGAGGCTGAGGGGAGACCTTATCGCTCTCTACAACTACCTGAAAGGAGGTTGTAGTGAGGTGGGTGATGGTCTCTTCTCCCAAGTAACAAGTGATAGGACGAGAGGAAATGGCCTCAAGTTGTGCCAGGGGAGGTTTAGGTTGGATATTAGGAAAAATTTCCTTTCAGTAAGGGTGGTCAAGCATTGGAACAGGCTGCCCAGAGAGGTGGTAGAGTCACCATCCCTGGAGGAGTTAAAAAAACGTGTAGATGTGGCACTTCAGGACATGGTTTAGTAGGCATGGAGGTGTTGGGTTGATGGTTGGACTAGATGATCCTGGAGGTCTTTTCCAACCTTAATGATTCTATGATTTGACTTGATTCAATTTATCACTGGGCTGTGGAACATGGTTTGTGATGTAACCTTTGCTAAGAGAGATGCAAGTCACAGATGGGAGCTTGCTGAAAAAAATTAAACACTGTTTAAGCAATTTCTCATCTGCAAGCAATGAAGCAGAGAAACAGTGAAAAGTGGTGTCTGGGACACATGTGAAGTCAATCAGGCTAAATGTAATTTGAATGGTGTTATTGAAAAGGTGAGCCAGAAAATGCATAGTTACTTTTTTGAAAGGGAAATGAGACTCATGTGGTGATGGGAGAAGGTAAATATGAAGTCTGTATGTCTGAAATGAAAAAAAATTTGCCTTGCAGTAAATACCCTTCAACACTTTTGTAGGAACAAAGTCCTTGTTCAACATTCTTTTGTGACATTTCAGAACTTAAGGTTTGTAAATATAAGATTTTTCTCTAGTACTGTACTGTGGAAAGGTTGGCTTGTTTTAATTAAACTTCTGTTTCAGCAGAAACTACTTCCTAGCATGATCTTGAAACACAGCTTCATTCTAAACTACTGGAGAGTTGACCTTATTTCCTAGGATCCTTTTTATAAGCTTTATTATTTATAAAATAGAAGTATGTAGAATCTGAAAATTGAAGCTAGCTAGCAGAAAGGTCTCTTAAAAGGAAAAGAAATTTTGACTTTCTTTATGAAGTTAAGGAGGTATATATTACTTCTTCCTGTTTCTTTTTACACTAGCGCCAAAGCTTTTAGATACTAGTAGAAAAATATCAAGTAAATATCAACTATACCATTATTTTCAGAAACAAGAGATTCTAATGAAACAAAATTTGGCACATCTACATATAATAAGAGCCCCTCCAAAGTTTCCTAGTTGTCTTAGAATTCCAAGTTTAGCACCATCACTCATTATTAATTGGTCCCATTCTCTCAGAAACAATGAATGAGTGTATGGAGCCTTCCAGGCAGCTCAGTTGTAGAGTCCAAATTTGAATGGTTAAGTGGTGTTTTTTTTAAATAGTGGCTAAATATTGAAAACGATGCTAAGATTTTTAGACAGTATTACAACAGAAAAATGATTTAACTCTTTATCTAGAGCTAGTACTGGGCTTTGTATTTTATATTGGTATTTGGACAGATATAATCTACTAGGTCATTGCAAATGTAAAACTGAGCAGCCTTAGACTACAAGATCAGAATGTTATTATATAGTCCTGTCACTAGGTCCATAAAATACATTTTCCGAAAGATTTAAATCATACCAAAAAAAAAGGATGAGAGAATTTTGGGCACTGATGGATAGTAAAAATGAAATAATTCTGTCTTCATGAGTGTTAATTACAAATAATAACAGTACGATTGGTAACAAATTGGACACTAGTCAAGATACTGACCCTTGTAACATCCAGTATAACTTTCCTGATATCTGACTGTGAATAACTGGTGTGCTCAGTTGGTCTGAGGATGACTTTTGAGAATGTTAGTTCTTGAGGGAAGGTAGTTCTTGAGATTTTTAACAACTTGAGTTAAGAACCTTCTCTAATCAATTAATTTTATTTTTAAATGAGGTACATGGTCATGTAATGTTGATGGCAATAAAATAATCATTCATACTTTTCTATTCTGGATATTTAATCAAGTATAAAACAATTCTATATATGGAAGTTGGTTGTATCAAGTCTTCTTTCAGTTATACAAATAGGAATGGGCTTTGTTTTCTCTAGCTTCTGACAGCATGTGGTTCAGGAACTAATGTCCTCTTATCAGGTATTGTATCTTCATCATTGTGCTTAATAGCTATAGGTGGAAATTTTTTTTGCCCTTTCTATGTTCTCACATGAATATCCAGTCAAAATGAGTTGCAGAGAAATTGTGCATGAAGTACATTTTTTTTTCCCCTTGTTTTAAATTTGCTGCAAGAAAAGGTGGTCTTTCTCCAAGCTAAAGAGAGATGGTTTAGATCTGTAGAGGCTGTTCTGTGCCTCTAATCATTTAAATTTGTATTTTTTCTGGGTTTGACTTTGTGCAGTCTCCCACAGCCACAATGTATGAAAGCTACAAATTTGCAGAATAGCATAATATAGCATGTTCATAAGTCTTTACCTGTTTGCTTATTCTCATGATTGTTTATTGAGTATCTTCTGCTGGGTTCTGCCAGACAAGCACTGAACTTGACAAATGAGGAGTTCTCATGGAGATCAGATAGGTTATTCCAGCATTCAAAACTTAATTAAGACCAAAATTCATATGAAAGGATAATACAGGGTGCCATCAGATGCAGTTGTGTCTATCTCATTCTTCTTAATTAAGTCTGAATCAACTGAAAACAGGCAAGATTTGTTTGCTCTTACTCTGGCTAACCTCTTACTGAAGGCAGTGGAATAAATGCTCAGTTGATGTAAATCACTGCCATTCTTGTTTAAGTTCATTGAAATCACCTGGGATTCATGTCAGTAATTTTGCCTTGTCTGCCTGAGTTGGGACTGCAAAAATCCAGCAATAGATAAAGTCATATTACAGCTTACATATTTTTGTTCTTCTTTGGCATGTTGTTTGGGCAATAATGTTTCTATTACCAAGTTTTCCTGATTTGGGGAGGCCTGTCATGCATTTATGTGGTTTACAACATTCTGCTGTAGTTTTTCTTTCTTTCTTGATTTTTGTAGATCATGCATATTAATTAATTACACTGTTTAAGGTAAGCTAATAAGTTGCTTGGTGAATGGGCTTTGCATGTGTGTGTATACATCTGCATGTCTATAAAGTATGTAAGAAAAACTACAATCTCTTCCTCATAGATCCTTGCCCATCTCCCTTGCTGTTCAGATCCTGCTATTGCAGCATTTCTACTGTACGTTCTTTGCAGGTTTAAATTTGTCATTCCTCAAATACAAATAATTTTCTATTGAGGTTTGAATTATTTAATAATAGTATTTATAATAATTTGAGTACAACTCTTAAGGAGATTTTCAAACTTTTCTAAGCATTAAGTAATAAATTCTTACAGCTCCATATGTAGGAAGGTATTTTTTTGTTTTTCTAATAAGTTTTCATATTTCAGTCATGCAGGGTGTGTACAAATTCACAGGTAAAACTGGACACCTTGAGTTCTGATTTCTCACTACTTATGAGACAGACACAATCCTTGCATACTTGCTGTCAGAAAAGAGGGGTGTCATCTATGGACATAAAAGTTTGTCCCTGTATCTTTTCTTTGAATAAATATGAAAGCATAGAGAAATGATAATACAATCTAAGGAAAGATTCTTATATGAAAAATGCACATTAAACTGCAATCATGTCCACCATTCCAAAAGACTTCTTACAAGGCTGTTCAAAACTATTTGCAAGATTTATTAAGTTGGAGGTACATTGCTGAATATAATTCATCATATTTCATGTGTCTGCAATTATTAATGGTTGACTGTTGAACCTTTACAATAGACTAAATAGGAAAGGCATTTTGGTTGGGCACTTTCTTTCTGATAAAGGCTTAACAAAATGTTTCAATGAAGCATAAAAGCCCATACAACCCCATCTGTAAGCATATGTATGCCTGTGGTTTGTATTTCTAAGAATAAACCATGTTACCATGATAATGTGCTTTCTTGCCAAAATTCCAGGTATTAATGTGCGTAGCTTTCATTTGCTTCATGAAGTGAGGAACTAGGGAGAGCTTGCAGGGAAGGCAATAAGAGTTCTAAGCTTTCAGCAGGGCAGTTCAAATGGTGCAACTAAACGTTAACTACCATTTGTGATAGTTGTATCTGGTCCCATCCCAGTTAAACACCTTTGAAACAGTGAAAAGCATATGGTCTAAACCATAGCTAACTTCTTTTTGCCATCTGTATATTGAGGAGTCTTGTGTATTCTTGTGCTAAATTTATTTTGATTAGGAATTTGAAGATGGCCTTTGGTCACAATCCTGAAAGAAATTGTGTCTGAAGGCAAATTCTTCTCAAATGAAGATTCTGATCAGCAACCTGTCAATATTCATTCTTTAGTTATGGAGAATATTTTTCCCCAGATATGACAGAAATCACTTTACAGAACAAATGCAAGCTTTCTCCATTAATGAAACTCATTGATATGTTGTGATCTGTCTTCACTGCCACCATGCATAAATACTATCTGCTAGGGCAGTGCTAAGTAATTATCTATGGAGACAAGACCTGAGTAGTGTAAAATAAGGTGAAAACCTAGGTGAAGTCAAATGGGATATAAGGATCATGCCAGGAGCAACAATGTAAATGATCAGACACAATGCATCTGGTAGATGGGATGAATAATGAGTGGCAACAAGTAAAATGGAAGGCAACAGACAAAAAGCACAGATAGTTGCTCAGCTGACCATTATAATCATAGAATCATTTAGGTTGGAAAAGACCTTTAAGATCATTGAATCCAACTGCTACCCTTACACGGCTGTGTCCACTGCTAAACCATGTCCCTAAGCACCACATCTACACATCTTTTAAATACCTCCAGGGATGGTGACTCAACCACTTCCCTGGGCAGCCTGTTCCAATGCTTGGTAACCCTTCTGGTGAACAAATTCTTCCTAATATCCAGTCTAAACCTCCCCGGCACAACTTGAGGCCATTTCCTCTTGTCCTATTCCTTGTTACCTGGGAGAAGAGACCAGCCCCCACCTCTCTACAGCCTCTTTTCAGGTAGTTGTAGAGAGCAATGAGGTCTCCCCTCAGCCTCCACTTCTCCAGACTAAACAACTGTTCCTCATCAGACATGTGCTCTAGACCTTTCACCAGCTTCATTTCCCTTCTCTGGACATGCTCCAGCACCTCAATGTCTCTCTGGTAGCGAGGGGCCCAAACCTGAATGCAGTATTCGAGGTGCAGCCTCACCAGTGCCGAGTACAGGGGGACTATCACTTCCCTAGTCCTGCTGGCCACACTACTTCTGATACAAGCCAGGATGCTGTTGGCCTTCTTGGCCACCTGGGCACACTGCTGGCTCATATTCAGCTGGCTGTCGACCAACACCCCCAGGTCCTTTTCTGCCAGGCAGCTTTCCAGCCACTCTTCCTCAGGCCTGTAGCGTTGCATGGGCTTGCTGTGGCCCAAGTGCAGGACCCAGCACTTAGCCTTGTTGAACCTCATACAATTGGCCTTGGCCCATTGATCCAGCCTGTCCAGATCCCTCTGCAGAGCCTTCCTCCCCTCAAGCAGATCAACACTCCTGCACAACTTGGTGTTGTCTGCAAACTTACTGAGAGTGCACTCGATCCTCTCATCCGGATCATTGATAAAGATATTGGACAGAACTGGCCCCAACACAGAGCCCTGGGGAAACATCACTTGTGACCAGCTGCCAACTGGAGTAAACTCCATTCACCACCACTCTTTGGGCCCGGCCATCCAGCCAGTTTTTGACGTAGAGAAGAGCATGCCTGTCCAAGCCATGAGCAGCCACTTTTTCCAGGGGAATGCTGTGGGAAACTGTGTTGAAGGCTTTACTGAAGTCTAGGTAGACAACATCCACAGCCTTTCCCTCATCCACTAGGTGGGTCACCTTGTCATAGAAGGAGATCAGGTTAGTCAAGCAGGACTTGCCTTTCATAAACCCATGCTGGCTGGGCCTGATCACCTGGTTGTTCTGTACGTGCTGTGTGATGGCACTCCGGATGATCTGCTCCATAACGTTCCCCAGCACCAAGGTCAGGCTGACAGGCTTGTAGTTCCCTGGATCCTCCTTCTGGCCCTTGTAAGATGGTGTCATGTTTGGTAACTTCCAGTCAACTGGGACCTCCCTGGTTAGCCAGGACTGCTGATAAACGATGTAAAGTGGCTTGGTGAGCACTTCTGTCAGCTCCCTCAGTAACCTTGCTTGGATTCCATCTGGCTCCATAGACTTGTGTGTGTCTAAGTGGTGTAGCAGTTTGCTAACCATTTGCCCTTGGATTATGGGGGCTTCATTCTGCTCCCCATCCGTCTTCCAGCTTTGCATACCAGGAGCTCTGTCTTCTGGCAGCTGGGTACCAGAAGAACAACTGGTCTGACTATTAAAGACTGAGGCAAAGAAGGCATTAAGTACCTCAGCCTTTTCTTCATCCTTTGTCACTGTTTCCCCCTGCATCCAATAAAGGATGGAGATTCTCCTTAGCCCTCCTTTTGTTGTTAATGTATTTATAGAAACATTTTTTTATTGTCTTTTATGGCAGTAGCCAGGTTCTAGTTGGGCTTTGACCTTTCTAATTTTCTTCCTGCATAACCTCACAACATCCTTGTAATCCTCCTGAGTGGCCTGCCATTTCTTCAAAAGGTCATAAACTCTCATTTTTTTCCTGAGTTCCTGCTGGCTCGTCTTTCAGCACACAGGGACGGCCTGCTCCTGTGTCTTTAAGACTTCCTTCCTGAAGAATGTCCAGCCTTCCTGGACTCCTTTGCTCTTCAGGACTGCCTCCCCAGGAATTTCATGGCAACTGGTTGACAGAGGTGCACAAAATCAAATTAGGCAAGTGATGAAACCCGAAATAAAATTTATTCTAATCAACAGTGTTTTGGTATTCTGATGAACATTAGTAAACCACAGGTTCAGGATGCCAACTGAAATCAATACTACACAACTGACTTGAGAATTCCTAAGCTTTGGAACGATGACCCGTGATGTGCAATCACTCACCTAATAAGGCGAGAGCTCTCAGCCCAGGGAGTTACCTCAGGCAGCGTCCCGACCCAAGGGGAGATTCCCGACTGCAGACCCACTGCTCCGAGGAGGACCAACTCCATTTGCCCTCCGGCGGGACTCCGTTTATACCCCGATCAAACCTGACCTGTGGTCATGCATGGCCATGCCAGTTCCCTGTTGGCTGAGGGCTCCATCTGTCGGCGGCTGTGTACGTGACAACAGTCACGGTAAGGGCGCAAAGGCGCGAAAAGCATCAGCGGTCGTCATGTTAAAGCCCCGGTCTCTATCGGGGGGGTGCACCTGGCACGCCAGTCTCCTGAACAGGCCAAAGTCTGCCCTGCGGTAGTCCACGGCAGCAATTCTGCTGACCCCCCTCCTTACTTCTCCAAGAATCAAAAACTCTATCGTTCTGTGATTGCTAATGTTGAACAGGATTTTTTTGGCATACCATATGTTACCTGTGCAAATAGATTGACATAATATTTATCAGTTTCATCCTCTACGTGTGCCTTTACAATACTCCTTTTTGCCCATTTTACTTTCAAGGGATTTAATTTAAATATAAAAATCGGTGCACAACAGGAAAAATCAAGATACATTTCATCTGTCTTCCTCTATAAAAGTCCTTCAAAACTGTGTATTTGGTGTATTTTCCATCCTGTATTTGTTCAGCTCTAGTTCAAGTATAGAGTGCCAAAACAAGTTTAATCTCCTTTGTTTTATGTTTCTGCAGATGCCAGTCAGCAAAATGTGTGAAATTTTAAAATTTGGTATCCTGAATCTCTGCTTTACCTTATGGGTTCAATATAAAAATTTTAGTTGTTATTTAGACAGTGCTGGGTTAAAGAATGTGAGAGAGAAGGATTCTGGTGTATCTTGTTGACACAGTCAATAGGAAATGCTGCTATCCTGTCTCCCTAGAGTTTATAAGCAGCGTGAATGGGGGGGTGTTGGGAGACAGCTCAATTGGGGCATCAGTAGGAGATGGAGCTTAACTTTGCTGCCTCTCTTTTCCTTTTGGGTGATCTCTGAGTCATCGTGGTTTTGGGGCTGGGTTTCACAAAATACCTGCTTTGTCTCAGAGGTTGCGGGAAGGGTCTACTTAGTCTGTTTTTACTATAGAAGTTAACGTCTTGCTAGGACTTGATGAAGGAGGAGTGACTGGGTAGCACATACAGTCATACAGAAGAAGATAGTGTGCAGAGTATGGTAGGTGGGGTCACTTTGCAGAGTATTCTATTTTCTATGCCCCAAAGGATTAAAGGACTGGACTCGGAGCAGGCAGGTGAAACATGATGCATATGTCCAAGCAGCTGCAGTCATACCAAAGTCACAGATCAGTGAGGATGAATATCCTCAACAGAGAAACGTAATGGAGCATGACTTGCTCTGGGACAAGGAGAACAAAACTCTGTCTCTGTGGATCAGGGCTTCTCCATCACACAGTCCAAATGAAACACTGAAGAGGCAGGCTTCCCATTTTCCAGAGTTGTGCACAGTACGTGTCAGCTGGACACTGGAATTGTGTATTAGAGGTATAGATCGTAAAATAATGATTATAGTCCAATGCTTACTTGTTATTGTCCCACTTCAGTTCCTTTATCATTATTTGCTAGTTCATTGGTAGTTACTTTTAACTTCCTTGTAGTGTGAAATGGGACTCAAATCTGAGTGTTGTCTTATTTTCTTTATCTCTGCCTTCAAAAAAGGGAGGCAGAAATTGCTGTCTCAAATAGAAATTGGCCATGGTGATAGTGTCAAAAAAAAGTGGAAGATGGTGGTTCAAGCAGAAAAAAGATGATGCAGAGGTTGACTACATGTACAGGAAGATGCAGGAAACAAGTGTAGCCGCCTTTTTTTTTTTTACTGTATCTTCTCCAGTGTAGTAGCTGCTGAATATTCTGACAATGCTGTTGTTCAGCTCTAAGATGTTGAAACTGTATTGCAGGAATGTGCATACATTTACTGCAAGATATGTGGTATCAAGTGTCTTTTCACCCATTGTGTCGTGAAAGAAGCTCTAGCCCTCATTAAAATGTTTTAGTCCTACTCCCTAGATGTGGCATATTCGGGAACTGCATTTTAGATACAGTTAAAACAACCTGCTGTATGCAACAGGATTGCAAACTCTGGTAACTGACCCCAGCCCCTCTGTGTTGTCATTCATCCCTAAGGCTTTCTTCTTAAGAGCCTGCTATTATCCATGAGAAGTGGTGAGAACAGTCACCTTGAAATCACCCATTTGTGTCACCAAGTCTCCAGAAACAAAATTCAAAATGCTCTGGGAAGGGTAATGGCATAGGAGAGTTTATGGAATACTATTCCAGAAGTCGTCATTGCAGTTCGCACAGGGCCCCATGAGTGTACTTTATATCCTTGTTTTGTCTAGATCTTGCCTTTCTGATACTTATGAGCAGCCCGAATGCTTAAAGGGAGGAAAACATCAAATTAAAACAGATTATCTATATTTGTAGGTGCTTGCCTTGCACACTGACACAAGGGAGAGAGAATAAAAAGAATGTGTTCTCTATTGGTGCGTGCTGTTATTGTAGAGAATAAATGACACTGAAAGATTTAAACATGGGATAAGCAAAGGTGTTTCATCATCATAGTCTGGTTTTTAAGATCTTGCCTGTTCCTATCTGTATCATATATTAAATGTAGAATTCCAGAAGTAGGTGCAGACTGAGATTTTTTTCTTATGTGATACGTGATTTTTAGAAAAATGTAGTAGTTTGAAATTGAAACAAGGGAAATGCAATGAAAATTGGAAGCTAATGTTTATATGTTTATAGCCTACAGAAGCCAGGTGTCTTTAAACAGAGCAAATCTATTTACCATCGTGGGTATTTTATTCACCAAAACAGTTTAGTAGACTTATAACAGTGATAATTGATCTTGTTTGCTGGACAAAATATCACTGGCAATGATTGGGGTTAAGAGTGGGATTAATTAACAGTATTCAGAGGCTGCTTATTAAATAAGTTTTAGGAAGTAAACTTAGGTAGGCTTCTGAGCTCAGTCAAAGCTTTGGTGGGATTGCTATTTTTGTTGTTTATGAAGGACCGACATGTCCAATCACTTAATCTTTTAGCAATTGCAACTTTTGAAACAGTACTTTAGCCCAGCTGTGGTGGAGTTTGTGTAGGAGAGTTGTGTGTGAAATAAGTCATTATGACTTACAGTAATGTACTTCCCTTCCATACCTTGACTAGTCTAGCCAGGTACAAGAGCTCTGGTTTTGAAAGAATATGTCTTTCGGATAGAATAGACTAACCGATGTAAGCTTATTGCTGCGCCAGAGTTTGATAGTGCGTTGTAGGGGGAGAAAGAGGGAAGTTTGGGAGTGAGCGGGGCTGGGAATCAAAGTACTGTTTTACTGTGGTATGGCTGATGGTAATTACTGAAGGGATCAAAGAATTAGAAGGTCTCAGCCAGCTCTTGAAATTGTGGTTTTTGTCTTCTGTGTTGTTTCTGTGATATTCTTATCAAATGATTTGGGTGGAAATAGACCTCAGCTCAGAGTATCACTAGAGCTTTCAAGCTGCTTGTTTCATAAACAGCCCTCATGATACTGCTGAACTAACTTCCTTTTGTTCCAAAATATAGTTAGAAATAGAAAGAATCAGCAATAAATCATGTGTAATAACTGTAACTTTCCTTTATAGATAGTGCAGGTAGCTAAAGCTTTAGTTTATGCTTTGGGGAAAAAGTTTGTGAGGTGGCAATTTCCACAGTTAACCTTGGAAGATTTACCTTTAGCTTGCTTCTTGAAATCAAATGTGCAGAGAAAAACCTGAGTTGCCAGTTGTACACTCAACATGTATGTTCTACATTAGAGCCATTAAATACTCTATTTATAATTATTTCATGCCGAAAAACATTTTAACTATAGCCTATGACATCTGTGGCTCACTTTGGTTTTTCTAAACTTTCTTTATTCTGCTGCTCTCTGTGCCTGTGTATCCTTTAGCCTTCACTTCTTTGTCAAGTTTCAGATTTTTGAAGCACAAATCTGATATCTGAGTTAGATCTGTTGTCCCCTAGCATAGTTCTGTTTTGAATATAGGCTAGGTGTATGATGATAACAACAGTTACCAAGATTTGATAAATGTTTTTGTTGTGATGCATCAAAGATTTTGACACACACTCATTAAACAATCCTGAGAATAACCTTTATGACTGAACTTGGTTTTATGCTACTGCAATACCATCCTACCAGGATGATCTTATGCATTATTGTGTTCTCTGTCTCTCTAGTTTCTGTTTAGTTTTGATCGTTATAGTCTTTGGTTTTGTATTTTAGCAGTGCTCAAAGTTTCAGTTGAACATTTAAGTATGTAGCAGGAGCTGAGGTCATAAAAGTCTGCAGAACAAACGCTCTGTTAACTAATGTCTAATTTGAGAAGTACCTCCTCAGTTAATGGCAAGGAAAATAAGGTTGAATGGTGCTGTCTCATTTCACCAGAAGTCTGAATGGTCCCTTTTCTCTGCAGCTTTACATTAAGTAAGTGACAGAAGTACTATTGCCAGCCCTGAACTAGTAATACAGTGCTGCAACAGCTCTTTGCAAGCCTTAATGAAGCTCAGGCATGTTCACAACGGTACAGCTGAAGTCCCAAGACTGCATTTACAGTAGTTATGCAATACACATTGTTAAAGAGGAAGATTTTGCCTCAGTTCATTGCTAATCCTTTTGTTGCAAGGGGACTGCATTGCAGTAGGACCTTCTTGCTGGCAATGGAGGAAATTCACTATTTCCAAACAGGCTCTGTGGGCATGTTTTGTACAATCCATGGGGTATTTAAAAACAAACTTTACCATAACGAGGTGATGTGATATGAAATGATAGGTCTATAGCTGGTATAGTTCTATTGCTGAATGTCATCTCAGAACTGTAGCATTTATATCACTGGGGAATATGGCACTAATAGGCTAAGGCCCTGAGTTGCAGTGAATGTTAAATGTGTGATAATTCAACACTCTGTTCTCTACAGTTAGACAAGGCAGTAGAAAATAGAATTTGGGCCAGCTTTTCCTGTCAATTACAGCAATGTTTCTAGACTAACTTTATTGTCTTACATGTGCCTTAAGCCAGGGTACTTATTACTATGGCCAAGTCTGAATTCTAAGAGGTTACAGTATCCAGGTGCCTAGTCTGCCCCTTCGTTAGGGTTACTGCTGTGATGACAGAGCAGGCTGAAAGTATAATGTCTGTATCTGAGCTTCTCTGATTCTGTTTAGCATATTAACTCACACTGTCATTGAAAGCACATACCTCTGTAGAATATGAAAAAGCATGTTCTAATTGGCAGACAGGGTAATGCAACAATAAAGAGCTAGGATCACTAATACCTTATATGACTACAGATATTAACTCTGTGGATGTAAGTCAGCCTTCAGAATAGAACTTGTCCTCTATTCTACAAGCTGCACAAATTTTGTTGCTATACAAAGCAATGTTACAGAAGAATGGCATTTGATAGAGGTCTAAACATTATTGGAAAAAAGAGAAGAAAAGACGAATACTGAAGAACAGTACAAACAGGTGAAAAAGATTGAGATTGGGAACAAAAAGGTATGTTAGATGACTGAAGAAAATAGCACTTGGAATGGTGCAAATGAAATGAGAGAGGAAGAGGGATTGGTAAACAATTACATGTGATTACTGTTGTGCTGGGCGGTTATACTTTCTCAGCACACAGATATATAATGATATAGGAGTACCGCTTTAGTATATTCTATTTACAAAGCAATAAACATTGAAATGATATACAAATCTTCTAGGCAAATGTTCTAAAATGGCAGTAGTGCAATCAAATAGCATCATGATGTGCTCTAATAAGGATAACAGAATCGCAGAATTGTATAGGTTGGAAAAGACCTTTAAGATCATCGAGTCCAACCGTAAACTTAACACTACCAAGACCACCACTATGCCATGTCCCTAAGCACCTCATCCAAACATCTTTTAAATACTTCCAGGGATGGCAAATCACTGAGATATTAATCCCATGCATGAATTGTGATAATAAAATAATTTGTCTGAAGTACAGATTGTCAATTAAAAGAACAAAAAATGTTCTAGAACTTCAAGGTTCTATAAATTGTTCTGGGTTTCCAGTGAAAAGAAGCAAATTCCTCCCCCTTGCCCCTAATTGCCAAATAACACCTAGTTTTCTCATAAGAGTAAGTAACAGAATGGGGAAAAAGTATTCCAGTTTTGTAATGGTTTCAGTTATAAGAATTCCAACATTATAAACTTTAAGTATTTCTTTCTGATCCTTTTCTTTCCAAAATTTACAATTTGTGAAATGGATGCAAATGCTGGTTATCACTATTGTTTTACTTCTTTCTAGATACTGCTGTGTTTAGCTTTCACATTTTGGTGAATATTGCTGTGCAATTCAGGTTAGTGACTGGTGAGGGACGACTTAGGCTCTGTCTAACCTGGATTGAATCTTGAAAGGTTTATGCCTGCAAATAGTGTTTTTCGTGCTTGTCTAGTCTTTGTTTGACTTGAAGCTTTCCCCAAAGCTTACTCACATCCTGTTTTTTTCAGTTGATTTTAATATAATTTATTTGTGGAGCTTATTTTACAAGAGTTTAATTGCATTCATGTCCTCAGCTTACCTAATGTTTTGTATAGTGAATTCATACTGTTTTGTCTCTTATTTCTGACCTAAGGGTTTTTTTCTTTTAGTTTTGCTAATCAAAACAAGGGCTTTGACTTGACACCACCACCCCCCCCCTCCTGCCCCCCAGTCTTAAAGAGCAAGACTGGTATTCCAAGCCTCCTCCTTTCTTTAGCACTGCCTGTGTTGGTTGCCTTGCAAGTCTGCAGCAACACCAGGCTTTCTGCCATGAGGTTGTGAGCTGTGCTATCCTGAGACTTGCTTCTGTTTCCAGCAGTCACATAAAGGTTTATGTGTTGAAATTGAACTTTTCTTGTACAGTCTGACCTATGTTCCAGAATGAATATACAGATTACCATGCGTAGTGTGTTTCTGTGTTCTTGCTGGAGCTGCAGTTTTAATGCTGTTTTGCAAACTTTGTAAGCAGTAGATCAATCCCTTATAAAAGCCTTACTATAAAATGATGATACATTATTAATTGGCTTTGAGAAAGTGGATTTCAGAGTACCTATGTAGTGGGCAAGTTACTCTTTAGAAATTTGTTTTCAAACTTTGCAGAGTTAAAAACTTTGAGTGGGGATTGGAATCTGCCTTAAGTCAGAGTAGATGCTATTAAAGCTGCCTAATAGGTTTGGATTCTTTTTTGTTGATAACTTCTGCATTAAGTTTAATTGGTTTTAATATAATACAGATTTAAAAGATAAGTATCATACTAGTAAATAAAATCTTAAAATACTCAAAGTTGGGGAGGAGAGGATCTACTCTGATGGACTCTGCTCCACCTGGGCTGACTGATGTCCTGAAATCTAAAGGACTAATAGCAGTGTTCACAGATTTTTTAGAGTGGGTTTGATGCAATCAAGATAAATTTGTTTTGTGCTTTTGTTTTTGCATCCATAAATTTTGGGCTCCCTGAACATGCCCTCACAATTTATATAATGATTAATCTGGGCTAATGGAGCTTCACAACAGAAACTGGTATTTTGAACCATCTATAGTTACGAAAATAGATATATGGAAGCCCTAAGATCATGTGGCTCCTTTGTGATGAGGCTATATCTGTTGTAAATCAGGCTTTATCTATAACTGCTTCGGCTACTGAAGGCCTCATTCCTTGAAATGTTATAACTGCATACAAAACAACCACCTGCTGAAAATTCTTATTTAATTAGTATAACAGCCATCATTATTGTTTCCTCTATCTTGTGTTCAGAAGCAGAACCCAGTCAGAATATTCCACACAAGCTTTTTTAAAAGTAGCCATACATAACTCATGCTTCATAAATATAGTTTGCATTAGATGACAAATGCAAGCTTTTAAAGTTCAAAGAGTAAATAAACATTTCAGTGAAGCAAATTTAGCATAACTTTAACTTCTCATGTTAATCATCAAAGCAAATTCCAAAATATTTCATCATATTTTATAAATACAGAGTAGAAAACCAGCATCTTAATTATCAAAACAGTGATTATTTGCCCCTTTTCTTCTAGACCTGACCTCAAAACTCGAGTTAGTATCTGTTCCAGAATGCAACCCAAAAAAAGTCTAACGGTTGGGAGGCAATACCATTTTTGGGAGAGCTTCTAAGGAACAAAAACACATAAGTTGTGAACCCCTGATGGAATAGCAAAATGCCCTGCAGTATTTTTTCAGCCAGCAGTGTGCTAAATACAGAATTTAATTACATCTTTGGCAGTCGCAGTCACTCCATTTGAAAAACCAACCTCCCCAAGGGCTTCTAGGAATGATATTTCTTTGGGCTTGTGTATTTTTTTTGTTCTTCACTCAGAGCGGAGAGCGTACTGTATACATGATTCTCTCTTTACCTCATTAATATTTTCATTCAGTGCAAATGTATGTTAACTTGAACTATGTTTTAAACAAAAAAAAGGTAATATAAATATAAAAGCACTTGCTGAAATCATAACTTTCAAAAGGCATGTAGGACTGACAGAATTGCCCTTACATTGCACTAACAATGTGCATAACTGAAAACTGTGAATGAATAAGAAGATAGAAAAATGGAGGATTAAGAGGAAAACCTGATGTGCAATTTGAGAAATGACCAGTCAAAAAAGATGGTTAAAAAAAATATGTACTGTTTAGTATGTGTTTTACAAATACATAATGTAGGGAACGTTACACTGATTAGGAAATAAATTAAGACACCTGTTCATTTATATACTGAAAATGCATAAAAAGAAAGGCAGTTGTAATTTTACATGATTTCTTTCAAACTCAAGTATAAAACTCTACAATCTGAACAATTTTGATTGTTTTTTGAAATGGCAACACTTGTAAAAACACTATAAAAATAGCAGAACAGGATGCAGAGTAAGTAAGGGAATTCATACAGGCTGTTGCTTTTTTCCAGTTAACAGACTTTTTTCCCAAAAAACTTATCTGCCTTTTGTGCATAGTCTATATAATGCAGAAATTTGTATTTTTGTCTTTTAATTTATTCTAACCTTCCCATTATCTAGTCTGTCCTTGCAACACTTCTGAGAAATTGCTAAACCCTGTGAAGCACAGACTAGACTCCCAGATCAGGTTATTTTTATGTCAACTGCCTTTATTAGACAATCCCATTAGAACCTCACCAGTGACAAAGGAGAGAAACGTAATGCCATCAGCATCCTTATAAAGCTACGCTATCCAAAAGTTACTGGCATTAGTAAACTCATCTTACTGCCAAAACCTTTTAAAACAGTCTACAAGCTAATTACATTGACTTATAGAACTATTTGTACTAAGCAATTCATTTTACGTTACTCACTGAGGAACAAATTCTACCTTACGTTTAAGTTGACTGCATTGCTGAGATACCACCATGAGCTAACTTTCTGTCTATTTTTGTGTCCCTTAAGGATCTCATTAACATAGTAAAGCAGTCTCTATCAAATATTCATAACCTGTAGTAAACTGAAGTAATATTCTCCTATTCATTGCAGTTTGAAGACACATGTTCACAGCTGGCATTACTTGCACAGATCCACAAATTCAATTTTTACCAGTTGGAGCCTTGCTTCATAATATTTTAGGTATTGCCATTGTTTTCTAAACTTTTGACAGGTGCAAAGATTCTGCTTTATAAAAATGAGCATCTTCCCAAACAGCAGCATGTGATTACATATATTCATATATATTTTCCGCACTTTCCAAGAGCTTTGTGGAAATGTAATGTCATATTATTTCATCTATAACTCAGGTGTATTCATCAGTGATATGGAAACCAATGATCTTCTGAGAGGTCTAGAAATGTGCAAATGAAGTGGTTGTAAGAAATAATGCAAAATGACCATGCCTGGAACTTGAGTATAAGGCAGTACCTATCTAGTGCTTCACATGGACACTAAAAGTGTGTGGAATTCAGTTATGTAACTATGTTTCAGACTACAATTTCAGGAGCTCTTTGAAGTAGATGTATCTCATTCTCATTTGCATTTTTCATATAAAGGTGCTGTAATGCAAATAAGTCGAGCTGGCCTACTTATATGTTTGAAGTTAAGCATGTATTTCTGTACCTTGCTGAATAAGATCCTGACTCGGCAGTTCAATTCACTTCAAAGCCCTTCTTTTGAATCACTCTGAGATTTTCAGCTTCTATACTGTTTTCAACCTGAGCTGTCAGATATTCTTTTTTGGCTGACCACCAATTGTGAGTAACAATAGGCTGCTTTTTTGCTTTCTCTTATGTGTTGGAGTGATTGTCTGTGTTACTTCATTATTTTATGCCAAGTTAATTGGTAAAGGTAATTGCAAGAGGTATCTTTCAGAAAAGGAGTAGCAAACCCCAGATTAATATGAATCATTGCTTCCACAGGACTTTTTCTGTAGGGCACTGTAAGTGGATTCTGAAACATAGATAAATTTTACCACAAGTAATTTTTTTTCCATCAATTGTGCAATGGCTTTGTGTCTTGACTATAATGACAACAAAATCAAATCACAGGTGGTGCCCTCAAATGAATAATATAGTAATAAAAATTCTTCCACCAAAAAAGTAATTAGTGCTGTTGGATGAGAATATCATCTCTCTAGTGTCTCTAGTATTGAGACAGTATAGTCAGACAGAGACTGCAGGATGTTTTGGGGGCTTCTACATGATGTGGTGGTTGTGGTTGTCAAAATGGATTTTAAGGCTGTCAATGAACGCCTGGTGCACAGAAAACCTTTTCTTGGAATTAAAGAAAACACTTACTAATTGTATATGCTGATTGTACATAACTTAAAAAAAAAATACTCTTCTAGGTGATATGTTGTACACTGAAAAACAAGATTTTAATTTTTCATGTTATTTAAGCTAGTAAAAAGAATACCATAGTTTAAGCAATCAACCTTGCTGTAAAGTATTCAGTTCCATTTCTGAAGTGCTCCTCTTTGTTTTATCTATTTCTATGGGTTAGGTTTTATACCTGTTTTATACCATTAAAATTATACCATTTGAGACTGTGTTATTTATGTCTGTTACACCAAATGCACAAAGCAGGCCTGGAGTTGACATTTTGTCCCCATTTCCTTTCAGTAAAATGGCTGTGAACTGGAGGTGTATTCTTCCAGGGAGAGTATCCCAATGTTAGAGAATGCTCAGCGCCTTCTGAAGTGGTCAGAAGTTGTAGCTTTGGTATGTACGTGAAAAGAGGTAGTGCCACCTCCAATGCATTATCTGTTGTCTCTTCTAGCCTTTTGGGTGCAACACACTCTGCTATTTCTGGAATTCTTTTGGGGCGATTCCAAGGTGTTATATGAAAGATTCCTTTAGACAGTTGTCTTTTTGTTCTTTTTTCTTTTTTTTCTTTTTTTTTCTTTTCTGTGGATAAAGTGGTAAAGCCCTAGTTCATGGCAAACTCTGAGTTCAATGTGCAATTTTCCAGCTCTTTTACAAGAGGTGGAATAGGACTTTGTAGAAAGTTGGACCTTTTTTGCTATTGCACTGTCACAGTGATCCCCTGAAAACACTGGCAGGGATGGCTGAAAAAAGTCTGAAATTAAAAAAGTAATGTAATGTTGTTTCCTCAGGTCTAAGACATTTATTGGTTTATGCTGTACAAGTTGCTGAAATAGGCAAGAGAAGAAGTATTCAAGAAACACTCATTTTGGAAAACTCAGTTGTGAGAGGACATGGACTCTCTAAATATGTTGTCGGCAATATGGTAGCATTGAACAAATAATACTCAACATGTTAAGCTTTGTTTACCTGCATGTATCGATGTAAACTATCATGCAACAAAACTATTCTGCATCATGATGTATCTTACTGGACTGTTACCTGGAAGCACACTCTTTAATTCTAGTCTAGTGTTCCCTGTGAAGTAAAATATGGAAATTTATATTTAGTTCACATGTCTGTCTCCATACTGTCTCGTCCCAGTCGGTGGGTTGCGAGATGGGTGAATCTTTTTGATTCCCCAACGGTTTGTGTACCGACAAAGGCCGAACTCTGCTTGGCAGAGCCGTGTGGTCGGTAGAGTCACGACAATGACTCAGAGGAACAGTCTGGCCAGCAACTTTATTAACTGGTGCATTCAACAAATGGACAAACTTAACGAACTGGCAAGCTCAATGAACGAACAGAGGCAATTTGGCAACAGAGCTATTTTCGGGGCAACCCATCACAATTTATCCCAAACTTACATATACTGGAAGAGTAGAGGAAAAGAGAAGTGAGAAAAGGAAAGGACAAGAGAAGAGGAAAGAGAAAGAAAAGGTATCACCACCCTTGGATCCTGTGATGACGATAACAGACATGGCAATCCTCCCGTGGTGGGCGCACACATGGTTCCCTGGAGGGCATGTCTTTTATAAGCTAATCCACGCCTCCAGGTACACCCCTTCAGGACTTACAGGGTTCTTGTTCTAGAAAGTTCTCAATCTTCTGCGCAGGTGCTGGAGGAGGGGGGTGGTCATGTGGGGTCTCTCAGGTGGTTGCAAGCCCCTTCCTCAGATCAACTCTGTGTGACCTCTGGCTGTATATGGTAAGGTCCGGCAGAACCCGGAACCTCGCATCTTCCGACACGCCCTCCACGTCCTGCACGCTCTCGCTCTCCCCCACCCCGTGCTCACCAACCTGCCGTCGCCATGCAAATAGTGCCTTGCGTCGCCACAATGTTTGAGACGTTAACTCTTTCAGTGTCTTGCACATACAAAATGGAAAACAAACAAAAAGATGAAAAGCTGTAGCAGTCAGTCATACTTCATAAATTCCCCCTTCTTACTGTGCTGTTCTATAAAATAACTTAATGTACATCATGAGATTTCATGAAAAGTCTAACCCTTTTTCATTCAAACTGTCACTTCACAAAATTAGCCACTGCAGGAGTAGCAAGTATTGCTGATTAACATATTAAGATGGTCATTCAAGGCCATGAATGTGAATTCCTTTTTCTCCTCCATTTTACTTACTTATATGCACAGACATAAAGAGACAAAACCCCCATTTCTTTTAGTTCTAGGTGTGTGGGGGTTCTAGGTGCCCATGGTGATGTGATCCTTGACCATATGTCTTTTCAATGACTACAGACCATGGGCCTATTCAATCTGCCATCAAGGAACGGTTACCTCTGTCTGCTTGTATCTGTGATGCTGTCCTTTATTCCAGACTCTCAGGACTGATCCAGAGTATGCAGGCCTGTTGGCTGCATTGAATTGCCCACACCTTGGGCAATAACATAAAATCTGTTGTTTGTCATGAAGGTCTTGAGAATGAGTTTAGAAAGTTATGGATTGCAGCAGGAGGTGGAGAAGAGAAAATCCTGTTGATCTGGGACCCAGGAGCAGCCATGTGCTATGAGACCCCAGTCTCGGAACAGGAGACTTCTGCTCTGAAGCTCAATCTTTCCAAGGCCCTGTGACTGGTGAAAGGAAGAATTTTTGAATTAGACCAGGCTGCCCTGCCAGAGCTGTTGAATTATCATATTTGAAAAGGTTACAATGAGTAACAACTGCATTAAATGTTAGAGGGGCATTCATCACAGAAAGCTTTGCAACTAAGAGCTAACATTTACCCCATGGGAGAATTTCTAGCAACAGGTAGGCAGGATACTCAAATGAAGAACTGCCGGCATTGTCACAGAGTGTGAGACCTGCTCGCATGTTATTGGATATTGCCCTGCAATTCAAGATGCTAGGATGAAGAGATGTAACGAACTATGTGAACTGGTGGCTGAGGAAGCTTGCAAGAAGGACTGGTTAATGAACAGTGGTTCCAACAGTCCTGAAGGACCATCAAAACAAACTATACAAACCTGACTTGGTATTTAGGAAGGGAGGTCAGGCCTTAGGGTCCTCTGGTAGAGATAAAAACCATCATCACTCGACCCTAAGGAGCACGTCTGAGAGGTGCCGAATGCCAACAACTTAGTGGTATGATGGCAACTACAGGCTCCTATCTGAACTGGGACTCTCGAGGTGCCCAGGGCAGGGGTGGGTTTCTAGGTGCATGGCGGGGAGGTTCTAGGTATGTGGGGTTCTAGAAGTTCTGGGTGCTAGTTATGTTAACTAACTTAACATGTTAGTTTCATAGTTCCTCAGTTTACCTTTGCAATACTTTATGGATTCTGACTTGGCTATCAGGTGGTATTTCAGTTAATTGTTGTTAATCATTAACATAAATCTTTAAGGCAGTTGCAGAATCTCCTGCTGTTTCCCAAAGACTTCCAGTGAAGTCATAAGCAGTCTTAACTGCAGCATGCTGGACCCACAGTTGTATACAGACATTGATCTTGGCGCACTGTAGCTTAGGTCATTATGAAAACATTGCTGAACATCTTTCAGAAATAAGTCGTAAGGCCCTCATTGAAGTTGAGACCAAACTCATTTGGGGGCTTATCTTAAAAGCAGAATAGTACAAATGAGATGCTAATATCCCTTATGTAAGAATATCCCTTGTGTAAGGAGTGCAAGGGCAATGGTAAATGGGTAGATGTGAGCCTTTAGTGTTGTATGCATGCCACACATTGCAGTTAACTTCCTCCTTAGCAAGTTTTTTCTTTCAAGCAAGCCTTGGTTTCCACTGACGTCTTTCTTGTGTACTTTAACCAGCCATAAGTTGCATAGAGTGTTTCTTCAGCACATCTTCAGTCTAGCTGTAAAATCTTTATGGAATTATTTTTACAAATAGGTTAAATGGATGCATGATAATTCCTTGACTGCTTTCTTCAGCCATGTTTTACTCTGGAGGGTAATACCAGAAACTAATCTTGTTATCACATAAAATGAGCAAGCTAAATAAAACTATGGCTATTGTCCTCTTCTAATTTCAAACCAGGATAGCTGCTAGAATTATCTCAGTTAAAGGTGTAGGAAAGGTGAAGGTGTATCTCAGTTAAAGGTGAGTGTAGGAAAAATGTGCTCAACTGTTACAAGTATGGTACAGGTAACTTATCTCTGAAAATAAACCGGAAGTTGCAGGATTGGACTCTTTCTGTGCTACAGAGATTTTAATTTCATTTTGAGAGAGGCAGGAAAGCAAGATGGATAGATCTGACATTATTTTAAAGCACTAGAAATTACTTTCAAATGTGTGACCAGATGAACAAACAATTGTCATATTTGAAAAAAGGATCCAGATTCTGATTTCAGTTACTGTGATGTGAACTCACAGAAATTGCAGTGAGTGTGTTAGAATTGCTCTGGATTGAAAACTGAATATGAAAACAATGATCTGGCCTGCTCTGTATTTGTGGGGTGTGCTTTTTAAAGGTAAATGTTATTTTGAAAACTTCCGGAAAAAATATTTGTTTATTAGCTGGATGCTATACACATGAAAATACCTTAATCCATGACTAATAGTTTTATTATAATTAATTTTGAATATGCAGTTCTTAGTTTATACATGGAAAATATTTCTGGAATCCCTGGAGGGAAAGGTGTATCCAACCAGCCCACCGACAAGCAAACAAAATGTAGTTTAGTTCATAATTTGTAAGAATACAAGATCTTATTCTGTTTATTTGGCTAATAAATGCAGTCAGAAAGTATTTTAAAAATTGATGGTACTGCAAATACTACTGTCGTTATGTTCCCAGCTTCCTAAATTTGAATTTGCTGTGTCAAGAATGAATACATCTTTTCTGGTTTGAATGCAGATGATGATATTTGCCAGATATGATCTGAGTTGTCATTATATTCCTTCAGGTTTATGTTGTTACTTACCTGAACTCTAAAATGTGCTAGCACAGAACTTGAATAAGAATGATGAGTAAGGGCCATATATTGTATAAATAGCTGTTTTGAAAATTGTCAGAATGTATTATATGTTATAGCATGCATATCTCACAAATTTATGATGTTGTAGTTAATCTCAAATCATACGTACTGAGGTTTCTTTATAGTTTTTAGGCTTTTCAAATTAAGACTTATGATTTGTTAAATGAGAGCAATGTTGCACCTCAGGCCAGAACCTCCATCAGCTCAGTTTTGTTTGTTGAAGAGCTTTACATACGTGAATGATAGGATAACTAGCACCAAGAGAATTTTTTTTCCCAAAGAATTAATGAAGTAATTTACATCTGTTCTTATAGTACTTAAATCTCTCCATAACCTAGTAACACTGTGCAGTATGCTATATCTGTTCAAAACCCTAGAGTTGAAATATAACTTGTGGAAACTGTCCAGTTACTTCCTTTGAGTTACCCAGGAGACTAGCTGTAAAGGTGAAAATTAATGTAGGAAGAAAGGTTCCGTGTGTCATACATAAATCATAACAAGCACTGTAGTATCTATAAAAACTAGGTGCTTTCCAATACACAGGTACTTTTAAGCTGTGCTTGTCTTGACTTAAGACCAAATTGACAGTGTGGAAACTAAGTGGAGTTGATGTGAGAACATTCTAATCCCAGGTATATACACAGTATGATAAATAACTTCCCCGTTCTGTGAGGGAGATGGTGCGGTTTGGAATGCAGGTCAAGTGGGTTAGCACAGTGGTTCCAGCTATGCTGCACAGAGGGTGCTGCAGGGCTGTGGGGTTCCCTCTGTTTCTACTCAGATACTCAAGACTTCTCTTAGGGACTCTTCTGGGTCTTTCCCAGAGTTACTCCTGACCACAACAGTTACAGGATTAGGTAGAAAATATTAAATTCTGATTTGTTTGTTCTGTTACTCCTTAAATCTGACTCTACTCCTTTGGATTGGAGACCAGAGACCTAACTGGTGGAGATGGTTGTAATGTTGATTGGTTAGGTAGCACATTTGTACTAAAAAAAAAAAACCCAACCAACCAACCAAACCCCCAAACTGAGGCAGCATACATAAATTCCTATATCTGGCTAATTTCTTGCTGATTCACAGTGTCCACTTCCTTATTTCCTGCATTGTTCTACATGTGACTAAATCCAAAACTCTTTAAAATGGCACAGAATTCACATTTCTGAATAAACAGTGGAGGCATTTTCAGAATGCAGTTTTCTGTTTTATGCTGAATTATGAGGTGCTTATCTGAGAAAATGCCTTTTATTTCTATAACAAATCAGTATTTGTGTAAATATACAGAGGATAATGCTCTGCCCTGTTTGAAAGTATAGCTGAACAAAGATCAGGTAATCGGAGCTGGCATAGTTCTGTTGCAGGTTCTGTCTGTTCCTCAGCAACAGGAATGCTCTGTTATTTCACATCATGTAGTCCTTTTCATAAACTGTAAAATAACTAATTTTTTTTTCTTCCTACCAGCTGTCACGTGCTTCAAGACTTCTGTTTTTTATTATTATTAGAATCTTTTTTCCTCATTTCACCCTTAATTTACTCCTATCTGATTTACACAATCTGGTCTTGATTTGATGTACTTTCTTATGTAGTTCCCTCTCTGCTCCACAGATTTTCTTCCATGTATTTTTATACCGTCACTTTACTTCCCTAGACCAAGTATAATCTTTTTGCTTTTTCACTTAAGATAATTTCTCTTTCTTCTGATTACCCTTGTTGTCCTCTGCAGCTCATATGTCTTTATTACTTTTTGGAGAAGCATTCACAGTTCATGTTGCTGAAATACTTTTCAATACCCTGAACTTAACTTTTTCTTTTTTTTTTTTTTAAGATTTATGAAGAAGCATGTTTGCAAGAGGGATTTTTGCTAATAAAAAGTATAAATATACTATTATTTAACAAGGAAAACTTTTTCTCTTGAGGAAGAGTATCCTAATTCCAAGTGGTCTCGATGTCTTCACTGGTACATAAATGTATAGTTCTTAAAGCCAGAAGACAGGATTAGCGTGGTCATCTTAGTCTGAACACTGTTAGAAGCTCATTAGGGGATTTCAACATCAAGTTGGTATGTTATATTTGAGATCTAGCATACAATTTCCTAAAGCATCCTCATAATTTTTTTATTTTAAGATCCAAATTATTTGGACCATCTGTTGCCTTAATTCTGGTAATTATGATATCTCATGGTGTTTATTAAACATATATTGCATGTGTAAAGTAGATGTAACTGCACAATAAAATAGAAAATGTCCTGTAGTTTGACAGCACAATTCCCTCAAGAGTACACAGCTTTATCTGAAGGTGGAAGATGTGCTCTGGTCTGAAGATTCCCTACACTAATAATAAGTCATGTACGGAGCAGTTTAGTAGGCCTTCCACAATATCTTCATTTTAAGCTGGCATGTAGGAGAATAAGGAGCAAGTAGCAGTGGATACAGGCATTTCTTCATGGATGCAATAAGTATGAGTCATTGTATAGGAAATACAGAGCAGCAGGATCAATTCTACAGTAACTTAGTTGGGGAGATATAATCATTGCTTGGTTTGGAAGTGTGTTGCTGTGGTTGCAGTTGTGAAATAGCTATATTACTGCACCACAGCATATGAGGAGAAACCCATTGCTCTAACACTGAAAGAAATAGGGATGGTTTAATTATTTGGATACATGAAGACATAAGGCTATAAAAATATCTGACTGACAACAAGAAAATACAGTTTGCATATGACGATATCTGCAATGTGAGAATTTATCTTGCTTATAACTGGAGCAGCACCCACAGTATCAGAATTTATACTGGACTAATCTGTGGTATTTAGTCATCCTCTGTCCTGTTAACACCCCAAATCAATGGGAGGTTTTGTCTGTCTAGGAAAAAACCCTACAGCATTGTGTTACACGCCATAATGCTGTTTTTCAGTATGTTCCGTTTAAAACATATATGGAAAAAACTTCTTTTGCTTTGAGACTTCATTTCAGAAGGGTACAGTCAGAAGTGCATTTTATACTTGGGTTGCTGTCAGGTCACTTCTAAAGACAGGCCACTCCTCTGGGATTACATCCTCACATTACTGTGCTTGGGAGAATGCCGGAGCTGTACCCAGCATGGCACTGGCATGCATCATACTGAGAAATCTTAAGTCAGCATCTTGGTACAGTGGATCAGTGTTTTGAATCAAAATTAGCTCTTACATCTAATTCAGCTGAAGATTCCTTTGGAGTTTTTGCTTCTGCTGAAATGAAGACATTACTTATGCTTTTTTTGTGTTTTGTTTTGTGGTTTTTGGTTTTTGTTTGGTTGGAGGTTTTCTTGGTATTTGTTGTTTTGCTTTAGTCTTTGTTTTTAAGAGGTATAAAACAATAGTAATTTTTTTCTGCTTTTTCCCTGAATTTCCCCCTAAATCTATTTATTATAATCTACCTTGTAAGCAGCTCATTTACAGAGAAGATGATGCAGGAAAATCATGTGCAATGTAGATAAAACATTTAAAAGAAGATATTTAGTTATGATTCATTAAAATTTGCATCTAACTCTGCCTAGATGTTTACTGGTTGAATTTAGATTTATATGCTCTTACAAATTAAATAAGTTGTGTCATGTTCCCCCCCCCCCCCAACATTTAATACTTTTAATAATTTCAGTCTCAACCTCAACTAAGCAGGAATAGGAAACATCATTGTGTGATTTAAATACTCATAGAAAGTTTTTCTTATTAGAAACTTCTTTCCAACAAAAGCTCTTATTTTCCATCTCATATTTCTTCCTATTTGAGATAGTAATATGGTTAGTGCTATATTATTACACCAACTTCTTATTCAGCTTTCCTTAAGAGTGTTCTTTTGCTGAATACTATTTACACAAAAATTGCAGATACACTGTAGTGCTTTCAAATGAAAACAGTTGGCAGTCAATGGCTCTGTAACACTTCAAACACCCCCCTCCCCCGCATTACTTTTTGAGATAGACTTGTTTGTAGGCAAACAGCCCCCCCCCAATTACTTTTAAGGCACTGCTAAATCCATTAGTGAATGTACTGATTGGGGTGTGGGAGAAATGACAGTAACTTTTTTTTTAAATTTGCAGTTGAAATTAAAACCTTTTTTTCTTATTTAATACGAAGCTGGATGGGGAAAAGCATAAATATAACTTTTCATTTTGCCATATTTGTAAGGTGAACAGATTAATATAACAATTATTTTTCATGTCCAGTATACATGTTACTGCACTGCTGTTTATGAAGCTCCAAATTTAGCTCTTTATTAATCAACATATTGGAAAAAATGAAAATGCAGGTAAATAAACAAATAAGACACTGCTATGAATCATGAAATTTCAATAAGGATATAATATCAAGTATTATAAATGCTTTTGCACTTACAATATTTCTTAAATTGGCTACATCTATGACAATTATGTTTACAAATAGGAGAATTTTATTAATTAGTGCTGTGAAAAATATTTAAATCAGAAAATTGTAATTTTAAAAATGGAAATTACTAAATATCCAAGTAGTAGGATTTAAATACCAGAAAGTAACTGTTGCTCACTTTAATAAAATAATAAATACAACTACTCTGGTAAATATTATCATTCTTATGTTTATAGTCATATGAAATGTTGAGCTTCTGTGACCCTTCCCTCAAGCCCTGCTCAGATTCTGTCTGACCCAGCTCATGCTAAGGCCCGATGTGCACTGGGAGGGGTGCCATTAGGGCAAAGGAGAGCAGCATGTCGACAGGACAGGGGGCCAGAAAGAGCTGAAGGGCCCTCATGCAGCCGTTGTCACCTGCAGGTTGCTGCCTCCTGCAGCCATTACCTGTTGTCTGACAGTCTCGTCAGAATCCACTAACTTATGGAAATGGTAAAGACCAAACCTCCAAGCTGGAAGGTACAAAACATCAGCTTACCCAAAAAGATTTTGAAGTGAATCCAACAGCAGCTGGACTGCTGAGGCTTGCTTCCCGGTGTGATACAGGGGATGCCCATGCTCCGGGGAGGAGGAAGGATGGGCACTCTCACTCTCGGCTAGGTACCTCACTCTATTTTTTTCCTTTTTTGCTCATAGGTGCATAAATTAAGAGTTACAGGTTATAAGTTATGAAACCTTATGACCTGAATGGTGAATAAGTGAATTCACATGATAGACTAGTCTGGATGAAAGGGGATTGAGCCCCTGTTTGTCGTGTTTGTTTGTTTCATGAGCTCATTAAGAAATACAACAAAGTTTAAGTCAGAGGACATTGTCCTGTAAATTTGAGAGATCTAAACAGAGGGTGACAGCTTTTCCTGAAAAACAACAACAACAAAGTGTATTTTTTGGGGTGTTGTCCTTATTGTCAGATTTATAGTAAGACAGGATAATTAAACTCAGTGGGATTCATGTTCTAGTTAAAATAGGGCAAGAAATTCTGTTATCCCATGACACTTTCATGAGATGCCTTTGTCTCATCTAGTTTTTCATTTAAAAAAAAAAAATCCACTGAGGGAAACTTAAAGACCCAATAGTTTGAGAGGTTCAAATGAGATGGGGGAGACTGCAGATTGCATCCTAGCAAGGGGGTTATGGAATGAGTTCTTCTAACCCACCATGTTTTTATTTTTATACTGAATGCATGACAGCTAGGAGGATTGGTAAGACAGGCAGTTTGTAATGGAGGAATGAACACAGGTGTGAATACAGCAGTGAAGAACTCTTATTATGTCACACTTTGGTACCAAACAAATTTGGATAGACTTTTTCCAGCCTTACAGTTTGAAAACAAAACTGGTCCTAAGGAACAAATTATGTAAAAAGTAATGCAGAAAATGAATAGATAGCAGAGGTTAAATCTATGTCACATTTGTTAATTGTTTGCTTTGCCTGATTTTTATAGGTTTGAACTTAATGTTTATCAAACATTCCCATATATATGTGACATCAAAGGCACTGCAACTTGGTTTCAGTCAAGAAGCGTGAAGGGAGTAAAAATGAACTCTCCTTGTTATGCTAAAAATTATCCAGGTGTTGGTTGAGGATTATAGTTGTGGGCAGGGCTGCTTATACATCTTCTTCTTCCCCAAACTTAGTATGTGTGGAGTGATTCAGAAGGAATAGATCTTAGACTTTGTGCATCTGCTTTTGATAGCTGGATTAAGTAAATCAGATTGGATTGTGCTCTGACCTGTTGTGGGCATAGAGCAGTAGTTGGTCGCTTCCTGTATGAAAGTGAAGGAAGCTTAGAAGGAATCATGCAGCACAGCTTACACAACACCCTTTCCTAAAGTTATGCTTAAAGCTACATACCACTGTGAGAGAGACAGACTTGTTTGTAGGCAATGAAAAACAAATAAGTTGTAAGGAGAGCTTGCTTTTTTTGAGGAAGAGGTTTGGGAATCCCAGGGCACAGGAATGAATAATATCTCAGGTTTTTGTAGGAAAATAACTGTGATGTGAAGGCTGGTATCATTAGTACATGGGAGAAGATATCCATGATTGCATGGAAGAACTGTTTAATTATTTTGTCTGAGTTTCTTGCTCAGCTGAGATGGCAATAATACTTTCTTCCACCCACCTTACACACCTAAAACTATATGTATATATTTCTGCAAGATGAGGAAAAAAGTGAATGTTTTCTGTAATCCTTTTTTCTTAACTAATTGCTGCTCACTGAGCTGTAAGATTCCACACAGCGACTGAAATGCAGTGGAACAAGTCCAGCTCTGTTGTAAGTGTAATGACAGCAAGAACAGAACTATATACTAAGCTTGTGAGGTATCTTAGTAATAGGTGTACTCTATACACCCATGCAAGTACCTCAGGAATGTAACACTGAGGAAAGATATAGACTGTTCAGTATATCAGTTGCATCAGCAGTGACACAGGTGTGACTTGAATAGGACTGATGGATATTCTAGTTTTTGTACTGAATAGCTATCAGAAATAACATAGCTGAGTTTGCCTTTTGATATGATGGTAATGAAAAAGTCTGCCTAAATTTTGGGAACAATGTATTTCATTTAGGACAATACAGCAGTGCAGGGTTAATACTTTTATTCTCCAGAGTTTCAGCAGACAAAATACACTCATCTGCTTATGCACAGACTCTCTAAAGCAGGGCTAGTGGGAGAAGATAGGGTATTTTCATCAATATATCTTGACTCTTACTTTTACCATCTTCCATTTAACCTTTTCCATGGTATCTCTTATGTTTGTTCCTGTAGCACCACTCCCTCAAATGACATCAGGAGTCTAGTTACTGTTAAGACCATCTAAGAAATTAGAACTGTGACTTATAAAAACATGGGTCACTACTGCAGAAGAATTCCTCCAAGTTAGTTTCCAAGAGCTATGTTTGGAGCAACTTGTCAGTTCTGGGTCCCAGACAAGAACTGAGCTTGCCACACGCTTTGCCTAGTCTTCCCTGCCATACCTCCCAGTGCTTGGAAATGGTTGGATTCTTTGAGAAGGGAGCAGTCGGAGTTCTACCCATCCTGTTTCCAGTATAGAATATTACTGCCTCAATTTCACTACAACTGTAGCAACAACAGCCAGCCCTTCCTCCCTACCATCTGCATCCTCCCATGCAGAAACAAGACAAAAAGGGAAGAAAGGCAGCAGTGTGAGAGCATGTGTGAGTTGTACTTAACAAGTACTGCTTGTGAAAGCCTCCAGCTGTGAGGGTATTTGCGGTCTGTGGTGCGTTTTTCACCATGTTTTATCAGCACTTTTCCATTCATAATTACAAGTTATCCCAAATGCTGTTTCAAAGAGCAATTGCTGGTTAAATAGACTGAGTATGAGCATTTGGGTTTAAAATACTAAAAATCTTTTCCCATTCACAATTTTGTGCTAGGAATTTCAGAATTATCCAGGACAGTGACAGTGAATTCCTCCTCTTCAGTAGATTTGCCTCAACACAGTCCTACAGAATCTCCAGAATCACTGGCTTGCCTGAAAGCTTCTTTTCCATCTGTGGTGCTCAGGTTTTTAATCTAAGTGAGATGTTTTATGCAGTTGTTGTTTTTGTTAGTAAACCCACTGTCCTGAACCTTCAGGAATAACATCTCCCAATCACATAAAATCCTATGCAGCCTGATGGAGAAATACATCAAAGTTGACAGTGATGCAACACATGTAATTCCTTTAGTCTTGCCCCTGCTCTAGGAATGTGAAAGGAGTTTTGTTGTCTGTAAGGAAAACGGGAAGACAAGCATATAGTTAATATGCTATAGTGCCATCTGGAGACCCCAGTAGATTGGAAAGTATGTGGACACCTAACTTAGATTGCTTCTACCTCTGGAAGGTTGAAATCTATCACTTGATCATTCCCATTCTATAGCACACTCTATTCCCTTTAGGAGTAATCACCAGCATATGACTTCCTGTAGATCAAAGAAAAAAAAGACAGTACAAAAATATAATTTTCCTCCTCTTTTACTAGGTGCTCTGAACTTAATTTAGTAAATCATTCTTCCTGGACATGCAAGTCTCCCCAAACTATCATAAGCTCTAATTATTGCCATCTATTATTCCTATTTTTTCATTGAAATTTCCTTTTCTGCAGTTGTTACAGTTACACTGTACATATAGCTGCAAGATTATGGTGCTTATCTCTCTCTATGGACCATGCAATTGCCACTTACTGCATTTACTTTCAAGGAGACATCCATGAGTGATACAGCCACCTATCTCCAGAGTCTGCATACTTTGTCATTAAGCATCTCGGGATTGATTTGCAATGTAATAGTAGTGAAGTCACTCTGTGTAGTACATCTCATTATTACGTACATGGTTTTTATCCTTGCAAAATGGCTCAATGTTATTTGTTAGTGTACTAATGTAAGAGTACCGAGTGTATTAAAGTGATGGAAAGAAGATTGTAATAATAATAATTATCCCTCTGAGTATAGTATTCTGTCAGACATTAGGAATTTTGTAGGGAAGGGACTATGCTTTAGAAAAGATTAACCAAGTATTTAACTTCTGTGTACATAGAAACATCATAGAAGACCCAGAAAACACCTTACCAATACTTAGGGTTTTCCTCTAGCTTATCTAAATTTTTTTCTGGTAAAACTCCCAGGATTTTAATGTAGTTTTTCTAATTTTGTCTGAAGAACTAAAAAAGGAACAAAGTTCTTTGACGTATATAAATCATGGGAGTGTATTATATAGTAATGAACGTATAGTATGGGAAAATGGTGATATTCGCTTTACTGTTGTCTGATTATCTTTGCCTAACTACATAGTCTATTACAAAATTTTTTTTTTGGAGAGCTGTTAGAGACAAAAAAATGCAACAGAAGACCAGAAGCTCAGCTGTTATACCCTGAGCAACTTTAGCATCAACTTTAGCTGCTGAAGATTATTTCAATTTGTACACATTGGTGAAAAATACTAACTTATCTCTCCCTTTAACTTATGTCACATGAAAACTTCATCCACAGTGATTCTTTCAGTCCACCGAGAAATTGTTGCCCAATTGAATTCAACAGTTTTGCCACCAACCACAGTAAATAGATTTCCCCCCCCACCATATTCCTATGCAGTCAGTGTGATCCTTACCTGCAGTACTTGTTGAGGTATATTTAACACTTATGATTTTATTTAATGTTTGTAAATCAGTCTATAGATGAAAGACATATAACTGCAACATACAGTTGTATCTGCTATTATTAGCTACCACTGCCTATTGTGTATTATACACTTAAAAAAAAGGCCAAAATGAAATAATCTCTTTTATTCTTAATATTGAAGTATTTTTCAATAATTAGACCTATGTCCTGTTTCAAAATATATTCTGTATTGCTACTGTAATTACTTAAAGAATCACCTATATGTAATCCATACAGATTTGTTCACATAAGCTATTTGTGGTGTACAGCCTTTTGTTGGGTAAGGCATCTCTGGAGGGAAGATAAATGTCACTGATTTTTAAAAAGAAAAATGTCAGGAAAGAAGTCTACTCATATTATACTGATTTTACTAACATGGCATGAAAGGTATTTTTGCATTTAAACAGGATTGTAATCTTCTGTCTCTGTGCAGTAATTGATTTAATAATACCAAGTTCTTCTTAGAACAATTCAATTGTAAAGTTGAATGTAAATAAGTTGCCAATAAAAGGAAATGTCTATTTATACAGATAATTGCAGTATGTATTATAAATAACCTGACTTCTTCTGAGCTCATCTATTGTAAATAAACTGGATTTATTTACTTTCCTTAGAGGAAAAGGGCTGTATGAATAGCCCATAAAAATGCTCACCATTTAGACTTGATCTTAGGAGTCATGCTAATATTTTGTTTTAAATAGTGGTAATTATGTCACTTCATTTAATCCATTGAAAAACAGATTTCCCTAGATGCTTCATGACTTCTTTACTGTTAATTGCATCTCTGTCACTAGAGCATTGAAAATAAAGACTATATTGCAGCAGGTGTCACAGAAAATATTTTAAAGAAACTGGTTCTTCAATAAATATTGTAATATTTAAATGGATTTGGACATTATCAGTAATAAATTTTAACTGAGATCCTAAAAGCATAAGTTGCTAATAACAACTAAGGTCACATTCTGTCTTGCATTACCTGTATAGCTTCATTGTATACAGATTATCTGTTTTTCTCAGTTCTATTAGTTTTGTAACAATCAATGTGTTATTGATAGGGATTAGCTTTGATTTGTATTAAGTTAGGATAACTATTTTGTATTCAGTAAATTGGATAGATAAATTTTTGAGTACAGAGTTGACTATTACCAGATGCTGTAATGTGTGCAGTTACTCAGAGGAAGTGGTAAACTGGGTCTTCAGCTCTCACTTTCTGTGGATGATGGAGAAGTAAAGATGGCACTAAGATACTTCTGTGCTTAGCCTGTTCCAGGCCATTAGGTGGGCCAGCTGGGGTGTCTAGAGGCTGTTCCAGCAGGTAGGCTTGCACAACGATATGTGAACAATGATATCGACTGTTGAAACTGAGTGGTGTTAGTGTCTAAGGAGGAAGTGTGAGCTGTGCGCTGACAATGAACATGCACACAATAGGGGGTTCTTGCATTCAGCATCAATCCATGCACACAAACATCCACTGTATCTTGGTAATTTTGTGCTTGGGTCAATGTAAAGCTACTCTAACCAATGACAGTCTGGCAGTTTGAGTTCATAATCATGTGAACTTTATGAAAAACTTTCTATATCAAGGTGGTTTAGGAATTTTGTTTTAAAGCAAAGACAAACAATCAAAAACCAAACTAAGACCTAAGTTATAACTCTTGGAGATCTTAATCTAGGGTAGCATGCTTGAGCATTCCTAAATTAATGCTTCACTACGTTCCTGAGTCAGATCTGTAGAGTACAAATGGATTAACTAGTCTTATTAATAGACACAGATATGCTGCTGTTGTAGGTCATTTGGTCAGCCTTGCATCTGATCCTCTGTTATTTTGTTTTATATGATCATGTTAACTTCTAAGTGGTAAAAAAATGTAAGTGTGATTTGGCAGCATTTATACTCGCTGAGCTCTGATGTTAATGGCTTGGAAGTTATAAGGAAACGGAGGAGACTTAGTGTCTCTCCTAATCTTCCTTTGCTCTCTACTCTGTTCTTTGTAATGCCCTTCTCTTCTTTTTACCTCTTTTGATCATTATGTGCATATAAAGAAAACTGCACTCCAGCATCATATGAAATGACATGAAACATTAAAAAGTTTATAGAGAATAATATTATGCTTGTGACAGTGACAGCAAATATGACACACAGCAATACTGTATTGTAATGGCTGTAAAAAACCCCAAACAAATGAAACCCACCACCAAAAAACCTTCTTTGCTAGTGATCTCACTGACTATAGGATTAAATCCAAAGATTGTTAGACATGAGGCATATTTTGATAAAACACAATCTTACAATAAACTACTGACAAATAGAGCTGGCAGTAATGGAATACACATTTATTCAGATTTCACTCTTTGTAAGCACTTACTATATTTCCCAGTTTACTTTTGTCAGCAAATTTTATCCTACTCAGACTCTCTGAACCAAAAACTGCTAATCAACACTACTTTAGTTTCAGAAAATTTAACTAATGTTATTTTTAGTTTATGGCCAGGAATGCCTTGTCAGGAAAGTGAAATGTCAAAGAGGTTCAGTCAACTCAAATTTGATTTGGCTGCTTTAAAATTACATGTGCAATTGTTTATCAAATTATGGTTTCTCAGGCGACCTATTCAAGCCTTTCTTATAGCTTCTACTATTTTTTCCTACTATGAAATACAATTTTATAGCTATTTACATGCCATTCTCAGTGGAACACTTGAATACTTGCAATAGATCCCTTACCAAATTTGTAGAATAAATGTCATTAAATGCACAGCTTTTTGCCTGTTGTATTTTCATGGATTAGAACTATATTTGTATGAACTCCAGAATATATCATTTTTATAAAATGAAAGTAATTTACAATCTCACAAGTGTTTTTCTTCAAACCACAGGCAGAGTCATTGGATATATTCTTTGAACAAATCTTCCATGGGCTAGAGAAATAAAGCTCTGTTCTTTTTTTCTACTTGTGAATCTAAATGTAGAAGTAGTTCAACACTTGACATGCTCAAAAGCACCTGAGAATTGATTGTTGTGTATGGAATATATCCATACAGAAGATGGCAGAACTGCAGATGTATTCAGAGATAAATATAATGCAAGATCTAATTTGGATAAATGATTCTTAAAGGAGAGTGCTGGGAAAAGTGCAGATATGGCTAAAACAAATCAGAAGCATGTAGATCATGTATCATGCAGATACACATATTCTAGTCATGCAACACCATTCAAGTCACACAGCAGTTTGTGTTTTTCTCTCAGGTCAGTCTTAAAAAAACAAAACCAAACCAAACCCCAACCAAAGGCTAAAACGTGCCACTTACTTTCTCTACCAGTTTTGTTATTTTGTGGCTTGTCTTCAGGTCTGAAGAGACTAGTGAGAGAAAGGACAAAGATTTGGAGATTTGGCTCAGTTTAGATGGTGTATTTAATGTACTGGTGTCGTGGTTTAGCCCCAGCTGGCAACTAAGCACCACGCAGCCGCTCGCTCACTCCCCCCTGGTGGGATGGGGGAGAGAATCGGAAGAGCAAAAGTAAGAAAACTCGAGGGTTGAGATAAAGACAGTTTAATAGGTAAAGCAAAAGCCGCGCACACAAGCAAAGCAAAGCAAGGAATTCCTTCACTACTTCCCATGGGCAGGCAGGTGTTCAGCCATCTCCAGGAAAGCAGGGCTCCATCAGGCGTAACAGTTACTTGGGAAGACAAATGCCATCACTCCTAATGTCCCCCACTTCCTTCTTCTTCCCCAGCTTTATATACTGAGCATGACGTCATGTGGTATGGAACAGCCCTTTGGTCAGTTTGGATCAACCATCCTGGCTGTGTCCCCTCCCAGCTTCTTCTGCACCTGGCAGAGCATGGGAAGCTGAAAAGTCCTTGAGTAGTGCAGCAACAACTAAAACATCTCTGTATTATCAACACTGTTTCCAGCACAAACCCAAAACATAGCCCCATACCAGCCACTATAAAGAAAATTAACTCTATCTCAGCTGAAACCAGGACAACTGGGAGTAAATTACTTGGCTTTTTCCTTTACCCATAGGTCCCCCATTTTTCTCTGTGCTCTCTTTGCTGGTGCATATGCAAGCTATATGTTTCAAAAGTAGTGTAAAAATCCTGTAATACATCTGGCAAACTAGTTCATTCCCTGTATGCTGATGAACAGGAGATGTTTTCTCATTGTTTGAGTAACTGAAAATGGAAAAACATCTATATGGCTATGATAATGGTACTTTGCTACTACTTATTAAAATGATCAAGTCCCCAATATATGTTTCTACCATTAATGGCAGAAAGAGGAATAACTGGGTGACTTGTTACATTGCTGGTCACAGCCTCATTAAAGTTGGGTTTGTTGTTGGTGGTTTTGTTTTGGTTTTGTTTGGTTTTTTTTTACTGTTTCTGGACAGAATGACACATTTGATGTCTTGAGTATTGTGCCTCTATCCTATCTTTTACAGCTAGCCTTCTGGTTTACTTGCCAAATTCATTGTAGGTGATCGTCATAACATTTCACTTTGATATACCAGCATGACTTTAGATATTTTCAAAAATATACTCCCAATAGTTTAAATAGGGTGCTTCCATTTGCTCCTCTCAATCTGATTTTGCTTTCAATTTGTTTGACAAATTTCAACTGTTACTTTCTACTGCAGTATAAAGGTAGAGTTTCATGTTGGGCATAGCAAAAAAAGAAAAAGCAATAAAGTTAGATATGTGCATTACATTATGTTAACATATAATTAAAAGTATGACTGACACATTTGCAATGTTCTGTAGAGGATTTTCTGAACATTCCCGGTTTATTTAATCACTTAGACGTCTGCAAATCTCAACACAAAAGTTTTTACAACAGTTTTTTCTGAAGTGATCTAATTTTCCTCTTTTAAAGAAAGCCAGGAAGTGCAAAAGCTACACTGTTTAGCACGTCACAATATTTTCCAACAGTACAGAAACAATCTATCATACAGACTGTCAATATTCCTAGCTCTGAAGGAACATATTATACATTCCCTATATTTGTGACTTTATTGATCTTTTGTCATTCCCACAGAGTGAAACTGATATTTTCTAACAAAATGTAATTTGCTGTAACAAACAAGCAGTCAAGTGGTGATGAAAAGGATTCTAGGAAATAGCCACTCCATCTACAAATGAATTATGAAGGCCAACTCTACTTAGTTGATGTCTGCTTTGTATGCACTTTCTGATGCTCACAGTCCTTATTAGCACTGTGCCTTTTAATTAAAAATAACTACATTTTCACTCATTAGCCTCGATGTTCCCAAGCTCATTAATTGGAATTTTCCAAAGTTCTGGTAGGAATTAGTCATCTAACTCCCACTGAATTTTAATGATATTTTGATACATGCTTGCAGCCATAAAATATTTCCTAAAAGAGACTGCGAACCGATATAGCTGTTTGTATGTGTGTCAAGTGTGCAACTTCTTTGCGCTGCTCAGGGATGAACTGCATCAAGGAAACTGGATTTTCAGAGCTGGTAATGGGCTGTTAGTCCAAAGAATTTGTTGATTACTGGTTTGTAGGAAAATTGAGGTATTTATTCTAGTAACTGAGACTGCATGCCTTTGACCTGTGCCTAACAGCCTTGTGAGAAACAAGCAAAACCCATACTGGTTGTTTTAGATTAACAAACTGGCACAGATTATACAAAATGCTTTCTTTGTATCAGTACTAAACTGTCCTGTGCACTTTTTTGATAATAACTTGTATGCATACTCAAAAGAAAAGGAAGGCACATTATGTAGCATCTTGATTTGCCCTTCTGGATGCAGCTCTGAGAACAGGAGGGAGTGGCCAGGCTGAGTTCTGGAGAAAGCTTTTTTTACCATAAATCATACATAATTTTAATTTTGTTTCTGAAATAGATCTAGTACAAACTACCCTGAAAGAGCACCTTTTCTGACAGTGTCTAACTGTTTATTACTGTGCTCTTTCAGGGTGATTAATAGGAGTATTGCAGATACAGCAAAAATGTTTTGCCTGACATGTAAAAAAGAAGTTAGTTATGTTTGTTCCTGGTTAGGAATGAGCTTGTTCCTGGCAAACTTGTTCTGCTGATGAGATGTCATGGGAACGAGAGATAAGAAAACAGTAAGGAGGGTTACCTGTTTCTTCTCCTGAAAGAAGTAAAAATGGAAGATGGCCAGTATGTCTTAAAAGTGGTACAGCTAAGATAGTATTATAAAGCTCGAAAAAAGAGAAGAGCAAGTAATTAAAATGTTTGTTCATTTTACTGCTGTAATCTGATATTATATATAAAGTTGCTATATATAATGCTATAAGACCCAAATATTAAAGACTGCTTAAAAAAAATAGAGAAAAATTAAAATATTTTGATGCCCATATTCATTAAGGATTTTGAGAATTTAAGTAAAATTAAAAATATTTTCTCTTTCGCAGAAATAATTCCACTGGTTTCTGTAAAGCACTACAGTGTGTTAACACCTCTTAGTTTGTTTATATGAAGAATATTGTGCAAGTTTTCCATTTGCCCTGAACACACAATCTAAACAAATATAAGAGAAGAACATTAGCATAATTTTATTGTTGGTCCTTTCAGGCCTTTTTATTAATTGTATTACTGTGTTTTACTTCATCGTTACTTTTATTTCAGTCCTTTTCAGGCTTCTTTAGCATGATTAGTTTCATTTGTAGTGACTCTTGTGTTACATTATATTGCCTTTTTGTCATTTAGCAGGAAACACCTTCAATTTTTAGAAATGGCAACCAACTGGTTTCTCTGCTAGATTTTTTTTTTCTTGGTTCTCTTCCATATCTAACAACATTCTTGTCTCTCTTAAAGATGTTAAATGTCTGACAGCAGAAATAAGACCTTTAAGCCTCATCTGTTTGTAACTGCTACAAAGCCCGCTATAATTGATGATAAGGTTTGCCTTCATGTTAGTTACTCATTAATCTAAGATTAAAGAAACCCCAGTTTTGCACAGGCAAATTCAAGACTCAATCTAATCAATGAATGCATAAGCCCACTGCTGTTTTCATTTATCACTGCTAGTTATCTGCAACATTAGAAGAAATCTTACCATCTTATTTTCTTTTCATAAAATTGCTGAGGATAGAGGGGACCCATCTAGTCTCTGGCTGTCACTTGTTCAAGCCTAGCCTCTAGCTATCTCTTCTGTCTTGCATCCTGTAGCCATTGCTCTTACCTCTGTAAGGTCTCTGTGAAGATATTTAAGGCTAAATCTAGGATCCATTTATATCTGATGTCTTTGACACAACTCTCTTGTAAACCCAAAGGATCATGGTGGAGAAGAGTGGAAATCATTGAGCTGTTGCTTGCACCTTCCTAAACTGAAAATTCAGGAGATTATATTCTCCCATATAAAATTAAAAGGAAGTAGGATTTTCTGTATTATTTTCTATTATCTTGATTTTCCAGTTAATATTTATGAAAAATCCAGCCTTAGTAAAAATACACTTGCAAATAGGGATACAGTGTGTTTCCCTAGGAAAAAAAGGTGTTTGGGAGGGGCAATGGAATGAGCCTGTGTTCATTTCTTATAGCTAAGTGCACTGATTTAGAAACAGGAGACAAAACCCTGAGTAAAAAGAACTGATTATTTTGTGGGGACAAGTGGTATGAAACATTTTTGACCTAGTCTTAAATGTTTAGATGCTGTCTTACTTCACTGTGTATACCTGTTATGGTTAATTTCATACAGTTAGGGCAAACAGGTATTCCTTTAGGCTTCTCTGGCACCACAAATATCAGTTCCAACATAAATGAAAACGCATAGTCACTGCTTATTTGTATTGTCACCTATTCCTGTATTTCCTTAGTTAATATTTACTTATTGTTCCAAAGCAGATTGTGAGTTTTGCTGGTATATTTCTGCAGATTTCTCCATTTGATACGTGAGTTAAGCAGTATCACTTCCAATAAACAAACATGTATACTTCAGGCAAACTGCAGCAAGAAGCAAAAAATCAGCTATGACTTGATTAGATTTTTGTTTTAAGCTAAAAGCTGGAATTTGATTGAGTCACAGCAGGGCCAACTTGAAGAATTACAGCACGTAAGGAAAATGTAAGGATTTTATCAGTTTTTTAACTGAGTGTTATTCATGCAAAAGTGATTTAAATAATCCTCCTTTTCAGATGTTAAAGAGCTTTCATGATAAACAAAAAACCCCACTCCCCTCCCAACCACCCCAGAAATAATCTGTGGGTATTTACTGTAAAGCCTAACATCATTCTCTGGGCCAAGTGTAGCTTGTCCAGCTGTAAATATTGTCCTCGGTGTATTCTGAATTAAGTGTGTAATGGTGCCACCATTGTGTCCTGTCCCTTTCTACATTTTTGATCTTCTTGTCTTTGCTTCTTAGCGGTGCATTTTAGAATCTAGTCCTATTGCAAGTTGAACTAATGTATATTACTGATGTATTTACTCAGATTTGAAGTTAAAAATGAAAAAAAAAAAAAAAAAAAAAAAAAAAACCAAAACCCAAAACTCTAAAGCTAATTTAAAATTACTGTGGATCTTGTAAATAATAAGAATTCCAGGAAAGAGGACAACCATTTTAACTGACTCAACAAATGAAGGCAGCAATTTGTCACAGTGATTGCACTGTGAAATTAAGTAAAACATGAAAAAACATGACACCCAAGAATCATATCGCCAAGTCAGGGAAATGCAGTTGAATTTCCTTAGTGTAGAGGGGGGAAAAACTACGATAGTGCCTGTTTAATTACATCCCTGGTGGTCTTTTAAGTTAGGATTATGATTCTGATTTTGAAGTAATTAAAAGCTGATGAACAGATTTTTTTAAAAAACATAGACTTTCAGTATAGCAAACTTGAGGAAATTGTGACTCAATTCAAGTGGAGTTTTCTTTTGACTTCTATGAAGCCATCTTTAATCTTTTTTAAGAGGGGCTCTACAAATGTTCTCATGTGATCTCTCTTCCCAGGCTTTTTTTTTTGTCCATGCCTTAAGTGTATAGAAGTGTAGAGAAAGCAGTCAGAATGAGGGCCCATAGTCTGACTATAAGAGATTGAGAAAGTATTCAATAGGAAGTGCCTGATAGGATAGGATATTGAGGTGCTACAGCGTGTCCAGAGAAGGGCAACAAAGCTGGTGAAGGGTCTGGAGCAGAAGTCTTATGAGCAGCGGCTGAGGGAACTGGGGTTGTTTAGCCTGGAGAAAAGGAGGCTCAGGGGAGACCTTATTGCTCTCTACAACTACCTGAAAGGAGGTTGTAGAGAGGTGGGGGTTGGTCTCTTCTCCCAGGTAACAAGCAATTAGATGAGAGGAAATGGCCTCAAGTTGCACCAGGGGAGGTTTAGACTGGATATTAGGAAATTTTACTTCACTGAAAGGGTTATCAAGCATTGGAACAGGCTGCCCAGGGAAGTGGTTGAGTCACCATCCCTGGAAGCATTTAAAAGATGTCTGTATGAGGTGCTTATGGGCATGGTATAGTGGTGATCTCGGTAGTGTTAGGTTTACGGTTGGACTCAATGATCTTAAAGGTCTTTTCCAACCTATACGATTCTGTGAAATGCTCAAGGATGAAGAGAGATCAAATTTTCTATCACTACCTAGTTCAGTAAGGGACAGGTCTCAGTAAAATCTAAGTGATCCTTATATTGTTGCAACTTGTCTTGACCAGAGAGATGTTGACGCAGTGAAGGATGTTTTGGTAGTATGGTACAGGCTCTTTAAATGCTTTGCAAGAATTACACACATCAGTAATTAGACATAGAATTCTGTAACTTTTTTTGTGATAACTACAGATCCTAGCTTATAATTTTTGTCGCTTTGTACAAAATCCCTTGATTAGGTTCTTCAGCCATCTGCTGTAGGACAACAATGTATGAAAATGTAAGCAGAAAGAGCAGGGTGTTGGTTTTGGCATTTTTATGAATTAGACACGTGTTTGACTTCAAAGTGGTCAGAAGTCATCTTTTGCAAAGTTAATTAAAAAGAAAAAGCATGCTCCCTAATGAGTAAGACACCAACCATTAAAGCATTAAATTAAATTTGCATACTTTGTCACAGTTGGCATTCTTCATACAAGAAGGTGAAGAGGCATGTATAGCTGGGAAGATCCTGAAGGATCTGTCAGCCTGAGAGAATAGTTTATACACTGCCACTTTTGCTGTTCCTGGGTGCAACACCACTAAACATAGATAAATGAGGTAATTTGCATTCAGAGTAGTTGGAGTGCAGTCCAAGGTAGTCAGCCAAACTCTTTCTTCCTGTGGGAAGACAGAGGGTACCCTTAGAGCACAATCCATACTAGAACTGTGATAGCATTGCTTAAGCATAGGACTTACTGGAAATTTCATCAAAAGAGGCTTTTTCCATTTTGACCTGAGAGAAGGAATACCCTTGCCAAAAGCCTACCTAGGTAATGTGAACAGAAAAAAAAAAAGTTTATTCAAATGTATTAAGCAACAATGTCAAAACCAGACTTCTGTGGAAAAAAAACCCTCTATGCAGTACAGTACCCCTGAACCTCCAGTTTGGGAGCAAAGGGATCTGACTGATTTCATAACAATACGGCTTCATATGTAATAGGTCCTAATTTCAGCAACAGTCTCAAAGTCTGTTGACCCTTTACATAATCCTGTATATTACTTCTTATTGTCACTCCTTTTTGCAGGTCAATATTATATCTAATATTTTTGGTAGGATGCTTTTTTCAGTGGTTCTGTGCTTTCCGCATGAGCCATTATCTGTTCAGAGCTTAATCTATTTCTCTTAGAATGCAAAAAAAATAGACTGAAAATTTGTGCTTGTCTTAACAGTACAGTTTTACAGCCACAGGAAGAACTAAGTCTCTTTAATAAAACTTCTGTTAGTTAATGCTTGAAATGGTAGTTGCTAAAAAGTCTGCAGATAAGTTGATTGCATGAGAATGGCTGCTATCTGTATGAGCATACTGTGTGATATTTTTAAAAAAAAAAAGAGAGAGGAAAAGAGAAAACAAGGCAGAGAGAGTAAACAAGAAATTTGTGACCAGATATGCCTCAATATGCATCAAGTTTGCCCCCTATGGAAATTTTGAATACAAGTGACCAGAAATGGTTTTAAATATTGGAGACTCTAAGACAATAGATGTTTCTGTACTTTATATTAGAATAAGCATCATCAGTATTAGCACAAGGATTTCTTTAAGTGGCTGGTGTTAAATCCTGCATACAATAGAGGCACCAAAACCTGCATGCATTTGACATACACATATTACAGGAATTACATCATTTCAAGCAGTATTAGTCAGAAAAATGGGAACAATGCACTGGTGAATCAGAGTTGCTTGTTCTTTTCATATACATACACAGATTTGTGTCCGGGCAGCTGAGGCACCAGTCTAGACATAGTTCATTTATGCAGAAATTCCTGTTCAGCAAAACTTTTAAATATCTGAGCAGTCCTGCTGAAGCTTTTTTTTAACCATAAAGTGATTGGTGCTCAATGTAGTGACTTGGGTATAGTTGTTGTTTATAGTTTGTAATTTTTAAATTTGGAACACAAAGTAGCCCATACACTGGAGTTGTTTACTTGTTTGCCTAAGTTATTTACCTACTGTTGTTTACTTTTTTGCCTAAGTCAGAGTTATATTTACTTTTAAAAAATGTTATTTTTTAGCTTTCTTTATACTGATTTGTAAGCTATTATTTTTAATGGAGCCTAGATTTCAAAGCATTCGTAAGTGTATGCTTAATGGCTGATCTTTCGAAATTCTTCATAGACGTGTGGGACATTGAATATCCTTTTCAGAATTTGTATTGTAATCATCATATTAGAAATCTGAGTCTAGTTTTTTTAATTGTCAAATAAAGCATATAATTTGCATTCTCAATGACTGAAAAAATCTCCACTCAAATAAAGAGCTTGCATGATAATTTTCTTCATACTATAGAAACAGCTTCTAATTTATGATTGTGCACCTTACAATGACAAAGATTTAATTATTAAAATCTGATGAAATGCACTTTTATTACAGATTTTCCAAAAGAATGCCATAAAAAAATCTTTGACTAGAAAAGATTTAGGTAAACCATTTTATCATCTATTGTCAAGCCTTTAATGTTCCCTTTTGTTATCTGACTTGAAGAAATTTTCCATTCCAATTTTCTCTTTGTGAGCTTCATAAGCCTTACTAAATGTTGGGTCACCAGAGACAGACCCTTTAATCCATTTTCTTGCACTTTGAAATAAGGTGAATGCTTTTTTTGACTTATAATACAGGTAATGATAAAGAGAGAGATATGAATCCCAAAATCTGCAACCCTACCTTCATAAATGAAGTATACATTCTTGTGTGCTGACATAGTGCCTACAGAGGTGTGACTTTCAGCAAGATGTACTCCCATCATTTAAATAGTTCCTGAGTTGAAACTCTATCAAAATGCTGTGCTACTGTTTTGGCCATTTTCAGTCATGCTGTACCACAGAAGATTTATATCCATGACATTAACACAAAGAGCATCATAATGATGAACAGTGTGTTTCTTTCTGGAAAAAAATGCTGGGCTGTATCTCATCAGTGTTTACATTTTACCTTCAAAATAAGAAAAAAATCCTGAGGTGTTTTTAAGAAATGCCTGTTGCCTTTTGCATGACTGAGCTGTGTTGTAGTACATTGTATGAATGCACATGAAATGACATTTGGGAAAAGTGGCTGATTGAACTGTGAAAGTTACTGAGAAAATCTATAGCAGTTACATCTGAGTTGCACTTTGTGCTAGTAGACCAAAATATTAGTGTCTGGTTTCATTTGTAACTTAAGCATGAATTGCTTTCATCCTAAAAAGAAAAAAATATTGTGGCTTTGACATTATTTTGGCAACTGAAAACATAATTTCAGTCTTGAAATACCATTTTAAAAGGTAGCACTAGGAATTTTTCAGTAACAGTAAAACAGTATTCTTAATATGTGAAAATGCCCCAAGACCTCTAGTTTCTATGAACAGAAGTAAACAGAAAACCAGAATTTAAAATTATTATTTCCTGATTAGATCCAACACAAATTAATTAGAGTCCTGGTTTCATGTTTGTTTAGAATTTCATCAACCACAAGAATAAGTTTATTGCATGATCTGCTGCAGAGCCAGAAGCCTATCCTTCAGTCAGCTGGTGATATTGTCTTTTGAGAAGGAGAGGTAAAATCTATTGGTTGTCCTACAGTGAAGCCACTTGAAAAGGATCTGAGAACATAAAAGTAATGTAAACAATGCAGCTTTCCAGCAAAATTTTAGATGCATGAGTAGTTCTTATTTATGTGACTGGTTTGGCTAACTGCATTAATATTACCTATGTGAAAAAGAGTTATTTAAATAATCTTAACTGAAGTAGTAAAACCTTAGTAGTAAAACCATTAAAATAAAAGCATGAATTCTGCTTTTTTTAATTATTACCTGAGTTATACTTTTGCTATTGTTCAATGTGATTCAGTCTTCTCAAAAACCAGTGTTAATCAGATTTTCCATTGATGGCTTGGGTTTCGAATCAGTACTTGAATGAACATATCTATTGGGTCCAGCTGAGCATCACATCAGTGTGATGGAAATTCAGCAGAGTCAATGGAAATTTGGTAACCTAGGCCTAGAAGAATGAGTCCCCCAGAACGACTTGGCTGAGTAAGGAAACAGGAGGTCTGAACAGGAAGTGTGAATAGGGATATTCTTCATAACAAATATGTTTAGCAAAATTACAAGTGGGTAATATGTAAAGGCTTCTCTGCATGTAGCCCTTTAATTTTTTCAGGGGGAAAATGTACAAAACATCATTTATTCTGTATTCATACATATGGAAACTGAAAGTGAAAACAAACTCTGTTTTTATAACTCATAAAATACTTTTCATAATTTTATCCTTAATTTTGTAGGTGGAGAATCCAGTGTAAATCAGCTTATTTCTGTTAATACAATTAAGGTGTTAATTTCTCCAATAATTAAATTGAAGACTAAGGAAAGACTAGAATCATTTTACATGGGGGGAGAGATTAGAGGGTGTTTAAGCTGCCAAGATGTAAAGTAATTTAAAAAGTTTTGAGCTGAAAACATCTTGTTTTATTCTAAATATATAAGGTAAGCTTTTTGGTCTGGCAAAATGAGCAATACCACTTAATACCCAACTCTGTACCAAAGGTCAAGATACCACTTAAATGAGTACAGCTCAATTTCAAGATCAGGAATGTTGAGCAGGAAATAGCAGCTTATATTATATCGTCTTCTCTAATGTCCACAGTCCTGGTTCCCGACAAATAAGATGCCCTGCAGATGAGACAACCTTTGCAGTTACTCTAAGCTGTACCTGATTGTGATAGCCCCCCACAAACAACTGGAGATGCTTAGGGAGAAGCAGTGCTCTTAGTTTCTGTTAAGTCTCTGACCTAAAGTCAGGGCTGGGAACCATATGCTGTTTCTATGCAAACTGGGCATTTCTTTGTGCCAGTAATATCATAACCAGCAGTTTGCAATGGTTTGACATGCAGCTTGCATTGTAGGAACTGTGCAGAGAAGCCTGAATACGTCAGCAGATCTGCCTTCTAACAATGATAAAAGATGTCTTCATTATGTGAACTTTAGAAGTATGTGAGTTCCTAAGCACCTCCTTACACTGTGGAGCATCCTAGATTTGAATGACTTGAGAAAAGCTGAGTTACACTCAGTCCTTTTACAGGATTGCATGCTTGCTTTGTATTCTCTAATCCACATGAGTATTTTTATTATCTAAGATTTTTAAATTAGGAAAAGGAAAAAAAAAAAAAAGCCCCTGTCTAAAGGAAATCAGGAAATGACTTATTAGAGAGCTTGGTACCATGAGCTTTGTCCTTGAGAGCAGCTGAGGCTTTTTGGACTGTTCAGACAAAATTACCTGTAACAGAAAGTATTTTTAAACACATGTTATTCCAAGGTAGGCAGCTGCTCACTGCAGGAGTCCTTCACTCACTGCTGTGCTCAGCAGTTAACTTTCACTACTTAAAGGCAGTAGGGCATGGAAGATAACTTCAACACATTGTTTTTCTATTAGTCTTTACTCTCTACTCAGTATTATCAAAGTGACCATATTTTGACAGGAAGAAAATGATGGAAACCCAACAGAATGTAGCTGAGTTGATGAAGTTTAATCTCAGAGAAAACACTTCATTCTTAGATTAATATTAATACAAACCACCCAGAAATAAAACTCAGAGGCTATTATTTGGAACAAGAATGACCACCTATCTGGGATATAAAACAGTTTCCTTTTTTAACTAGAGTATTAATTTCTCTCCTTTAACATGCTCTTTCATTTCTATGGAATGCCAGCATATTGTAATAATAACCAGTACATATTATCTTCAGTAATATTTGTAGTTATAGAATTCTAGTCTGGCAGTCTACTTGAATTTTCATAACTAACAAAATAAAAACAAGTTAGAATGCCATCAAAGTAGGAGTTAGTGAGGGAAATTTGGAATACTAAGATTGAAGGAACAGCTAAAAATATCTCTGGGGTAACAAAACAAAATTAGAAAACTAAATATACTTTATAAATACTACATACTTATGTAAGCTACTATGCACTCTTATTAAATATTGCAAAACTGCAGAGGTCAGCAGTCTTTTACTTTTTTTCTTTCAAAAATTAGAGGATAAAAGTGATTGTAAAAAATTATCTCAAGGCAGTATTGTTTCCAGCTGATAACCTTGCAACATCCTTCTTAGTATCGTTCAAAGTCTGCTCTTGTATCATCTTCAGAAACCCGCTATAGATTGCTGACTTCTGTGCTACTCAGCAAGCCTTACATTTGATCACCCAGTTATTAGATTTACCAAGAATATAATTTTTTTGTATTTTGTAATGCAAGTCTGTTCCCTTAAGGAAATTAAATAGATTTTCAATATATAAAATAATTCTGTAGTCAACATGGTATCCTAAAATTTTGCATAAACACTCATGTAGCATTCAAATTAAGAAGCATAAACAATTTTCAAGTAATGCATTTGTCAAAGTGTTGATGTCACAACTCAAAGTTTCAGAGAAGTGTTTCAATCATTTAGACAATCCAGTATAGAAGTGTATCATCACTTGTAAGGTTTTGTAGCATTGTTTATTTAGAAAGTTGAATGATCTCTTCAAGAAGTTTGTATGTTTATTTTAGAGAGCAAACTATCTTATTTTTTTATAAACTGTCTCTTAAAGACCAGGAAGATGCTCTTGAATAAATCAGTGTCCTAAAATTTTTATTATACCATCAGCCTGGTTTCTGAGATCCTTTCAAACATTTACGAGGAAATATTATCTCATTTCTCTTCTTTTCCAGTTTTAGAAGTATTTTTTTTGGTTGAACAGTATAGAGTGTTCATAAGTAGTGTGTGTCTACACAATTTCTCAAGGGCAAGCTAAGTTCAAGAAATAATTTGCATTCCATGGTTTCTGTAGTCATTCCTAGCTCTTGCATAACTGAGACAGTGAGTGTTAGTTTTGTCCAGTTTTCATCTCTGTCTCTCCTATGAATATTCCCTCAGAAATTAACAGTTTTATAAATTGCATGGAGTATACCTCCTAGAAGCTCATGCTCACACAAAGAGGTAATATTTAGTCCTGCGCAACCTGCTCTAGGTGACCTTGCTTGAGCAGGAGGGTTGGACAGGATGACGTCCAGAAGTCCCTTCCAACCTCAACTATTCTCTGATTCTGTGATTCTATTTAGAATCATAGAATCATAGAATGGTTTGGGTTGGAAGGGACCTTTAAAGGCCATCTAGTCCAACCCCCCTGCAATGAGCAGGGCCATCTTCAACTAGATCAGGTTGCTCAGAGCCCCATCCAACCTGACCTTGAATGTTTCCAGGGATGGGGCATCTACCACCTCCCTGGGCAACCTGTTCCAGTGTTTCGCCACCCTCATTGTAAAAAATGTCTTCCTTATATCTAGCCTAAATCTGCCTTCTTTTAGTTTAAAACCATTGCCCCTTGTACTATTGCAACAGGCTCTACTAAAAGGTGTGCCTCATCTTTCCTATAAGCCCCTTTTAACTACTGAAAGGCTGCAATAAGGTCTCCCCAGAGCCTTCTCTTCTCCAGGCTGAACAACCCCAACTCTCTCAGCCTGTCCTCATAGGAGAGGTATTCCATCCCTCTGATCATTTTTGTGGCCCTCCTCTGGACCTGCTCCAACAGGTCCATGTCTGTCTTGTGCAGAGGACTCCAGAGCTGGACACAGTACTCCAGGTGAGGTCTCACCAGAGGAGAATAGAGGGGGTAGCTAAAGAGGCTTTAGGATGATTTCTGGGGTTGCCTCTCTGTCAGACAGGAACTCACACTGGAGAAAGCAGCAGCCATGTGATAATGATTCACCAGGGTGCTTGATCACATGATACGTTCTGTTGTAGCAAGTAGTTTCAGTTAAAGAGCTAAAATAACTAGTCCTATGTGTATGTGAGCACAAAGGCTATGTCCTTTTTAGTAAGAGGACATCCAAATTTATTATAATAACTCTCTTTAACCCAGCTTCTCATGATATAAAATTCTCTGTCCCCACAATATATTCCTCTGCTTCATCAACTTGGTTATCCCAATAAGACTCTGAAGCTTTGAGAGTATGTGCTGTTTCGCACTATGGAACATGTTGGTATGCCTCCAGAAGACAGTATAGATATAGCCAGAGATAATTATCCCTACCTAAATGATAACCAGTTCCTTCCAAGCCATTCGAGACAGATTGTTGACTTCCTCTCCTTTCCTACATCTACTTCTGTAAATCATAGGATAAGCTGTAATGATTTACTGTATATACTTTCTTAGGTAATGATTTACTATGTTTCTCTGTAATGATGACCCTCGATGTCTAAAGAGAAAGGCAGTTAAATACCTGTTTGCTAGTATGTTTCCTATAGTTTCTACAGCATTGGCAGCTGAATGTGCTTCACTTTTCTATGGTCAATTTGTCTTCAGGAAAAAAAAGGTTAGCTGTGTCCCAGTAAAAGGATTTTTCTTTATATGCCACTTACAAAGTATGACTTTCATTGATGAAGTTGGGAAGGATATTATCAGGTATCAAAGAACAGATGTAAAATGACAAAAAAGACCAAGAGTGTAGATAAGTGATGCTTATCTAGTGCATTAATTTATAAAAGTCTTGTTTATCTATTGTGGTAAAGGGGCTTGTAAAAGCCACAGTCACCGTGCATTTTTTTCAGAATGCTGTGGGGTAGAGAGGTGTTCTTTCGCTGCTGTCAAACATACAATTACCAAATTGTATTGCTATTACCAAACCTGTTCTTACTTATTTGCTTTTGTATCTTGTCTTGTAACACACTGAAGTTATGCAGTCCAAGTTTTGTTTTATGTTTTTGTTTAGCTCTCCGTTTTCCTGAATTCACTTGGTAAAACCCTCACCTTAAAGGCTTTATTTTCTTCTCCATCTGACTATTCAGACTGCTCCCACCATATTAACTCTCCCTTGTTTATGCCTTTGTGAGGGGGTTCAACCAAATGAGCTGCTTTTCTTCCTTATAGACACTGGAATAACAGTTTCTCATTCATTATAAAGTATGATCAGATCTGATTCACTTTACAAAAGTTAGACTCTTTTTTCCTGACTTGCTTCTGCCATGAGGCAGGGAAACAGCCATTTGAATTGAACAAGAAAATGAAATTTGAATATTTTTACAATTTTATCTTCAGTTGCTCATGAATTGTTTACTTGAAGATCTGGTGAATCAGAAAGTAATTAATTTTTATTTTTAAAATAACCTGAATGCATGATCAATCTTTTAGAAGCATGTTCTTGTTTTGCTGGGAAATGTTGTGTATTTGCAAGAGAACTTGCTCTACCTGGCTATGCTGTAAGTTGGGATAATTATTTTGTGCCCCTCCCCCCCCCCCTTTTTTTTTAACAAGTCTGCAGTACTTACAGCCTCAAGTTTGAAACAGTTAAAATGCATGTGCCATTATATTTCTTTGTTTCTTTTATACTTAGGAGAATGTAAGTTAAATAGTATTTACATGTTCGTAGCTTTTTACGGCTGGAGTATGAAAGGTGAATGGGTGTACAAACAGCTGAGCTGGTTAAGAATTAAGTAAGCTCATGAAGTCGACACAAAAGAAAACAGTGAGAATTACTCCTTTTTCATTTCTGTCTTTTGAATTCCAAGAGATTGTGAAGTATTTTCTTTACAGAGTTAATAAAAACATTACCACTTTATCATCTCTAAAGTGGAATACCTGAATTGGCAATTGGGCCATTTGAATTCTGGAGGTGACAGACTAAATCCTCAGCTGAACAAGTGCTCTGTCCAGTGTGCACAGCTTGCTCACTAAATAACTGTAAATTTTTATCTTTTGAAAGAATATCTTTTCTATATTTCTGAGTATAAAAGATAACATTAAAATTTACCTCACCTTAAATCACTATTTCCCTTGTCCTTGCTGATAAACATAACCTTTCTTAATGTAAACAGTGAAAAAGGAACAGATAGCTACTAAGCCAGGAAAGTTTCAAACAGGCAACTTGTAATATAAATGTGTTTGGGTTTTGCTAGTAGAAAAATGTTTTTTGTGTTTTTTGATAAAACATTATTCTTTTTGTGAACAAAATATTATCTGAAGGAAACTGATTAATTCTCAAGTACAGTAAAGAAATCTGTAGGCTGTGGAATTACTCATAAGAAGTTAAACTTGTGGTGTGTCCAAGGCAAAGGAAAACACTCCATGTAAAACCTCTGTATGCTTAGGACCTGATCCATCCATTCTCAGGCAAAAGAAGGGTAAAAAGTTATGGATGGCCAGATGAAGGTGCTCTTAATACGGTGCCATAGACTTCGAAAAAGAAGAGATACATTTCTCAAGGCAAATTCTTTGTAAAACAACAGTAAAGTAAAAGCTGTAAACACCTTTGAGCTGTAAGTGTGGGGTTAATTGGACAAGTGAGATTTTCAGGTAGTCTAAAAATTATAGAACTCTCTGTAAGCCTCTCCCCCATTACACTCAACAATTTTAATTGGTACCACTAAGGGAGCGATCTAAGATACCAAGAACCACTATTTTAGCAGTGCAGTAGCCTCCCAACTTCTGATCTTTGAAGTTGGCTTTTAAACTGCTTGCAAAGTGTGTATCCTATTCCCGTCAATTCTTTTCTGTTTACCAAGCACTCTGTATTTTGAAAGAAATTAAACAGAAGCGATGGCTAGATATAAGTATAAAACAATCCAATTTGAACAACCTGAACAAGATATTCCTCAAAACAGAGCATTTTGATTTTAGAAACCCGCAGCACTTGGTATGAGTGGAAATTAACAAAGACATCTGAAATAATCAGGAACATTGAGTAGACCTTTGCTACTTACCAAACTAGCAAATAATGTGTTTCTAAAGGTCATTTCCGTGGAAGTGGAAACTAGGGACTTTGCCCTTTATGGATAGCTTCATAGTGGATGAACATAGACTAAAATTTGTTTAGATTTTTAAGTTCTGCATAGTTTAAAGCTGCAGGGTCTACTAATATGTTGATATTAATGTTTATCCTATTCTGAAAAAAATATGAAGAAGTAGTGAAAAACGTAAGTGTCAAAATACTGAATTTTGAGCAATGAAAGTAAAGATGATTTTTTCAGTTTTTGTCTTTTTTGGTAATTAGAGTGTTTACATGCTTTTTCTTTAGGCTTTATTAATACCAATTTAACTTGATTAATTGTTTTTGGTAAACACCACCACTGTTGAGTATTTGGTGCTTACATAATTTCAATTAAAGAACCAAAAACCCCCAAATAAACAGGCACTGTTAAAACAAGTCTTTGAAGTCTAAACATTTCTGAAGTGAAAAACGAGGTATAAACTGCCCTCCACTTAACCTTCCTCCCTCCCCCAACCTAATATATCTCAAAACTTTTACAGTGTAAAATACCTCCAGGCTTCTTTCAAACATCACAGAAAATAATACATTGAAAAGAGAACCCTCCTCTCACCTCGATCTATAATATAGTTTCTGGTTTTGCAATTCACCTTGAAATAAATTTAATTCTTTTTTGTTCTTTGTTTATTTTCCTTTCATTTTTTAACCTGTCACTGTCTTTTGTAGACTTATGTCCATATCACGTTGTATCACAATTTAACTTACTGTTTAGGGGGTTTTAGTTTCATTAGAGAGGTTAGTGTTGACTTTGGGCTAGAAACCAACCATATTCTGTCACTTAAGTATTTATTTTGGTGGCACAGTGTAACATTCTTGTGCACTGCATTTTTCTCAGGTTCAGCCTTCTGTCTTCTAGTTTTCAAAAATATCAGCTTTAAAGAACTATCTGTTTTTAGTAAAACTTGTATCAAATATTCTATAGTTGTTCAATAAGTTCATGTTCATCAACTCGTTTTGTTCTACTGTTCCACTGAATAATTTCATTAATTGTCAGACACCTGTATACACTTACATATCTAGATGTTTTGTACATAATAACAAATTATGTATTTGTTGTTATCCAAATTTCCATCAATGAATTTAATTATTTAGTGAGGGATAAGTTACATGATGTTTACAACTAACTTTGATGGCCAAAACAGTACAAGAGAGTTTGAAGATACCCAGGAGAAACCAAAACTATTCAAGGAATAATTTTATTGAACACACAGATGGAGTGAGTGCTTGTTAAAATAAACAGCTCATTTAGATAATCTTTTCTTATAGTTCTGGTATGGTGTCTTGAGCTGGATTGAGTAAGATACCCTCAGCAGTTTGTTGTTTTGCTGAATTCTTATGTCCAGCTGGCCTGTGGTTCTGCATGGTGGCTCCAGTTTATGCATGCTTTTTCTATTGATTATCTTAAATTCTGTACAAAACATCTAACTATTTTAACAAGAGAGCACCCTATGGGACCATTTCTTCATCTGCAGGAAGTTCCTTCTGACAAAGTGTCTTCTCTACTACAAAGAGTAGAATTTGTTTCTACACCAGGAACTACCTGCGGAAGCTGCTAGGACACCCAGGTCCTCATCTCAGAAGGTTATCAATGCATTTAAGGATTCAGAGAGTGCCTATCAGTTGGTTTATGCTTGGCACAAGCTGCCTGGAGGAATCTCTGGGTCTGGCCAAAGTTCTTACGTGGAGAACTCCTGTAATAGTCACATGCTTTGTGGTGAAGTCAGTTATGGTTTCAGTCAATCAGCTTCTCTCAAGCCGGTCCATTGCCTAGCACAGAGACTAGCTTCAGAGTTCTTTGGATCACCCAGGGAATCCAGTGTGCTGGATGTACACATAGACATAGTCCTGATACCCAGCTACACTGCAATAGGATGAAGTTGAATTTCATCCTTATATTACAGTTACAACTTAAATTCCATAGATTGTGCCACAACTTTAATTGTAGCTCAGCGAAACACCTCTCCCTTACAGTAAATCATGTAAATTATTACCTTTCAGATAATTTTAAAATAAAGAATACATTTTTAAAAAATATGTCTCTGACTAGGAACTCCAAAATATTTTTTGCAGTGTTCTAATGATGGATTTTTAATATACATTGATGGGTTTAATACAGTTGCTGTTATATCTATACTAAGGTATGATTCAGTTTAGTTTCCCATTGTGTGGATTGTGTTTTGTGTAAAGTGTTATGATTTGGACTACTTGCTGACAAGTATCTAATAAAAAAATGGTCACAGCATTTCTCCTTAATGAGATGCACTATCATATTGATATCCTGAAAACTATTTAAGCCAGACCACAACAGAGTGGTGTCAGTTTTCCAATAAAAGTCTGTTTAGTTCTTGTGGTTTTATTTAAATTTTGTTTCAGAGCTTCAATAGTTTGTGGATTATTAGAAACTCACATGTTCTTTTCTTGTATGCCCAGTACTGCTGCTTAAAAATGCCATTGCATGTCTCAGTGGTACCCAGTGTCACAGATGTGTAACTGGGTGACTGCACCATAATAATTCAGAAAGGGGAGAGGAAGGAGTGTAGTACAGAGACCAGCAGTGTGCGCTGGAAGAAGCACAATGTTGTTTAAGCTTGGATGTAATCAAGTTGTTGTTTAAGCTTGGATGTCTTGATCAAAGAGCCTTTTAATAACAAGCTTCTGAAGCCTTCTCTGTCACTGTTCATCCTTTACAAAAGTAACTTGTCCTGTGTGATATTATTTAGGTAATTTTTCATTTCAAACCCTTATTTAAGCTGACAACATAATTCAAAGTAAGTTTTTAAAGAGGGAGTGGACAATCATCTTTTCAGAACTACCACAGGTTCAGCATTAGAAAAGCATGTGTATTTCTTTGGATGCTGTCCTAAGAATTTAACACTCTGAAATTCTACTGTGTTCTTTATTTACTAGAGTATCCTGAACTAGTTCCTTCATGTTCAAATCTTTATTTTTATCCTACTGTATTAGTACTAGGCAAAATAATTGTATATATGACTTGAAAATGCTTTAAAAAGTGCCTGGCTTTACTATAACGTTAATCATGTAATGACTCAAGCAGGTGTCTCAGCATGAGTAGGGCTAGTGGGAAAAGAAACTCCTGTGTTGTAAGGGTTATATAATATACCTCTGAGACGTTAAACATAATCCTGATTGTAAATATTTAGAACATTTCTCAAATAAATCTGTCAGGATGATAAGAACTTTCACATTACCTATAACAAAACATATTAGAGAAACAGTCATAGGATATCAAGAACTTTTATCTCTCCATATAAAGCATTTTGTAGGTAATTTCCTAACCTTGATTCCCACACATTTGCTGACAGCATTTTCTAGTACTAGCTCTAGCTAGTAGCTAGTACTTTATGAAGATTAAAAAGAAAAAAAAGGGCATGAAGAATAATTGTTTACTGAAGTATGATATTATATTTCTGTGTGCTTGGATATGATTCTTCTCTCACATATATGCAATGTTACAGCCTGTCACTATTTTAAGGAGTGATTAATATCCTTCTCTAACAGAAAGAGCTTTACATTCCTCAACCACACAAAAATGCAGTGATATGAAAAAACAGTAATATTTAATGATATGCTACTGTGTTCATTTCCATATAGCTGTTCTAAATGAGAAAAATTATTGTATAGAATACCAGTCCTTATTGGGTTTGTCTGCCTATAGGATGTGGATTTACTCAATGTGAAAAGTGACATTTTAAACTCAACAATCTGATTTTTTCATCTAATCTGACTAGAAAAAAGAGCTAGTTATGTATTCCAGGTAAAAATAATTTCAGAAATGTCATGAATTACCACAGTTTTCAATAATGTATTGAAAGTTTTAGAAAAAAAATCAAACAAAAATGAACTAAAAAAACCCCCTGCAAACAAACAAAGAAACAAACCCAACAAAACCTAGAAAGGCAGTAGAGAAAGTCAAAATGTTGCCTTACATTTGTGAAAAGATTTTCTGTTTGCCATTGACTTAAAATTTAATGGTTAAAATACGAGTTGAATAATCAATATCTGTCAGGAAACATGAAATAATGGTTGACTTTAAGCTGTTTCCAGTCTGTGATTCTGTTTAAGTAAATTTCTGTAGTAGATTTCCCCCCACCACCACTTTCCAAACAAATAATAATGAAGAATAACAAATAACAGCAAAAAAAATTTATTTGGTAGGCCCATTTTTTACTTCTTTTTTTAGTATTCCAGCTCACCCAGTGGCAACACTCTGCCTAATGCAACCCAGGTGGCTGTTGGCTTTCTTTTCTGCCAGGGCACATTGCTGGCTGAAATTCAACCTGTTGTCCACTAGGACCTCCAGGTCTTTTTCTGCCAAGCTGCTTTCCAACTGGTTATCCCCCAACATGTACTGGTGCATAGGGTTATTCCTCACCAGGTGCTGGACTTTGCATTTCTCTTTGTTGGCCTTTATGAGTTCCTGTTTGCCCCTTTCTCCACATTGTTGAGGTCCCTGTGAATGGCAGCACAACCATCTGGTGTATCAACCATTCCTCCCAATTTTGTATCATCTACAAACTTGCCGAGAGTGCACTCTGTCGCATTGTGCAGGCCATTAATGAAAGTATTAGTACTGGACCCAGTATCAACCCCTAGCGTACACCACTTCTGGCTGACCTGCCACTGGACTTCATGCCACTGACCACAACTGTTTGAGACCAGCAGTTCAGCCATTTTTCAGCACCTCACTCATATTTGAATCACAAATACCAGGGTTTGTGAAGCTGTGATAATGCATTGTATATGGTTCCAAACCTGTAATGTATTTCCACATCACAAGGAGCTCTATTTATTGTGGCTCTACAGGGATGTGTCCTGCACCTGATAGAGCTGTGAACTCCAAGGGGTTACAGACACTACACGTACTGTGGTTTCCTTGGGCTGCACCAAATATTTGAATACTGCAATGCAGTTCTTCCAGCATGAGTCACACCCAGGTTGCAAGTACAAGGCTAATGTGTATGTTTCACTGGTTTTTACACGGTTCATAGAGAATGCTGTATAGTCACTTTTGTAACTGCTTAGATGTGCATCTTCTTTACATGGGGAGTGTGCCTGAAAGAGAAGGCAAATTCAATGTATTTCCTTCACACAGCTGAGTTTGTAGTTGTTTGGATGTGAATCAGAGCATGTAAGAGTTGCTGGGGTTTCAGTTTTATTTTTTCTAGCTCTGATTGTAAGCTCATGATTTTAATTAATTACATCTCTTTTCCTCAGTAATTAAATCTTTCTTTTCCTTTTATGACCCATGAATCTCATCCTCTATTTTTAGTTTCCTGTAATATATATATAGTTTTATCATTTTGAGTGTGCATACACATTTTGTAAGTTTGGTACTAGTCCAAACCCTCAAGTAGGTAAGCCATATGTTCAGTAAAGCAGCTTCAGTGTACAACAGATTGAGAAATCAGAATCTTGAACTAGCATTCAGCTTACACAGTTGCTGTTGCTGCCTATCCTTCCCTTATTTGGATATGTTGAAGTCCAGGGCACCTGTGGGTACCTGATAATCTTCACAGTTCCAAAACTTTAACCTCTTTAGCTAGTAAAACTGGTCACTAAGCTAATAAGTATTTATTATTATTTATCATTTGAATGTTGTTACATGTACATAACCAATTGCAGTTATGCTTGTCTTGCTGAAGACTAACTGTATGCATTGGAAATCAGTTCCCAAAATAGAAGGGTATCTGGAATGTTAAAAGTATTTTTCATATTCTTCTAGATTCTTCAATGTTCAGAAAAAACTGAAATGAACAAATATTTGTTGCCATATCTAACTAAGAATAGTAAAGAGCCAGAGGCCTGTATACTTGAAATGCAGTTAAAATTGATTGATTAAATAAGATATTAAACTTCTGAACAGGTTTCTTGTAATTTGATGTTTGTATTGCAGTAGCTGTAGGATCTCAAACTCCATCCAAGATCTGGTCTCTGTCTCTCAGGTTCCACAAAAACTCAGAGTCAGGATAATACATCCTGCTCTGATTGGCTAAAAATTAAAATAGAAGAAATAAGAAGTAGATGGTGGAACAGAAAAATAAATTCAGAAAGGAGATAGCTGTAACAGCAGCTGGGATCAATTGGAATCCAAGTCTGTGACTCATCAAGCACCTGTTCGTTAGTATGTGCTTTCTTCCTCATGAAATTGCTTAGCTTTTTCTACCCTTGTAGTTCTAATATGAATGCAGTGATGCTGAAGTATCTCCTGCTTGCCTGGCTCTTGTGAGTAGTCTCATTGCTCCACAATAGAGCGGTGTGGTTCCTCCATTGTGATATACCTGTTCTGAGTACCATCGTGTTTCTGATTTTCATGGGACATGTGATCTTAAGTGTCTCAAACTGGTCAGCCAGTAAACTATGGCTTGTATCAATTAGGCAGAGAGGGTTTTGCTATTGCTTTTACATAACTGTTGACTGTATTTTAAGGCATAAATGTTTCTGAGCTATAATGACTTTTGAGGTTTCATACTTCACGTGGCAATTTAGAAAACTTTCAACATTATGTGAAATGAAGACTGACTCCTGCTCCTCTTTGTGTCCATATCAAAACTCCCTGGTAGACAGGAATGAGTTCTTCTGTAGGGTTCTTCTGCTGTAGATGTTTCAAAGGTAAGTCCAGTGATGTGGATTACTCTATGCTTTTACAAGAAGAGGATCAAATTCAATGTTAAATTAAGTTTTAAACTGCTGTTCAAGATATGTTAATAGATGCTGTGAGCATTCACTGGAAAATAGCTATTTTATCATTGCATGCCTAATTTTAACTTAATTAGCAGTCTGTCTTGGGTAAAGGCTCTTCAGGAATCATTCCTTAGCATGGGTTATATAAATCACCACTTTTTTATTGCATAATTTTCTGTTGTTCTTGTCAAACTTGCTCTGACAAACTTGCTCTGACAAAAAAAAGGACAAAAAAGAAAATTCCGTAGAGTTCAACTCATGTCAGTAAGCTAGAAAGGTAGAAGGTTGACTTCTTTCTCATATAGAATAATTTAGATTAACAACATTTTTTAAATTCCTCTAAAATTATGAGCTTTAAATGAGATATCAAATAATTTATTTTCAGAAACAGTATTTTATATGTCTGTTTGGTATAATTTGTACCTCTTTTAACCTCATTAAAATCCAAGGAGATCCTTTTTTTATACCAAGGGAATATAGTGAAGGACAAAGTAGTGTCTGTCATTTCAATAAAGGAAAGCGAAAGAATCCTCCAGGTCATTTCTACTGAGAGATCTAATTGGTATATAGTAGGTCTCATGAGTTACCATTGTTATGAGAATTAAAGGACGTTGGATCAGCTAATTAGGATTTATACAGAAGTCTTTCTGACAGAGTAATTCCCAAAAATTAATTGGAAAAATATCTATTTGATAACGTTATACTAGCATATTCACAGGACTTCTACTTACTTCCTTCACTTTATTTTTTCACTTTTTACTTCCTCAACAAAACTGTCTTCAATTGCTGTTTATTCATGCAGTTTCTAAAAGGTGCTGATGACATATTACTGGAGGCATATGCGTTGTATTTGGGATGGGCTTATTTTACTGTTAAATTTATCAAATGTTAACTTCTTTTATTGTGAAATTATATCCATCATTAGAGGTGGATTATCATTACAGTACTTAAAATTCCTTCATATAAATGTTTTTGTGGATTAAAAATAAATATGCAAAGGTACTGTGCATTATTTGGTTTTATTTTTGTATCTGATTACATCATTGAAATTAAACTTTTAAAGTACTTCTTCAGAATTCAAACTTTTCATATGTCTTCTATTTCCTTTAAAAGGAACCTAGTATTGATAAAAAATAAAGTTAAAGTTGCTAAGTGAGAACAGTACACTTATCTGTCACATAATCATAAGCACTTAAAAGCAAGAAAACAAAGCTAAAGACAAATCCTACTCCGCCACATGATAATAAGACATCTTTCTTATCAAGTGTCTGGATGAATACTTTGTCAAAGCACAATAATCTTAACTTCAGCTTGTATTTTGCAGTTGTTATTTATATAATTTTAATACAAATGTATGGTATTGGATTTTTTTGTAAGGATACTGGATAGGAAAAGCCAAAAAAGAATCAATCAATTTCTGGGTGGGTTGGTTTTTTTTTTTTTGGGGGGGAAGTATTTATAGCTGTTTTCAATGAATGTTATATGCAGTAATCAAATAAGAGTGTATAGTTTAAGTTGGGGAGAAATCATGTATTTTAAATTCCATTTGATGCTTAGCACTATGTGTTATTTGTATACTAATGTGTATTTATATAGTTTTTTTGTGTTACTTTTTCAGATGGCTTTTGTGCTGTCAGTATAGCCTGTGATGACTAGTGGAAGAGCAGCACTTTATTGTATGGCTGAATTCCATTGGTATTGTAATAAATATGCATTGAAATGTTTGCTCAGAGTATTGGGTTCGTGTTTCTCATGTGGACAGTGAAGGATTTAAGATGTCAGTAACTTCTCATCTCCTTGATTTTAAGCATACATGTTTTGTAAATTATGTGTTATCTAAAACTATTGTCACTTAGGAACCTTAACTTTAAGGAAGGGTTTCTTCATTTAGGTTTTTTTCAAAATTCTATGATATTGTATTGGATTTTAGTGTTTGGGGGTTAGGTTTGGTTTTTTTGAGGGTTTTTTTTTTTTGGTGTGTCTTTGGATTGGTAAAAGAAATGTATTTTGAAACATGTAAAATGTATGGTAGAGTCGATAGAAACATCTGCTATTAATTAGACTTGTAATGGCTGATCAGAAAAAGAATATCTGAATCAACATCTTTAAATTGGTGCAGAAGACAAAGAACAAGAAAGGATTTTCTTTATCCATCTATAAGAAATACATAGCTGCCTTTTTTGATCATAAAGATCATTGTTGGTAAAAAGGGGATAGACTTTTAGAGTTTCCTTTTGTAAATCAATTTGATTTGACATTATGATAAATGCTTGCTGTGTTATCACCTTAAAACCATCTAAAGACAAAGCCGGTGCAGAAGTTAGTGGCTTTCTGGTCACTAGATAAGGTTAGGGTTTTCAAAAGACCTTAGGAAATAGGGAGCAGAGCCCATTGTTTTCTAAGGTTCCTTTGAAAACTTGCTGCTGAGTCTATAGTAGTACCTTGGGGTTTTTTTCTAAGCTCTTGATGTTGGTCTGGCTTTCCTCAATGGTACTTACTTGTCCCCAGTCTTTCCTCTTCATTGTTCCGTTGTTGTCCACACAGGTATCAAGCTGCCAGTAGAGTACTCTAAGCTTGAAGAAATCTGTGAGCGGGTTAAACTCAGGTATTTTACTGCCGCCAAGAAAAGGTTTTGGATAAGGCAAATAGTGCAGGATTGGTGATGGCAGCAGTTGTTGACACTGAGATGGGAACGCTTGAAATAAATGGGAGAAGCTAATGGGAGAAATAAAATGAGAGTGGATACAGTGTGCCCCGCACTTTTGCAGTTGGCATCCCCACCTTCCCTGAAACAGCTTTAGCTTATTAACTTTTATGTCGATACTTGTTTTTATTTGTTTTACATAGATGTTTATGCTGTGCTCTTTAAAAGACTATGGCCAAGAAGGTGGGAACTGCCTCTGCATTGCTCTTGGTGCCTTCCTGGGAGAACCTGGACCCAGGCAGACTGCGAAGCTGCTGGCACACACGGTGTGGCTGGGTGAGAGTGCTGAAAAGGCAGAGAAAGGAGGAGGGAGCTCGTAGTGTAGAGCTGGGACGCCCTGGCAAGAACAGAGATACAGTAGCAGTCACACCTCAGATGTGGCTGAAACAAGGACTTTCCTAGGTTCTTGGGTAGACTGCACTGTTCTGCAATTCCAGTGTCAAATGAGGAAATCTGAAAGGAAGGGCCTGTTCCATGGTTGCAGCACCTTGAGGATAAGTCACCCCTCCCCGCCTCTTTGTTTCATTCCAAGTTTTTTTTCTCTGGCTGAAGAAGTTCATGCCTCTAGTCTGTCATCATGAAACTAAGCTTTAGATTTTCAACTCTGGTGGATCTGATGTCTATAGGGAAAAAAGTGAAGGCAAAGATATATCAAAGCTAGGGATTACTTAAGGTTGCATCAGAGAGACTTTCTCCCATATTTGAAGAAGGCTGTGTGACAATCTGGCAGATAGGGAGGACTGGAAGCTCTCTCTGTTTGCACAGCTCTGCATATTTGCAAACTCAGAAAAATGTTTTAAAATTGATTGTGTCCACATGTAAAATATTTGAGTTCACTTAAAACTTCTAGTAGTTTTTTTCAGTAATTGAGTTTTAGTCCTTCTGGAATATTTGGTTAGTATCAAGCCCAGATTCCAATCCTTTATAGAGTTCTGACAGGAGATAAAAGTCTTGAGTCCTGAGCAGGAACTGAACTGTAGTCATATTTTGTCCATGTGAAAGTCAGACAAGTAAATGACTTGTGCCATTCCTTTTGTCACAGGTAGTAAATTGAACTAGCTGCAAAACTAACTTTGTCCATCTGTGAGAAGGAAAATGAGTCTACAGCTATTTTTAAAAGTTTGTGTAAGAAGTACTAAGTTAAATTGACTAAATTAGTTTTAGGATATGAATAAATTCTAAGCATTTGCACAATAGATTATAATGTACCTTTTCTATCAAACATTCCAGTGATAACAGAAAAGGAAATAAATGTCAGTATGACAGTGATTCAGAGTAAGCTGTTTGCAAGGTAATAAAGAGACAAGCATTGCTTTTAAAAAGCAGGTTTCTCAGCTTCCTGCTATATTATTTTCAGGTTAGTGCCAAAAAGGCAGTTAATAAGTATTGCCACACAAACTGTATTTTGTCTTGTCAAACTGTTTAAGTTAGATCACCTTGTAAAACCAACTATTATATTATCAGTTTTGCCTGCCTACTCCAAAATGAATCATCTTTCAGGTATTTTAACAGTGTCATCAACAACTTTTTTTTCTGTCACCAGGCAGGTTCTGTGTTACAACATGCTAATACAGTCTGTGGAGAAAAGTTATGGTTAGAATTAAGGACTCTCTTTTTCTCCCCTTTCCAACTCCTGTAATTTAATTGAAAAATCTACAGGTTTTCCAGAGTGGCATTTTCATAATGTCAGAGGAGCTGGAGAATTCACTCTTCAGTTGTAACTGGAAGCAAGAGGCATACGTAAATCACCATTGTTACCCCTACTTCTAACAAGAACTTTTAACTATTTTCCTGGAATACTCATGAGACATTGTATTAGGGTGAGTTCCAGCACAGAGGAGGAACCCATGTTCTTTGTTATACAATAAATTAGTTTCAGATGTCTTTACTGCATATAGAGGATCTTATCAGCTGCTGTAATATATAAATTATCTTACTGTTGATGTAGTCCCCATTGCCTTTATTATATACTCCAGAATAGCCGTTGTAACTTGCCAATTGTTCCACCAGTATGTTAAAACAATACTTTCAGGCAATGTGTTTGATGCATCATCTTAGTTAACCATCTACTTTCTGATAAATTTAATTATTATTTTACAAATGGATTAATAATTTTTCAAAGAAGTTACCTATAATTGTTGCTTTTTTATAAAGGTCAAGAGGTTTAGCTTACAACAGCTGCCTTCCCTTGAAGAAAGGTTTTATTTACTACTCTTTTCTATGTGTATATTTACAGAATCGGTCTTAGAGTGCTAAACTGTGTGACCTCAGTCCAAAAGTGTAGTTATGCACTTGCTTAATTTTAACTGTGTAAGTACTTTTTTAGACTTCAGTGGCAATATATAGTTGTTTAAAGCATGCAGTTAAGAATACTTGTTATAGTCTGGTATAGTGATTAATGAAAAGTCTGAGACAGAAGCTTATAAATCTTATGAGTCTTTAACAAACGGAAGTTAATTTAACAAAAAAAATAATCCTAGTAGGGAGATTGATTTCTAAGTGTGCTTTGTTGATATGTTAAAGCTGATATTAGGGAACCTTACGAATTAAAAGGCTAATACAATCCAAAAACATTGTGTGAATTAGTTTGATAATACCTGGGGGGAAAAAAAAAAAGGAACACTCTGCCCCCCGCTTCCCCCCAGCTCTGAGCCAGTGGACTTACGTTGGGTCAGGTACTGGTGGTTTTTTTTTTTCCCAAAGTCTGACCTGCTGCCCACAGCTTTCTCACTGGTTTCTTTATTCCAACCCACAACCTGTGCTGTGGGATTAGTCTGTTTTAAATGAAGGTTCACAGCCCAGTCTCTCTGCTTTCTCTTTGGACGTTCTCTGCAATTGGATCTTTCTTTCAAAGCTATTGACTTTGTATCCCATTGTGCATTTAGTCCTTTGTACCAGAGCTTTACTTTGGACTTCCTTTCTTAAGATTGGTCTCTGCCACTTTGCACAAGGCTTCTGTCTTGGACCTTTGCCAGGCCTTGCTGTGGCCATAGCATCGAACTCCTGATGTGACAGTGTGGCCCTGTCTGTCACCAAGCCTGTTTCACAGGCCCTCAGTCAAGTTGCAAGTCTGTCATTCTCCCAACACTAAGTTCTAATGAACAATGGTAATACTTACTCCAAATTTTCTTTGCGTGTTGATTCTCAGCACAAAGCACTTATTAGGCCATTTATCCTAACATTCAGTTCCTTTCTGTTTTAAAAAGTTAAAAACATTGAAGGCATTTCTTGAAGTCTAGCATTCCTGCCCTCCCTTTGGAAAGTAATTATTTGCTAAGAATCATCCATGCATTTGATTTTGCGCAAGACAAAGGAGTCAATGATCATCTTGTTTAATGGTCGAGGAAATACGAAGCGTGACAGCCTCAGAGACCTAAGAAAAGCCCTCTGTCAGAGAAACGTACTGTTTTTCAGTTGTTGAGTAGTAAGCATAAAACTTTTTTTTTTTTTCTGTTTTTGACATTACCATATATTTGGACACTACTGAAGAAGCTGTTCGGCATGCTCTGAAATGCACAGCGGTTTATGCAAGGCACTGTAATGCAACAGATTATTTTGCAAAACTTAATTTCTGCCATCTCATTTATAAGAGGAATCCTGCGTGTTTTGTTTGTAGTGCATGCAGGCTATTTGCATTTACAGAATGCTCTAAGAAATTCAAATATTTACTCTCTTGGCAATGCGCTGATCTGTCACTTGGTGTCAGCTCAGGGAGCCATTTTATGAACTTGCGACAATTTTGTCTGTAATACTTCAGTTGGCAAGAAGTCTTGCTGGGCCACGTTATGATTCCCTTGTGTGTCACCTTGTCATCTTAGAGTATCACATAATAATGCAGCTCTCCATGTTCTTTTCCCACGACAGCCAGCTGAAAACTCCTTTCATCTGAAACGTGACTTCTGCGTTGCAAATTGTCAGCTTAGTAAGCGAAACATTTTGCAGTTCCTTTGACAACTATTTTGTTTTCTATTAATTTAAAAATTGTTTTGTGATTTGACTAGGAAAATATCCCGAGTAACACTCACTGGTGAAACGTTTAAACTACAGAACCATATTTCAAGTAAATTCACTAATTTACATTTTACTGTACTGAAAAAATCTTGTTCAGTAATACAAATTGGTACGCACTGCTTACAAAAAAATGCAGGTTTCTCTAAACTTTCAAAGTATCTCCCAGTCTCTATGTACTTGTGTATCTCTGTACAGGCTCTGGACTATGTGTCTAGACTCCTGGTATGCAAAAAGAAAGGGGAAAAGTGACTAATGTACACTCACATCAGGACTGAACTGAAGTTGCACGTAATGCCTGCATATCCCCATGCCCAGTCTGCTGGGGTTTGGCTCTTGAGGCAGTTCGTACAATATGGTGAAGGACCTGAGAGAGAGCTAAGACAGCTCCAATAACTGTCCTACAAGCACCACAGTGTTATGTGCTTCAAGGACAGATTGGGTTTCCATACAAATACACAACTGAGAGAAGCATTGATGATTGTGTTGGTCATGCAGGAGCAGTACAGTTACTACTCCTATACTTGGTCCTGCATGTAGAAGGTACCAATTATTCCAAATTACCTAGAGGTGCAGAGGAGGCAGTGTTGTTATCTTAGGTAATATGGTACAAAGCAGCAAAGCTTGCCACATGTTCAGGAGGTAAAGGCTATGCAAGTCTATTGAGTAATCTGAGCTACTGCCTGCCTGCCTGGGAGCCCTAGGGTAGGACACTGATATGGTACAAGTCAATGTGAAGTATAGTGTGGTCTAATGTGAAATCAGGGGCTTGAAACAGTACTTCTGTATTCACATGCGTAATAACTATTCTCATGAGCAAGGATTTGTTCGATCAGAATTAAAAACTGCAGGTGTAGCTTTGTAGCTAGGGAAGACTAATCTGTATTATTCCCAATCCTAAGTATGTTAATAATGTGATTTTTTTTGCATCAACATGTAAAGATGCCAGTGCATAATTTGCAAATAATATATAACAGATGTTCTTGATCTTTTAAATTGCTTGAGGCTGGAACATCATTGTATTCTTATATAAGGGATTGGTAGCTAGGGAGAAAGAAGGCCCATTTGGTTAGGAAATGCATCTCCAGATAAAACTAAATTACATTTAACTTGGCTGCTTGAATGCCAGTAACATATAAAATAAAAGACACCAATAATAAATAGATTATTTCTGCACATATTTTTGGTGGAAAATAGAGAAGGAAACAGTTTTGGAATAGTTTTTCATTTGCAATGCTTGTTGAGCTCAATGGAAAGTAAAATGAGATACGATTTTAAGAGAACCTTTGTACTTCTTACTTGTAAAGGCTTTATTGAAGATGAATAGACAGAAAATACTCATCGAAATATGCAGTTTTTAGGAGAAACATGCCATAGCATGATTGTATACTGAAGAGCTGTCAAGTAATTTTTTTCACATACCCCATAAATAAATGCAATCCCACGTACCACAAACTTTCTCTGTTACATTACCTTCTGTGTCCTAGATACAGGTTCTAAGAAAGCAATTTTGGTAATTTCCCAACTAAGAATTAGGACACAAAGCGATGGGGAAAGAACAATGGCTTCTATTCTCTCTCCTGCTGTGCATCAGAAAGAAGTCAATCTCAGTGTTTCCCTATCACATATGTGAATGTAGTCTATTGAGACACAGGAGATGTCTAGAAGAGAGGGACGTATCCTTGACATCAATTTTCCAGTCTACAGTCAGGGACTACCAGGCACCCGTCTGATACAAAATAGCCACTGGATCAGGAAAACAAAAAAATTACATAGAGAACAAAAGTTTGCTAAAGTCATCTTTAAGTTTCAGCTGCTTAAATGATTTGAGCACTTCTCAGGAAGTCCCAAAGACTTGTTCTTCTAACTCAATTGCTAGATAAAAGAATTTAAAAAAAAAATGAGAAAAGCAGATAAGAAAACAAGGCATTTTATTTCAAGATGTTCGTATTTCTGTTTTTCAGCTCCAATTCTGCACTGTTATTGGTGATAGTTTGGTTATATGCTGTTTTTTGAACACTGCAAAATAGTCATTAAGTCCATACACATACTTTTACACTCTCTTAAGATCAAGAAGATATATTTCCAACAGTTATACCATTATGTTTTCCATTGTGCAAATAATGAATGACACACTAAGGCTAGAGTTTTTCAAAGATAATGAGTTAAAATCTCATGGAAGTTCATTGAGTTGAGCACCAAACTCTTTTACATCTGTTTTTATATATTACAGCCTGATTGACCAAACAGACCATAATAAACTTGGACTGTTACAGTGAATTCCAATCAGACAGATCCCTGAATACTCATTAGATCTGATACAGTCTGCACAAAAATCTATTTATTGTTAAGAGCCTAAATAAAGTTGCAGATTTACATGATAGGCTCTAATAGAGCTAGAGGAGACATTATAGCCAATTTTATTTATTTATTTATTTTAAGATTGATAAATAATACTTGGCCCAGAATTTAATGATTGATCATGGTACAGAAAGAGCCCATTAGCCCTGCATCTAAAGCTTGAGACAAACCCTGTAGAAATCAAAGAAAAAGACCGTTCATTGACTTCTGTGGACCTTCAGATTCCTTTTCACTCTCAAACAATATGCAGAAAATTCTGAAATTCCATAAATGTATAATTATTTCTCACTTGGTGCCTCCAAAGTTAACTTGGAAGAAGGAAAATCACTTAATTCCTTCACATCATGACTGTACTAAAAGATACAATTATAGTCATGCATTAATTGATGTAACACAGTAGATTTTGGAGTTATAACTCCTGATTTTATGTTGGTGTAAACTAGAGTAGAATCAGGTCCACAGAATGTGTGTGTCTGTCCCACTTTTTGAAGCATCTGGTGCTGGCCTTTGTCCAAGACGAGCTTCTGGCCCATGTGATTCAGTGAGCCCACTTTGGCTCAGTGAACTCAGCCCCCATGTTCTTATAACAGAAGATATTTGAGACACATACTAGGGATTTAGGTTTTTACAGGATGTGAGGTATATCCTCATCATTTTTTATAATGTCACATTAGGGTTAACATGGAACTGTGTACTTCATAGCTTGCACAGATGAAAACGCAGTGTCACAGGTGCATCAAGTGTCTAAATAAACTCTGCCCTTCTAAAAAATATCTTCTATTCTGTCTCCTGAGAGTTGCAGTTATTTCACAAAATAAACCATGCACAAACCATTGCCTGTTCAGCCTTAGGCTGAATTGGGTGAATTAAGAAGTAATTGTTGTGATGAACAGAGTCCTCACTTTCCCAGAGTTCAGAGAGAATACAGCATGGTACAATGCATATTTTCCTCAAATACACAGGTAATGAACCCTGAAGGAAGAAGAAAATATAAACAGATATTCAATGGTTAGGTATGCCCATAACAGAGTACCAATTTTGTAAATTGTATGGTAGTTTTGTTCTCTGCATTACTGTGTACTTGACATTGAGAGGAGATAAAACATAATTTACTTGTTGCCTGAGGCAAATTCAGCTAAGCTCCCTATCAAGTAAAAATTCAGTACAATATTGCCATTATTGTTCATGTGCTTTAAATGTGATGAAATATATTCACTCCTCAGAGTTCCTTTGTGGCAGACAAATGCACTTCAATATTTTCTTTGAAACTGATGATGCACTGTAAGTAGCCATTTTAAAGGGTGTGAGAATTTTAACATGAAACTGTTTCCCATATTGTTGAGGCTTTTTCATTTAATATTTACCTATATTCATTATATGGATTTTCCTTGATTGTACCCAGAAGGGGAAAAATGTTTTCACAGTAACTAATGGTCCTTTTATTTGTAATTGTAGTCAAATTGATATTTTCTTCACCCTAAAGTAGTGACAAGGACAGATATTGACAATAGATATTGGGAAGTAGGACTATGAAAAAGGCAGAAATATGAAGAAAGATAGGAGCATTGGTCAAAAAAGGTCAGCTGTCTCTTCCAGTTTCAATCATAATTCAAAGAACTAGATTCTAGGGAATAATAAAAGATGTACCTACTGCTAAGAATACTGTGTGTACCCAACAAGGATGATGCAAAATAGGGAGGCAGGTGAACTGACTTGTTATTAGGAAATAAACCCTCTGAAGCACTAGAATTAATGAGAGAGCCAGAATGATCATGAACATTGGGTGTACAGTAAAATCTAAGAAAACAAATATTTTTATAAAGTTAAGAAAGTAGTTTTCTCATGATGCCTGTTGTCAGGGTAGGACGTGTTTCCCTAGTAAGGAAGCATATGGATGCAACCTGAAGGGTAATTTTCACTTTTTCACTTCTGTTGAAATAAAGATCCAACCTCAAATTTCTTAATATCTATCCACAGGAAAGTGACAAGATAAGGTTGTCCAGTCACCTTGAAGTTGGCTGCTCCTAATGTTCTTAACTGCTCGACTCATCCCTTGGGCCTTTACCACCTCTGGGACAATTCATTAATGTCACCAAATACGTTAGCCTGCTCTCTTCCTTTTCATGCCATAGCTGGTTTCAGCCTAATTCAACAAAAGATTCATGAGAGGATAGCTATTATAATGCCTGTGTTAAACAGGTGTTGTTTGAATGCAGCAGTTGAAAAGCTGAAGCAGACTTACCAAAGATGCAGTTAGTTAAAAGTGCTGTGCCTTTTCTCCTGACAAAGCTTGAAAGCTGACTGCTGATTAAATGTTGCAGTCCTTACCCCAGGAAGCTCTGAGTCAGGCTAGAATTAAGAAAAAGCTTCAAAGCAGTTAGAACTTCAGAACTGTGCTTTACAAATGGGAGATGCTGGGTATGTAATCTAAAAAAAAAGAAAGGAAAACGAATACATGACACAGTTTCCAGACAAGCTTCTGCATAGGAAGCTAACTTTGGCAGGTAAAGGATGCTCTTTCTGACTGATACTTCAGTGTACAAGTGGTTGCTGCCATGCATCATAGTTAGGATACTAATGTTTTTCTACCTTGTGGGAAAGATCCTTTTAAGGGAGTTGGTCCACTTAGAGCTCGTTGCGTAAATGACACCTAAATAATAAACATTAAAGGTGAGTTCTTTTCCCTACTTCCAATATCTAGTGTATTTTTCACTATGACTTAGTGAAGTACGAGAAAACAATATAGAAAGCAAGGTAAAAATGCATTTTTCTCTAGCTTACATTGATTAATGTTTTTAAAGAGTATAGTGACAAGAAAGTGAGGGGCATCAACTGATAAAAATTGAGGGACAAAAGTGATATGTCTATAGTAACAGCAAGGGTATCAGCAATGTCATGAAGTTAATGAAAAATATTGCTGCCATTAACATCACAGAGTGTGGGAAAACATGTACAAATAGGACTCTTGAGATATGTTCAGAATTAGGGGAGAAATATCCTGTTGTGGCATTGGATTGATAATTCATTTTTTATTCACCAAGGAAAATTCATTTTTCTCTTGCAAGTGAAAATGAGACCTATTAGTATTGGCAAAAATGGGGATTATTGAAATAATGAGGAAAAAAAATCCTTATTTTAAGCAGAAAATCCTCATTCTAATAAGAAAAGTCCCTAATGCTGCACATAGTATACTACCTTCTCTCTGTTTTCTGCAGTACTGGGTTTGATGGGACTTTGTGGTCACTGCCAGAAAAAGGATTTCCAACACATCTTTATTTTAAAATTGATATGCCTCAAATCAGTTTACATACAACCAGCAAATAGACAGTTGATCCACCTGATCCTTCCCAATCCTGCCTGCTTTATGTAGCTAATCAGGTTAGCTTCCTGTTGCTGCATCTACTGTTCAACTTAGGTGTTATATCTTTAAGTCTTTTAAATATTAATTTGCTTTGAAAGGTGAACTGTGACTCTGAGGCTCAAAACTCAAGGATTATTAATACCTTTCAGGAACAGATTCACAAAAGTTATCTGAGACCCACGTACCCTAAATATAGCTTAAGCATAATGAGAGCTAAATGAAGAAAACGGAAGTGGAATAAGCATACCTTTGAAACGCTATATACTAATTTGGTAATAGTAAATGTCATTCCTAAAGATGTACCTGTGGAGACAGATCCCAGATCCCAGTTGTTGAATTACTTCATGCAGCAAAAAAGGGTGTTAGTATTGATGAATTGACCACTACAGTTAGTTAAAATACTTTCACTGATTTTTTTTTTTTTCCTGAAAGTTTCTTTGTATACCTTTCTCTTCTATCTGTATTCCTGACAATACAGTTCAGCTTAATTTGCTAGCAGGGACTTTTTCTCCTCACTTACAATCATGTGGAGTGATTTCCAGCTCCCTTCCTTAATTTTTTGGGGGGAGCTTTGTCCTTTTTACTTCAATTAGTATCATGAACATGATGATTTAACACTCATGCAGCATGCAACTAGTTCGAAAATTCTCAAGTATATTGTTCTGAAGTATCAAGTTATATATTTTCTGCAGATCATTAATTTTAATTTTTAAATGTAGAAAGTTAAATTCCAAATGATGTAACTTCTTCTGATGTGGAGAAAAGTTAATAGCTAGCAAAATGTAATGCAATTCAGCTTATGTTTTGCCTGAGAGAAAGTCTCATTTCTATACATTTGCTCTTATTATTCAGTACAGTGTAGTTTTCAGCTTAAAAATTCTCTACTTTTGGATTTTGTTCAAAATTTGTATTAATTTTTACTTTCAAAATAGTTTGGGTATATTGAAGATATTTTGCTATAAAAACAAATAGGTTTTTTTAAAGGAACTGTGAGATTATCTCATGTCTTTAAAATGTTAAGTCAGTCATGAAAGAGCTCATTGCATATTTTTAAGCTCGTTTCTGTGGCCAAATGAGTGAAAAAAAGAAATCTAGCCCACATAATGAAAGGTTTGAGTCTTTAGAAAGATTTCTTGCTAGAGGGAGATTCAAGGCTCTATGATCAAATAAAAGAATTGCAGAGAAAAACAGTTCTTCAGTCAAGTTAGTTGCCAAGTTTCCAAAGATACTGCAAGTGAAGGAATGTAGATTCAAAGTAATTGTTTCCAGACGGAAAACATTTTTCATGCACTTCAGTCAAAATCCTCTGGCCTCCTGCCAGAGGAATTCATGGTTCAAAATGGAGTGGTAATCAAACAGCCCTGTGCACAAAAAGCCTGGAAGTAGAGTCCATGCCAGGTTCTGCGCAGTGTGGAATACAGAAATCTAAGAGGAATATGCATTAGAATAGAGTAAATATTCTGATGGGGTAAGATGACAAGATGGGGTCCAGGTGGAGTGCAGACCATTGGACAAAATCTGATGCAAGTTGGGTCTGTTTTACCTAGTATAGACTGGATAGCAGTTCTGCTATGGCTACTTCATTGTGAGGTTCTAGTTTAATTCTGCAGGTATCGTGGGTGTGAATCCTGTTTCCTTCAGATGCATTCAGGGAATCTGATTCTGAGATGTATTCCCTACCACTGGTTTGTTGTTAGTTTAATTCTGCAGGTATCGTGGGTGTGAATCCTGTTTCCTTCAGATGCATTCAGGGAATCTGATTCTGAGATGTATTCCCTACCACTGGTTTGTTGTTAGGTGTGGGGAATGGAACATCATTCTAGAATTTCACTCCAAAGTTAGGTGGGAAAATTGCTGAATATTTGTCACAGATGGAGTGAGGGTGCACTTCACTCATAAGAGAGAAGTTAAAATATAGTTTATTGATACAGAATAGGGAGTTAACAAAGTTCAATGCAACAGTGTTTTCACAAGATTCGATGGCGAGGTACACTTGATTATTTACTGCATAGAGGACAAGGTCAGACAAAACTGTCAGGGAGACCCTCCCATTGAGTCATGAGGTTCGGAAAAAGATCCCCTTGCTTTCTAAACTCCTTCTCAGAGAGGAGTCTAGGTGCGGCTGGATCCAATCCTAGACCCAGACTTGGTCAACGGTTTATATCTAAAGGATTATATGTGTGCACAATCAATCCTTTATATCACTTAGCTGAGATTTCAAAGTTTAGCATGCTATTAGTCACTTACCGAGGACCTGTTGCGGCAAGGAATCTCTCAACCTCGAGGAGTAACCTTGAGAGGCATCCCTGCTCAAGGGGAGATCCTGGCATGCAGCCCACTGCCATGCAGGAGAGCTCAAAGGGCTCTTGGGCTGCTCACTATTTATGGGGGTAAGACCCATAGTCATATTTGCATGCCGACCACAGGTTTTAGTTTCTTCAGTGGGTGTATTGCACAATAGCCCTAGGCTATTGTGTTGTTATCTGTCTCCTGAATCCCCTTTGAGCTGATGGTGACCAGCTGCATCCATTACAATCACCACTGGTGGTTATCACCTAAGCAGGGTTGCAGGAGATAAAGATCGGGGCAGGGGAAGCACACTGTCACAATATTGAAAGAGCAAACAATTTTGCTGTGCATTTTAAATTATAGCGTCATCTTTGTTTATTCAGCTTTGCTTTCTGAATATTGTTATTATTGATTTATTTAATAAATCTGCAACCAAAATCAATAGCCATGCCCTTCAAAACTCTGATTACTGGGAAAATAAAAAAGAAAAAAGTTATTTGGTCAGTGTAGTTTCTCTTAGTTTTATTGTCTCTGTACAGAACACAGCAGAAACATACGAGTAAAGAACAGAAACAGAGTTTATCTTAGGTTTCGGAGTAGTGTTTCGCTTTGTAGTGAAGGCTGAGTCCTAGTGGCTTAACTCTAGTTTGGATCAGTGTATAGGAGATTTCCCTAAAGCAATCTCTGAAGGTGCACTATGTTCAGTGAAGTGGTATTTAAGAGGTTACCATAGTATATGCCTTCTAGCGCAGGAGCAAGAGACCTCTACCAACTGCTTAGACATGAACATATGTCTTAGCAAATGTGTCTTAACAGCACTTGCTGGATGATTGGGAGCTTTGTTTTTGTTTATTATCCCTGTCCAGGGTCACTAGCAAGGGACTAAAGGATTACAGGGACTACAGTAATGGTGGATTGTCATGAAAAAAGCTGGTATTATCGTTATTAAGCTCCTTACAAAGAGGGAGAAGTTTTTCACCTTTTCTCCCTGGGACTTCAGAGATGTATGAACTGCCCAAAGGAAAAAATAGCATGTAATTCCAGCAAGCAGTGGCACATCTCTCCATCCTCTCATGTCCTGAAAAGTTTTTTTCCCAAATCTGACAAAGGCTACACAGTGGTTTGTTTTGTTTTGTTTTGTTTTCATTTTTTTGACAAGCATATCTCTTACGATCAACATTTTCTCATAGGTAAATGATGAAATCTATGAAGTGAAAGAGCCAAGCAGTTAGTTGAGTGTCCATGTTCTGGTATGGTATAGACATGTGGTTCTCTGTTCCTCCCTCTCTATCAAGTTACTCTCCATTTTTCCTTGATTCAGTTTTGTCAATGTAAATTACAAGAAAAATGCATCAATGATCCTAATCTTCAAATCCTGGCAGTTGAACAAAATAACAATACATGGAGGGTTTTTTAATTTCCTTTCTGATTGCTGAGACTTACTATTTGTACTTTCTGTTTGTCTCTCCAGGACCACCAGAAGCAGAAAATCACTTGTAAGTTGATGACTTACTGTGGAAGTGGTATTAATGCTAACTGAGAGTGAGAGAGTAATGACAGCTGGGGGTGTGCTAGAAGAGTAGCAAGCGTAAATAAGGTAAGCTTAAGACATTGCTGACAACTAATTAAGAACTTAACTGAAGCACAACACCAAGGAATAGCCAACAGTTTTTAGCAATATGATTTTAAAAAATTAGAACTTTCAAACAACACTTTAAAAACCTGTATTAAAGATTTAAAGATCGGATTTCTTTTTAATTTGCTATCTGCAAATTTGTGTTTAATTACATTTGCCATATATATCATACTTTTGTTTAGCATTTCTTGCTGTTTAGCACACTGGAGTCTTGGTTGATGGCTTGGTTTTGGATGGTTTAATATTGGGAAAAAGACACAATATTTATGATAGCATAAATAATATGAAAGGTAACTTTTTTGAAATTAACACATGTAGGTTTGCCCATTGATAAAAAGTTTGGTTTTACTTTTTTCTCCCAAATTTACAACTATTTATTGCAGTGTTAACCAAAACCCTTGTAAACTGAGGTGTATCAGATTGCCTTCTCATGTTCATATTTCCCGTGTGGCAAAATCCTCAAAGATCCTAAATATCTGCCTCTTTAAAGACTATGTGAAAGGCAACACCAAGAAATGAATAGTTTTACATTTTGCTGATTCCTGTGAGTTTAATAGACCCATAATGCTGTACTTTCAAGTCTGTGTAGCTCTCTTGTTTTAAAATATAAATAAAACCTAAAAGCAGGATGTTGAATAACTTTTCACCCCAAAACTCCTGTAATCACATGGCTATTGCTGTTTGGAGTTGGTTTTTTGTTTTTTGTTTTTTTTTAAAAAGGGGGGGGGGGGGGGAGACTCAGTATCTTTGTGAGACAGCAGCAGCCCCAAAATGCCAAACAGATCAGTGCTAAATCACACAGTTTTAATGCCATTGTGATAAGTGACTTATATTAGAACTCAGCTGTGCTTAAATCCTGGATTGCAAAATTAGGGGTAAATCCATGATTTGTCTCACTGTTGGTCTGTTATGGATATCAGCTATCCAATTCCGTCCAGCCAAAATAACCTTTTTTTCTTTTTTTTTTCTTCATTGAGCCATGGCTCATGGCTAGGTATACAGAAATGAGGAAACTTCTTGAGTTCTATGGAGATTTTATCACTTACCGAGGTAAAACTCTGTCTGTACTATTTCAGATGACCTCCTTTGGGCTAGAAAATATTTCAGAAGAGCAAGGAAGCAGAGACTTGCTGACTTTCTCTGTGAAGAATTTTCCAGTAATTGTTTTCATTTTGGGCCAATGCTCTTAAATGACAGAGGGATTTCATTTTATTGATAAAAGTATAGCGAAGAACATCTACAGTTAATTCTGTCTGGTGGTACCATTAACTAATAAAAAAGCCTGTAGTCTATTGATGATATCTAATTATCAAATAACCCATAGCATGGCTTGCGCTATTAGTTTTGAGAAGATTATCGGTGATATTCAAGGAGAAAATATTACATTGTTTTGTTAGTTTTATGTCTCTGTTCCAGTTTTAACTGAGTCAGAATTTGATGAGTTTAGCTAGGATTACTATCAACTGATCGTTGGTTTTGGAACATGACCATGTTATATGTCTAATTTTATAGGGTGGTTTTGGTTTTTTTTAGTTGACTTGATATTATGCTGTAATAAAGGGTCCTTTCACGTTCTTGTAAAATAGTGAAATACCTCAGCCGGAACAACAGAATAAAGAGAAGAGCCTTCCAGGCAAGACATCTTCTTCCTTACTTTCCTTCAGATCCTGGAGTGCCAGCTTTACTATGTGAGCATCGGAATAGAATAATCATATCCTTGCAGAAACCAAAGCAAATCCTGATGTGGATTACTGACTCCTAACAACTGTGACTTTAGGTAAATGTGACTGTTCTTCATTTCTGTGCTTTAAACACTGTTCTCATAGATTTTTCTACCTTTCCCGTGAAACGTGATTGAATTACAGTCTTCAGCGTTTTCTTATTCCTTTTTTCTGAAAAGTAGGGGAAAGGAAAATTGTGTTTGATTTACCTTGTGCTTACAACTGAACAGGATTGGCTACAGCAATTTAAAAGCTGGTAACTCAGACTCACATCTGAAGGAAACAACTTAGTTTAGAAACTGCATCTGTAACACAGCATAAAGCTCAGTGAGGTTATACCTAATCAGTTTTTACATTTTGTTTGTAGGTGCAGTTTGAATATTTTTTTTTTTCTTAATAGAAACATACCTTAATAAAAATTAAGGGAAAAATGTGACTTTCTTTTCTTGCATCTTAGTTCCATGAGCTAATCCTTGTAATGCGTTTGTGATCTACTGCATTTGCTGTCATAGGAAATATTTTATGTGAATTTTGAAAGACAAAAGTGTAATTATTTATGAAGCACTCTCAGTGAAGTTCTTAAAGAAGAACCACAGAGTCATAAAGATTTTCTGTAGAACAAGGTCACTACAGCTATGCTGTGTGGAGGGAAACTTCAGAGAATCATTTGACACTGGAAACCTTCAAAGGATGTGGATGTGGACCAGTAAACAGAGGGGAATGAGAAAAACTGATTTGAAGGCTGAAAAGCAATAAAAGAGAAATAAGATGTGAGGAGTAAAGGATTAAATAGAGAATGAATAAGTTACAGTTGAACATACAGTAAAAAAATAGACAGGTATAGAAGATGCATAGAAGACTTTAGGATGTGACGAAAGTGAAGTAGAATGTAATGAGAGAGAACCTCTTTCCAGAAAAAGGAGAAAAACAATAGTATTTTTGGAGCCTAGTCAGGACAGAAGGAAAAATGATGATTTGGGCTTTTTGGATAATCAGTAGGTGATGGAGAAGTAATTTAGGATGGTGATTTTAGTTGGTTGGGTTTGAAATTTAAAACTGGAAGAAAGCTCCTGGGTTGCTCAGTCTAATGTCCTTCTATCTTAGGCAATGGTATCATGTGATCCCTTTTCTAAACTGTCTTGGAGTTCTCCTATTCCTAACAAGAGACTGCTAGAATTTCATTGTTCTGATAGTTAAAAATCTCGTAACATTCAAACTAATTATATTCATGTCACAGTTACGCCCATTTTGTAGCATCTCACAGCTATGCTAATCTGTTGAAGTCAGTTGATGTGCTACAGGTTATTTCAACTGAATGCCTAATGAGGAACTAAACAAGCCAAATAACAGGATATTAGCTATTGATGTGAAAGAGGCAGTTTAACTGCGAAGGCAAAAAATGGGAAGTATATGTTTGCTTTCAACAGCTGAAAACCAAGTATTGTAATTTACTGCTTTATTATTTTGGGGGTTCTTTTAACCTTATTTAGTGTTGCAGGATTTCCAAAAGGCTACTTTCAGAGTATGAAATTCTGAAAGAAGGAAATACTGTACTTGGTTTTGGTTCATAAATCTCTGACAGAAAGAAATGTTCCTCAAATGATAAGGAACAAAGAAAGGAGTGGGAATTAGTTACTTTTTTTTTTCTTTGAAAATAATAATAAATAATGCCCAAAAGTACTAATTTCTTGAATGGCTTTTGTGTAGTTCTGATACAGTACTGGAAATCTTTTTATCTGATTTTCTTGTATTGTACATTTTTTATTTTCCTTGTGATTTTAATAATTCCAATATATTCCTGAGAAGCAAAGGCCGACATTTTGATAGTTAAAAAGCATCCGTGACCCAGCAATGAGGATATCAAAGAATCTTTAACATGATTTGACAAGATGCTCTGCTGGTAGACTTTCAGTAGGAATGATTCTGCCTTGCTGAAGCACAAAAACTTACAGAAAACTTTGCATTCAGGACTTCATAGTAGCAAATTTTAGTAGCATCTAGAGTGTTACAGCCCTGGAATTAACAGAAGAGGCATGCTGTTCCCAAGTAACTTGCTTTTTGGAGAAAAGTTTCTCCATGGGTTTAGAAAGTAGCAAAGAAGAGAGACAGAAATTGCCCTAGGCAAACCCAGGAAGTTGTCAGAAAGGTTTTGGAAAAATGTGGAGGAGTATCTGGATAGCCTTCAGGATGCTGCAACCATAGGGACAGATGTGACTGCAGAATGAATTGTGTTTCCCAGTTACACTCTGACTGCTTTGGAAAATTACAGTAATGCTTCCTATGTCAACATAAAGGTGGAACAAAATAATTTGATAGTATTTTTTTAAATTATTAATTGTATAGTAAACATCTTACAAATATTTTCTTAATCTGTGACTTTTCAGCACATTAGTCCTGATTTCTACAAATATATTAATTGATTCACTAGGTAGTTTGGACAAGCATCAGTATAAAAACTATCTGTTATAATTTTCCTCAGCCATAACCTGTGATGCAAAACTGGGCAGCTAAATCAGGTGGTATTCTTGCTGTAAGTGAAACAAAAGGCTTGTTACATTTTTAGGCAAAAAAACCCCAGATGTTAAGTTTAACAGAGAATTTTCAGATTATATTATTAATTTGGATAACTGGAAATATTTAAGATGGGCACATATTTTCAGATACTAAACAACAGGTAGCAGTATTCACAAGCATTAAGTTATAGACAGTTTATTGTGTAGGGGTAAACACTCTGCTCCCACAAGGAAATATATTATGCAGATACATCCACTGAAGATATAGTTAAAATTTTATAATTCATTTTCACTAAAAAAGTCTAAACCTTTTAAAATAGCCTCTGAACAATTTCTATTATCAATTGAGTAGAGATAAACAAAAAGATTTTCACTGCTTTCTGTTGACAAGATTTTCATAAAATTTTCTGTGAATGCTATTTCACGATCATTCAGATGTTACTCCCTTTACAGCAGTTAATAGTAGATAGTCCGGTTTTCTTTTAAGTTTTCAAGACAGATGCAGGAGGCAGATGGGATTTAGAAAGAAGGATGTCTTGCTAATAGTAGGATATATTACATTCTAACAAATACACTCAACAAAGCAAACAAGTACCTTGCACGAAGCTGGGAACGGAAGAGAGGTTTCCAGTAGACTTCCTCTAAAGAAAAGGGAAATTTTTAGAGCTGAATTTTGAATAAATCTTTATATATTTGGGGTTGAAGTCAGTAGTATAAAGACAAACATCTGACCAGGAAACAATGACGGAACGTCTTGGGTATCTTCACAACACAAGATTCTTTTTCACTCTGCTGCTTATGTTCAACATCATTCAATTTACTGCTATTTTGTTTACAAAAAATAATAGTGTTTTATGATGAGTCTTAAGATTTTGCTGGCTGCAGTATCTGTGTGTCAGCATAATCAGACAGAACAGTTATAACATGTCTAAACAGATGGAACATTAAAATACGTATTAGGTTTAGTTGTACATTATGCTAGAAAAGATGAATAAAACAGGCATAAACCCAGATGTGGCTGTTGGGTGTTCTACACAGGACTGAGCTTCTTTCTTGTGCTGTTATCTCTGGAATCCTTTAGATCACTCAAAAGATTTTGAGTGAGATTTGTATCCAGTACTTTAACAGCTTAAAAATAGGTTCTTCCCTTCCTTTTTTGCTAGACTGATTTTGATAAAGGTGAATCGCTCTCCATTTTCTGGCAGCAGCTTTCTGCCACAATCCAAGACTGAACACTTACCTTCTGTAAGTTCTCTCAGAATATACTCTATTTAAAAACCTTAAAATCTTATAGCTTTGGCTAAGTTGTTTACACTGGTATTGGTATAAGCTGTATGCAGCCCATCTGATCACAGATGTTTAATTTACGTTCACCTGGCTTGCTTGCTTGTAGGATCTGTGGCTATCTATCATGCAGCTGTGTGCTGAAAAGGATTTACATTTTGAAGAGCTGTATAGTGAAGTTCAGCAGCTTTTCTTGTTGTTCTTACAAACTGCCACTAGCATACCAGCTGTATAAATAGATCATCATTTCTACAAGTAGGCCAAACTGAAAACAAATACTAAAGTCCAAGTTTGAAGAAACAAAGGTTCACTAGAGAAAAAAGAAACGTAATCAAAAAGAATACATCTTCGTCCACTTTTTGTGGTTAATATTAGGATCAGCTGGAAAAGAAAAACTCCTGTTAAATATGCAGATCGTCAAGAATTTTATTATTTTAGTGCTTAATTCATGATCCAAAACTAAGCAACAGTAAGTGCACCATCTGGATAGTTAATCATTATAATCTTTTTTGAGTTCTGTTACCATGCTTTCCAGAGTATATTTTTCTCATTTGTGTCCCTTTGTCAGTCAGTGTTAAAGTTAAAGTTGAATTAAAGTTGAACAGTCATGTGGTTATTTAGGACTTCATTTTGGTGAGGAAAATTATAGATAATGTTGATTGCTTGCAGAAAATTTGTAAGGCTGTGTCTCTTCCGTGCATTGTTAACGTTTCAGTATGTGCCACTTAATTTTTTTCAGAATCTTCCAAAAACTATGGAAAAATGAAGAAAAGAACTGGGCTTTGTACGAATGTCTTTTTGAAAACTCTGGAAATGAGCTACGATGATTCCAGTCCTGGTTCCATGACCCATCGTGTTGTGTTCACTTAGTTCAGTCATAGTGACCTCTCTAATTTTCCAGAAGGAATGGATAGCTTGCAAATATCACTGAGAGCACGCCATGCAGAGCATGGTGAGTTTTGATATACTTTCCTTGGCCATAGGCAGGTTAAAATTGTTCTCTAATAGCAATGGGAAACAGTGTAAGCAGGGTGAATAAATAGGACAAAATAGGAATAAATTTATGCCATACTGAATAAATAGGAGATATGTAAAACACAGATGTGTGATCAAAAGGTGGCGTCTTTACCAGTGGCAATGTCTTTTTGCACTTTATATATAACAACATAAAATATATCTGGAAGAGAACATCCATGACTTTTGGATGCTCCATCCGGGGTTGTGTGACTCATATTCAAAACTTCCCTAGAAACTCAACCAAACTGTGCAGAGAAATTGGATCGGTTGGAACCACAGGTAGAAGATAGCATGAAGAATTAGATGCCAGGTTTGTCCTAGAGTCAATTCACATTTAAAGACATTCTAAAAATGAATTTCTGAAAGCAAGTCTTTTACTTTACTTTGTGTGGAGAATGATATTCTGAGTTGACCTGTGTAAGCCACTAGACCTGACAGAATTATTTTGGGGGTCTATCTCATTTAACTTTCCCTGATCTTTCTTTATGAACTATTTGTGATCCATCTGTGGTGCATTTTGGCTGCTATGCAGACATTAAGACTGTTACTTATATACAGACTGTGTATCGTACATTACCTTCACACTTGGGATTCTGTTGATCTCTGATGGTTACTTGTTTGTGTACATTGCAAAGAAAATTTCCTTCATTCTCTACATACAGTGGTCAATACTTTTTTACTAGTGTAGTATGTCAGTCTAATAATTCAGGGAGTTATGCGCCTGAGGATTAAAGAGAAATGCACAGAGAGAAAGGCCTGACAGTTTGTGCAATTTTAGTTGTTAGGAAAAGAGCTTGCTCTATCATTTCAGACCCATTAATTACTTCAGGTGCTAGCTCCTGGGCACTTAGATTGTTGTGTGGCTCTGAAAGATTATGAGAATAATAAAGGATTCTTTCTGCCTACCAACTGTAATTTTCTTGGTTTCAACTAAGCAAACTTCGTGAAATGTTTGAGCTAACTTTTTATTGTGCAGAAAGGTCACACATGACTAATGATGGAATGACAGGACCGATTATATCACAGTTTAAAAATGTAATTAAAATGGGAAATTTTTCAAGCCCACTGGCATTTTACTACTACCTACAGAAGCAGAAAAAGTATATTTGCCACTAACATATAATTTTTACATGAGAGATTAAACCTGCATGCCCATGGCCTGTGTCTGATTTTGCTAATATATTTTCAAGCTGAAGGAGGAAAATTTGATAACTGTTTCTCTTTTTTAAGATACATTTTTGCCACAGCCTATGCAGGTATTTAAAAGACAGTGTTGTGGGCTTTCTTTTTTTCCCTTATTTTTTTTCCTTTCTTTCCTTTTTTTCTTTTTTTTCTTCTTTTTTTCCTCTTTTTTCTTTTTTTCTTTTTTCTTTTTTCTTTTTTCTTTTTTCTCTTTTCTCTTTTCTCTTTTTCTTTTTATAAGGGTATTTACCATTTCCTGCAGTAGTAAATGTGCAATCCCTTAGCCACCAATCCTTTTAATAAGTGAATACCCTGAATTTGAAACATCAGGGTGTACCTAATACTTTCAGCTACCATTATAATCTGCAAGACGGTAGTTTTCAAGAAGAATCTCTTCATTTTCAGCAGCAACTAATGTCTGAATCTGGTAAAGATTTATTTCCTCTCCTGCATCTATGAACTTCAATAAGAAAGTATGTAAAAACGTAAATAGTTGTGAGAGTGTTGTTGCATGAGGTCCTCTTATTATGTACTAGATTGCATATAAATGTACACATATTCTGAAGTATGCCACACCACAGTGATAATTCAAAATTAATTTAAGAAAGCCTGAAACACTGTAGCATTTTAGAGGTAGAAGTAGAATTAAATATCATCAGATGTGATCCCTTCAGTTTTGACTGAAAAAATTAAGATAGTTGGCTAACTGGACAAAATAGATGCTGATTGAGAGTGTCAGCCCTGTGTGAGATTTCAAGTATTTAGTAATGTTTATAGCGTGTGTACTTGGCTTTGCAGGCTTCTGTAGAGATTAGCTAAATCAAAGCCAAACTGAATGAAGTCTCTGGAAGTACTCTTGTATTTCTACCATTCCAGACTTGTATAATAGATAGTTTTACAAACAAGCTTTCCCCCCCCACCTTAAGAGAGGCATTGTTCAAACCTGTGTGGGGAATCTAGCTTTTCCAATTAAAACTGTCTGTCTTTGTCCTTCCTCCAAACCATTTGACAGCTGGCCTGGGACTTCCACTGCTTTGAATGATTTTACCAGCTCCAGAGATAACGCCTTTACCTTTAACATAAAAAGACCTGTCAAAGTCTTTCAAAATATTAGATGCTCTTAGAATCACCGGTATAGATTTCCCTCCACCTAATGACATGCATTATAGAGGCTTAAGCTGAAGTAGGGAAATTGCAAATTGCCAGGTATTAATGAAAACAAGAATCAGAAGGAGGGATGGAGGCTGTCAGCAGAGGTGGCAATAGCTTGCTAGTGTGGCAGACAACTGAGGATATGCATATATATACATATATATATATGTGTGTGTGTGTGTATATATATGAATGACTACAGGATCCCCATTTTTTGTTTACATGCTCTTGTGTTCCTTCTTTCCCTCTTAGGAACCTGTTTTCCTGGCCAGGTGGCCTTAAATACTTTCAGGCTTCAAAACTATCCCAGCCAGTTCCTCCTGGGCAGCTACAGAACAGCCAAGGGGAACAGTGCAGCAATACATGCTTGGGGAGAATTACAAAGGTTGCTGACTCACAGGCAGGTGAGAGGAAAGGAAGCCTTCTATCATGTATACTTCTCAGCTATACTCAGAGTAGTCAATATCAACCCAGGGACAGCTCCACCAACCTAATCACCTTTATAATTTATATACATTGGGTTTGTTACATATATATTTCTTTTGCCAAATCTATACTTAACTATTAATGTGTCTAATTCTTGAGTCGAGTTTGATTAACAAATCAAATTTCTGTCAGTGATGTTATGATTATGTCATTATCTCTACTTAACCTTGCACTTAACAACTAATAACAATCCTAACTAGTAGTTAAATATTTAAAATTAATGGACATATTGTCTTTGATTTTGTTTTCCTTTTTCTCACCAACATTTGTATATAGCTTTCCTGTGGAGTAGATCATTCTTACCTCTTAATGCACCTACAATTTCTTTATTCATATTATGCAAAATTTGCAGGCTTAAATTTTCTGTGCTCACGTTTCTGTAGAAACAGAAATCCAAATGGAGGCAAAAGAAAGCAAGCAACTTGGCAAGTGCAGATACACTAGATTTGGAAAGTATTCCTAGCAAGGATGCAACTACTGTAGTCAAAACTGTCCTTTTACTAATAAGCATATTCTGAATCCCTCATGGGTATATTTTATATCAGCAATATGAGTTTTCTTAAAAGAACTGTAGTGACTTAATTGTTCTTACATCCATATTGGATACTCTCAATTCCTCATGTCACTGTTCATCTAGGTATGCAAACAAAACCTTTGCAAAACCTATGCAAAACATGGCTTGAGGCCAAGAATATAGGCAAGATAGACTGCAGAAACATCAGGAGGACTGTGTGCATGGGGTAAACGTATTATCCTGAAATTTGTGCTGGCTCTTCACTGGACAGCTCCAACACTAGCTGAGTTTGGGGCAACAGAAGCTTGCAACTAATTGAAGCAATGTGCCATACTGAAAACTTAAGATGATCCTATGATGCTAAAATATGTAGATCAGGGTTCCTCAATAACAGGTGGTATTCTGTTTGTATGCAGACCGCCAGTACATTTTACCAGGGATTTCTGTCACATTTCTGAGCGGCTTTCTCATTTTTGATGTTCTGATCCCTGAGAAATCTGCTGCAGTACTGAGAAGAAGAGACCATGCAGAATGCAAAGGTGTGTGATACAAGGTGACATGAGACAGGACTTCACTTCTGAATAAATCTTGGTAAAATTACTCTGTGGACCTTTGTAAAAGTGATCTTAGTTGCCTGGTTTAAATGATATGCCAACCATTTGAAATGCCTCCATGAAGTAACTAATGGATTCAGTTGGTTACAGACTTAGGGTGCCTAGCGGAGTAAGTTTGATTTGCTGTTCCCTATTAGATGTCTCGGAATGATCTGTGGGGGAAAGACAAACTGTAACACTAAGAGGTAGTCTAGAGCACGTACTAGATTAATGAAATAAGCAGAATTTAATAAATGGAAAAGTTCTTCTGCTATTAGATAGAACTGACAGTTATTGGAATCATATAGTAAAGCTATTCAGTTGGAAAAAAAATCATAAATAGCCTACTGTTGCCTCTAGCGTTTGTTGCATTGGATTGAAATGGTTCCTCAGAAAATTATAAAATATATTAATGCATAGAAATGACCACACACAGAAACTATTTTTCTTGGCATGCTGTTTGTAGCCTAAGAAAAAAGAAAATAATGAGTTTGGTGAGCTAAGTGACATCTATATTTTAAATATTGCTGTTCCTGTAATTTTTTTCCATTTGCCATGTTCCTTTGTTACTTAGGAGAAACTAGAAATGAATACTAATTAGGGGCACAATGAATATTTGATGTGTACTACCATTTTCCTTTTAAACCAGCTTCATGGTTTTTTCTTCCAGATGTGATACTTTCTCACAATGGCTTATATTGTTCATTATGACTAAATGAATAAGTATTTTTTTGACAGTACCTGCTCTAAAACCAGGCTAACATATACTGTCATAATGAGCCTCATAAGCCTTTTTCCTTTTATTATAAGATATTTTGTTCCCTGAAGGATACTTGAATGATCTAAAAAAAGAAAAAACAAAACAAAACAAAAAAAACCCCAAAAAAACAACCACCAATCTGGAAAACTTATAAAACTTATAAGAAATTCAGTAGTGACAAATGAAGGGCAACACACTTGCATAGGAATAATCAGCTTCATGGATACAGGATGGGGAAGAACAACCTAGGTAGCTTTTTGTCCTTGTTTTTAGCTCTATGGGATTTTTTCCCCTTCTTTTGTAGGAAAAGCCTAAAACACTGTAGCATCTATCACAGGTTTTTATTGACATACTTTATTTTAGCAATTGGAAAATTCAGAATCCATAGAGTTCTAATTAAAATTTTGGGAGGCAGTGAAAAGGAGGATAACAATTTTCACTAATAGCGTGATAGCTAAATTTTGTGCTAATGTTTCCATTACGAAACCTTTTTTAGAGTTTTATTCAGCCATGAAAATATTATAAGATGAAACTCTTTCTATGTGTTCTCAGCCTAGGAGTATTTAAAAAATCTGTTTAGCAGCATTACATGTTCTTTTTTTCAATAAAGCAACAACAATAATCACAAGCTTTAGTGTCATATGCACTCAGTGATCTCACAACATCACTATTTTAAAAGAGGTTTAATATTCTGTGAAATAATATTCTGCTTGGAAAAATGGAATTTATAGAATTATCCATTTTTACATATTCCCATAGACAATGGGAATTTTTTTGTGCACACTGACTGTTGTATGAGATGTGTAGTATGACAGAGTGGGAAGGAAGCTGCTGTGCCCATCTGCTAGATATACTGAAATGCAAAAATGGACTGCTGGTCTTCTTGATCTCTTTAACCTGAACATGGTTAGGAAAATAGAAGAATATTGGCACAAGTTGGAAATGGCCTAAAAATGGTTTGAGCATTTGGGCTTTCCAGTTTCAATAGTTACAAACAAGAGCTTATTACACTGCTTTTCTTGCTCTGACTTGTGATATATACTTAAAGCAAGATCCATAGCTTGTGTTCTGGTGGCTTCACTCTGTGCCTTTTTTGGGAATAAAAGGAGAAAAGGTAATGAATGAGGACAACCTCACTTCAGATGAAGGATGATCAGTACCTCTCCCCATCCCAGTGTACAGAACTATGAAAGACAGGGGAGAAGGCATTTTTTGGACTATGCTGTGTCCAAGAGTCACTTTCTTCACACTTGCTATAGCAGAGTTGCTTATTTCCTTATAATTTAGAATTGAATTCATGATGTCTTTACACCTGAATATCTCTAAATGATCCCTGCTAACCTATAAGGCAAGCTTTTTCCTTATGGATTGGCAGGTGGGGAAGTTTGTTTATGAGTGTTAAGTTTATTTAGTAGTATATGTTTACTCCAAAGTTGGTAATAATACATCTTATGTGACCTTAAATTATGTGAAAGTGCTCAATGTGAATAAGTGGTTTTTTACAGTAAAAACATTAATAGCAGAAATTTGCCAGTGAGCTAGTTTTATGAGGTCAATAAATTCTTGACCCTGTCAGACTTTCCTTGGTAAAGCTATTGTTCAGCTAAAATAGCTTTTCAAATAAACAGAAGTTGTCATCGTTTTCTTCCATTTTTCAATTTTTAATATGAAGTAATATGCATTGACCAATGTTTTGATCAATGGTAAAAAATGGAATTTGAAATTAAAAAAAGTCTGCTATTACCTGAAGCAGTAGTTGTTGCTTATTTTTAAACTGTGAGGCTGGAAAGTTTGAAGTTTTTCTTTAAAAAATAGAAAAAAAAAAGTGTTGTTGATTTAGAAAAAAATATTTTTAAATTGCCACCTGACATTTCTCAATCATACAAATTCTGTGGGAAATCTTTAATGTTAACTCAGCTTTTTCAACTAATTTCTTAAGATACATTTCTGTAAAGTATTGAGATCACAGTTTTAGAGACTGAAATCCCATGGTATCTTTATATATTTTTATATGTCCCATAGCACACATTGTAATATTTAAAAAGAAAATTAATATTGAATTTAAATATGAATTTTAAATCTGCTGCATTAAAATATGAAGGTACCTCTTTTGTTTGTGTAGCGGTTCTTCTGCTTAAAAGGGAGATTTTGTCAAAGCACAATGAGACTACCTGCCTAGGTTCAATTACCTTTTTTAACCTGAAAATGGAACTTTAGGATGAGCCTAAGGTGCTTGTTAGAGGAAGCAAATGGTCTGAGATGGTAGATGCAGTTGCATCTTGTACAATGGAGTTTCACAGTTCCTGGAACATGATCTTTACAACACAGGAAAATTCAGATGATCGGTAGAGTTTCAAGACAGATTCTCAGAATTTTCATTAGCTTGCAAAACCTATTGCATTTGCTGCATCTGTCACAAAAGCCCATTTTGAATAGTGCACAGAAATATTCATACATTTAAATTTAGTCCTGTAGATTTTTTTAAATCAAAGACCATATCTAGTACTTCCTATCACAGCAGACCATACCAGGCAACTAGAGAATGTTTTTAAGCTGCTATGTGCAGTGTATAATCTATTATTGTGAAAAAAAATAATGAAATTTTACTATTAAAAGAGTACAGGAAAGGTAAATGAATGGTCCTACTGATAAGATAAACTGACAAATAAAGTAAGAAATGTTATAATTAAAGTTAGATGGCTTAAGGATTATTCAGAAGCTCGTAATATAGTGTTATCCTATAATGTGCACAACGTATGCTACAAAAACCTAACAATTCTCCCAGGAAGAAAGTAATAAACTTGAGTGACAATCCAGGAAAGCTTTTAAGATCTGGCATGCTTTGGACTGAGGCTTTAAAATTTTCCAGTTACAGGTATTTCATATTGCAATTTTTATGTATTTCCTTTTCTTAGACAGAAAGTTAGGTTTGAATAAGACTGTTGGACTAAATTTTTAAATCATTAAGTGGCATTTAATGTCAACACGAAGACCTAACTAAACGTAACCTCATTTTCTGTTGCTTATATGAGTAGAAGTTCTGATTCTCCTCATATCTGAAAACCAAGTACCTTCACTTAAGTGTTTGTAGATATATGTAGTTTCTGATGTATAAATTCTCAAGAACTTTAGTAGAGACAAGTGATGCTGTGGGGAAATCTGAGTGCAGAGCAATCTTGCTTTGTCTGCTGTGGATCACTGTTTTATTACAGCACCTAATGATGAAGCCAGACTGTTTGGTAGGATCTGATAGAGTCTTTTTTCTTTGTTATTACACACTGGATTACTGTCACACTCCTCAGTGAGACTGAGGGCTTGTGTTAGACTACTGCATTTTGAAAGGTCTAATCCATGAATTGTCCATCCTTGCAGGACAACAGCACTGAGCGAAAGCAAAATGTTCTAAAACTGACTTCTAAAACAAGCAGGAGGAGCCTTATGTGGAACTGTTGTTCAAGTGCTAAACCAGCCCTAGCGACAATAAAGAATGCAGGGTAGAATTACCTTTTCTTCAGGACAAACTTGCAAGCTTTTTCTTTCATTGAACAGGTTTTTTGTGGTAGCTATTGCTATTGCTCTGTTGCAGTGCTGTAACATACTTTTCACCTAAACACATGCTCCGCAGTCATTTTTCAACTATGTTACTACTAATTCTGCCATGATGCTGTGGTTTGTTGGCATGTGCAGCTTTGATGGAGCTGTCATTACTCCGGGCAGAATTGCTTATCATCCTGTGTATCTTCAGATCACTGTCCTGTAATTTTAAAGGTAACCTTGTCCTTGTGGAAGGGAGATACTACTTTTCTAAGTTACTGGTAAACTTCCCATATGCTATTTCTTTTCTGGATCTGTCAATTGTACACTTCATAGTATTCCTGAATCCTTACCAGAAGACAGAAATTCTTCTTCATATTCCTCTGCTTGTTTGGACACACTCTGTTAAATAAATAAAACTGTAGATAAGGATGAATTGGTGAAGTGTTTTGGGCCACTCGTTTTATTTAACTATGGGGGTTACTTGTTAGTCCAATAGGAACATTATTTCTCCCAGTTACATATAAATAATCAAATAATATCTGCTTTAGATAATTAAGTCAAATAGTACCTGAGTGCTTAGGATCAGAATACTTCTACCACTCTGTTCAACTTTTCTGCTTGTATCATAAAATCTCACTTCTCTAGGAACTGTTGTCAGGACTAAATTTTTTACAAGGTTAGTTCTCTCAGGACCCTTACTTCTCAGGACCACGTACCCACACAAAGGGTATGTGGAGGTCCGGAAGAAGAAGTGATTGTTATAATTCTTCAAAATATAAAATACCTAAAGTGTAAGGGACAGAAAGTCCCCATCTTCTTCTTGCAAACCTTTATATGCAGTGTTCCTAGGTAAAAAGGAGTCTTTAAAAACAAAAATGGATGTAGGTATTCTAAATGCCACAGGCATTTGTTTCTATTAAATTGTATTCTGTATAATGGCATTTTGCAGTCAACAGTCAAGCTCATATTTTTATGAATTCATGCATAAATCACATTATTGATTAGAAAACCATTGCCTTACATATCATACTTTATCCAGTTTTAAATTAAAATCTAAGTACAGAATAAAGAAAGAGGAAAAAAATTAAAGTGACTTTATACTCTGAACCCAATGGAATGAAAGAAAAACTGCTGTTTCTAAGTTAAGAAATATGAAATTTCGTGAAAGTACAAGTCAATCTTACGTATTTGAGGAAGTACAGGTGTGCTGGTTTTGGCTGGGATAGAGTTAATTTTCTTCATAGCAGCTAGTATGGGGCTATGTTTTGGGCTTGTGCTGGAAACAGCATTGATAACACAGGGATGTTTTAGTTGCTGCTGAGCAGTGCTTACACAGAGTCAAGGCCTTTTCTGCTTCTCACCCCACCCCATCACTGAGCAGACTGGGGATGCACAAGAAACTGGGAGGGGACACAGGTGGGACAGCTGATCCCAACTGACCAAAGGGATGTTCCATACCATGTGACCTAGTGCTCAGCATATAAAGCTGGGGAAGAAGAAGGAAGGGGGGGACATTTGGAGTGATGGCATTTGTCTTCCCAAGTAACTGTTACGCGTGATGGAGCCCTGCTTTCCTGGAGATGGCTGAACACCTGCCTGCTGATGGGAAGGAGTGAATGAATTCCTTGCTTTGCTTTGCTTTGCTTGTGTGTGTGGCTTTTGCTTTCCCTATTAAACTGTCTTTATCTCAACCCATGTGTTTTCTCATTTTTACTCTTCTGATTCTGTCCCCCGTCCCATTGTGGGGGGAGTGAGACAGTGGCTGTGTGGTGCTTAGTTGCTGGCTGGGGTTAAACCACGACAACAGGACATTCAAACCAGCCTTTATTTCTGCCTAAAATTAGGACTACGTTACCAATGTTTTATGAAAAGTAACCTATAGTCACCTCTATATTTAACTCCAGCAGTGGAGAATAAGTCTTTGAGAATTTTTGAGAACTTATATAAAAAATATCATAGAACATGATTCTTCAGTAAGTCCTGCCTTGTTTGTCTCTTCTGTCTGAGCACTGAAAGCTGTCTCTCTCCTGTGGAATTGAATCTTGCACTAACTGTCATTGATACAACTATTCATTTTAAAATTGATAAATATTATACATATTTACCAACATAGTGCATCCGTATAGGGATATGGATAGATATAGATATATCTTGATATTGATATATCTTTTCACTTTAGGCCAAGGAGCATACAGAATTATTAAGTGACTATTAGAAAACCATTAGTTTGAATTTGCATGTCATATTATCACCTAAGAATGAGTGTCCTAATTATGATATTTAAGGGAAATAAATTCAACTGAACACATAAAACCTGATGACTGCATCAGCTCCAAGCCATCATCTCAGTGCTTGCCTTCCTGCTAACTCTGAGATTTGCTGTAAACCCAAATAATCACTGCATAGGTGTTAATCTAATTCCATCACAAATAGCTAATTAAAGTGTAATGAAACACAGCTCAGCCCTATGTTCACAATGCAATATTCACAATCCTAAAATCAGCCCCCACAGCCAGAATCAAAGGGGCTCAAAGTCTATTCTCCCTGCTTAATCTCTCTTCTGCTTTGTGTCTTCAGTTCTTACTGATATGTTCACAGCAATACTGTTTAACTTGTGTTGTAGCAGCATCCTGAAAGCATCTCTCTTGTTAGAGCTTCTTGGGTAGTTCATGGTAAGTACCTGTGAGGGAAGTTCATTGCACTGAAGAGCTTATAATCTAGGTAACGATAACGTTTAAAATAAGTAGGAGTGTAAAGCCTGGAGTCCGCAGATCAGCTCTTTCTCTTCATTCAGATCCTTATATTTTCAAGGAGGGTTGACAACAGTGGTGGCTACCTTGTATAATTAATAGGGAGTATGTTCTTAAGTATTTTGTTTAAATGGTATTAAAGTCTTAGAATAGGCAGAGTGAGATAGGAAGAAAAGGTTGTTTACAAGCAACTTTATAATTTGCTAATTTAGGAGGTATTCCCTTTTGAGTCTTAATAGTGGTCTCCTAAAGTAGGGGCTTTGAACATACAGCATATGTTGGGGTATTTTTAATTTCTGTTTGAAATGGACATGAAATGAATATGTAGTCTCATTAGAAGAGAAATGGAAAATTAAATTTTACCTGGAATGGAAAACAGCCTTGGAAGTAACTGTATATCTTGATTTGTGATTTCCTTTCTTCATTTTTTTAATTTCAGATTTCTCTGTATTACTGTTATGTTTATTGAGAGCTTTATAATTTTGTTTTTCACTTAGCTGATAAAGGTGTTACATCTCATCCTCTTTTAGTGAGTGTCTTGTTTTCTTTTGGACATGTCATTCTAGTTTCTTTTTTAAATACCTTCCCTCCTTCTTTCATTTGTCGTCTTTCTTACTAACTTCAGTGTTACCTGTCTCTTTAATAATGTTCATGCACTATTTATCTCTGTTTGTTATCCCCCCTTTTTGGTTTCTTGGTGGCTTTGGTTCTTGTTGTCTACTCAAATGCTTTTGATTGCTTTCTTTTTATTATTCCACATCTTCCTGCATCAACAGTGTCTTCCTCCTTGTTCTGAAATCCATGGCTATTCACAATATTGAATAATGACCTATTGCAGTTGTAGGTTCCTTTGAGATGCTAACTTCTTTTCAGGACTCTGGTATTTTCCCAGAATGTATTTTCTGTATTTCTTATAGGCAATGGTTTGGTATTCATGGGGGCCAGATAATTTCTTTTTGCCTGGTATTGATGAATTGAGAATTCAGTGAAAAAATTCCCTTTTGCAATCATCTTACTGTAGTCAATACTGTGCTTTGCTCTTTGATTTTTCTGTAGCCCAAATCTTCAAGGTGTTGAAAATTAGTACAACAGAGGAGATCCATTGTGTCTTGTAGGAATGGAAACACTGCAGTCCTTTAGAGGAAGGTTTGGTTGCTTGTTCATACTTAATTATAGAATGGTGGAAAATTGAACTGTCCCTTTGTCATCGTATGTGTGTTAATGTTATGCATGTGCCATCTTTGTTAGAAAAAATGAGCATAATATTTCCAGCTGAAAGTAATTAGAGTTAATTGTTAATTGCCAATTACTATAGAGTCATATTATTGTCTTTCTTACCCTAGGGCTGATTTTAAAATCTTGATTTTTATATGCAGTGTATATTTCTTCGAGCAGAGAAATCTGTCTTGGTAGTTTAGTGTTTGTCTTATTTATTTTTTTAACACATTGTGTGTAATATACTCACTGAGATGCAGTCTTCCCCAGTGAATTCTTGTAAACTCCTACCTTCACAAATAACAATATTATTTGTCCATTTGCTTATGCCAATAAACCTTATTATATTTTTCATAGAGGGGAAAAATCAGTATCAATTTTCCATATCTCTTCCCTCAGAAACTCTCTTCATGCTGATTAAGTCCTTGAGATTTTAAAATGTGATGTATTTATTTGTAATAAACAGGTGTGTGCTGATCAGCCTCTTTCTTTGCTAGTCCTTATCAGTATCTGTGGGTTGTTCCCATGAGACAGGAAGGATTTAGGCTGATTAAAACACCTGATACTGTAATACTTGCTTAGCAGTTAAAAATAAATAAAGAAAAAATATCAATCACTTCTATGTTGAGTAGATTCTGTACTTATCTCTATTAATATAATTGAAAACAGAAAATGGTAAAGCTACAGGCATTTATTTTTAGGAGAGAAAAAAACTCCTTAAAACTATATTAGCAGCTATGCAAATCTGAAAGTTTCTTCAGAATAGTGAAGTAATGTTCATTTCCAGAAATCACAACAAATGCTGTGGAGATAGGTAATGCATAGATTTTCCTGACTGACCAGAAGTCTGTTTGTTGGTCATCAGACTTCAAAGGAACAGTTGCAAGGTTATCAATTCCTTATCCTTGGCACTATTTTTTCTCACTGTGGGGAGTATCATTATGTCTCCCTCCCATCCCTCTGCTCTACAGTGACCCCATGATGATGATGTTCCAAATTGAGGATAATACTGCGAGGAATTATTAGCCATGGTTCATTCATGTAGCCCTTTGAACATATGGAGGTTTATTTGCATGAAGATAACTCTTCCAGCTGGTCTCAGTCCAGTTCTCAGTGGGCAGGTGTCTGCAGTCTGTAAATAGCAATGACAGTGCTTAATAAGCCATAACAATAGTCTCAGCAAGAAGGCCTTATTTAATAAAGACAGTGAATCCAATCATCAGTTCATAGAAACTCAGATGCATAAGATTGTGCTTGGTTTATGTTTGAACTAGGTTTTTTTTCTATTTTTTGTTTCCATTTGGGTTTTTCCCATGCCACTGCAATAATTTTCAGTTTAATCTTTTAAATGGTAGCTGCTTTGCATTTTCAGAAAGTAAGAATGACAAATTGCATAGTGTATGAAACATTAGGATTCTTGTTTTCATGGCATATGTGAAAGATATCTTTTAAAAGTGTCTTTCCCTGAAATAAAATTGATTATAGATATACTCCTCCCCCCACATACACCAATATTAAAATGCACCATAAACTATTTATATGATCACTTGTTTACTGCATTTAACATATTGATGGAGGAAAAAAGCACAGGTGCAATAATTTATAAAGGTTTTGTGCATATACTTCTTTCCACTTAAATAAGCCTGCATGTAAATGAGCAGTGCATGCTTGAAATTTTTTAGTATGATGGTCTCTTCTACCCCTAGATCATTAAATACCACCCTCTGCCATCACAGGCAACTGATATCTAGTCCACTCGGCTCCAGAGAACAGCAGTACATAGAGCAGCTACAGTAAGAGACCAAATGTGGAGATAGAGGGAAAAGTGAAGAATATAGCTAGGCAGAATAAGGAAGGTCTAGGATATTTTCAGTGCCCTGGCACCATTAATTAGGTGTTTGGCTTGAACTACACCAGCTTCATCTGAAAATGTGGCTGTAGGTTTGTATGTTCTGATGTTTATTTTGGCCTAAAATAATGTGATTCAGTACAGTGTTCACAAATAGTTGCTGCATGTGTACACTGCTTTGTGCATCATTTTATTTTGCATCTGTGTGTTCAGAAGTACATCTCAGTATTAGTTTGTGACAGATGTTCTTTACAAGCAAAAAGAGTGTGCTGTTTTTAAAGACCATCTCAAATTTGCCTGTGAAATATTTTTGATTATTACTATTATTGTCTAGCAATCTGGATTTAATTGCTCTTTGGTTTTCCTGCTTCGGAGACTGAACTGATGCATACCTTTACTTAAATGTTTTTATTAAAATCAGTGAGGCTTGTAACATGAGTAAAACATAGGTATACAATTAAATGTTTAGAAGGTAGGTGAAATATTTTAATGAAAAAAATACCTCTGAGCTTGTTTTGGAAGGCCTGAAATTAAGAGTTTTCCAAATAAGAGGCCTAATTCTAAAATCCTTTATTTCTTCCCTAAAAGTGGAATTCTTCCCTAAAAGTATTGGCTAGATTCATGTAGAGTCTTTAGTTTTGGTGTTAGGTATTTGCTTTTTAAGCAGTGCTTTGAAAGTTTGTCCCCTTAGAGTGAAATTGGAAAAAACCAGACTTTGTACTGGTCAGAAAACCACTGAGAAAGAGTACATTTCAGTCTTTGGAATTTTGTATTTTTATTCTAAGTCATGCCCCAGCAGGATGGCATCTGTTTCCAGCCAAATTTTCAGAGTCTTGAACTGTCTCCTGAAGTAGACACCTAAAAGCAAGTTTGTTCTTTGAAGGGACTGTAGAAAAGTTAATCTTTTAAGCAGTATGTTTGGAACTTCTCTATGAAGTATGAGAGATCAATTGAACTGCAGTTCTTCTCTTTTGTAGCTGTACACCTTTGAAGAGGAAAAAGAAAAAAAAAGATTCCTTGAGATGGAGAGAAAGGAAATCTACAATCACATATTTAAATTTAGAGCCTAATGTTTAAAACCATCCCCTGAGAGGGAAGTTGCAGACTCTGTCCCTAACCCACCTTATTGTGTGTTTTATTTAGTGATTGTTTAATGTAAAATAAATTTTAAAAATTACTAGCAGAGGAACTAAACCACAATGTCCTCATTCACAGATGAGTGCTCAACCTACTAATGCAAAAGAATCATAAATGTTCCTACTTGCCTACTGGCACTCCTACTATTGAATCTTCTTAAGAAAGATGGAGAGTGTCACTTTTGCAGAATAGCCTAAAGAGTTCATTATACTCTCTAGTCTTCCCCTTAGAGATCTGTGTTTTTCTATGCTTGGACGTATGCATGAATTAAACAAAGGTACTCTGAGTATTACTTATTTTATAGAACAGATGGAACAACTTTTACCTGTTCTTCTTACCTTTCCTCCCCATCCCCACACCATGTATTTCTGAGAAAAATTTGAGCAATTTAACCAATTTTTTGAGCAACTAAAGAATTCTAGGGCAATTCAGTGTGACAGGTTGATAGAACCTGACCAATCTTAAGCACTGAGTTATTTGGCCATGTCAAGATTTAAAGGTTGCCAAGAATACCTGGAAGTAGAATTTTAGGTGCTGGAAGATATTTAAGGCACATATCTGAAGTAAGTAATTTAGGTACCTCTAAGGCTTAAGTGGCAGCTTGCAATTTTGGATTTAAGAGTTTAGATTCCTTTTTTAATCCCTTTTTAAGTGCTGAAATCCCATTTTTGCATTTAGCAGCATATCAAGATAAGGGCTTCTATAATGTCTAGTTCTTACATTTATCCATTAACTGTAAAAGCAGTAAAGCAGTAATGACTGCATCCCATTCTACTGTTTGGATGATTTGTCCTTTAACTAGAAACATTTGGTTTCTTGCTTTAGTAGGAAAAATAATTTGCTTCATTTTTATGGTCCTTTGATTTTTTTCACCAAATTGTATTCAATTTGTGGAAGCAGAACTCCTGATAATATAGAAATTTATATTCAGTATGTATATATGATATAAAATCCAGAGAAGGTTCTTTTTATTTTGACTTCTGCTCATTACTTTTGATCTGGTGCAACTCTTAGAAAATACTAAAATTAATCAGGATTACATATTGACAGCATTGAATTTGATAGGATTACACTGGTAATCCTAAAACATAAACTGCCTGTTAAGAGATACTGTATAATGTACAAATTCTCAGCTGAGGTGACTAGATCAGTCTAACCACAGCAGTACAGAGCGTAACAATATAAATTAGCTCATAATGAGTTTCATGTTGCCCTGACCAGTTTATTGTCAGTGCTTGAAGTAAATAATTGAAAATGTGCTTACAATTAAAGCTTCTCTACAGTGTGCTTCAGTCACACTGATAGTATCTAGCATAGACTAACTTGAATTTCTTTAAAAATGCATTTTAAAGTACACTCCCCAAAATACTTTTTTTTTTTTTGGGGGGGGGGTTCAATTCTGTGCCACCTCTGGGGAATTCTCATGCCTCTGTGAGTCTTGTGGCTCAACAGTGACATTTTCATTGGTTACCACATAGCATGGTGGTAACTATGGCTATTGAAATTAGTTGCAGTTAAAATAATCTTTCTTCCTCTTCTGCTTTCTCCACTCTCAAAATGAACTCCTTAAGCCATTATGATTATGAAACATTTCATTTTATTCTTCTTTTTAATATTTGTTGTTTCACTTGATACGTGATACTCTTATGATGGTATTTTTTGAGGGACAAAAAATTACAAAAAACCTCAGTTCTTGAACTGAATTTTTTTACACCATTTTTTCTGTTTCTTTCCCTTTTTTTTTTTTTTTGGCCCCTGGTGGTTCTTCACAGTCTCAGTGACACATACAATTACTGCAACTGACAAAACAAATGCTGCCTTGATAGCAAGGAGAAAGCATGTTTGCTGTTGCCACCACTGAAAAGTAATTACATAGCTAAATCAGTGGAAGTGAAAACTACAATGCAAAGAATTCTGAAAAATAAGTAGGACATTAACTGCAGTTCTATTTGGAACAGTAATTACGTGGAAATGCCAGCTTTTGACTCGAAAAAGTACTCCCAGACTGTGATTGCAGTTTGATTTATAGCAGTGTAAATCAGGAGTAACTGTGATGTTGGAGTCAGTGGCATTACAGGAGTGTAAAACAAATGTAGCTTGCATACACGCTTTGGATTATTCCCCGTTTTACCATTAGTCAAACAAGAGTGTGAGTCGCACCAATAAAACCAGGATTCTTCTCTGCAGCTGAGTCTTATCATGTTGTAATCAGCAGTACTGACTGTTGACTGCCACGGCTGCAGTTTCTACAAATGCGTCACAATGCTGAAGGTGAGAATTAAAGTGCTTCCAAATTTTAGCTGTTAACAAGGTATGACCAGAAAAATAAATATGTAAAATCGAAGATACCAGAAAAGTATAATTTTGAAAGAAAACAACATTAGATGTGAAGGAATAAATATTAAAGTGTTAAAGTATCTGTTTGAAATGGCAGCTGTTTGGGGCTTATGGGCTTTTAAGCTTTAAGGGCTTACAATGAGGGTCAAGCACAGGAAATTGTAAGGGGACAGTGATTTAAATATTATCCACATGAGTGCTTATACCAGGCTTAGTGACATCACCTACATGGGAAGAATAAAGGATAAAAGTAACAAATGCATACACATAGCTGTTACATGGAAAAAAATAATTATCCAAAACTTACAAGAATTTTCCTTTTTTTTTCTTTTTTTATAATTACTGGTTTTTAGTCTGTAGCTCCTGCAGCTAAAACCACCCGAAACAGTGTTTTTTCTCACCTTTCTCACCCTGGTCATTGTCAATATTTCTCATCTTGACAGATATTTCTGACTTGTGCTGGTTATTGTGTATACCATGACTCTGTGGAAACATACAAGAAATCCCAACTTGAATTATGCAAAGTGAATTTGGGCTCTCACTGAATTTAGACATCTACACCGCTTTTCAAGTCTTGGAACTAAAAATATTTTCTTTATGGCAGTGATGGGCATTTGAGGCTTCTGCTCAGTTAATTATTTTTTTCCATTGGAGAAGCTTCTGTTGGTTCATCTGTGTGGATTGACTGGGTACATAAAGTTGTACATTTTAGAAAGTACCACCACCACCAAAATAAAAGAAGATGTGGGGAATAAAATACTAAGAAACTGCGATATGGATTTCTTTGAAAGTACATGCAACTGGATTTTTGTGCTTAAGTGCAACTTCGTTCTCATTGAAATCAGTAGCAATGTTGAACTAATCATTAGCTTTTAGGGCATGCCATATGTGCTATTGAATGCTCTGTGATAAAGGCTGTAGGCCTCACTAGTTGTTTTTACTATAACTTATGACCTGAAGCATTTACATCAATTGACTGTTGAGGGCTCTGTTGGATAACATTCATTGTCCCAGCCTAGTTGAAGCAAGTATAATGATTTACTGGAGCAAATACAACAAGAGTAGTTTCATCATCTGTGTAAAGCAGCTAAATAGTTTCTGTTCTAGATATTGGCAGACCTGTATTTTTTTCTAAGTTTATATTCTCAGTGTCATTTCAGATAAACAACTTATGGTCTTGACCTTTCATACTTTCTGTTTGCATTTGTTGAAGAGGTGGAAATGATAGTGCAAACTTCAGGATTGGAATTCAGTTTTAGAAGTTGTTAAACACATTACACTACAACTACAATTAAAGTTATAACCTGGGATTCCATAAAATGCAGCAAAAGCCATTCCTTTAACCTCAGCCTACCAGCAAAATTTCTCTTTAGGCTGAACTAATTCCCAGAAGGGCTTATTCTGCCAGTTTATGAGGAGTGGCTTTTTGAATCTGGAGTAAAACTTTTGTGCTCATTCAGTCATGTCCAATACTGCCAGCTAGTGGTCATGACTTCAAAAGCTTAACCTAATGGAATTTACGTTAGCAATTTAAAAACAGAAAAATAGAATAAAAATAGAAAAATTGAATAATCTGCGGGGATAGCTGGCTCTCCTAGTATTTGTCTTGAGCAATATGAACAGGGAAAAAGAACCCACCTGTATTAAGATTTCCTTCAACATTTTATCCTCCTGTATCTATCAGACTAATTTCAGAAAGATAAATTAACTAATTCATGTCACAAATTGCCATAAAGGCATGAATAGTCACAGGACTTGTCCACAGAAATCACAGAGGATTTTCCAAATCATTATTTCCATAAACAATATTGTATGAAATATGCAATATTTGGGACACAGTGAAAGTATATCTAATATGCCTGTTCAATGCAGGAAAGCTTTGCCTAGAATTTTTCTCTTTAAATACACTCAATTTATCGCAGGTTTCAAAAAGTTGGAACAATATGAGTTTCATCTAAAGCTAGTATTATAATCTAAGAGCTAGTATTAAAGTTCTTATTAATCTATCATAGAGAGGAAGGAGGCAGAAAAAAGGTTCTACAAAAGTACTGGACTTCTGAAGTTGCTTGGGCTTCTAAGGTCACTTTTATAAGATGTAATCATTCCCTTATACATCCTCTGTTTCACACATGCGAAATAATTTTTAGGTAATTTTTCCTTCTCCTTTTCATATAACTGATCTCTATGAATGTTTTTTACATCTTCTGAATGGTGAGAATTGCCGATAATTTTAGATGCTACCATTTATTTCAAAATAGTATCATGCTCTATTTCATTTGGCATGGGGCTTTTACAATATTTTTATACTTTAAATAATAGCCTAGAATATTTGATTTTTAAATTATACGTTACCTTGGAAGTTTACAGTATTTTATGGCTTTTTTAATGGAGGCTTTGAAAGTTGTCTTTAACATGCTTGTGAATTTACCTGGTAAGTGACTTGAAAACAGTTAGGATTTTCTTTTTGATATTTCTCCTGGTTCCAAAACAAGTGGACACAATTTATGAGTTAGAAATTTATTTGAACTGCATATCCTGTAAACTCTTCTTGTATATGAAAATGAAGCCCAATTGTCCACTTGCTATAGCTTTATCAGGAATTTAGAAAAATCCTGCACTTCTAGTTTAAAATCCTCACCACCTAAAATCACTGAGAATTTGTCCTAAATATCTGCAGGAGCACCTCATCTCTCTGGTAGAAAGTAACCATTTTTGCACAATCCTCAAGATAGACCTTTCCTTGACAGGCCTTGTTGTGAATGCAATAAAGAAAGAAGCATCCATAAAAAGAAAATTCTGTTCAACATGCTGCTTAAACAAGAAAGCTTTAAGGTGGAAATCATAGCTGCAAATCCTAGTTGTCTGCTAGGATGGTTCTGATTTGCTGAACCTATAAATTCTTAATCTGTTACAATATCAGATTGCCAAACAAACTTTCTTCTTGCCTTTCCTTCTGTCGTGGTTTAGCCCCAGCTGGCAACTAAGCACCACGCAGCTGCTCACTCACTCCCCCCTGGTGGGATGGGGGAGAGAATCGGAAGAGCAAAAGTAAGAAAACTCGAGGGTTGAGATAAAGACAGTTTAATAGGTAAAGCAAAAGCCGCGCATGCAAGCAAAGCAAAGCAAGCAATTCCTTCACTACTTCCCATGGGCAGGCAGGTGTTCAGCCATCTCCAGGAAAGCAGGGCTCCATCAGGCATAACAGTTACTTGGGAAAACAAACGCCATCACTCCTAATGTCCCCCCTTCCTTCTTCTTCCCCAGCTTTATATACCGAGCATGACGTCATGTGGTATGGAATAGCCCTTTGGTCAGTTTGGATCAACCATCCTGGCTGTGTCCCCTCCCAGCTTCTTCTGCGCCTGGCAGAGCATGGGAAGCTGAAAAGTCCTTGAGTAGTGCAGCAACAACTCAAACATCTCTGTATTATCAACACTGTTTCCAGCACAAATCCAAAACATAGCCCCACACCAGCCACTATAAAGAAAATTAACTCTATCTCAGCTGAAACAGGGACACCTTCTTTTGATATCTCTGAGAATGTGAAGATTGTGAAATTTTGGGGGGAATTCACCCAGTTTAAAAACTTGCTCATTTTGAGAACACTTCTGCAAACTTCCTCTTCGTGTCCTTTAATTTTGTAGAATGGAATCTGTTTCTTTCTAATGTGCTATAATGCTTCCTACTGTTCCAAATGATACATTAAGGTTTTTCTTTTGCTTTATATTTTGATCTTTGCCAAAGAACTAAGTGTTTAGTCTCAGTAAGAAGTAAGTGGGATTTTGGCCAATTTACAAGAATGCAATGAAGAATGTCTTTGACATTCCACTTTTCCAAAAAGATGCATTTTCCACTTTTCCATCTTTGCAAGTGGATTGAGAGAAATTTATACTGCAATGAGAAAAAATGCCTGGAGCTTTCCACATCACCTGCACAAGAGTCAAATGGATTTCAGGTTTATAAAAGAGGATGGGAGACCAGAAACTGAACTGTAAACATTAGGCATCATTAGCAACTACCTTCTTTATATGCAAACACATAACTAAATTCTTTATTGCAGCAGCAGTGTTGGTTGAGTTCTTCACCTGACACTTTGATTGGGGGTTAATGCAAGCTGGTATGTGAAAGGTAGAAATACTGTAATAAGCCATTTATCCAGAGATACACCTCACAGCTGTCATTTTTTGAGCAAGTCCAACTGAAGCAGTTTTTCACAGTGTTTAGGTTTCTGGTCTGTACCAGCTCTCTCTGTTTAGTAGACAGGTGGCTAGTTAACCAGATTCTGATGTGTCTGGTCAGGAAACTTGCATCTGTATCAGTGAATCCACCCGCACCATCCATCAGTGCATCCACCTGCACAAGTGGAGGAAGCGGGACCACTGGGCAGCCATTCAGTCTCTCTGTACTTTACACAAATAACTTTTGTTGGAGAGTCTCCCTGAAGCTCTGCTCTTTTATTGTAGGTGGTGGTGTTGTTTTTCATACAGTAACATAGGCTTTCTTAGAGTGTGTGTTGACTGGCTAGAGGATTTCTATTAGGATGCAGATGCTTGTGATTTAATACAAAAAATGTAATTATGCTAGTTGCAATTGGGAAGATAATTTTGGAATAAGAATGTGATTTTGATGTGAGTTCTATGTCTGCAGGGTATTAAACAGAAAATCAAATAACATCGTACGTTATTTTTAATGATTTTGGCAAAGTTGACAAGAGGAGGTAGAAGTGAGCAATGCTCCCCTTGTGTACAGATGTTGAGTCTTTGATGAGGTACAGTATTATAGAAAACAGCACTGCATTTTGATATGGCTTAGCCTGTTCTGTTGAGAAATAGATCCGTGTACTTACCTAATTTTTGAAGTATATTTTAAATGGGAGTTACTTTTCACTTGTTGATGCTTTTCAGTTTTTCACTTTCTCCTTCTGAATTCCCCCTCACATTGTGTTTACATGAGAGAGCATTTTCAAGCAGCAATGTTTTTAAATCCTTTCATTTCCTACTGTGTGGGATGCTGTTGCCTATACTGTTCAGGTACTTTCAAGTATGGAAACAAAGACAAAAATCCTCCATGCTTCCCTGCAGGAACATCTGAAATGTCTGTCAAACTCTTTACTGACAAGGTAAGAAAGCACTAGGCTCCGCAGACTCTTCACACAGTCTTGTGTTTGTTTTTTACATTTACTAAATGTTTAATTTCATTTTTAAAAATCATTTGAAGAGGGTGGGATGATAAACAGTCATCATAGTAACAAGTGCTCTTTGGAAAGAGGGCAGCTAAGATCTCAATTTTTCCTTCTTTTAAGACAACAGCTGGCTGAGTTTCTAGGAAGATGAGATCTGATCTCAGAGCAGCCAGTTTTATCATTGTTAGAATGGCAGATATGCCAGAGAATATAGTCTAGTAGATTTGAGATTTTGAAGCTAAATTTTTTTTCTTCGATATTTTTAAAGGTAGACTCAATGTGTGCAATTCTTAGAGCCTAAGGAAGGTAGATGTCTGGATCACACTGAAGCCAAAATGTTACTGTCTTTAGACTTAAGAAAAACCTGAAGTTCACCCTAAATTTATTTTTAGTTGAGTGACGACTACTTCCACATTGCTTATCTGCTAGAATATCAGTATTGGTTTTGTCAGTGATGGTGAGATATTGATAATGATGGTGAGATACTGATTTTGTGTATTATTCAGCCAGCTCTACCAGCCTTCCTGAATGCACATGCTAGGGGGGCAAAAAAAAAAAAGAAAGAAGGTTTTTCAGTGTTTTAATACCTTTGGAAAATGATGTCCTACTCCCATCTTGGTGTCTGATGTCAGGAAACTTGAAAATAATTTGAAGTATTGAAATTTATGAAAAATATATACATTCAAACTAACTAACTAGAAAAATCTGCCATTTAATCAAGCAACAATACCTATACATTGCTTTTTAGGACTTGTACCATAATGCCATTATAATGATAATCATAAAGTAATGAAAATAATTTTGCTGATTTTTTTGTAATACTAAATTACTATTTGTGGTTAGTTCATTATTTAATATCTGTGGTATCACAATGTGTTTGTTTATATACCTTCAGAAAAAACCTGCAGAGGACAATATGAATGAAAAAGCTGATTATGCTGCCTAGTTTTAAGTGCCCTCAACAACTGTACATTCTGTGATGCAATAATATTCCATTTTATGCAAAGGTTGCATGTTAGAAGCAATTCCAGGCTGTTCTAGTCTAATAGTTCTCTGGTAAGTGCATTGCTATCCAGTACTGTAACATGTAGATTTTTTTTCTTCTAGAAATTAATTTTTAACTAAACAACATTCAACATAAGAACACGGATATTGATCAGTCTTCAGTAGCAAATACTGATATGTATGAAAAGCATTCTCTGCATCAATACTGGATAGACAAAGTTTGGTTGTCTTCACTTTTTTTCTGATAAGTACCTTGAAGGCAGATGGACTCTACTAGGGGTAGTCATGGTGATTAGGCTAATATAACGGCAAATAATTTTTTGCTAGTTGAAGTCTGGCAAACTTATGTTGTGATCTCTGAAAGCAGTACAGGCCTGGTGAAACAGTGGGAAATTTACTTGTGAATGAACTGATACTAAACTTGTCCTGATCTGAAGGTCTGGCTTTTCATGCACCTTCAGCTTGCTCCTCTTGCCTGCTGCTAATTTGCATGCACTTTTCAAGGTTTGCTTTGCTCCAGGTTAGTGCCTCAAGCAGCTCCCTGGAGTAGAGTATTTTCTCTGGGAGTTCTAGAGGCAGAATTATATCCTGGTTTTTATCTGTCCTTTCAAATATGTACTCTTTTACTTTGTCTGTAAAATATTTCAAAATACATGTGCTGCTACTTGAAATATTTCTCCACATCTTCATCTTTCACTGAGTGAAATTGTTGGTATTAAAAAAGTGGATGGAGGAGGCTGAGTGAAAAATGTTACCTTGAAATCTCACACTTACAAAACTGAAGACATCATAACAAAACACCACTCCTCTGGAAAACTTAACTTCTGTCTCTTCCATATGTATAATATCCCTGATTTTTGTCATTCTTCTCTGCAAGTGTACTATCAAACTATGTGACCATATAATGGGTAATCTATTGATAGTCTATTTGATTTGTTGTCAAATTATTTCTGTCATACCTCTGCAACACCATTTACTCATGATCTTATGTGTGTTAAATTTATCATAGTTAATAATATCATTGTTGCTCCTGCCACTTTGGAGTGGGTCTGCATTGAAAATAAGAATGAAACTCCTTTAAAACTCTTTAATGCTAAACCTGGAACATCTTTTATACTCCTCTGGGCATGGTGCAGTTGCCTGAACAAAAGCATCTAGTGCCATTTTAGAAGTACTAGGCTGTATTACCTGTCTTGCAGCTACTACTGGAAAAGGGCATGGTCTTCTACAGGTCACGTCATGCCCATCAGCTGTGTGCAGACGTCTTTGATACCCTAAGGCAACACTCAGTGCCTGTATTTGGGCAGCTGAATTGACCCCTTCAGTATCAGATTTTATCTGACCAAAACAGTGTGCCTGTTTACGATCCCTTCCAACTCATGCCCAAGTGACTGAAAACATTTCTGTGTTGCCCAGTTGAGTATGTGTGTAGCCCAGAAACTTCATGACAGAGCAGAATGCATTGGGATGACACTAGCTTCGGCATGAAATGACTATATATACAACTATATATACACTATATACATACTGTATCCAAGCCAATAACCAGTTACTCTCACCCATGCAATATAGTTTTAATTTCTTTGGGCTCTTTTACTTGATTACTTGATAGTATGGAAACCTACTTTCAGAATTGATCCATGAATTAACAGAATTGACCGTGCGCTGTTTTAAGTTAGAGGGACTTTGGGCCCTACACCCCTGCTGATATTTCAGATTTTCATCCCTTGAACTAAGTTTATATTAGGGAGTCTTAAAATCTCAGTGTGCTTGGTTTTGCTCTGATACTATCTGGCAACAACTAGGTGCATACATGTCAGCTTCAGAGGAGGTTTCTTGGATTCATTAATGCCTTGTTTTCTGCAAGATAAGAGCAAAACTGTTGATGGTTTTCCATTACTGTTTTTCGAGGGGGGAGCTTCTTTTTGAGATTAAAGTACTTTCTCATTTGATTCAGTTGCTTTTTTGTTTTTTCTTTTTTACATTAGTGTGATAGCATTATTTTAAAAATATTTTAAGAATGCTATGTCAAGTTTATGTTCATTAATTTCAATGTTTAAGAGATGGGTTTTGGTAGAGCAAAGTCATATTTTACTGTCTCTTTTGTGATAGGTTTCTGTTCATTTAGCCTAAATACATTTTCTTTAAACAGAGACAATCAATTTTGTATACTACATCTAATGCCCAATCTAAGGTTATCTTGTCCTTGGTAAAGATAGTATAGATCTTAGAGTGGCTTATTTCTGTAGGGCATTCCAATGTCATGTAATTTAAGATTCTTTTGATTAACCTATTGATTTGGGAGGATAAAGGGTAAACTATTTTTCTTTTTATTGTCTTTTTCCATGAGCTTGCTTTCTCTTCATGAGTAAAAGAAGAAATAGAATTTTCCAGTGTAATTTTTTCACTACCTATTAACAGTTGAATGTTTTTTTGCTCATTAGCAACTGTAGTTCATTCAAAAAAATCTTTAGGTAATAATGAGTTAGTGAATCCTTAAAAAAAACAGCTAATGAATTAACTAGAAATGTTTTTCATAAATACTGAGAATATAGAAGTATTATGCTATATCATATATATTTAATGATCTGTTGCCAAAAAATACAGATTTTCCCTCCTCAGAAAGATCAAAGTGTCATAAGCTTAGGGGTTTTTTAACATTATAATGGAAAGCCTCTGATGAAAAGAACCGTTGTCCGATTTTTATTTAAAGATATATATATATTATTATTTTTAGATTTTAGAAACAGAAATTTTTATTAGACCATTTCAATATCCAAAATGGAAATGCCAACACTTTTCATTTTAATTTCTTACAAGTAAAAAGTTCATTTTTGAGAATGGAAATTTAAAAATGCTGTCTAAAACATTTTTCATTCCTTAATTTAAAATCTCTAGTCTAGTCCATTGTCTGTGTCATGCTCTCATTAAAAAAATGCTTTATTTTTAATCAGGAATATTTTCATGTGAAATATTGTGGTCAGCACTGTGCCACACTTCTTTCTCTAAAAATTTCTGTGGAAAATATGTTGTGATGAGTCATGTTCTGCAATTGTGCAAGGTGGGGATTTAGCTGGTTTGCAATTTTCCATAAGTGGAGTTGCCCTATTTTGAAAAATGAGTTTACCAGCTGTTCTTAGCATCTGCAGTACTTCTAGGTCAGGAAGTAGTTTGCTTGTAAAGTAAAGAAGCTCCTAAATTCCTTTGCTTAAAGAATCATAAAAGGGTATATGTGTTGGTGGGTTTTCATCTTGGTTTATTGTATGGCTGTGTTGACTAGGAATGGACTAGTAAATAAATTCATGTTTAGAAGCAAGGAGGGACAGACTGCCATGGTAGCAGTTGGAATGCCTGGACAGGAACTTTATTTAACTAAAATACAAGATTGTCACAGAAGTAGTTGGAGTCACGGTATGTTTGTTCATGGTCAACCAGCTGGAAGGCAACTACAGTTAAAATGGCTTTTTTTCACTTTGGATGCTTGTTATAGCCGATGCCTCACTGAAGATCCTTGGATCTGCTGAAGCAGAAGGCAAGGAGGCTTACACAGATACACTTGACAGGCGATCTGGCTCCAAGCCTCCAGGATTTCCATGGGAGATACCTGACTAGGTAGCGTTACTGAAAACCAAGGAAGTACTTCAAAGTTTGGAGGAAACTTTTCAAAATCTTGGCTCAGATTGCTACAGGGTCTGCTGTATTAAAATTCACTTTGTAGGATCCAGACTCAATCTGTGTAGAGCTATGATGATAGCTCTATGTTTTAAACACCATCTTCACAGTCTCTGGAAATTGTAACTCTGCTGTAGAGCAGATAAATTGCATTAATTTAACAATTATATGAATCTTTGAGCTAGGCAACATTTTATTGTTAATTGCTTGATCTGAAAATTGTTTCCAGGTTATTTTCCCTATACAGAAATTATAATTCAGAATACATCCAGAATACAATTATAGTAGAGTATAATCCAGAATGATTACAAAAAAGCAGAATTAATATTTCTCAAAGTTTACATTTATACAATTTTGCCTGATGATCAACATATAACAGAGTAATTCAACTATCTGTAATCACTTATAACCATGGCATAAATGAATACAGAAAACAAAGTAATTAAATAGAAATAAAATGAAAAGTGTTGGGGTTTGGGGGTTTTTTGGTTTTGTTTTGTTTTTTAAATTAGAACAAAAGCATAAAATAGTTTGTCTAAGGGAGAGGGTAGCAGGTGTAGGAATGGGCAGCAGTAATTTGTCAACATAAGAAAACCATAATGGTAGCATCAAGAAGAAAATTATGCTAATAATAAAGTCATGCCTCATGGTACCATTATTACTTGCCTGTGTTACATGAATGATAATGAGAATTACATCACTTCTTGAATTTTTAAATTGCTTTACAACCTGATTGTTTATACATTACATTCTGCTTCACAGTTGGCAGATTTTCAGCACTTTCCAAAGAGTTTAGATTGTAACATTGTACATTCTTTGCCTTAATTATACATGCAGATGTTGTTTCACGTTTCCATAAAACTCATGAACCTTTTCCCTGAGGCTTGTTCCCATTTGTTCAGCTACAGAGGCTAGGAATTTCTGGTACAGAAAGGCCAGACCACCCTTCTACTTACATGGAAAACTGCCTTTCCCAATTATACTGTTTCTGTGCTTTGGTTTTCATCATATGTCAGCCCCGGACTGGACCTAGGCTCCACCTTCGAAACTCCCCCCTGCCCATCTAACACTACTTTAATTTCCTCTACCAAATGTCCATTTTCTTTTATTTGTACCACAGCAGAGTAGTGATAAGTTATATGTTTCAGAAACATCAATTTCACAGCCTTGTAATTCCAAGGAAGCACACAAATGATTTTATTTAATCTAGACCCTAATAGGTAAATCCCACACAGCAATTTCTCTGAATTGTATCACACAAGATCCAAAATGCTTTTGAAGATGAGTTAATAACATTTTGAAAACTGACAAATCCTGAAGTGATAATCGGTTTACTTTAATATTGGTAGTCATAAACCCTCAAATTTGTTCTATGACCAAATAATTCCAATTAGTCTATTTTACTAAAATTCTGTTAAATTTTCTTTAAAAATCTTTTTCTCATTTTAATTAATCCCTTTCTTAACACTTACAATATATACATAACTGCCATAATTTCAGTGAGGCAATTCTAATGATTCACTGTAAACTTATAGTAGCTGGTGTTCATTTCTATCCTATCATATGGCATTCTTGATAATTACAGAATGAGAGTTTTGAGGAGATTTGCTTTTTCTCCTCAGAAACTGACATTAGTAATTTATTTTTTTTCCCTCCAAGCTCTTCTTCTGACATGGGAAGTGTAGTGCTCGTTGTTCTTCTCTCAAGCTGATTCTGGGATGGTAACTATCACTTTGAGTTCTATTTTCATAGTTCCACATGACTATGAAATACTGTTTTTCTTTGTTTGTACTGACTCTGAAAAATAACATAATTTCTAATTGAATCAATGTCAGTTTTCTGGATTGCTGGGGCTGTGTCTTGGAGATCCTTGATTTTCCTCTTCCGTTGCTTCAGAATTTGGCCACCTGTCCCTTTCCTCTTTGATCTTCTGGAATTATCTATCTGACAGTCTTTCCTCATCCATCAACCTGATGACATTGCGAAAAAAAAGCCTAATCTCCTAATGAAAGTGGACATCAACTCAGGCGTAGCTACTGTACAGCTGGAATGAGAAGTCTTGGATTCTTCAAATCTACACAGCTAAAACAGCATTTTATATGACAAATATATTTAGTCCAGTTTACTGAGTTTCAAGTTCAATATGTGCTAGTGAAGCAAAACCACTTCAGCTACTAAAAATTATAAATTATGATGGAGGACCTGCCAAGAACATGTACTGGTTTTGCTCAGCTTCTGGAGAAGCTCACAATGGAAAGTGCAGAAGGCCCAGACTATTTGCCAAGAAAGGAGAGGATGCTGTAAAGAAAAGTCTTCCAGTCTGCTGGGAAATGAAGCTACTTGGATAAGTTATATTTACCTTTCTAAAATTTATAAGATAAAAATAGCAAAAAATTATTAATGACCTATCATCTCTTAGTAATTTTTTGCACCATACAAGGAAGATTAAAGTTAGGTTCTAGCACTTCCTTTCCCTTTGTGTCGTTTACAAATTAAATGATCTGTAATTTAAGAGGCATGGAAAACTCTCTGTTGGTGAGCGCAATCTGTTCTTCTCAGATCCTGACAAAACATATATTTTAATTAAAAATCCTTCACACCACATCTAATCAATTGGGTAGTTCCAACTGAATAGTTCATCCTAAACGTGTTTAGCGTACGCAAAACTCATCTCAAAATACATAAAGTATTTACTAAACCAAAAGCAATGGAAAGGTTTTGATATAGCTGAGAAAATGATACAAAAGAATAGAGGTGACAAGATAGATTCTTTCCCCATGTGAATTGACACAGGTCCGTTTATAGTCAAACAGTTAGATTGTAGGTGTCTCATTATCTGAGCTTGTGGAAAGACATGAATTTGAAACACAGTGATTTGGTGATATATGTGAGAAAATACCTACCTACAATGGATGGATATACTCAGTTGCAATGAAAAAAAAAATCTTAATTTTGAATCTACTTTTGCTTATGCTTTTCAAAGCATAACATATTCTTGCTAGAACATGCTGCAGATTGTGTGGTAACATCTTTGTAAGGTTTCTGTCCTGATGCACAAATTCAGAGAGAGAGATTTTTAGTAATTAGAGTAACTTTGGAACTTTTGATAAAGTGAAGGCTTGTCTGTGCAGGAACTGTACAGAGCCAACTGTGAATTTAGTATTCACTGCATGCTCCACACTACTCCCTAGCAAATATTTTTAGTTTTTACCAGGAGTGCATTCTTGTGCTGCAGCTGTCTGTTGTGGATGGAGTGAGAGTGCACTTCACTAGTAAGAGAGAAGCAAAAATATACTTTATTGATATAGAATAGGGAGTTAACAAAGTTCAATGCAACAGTGATTTAACAAGACTTGATGGCAAGGTACACTTGATTATGAACTCCTTGATTATAAACTCCTTGCTTTCTAAACTCCTTCTCAGAGAGGAGTCTAGGTGTGGCTGGATCCAATCCTAGTCCCAGACTTGGTCAACGGTTTATGTCTGAGGATTATATAGGCACGATCAATCCTTTATATCACTTAGCTAAGATGTCAAGGTTTAGCATGCTATTAGTCACTTACCGTGGATCTGTTGTGGCAAGGAATCTCTCAGCCTTGAGGAGTAACCTTGAGAGGTGTCCCTGCTCAAGGGGAGATCCTGGCGTGCAGCCTGCTGCCATGCAGGAGGGCTCAAAGGGTTCTTGGGCTGCTCATTATTTATGGGGGTAAGATGATTGACTCATAGTCGTATTTACATACTGGCTGCAGATGTAGTTTCTTCCAAACTTGACTTCAGTTGGACATTGACCAGCACTGTGGTTAGGTGGATGCATTGCCATAAATTAGCCCTTGGCTATTGTGTTGTTATGTTTCCCCCAAATCCACTTTGAGGTGGATGCATCCATCAGACGCATCCATCATGACTGCCACTGGTGGTTATTGCTTGAGCAGGGTTATGAGACAAGGTCAGGTTGGGGCAGGGGGGGAGCACCCTGTCACACTGTCTACATGAGTGAAATTAGTCAGTGTATTACTAATTCATAGCCTGGCTTGTCATGTGCTATCTTGCTATGGACAAGTCCTGACTTTTTTTTTCTTTTTTTTTTTAAACTCTCTTCAGTTTCTGGAGTTTAAGAAGAGAAGTCAAACTGCTGAACTTTATTGCTAAATATTTTCCAATAAACAGTATTCTTTGCCAACCTGTTTTATTAATTTTTATTGTTCACCTATGTACAGTTAAGCTGCTTCGATAAAACACAAACATAAATGATTTCTTCTGAGTCACCTTCATGTTAACTGTAGCTCAAAACTGCATTCAGAAAAAGTTCCAAGTTTCACCATAGTATTGAAACAGCTCGCCTGTCATTACAGTGCATGTGAAGAAGAGTTTTGGAAAAATACAACTGTTCAGTCTCATTTAAATTATGAATAGCAAATTTATGTCATTACAGCTTTATAAATCCACAATATCCTGTTAATTATGCTCTATGGGTCTCTTAGGTATTTCATAATCCTTGCTGTAGCGCAATATATTTTTCTTTATTACAATATGTTACTTAGTAATGCACAAATCTCACTTAAAGTGCAGCTGCTTGGGTTTTTTTAACAGTTGTCTGTCTTTACTTAAAGATGGCATCAGTAATATGCCTCTCTCTGTGCTGGGAATGAGGATGAAGGTTTCATATCATGCTTGTCAAAGTTGCCATCATTAAAAGGGTGATAGCTTTCTTATATGTATTTTCAGACACTGCAATTCATGAATGAAAAAAGCCCATATATGTGAGGGGGAAGGGAAGAAGTTTGCATAATCTAGGAAGCTACCAAAAACCAAACCAAAAAAAAAAAAAAAAAGGAGGGAAGAGGCAGAAGCAGAGAGCAATATACATTAGTCTTTAATGGTCTGCACCTGGATTCCATCACCCTTTCTGGCCAAGTGCTGAGCATTCTAGAATGCAGTTTCACAGCTGGAACAAAATGCTGTGTCTCAGCAAGCCAAAACCACTAGGGGTGTGAGAAAGGACTGTTTTGGTTTTAGGGTTGAAATGCTCAGTTCATAGTAAGATTTCTGTTCAAAAAAGGCTAATTTAATTAACCAGTTCTATTTAAGAAATATAACTGCAAAAGAAACCATGATGTGATTTTTTTTTTTTTTAATGGACCCCCATGAACAAGTGCAATCACAAGCAGTATCATCCTCATGCAGGCTACTTAGAGGAATGACAGGTGGTTTTGTTTTTCCCATACAAATTAATCCTTTTTCTTCCCCAAGGATCTTTGTGTAGACTGAGCTCTTCTCCTCTGAATGTCCTATCTTATTGTAATCTTGATATCTTGAATTGATATCTTGTAAGAGAAATACAGTGCTGTTTTGAAGCACATTCACAATTTCTCTCCTGCCTTGCTCTCAGAGATGGATAACCAACTGTTACAGGGTGAGTACCAGAAACTCAACTTTTGATGACGGGTTATCAGAATAACTTACATTTTAAGAACAATGTCCCTCTTTGTTTACCTGCTGTTAAATCACATTTGATACCTCAAAAAGAGGTGTTGAAAAATGACTCTGCCCAGATGTTTCTACAAATAATATGTTTAGATTCTGACTGAGATAACTTTATTTTCAGACTGATGCTAGAAATCTGTATGGTAGTTTGTTGTGCAAAATAAAGCCTGATTCTGCTAATAGATTTCTGACACAAGCATGGTTGGCTGGCTGCTGTCACCTGAGCCATGGTTTACTTCACTGGGAAAACTAAATTGCTGCCACTATGGGTGTTTCCCCATTCAGTGGCATTCAGTGTGACACTGGCATAAAGCTCTCAGCTTTTTAAGCAAAGTTTGTAGGAGAAGGGGAATGAGCATAATAAATGATGGCAGGATGTGGGAGGAGGGTTGCTAAGGAACATTTGGGATTAGGTCAGAGAACATAGAAGGAAAGGTCTTTAGCTGCTTTGCTGTTTCCTGGCGTAGGGGTGACAACTTAGCTAGGGAGGTCTGCCATGTTGCTGTAAGGAGGGTCACCATTCCCAATCATCCTGATCTGTTCCTGCATAGTTATAGGTGTACAAACTCTTCAGGTCTGAGTAGTTTATGAGAAAAAACATTTACAAGTTTAGTTGTAGATTGCAAGAGAGTTTGAGAGAGAATAGCTATAGACAATGGCATTAGTGATTAGTAACACAAAATTATAAGTTGTCTGGCTAGTGAGAAGCTGCTTTTGACCTTGACAAAAGAGGAAATGTTTTCTTTGTGTATCTGATTAGCTGGCTCAAGTAATGTAAAGAGGGTCTTTCGGTGCCTCAATCACTAGTGCAGTAAGAGGAGGAACTTAAAAAAATAGGGATCAAATAGTCTGTGCAGAAATACTCATAGTTTGAAAAGAATCTGTAACTGTGATTCTATTCAGACGTTGGGTACGTGATAAGATCCATGAAGATGTGGAGCGTTAGCTTTACATTTGTGTAACACTTTCTTCAGTCACAGGCAGATTTCAGTCACACTTTATTCTGTTTCTCTCTGACCCCAAATTGTTGTGTACAGATTTGTTATTTTTGTCTTGTTACACAAGTACAACCATTTTTTTTTTCCTTTTCTAGTCTGTACTGAGTTTTTTCCTTCCACCTGAAGTTTTTTTCCAGACTGTTTAACAGCACCATTAACAGCCTGAGATCCAAGTTTTCTGGTTCCTGTATAGAGTCATGGAACATCACAATGCTTCATCAGCAAATACCTCTTTGCAATCTGTTTGCAGAAACACTTGTAGAACTCAGGCCCATGCTGCTCAGGGAATGCAGAAAACCTTTTCACAGATGTTTTTTTTCTGCTTTCTACTCTTTGCAAACAGTAAAACCATACCAATTTTCTAGTCATGGATGAGAGAGAAAATTGGTGATAGAGGAAATATTCCATAATAACAAAGACTCTACTTTTGAAATGGCCCCCAAATTAGCAGGAGTGAAGATTTTGTCCTATATATGGTAAACAGTGGGATTAGCATTTAAATATTCCTTGAGTAAAATGATATGAAAAGTCTTTTCCTTCACAATTTTTGTATTCAGTTGGTGAAAATTTAAGTAATTAAATTAAAATAATTAGATTAAAGCTGAGATATTTTTCTCTATTTTGCTTGCAAGATTGAGGGAACTAAGTTTGTTTATCCCAAAGAAGATAATAGCAAGAGGAAATCTTCAAGAGGAATTTCATAGATATTTCTGCAACAGTTATCTGTGTTTGACAGTAATCTGTGCTGTTGTGTTCATGGCAGGTAGGACAAGAAACAATAGACTTAATTGGATAAGGCAAAAAAGATCTAGATTAAAATTGTGAAAAACTTTCTGTTGATAATGATATTGAAACACTGGAATAGCATGGAAGAGTAGCGGAGATTTCATTTCTGCTGCTTTTAAAGACATATCAGATTACTAGTTAGAATGAAATGTCTGAATTGGGTAGGTGGGAAAAATGTTTCCCCTACGATTCTCTGCATGTGAGTATTTTCTGAAAGTGCAGCCATTTAAAAATAAATTAAAATGACAAAATGTGATCTATTTAAGCCTTTTGGACATGTAACAGCATATCTTAAACAAAAAATAATTTTAAAATTACCTTCCTGATAAAATAGTATTGAGGCAGCCTTATCTTAAAATCAGGAAGTCGAGAAAAAGAAAAATCTGGAGAATTTGTATTAGAAGGCAGTCTGTGAATATTTGTGATTGTGTATGTAATGTGTAATCTGCCATAAGATTGTGTTTTTAAGTGTTTGTTAGAGGTGAGAGAGATTCATGTAAACATAGCTATCCCCAGAAAAAATGAAACAATTATTTGGAACTTACAAGATGTTGTTGTCTGTGCTATAGTTTTTATCAAAATGTGTGCTCTCATATAGTATGACAGACTATTTTAAATTCCTATTTGGCCTAAAATGTTATTTAAAACCAATTATGTGCACTGATTGGAATGTGTGCCAGGTGCCATATTTAATTTCTACCTCATTAAAATTATATGTGATCATGAATAATTAAAATAACCAGTAGAAAAACATTGGCTTTGAAGGGTAAAAAAGCATATTGTCTACAAAAATCCACTTTTTTTTCCCATTGAAAATTCAGAATAGAAAATATGCAAAGTACATTTAGATCATGTTTAGACAAATTCACTTCGTAGTTCAGTGCAAGCTACAGGCCAAACTGGTAGAACTACATCAAGTTAATTGTTATGAAATGAAAGCTTGTACCTCTTCTCAAAGCCTTTACAATTACCCAATTTCAATTTGTGCAAATCATGTTAAATTTAAAAACACATTATTGTAATTGTGAACAATATTTTAATTTTTAACTAATTTCTTTTGCTTAGAAAACAAATTATATATCTAGAGTTAAGTAACTCTCCAAAATCTTGCAGTGAAAATTTTCTTAAGTGATTTTTCTCCTCCGTTGTCGTAGTATATGGATACTACTGTTAATAGTTTGAGGAACAAATTCTATTATTTTCTGCCCTACATATATGTTTTCTTTATCTGTTTGACTTTTGTAAAACAAAAGTCATTATGGACCTATTTATGCAGGTGTTAATGGATGTGAATCAATGTTAATGCGGTTAATGGATCTAGAGAAAATGTGAGAAATACATCCACTAAATTTGCATTGTTTCTTTGTCAACTGTAGGGTTTTTTACTATCTACAAACAGATTTGCTAAAAATGTGGTTTGTTTGTTGTTTTTTTTAAATGCCTAAAAACTCTTAGAAGAGAAAAAAATCATTTAATAAAGCAGAAAAAAAATAAGACTTTGGAATGACAATTACTGTCTTGCTCTTCATCACAGACCCTCCTGTAGAACCTTCTGAACACAGTGGTGAGCTTAAAGCACAGCTGAAGAAGAGAACATGATCAAACTATGCTGAGATGCATTGATTTCACTGTTGAAAAGGCACCTTGAATAGATTGTTGCCTAAATCCTTCTTACAGTCTTCTGTGCTTTCTTCCTGTTGCTCTTTGTTTATGAAGTAATGACCAAAAAGTATATGGCATGAAGTCATGTTGTAGGCAGGGAATGCAGCTCGAATTAAGATTTTCTCACATTTTTTCCACATAATAGGGAAAAGTATCACATTTTTATACAATTAGAAGGGTTTGTATTTTGTCCGTGAAGTTCTATTTTAAATTAGATTTTTATAAAGCTATTGCCATGTAAAGTTACTGCTTTTTATCTTCCCAAGATGTTTGATTAATACATTGTAACTGGAGATTTCAGGGAGGAGAATATGGCAGCTTGTCAGTGATATGGCTTATTGAGCCAAGGAAATACAAAGCATTGTATGGTAAAGGGCCACACCTAGTGACTTCTTTTTACAAACAAAACAAAAACCCAACAACAAATCCCAACATCACCACCAAAAATATATAGAAAGGGAAGTGATTTCTCTTTCTCTCTCTGCCCTGAGCAAATCACCTGATGTTTACTTAGACCATGTTCAAGCAGGGCCTTCTAACACTATGTCTTTTAAATTTGAAAGAAACACTGTCTTTGTGTACAAGCTGGACAAGGTTCCTTGCCTGATCCTCTTACTGCACCCATTATGCTTTTTCTCAAGGAGGTGAAACTTTCTCAAATGTATCTTATTTTCTTTTTTTTACTTTTTTTTTTTTTTTTTACTCTATTCATACCAAAATGCAACTTTTTAAAGATTTCTTTCAAAGTTCTGGAAATGAGTCTGCCTGTTAATGATATCTAATGAAAGTATTTGCAGTATTGCAAATGGTGGATGTTCACCTTATGGTGCATTACAATAAATTATCAAAAGAGATTAATTACAGGAACAAAGAACTCCTGATGCCCAAAAAACCTAGCTTATTCTTGTTTGATTAATGGCTGGAAGGAGCCGCATCTTACAGGAAGAGTGCTTCTTAACCTCTATTTGGCTATTTCCTTGGCTTTTTTGGAATTAAATACATCCTTTTCTTCCAGGTTATCTTGCATAGTATCCAAACATACTTACTTGAGACAGGAATATATGCCATTCAGATGTTTACACAATATACCTTATATTATGGTCAAATACTTGTTACATCTCTGGTACTAGTATATTCTAGTTAATGTTGAGTAATCTGAAGGATAGAACACTGCCATTAATGGATAGCTATATTCTTAAACAAATCTTGATCTGTAATAAAATCTTTTTTCTAAATAGTAGATACCTTGTCTGGGTTTTTGGCATGTCTTACTTGAGCCAAACTTGTTTAGATGACAGATACAGCTGATGTAAATCAAAATCTTGACAATCAGTAGAACTAAAATTTATAGCAGCTGAGACTTTGCTCTTCTGCTATGCGCTACACCATATACAACTTTTTTTGTTTAATGTGTTTACAAGAGCTGAAAAATTCATTCTGATGAAGTACTGTAGTACTCAGCAGCATGTAGGTATTTTTAATCAGCTACTATGAAGGGAAGATTCCTGATGTTTTATTTCATTACCTTTATTTTCATCTGTCCAAGAAACTTAGGATACCTGTCACTGAAACTAACTCAACAAACTGAAATTTTATCTTAGTAGCTTTCTGCCTGTACAGTGTGTCTTTTGTATTTGACTCTCGTAGCTTCTTCAGAATGATGTAAGGTGTTCCTTTCTTCCTATCCTAAACAGTCATGTAACAGTGCTGTCATAAGTAATTGTTCTGCTGATGCACTAAGTTTTCTTTTATGTTTGTAAAGTCCATGGGAACTTCTGCTTGGGAGAAGTGTTGCCTAAAGAGTAGCTTATTCTGGTAGGTGGGATGAGGGGAGATTCAGCTTCTGGAAGGAAAAAAGTCATCCTCGAACTATTGAAAGATCTATGGAATAGGCTGATACAGGTACAGAATCTGTAGCCCTGCTGGTTGACTTTGACATGCTTTTTTGATTTCAAATGCAGGAGGTTCAAACACTGATATATTTTGCAGCTCTTCGTAGCTCAGAAAGCCTGTGGTCTGTACAGTATATGTTCTGCTTTGGCATTGTGCAGGGGGATGATCCAGTCTGAAGTGCACAGTTGAAAATCCTTGGCATGCCTCCGGTGCTTCTCTTGCAGTACAGAATCTCCTTACTGGTACTTACCAGTACCTATGGAAAGAAAAGGAGACAGGGATTCCCCATGAAAAGGATCAGCTTAGCTTTGGAATACATAAATACCATCTTCCTTATGACTTAACTTTTCTTATAGGAAGTCAGAACAGCAGGAGATTGAACTGTTGAAAATTGCTTCTGATGAATTCTGGAGAAGGACAAAAAGTAAAAGGAATAGCACATTCACTTTGTTGTGAATTTGTTATTGAATGTTGTCCCCTTCCATTACATTCTATCCTATCGAATATTTTTATATTTTTCCAAAAATGTTCAAAGTAGAACTGAAATCTTTTACATTACCCTTCAGGGAAAAGCTATTTTTTTTTTAGCAAGATTCAATATTTCTTATAATTTATTATTAATTTATTTCAGTGATCATAACTTTTCAAGGTAGCCATAGAGAAATAATTTCAAAAGAGGTTGAAACTACTTAGATCACATCAGAGGAGATGAAGAAATGGCTGTTAGCCTTTCTTCCTCTTATCCAGAGAGTAACCATGACTGTCTTTCATCAGGTGAATGAAAACAAAATTGTTTCCTATCAAAAAAGACTTGACTTTATTTTCTTTCCAGTGTTGTGATCTAGATTCATTTTTATAATAAAGAGGTAATTTTGAATGCTGCTTAGCTCTATTTTTCTTGAGCTCCAAAGTATAAAACATTGTCATATATTCTATATTAGTATAGGTCTTGATATATAACATGCTTTAGATACAGGGGAGAGGTATAAGCACATCATTTAGATCTAAATGGATTTCAAAATGTTTCCCATCTTTCTTTAAAAAATTTCCAAAGTGTTTGGCTACAAAGATTCAGGGTTTGTTCCAAAGCTGACTGAAAGCTGGTGGGCAGTTTTGCATTGCTAACATGCTTGAGAGGGAGGGAGGAAGGGAGGAAAAATACTTCAATTGGCTTCATTTTCTTTTAATCTAAGAAGGGAAACAATTATATAGTTTCAGGTAATGATAAATTTCATACCTATTGCTGTCAAAGCTCACAGTGATTGATTCCAGGCTTTTGAAATTGTTTCCAATAGCAACATCAGAATATTTCTGTTGTTGGAAAAATTTAATTTTTACTATGTTTTCAATATAAACTAGTTTGCCTTGGTAACTGAGATGATACCAGAAGCTCCTGATAAGAGAATTCACAGTGGTCATCCAAAACAGAGGAACTTCCCTTCCTCTTCCTTTTTAAATCTGATTTCCAGCCTTGAAAATAAAAACTGTTGCAGTTTTTTCAGTAGGAAAGGGACAAGGATCTTGCCATTCCTACAGCATGACATGGTGAAGAGCAAGCGTTTTATCCTCACTGCACTTGTATTTGGAGTTCTTCAAGGGGTGTCAGTCTTCTAGCAAATGAATTGCCTCGAATAGGCCTACTCTGTTTCCTGTGCCTAGAATTCAACGATTTGATGCTTATTATGAGGCACATAAAACCGTAAAGTATTATGAAATTTTACTGCACCTACAGTAATGTTTGTTTCTTTTCTAAAGTAGTGTGTGGCAGAATAGTGCAGCATGAATCATACCTGATGCACCAGAGCAGGATCATGATCTATTTATATGGTTTTTCTTTATGCCTCAATGAATTTCAAACCTTTTCACTTCATTGCTTAGCCTTACTTCTTCTACTCCACAGTATATACAGCAGATGTTCTTTTATTTATCAATAGAAAGCAGAAAAATACAAGGCCTCTACAAAAAACACCTAGGTTTTCTTTCCATCCTTCCATGACAATAAACTCTTGCCTTACCCAAAGTGACTGAACTTGTGTTTAATCTTTGATGGCATATTTTGTGTTGGATCTTTTCTCACAGTTTATGATGGAAGGTGAACAACTAATATGCTTTGCATAATGTTTTGGCAAGAAAGTATCCAGTAATAATAATAATGCTTACTTTTCAGCTTCAAATGAGATTTCTAAAATATAAATCCTCTATTTTAATGCAACAATAAACCACCATAAATACTTCGGACATAGGAGAAAAAAATGAATTCTATCACTTCTTTATTGATTTTGAAGTAGAGTTTGCATTTACAAAGAAGTTCTACTACCTAAAATACTGATTTTTTTTTTAATATATTTTAATGCTAATTTCTTAATCTACCATTTTTGTGTATTAGAACTGTGCACTGCAAGAGTTCTCATTTTCCTAAATAACAGAAAGCTTCTGCTTGCTGTTGCTATTCTAATTATAGCCTGTAGTTCACAATAAATAACTTCAGAGGTGGTAAGAAGAGTTCCTTGTCTGCTCTGTTAAGATATTGCTAGTCTTTTTTTCAGCAGGTGAGGGATGGTCTTAATTCCAAGCTACTTGCCAGACCATATCCCACCACATTAGTTGAGGCAGAGGGATATTGATGAGATACACTAAAAAGCCTCAGTAAAAAGATTCTCATGTATTTTCTGAAATGGTGTTGAAGTGAATTAGCAATAATCATATTAATTCAGTAGAGGAATTTTAACAGTTCATACCAGCTGAAGATATAGATCTGAGGTAATAAGGTTTGATATGGGTAATAATTAGTATATGCAATAATTTTCAAAGTGCAAGAAGGATGTTGTTCTTGAGGACACTAAGAACACTATTTTGAGACATGAGATATTGGTTAGTTAAGGCCTGAGATTACAGGATTAAGGGGCAAAGTTAAATCCAGTAAAATAATTATTGTGTTTTAACATTACAGACAGATCTCAAAAAATGAAAGCATGATTCAATGGTTAGTGTTTAAGAAATCTGGAATCTGCCTTCTTTGAGTCTTTAAGAAATCACAAGGTTGAGGGAGTGGTGAGTGGAGGGGCAGACCTCCACTGGCGATTTTTCCCCCTCTGCCCTTTTAAAGGAAATGAGGTATGAACATACAAGAAACTAAATGTCTTTCTCCCAGAAATGCGAGAGCCTTGCCTTTGCTAAGGCTGAAATTCAGCCTTGGGCATCAAGCCCACACAGGATGTGTGTATCATCTGCCTCAATTAATTTCCTCTTAAACAGTAGTTTAATAATGTGCCTGAGGCATCATAATTACAATGAGTTTGCATGTCACTGAACGCCATGCTCCAAGGTGGACAATGGTAACTTGTATTTATTGTATTATATATAGGAACTCTCATAGAAATACCATAGCATTTAGGTTGCTTCTTAAGCGCAGGAGTTCTAGATATTTCTTGACCTTAGGGGCTATTCTTGCAAATGCTAGCACCTTGGCACATTTCCATTTGTTTCAATGAGATTTGGATCAAGTTTGGGGGAAAACCTGAACAGCTTTATTACTATTTTTCCTCTCCATTTATGCTTGATTAAGTCAGAAACAGTAACATAACTATTGACCGGAAGCTTTCTTGTTCTATATGCAGTCTGTTTCCTTAAAGGACAACAGGAACCTGATCATTCCTAGAAAAAGACATTTTGTCTTATGAATTTCTTCTGAAATGTGGATTACTACAGTGGCAGATTTCTACCGTGAAAAGGCAGTCTGGTGTAACAGAGTACAGTATATAGCAAAGACATTCTTTTGTCCACATGTATTTCATACTATTATGGTAAGTCCTGCAAGTTTCATAAAGTTTTAGTTCTAACCTTTTTTTGTGTAAGATTTTAATTGGTCATCTGGTGATGAACCAGACCCAAGCATGCACACTGATCTGTGATTATTTGGTAGAAAACAATCAATTTCTTGTCTTATGATAAGACTAGAAACTCCATCTTCAATTCCTCTCATTTATGACTGGAGAGAAGCTCAGAAGAGTTCCTGGAATTTTTGTTGTTATGAAATGCAGTAATTATATGAAAAAAATTTGAGATCACCAGGACCTGGTTATGAATGAAACCCATGAAAATCAAAAGATTCCAAATCTGTGGGGTAAAAGAAAATGAAGAAGTGATTTTAGTATTTGGATAACGCTGCACAAGTATAACTATTTGAATGCAAAAGATAATCCTTCCAAGTATCCTTATCTAAGCTTCTACTAAGGACCTATCTTATTAGTTGAACGTACTGTGTCTGGTTAAGGAAATAGTTATCACCTGAACCCCAGTGCCTGAGCGAGCTTGAGGAAAAATATAGCTTTAGCTTTTATCCAGGAGGAAAGGAGAAAGAATATTTTTCCATCTCTCTCTCATCTTACAGCAAGGGTATCTCTGAGTTGTGTTTTGCTCACATTATGTGAAAAGTCTCCAGGCATTTACTTCCAAGATTTGCTGCAATTCTACAGACTGTTACTGAAATACGTGATGAGGTACAGTCAGTAATTTTTTTCTTTCTTTGATCTTGGCCAAAGAAGCTACTCTACATAAGAGTTGGTATTAAAGACCTAGGAGGCAAACATCACAATCTGTATAGGTCTAGCACTATGATGGAAGAATGATGTTTGAGGTTGAAGCAGATGGTTCATTAACTAGAGATTGCAATTTTTCTCATTAGCTATATGGCTATATTTAGAGAAATACGTTTTCACCTCATACAAAGAAAGTATGTGTGTGTTCACACATATGCATATCAAACCCTCTCCCCACTGTAATATCTAATTCTATCCAGAATTAATTTTTGTTAGACATTAAAAAGAAAAAGGGGGGGGGAGGGAAGCATGCAACTACTTAAAGCTTGTTTTGCTGACATTTAATGAAAAGCTGTATTACCACACATTATGTCTTGAAGATCTATGAGGCTACTGTAGAGTCAGGTTCTGGTCCTCTTGAGATCTTGGAGGAACTCTTGGGAAAAAAAACCAAAACAAAACCAACAAACTCCTGAAGGTTTATTCCAGTAAGGTTTGCAAGAGTTTGTCTTTTTAAATAGCTTTGTATGATATTTTATTTAGGACCTCAAAAGCCTTTTTACTGATTTAGTTGTTCTATGTTGCCATTGTTTTGTTCCCCAAAAAAGTGATCCATTCAGAAAACACAGACCATTTTAAATGATACTGTTTTTCCTGCAGCTCACAATTCAGGCAGCTGCACATATGTTTATCAGACATTGACTGCTTCTGTTACAGAGTCTTTTAGGGGAAGAAGCTGCTTTACACTAGTTGAAAAAGTGTAATGGTAAAATCAGCCAGGATGCTTTATAACATCCCTTAAGACCATATCACTGTTTTTTGTATCTTCCTATTTGATTTGATCCTTCTTTGTTATTCTACTGTATTCTTCAAGGGTCTTAATTTGGCATGTGTTTTATTTAGTCAAAGTAAAAGGTCTATAAATACAGGTAAAACAAGAATATTTAAAAAAAAATTAGAGTATTTAAATTTATTTTACAGAATTACTTTCATAACACGTGACAAATTTTATATACCCTGCTCTTTTTTTCCCATAAGAGAAATATAAAAACATCATATAACCACTGTTTATTTATTTGAATATGTTCTGGTTTTGCCTCCATTGGATTTCTAATTCAGAATTGTGTCAGATATTAGCTGTGGAATACAGATAGAGGGGGGGTTTTTTAACTTTTTTTTCTTGTTTATCAGAATATGGTAGACCAAGCCTTGTATATTAGTGGTTATATTTCTAAAGTGATGAGTATTTACTGTATGTAGCCATTCTGTGAGATCATTGGCATACGTAATGATGACTTTATTATTAGAAGTCTGTATGTTTTGAGGTATCCTTGATATCCACTTGCCAGGCACCAGATCTCCTCATTTAGACCTGTTACAGTATGACTGAGTGCTAGAATGAGGTTTCCAAAGCATATTATCATATGAAAGATCAAGTTATGTAAAATTCAGTAACTTCTAAAGAAAAAATGCTTCTTAGTTTCTGTGGCTAAAATGGGACAACATTGTATTATTATTTCTTGTAGACTGAGGATAGTCTTTTTTTTGTTAAAGAATGTTTTGAAGTATTTATGTTACAGATGGGATTTCCAGGTTCAAATCTCTGTATTCCACTTTTGTTAATCTAGATACCTAAACATCTATCCTCCAAGGAAATGCATCTGAAATATCCTCAGCAATGTAGCTCACTACAAAAGTGTTTGAAGTTTAAAATAAAAAGTCACTATAGTGTAACCTGCTATTTGTTGGTAAATGCATAAGTAGCTTTTTGTAATTGTTCATGAAGCTTTTAGACAGATATCCCCTCAGGTACCTGTGAATTTCAGTGCAGTGTGTGATGATATTGTTTATTCAGGTTACATATTAGCGTTCTTTACACTTCACTACTTCTTTAGACATCTGGGACTTTGTATAATTGGTTCTGTAAACTTATTTCACTTGTCTGTAAACTTATTTCACTTGTCTACAGTGTGGAAAGGATTCTCTATAATATGTCACATCTCACTATGGGACAAAGTAGAAGTTGTACAATGACAGTTTCCTGCAGTTTACAGAAGTTTACAGAAGTTTACCTCGCCTGCCCCTGTTGCAGGGCATGGCAAGTCATATTGAAATTCAGAGTCTAATGACAGAAGCTTTCTAAGTTGACATGCCAATAGTGATGTCCAAAATCATTTTGCTGATAAACATTCCTCTGTTTCACTGATCTGAGAAGTCCAGTGAATTCCTCAGTGGTTTCACCTTGCACTAAGATTTGAACATACCTAACTTTACCCTTTTACATGTAATAAGAAAATATTATATTGGTATATTGGTCAAGAGAGATTCCTCATCTTTTATAAAAGTTGATGCTACCAAGTTCCTTGTCACCTTTCCACCTGTCCTCTGATCCACTTGGAGTTACCAGTTCTGGAATGATTTTTCTTTTCAAGGAATAAGCTTGGGATTTTTCTTAAGAGTAGTTTGAGCTGCTCAAAATTTTTGGCTGCTGGAAAGGAATCCACAGGTGACAGGCTGTTTGTTAAGGACTACACATCCCACATAGTAACCCACCAGAAAAAAAAGATAGTCTGCAAGTTTCCTTACAATCAAAAAGTATCTATTTTACCTTTGAGCATTGTATTTTGAATAAAACTAAACATGGCACCAACTGGCATGATTATCATGAGGTAATTGGACCCAAGGGATTAGAAGCATTTGGCTACAGGTTGTACCTGTAACAACCCAGAATGTAAATTATAATAATTACTTCACTATAAAACTCTGTATAGCTGCACCTTATTTCCCAAGTAGCCTGAGGTTAGCAAAATGCTTTTGGATACCTTCAGCAATTTCATTTCCTTCGTACCTTAAGGTTACTTCTATTAACATCAGTTTGATGAAGGAGTGAAATGAACAAATGCAAATATACCTGAATTCTGTTCTACAACTTCAGTGCTGTTTTGTAAAGAAAATGTTTATGCTGGGTATTGTGTCATTATTTCTAATTTTTTTTCAAAATAAATTCTACAGATGTCTTGTGTCTTACACAAGTGTTCAGTGGTTATTATCTGTAAAGTCACATTACATGGAAATTTTAAAGCAAGCCAGAGAATTTCGATAGATTACAGTCAGAAGGCAAAGAGGGTAGGAGGAATCTATGAGGTAGCTTTAAAGACTTAAGCCTTTTACCCTGAGCTTTACATATCTTGGATATTTTACTGTAGTTAATACTACTATGCCTGTCATACCTATGTAGCCTCAACTGCTGACAATGCCGCTTTCTGCACTAGAAACTCCTTACATCACTTAGACTGGCAAATGTACAGTAGCCTGACAAGGGGAAGGGAGAAACCTCTAGGATCATAAAAAAATGAAAAGAATTATTTATAGCTTATGCGAAGAAGCAAGTAGTTCTAGCTCTGCTTACGTGACCTGGTAGAAGAAAAGGACACATTAAAGTTTTGCACATGTTCTCTTCTACTTCCATATATCAGAAGTTCCATAGTAGCGAGTTAAGGAGCAAATGTCCTTAACCTGTTCCTGTTTGGGCATCTCTGTTCTACTCATAATTGGTAAGAACTGTGTATGTTCTCTGCATCTTCAGGGCCTAAAAATGGAATAACCTCAAGATATCATTTAAAAAAGTAATGGATCTGTCTTTTGCCTTTCTGCTACTTCTCTCACAGAACTGAAGTTATCCATTGGATAACACTAGTACTATAGCCTAGCCAAATCTCTATATTTCTACAAATCTCACAATAAAATTTCCCATGGCTCTATCAACTCTAGTAGTAAGAAACACTAATGTTACAACTTCAGAGAATTTCAATCCCATAATACTTTACTTTATCACCAGTGATGCAATAATTCCAAACCATGCAACACTAGTGGAGAAGGACATACGTTTCCAAGATCTTTACTCACAGCCTTTATTTGCCACACTGAATTATCCTGGAGTGTTTGCATGCATATTAGTATATATGTTAGACAATGTTTCACAGTATCACAGTAATGCTATGAATGGACATGTTTTCTTGCACGTATACAATACTAGAGGGTTCATAAGATCCTTAAAATTAGCTATCTGATGAACTCATCTCTCACTTCTCCTGCATTTGCCTCTTCTCTCTTTCTTTAATTTATTTTCCATTAACAAGCAAACTTTAACTGAATTACTACCTTGAGTCAATTTGATCAGGCTGTCTTTTCATGGATTGTATTCCTTAATAAACTGCGCCTTAGAACTGAACTTGTCCTTTACTCACTGCATTCCAAGCTTAGTTTTATCTGCAAGTGTATATTTTTTTGTGATTCTCAATTGAAATATTTTGCTTGTAAAGTAATTTGAAAAATTAGATGCCTGGAATAGTGATAGGTGGCTGTCTGGTTCTGGAGTATGCCTAACTCCATGCTAAGCATGACAAAACTTTCATTAGGGAAAGTTTCTGCATAATTTCCTCATGTAGCAGACCTTGGAAAGAAAGGGATTCAATGAGGATTCCTACTTTCATTAGATTTAAGGCTTTAGTGGAGCTAATGATACTGCAGCTGGTGGGGGGAGGGGAGGAAGGAACAAAAAAACCCCTTTCTTTTCTTTGATTGTTGTGTTTTCTCTTTCTTCTGGTACTTAAGAACTTCTTCACCCTGTTAATCTACTTCACAGGATGCTGTTCAACTCTGTAAATGATGGCACTGTTCTACAGTAGTAGCTGTGAGTGAATGCACTTCTCTACCGTAACCTTTTGTTAGAAATGAAATACTTGTCTGACTGCACTTCTTTGTGACTAAAGGAACAACTGAACCTGAAGTTTTTAAGCAGAACTGAAAAGTAAAACTTCTCTTCTGCTCTCGTATAAGGCCTGCAAATATGGAGGAATTTGAGATATATTCTTCTTTCTGAAAATATATGTTGAATTTGATTTACCCTCTAAAACTTACATATGTGTAAGAGCACAACTGATGAACAGTGTTTGCTAGCACAGTAATGACCTAAGTTTCGCAGTCATTAATTATTTCCATCACAGAAATACATAATGCCATTAGAACAAAAGCAGACTGTCTTTATAACTCCAGGAAATCAAACATCAGCCACCCAAAACTAATAGCCTGTCATTACATTTCTGTTTACCAGAGAACAAAATTTTGTTCTTGCTGATTTGAAAAGGTTCCCTGGAGTAAATGCTTCTATAACATACATAAATCATACCCTCCATCAAGTAACCTAATGATGCTTTGGGGGTGGCATCATTAGGCTTCCACATAATACTTTGCCTGACAAGGGATGAAAACTGTCTTCTAATTATCAAGGAACTGAATAACAGGGACAAATAAATAATATTAAATGAGACTCTCTATTATCTTTTCCTGAAAAAAAATTAAGAAAACAAAGCACACCTTTCTGGGGTCTGATTTTACTAAAATCCCAGTCCCAAAGAGTATGCTCTTGCTTTCAGTAGGAAAAGAACTGGATTTTTTTTTTTTATTTCATTTTTGCTTGCCATTCTTATTGTCTGTTCTCATTGATAGAGTGGATAAAATGTTTGGGGTTTGTCATTGGGGATAGATCACTGATTTTTCTTCATGCTTCTTGAAAATCTCTTCAAGACATTGATCAAAATCTATTTGATTTTATGTGTACTGCATCTGCAATATCATTTCTTTGAAAACACTTGTTCTTGTCTTTCATCTAGATGGGTATGCAGTGTCTTTCCTTTCAAGAAATGTAGCAAGAGGCAGTAATTGTTTCCATGTTTTACTTTTATAATCAAAGCACCAAATGTTAAATGCTTTTAAAACAACCAGAACTACTAATCTGTATAAAATGTATTAATTACATTTATTACATACATAGTAACAAACTGTTACCTAAGTGCTACTATGAGAGAACATAAACTGTATTTTGGATGTCAAAAGAATATAATTTTTCAAGTTGTGTCACAGAAATATGGTTGCTAGTCTTGCCATTTCTGCTCTAGCAAGGGAGAACAATAAAATGTCCCTTGATCACTTTAAGCTGCCCCATTGCACTGGGGAGGGCGTATTTCCTTGTAGGAAGGATGACTGTAACTTCTGCTGCCTCTTTTAAGACTGATTTCCTTAGCATCTACCTGCAATTTGAATCCAGTGTCCTCTGAAAATCGTGACTGAAATACTCATCTTAAGAAAGCAAAACTATGAACAAGCAAATGTCAGCTCACTGTTTCTGTGACACCACTTTGTATAGGCTGACTGACTCCTGCACACAGAGAAGGTGGGGATCAGGAAGGATAGAAAGTTTGAGCTAATGATATGGATCTCATATCTGAATTATTTATCTAGCATGGTAATTAATTAGTTCTTTATTTATAGTCTCCAAGTTGAACCTAACTTTTCCAGTGCTGAAACATATTTCTGCTTAACCTTGGTACCCTTGTTAATTTTTTCCTGGTCTCTTTAATGTCTTGAAATCCACACTTTACTCTCTTTTTAGGGTTTGCACAAATTTAGCTTTCTTATTTTCAGAAATAGATTTTGGATTAAAGCCCTGATAAAAGCACATTAGGCAACTTGCATTATCATGATAAATCTTTCTGTCCCATCTGTAAACCATGTAGTCCAGGCAGTAGAGTCAACAATCACAACAACATGAATCATTTTCTACAGTGTGCCTGACTGAGATGATCTGAGGATGTTACTAACTCGTACATACACACTTCTATGTTTCTGCGTGTACCTCAAGCCCAACTAGTTTTATGAAATCAGAATCATCCTCATACTCTATTAGCCTATAATGACAGCCATTCATGGTTTGTTACCCTCTACTCTGCCAGTTCTCAATCTTCAGTTATAAAATTAATGAAATTGCTGACATTTAAATGTCTTTTCATCCATACTCCAGATAATTACCTGTATATACTTTAATGATTTCCTCACACACTTCATGCAATTAAAGACATAAGCAATTTGTCTTTCTCCTAATACCTTTTGAGGAAGCATCTATCTTAGGTCTATTTGTGTCAAAACGTTATTTTGGCTGCATCATTGTCCTATATAATTCAGAAAGTTTCCTAATATCATATCCTTGGACTTTCTGAGACTAATTTAGCTATTTTAAAAAACAAATTGCTTAAACTTGCCTGTTTTCCTTTGAATGGTGATTTTCATTGAAACTGCTTACCTGTATCAACATAATGGCCCATCTCTTCAAGCCTAGAAGGAAAATTTTAGATGCCTGTTGAGAGAAAGTAACTTGATGGATTTTAGATACCTCCATCTAGACTCCAGTATTAAACAGAAGCTGTGTAGATATTTTGAGGACTCTAACTTCGGATGTGAGTGACTTTGTTCTGCCAGAAGGCATGTATTTTTTGTGTCTGGCTCTATGAGCCTTCTTGACTGACAAATGACCGTGTTATCTTTTTATAATTTTCTCCATCAAGTATCATGGGGTTTTTTCATTGCATAGCTTATCCTATTGCTTTTTTGTCTTGGTTGTTACTTGCCCACATCTTCTGTCATGGATGAGTGGCCATGTTGCAGAAATTTTCGGCGTAGATAACCACGTGGTTAAAATATGCACAAAGTTAGAATGAAGTTTAACTCGCTCTGGTATTGTTTATTCTTGATGCCTAATATAACAGGTGCTGTTCTAGACTGTAGGTCAGTACTTGGTAATAGCATTTCTGTAATATCACTATTTGGTTTTTATTTCTTTTAGAGAGATGGCAGTTACAATATGTAAGAGCCGTTAAATCAGAGATTCATTTATTTCATAGCATTTCTACTTATAACAGACCAGTGTGACTAGGCAGGAAGCCAAGTAGATCATTCTTTTGCTTCCATTACAAGAGCATTCTTTTTCTACAGCTTAAGGCTAATGGTTGATAATCACAACTGTTACAGCTTAAGATCATTCTTTTCTGGTGAATGTTGTGCACTAAATTTTGTTCTACTACTGCAAATAGAGGCTAGGATTTTTTATTTTACAATTTCCATTACACTTTCTTTCAAATCATATAAATCAAAATATTGCACATGCTTGGGGTTTTTTTCTTGTAATTTTGAGTTCAAAGCTCATTAAACCTGTGTCAATTCTATTAAAATTCATAACAGGACTAATGGTAACCAGGCTGTGGTATTTAGTAGTGAGAGCTGTCTGTTTTCCATCATAAATCAATAGCCAACACCCATTCATTTCACACGGTCCATCAAAGAGCCCCTAGATGATCGTAATGTTCTTCCATATGAATTTTAAGCAGTAACCTGAAGACTTTACATTCAAAATATCTTTGCCAGTCCTTTTAGCCATTAAGCTTTCTTATCCAAAATAAATTTTAGTGTCATTATATGTCTTGTTACCAGTGTTTGATGCCTCTAATGAGACAAGCCTTCCTTAGATTGTTAGCTGACAAGCTTCTGAAGCTGATCAGTCATCTTTGATGCTTCAGATGGAAACAGGAAATGTTGAAGGGGCTTACTTACTCAGATATTGGCACATAATCAGAGCAAAATTACTTCCCCCTCCCCCCCAATTAACATTCAGTTGGCTCATGTAACGAATTATGCTAACATTTCTAAAGTACTTTGAAGTTATAAAATGTTCTACAAGTGTGTTCAAACAGGTGTCAAACAATAGCCATTTTCTACTGAGGGGCTGTTTCATATCTTCTTATATTGAAGAAAAAGTTTCTGTAATTTTTAGATCCCTTTGAAACACTTCCTTCTCACTGCAGTTTTCTCAGCTTTATCTGTGCCCAGAGGCCATGAACTTGGGGGCTCTGAATTTTCAGAAGTTTCAGAATTTTTCAGTAAAGGGTCATTTTGAGTTTCATGAAAATGGTTAAAAAAATAATTTTTCTACTGTCATATTTCAGACTTGTTGCTGAATTCTGTGGTGTTAGAAGAAGATTACTTCTATTAGCTCAGTATTCAAAGATACCTAAATTCCTTCTACAGGAGATGCAGTCTGACTTCCAACACAGACCTCTCCAGGAATGCTTTTCCTTATTGCTAGGGTCATAAATTGGATTTAGTACTTACTCTTTTTTGAAAATTTGTGTATGAAATGGGCTGGATGGCTGGGCCTAAAGAGTTGTGGTGAATGGACTTAAATACAGTTGGCGGCCAGTCACAAGTGGTGTTTCCCAGGGCTCAGCAGTTCTGTATTAATATCTTGTCTGGATGAGGGGATCGAGCACACCCTCAGTAAGTTTGCAGATGACGCCAAGTTGGGTAGGAGTGTTGATCTGCTTGAGGGGAGGAAGGCTCTGCAGAGGGACCTGGACAGGCTGGATCGATGGGCTGAGGCCAATTGTATGAGGTTCAACAAGGCCAAGTGCCAGGGCCTGCACTTGGGCCACAGCAACCCCATGCAACGCTACAGGCTTGGGGAAGAGTGGCTGGAAAGCTGCCTGGCAGAAAAGGACCTGGGGGTGTTGGTTGACAGCTGCCTGAATATGAGCCAGCAGTGTGCCCAGGTGGCCAAGAAGGCCAATAGCATCCTGGCTTGTATCAGAAGTAGTGTGGCCAGCAGGACTAGGGAAGTGATGGTCCCCCTGTACTCAGCACTGGTGAGGCTGCACCTCGAATACTGCGTTCAGGTTTGGGCCCCTCGCTACCAGAGAGACATTGAGGTGCTGGAGCGTGTCCAAAGAAGGGCAACGAAGCTGGTGAAAGGTCTAGAGCACAAGTCTTCTGAGGAGCAGCTGAGGGAACTGGGGTTGTTTAGCCTGGAGAAGAGGAGGCTGAGGGGAGACCTCATTGCTCTCTACAACTACATGAAAGGAGGTTGTAGAGAGGTGGGGGTCGGTCTCTTCTCCCCAGTAACAAGCAATAGGACAAGAGGAAATGGCCTCAAGTTGTGCCAGGGGAGGTTTAGATTGGATATTGGGAAGAATTTCTTCACCAAAAGGCTTGTCAAGCATTGGAACAGGCTGCCCAGGGAAGTGTTGAGTCACCATCCCTGGAGGTATTTAAAAGACGTGTAGATGTGGTGCTTAGGGACATGGTTTAGTGGTGGACTTGGCAGTGCTACGTTAACTGTTGGACTTGATGATCTTAAAGATCTTTTCCAACCTAAATGATTCCATCCTATGATAATCTGAGTAAATATCACGCTGTAGCCAATAACATGGCTTTCACACATTGAATGGGAAAGTGAACATTGCAGGATTCCCCATACAAAATCTTTCCATTAATTTGGTAATAAGCAGACCCATATAATGCCTCACAGCTGGAGCTATAGCGTTTCCTAGCCTAGAGATGGAATGAACCATTAGCATACTATACTGTCTGGACTTTTTCTTTATACTTCAAAAGGAGAATGGAGATGAAAAAGCACAGAGATGAAGCACAAATTTTCCCCATTCCTTAGTTGTTGAAAATACAGAAGATTACAATTGAAAGCTAAACTGCAGCATTAATCCCTGGGAAGGAGAGGCTGTTTCATTTCTTCTGTCCTAAAGAAGCTTAGACATTTAGGAAAACAGTCTGGTACCATCTGCAGCACAAAGTGGTTGAGTGGCAAGCTGTTAAGAAAAGATGTGCATTTCTGTGTTGATCATGTACCACCACTGTTAAAAGTTCAGAGAGCCATGTCACAAGTATTTTAATGTAAACATAATGGATTTTTTAACACTAAATCCTCACAAAGTAAATTTCCTAGACATTTGTATAATAAAGGTTATCTCTGACTTTCGATCTAAACCTTTAAACCAAGAGTTACTCAGCTTCCTGTTACCTTACAGGTTTTAGAAATGTTTGCCATCTTAAATGATCTCTTGTGTCAGAAATTTATGTAGACATATCATACTCAGCTAACTTTTTATTCTATAAAAAGTAGATGTAAATTAGATATGACCAAGAGACTGTATCAGAATTCAAAGGCAAAAAGCCTCACTTTTCCAGATTAAATCAAACTGGAATTTTAGGCTTTGTTCTGGTTCTGTTCTTAGTGTTGTAGTTTGTGGATACTCTTGGACAAGAAAATTTAAGTACATGTTCTAAAAAATCTGCTTATTTATTGAAACTTTAAGTTAGTACTTATATTGTTTAGCTGTCGTATATGGCTTTGACTTGGGTATTTCATGTGTATGTAGATTAGGATTTCTGAAACAATATGTAACAAGAACCTTCCCTTGAAAGTTGAGGATACCTGCATGGAACTGGAATTTATGAATGGTCTCATTATCCTAAGCAATTTTTCCTAGATAGACCTATAGGAATATGCACTGTAGCTAATGTAATGGATCACACGTAAATGATGGCACTTATTTTTTGTAACCCTATGACTACAAAATAAATGCTAACCATTGCTATCTCCTTAGAACAGAAAATCAGACTTACCTCTGTGGAAGCTGTTCCTTTTAATCTGTAACAATCTGTAAAACGGAGAAGAGAGAGCAGCAATCCTGAACTGTAGTCACTTGTGATAGGCTAGAAAATAAGTATCAAAACTTTCGTGACTGAAGGCAGTTTTGAGATAAGGCTTGGATTGCTGTGCAAGGCATTGTATGAGGAAAATTTAATCTTTCAAGAAGACTAATTATTTTGGTTATTTTGTCTGTTTTGACATAGATGGTAAAAGGTGCCATAGTTTACAGGAAACCACTCCATTTCAGAGTTGTTTTGGAAGTGAGAAGCCCAAAACTTCATAACAGCAGATGTAAAGAGGAGCTATTCTAGAACATCTAAGTGATGTAGCCTTTGGCTGCTGCTTATCTGAGGTTCTGACATCCACAATGCATAGATTGTGGATGTTCTAGACCATCTACTAGATGGTCTAGAACATCTACTGATGTAGCCTTTGGCTGCTGCTTATCTGAGGTTCTCACATCCACAATGCATAAGTCCATAGGCATAACTGTACAATACTGTCTTTATGTTAGTCCATAGTTGCAATTAGAGGCAAAGAGATGTAATGCTTTATTTCAGGTTACCATAGTTCCTGATTTTACTTAGAGAAATTCTTGTTCACTCCCCCTTTACAGCAGCCAGTAATGCTTTAGGCATGTCTGCTGTAGCCTGTATGTGCACAGTGATGATCAGAAATGTCTTTATGCTTTAGCATTTCATTCTCTGATGAGCATATGGAGCTTTTTAATACACACCCAAGCCTGACCCATCACCTCTGGTCTGTTAACAAAATCCAAGAAGCTAAAATATCGTAGGATGACATTTGGGAGCTGTGTAGTTAACTCAGTCTTGCTTACACTGGTAGAGCAATGTATCAGTTTGCACAATAATTCTTTCCTCCTGTTAGCATACTGTTCTCAGAATTACTTCTAGTGTTGACCTGTGTTATAAAATTATCTCATTCAGGAAACAGTTGGATGAGATGAGCTTAGGTGAAGCCTGCTGCAGAGATCCTAAAATCTTCAGCAGGCTTACAAGTGTAGAGGTTTTCAGGATCAAGCCTTGTGAAGCACGTAAGATTCAACATGAAACCTGCTCCAGGTGACCATGCTTGAGCAGGGGGCTGGGTAAGATGAACTTCAGAGATCTCTTCCAACCTCAACCATTCTCTGATTCTGCGTCCTCTTATATTGAGTTTTATTTTTATTTTCTTATAATTCTGTATAGCTAGTGAGAACAGGAGATGCAAGACCTCATTAGCATCTGCATCTTTTTCACTCCATTTCTTCTGAATTCTGGAAGCTTCGTATATTTACTCATGGAACGTGCTTTGCTTCTGAGGACAATTTTTCAAAATAGTGTACAGTCACAGAGTTAGCTAAAGTCACTAGAGGTGATAAATGCTAAAGGCAAAGTCACTGCTTTCATTCTAGTTCCTTTGTACTATGCAGAAAAGCTGATCTCCTACAGGGGGAATTTCCCTTGTTGCTGTATTGTTGAGGTTGTCTGGAGAAGCCTCATAGGACCCCTTGGAGAGTGATGGAATAACAGAGTACTAGAGAGATGTTGGAGAGCTCTGAAATGGCAAATGCTGTCATTTTACAGACTGTCATTAAACAGTGCTAAACCATGTGTGAGAGGGCAAAAAGCTTTCTCAAAATTGACTACACTCATTGCGGCCTGAGGAAACCGTGATCCACCTCTTAGCAGTAGAGTAGAAAATCACAGAGTATCCCAAATAAACTGTTTACAGGCAAATTAATAGCCTGCAGAATAGAGTGTAAGTGCATGATGCCGTAAATACTAATGGCAGTGCCTATCACTTAACTCAGCTATTAGGTCTAATTAACTTGATGTAGACTGTTTGGTAATAATAAGTTAATGTTATATTCCTTGGAATTAGAACATGAAAACATTGCACTCCTGTTGATAAAATGACAGAATTATGTTCAATTAGCTATTGAGAGATACCTTCATTATTAAATCCTGCTATCTATGAAATGCAAACTCAAATGTGTCCTTAGAAATAAATTACTTCATCAATAAAAGCTTCACCCCCTTACTTATAGCAAGGCTGCTGTGTGTACTGATGAGTTCGATCTTTGCCTTACTTTGTTTTCTAATGTAACAGATGTGCTGCTTCATCTTATTATACGTTGAGCAAATCCAGAAAGCACTTGATTTTTCTAGTGATGTGTCTCATTTCCATGCTCCTACAATTTTAAGAGTAAACTGCTGAAAAATCTTCCCAAATAATCTTTTTCAAAATGAGAAGAGATCAAATTCATATCAAGTATCTTAAAAGAAAACATTCTTAGAAAATACAATGTTCATAACATGGATTCAGTTGTGTTAAATGCAGTCACACAGGCAGGATTGTGCTGTTGATGGCATTATTTATAAGTACCTTAACTGGCACTTACAATGGTGACAACTGGAATCGGATGCCTATGCATGACTACTTAACCCAGCAATTAGAAGTATTTGCATATAGTACCTCCCCCTCTGTCTTTTCTTCCTTAGGAGCTTGTCTTTTCCTTCCTAGCACAGCCTCACGGGTTAGGAAGGATGTTGTCTTTTACTTATGAAGTGAAATGGCTGACTAAAGTTATGTTTTAAATTTGGCTTCTTGCTTCATATACACAGACATGTGGACTCCTTTAAGACGGAGCAGAAATATAGGACATACAATAGCAACAGTGAACCACATTAAGAATTCATTTTGACTACTAATTCACTGAAGATCTAATAGGAGCTTTAAAGTATTTTCCTGTTGAATCTTACATGCTTCTACCTATAGGCAAGGCTTGATCCTGCAAACCTCCACACTTATAAACATGCTGAAGATTTCAGGATCTCTGTGGCAGGCTTCAGCTGAGCTCATCTCATCCAACTGTTTCCTGAATGAGGTATCTTATAACTCAAGTCAACAATACAAATGAAAAATCACGCCATTAATTATTGAAGGAGACAGAGCTATGTGAAACTTGCAGAAAAAACTGTTTCGTACTTGTCTATCTAACATTTTGGTATTCTGAGGCCATACCATCACAAGCTGATTACAAAGAAGTGCTAGTTATTCTTTAGAACTGTTTTGGGAACCTGCAGTAATGGTAGTTTATCAACAGAGTAAATACGTTGCCTGCTAGTAATAAATTTACAAAATAGATTTTGAAAAATGCAAGTCTGTAGAGGGAAATATTTAAGTGTCTTGTAATTTGTGAGTCTGCATATAGTTTACCTTCTCAGTGATAAAAGGTTTATTGTAAACAGTAGAAACTATTATGGAAATCACACCTCACAAAATTATTGCCAACTTGCAACTGAGGTCTAAAGATTAAAATCCGTCCAGCTTTCCTTTTATTCAACTGCACTTGATAAAATTTGCAGTGGTAAATTAAAATTACATATTAATGAAAGTGCAGTTGTCGATTGCTGTATAAAGACGGGGCTTCCATCAATTTCTGTACCATCTCTAAGTAGCCTTGCTTTATGTTATAAATGTGACTGAAATGCCCTTAATAACATATTTCTAAGAAATCCATTATATTAATGGCATATTTCTTACAGAAAAACAAACCAAAAGAAGACAATCAAACAATCGAAGTAACTGTGTAAGGTCAATTTTAGAAAGTTACACTCTAAAATATAATCATATTATCCCCTTCTGTTTTTCCTGCTAGTTAAGAGATGTCAAAAGGACATCAGAACAGCTGTTTGAATGCCTAATCAAAGTAGAGTTGAACTTCTACATTAAAAAAGAAAGATGCAAAGTGGTTTTAATAGCATCCTTTCTCTTTCTCTTTGAATTCTTAGTTGTCACATCCCACTCGGTGGGTTGCAAGATAGGTGAATCTTTCTGATTCCCCAAGGGTATGTGTACTGACAAAGGCCGATCTCTGCTGGGCAGAGACATGGGGCCGGTAGAGTCACGGCAATGACTCAGAGGAACAGTCTAACTAGCAACTTTATTAACTGGCAAATTCAACAAACGGACAAACTTAACGAACCGGCAAGCCCAAAGAACGAACAGAGGTGATTTAGCAACAGAGCTATTTACCTGGCAACCCATCACAATTTATCCAAAACTCATGTACCTGAATATATGGTGGAAGAGTGGAGGAAGAGAGAAGCAAGAAAAGGAAAGAAGAAGAGAGGAGGATAGAGAAAGAAAACGTATCACCACCCTTGGCTCCTGCAATGACAGGCATGGCAATCCTCGGTTGATCGGCACGTGCGTGGTTCCCTGGGGGCGTCTTTTATACTCTAATCCCTACTTCCGGTTACATCTCTTGAGGACTTATGGTTCTTGTTCTAGAAAGTTCTCAGTCTTCAGTGCTGGGGGAGGGTGGTGGTCGCGAAGGGTCTCTCAGGTGGTTGCAAGCCCCTTCCTCAGGTAAACTCTGTGTGACCTCTGGCCGTGTATGGTTAAGGTCCGTCAGAACCCAGAACTGTGCATCCTCCGATGTGCTCTCCACATCGTGCTCTCGCTCTCCCCTGTCCCGTGCTAGCTGACCCTTGACGTCATCATGCGAATTGCGCCTTGCCTCACCACAATGCTTGAGACATTAACTCTTTCAGCCTCTCACATTACTCCATCAGAGTTTTATTAGCTGGTTGGACCTAATCATTAAAGCTTTCAGTGTAGGGCTAATTTTTTTCTTGGGAGGTTTCCATAATACTAGCACATATGGGATGTTTTCCCATATAAAAATAGACTCTGATCAGCTGATCCAAATTATATCCATCTATGCACGTAGAATGCCAATGATGTTGATGGAACTGCTCAAGTAAAGGCTGCTCATGGGGCATCTGGGAACACTAGTCTGTATTTTGTGGGGAGATTAAAAATATCACTTTGGCAGTATTGCTTAATATGTAAAACACATTATGCAAAACCTAGTGCTCAGGGAAGAGCATACATTTTGCTTTTATATTCCCATTATGCCAGGAGCTTTGCCAACTCATAAGCAAAAATACTATTTTCTATGTTCTTGGAATATAAAGCAGGCAGTAGACTTGAAAAAAATAATCTCTAGAGTTGTGTGACCTATTGGTTTGAGTGTTTAATTTGTGAAAGAATTCCTGAAAGGCAAAAATATCCTCTGTTCCTGTTAAGACTTGGGGTCTTCATTAAGCTCTAGCATGTCTGAGAGTCTTTTGCATTCTGAACTGGTGAGTTGGTTAGTTTTCCCTACCCACTCCAGATTTCTGAGACTGTATTCAGAAATAAAATTTCATTGGAGAAAAATAAGGTGATATATTCATAGTCAAAAACAGATCACTGTGAGTTGATTAGCAAGAGAGGGAGAAAAAGAGTGGGAAAAAAAATCTAGAAAGTAGTATTTCCAACTTCTTTCATCTTCTGAATATATAAAAATATAAAGAAGATGCATATCTATAGAAATACATATAAGATAAGTTTATTATCCACAAATGTGCTGAAGCCCAATTTACAGTTTGTTGAAATAAATGAGAATATTTTTCAACTATCTGTGGATCATTGCTAAGAGAATTATTATTCTGAATCCAGATTTATGAACTTTGGCTTTTGTACCATCATAATTTTAAAACATTCCTCAGATAAAGATATGAAAATCAAGGTTCTCATTGTTTACTCAGAATAAATTTCCTTTTCATGGATCTCATTTTCTTTCAACCCTAAAATTTGTGGTACGGCATGAAGCATCCTCTGTAGATTATGAAAGATCCAGTGAAACTGCATTGGCTTTGTTTCAACTTGGGTGTTCTAACAATATGCACGTCCACAGCTGGCCAGTTATGTGGCCACAGGACTAAAACCCCAATATTCAGTGATGTACAAGCTAAAATTTATTTACTAACCAGGATGAAAATAGTGATTCCTACTTTATGGCACTTGCACACTACACACATACAGCAATCTAGGTCTCAAATCCTCTAGTCCAGTGCGGACAAGCACCATGGACCTAAGGGTATGGGACATCACTCTCACTTGTCAGTGTCCTGCTGTCTCATGGCCCAGCTCCTACATGTAGTGGTTCCACCTCAGGCTGAGCCTTCTATATGGTGTTCAATACCCATGTAAGTATTCCACCACCCCCGTTAATTATGTATTTGTATTCTCACTAAGTTAAAGTGCAAAGGAAGCTCTTAAGCTCTTAAAAAACAAAGTGGGCAAAATTAGTAAAGATGCAGGTACCTTTTTCTAACAGAACAAGAATCTTAATTTGCAGGTCCTAAGCTACTTTAGAACACACATTACCTTATCACAGAATTTTTAGTATTACAATCAATCTTCCTTTTCTTTCTATCTGACCAGTTTCTTTTCTTTCTTTTCAGAGCTGTTTGTTTGGGGGGGTGGGGTGTGTGTGGGGGGGTGTGTTTGGTTGTTTGTTTTTAAAGAAATAAATCCAAAGACACACTTCTAATTGTGTGAAACTAATTGTTTCATGTCAGGATTGTCAGATGTGCTTAACCAGTATTTGGATACTGAGGGATATAGCTGTTGTGAAATTGTCACACCATATTTTGATGTTAAGCTGGTTAAATGGGACGATTTGAAGGCACTTAGTGTTCATCTTATTGCGGAAAGTGCCTGTCAATACTAGGGCTGGCACATTACTAATAGGGCAGGTATTGGTGCAATCAACACTTAAAAGTGTTTGGTCTCCACTTTGTAAATTCCTTCCCACACTTGGCCAGGTTTTTTTATGTCTCTTTAGGTATTACTGAAGGTTAAGAAACTACTATATGAAGTAAAGTACAGAGTCTGCTAGGCATTACTGTAAAACATCCAACACTCATATTTAAAATACTCATATTTATGAGTAATACTCATATTTGAAAAAATGGGCCTCATAGTTCCTTTTGTAGTCAAAGATTTTTTGCTTTAATGTTTGGGGGCAGACAAGCTGTCACTCTTTGTCCTATAGTGATTGTCATTTCTTGTAAGTACACTATGTTTTAATAAAATGAACAGCATCACAACAGTAAGTTAAAAAATGTGTGGAATATCACCATTCCCCTGTACAAAACAGAAACTAATGTCCATGCTGGAACTTGGTCTCAGGCAAGGACAGTCGTTGCATGGTAAGGCAAGGGGTCATCGAACATTGACAGCAAATTGCAGTAATATTTGAGTAGCTCCTAACTCCAGCCAAGTTTCCTCAGGCATGAAAACTGTTGACTAGTAAGGGGAAATTTGCTGGTGATCACCTGGCTGGTAATAAAAGCAGGGACCTGGTTAAAAGTCTGCTTTATGCTTTTTCTGATATTTGATTACACATTTTACAACTTGAATTGAATGCCTGGAGTGCTGTAGTGAGGTAAATTTATTTGCCAGAATTATTTTCCAGAAGCTGATTCTGCTGTCATCTTAATAATTTTGCCTGAATTACTAGATTCAAGAACAACATGGTTGTGCATTTCCCCAAATATCTCTATAACTTAAATACACTAAAAAAGCATAAGTGCTCATTTTAAAATCATACAGTAATTACAGGGCTAGTTTAATAAAGGGTAAATGAAACCTTACCAAAGTAAGTGAGGCTTAGGCTGAAATAATTTAAAAGAGATGATATAGTGCATGTTAAGCATGATATTTGTGTCAACATGAGTCTAGTTTCAGGAGAGATCTAATATTCTATCATTCACTTCACATGACTTTTCATTTGTTAGTAGTTGGATTTCCAAGATATCTTGCCTCCATCTCGGCAGTCTCTGTAGGAGCCTGGGAAAGGGTTCTGGGAGGCAGGGAGTCTATAGGAGTCTGTTAAAAAGTAAATGCAGGTACACTGGTGTTTTGATTTGTTTTTTAATTGAAATGGGTTTTTTTCCTAAAAGAGATGTAGGCACTGAAAGAGAAACTTATTCCACAAGAGGAGTGAATATTATAAGAAAATATTGTTGTCACCAAGTGTTGTGGTTTAGCCCCAGTCGGCAATTAAGTACCACGCAGCCGCTCGCTCACCCTCCCCCCCCCCGGTGGGATGGGGGAGAGAATTGGAAGAGCAAAAGTAAGAAAAATTGTGGGTTGAGATAAGAACAGTTTAATAATTGGAACAAAAAAATAATAACAATAATAATAATAAATTGTAATGAGAAGGAAAACAACAAGGGAGCGAGAGAGGAACAAAAACCCAGGGAAAAATAAAACAGTGATACAACCGCTCACCACCTGCCAACCGATGCCCAGCCCATCCCCGAGCAGCGATTGCTGCTCCCCGGCCAACTCCCCCCAGTTTATATACCAAGCATGATGTCATATGGTATGGAATAGCCCTTTGGGCAGTTGGGGTCAGCTGTCCTGGCTGTGCCCCCCCCCAAGTTTCTTGTGCACCTGGCAGAGCAGAGGAAGCTGAAAAGTCCTTGACCAGTGTAAACACCACTTAGCAACAACCAAAACGTCAGCGTGTTATCACTATTATTCTCATACTAAAATCCAAAACACAGCACTACACCAGCCACTAGGAAGAAAATTAACTCTATCCCAGCCAAAACCAGGACACCAAGTGATTTAAAGAAGGTAATGTAATAATGCCCGAAACATCAAAAGTTGCATAGCAAACATCTGAAGTATGATAGAGTAAAGCAGTTACGGAATTCAGTGATACAATGTGATTATATTTTTCTAAATAAGTTGGAATATACAAATTCAGCTGTGTATACAGTCTTTGTTCTTTGTAAGTCAGAAGGAAGCATGAAATCTGAAAGCTTGATATTTGTGTATTATAGAAGGTCATCTTGACTAAAGGCTATTTTGGGGTTTTCAGCTCCTGGACTTCATTTGGAATTGTACTGAGACCTTTGCCCAGGTTGCTAGCATTCCTTTTCTAGCTGATTAAGAACGTGATGCTGTGTCTTTAGTAATGTAGTGTTTTTCACTATAGAATATAATGATTTCAGGATCAGATTATAAACAAAAAGCGTGTACTTTAAAAATGTCTCTTTTATTAATTCATATTTTCTTATCCCAATGATTCTTTCCATTGGAAAAAAAAATTCTTCAGATGATTAGCTAAAGGTGTCTTTATACAATAATTTAACAAGATGTGTTATGTCACTTTGGATCTTTGGAACATTCCGAATCCAAATGGTCAGAGATTGCAAAGGTAAAATGTAAGTATCCAAATCTCACAGATGTATCCCAGGCCAAATTTGTGTGCATCCTCACATGGAAATTATTTGTAGATTGAAATTATCCTGTTTCTTGTATTTTCTAAATTTAGTGCTATTCAAGCATAACAACATTAAAACATTCAAGATACAAACAAACTACTTCTTTGAACAGAAACACTACATATCTCATCAATAAAAATCTGTTGATTTTTGAAAACATCTACTGATTAATTATTTTAATTAGATTTATTTATTTTTAATATATTTATTTAGAAAGAGACATGCTTTTCAGCATGCTATGCTTAAGTTTCTCAACACACAAAAGTAATTATCTCATTATTGCCTTTGAAAGATATCTGGTCATCTACATTTTTCAAGTTGTGATAAAACTGGAAAAGCAGCCTGTAACATTCTTTACTGCAAATGTTTTTGATTATATAAAATTATATTTCCAAAAATAGAGTGCCATTATGCCATAAGCCTTGTTCCTGCCTTGCATTACAAGTAGTTGAATCAAACTAATACTGTTGAATCAAACTAATACATGGATGACAGCCCAGCTGAAGTGCCTCTACACCAATGCACGCAGCATGGGCAATAAACAGGAGGAGCTGGAAGCCATTGTACACCAGGAAAACTATGATATGGCTGCCATCACAGAAACATGGTGGGATGACTTGCACAACTGGAGCACGGCAATGGATGGCTATAAACTCTTCAGGAGGGATAGGCGAGGCAGGAGAGGCAGTGGGGTAGCCCTGTATGTTAGGGAGTGTCTGGATAGTTTAGAGCTCCATGATGATGATGATAGGGTTGAGTGTCTATGGGTAAGAATCAGGGGGAAGGCCAACAAGGCGGATATTGTGGTGGGATTCTATTATAGACCACCCACCCAGGATGATGAGGGACTGACAAACTATTCTATAAGCAGCTGGGAGAAGCCTCACAATCGCTAGCCCTTGTTCTTGTGGGGGACTTCAACTTACCAGATGTCTCCTGGAAATACAATACAGCAGAGAGGAAACAGCCTAGGAGGTTCCTGGAGCGTGTGGCAGATAACTTCCTGACACAGCTGGTGAGTGAGCCAGCTAGGGAACGTGCCCCGCTGGACCTCTTGTTCACGAACAGAGAAGGGCTTGTGAGCCATGTGATGGTTGGAGGCCGTCTTGGGCAGAGTGATCACGAAATGATAGAGTTTTTGATACGTGGAGAAGTGGCGAGGGGAGTCAGCAGAACGGCCACCTTAGACTTCCGGAGGGCAGACTTTGGCCTGTTTAGGAGACTGGTCGAGAGAGTCCCCTGGGAGGCAGCCCTAATGGGCAAAGGAGTCCAGGAAGGCTGGACATTCTTTAAGGAGGAAGACCTAAAGACACAAGAGCAGGCTGTCCCCAGGTGCCGAAAGACGAACCGGCGGGGAAGAAGACCAGCCTGGCTGAATAGAGAGCTTTGGCTAGAACTCAGGAAAAAGAGGAGAGTCTACGATGTTTGGAAGAAGGGGCAGGCAACTCAGGAGGACTACAAAGGTGTAGCGAGGTTGTGCAGGGAGAAAATTAGAAGGGCCAAAGCTGAGCAAGAACTCAATCTGGCTACTGCCATAAAAGACAACAAAAAATACTTCTTCAAATACATTAGCAGCAAAAGGAGAGCTAAGGAGAATCTCCAGCCCCTAGTAGACGGGGGAGGGAACCCAGTGACCAAGGATGAGGAAAAGGCTGAGGTACTTAATGCCTTCTTTGCCTCAGTCTTTAATAGCAGGGCCAATTGTTCCCGGGGTACCCAGCCCCCTGAGTCGGAAGATAGGGACGGGGACCAGAATGGAGCCCCCATAATCCAGCGGGAAATGGTTAGTGACCTGCTGCACCACTTAGACACTCACAAGTCTATGGGGCCTGATGAGATCCACCCGAGAGTACTGAAGGAACTGGCAGAAGGGCTCACCAAGCCCCTTTCCATCATTTAGCAGCAGTCCTGGCTAACTGGGGAGGTCCCAGCTGACTGGAGATTAGCAAATGTGACACCCATCTACAAGAAGGGCCAGAAGGAGGACCCAGGGAACTACAGGCCTGTCAGCCTGACCTCGGTACCAGGAAAGCTGATGGAGCAGATCATCCTGAGTGCCATCACATGGCATGTAGAGGATAACCAAGGCATCAAGCCCAGCCAGCATGGGTTTAGGAAAGGCAGGTCCTGCTTGACCAACCTGATCTCCTTCTACAACAAGGTGACCCACCTAGTGGATGAGGGAAAGGCTGTGGATGTTGTCTCCCTAGACTTCAGTAAAGCCTTTGACACGGTTTCCCACAGCATTCTCCTGGAGAAAGTGGCTGCTCATGGCTTGGACAGGTGTACTCTTTGCTGGGTAAAGAACTGGCTGGCTGGCCGGGCCCAAAGAGTGGTGGTGAATGAAGTTTACTCCAGTTGGCGGCCAGTCACAAGCGGTGTCCCCTGGGCTCTGTGTTGGGGCCAGTTCTGTTTAATATCTTTATCAATGATCTGGATGAAGGGATCGAGTGCACCCTCAGTAAGTTTGCAGATGACGCCAAGTTGGGTAGGAGTGTTGATCTGCTTGAGGGGAGGAAGGCTCTGCAGAGGGACCTGGACAGGCTGGATCGATGGGCTGAGGCCAATTGTATGAGGTTCAACAAAGGCTAAGTGCTGGGTCCTGCACTTGGGCCACAGCAACCCCATGCAATGCTACAGGCTTGGGGAAGAGTGGCTGGAAAGCTGCCTGGCAGAAAAGGCCCTGGGAGCGTTGGTTGACAGCTGCCTGAATATGAGCCAGCAGTGTGCCCAGGTGGCCAAGAAGGCCAATAGCATCCTGGCTTGTATCAGAAGTAGTGTGGCCAGCAGGACTAGGGAAGTGATGGTCCCCCTGTACTCAGCACTGGTGAGGCTGCACCTCGAATACTGCGTTCAGGTTTGGGCCTCTCACTACAAGAGAGACATTGAGGTGCTGGAGCATGTCCAGAGAAGGGCAACGAAGCTGGTGAAAGGTCTAGAGCACAAGTCTTCTGAGGAGCAGCTGAGGGAACTGGGGTTGTTTAGCCTGGAGAAAAGGAGGCTGAGGGGAGACCTCATTGCTCTCTACAACTACATGAAAGGAGGTTGTAGAGAGGTGGGGGCTGGTCTCTTCTCTCATGTAACAAGTGATAGGACAAGAGGAAATGGCCTCAAGCTGCACCAGGGGAGGTTTAGACTGGATATTAGGAAATTTTACTTTACTGAAAGGGTTCTCAAGCATTGGAACAGGCTGCCCAGGGAAGTGGTTGAGTCACCATCCTTGGAAGTATTTAAAAGACATTTGGATGAGGTGCTTAGGGACATGGTATAGTGGTGGTCTTGGTAGTGTTGGGTTTACAATTGGACTCGATGATCTTAAAGGTCTTTTCCAACCTATACGATTCTGTGATTCTGTGTTTCTACTGATATCAGCAATGGGAAAACACATTCAGTTTGTTCCAGGTTCCCCCTTCCATCCTAATCTGTTTATGAAACAAAAATCATGAAAAAAATATGAAACAAAAATCAATCTTTAAACAGCTCCAAGCACCAGTTAAGCAGAATCAGATAAATCATTTATGAGCTTTGGGTGCAGTTTTGGGGTTTTTTTCTTTTTTTCTTTGTAGAGCAGGATGGAACCCAACTTTGCAGTTTTCAGCTGTCATAATTTCTTAAGGACTCACTTCTGTCCACAATGAGTGGAGGCTAGAAAGGAGTGGTTATCAAAAAGCTGTATTTAGCTTGAGCTAGGATATTAGGCATTGATCTAAGATTATCAAAGCTTTACTGAATATAGAGTCTGAGGGAATTAAGAGTTTTGAGGGGGGTGGTGTATAAATTGAGAAGGATCATTCATCCTGTATTTTTTGTGTGATACATTTGAAGACATAATGACTCTTGCAGACAATGCCTCTAAAAGAAATAATGAAATAGAAGCTATTACATCAACAGAGTAGTTGCCCCAGTGAACAGGCTTCCAACAGGAATAACCTCTTCTATAAAAATGAGCTTTGTTTTCCTAAAACTTTCACATATGTTTAGATAAGGAGACACCAGAGGTGACTGCATCACAAAAGCAATATTCTTGATAGTGCAGGCAGCCTGTAACAGATGATGAATTTCACCTGAAGCAAGTAACTTTGCCAGGCTTGTTTTTTGTAGGTACTGCCTATGGCAAGGCTGTTGTATACCCCGTCTTGTTTGTTATTGGTCACAATACAAATTTCCAAATATTACCTTCAGTTAAAGTTATTTCTATTTAAAAAGTAATCATGGAGGCTTGAAAGCTCTGGAAATAGCTGGGTATTAATTGTATTGTCTAAACACACTAAATATGATGGACTAACAAATATAGCAGGCTTCATACTCTTGGGACTCTCTTGTTAGAGTCAATCTTTGCGATCATGGAAGGTATGCTTAAATTAAGACTTTGATCTTTTTCTTATAATTGTATTTTCTAGATAAGTGTATTTGTGATTTGCATTTGTACTGTAAGGCAACTGTGTTTATCCGATTATTGTTGTCATTTTGAGATTTCTGGAACTGAATGTTTTCAAGCATCTTTGTTATGGTTATTATGTCTTGAAAATTCAGGGATGATTTCCATTAATATTTAAGCTGGTTAATTGCCTTCCTTACCATTTCCATTAACCGCTTCAGCAGAGTGACTGCTGAAAGATAATATCTAAAGGCTCACTGAGCCTTTAATTATGGAATCAAATCCACTTCAATACATCAAAATACTGTCTAAATACCTTCTGCCAAGCTCCTATTCATTTCTTTAGCTGTAGCCTTGTTGATCTGTCACATCCCTATTATCATTGTGGTCACAGATGTTTGTCTAGAACAGGCTACAGGAATGATCCTGCGTACTGCAGCACATTTTGTTTCCCAGAGATCAAGATATTTATGTGGAGTCACAAGTTTTCCTGCAAACTGTAGAGTCTAAGCCTCTGACTATGATTTTTCAAAGTGAGTATGACCGCTTTATTACCAGAATGTTATATTCATATGAAATAAATAAAAAGAAAAATAATAAAATGTAGGCTTTTCAACACACCGATGTAATTATTGTTCCATTTAAGTTTATGACACACTGACTGACCTCTAGAAGAGAACACCAGAGCCAAAGCTATGTAATTCAGGGATCCAGTCTGTCAGTCTGCATTTCTGAGTGAGTAAATGAGGCTTCTATTATAGAAGTTTGTCATAGGTAGAATTATTTCAAGGATGTCCTAGTTTTCCTTCAAGAAGTTTGCATGCCATCAGTTAAGAGCTGTTCACAACAGTGATCTCCTTCACTGAGTTTATGTTTTCAATTATACTTGCAGCAGTTGGTTTTACCTGATATTGTATATGAGCTGAAAGCTGTCCATTCAGGTGATTGAAAACCCCAGGATTTGCACTTCTTCACTAATGTCCCTTTATGTCCTCACATGTGTCGTGATCCTGTGCCACAAGTAACATAAGGTTCTACTTGTAAATTTTAACCAAGAAATGAAAGCAGTTTGCTGCAAGTTTATACTAAAGGAAAAAAAAAATAGAAATTGAACTTAGCCTTTGGTTTCTTAAAAACAATTTGCAAAAATGTTATGATACTCTGTTTTCCAGCTTTAACCAGTTCACTTGTTGTAATAATCAAATGTAAGTATACAATTCACATAATGTTGATGTTGCTATAGAAATCCGTTGCAGAGCCCTGCCCTGCCTCCATAGGAACTTAGACAATGTACCTTTGTTATTAAGCAGGGTGTGGCTGTCGAAAGCAGAAGTGCAAATGATGAAAGTATAACTAGTGTAGTTAGGAAACCATGAAGAACTGCTTAGATCTGCCAAAAAAGCAGGAAACTAGGGGAAAGGTAATTCTGTGCAGGGGGAGATCGTGACCACCGACTCACGGACCACCTACCCCAATTACACCACTGACTCAAATGATGAAGTTGAAGAAGAACAACTACACATGTGTACTAATTTACATGCTGGGCGTGTGATTAACCAATCATTTAATAGAAGAATACTGCATATGTATTAGGAGGTTGAATATGTTAATGCTTTGTGTATCAATAACTGTTAATTTGAAAGCATGGTGTGCTGTCTTGAGACAGACACCCATATCTGTGCAAATATGCAATCAAATAGCTCTGCTCTGTGTGTGTATTGATGTTTTGCACACTGGCTAAAAGAACCCTCATTTTTTGGGACAATACACTGTTCTAAACTCTCTCCCATCCAGAATGGTGATTTTTTTTTTTATTTTTTTTCCCCACGCTCACTCACTGGAAGAGGTATCTCATACTGGGTGGAGTGGGGATGGACTGCTCTGCTGTAGTTTTGCTGCTTAGGTTAGAAGATAAAGTGCTTATTATGAGAGACAGTACTGCCTCGTAAAACAGGAGATCTTGCTGAGTAAAGGGGGTGGCAATCTCCACCAGGGTCTGCTGATGACATGCTCTGTGACCCTTACCTTCCTGGGCTTTCCGTCTATCTCCTCATTTTATCTTGTCTGGAATTTGTACGTTTTTTATGACAGTGGCTTATCATGTGCAAACCATCAGCTCTGAGTATTCTAGGCAGTACTGAAGCCATTGCTGGTTTGTACTCAGGAATATTTATAATGTAAAGAACAGGATAACAAGTCCCTGACTGGAAAAAGGGTGTTCTTCATGCCTCGCATGCTCAGATCATGAACTGTTGACAGAAGGATTCTTTTAATCTACTTTAGGTCTTTGCACATTGTATCTGATTACAGCATACCTATTAGTTGTTAATATGCTTTCCAGTGCTTCTGGTAGTGAAAGATGTTACACTGCAACACATTCACCCTCAGTTTATAGGAGGAAAGGTCTTCAGCACAACTTAGATACTACTATGTACCGAATTACGTTACCTGAAATAATAAAGTCATCATATTGATGTAATTTATCCTCTTTCAGTTTACCAAGGCTAGTAAACACTTCTCTGGATTACACACTTTTGTGTTAATTTTGAAAAGCTGTCACTGTTCTAATGTACAAAAATATTTCAGTTTCTCTGACTTGTTGCGATTTGAACAGGATGGCAGGTTGTTAAACTCTCTCCTATTTAGATGCTGAAGTCTTAGTGATGCCTTTGCCTTGCAGATGTAGCACTTTACTAGACTAGTAAAGTTGCTACTTTATGGTGACCTTTTTCTTATCAGCTGCTTTTTTTCTATGGGTGACATGTCTGTTTTTTTCAGAGTACCATTTCCATTCAACTGTCTTTTAAAATAAAATCACATAGCTAAATTGTCAGGGAATCCAGTCCACCGTGCGAGATAAAGGATCATGAAAGAGTGGCATATTTTCCCTCTACTGTTTGGTGTGGGTTTCCAATTCCGCATTATATAATATGGTAAATTACAGAAGTTGTAACTAAATATCGCATGATCCCATAGGAAAAAAAAAAAAATCCTTGTAGACTATAGCACATCTCAGAAGATTTAAACTGGCTTAGCTGGGACAGAGTTGACCTACCTCAGCCAGGGAGAATAATACTGCTTCATTTCCATAGTTTCTAATTATATATGATATTTGAATTAATTACATTGAAATATAACTAATGATGTGATGTAAAATAATGATTATTTTACAGATTTTACATTAACTAAATCCAATGTACATTAGAAAACAATTGCAAAAAATGGCTTTATTGAACACAGTTTTACATAATGCAATAGTCATTGGGAATTTTCTGTGGAAGTGGTGATCTGGAAAGTAAATGGCAAAATCATCTGCACTGCTATAAACAATTAACACTGTGCCTTCAAGATGTGCTAAATATATTGCAAAGCTTTTAGCTGTTGAGAATCTTTTTATATAAATGAATTAATTTGACAGAAAGTTTTCAGGCTTTTTCAAAGTGAAAAGAAATAGAGTTCACACAGAAAGGTTTTATTTCTAAAGTGCTGCTTTTGCCACTATCTGGTATAATAAGAAATGGGGACGGGGGTTAGCTTTTAATGTCCTGGGAAATTAGGCACTGGTTAGCATTCAAAAAGTATTTCTAACCTGAAAAGTAGATGCTGCAACTTTTGCATTTTTTTTCCAAGCCCAAAATTTTTCATTTCCTTGTTTGATAATAAAATTGAGGAATGGCTTCTCTGCTGTCTTCGTGCAGCAAGGACAGTTCAGTTGGGGAAAAAAAAGTGAACTGGAGTCCCCTTCGGCCTGTGCCTCAAAGGCTTTCCAGTATGAGATCCAGTTCTGAAGTTCTGATCAAGTTCATCATCTTCACTGTCTTGGTTCATCCTTGGTATTCTTCAGTTTTGTGGGGACTTGTAAAATAATAAGCAGACATGATTACACTGATGACTCAGGAGCACAACCTTCTTGAGACCAGATTGATCTGTAGGGCATGGATAAGGTCTTTGTTTGCTAAATGAGGAGTACTGCAAGTAAAAGGGGTGCCTTCATTATTCAGCTTTGAATTTAAAACTTGCAAAAACCAGACTCTTTATGATGGCAGGTAGTTCTAGCTAATTTTTTTTAAAAGTCACAAATTGAGTAAAAAAAGTCCCATGACTCTTCAATAAAGTGGTAGAAAAATGCAGTTTTTTTCTGTACAGCTATGCATTTATGGGAGAAAAGCAGTGTAAAAGATAGAGGAAGTGTCTTTCTGATGAAATCTGCCTCTAATAGTCAGCAATTAAAAATGCTGCATCATTCAGATATAACCTTTCCACATCCTGCCTGGACATGCCCTCTAATCTTAAAACACGTTTGTCATTATATGTAGTAGGTCAGAGGATAATGTTAAACTCCAGATCAGTTTCTTCTTTAATCTTTCTAAACCTTTAATGCCTTCTTTCAGACAGAAGTGCAATTGCTAAAAGGATTTTGCCAGCCATTCAGTGTCAGAATTTGCAGCAACAGGATGCATAGTATCTTGTCACACGTTTTGCTTAGAATCATAAAAGAAGAAATGACTGTTACCATTATTTTTCCAATTCAAATGGATTATTATACCCAATGAGAAAGTGAAAGACGTATGTTGTGGCCTCATTAGAACTACTTGCTATTGCTACCATGAATTGCACGTTTCTTAGCACCAACTTCTAAATGATAGTGTTTCATTAGCAGCTTTCATTTGTGGATCTTTAAGAGGTTTAATTATTTAGTAATAGTGCTACATTAAATTAATTAGTTAAGCCTTATTGTATACCTTTGTGAAAGAACCAAACCAATTTTAATCTTAGACAGGGAGACAAAGTGTCACAGAGACTTTAATGCTTATCTCATAAAGCATGTGTGATAAACTCAGATACAGGCACTTCAGATGACTGACCTGATTTTCATGGATGTTGCATATGTGAAATCTAAATTGGCTGTCTGATTTAATGAAAGTTAGGGAAGGCTTTTCTAAATGATTTGCCCACAGCTGCTCAATGACCCAGATCATTTAACTCTCAGTCCCTTGCTTTAATGATATAGCATGCTTCACTCTCGTGTGAAAAATATGTTTTTCATTACCATTAAGACCTTTCTGCCACATTGTATCTGATACTACCAGAAAAATTCAATAGTAATTCATATTCATAGAAGAGAATACAGCAATGTTTGGATGGAAAATCCAGTCTACCATGCTTCACTGGTGAAACTGAACAAAAATGGGGGATAAATATATTGAAAATTAAAAAAAAGAGGTAGTATGGCTTTTCAACACCAGAAAAGACATTGCTGAAAAAGAATGGGCCAGATGTGAGGAAAAGAACCATATTTTTGCCAGTTTTTCTCAGTTAAAATATAGGTGAATTTGGCTGAAGATGTTCCAGTAAAATCTGCTTTAGAATAAAATCGCTGCCACTGAAGCTAATGAAAAAAAATTCTCATTCTTTCACTGGAGCTAACGAAAAAACCCTCTCACTTAATTCAATGTGCCCCCTATTTTATCTGCAGGTTTTGCACAGTGTAAGAAGGCTATGAAAATAAAGAAAAACAGAACTATGGTCATCAAGAGGTCTGATAATGCCCATCAGAGGAAAACTGAGTCTCTCTAATGGCAAAAAGCACAGTGAAATGCTCTTTCAGTTGTTTGGTGTATTTTTACTCATTGGGCTTCCAAATTCTGTGAGCAGATGGAGTAACTTAAAAATAGGAGTTATGTCTTTTGCAATCAGCATTGGATTCTTGAAGAAGTTGGGGCTGGGCTATTTCAGGGAAGGAATAGTGTGAGACTTTTAAGGATACCTTAACATTTATGTTTCCTTCTTCTGTAAAAGAAAGGGATGACAAATACCTGTAAGTATTTGTACCTATAAGATCTTGAATATATAGCAGATGACACAGAGAAGCATGGTTTATATTGGTGGTAGTATAAACCCAGGGCACCTCTACTCTGTTAATTATTTTTCCTGGCTTGCAGGAGAAAATCTCTTACTGCATCTTGTGAGAGGCTTTTCAATAATACATAATGAATTAACTAGGGGAACGTTAACAAAACAGTATGTATCAGCACATAAACCTTTTCCATTAAGCACTAACTGCATGAATTGCCCCCCCTTTCTTTTCTTTTAGAGATAAGAATAGATTCATTAAAGTAATTCTAAATATTTTATCACCTTTAATGTACTAGTATAGACAAGACTTTGCAATACAGTCTCAGACATAACTCCTAAATGAGCTCTTTCCTTCATAAAATCTCTCATTAATCTGTCTAAAAAAAGATGTATGACTGTCTGCTCAATACAAGCATTGTCAAACCTGTGATATGTTGGTTTATGTGTAATAAAATAAAGTAGCCTAAACTATGTAGATAAAAACATTAATGACATAAAATTATAATTCCTGAAGCTAAGTGAAAACCTGCCTTGTTTTCTATGGAGAAATACGATTCTTGTTTTTCGAGGCAATGAGTACCTCTCATTATTAAAATGAGTGGCCACAGAGTGCACTCGTCACTCTTCTGAAATAGAGGGAAATTCTCCTCCCATGTAATGACATGCTGGATCTCATCAAAGCCACTCTGAATTTACTTCTGACTCCAAGTATGTAAGCGATGAGCTGTTCACTTTGAAGTGACTAATCACTATTTAGATTACAGGTGCTATCTTGATAACTGAAAATTATCTTCTCTTCAATAGGCTTTGTCACATTGTGGGATCTTGTGGAACAAATCACTCCTACAGAAAAAGAGCATTGTTATCCTGCTTTCTAATGGAACTTGTGACTGAGATGGCTGGAAAGGCTAAACATCTTCAAAAGTAGCATTCAACTCAGCTAGGAAGACTAGCAGTGGAGATTGCCTCACGAGTAGTACTTTATACCTCTTCCCAAATGTCTTTGGGGACTCATGAGATATGAATCTCACTTGGCTCTGAATGTTATTCATCTAATTTCTTAGGATTGTTTGGGGGGTAAAATAGGGGTCAAAGCAGTTTTTAGGCCTAAATTTTGGAACACTACAAGTATCTGCCCTTCAAAACAAAGTAGTTAAATTAAATTCCACTATTCTTCATTTCTAATTCCTCCTTAATAAGCAGGACTGCTTTTTTCCCAACCAGTAGCACACCCACACATCTTCTGTTCTGCCTGCTCATGTTCACCTGATAGCCAATTAACAAATGCTCAATTTTCACACCTACAATATCTGTATCCTTCAGGGCACTGCAATTTTGAAGTTCACTGTGCTTCCCCTAGGCGAAGCTACCAGATCAGGAGGAATCTGATAAATAACTGACTAAAGTCACAGACTGACTTACTAATCCACTATGAAACTGGACAAAGGAAAATGATGGAGAGCAAGGTAAACACGATATGTTATACAAGTGGACTGAAGAATTAAGTATTCCTTTTCCAAGAAGTGTGAAATCCAGCTTTGCTCTGAGTCCCAGGTAGCTGAAATGGAAATGCAACTGCAGCCCTTCCCTCCTTCTTTACCATCTTCCTTATCCGCTAAGGGAAGAATGCAGTTCAGCACTTGGCTGTGTTAAGCATTAACTAGATAACTGCACAGTCTAATGGTCCTCTGGTACTTGCCAGACATTAAAATATAAGAATATGACATCTTAATTTGAATTGTGTGCTCTGTAAGTTGTCAGCTAAAAATAAAACCAAGGTCAACAGCTGCCAAGAAGCTGTAGGAGCAATCCAGTATTATCTACCTGTTAGTAGTAAAGAACAAAGCGACCTCTATCTAAACCACTCTTTTTGGAAGCATGTAGAGCCATACATATCTCATAGGTTTGTGTGCCCTTTCAGTCAGCTCTACTGATACAGTTGGTCACATCTTCTACCCAGCAAATGGTTGCTGATTTGTGACAGACACATGAGGATGCCATGGAGAGAGAACTTTTGGAAGCCCTTTTTCAAAGGGTCCTGGTTATTCACTTTGGGACAGTAATATGATTTCAAGACTTTTGTTCATGGTATAATAGAAACTACAGAAACCAAAGACAGCTCAGGCAGAATGGAGAACGTTCCCAAAGTGCCAGACAGTAGCCAAATGAAAGAGCAGCTCCTATTTCTGGAGAACTGCTAGGCAGGCATATATGAAGAAAATGAAATGGGCAGATGGAAGTGCACCAGGGAGACATAGTGATTTGAATGAAGAAAAATACTTTGCCTTGGAAGAATAGTGAAAGTAGAGAATGTGACCCTAGGGCTAAATTGTTAATCTTTCTGTCAGGTACCTGTATACATAGAAATGTAGCATTCTCTGTCTCTAGGTTGTTGTGGATAAAGAGGTAAACCATAAAAAGCTACTGTGGGGAACTTCACCTTTATAGACTGTCTATTCAGAATCTCTTTAGTGGGACATTATAAATCTTTACTTTACATGAAGGGTAGAGGAGGAAGGAAAAGTTTTCCTAATTTATGGCAGAGTCTCCAAGTATTAATGTTTCAGTGAGGGGTCTTAGCCTCTCTTGGTGTAAAGATTTTGCTCTGAGAGGTAGCACAGCTGATACTAACAAAGTTCCAATGGTTTTAAAAAACAAACAAACAAACAAAATAATTAAGTTAGGTTTCATGTTGGAAATCCATGCATGGCCAACTAGAGACAGACCTGAAGGAGGACACTTGGATTACTGCTTGCTGACTTTGCAATATGTATGATTTGGTGGATGGCACTGAGAGAACTGTGATCTTTAGAATATTCCCATAAGCAGGTTGCAAAGTTAGTGAACAATTCCTGCAAGAAGAAGGATGCTTAATCATAATTTGGAAAAAAGTTCTGTTATTGTTTTACTCCAAGTTTGTAACTTTTCATAATTTCTCTTTTTCATACATAATTCTAGAGCAAACAGATGTGCTTGTTAATTCCCAGAGCAAGCATTTAGTTTTCCTGTGTTGTTGGATAAGGGCTTGAGCTGGTGTATTTATTCACAGAATCACAGAATTGTATAGATCGGAAAAGACCTTTAAGATCATCGAGTCCAACCGTAAACCTAACACTACCAAGACCACCACTACACCATGTCCCTAAGCACTTCATCCAAACGTCTTTTAAATACTTCCAAGGATGGTGACTCAACCACTTCCCTGGGCAGCCTGTTCCAATGCTTGATAACCCTTAATTTGTACAGAACCAAGGTCTATTGCATAGAATCCTTTATACTGAAATTACTGAGTTTGCAGAAGGTTTACAAATAAGTAAAAGACTGTGGTATACCTGAATGCAGTGGTAATGGAGCACAGTAAATAGAGGCGTACATACATCACTGCCTGATGCTCCCAGAATAATAGCCAAAGAATCCAAGATGTGTTTTGAAGGGGTAACTGTAGATATTCTTATAATATGTAGTTTATACATAGATAACAATATGTTCCACAAAACAAGCCTTTAAAAACTCCAAATACATTAAGGCATCTTATTGAAAGGGCATTCCTACTATTAATAACTTTGTGCCAATTATACTTTTCTATTAAGTCAGATGGGGAATGTTGTGCAGGGAGAAAGACTTGTAATTCAGTAGGGTATGTAGCATGATGTTTGCAAACATGAATGAGTGGAAGAGTTTTCAGGAACATAGGAAGCTGGGAAAAATCAATGTAATAACAGAATTGCAGTGTGTGGAATAGAAGAATGTTTTTCTTGTAGCACTCTCTCTGCTTTAAAGTTTACACAATGATACTTCCAAAATATCTAAGAATAATGTGAAAGAACTAACAGTAACTTTGTCCATATTAAGCCTGTCAGGCTGGTTCTGTAACTTGTCCAAAGCGAAAGCTTCTCCAGAGATCCCATACCTGTGAATTCTTGCAGGACCTCTGAATTCAGCTAGAGTTTAATCAACAGATCATAGGATGTTTTTTCAGGGTACAGCCAGATTTCCCGTAGGAAATCTGGAAATCATCCCAATCTGGCAAGTAACAACTGCACAGCTGGTGTGGCCACGTCTGTACAGAGCAGCCTAGATTAGCCAATTCTTTTTACTGTACAAAAAACCCTATGGTTAGGGTTTCTAATTGAGATAGGTAGAAAGAGCAACAGAGCTATTTCTGTGAGAATGTATTGCTCAAATTAAATCAAAATCTTTTATTAAAAACAGGGGTTTATTCTTAGGACTTTGTTTCAAGAAGAAACAAACAGAAAAAATAGGAAAAAGTTCTGGCAACTTCAGGTTATTCTATTTTCAAACTTGTTACAACTAGTATATCTATTTTAGAACAAGTTTTAATATTGATTATTTTAAAAAAATTTTTGTGTTATAATACCAAGTAAAAAGAAAGTTTAAAAAATGAACTGGTTTTGGCAAAACAAATTGTCTTCAGATAAATGCATTTCCCTTATAATGTTTTGGTTTAGAATCAGAGCAAAACCATATTTTGAAATCTCAAAATCTTAGTGAAGTGGAATTCTTGTTCTCCAAACAGCCCTACATTTTAAAATTGGGCCTGAGGAAAAATCTGGAAATATGAAATATGAACAGACTTTGGAGAGAAAGATGGTATGCAACTCTTAAAGTAATTCTGAGAAAGAGAGAGGTACTTCTTCGGGAAAAAAAGATAATGTTTTCTGCTGTCAGCAATTGAAACCTCTTAACCAAAGGGTGAAGGTTTTTTAAATCTTTATATTGATTTGGGACTTTACATTTTTTGGTTTATCTCTGAATGTCATTCAAAGAAATAGTTGTTGCAAATGTTTGACAGAAGTGGCTGTTCCAGTAGTGTATTTGAGACTGTGAGTAGCCTCACTGTCTCAAATAAAATGACGTGTGCTGAAGCAGGTTGTTGCATTTGTGAGACAATGAAGCCTCTTTTCCTCATAAATTATGAGTAAGCTGAGCATGAAGTTATGTGCCAGGGGCACGTCTGCTCCTTAAATACCTTTTTTCCATAGATTTGTATTGATAGATACAAATAGATAAGTTTATAGAAGTGAACTGGCAAGTATTTTTGTACTGGTTGAATGAAAATGGAGAGAAATGGGAAAAAAAGGAAAAAAACTGCATCTGTGTTTTCAAACTTTCAATCTTAGAGAGACAATTATGATATTTTTGTAATGGAGGAAGTGGTTTGAAAAGCTTACAATATTTTTTTCTTTTTTTTTTTTTTTTTCCAAAAATTAAACTTCAGTTTGTGCAGATGGTTTTAGTGGTTGTTTTTTAGTTTTCTTCAGTTTTACATCTGAACTGGTAACTGTTCCCAAATGGAACCAATCTGAACTGCTTTGCTTTGTTTATTTGTTTACTGTAACAAAAATAGAACATAAAAATAATTCAGTTAAAAATATATCCTTGCACCTGGCATCATAGAATCATAGTATTGTTTAGGTTGGAAAAGACCTTTAAGATCATCAGGTCCAACCGTAAACCTAACACTACCAAGACCACCACTACACCATGTCCCTAAGCACCTCATCCAAACGTTTTTTAAAAACCTCCAGGGATGGTGACTCAACCACTTCCCTGGGCAGCCTGTTCCAATGCCTGACAAGCCTTCTGGTGAACAAATTCTTCCTAATATCCAATCTAACAACTGGCACAACTTGAGGCCATTTCCTCTTGTCCTATTGCTTGTTACTGGGGAGAAGAGACCGACCCCCACCTCCCTACAACCTCCTTTCAGGTAGTTGTAGAGAGCAATGAGGTCTCCCCTCAGCCTCCTTTTTTGCAGGCTAAACAACCCCAGTTCCCTCAGCTGCTCCTCATCAGACTTGTGCTCCAGACCCTTCACCAGCTTCATTGCCCTTCTCTGGACACACTCCAGCACCTCAATGTCTCTCTGGTAGCGAGGGGCCCAAACCTGAATGCAGTATTCGAGGTGCAGCCTCACCAGTGCCAAGTACAGGGGCACAATCACTTCCCTAGTCCTGCTGGCCACACTACTTCTGATACAAGCCAGGATGCTGTTGGCCTTCTTGGCCACCTGGGCACGCTGCTGGCTCATATTCAGGGGGCTGTCAGCCAACACCCCCAGGTCCTTTTCTACTGGGCAGCTTTCCAGCCACTCTTCCCCAAGCCTGTAGCATTGCATGGGGTTGCTGTGGCCCAAGTGCAGGACCCAGCACTTAGCCTTGTTGAACCTCATACAATTGGCCTTGGCCCATCGATCCAGCCTGTCCAGGTCCCTCTGCAGAGCCTTCCTCCCCTCAAGCAGATCAACACTCCTGCACAACTTGGCGTCATCTGCAAACTTACTGAGGGTGCACTCGATTCCTTCGTCCAGATCATTGATAAAGGTATTAATACAGAACTGGCCCCAACACAGAGCCCTGGGGAACACCACTTGTGACTGGCTACCCAGTGGAGTAAACTCCATTCACCACCACTCTTTGGGCCCGGCCATCCAGCCAGTTCTTTACCCAGCAAAGAGTACACCCGTCCAAGCCATGAGCAGCCAGTTTCTCCAGGAGAATGCTGTGGGAAACTGTGTCGAAGGCTTTACTAAAGTCTAGGTAGACAATACCCACAGCCTTTCCCTCATCCACTAAGCGAGTCACCTTGTCATAGAAGGAGGTCAGGTTGGTCAAGCAGGGCCTGCCTTTCATGCACCCATGCTGACTGGGCCTGATCACCTGGTTGTCCTGTACGTGCCGTGTGATGGCACTCCGGATGATCTGCTCCGTAACCTTCCCCATCACTGAGGTCAGGCTGACAGGCCTGTAGTTCCCCGGATCCTCCTTCTGGCCCTTTTTGTAGATGGGTGTCACATTTGCTAACCTCCAGTCAACTGGGACCTCTCCAGTTAGTGAGGATTGCTGACAAAGTAGTCCTGTTCTGGAAGTGGGACAGGACAGCAGCACATATTTCCCTTTTTAGGATTACTCCTTCTTTCTAAATATTTACATATTTTGTGTAGAAATTAGTAATTCCCAAGAGAAATAACTTAACTACATATACACCATGACATTGGAAGAGCTGATTTAAATCTAGTTAGGTTCAAGGAGACGGTAGATTTGGAGGGAGAAAGGCAGCATCAGATCTGATGTGGCTTTAATGCATAAGACTTGTGATTGGCAGCTATAAAGAACATGAAACGGTTTATGTAGTGATCGCTTTTCCACAGACTCAGTAAATGTGAAACAGGTACTTATCCAGTGGCGGGTGTCAGTAAAGTAAACTGAAGTCTATTTCATAGTCCTCTAGTAGGCCATAGAAGACATTCCTATTTTAAAGGGTTTCTTGAGGAAGGAGTCCAAACTGCATCATTTTTTCCTTGGTTGTGTTTCTTACAGCCACAGCTAGAAGTTATTGCGGAAGAAGATACGGCTAGGAGTTATTACAGCCATAAGTATTATTGAAGTTACTTCTAGGGAATATTCCCACCATTGGTTCTCATAGCAGCTGGCTTCTGCCTTGTTTGCAATAAAAAGGAAGCTCTAATACACTAGGGAATCAAACCCATTAACTCTTATGAACAACAGTAACTTCTTGAAGTTACCCTCGAAGATGATCAGTGAAGCTGGGAAAGATTTAATGGATCAGTGAGGAGATAGGCAGAGAACCCCACTTAAGTCCACCGCCTCCTGAAACCGAATTAGAAGCCCTAATAGGAACTGTTTTATCAGAGCTCCATGTCCCCACCTAGAGACCTCTCAATGGCCCACTCGCAAAACTGAAACCTCCCTGATCCTGCTTCAGAGCATTGCTCTGCTGTTGCAGCAAAATTTGCAAAGCAAGATTTCCTCAAGAATGAGAACAAGGTATTTTTCCCCCTCATTCTTGATGAAGCAATAATGAAATACCTGAAATACAGGTTCTCTTACTAGTGAATCTTGAAAAGAGAATTTCACTTTCCTGATCCCAGCACCTTACAGTGCTAATTTCATTTAGGGATGAATGGCTTTGTATAGAGATTCATCATTTTCTCTCTTTAGAAAAAAAATCCACACACAGAGGGAAATTAAATCTCTAAGGATTTTTTAAGAACAAGATTCCAATTGCGCGAAATCTTCATCAGAGTATCTCATTAGATGGCTCAATCTAATGCGGAACAGTCTTTAACCTTCTGCTGCACAGACTAAGTGGTCAACTAGTTGCAGGATTTCAAACACTTTGCTTAATCATGTGTCATAATGAGTGCTTAATGATGGAAGAGGGAAGGGGAGAGACATTCATATTCTTTCCCTTTCCTCTTTGAAATAGTTTTGACTGACCTTTCCTAAACGACCCTCAGATTATGTTCCTAATAACTTCTAATTAATATTTTCCACCTGATGCTCTACATATGAAATCTGATGTCTTACTTATTTCTAATAGCCAGCAATTATTGTATTCAGTCAGAGTTGTTTTATGAACTTGATTTCAGCAGTGTATGTGAGGTCTTCTAAAATTTATTTTTGTAGGAGATGCAATGTAAGTGCAAAATACTATTGTAGAAAAAATTAAGATATAAATTGGTGTTAGGCGTGCAAGTTGTATTCAAAATATTCTTTTCTATGACAGTAAGATTAATTTTTAATGTTTTTGCTGGAGAGCATTAGAGGTTATTATGAATGAGTCACACTGCAAAATCTGTAGAGATAAGTCTCCTGCTGTCTTTCATCATCATTCCATGTGAAGTTTAAAAAAATGCATGTTTACGTTGGCAAAGCATTTGTAATTTATCAGTAGCAACGTTGTTTATTGCATAATCATGATTATAACTTTGCGTGGATTTGACATCTAAAAGTAGGTAACTCTGTAACAGCAAATTTCTTTTTCAAGATTTAAGGAAGAGACAAAATTATATCTGGATACAAAATAGGCCTTTTCCTCTCACATTATTCTATATGAGTGCAAGAGTTCCCGTTATTAACAGGAAAATCTATTATTTCACCTACTCTAAGTTTTAGCTGTTTCTGATGAATCTTTTATTCCAAAATACATTATATATGTAGGTAGTTGAGGACAGATATAATGATATGTCATTTTCCTGGGATACACTCAGCAGTGACATGCAAAAGCCCTCTAAGCTCGAGCCCAGGCTTTTGACAAAAAAAAACCAACAAGATTTAAAAAATTTGAAAGTGGAACAAATTGACATTCATAAAATTTGAATGGAGAAGGACTTAGAATAAGAACTTTTAGCACAGTTAGAAGTTTTAAAGAAATTTCTTTCTACAGTTCAGGCATTAGGAGATTATTGCACGTGACTCAAGAAGCTGGCAAGTTTGATGTGTTTGTGATATTTTGTAATAAATGGTGTTACAAACTGGTACTACTGTAATTCACAGACAGTTATAGAGAAGCAACTGTTCCTTTTTTTGCAATATTTAGAGAATGCATTAATTCACCAACACAATAAAAATTCTATATCGAGCTACCAAGTAACCTACTACTGAGATGTTTCTATGTGTGCTAGAAATTTTTTTTATTATTAATTTTAAAACTGACTTCCCAGTTCTTACCTAAATGCAGTGCTACTTTGAGAGTTCAGAGATCCACAGTGCTCACACCAAAAGTAACATTTATAGCTTATTGGAGCAGGAGTGCCGAACTACTCAAATGCTTCCTTTTCTATTACAAAATTATTATTTTTTTAACAGTACTCTTAAGTGTATATGTCAGGAGTATCACTATTCATACCACTCCAGCAGGTGCTCATATTTTTACATCGTACATGAACTATAGTAATTTAATAGATGGCAGACTTTGCAACAAAATTTTTGCTTCAGACTTATATCAAATAATTTCTTTTCAACATTTGTCAATTGTGGGGATTTTTGGAATTTCAGCAATTTCAATCAAGATGCCTTAGGAGCCGAGACGAGTCATTTAAACCTTAGACTAGGACAAATGTGAATTACTTCTTTGTACTATATTCTATTTTGCCACTTTTTTTCTGAAAGTGTGGAATGAATCTATTAGAAGTCTTGATTGGAGTGTAAGGGTGGTGTGTATACATGCAAGAAAACATATCTTTTTATATATATGTTCAGAATTTCAATAACATTTAAAGATATACAACTATCATATGAGCTCACGCTGAAGTGATTATTAAACCAGGAGTATTAAACCACAAGTTGTGGTTTTAAGCCCATTTGAACAAGCAATTAAAACTCTCCTGTAACGGTAACTGGTCATCCACATTTTCCAATGTCACCAATCTCTATGAAATTTTATGTTGTTGCAAGAAACATCTCATTTACATTGGATATCTTCTCTGTTTTTTCCATGATTAGTAATACTTAACTTTGGAGAAAGCTGTCCTGTGTCTCTTGTGCTACCTATAGCAAAGTTTCTATTCCCACAACATCACAGGGGATGTCTAGTTCTTCATGCTTTTATTTTAAATGCAGCACACAGAAAACCAGTGACTATTTCTGCCTTTATAGTATTATCACTGCATTTCTTATAAGTCTGCACTTCATTGACTTACTTGATAAATACACTTTATCAAGTACCTACATACTTAAATATACTAATTTTTATTTCTTCTTGTTGTTTTTCTACACATACTAATTGTTGACTTAAGTATTAATTGTTTAGGTGGTTTTTAGTTGTGCTGCTTCTGATTATTACAGCTTCACATTTCATGCAGGTTCAGATGTAATTCTTTGAGCAATGAGATAGTCTGTCTTATTAGAAAATCTAACTAACTTGCCATTCTGTGTCCAGTTCCATTTTTTTTTAGGCAGTATAAACTGAACTGGTACAATCTGCTCAATTCTTGAAGTCTGGGGAATAAACATCTGTGTAATTCTTCTGGGATACATGTGCATAGGCCCCTAGTAGATGTGGTAGACTCGAGTACTGTCAGCAAAGAGAGAATCTCCAAATGATACAGTTGCCAAAATCAAATAAACCTCTGAGCATGGAGGAACCTTTGTTTTTTCTCTCCCTATTTTGGAGAGGGGGAGTGGATGTCCCCCTTTGGAGACCCATAACTTAACTGTTGAATGCTTTCTCATGGAAAGAGCAATAGAAATTCCTTGTAGTGGGGAACTCTTCCTAAAATTTCAAGACACCTATCCAAGCTATGACAGCACCCTCAAATTTCAAGACACCTATTCAAGCTATGTTAGCACTTAAATGTCTTCAAAACAGTTCTGATGATCTTTTTTAAATATGGGCAAAACATATTTTTCTCTAACTATGTTTTGGGAATGGCTTATTAAATGGAAAGGTATACCTGTTGAGAGTATCTGCCAGAAATACTGTAGTGGAAACATGCAGAAAATGTACTTCCTAACCAATAACATTAATACTGGGAATGCCCTTAGGTTTGATTAGACTGGTCAGTGTAAGCAAATTCATTTTCAAATAATAATGAAAATTCCAAGTTTTCAATTAAAGCTGTTTATAATGTGTAGCTAAAGCAGGTAATTTGCAAAATCAAATCACACAGGTTAAAAAAACCAAAGTATTGTTGGCTCAGAATTTCTGCTAAATCTGTGACCTTTGAAGTCCTAAATTACTTACTAGAACCTGAATTTTCACCCCTGAATTTCTTTACTGAGCTTACTTAAGAACTTATAGCAATCCCTCAGCTAAAGGTCATGGTGTTGTGTGATGTTGTCTGGAGTTTTATTATTTCCTTGTAAACTATGACATTTATAAAATGTCAGCATCTGAGGAAATCAGGCCTATATGAACATGGAGGAAGAATAAAACCTGCTTACTTTGGCAATTCCATCAGTGGTGGTTCAGAGTTATAAATGTAATCACAACAAATAATACATCATTCTCTATTGTTTACATGTATTAGTAATTGTCATCCTGGGTAGGTGTGCATGTTAGTATACTTGGCAATAAAAATTGAGGCATATCATACTTTGTTTAGAGTGACTGTGCCATGCTCAGTGACCACAGAAAACTCTTTCTTCTCAGAACTAACAACAAATTTGGTTCCTTAATTTTCCTCTTCCTAATCCTAACCTGGGGTGATCCACAATCAGGTAACTCATTTTGGTACCAGAGTTCAGAGAAAAGTACATCTTTCTCATACTCAGATAACCCACAGATTATTTGGGGGAAAAAGAAGGATAGTAAGACAGCAGAAGGTAGTATGTCGTGCTGGTTTTGGCTGGGATAGAGTTAATTTTCTTTATAGTAGCTAGTATGGGGCTATGTTTTGGATTTGTGCTGAAAACAGTGTTGATAACACAGGGATGTTTTAGTTGTTGCTAAGTAGTGCTTCTACTAAATCAAGGACTTTTCAGCTTCCCATGCTCTGCCAGGTGCACAAGAAGTTGGGAGGGGACACAGCTGGGACAGCTGACCCCAGCTGACCAAAGGGGTGTTCCATACCACATGACGTCATGCTTAGCATATAAAGCTGGGGAAGAAGAAGGAAGGGGGGGGATGTTTGGAGTGATGGCGTTTGTCTTCCCAAGTAACCGTTAGGCATGATGGAGCCCTGCTTTCCTGGAGATGGCTGAACACCTGCCTGCCCATGGGAAGTAGTGAATGAATTCCTTGTTTTGCTTTGCTTGCGTGCGTGGCTTTTGCTTTCCCTATTCAACTGTCTTTATCTCAACCCACGAGTTTTCTCACTTTTGCTCTTCCGATTCTCTCCCCCATCCCACCGGGGGGGAGTGAGCGAGCGGCTGCGTGGTGCTTAGCTGCCGGCTGGAGTTAAACCACGACATATGTCAGAAAACAAAAAAGGCACAGCAGAGAAGCAAGAGTAAGCAGGATCCCTGGCTGAGGCAAGCTGCTTTCTCTTAATTCCTGCTGTCATCTGTTTCTCTTGCTGCTGTCTCACCCTGCTGCCCTTTCAGGCTTGATTGCCCATTGACCCTCCATCTGAAATGACAATTCATGTTTCTGTGAAGTGAAAGAAAATGCTAGTGTTTTCTAATCTCTATGCATAGGCATTAAGTGATAACACACTGTGATACCAATGAAGCATTGGGCACTTGAGACCAAAGCCACCTGTATAAAGCAATGGAAACCCACTGTCTTCAATTTTATTTATTTGTTTGTTTGTTTTAATTTATAGCAAGGTTGGGATCAGCTCAGATGCCTAACCTGTAACCATTTTTCAACTTTGGCTCAGTTAATTTACACTAATCCTTGATTCTGAGTCCTCTGACCTCTGATGAATACCTACTGAAATCAGAGGGATACAGCAGGGGCAAAGGACATATCTATTTTTCCTTTTAGTTTTTAAAATGAGTGTTTAGTCACTGCAGTGAGTCACTTTGGGAAAGGAACAGCTGTTGTTATATCCATACTCCTTATTTCTAGATTCTAGATACATGCACTGATTGCATACCTGGGGCAAGGCAGGAGGGTAAAAGGTTTTGGTTAGGAACCAGGCAGAGATTTGTGGTCACTGTTGTGACAGTGGTCCTGTTCTCACTAAATGAGAGACAATTAATCAAGACCATTACATCTGAAAAAGCCTAGGAGTTGCGATACATTTTCAAACAAGACTTCTGTTTAATCCATGGTATTCTTTCTGACACCTAGAATCGAGTTCAAGTAACTTCACAATAATAACTAGAAACAATTCAGACCATAGGCTTATTCTCCTGTAAGGTTTTTGCTGACTGGTTTGTTATTGAAATTCCAAAGAATTTTTATGATCACATACATTTATTATCATATGCAAAATATAGATACGCGTTCCTCCTCCCTACCCTCTCCCCCTTAATTTATCATATTGAGATAATTTTCTGGTTTAAAAAAAAAAAAAAAACAAAACAGAAAATCCACCTCACAATGTATCTATTTGCAGTTAAAATTGAACTAATCTTTATACACAGCAACGTAACTAATTATATTAATAATTATATTATGTTAATACAATGTTAATGCAATTATATTAATGCAAATTAACATCTCTGTAGACATTCTTGTCTGTTTAGTTCTGGGTATCTCTATGTTATATGTAATTAAAGTGTTATTTGACATTAAATAAAAGGTGAAAAATATATTTTAGCATTTCAGAGCATTTATCAATTTAGACCTAACTGCTGATCATTGAGACTTTCTATTAAAGTACAAATAATAAGCATAACTAATAAGCGTTATTTATGTGATCGCAATGGAAAAGAATGCTAAGCATAACAAGAGAAAGAAAGGAGCATGAATAAGTAATCAGTAATCAGACAGGGCTGGGAAGGGATGGGGTCCATTTCAGAAAACATCAGAAATGCGAGATATGTTTGTCTACATTTGGACTTGTTCTCTTGTCTCCCTTTATTGTCAGTGGAGAGAAACAGGGACAGTGATTTACCCTTTTTCTAAAATTGATATCTAAACTAGGATGATATTTTTCTTTTTAAAATTTTTCCCTTTTCCTATTAATGAGCTCCAATTTTTAACTTGCATTGAGAAGCAGATCCAGGTGCGTGGTTACTATAAAGACACGTGAAACAATAAAATAGACTTGGTATCTCTTGCCAGTGAAAGGCAGCTAAATATCCTCCAGGAAACATAGGCTTCATTTTCTTCACACCCTGCTAATTCAACAGATTTGTGGCTGCAGTTTGGTGCCACTTAAATTGCATTTTATGGCTTTCGTCACTCTGGATTTTTATTTTAGGAAGTGAGATTCTGATCTCATTGTCATCAGTGTAAAATCCATTGCAGTTAATGAATTGCACAAGTAAGGAAATGGTATATGAGCGGTCAGTATTGGCTATTAAGAACTGGGTTGAATATCTATCTACACTGTTTCTGCTACAGTGTCATTGTAATGAGATATTGAGAAAAGTATGGATTTTGCTTTGATACTGATAAGGACGGTGCAGTTATGCACTTTTCCCCAAATATATAATTTTTGCTGTTTGAATGTAGTGGACATACTGGTATGTTTGAACAGTTTTCCATGGTTACTGCTAAATGCACTAGTTGTTTTACTTGTTACAGCATTATCACATTGTATCCATGAACTGATAAGGCAACTTCACCTTCAGAGGAAGCAGGTCCTGTAAAGAATAACTTGACTTTTGAAAGGAGCATTGATTATCAGACATTTCCTTCCATTAGTAGATGTGTATAGGAGAGGAAATAACTCATTATTTTCGATACAATAACAAGGTTTAGAAACATTTTTCTTAACAGAAAAAGGGATCATTAAACACGGTGGAAACATTTCAATATTTATTACTAGTATCTGTGATCACTCTCAGCCTTTTTTGATTAGTAATTAGGTCGCATTGTTCTTGAACTTTTAGTTTACAGATCCTCTTTACATAGGTTATGCGTGACTTTGGACCCTATACAATAAAGCGTTGATTTTGTGTTGTGTAATTGACAGCATACATCATATAGTGCTGTTTCTGCTCTCTGCTTTAGAACTTTTAAAACTGGAAAATAATATATTATTTAGCAAGTCATGATACTTTGAAGAAAAAAAATGAAAGACATACTTTATGTCCTGGATATGTCAGGAATCTGGACCTTTTCCTGAATACAAAGATATCATTTATATCAGCAGGTTAAAAGATTCCCGATTTGATTCCATAAATCACACTAAAAAGATTGGTGCACTGAGTCAGCCCTTGTCAAACGTCCTTTGAAATGGTTCTGCTGATTTCCTTGGCACAATGGCATTAGCATGAGTTTTAAACACCCTACTGAAAATCAAAGTCTGCCTAGAAAGGGAGGTGCTTGGGATCTGTAGGGACCTGTATTCTCCCTAGACTGTGGGACACCTGGCTCAGTTTTTCAGTTATTTGGCTAGCACTGAGGAAGGAATCTGGACAAGTCCTATAATTTCATATTTTAACTCCTTCCCAAAGTAGCACATTGTGTGGCTGTTCTCATGTTGTTATTCTCATGGCCTCGCACCTGAAAATTCCAATAGTGTTGTGGTAGTTGTCATGGGAAGCAATTGCTGCTGGCGTGACACTCACCCCTTCTTTCCCTTTTTCCTTATGTTTTGGTGGTACCATTTTGTTTTACGTTACAGGACTCAATGATATGTGTGCACAAAGCTAAACAACAACCAGTGTGCAGCAACTGCCCCCTATAAAAGCATTCTCCAATCAGTGCTAATAGAATTATAAGCAGGAACTCCCCATAGGGAATTTGAGTGGGGCCTGATGAAAACTATATAGCTACTGTAGGAGAAATATTATGGGGGAACCACCTGCTGCACTGGGGAGGATGCCCAGAGAGGACACGCAACTGAGGACCCCATCACTTTCAACTTCCTTTGCACAGCCCAACTGAATATATATATCCCTAAGTTGATATTCATCTTGACCCTCCAAATTCCTGTTTCTCATGAGGATCCAGGGGAAAGAATCAGAATCAAATCATGTTGTCTCAGACTCTTCCATCATTATTCTATTTAAGTGAAGCTTGGATTTTGATAAACATTTTCATCAAATAGTACAGCTAAGAGAAGTTTATTTACAGACAACTGATGAACAAAAAGAAGGAAAATAATTTTGTTTGCTATAAACTGTAACAAAACAATAAGAAATGTACATTGTAAGACCATATGTAAATCTTTAGCTAAGGCTCCTCAGAACTGGGATTTTGAACTGTTGAAATGTTGAACCGGAATTTGAAAGTGTCATTAAATAGTTGAGATGTTCCTGAGTTGCTTTTCATACCAACATACTTGTTAGCATGGGGTGTATGTGATTTAAGTTCATAGCATGCTAGTGGCAGTGCTCTTTTTGCCTTCAATAATCAAGGCTATTTAAATAAATTGCATGTCATTATGAAGTCCACTAGAAATAAAGGCTTAGAAAAACAAAACCTGTGTGGCCTCACAAAGAAATAAATGAATTAATATCAGTTCTGTGCCTCCAGCAGTACAGCCCCTTCATTATGTGGGAAAGAAGTTGGTATACCTGCCATCTGTCAGCACTTTTTCATCTGTGTCCCATTCTTGCTCATGCTGTGAGCTGAATAGTCATAAACACAGTCTTCTAGTGTTACATGACTATATCCTGCTGCAACAGCAAGAGCTTTTTGAAATCTGTTTGTCCAGCTTCTTAAAAAAATGCAAATAATTTTTAGCAGCTCCCACACTTTGTTAGGTTTCACTGAAATAATTCATTTTCTTTGATTCACCTCAAAGCTGCTGAAATCTGATGAAATAGAGAAAACCATCCCAGATAAACACAATGTCATAGAAAGACCTGGAAATGACAACAAAATTAGATTGAAATAATAAGAATTAACTGTTCTGGAGTATAAGCTATTTTGTGGACAGAGCCATTTTCTCAAGACAAGGAACATGCCCTACAAAGTATGAAGAATATGAAAGTCAATATAAAGAAAACTAAAAATGCAGAGTCCTTTGTGTGACTTAGATCAATTATTATCAGACTATGAGGCACAAAGTCATATACTTGTATAAAGATCTCAGAAATTAATAGGAACCCTGAATCTTTTGATTGAAGAGAATAAATTAACCTGAGGGGGAAGAAAAATTCTTTTAAAAAAAGGTCTACCAAGTGTTTTGTATACTTGTTGTAAGCTTTTTGGTTTTTTTTTTTAAGAGATCCTAAATAACCTAACTATTTGTAAATGGGTATTGTGCTGGTTTTGGCTGGGATAGAGTTAATTTTCTTCACAGTAGCTAGTAGGGGGCTATGTTTTGGGTTTGTGCTGAAAACAGTGTTGATAACACAGGAATGATTTAGTTACTGCTGAGCAGTGCTTACACAGAGTCAAGGCCTTTTCTGCTTCTCACCCCACCCCACCAGCAAGGAGGCTGGGGGTGCACAAGAAATTGGGAGGGGACACAGGTGGGACAGCTGACCCCAGCTGACCAAAGGGCTATTCCATACCATATGATGTCATGCTCAGTATATAAAGCTGGGGAAGAAGAAGGAAGGGGGGGACATTAGGAGTGATGGTGTTTGTCTTCCCAAGTAACTGTTAGGCATGATGGAGCCCTGCTTTCCTGGAGATGGCTGAACACCTGCCTGCCCATGGGAAGTAGTGAATGAATTCCTTGCTTTGCTTTGCTTGCATGGGCAGCTTTTGCTTTCCCTATTCAACTGTCTTTATCTCAACCCATGAGTTTTCTCACTTTTACTCTTCCAATTTTCTCCCCCATCCCACCAGAGGGGAGTGAGTGAGCGGCTGGTGGGGCTTAGTTGCTGGCTGGGGTTAAACCACAACAGTCCTAGAAATCACAGGAAAATAGGGTGTAAAGAGACCTTCAGAGGTCATCAGGGGAATTCTCATGCTCTAAAGCAGGCTAAGACTGCTGACTGAATTTGTTCTTAAAAGTCTTCAACGATGGAAGCTTCAAAAGCTTCCTGTGTAAATCTAGTTTAATGCTTCATGTGTTCATTTCTCCTTTTTATTGTACTCTCTGATGGAAATGGATGAGAAAAACCTAAGATACATTCTCATTCTTGTCATTTTTGTTTTCTTATTAGTTTTTTTGCTGGTTCCCATAGCTCTAGTTAAGTGCCCACAGATTTTCTCAAGAGAGAAATCAAATACTGCTTGACTGAATCCAAAAGAGGATGCAACTAAGAAGATGAAGCATAGAGTTTGTATAAGCTAAATCTCCATACAGTTAGAAGATCTAGCTAAGATGCAGCTGTATAATGAAAATGGGACTTTGGAAAAGGAAGTAATAGTTGGCAGCCACCTGAGTGCTTTCAGTCAGACTCATTTTCTCCCATAACATCATAAGCATGATATGATTTAAGAAAATGAAAACTGAAGTTTGGTTTTAGACATTGTGCAAAAAGAGGACATGTATAAAATGTTTTCTGAATTGATTCTCACTGTTCTATTCTGAACCTTTTGCACAGTCCTGGACTACCTTTGGAATATTTTTTAGTTGATTTTCATTAAGCAAGGACACAACCATTCATATACCTGTTTGCCTCTTTTTTTACAGGATGGGACTTGAATCATCCTGTCTGCCTTATGTCTACCAAGTACTGTTAGCACAAGCTTGGAAGAGATGCAGAGGCAGTCAGTCCAGGTCAAGGTAGTAATGGACTTGAATTCTCTTTCTCTGCCCTCTCCTGCCTCATCATTCTTTGTAGCTTACCCCAAACCTGTGCTTCTGTTCTTTGGGCATAGCCTCTATGACCACAGCCTTGGATTTATAAAACTATTTTCAACCTCTTTCTTGTCTGTTATATCAATTATTTATTATTATATTATTCGTATTATTATTTATATTGTGATATCAATTATTGATATTATTATATAATTCAAATATGCATGATTTTGTTGTGGTGGTGGTTTTTTTTTTTCTTTTCCAAAATTCTCTAATAGAGACAAATAGAGTGCTTCTTTGGGACAGAAAAATCCCTCTTGACATCATTTCTTAGCTGTAACCCCATGCTGACCTCCTGCATACTTAAGCCTCTAAAGAACAAATAACACCATAACACTGACCACTACCTCCACAGCAAGGGAAAGTAAACACCTGGGGCAAAACTTCAAACCCAGTGACCTATCGTGAATTCTGTTGAAATTGTTTTAGAGCTTGTGATCCTTCTGTCCTTAGATGTTCAGAGAGGGATGCCTGTGATATATAGTGCTGATAAGAGTCTTATTCCATTAAGCTGTAGTGATTCTAGCTTTCATGCATCATTTGACATAGAAAATGAGAATTTGCAGAAGTAATAGCTGATGTAAAGTATATTAGGTCGCAATGCAGTTAGGTAGGAAATACAGTTTATGTATTATGTTATAGAGGGGCTTGTACATTTTATTATATGTGCACAAAAGAGATCTTTTGGGGTTGTTTTTTTCCATATCAAATTTAAAAAATGCTAGGACCACTGTTTCTGGAGCAGGCTGTATCCTCTTAACAGAGGTTAGGATTTCAATTTCAAATAAATATTCTTACACAAGTCATAAAGGTTGAATTGAAATTGAAAGAAGAACAGGAAAGCTGTAAGCAGAAGCATGAGGAAAGTAAAATGGTAGTTGACTCAAATAATAGTTTTACTAGTTCCATATCCTACCTAATATCTTCAGACGTACACAGACAGACACAACCTTAATGTTTAAATAATGCTTGTATGCCTTTTTTCAGGGCTATTTCAAGAGCTTGTCAAAGTAGTTCTCACCCTGCTTGCTGAAGTTCAACCTGAAGAGGGATGTCTTCACCATACGTTTCTGCTTATGAGAGGATGGGAGGAAAGCATTGCAAACATGAAGAAAGTGCATGCAATTGCATTTTAATTAATGCCTTTGATATCCAAGAAAAGTCTGGCAATAGTTAAATAATTTGTTGTACAGCGAGTTGTGAAAGTGACTTGCAGTGACAAAATGTATTACAGCCTATTAAAATATCCAAGCTTTTTGGACACATCATGAGCACTGAGGTGATAGATACTTCATTCCTGCTGCGCTTTAATGCATCCATAACTTAATGGCACTTGTAAGCAATAATCTGAATTGCCTATCAGAAGAACCGTTTACTATTATTTACAAAAAAGGGAATAAATAACTTAGGATGTCACTATTTCTGTAAGGAAATAAAGTGACTATGGCAACTTCTATAATGAAGGAAAGCACAAGCACTATTTTAAATTGTGGTCTCCACGTAGCTGTGCATAAGAAGTTGTTTTTCATGTTAGCAATATGATTATCTCCCACACTGCAAAAATGAGATATGAAAAAAAAGAGGGCCAAAACCTGCATTCTTTCATACCATGCCCTTAGAGGAAATTTGGCTTAACAGGATTGCATGAATAGGCCTCAATTATTTTTACTAGTGCTGACAGTTTCCTGGAAACCTTATCTACTTTCAAAATGTGTTTTAACTGCACCAATAAATGATCAAAACCTTTTAAACTTATTTGAAAAGGAATTTTTCCCCTCTGCAGCCCTACAATAGAAGAAAAAAAGGAAGACAAAACATTAAGCGTGTGTGTGCATATCGTTTTGGTAACTGAGGTGCTCCCCTGGAATGTGTGAAACCCAGGTTCATTTCACTTCTCAGTTTGTTTTGGAGGGAAAAGTTCTTTTCCAAGACCATGGAGATAGCACCAAAACAGACAAATTAAGGGACTCTCTTACATGCACAGGTTAAGTGAATAGCCAGCTTGTAAAAAGCATATGCTTCTTTCATCAACATTTAGAGTCAGAAACTTCCACTCGATTCTTATTTTTGCCATATATAAAACAATAGAATACTTTATTACTTCCATAAGATTTTACTACATCATCCTAACAATAAAGAATAAGCATGTTTGTATTATAATGTTGTCTCAAGTTTTCCAAAGGTCTTGGTCCTTTGTTTAGAATGACCTGTTTATTCTTCACCGTAGCACACGCAAGTGTTGTTTCAGATCTTAATTCTCTATCCCCTTTCCTACTACCACAGTATGTTGTATTTCAGATAGGAATGCAAAATCTGAAAATACCTCTTTGCTTTCAAACTAAGGAAGAAATTTGCAAGTGGTCACAGAATTCTAGTGTTGGAGCCTTTTGTTTATGCTTCCCTTTTTAGGTGACTTGATCATTTGAGGTTAGCAGAGAATGGTGGCTTTTTTTTCCCCTTGGAAACTTTTGATCACAAGGGAAATGCACAACAAAGTACTTTTCTGAAAACTGGTAAAGTCTATATGCAGTATTAATAAATTTTGCTTTCCACTGCTTTTGCTGCTGAGTATAGCTTCCCTTTTGCTGCCACATATATGCTATTTCTATGTTATGAAAAAATAGCTATGACAGTTCAAAACTATGTTTTATTTATATGTGATAGACTTAGTTGCAGTATATTCTGAAGCGCAAAACTGAATTATAAATCCAAGTAAAAATGGTATAAGAGCTCAAGGTATGGTAGCAAATGGAAGAAGATTAGAACTCAGTGAAAAAAATTGTGCATGTCTAAATGCTTTTTTCTGTACTTGCCTTGAGGAGGTGATTCCCATTAAATAATTCAACTACATTTTTTTCAGCTACTACATTATTTGCTGTAGCAAAAATCAGTAAGAGAAACAAGGAGAGTATAACTAAAGAAGAATGCAAATAATCCCAAAAGTAATAAGCTATCACCCACTTCGTATACTGATTTTAGAACATTACAGACATTATTGCTTTCCTAGTTCAGATATATGCATCAAATATGTTGTAATTTTTCATAAATCCCAATTTCTGTTACTCACATAATTTTCTAGTAGCTATCATAATCTTATCTTTAAAACATCACAATGTAATCCAGTACTGTGATGAAAAAGTTTGAGTATTTGACAAGGAAATACCAGTTTAACTTTGTGTTTGAAAGCCCAATATTTTTGGTGGCTGAAGTAATCTGATCATTTGCTTTTCTATTTATTGTCTTCAGGACAAAATATTTTGGTTTAGGAGACTATGTTGCTCTCTATCTTGATTTCACACATTCTTTCTATTTTCTGTGGCAGTAAAGTGTATCTACTTTTCGGGATTGTGACTACTTGATATTTGGTTAGCTTCGGAACCTAAGACAGAGTATAGGAACAACATATATAATTCAAAAGGCATTGAATCTGACTTCTAGATACAACTAGAGAGATTTTTGCAGTTATACGTCTTGCATTTGAGAAAACTGTGGCTTAAATATTTGTTCACAAACTTTATTTGTTCACCTCTTTATTTGTTCACAAACTATGTGAACTACATTTTTATAAACAAGTTCACACAATTCCCGTGATGTGAATTCCAGTCCAGTCAAGAGGATCCCGTGATGCAGACAGTGTGCTAGGTACACATTTCCACTGCAAATACTATGGCCTAAAGAAAAAGGTATCTTATCCTTCATTTCAAAATCCAGTCTCAGAGGTGATCAAAGAGATGAAAAATATCTCATTATTTTAGGTACACTGTACTGTGCACAGTGTCTTGATAAAGATTCAGTCTATCTACCGTGGTATCCTTAATGACTAGAAAACTATGCTTTCATTAAGCTTTGTAGAAGTGGTTTTGAAAATTTGATTTCCCAACTTAGCAACTCTGTCCATAGGAAGTAAAACTTAGTATGAATCAAAAATAATCATTACATCATTTCAATGCGATCAGCTCAGTCATCATAACCCATTGTTTAATACAGAAGACACATAAGTATTTATTGGCACAGTTTATGCATAAATTTATTATGAACTGATTAACTTTATTGGTAAATGAACATCAAGAGCAGAACAAGAAAGCAAATTTAAAATAGTACAAAAATATATACTGAAAAGACTACATGATACATTCTAAATCCTCTCAGAATTCATTTTCCCACAAGGCTATTTTTTTTAAAGATTGCTGACATAAAGGTGATGTTTGTTTAGGTGTCAGACTAAAATGACAATTTTAATTTTTTCCTCTAAAGGAGCATTAAAAATTTCTTATTTTATTACAGTGGAGCATTGTAACCCTGATCTGTGCTAGGGAATAATGATTTGGCTGTCATGGCCAAGAAGAACACAAATTCAGATGGTGGAAACCAGGCAGTTTTCCAATGAAACCTGAACTGGAACTACCAGCTAGTTTTATGGAGACTGATAATGCACGGAGTTTATGACTACTTTGTAATATGGGCCGAGTATTGGGCAGTGATAAAAGTCAAAATACGCACATTCCATTATGTCTTCCTCTTACTATTAGTGGTATTATACTACCATCTAGAGGCCCAGCTAAGATGAAGCTACTATAGAGGAATACCTATTAGACCTATAGAAATGTTATTAGTTCTACTTTGAACTAGTTACGTGTAACCACCAGTACAACTTCTAGAGCATTTCAACAAAGCTTTTCAATACAAGTGAAAAATGTTCCCCATTCTGTGCAACCTGAACATGGGCACGAGTGCCAGGAAAGTGATTCTTGTTTATACTTATCATTCAGTCCATTATGATTACCTGGGTTTCAGTGCATACTTGGACTTTTGAAATTTTTAGCCTGATGGAGAATTTAAGAAATCTTAATGCAAAATCTTGTTTCCCCTTGAAATGTAAAGTTAAAATAAAAGAAAATCTTCCTTCCCAGAATTTCTTAAACAAATCGACTCAGAGGGTATTTTGTTTTTAAGAATCATTGTAAGAAGTTGCTGTTTCGAAGTATCTTTTGAGTACCAAAATTTTGCCCTTTTAGGCCCATTTGCTGAAAGTTGTCAAGGCCTGACAACGCAACTGCCTGAGTATCCTATGACAACTTGCTGAATATCTTCTAAAGGAATCCTTCTTGACTGTCAAGGCTGAGAGTAAATTCCTGGAGATCTAGCAGAAAGGTGAAGGGTTTGACAGGAAGGGCATAGACAGATATTCTCACTCAGGAAAGTAAAGGTGCTTTTTTAAAATTTTATTTAACCCTGCATTTCATTATGTTCATCTTTTTGTATCTTCTCATTATTTTAGAACAGAAACATAATGTAGTGTTTTTGAAACAATTGTGCAAGAGGACAAACACCCTCACATCTGGATTTGCAGATGTCTTTGGCCAAGTTAGATGATGAGCAGTAAGTAGATCACTATGCTAGTATTTCTTTGGAATTGTCTAAAAATGAAGATTTAATCTGGGTGGAATTTGTGGCATAATTTCCTAGGCAGGATATAATTCTTTATACAGGCCAATTTTTCTTAACAAGCCCTAAATTAAGGTGAACTTTCTCCTCCATTTAAGGGGGCTTATCTGTAAAGGTTTAAAAAAAGAACCACAAACCTGAAAATCTGGGTGGTAAAACCTGTGCCTGGCTCAGATAGCTCCTGCTCAGCAATCCTCAGGGCCCCAGTGCTCCACTGATCAACATCACCTTGGTCTCCTTGAAATACAATGTGGCTTTAGATAGTGAAAGTAAGTATTTTACCAAATGCAATAGAACATGGGAAGATTAAGGTGAAATTCAGACATATACAGTTAAAACTGCAAGTCTCAACTAAACTTCAGTCTATCCCCACAGCACCTGAAAAATCCATTGGCGTCTGTGTTTTCACTGGGGAGATTTCTCAAGGCTCTGTGTAGTGCCTCTGGGACATGCTCACAGCAGTCACTGTCTGGGAAAGGCTGACAGCTTCTATCCATCTCACCTCTAGGTCAGAATATCCAAATGAGGTAACATTTTGGTTTCATCTTTTGAAGGTCTGATGAGCGGGCATTGCTCATGCCTGATGCATAAGGGTGACATTACAAAAATGTGGCCGCAACCATAGGAGATGAAGGTAGGACTGTATCCAGGAGAGGAGAGAGTTGATTCAGTGCCTTCCCCAGCTGGAAGGGGTTCCTGTGTTTTGACCCCCTGTGGTGAATCCATGTAGGAAATAACATGAGACCCACACAGTTACACTGGTGAAGAAACATTCCTGATCCCTGCAGTGAACAAGCCCTTTGAATTACAGCCAGTGACTGCTGAACAGAAATGTTCAAGACTCTCCATATGCATGTCCCCCTGTGGCTACAGAACAAGGAGCTCATGTTCTAGCAAATAATGAAACTTTATAAATGTCATTTTTAGCTGAATTAAATTATACAAGTTCATGATTAACCAAGAGAAGAGAGAAGAAAGACTTGAACGTTCTGCAGCTTTTACAGGAATCCACATAAGTCATTAGGAGACACTAGTCCTGAAGACTAGTTGTTTATGAACTACCCACACATAAACACCCATAATTAAATTTATGTTAAGTTTTGTTGTAATTGAGCTAAGTAACTCAATATTGACAGAACTTTTAATTATAAAATACAAATTAGCCAAACATCTCTAATATATTAAATTGCTATTCTAATTTACCCTAATTCCTATAAAAACCCAGCCGTGTACTAAAGTTAATAAAGAAACTGACGTAGTTTTAGTTCTTGTGGCCATGATAAAATTCAGTTTAAGAATCCAGACACAATTGCAACAAACAAGTGAAAGATAAATTTCATAAAATGAAATTTTAAGCCAATGTGTTGTTTCTAACCTGTGTCTAAGCTACTTTTTTCTGCATATTGTCTTGATACGTTTAAGAAAACAACTGTATGGATGTATGAGTATGTAGAGTATAAAATAGCTGTCTAATTCATAATGGGGCCACCTCTGGGTGGAGGATCAACAGAGCAAGTATGTTCTGCAAACGGCTCCCATTAGCCTACTGCTAGCATCAACTGTTTTAAAATATAATCCTTCTCTCTGCTGATTCAAAACTTTGAATTTAATTCCTCATACTCCCACTCCCCAATCTTCATGTCTTGGTATATACACCAGTAAATTCAGATAATACTTGAGGTGGTTGTGTGTAGTGAGGTAATGTCCTTGCAGAGACCTAGTTTCCCTAATGTTAAAGTGGTATCTTTAAATTCATAAATAAATCTGGATAGAAGACTCTAGATGAGGTATAGTTTTTAAAGAAAATTCTAGTGACAGTTCCACATATGCAAATATGGGGTTTTTTAATACTCAGAAACTATTGGGAGTTGCGTTTGGCACCTTCTGTTTGGAATATCTGTTGAAGACCCAGCCACCTGATGAAAACCTAACCATGGGGAAACAGTTTTAGGTCAAGCAAAGAAATGGGACACAGGCTAGTACCCGCTGCCTGTTTGATCCTAACATTGTCTGTTCATTAGCTGCCTGAGCCTAAAACACGGAAAAAAATGAAATGTTGCTGTAGTTCTAGGCAGGGTGTCATTTTCACCATGGTCACAAGATGGCATCATTACAAAACCCTTCACATCAAGTAAACTAGAAAAAGCAATTTTTTATGTAGGAAAGTTTTATATATTTCCCATTGTTTAGACATTTGAGAGTGTTTATAGCTTTAATACAAGTAGCTCTGTTTGCCTTTAAATTATTACATGAAATGATGTACTTCTTATATACATCTTTAAAGTGTCAAATCTGTTCTGTGATGTAGTGTGTAAATAAGAAATAATCAATTTGGCCTAATTGATTATTAGGCTGGTTAGTGCTCTGCCTATAGTCACAACGGCTGACACAATGATTACACAGGCTTCTTAAGCCAAACTCAGAAAAGGGCCTAAGTGACTATAATAGAAACTACAACATTTCCGTAATCTGTGTAATCTGAGCATTGCAAGCTCACTGAAGATATTTATTGCTTTGTCAGAAATAAGGGGAAACTATGCTCGCATTTTTGGATAGGCAGCCAAGGATTTAATGACAGGGTGCTTGTCACTGTTATTACTGAGTGGGGCAGAATGACTGGATAAGGAGCTATGGTGCAGATGAAACTACCATGAGGGGATTATATAAATGTCTAGAAAACCAGTCTCAGAGACTACCTTGCAGTGATTTCTTATGAAAACGGAATTCTACATTGACCAGGGCTTCACAAGGGGCTTGGAATAATGTACTAAAATAATGAGGTTGTGATTAGTAAAGTGGAAATTATCTGAGATAATGAGAAACAAAGGTAGCATATTGGCTAAACTGACCAGCCATGTGGAAGAGGGCCCCAGCATGGAGCAGGTTGCAAGCTATACCTGTTATTGCAATAGCAGTTACACATGGATCAACAGCCTAATTGTTCCAAAAAAGACAATGTTTTCCCAGAGTGTACGAACAGGGAGAAAGCCTACAGGACACATGAAGTAATCCTTCTATTCTACTCCCCCAGTGCTAGGCTTCACCTGAAGTAATGAGTCCCCTTTCTCCTTTCAGGGAGATGTCAAACCATTGGAGAGAACTGAAGAGGAGGAATAAGAATGGTTAGAAGTTCAGAAAACATGTCAGAACTGGGGCTATAAGTGAAGTCTGAGAAGGGACAAGGTAAAAGTTATCAAATGCTCTTCACAGAGAAAAAGAATAATTGTTTTCAATGCTTCAAGAAGTAATGAATTTAAAGTGTAGCATGGGAATATCAGTTTGGAATAGGGAAATAGGCAAAGTAATGAGGCATTGAATAGATGCTTTGGAAGGTTATGGGGTCTAAATTATTTGAGTACAGATTAGAAAGGTACAAGCAGACATTTGTCAGAAATGACTTGGTTAAAACTGATACTGTTTTGGGGCAACTTGTGTGCTAGAAGTCCTGTTAAGGTCTGTCTTTGTTCAGTTTTCTATGGATCTGTACACAAACAGCACAACACACTCTCTCATTCAAAATGGGCCTTAAAACTTGACATGAAAAAATCTATGACTGAGTTCTGGATCTAGGCCTTTGGTGGAGCAAGAGCTCAAGGTCACATCATGCTGTGAGGTGGTAAACAGCCTTGAATTGGGGGGGGAGGGTGGCTCCATCACATAGTGTCCCTTTGTGACACTGTCACAAGGTCTATGGAAACAAACTATTCCATTAAACAACTACCTTGCCCAGCTTCATAATTACACAAGTAAATTACTTCTCATCCAAAGGTTTTTTGTGCTCACCTGGTTTTCTTTGTTCTACCTAGGTGAATAAATATATTCTGTTTGCATCTGCAAAGAATCTAAAACTATGGAGGCTGTCTTCCTTCAGAAGTACTGCTCCACAGTGTTCAACATCTTTGCTGGTAAGAAGCAGTGTCATTTTCCTTTCCACTAGAATGGCATTTTCTAAGGGAGACTAGGAAACTGGGACCTTTCATAAATTACTGGGTGATCCCTGTAGGTATGAATCAATTTTCTCCTGTCTGCATATTGTTAATGATTTCTCAGAATACAATATATTTTAATTTTAAAAAAACCCGGACATAATAAGGAATAGAAGGATATACATCATATGTAAATTAACCTTATACTTCTTGAGTCTAATTGCTGGATGTGACATAGGAAGAAAACAAGGTTTAATAGCTGTGGAAAGTTTTATTCTTATCCACAGAGGGTTTGTTGGCGGACCTTTGATGTTCCCTCAGTGATAATAAGTAGCTGAACTGGCATGCTGTTTGGCATGCTTATGTTACACCTTCATCTATCTCTTATCTGTTCACTATGAAAGTTCTTTCTAGTAGAGACTTTAAAAGTCAGGAACTGTTTTTTATGTTTGTGAGTTTGTGTTTCTGTTTGTTTTGTTTTTAACAAGGCACTGTTCTATTTTAGGCACAAATGTAATATCAAAACAAATAAAAATATTTTAAATATTTGAGAGAATCCCTGTTTTTCCTACTCTCATAATCAGGGAAAAGAGCTAAGTAAATAGCTTACTTCATTATGCTTATGTGAGCAAAAGTACTGTAACGTGCTTACAGTACATCCTTACATGAATATCCCTTTGCAGAAAGAAGGTCAAGTACAATAAAACATACTTTATTAGGCTGCGTTTTAGGTTTACATCTCTGTATTAGAAATGATACTTTCTAGCAAGACTCAATTAAATTTTCTCTTAAAACGAAGCATTATATCTCAAAGCACACATTGTAGTTGAGGTAGCTTTGACATACTAGTTGGGCAGGGATTTTCAGAAGCCAGAGTCTCTTCTCCATATGTATTCCTGTCTTATCTGAGAGCAGAAACATCAATTCTTAGGCTAGCATTGCTTAGCTGTATACCAGGAAGACTTTTTATTTTTCCAATGAATGCTAATATCTTGATAAAGCCATTTATCAGACTACTGGAGAAATAATATGTTATGATAGATATGAAATAGAAATATGAAAATCTAGCAACGTTTCTGTTTCTAGGTCAAAATTCAGAGTTCATGCTAATCTTAACTGCCTTCAACTGGAATAATGGTGTTGGCCACTTCTAAATCAATGTCATATTTGCTGTCTTTATTTTTTAACAATTTCCATCGCAGTTCTGTTGAATTTTACTGCTGTGAACCAAACCCCACCAGACAGCAAAATTATTGCAGCATTACCAAGATCATCCTCCATACTATGTTCCCAAGCACACCCTTGCTTGTATTTCACATATACACACTGTTTCCTTCTTCAGGTCAGTTAACAGGATGCGGTCCATTATCTTCGTACAAACTCTGCAAGCCTCAGCACAGGACAGATTTGTTTGATCTGGCCTTGTCTGCCTGGAGCTCTGTTCTAGCTTTTGTAAGCTGTAACAGCAAATTGTGTAGTGATTTGGTTACTATTACTCAATCAGTTTTGGCTTTAGTTTGGCTTTCCACAACTGTGTGGCATAACACCTATTTTTATAGTAATTTTGCTTTATTTCTGCAGCAAATAGCTCTTCTGCATTGAGTACCTGTTTATGACTCTCAAAGTATAGTGTAATATGGAGGAGTATAGGTATGGGATGATAACTGAGGAAAAGTGCCACCAGTAGTTACTTACTTATTACTATAGGAATACACCATTGGAAGCTGGGTAAAACTGTATTTAGCCATAAAAAAGAAAACAAAGTGGAAATATCCAATGTAAACATAACATGCATAATAAAATCAGGTTTCACATGGAACTGAGAACCAATAAAGAAAGAGGAAAGTGGTGTATTCAAAGCCAATGGAAATTAGCACTAGGGGATTCTCGGGTAGGGAAGACACTTCCAACATCACGTTGTTCCTTCTGATAGAGAATGTGGGGCATTGACAATTTGCCATAAACCCCTCTCCTCCTCCACCTCCTTTTTGAGAAAATCTGGCACCACTGACTCATAGGACCCCACCAGAGGGACATTAAAAAAGGTAAGAATGACATCAGAGAAAAGGGAGAGATACCAGGGACCGTGTGTAGAACTATTTCCCCCTGCCTCCCCCTACCCTCCCCTCCCTCTTTTTGTAATAATTATATTAAACTAGTAACCATTTTTTCATTAGACAGTTTTGTTAGACTAACAAAAAATTCTTGGCTCCACACATGCAGTGTGTTCCCTTTTTGTCCCATGACAAATTTTTCCATGTAAGAATTGCACTTTGCTTGCATAAAAACAGGGAATCGTGCTGTTTATATGTGATTCAATATTTAGCATCCACATATCCATGTGTACTTCAAGAAAAATTGATATAGCAGCTAACTAGAGACAAGCAAACCCTAGGGTAGCTGTTGCTGTTAAATTCTGCTTTAAGACTATTTTTAAACCTGTACTGCACTTACGTAAAGAAAAAGAGAACCTAAAATTCTTCAGTTTTTTCACATATCCCTGGTTAAAAAAAAAAAAAAGTTTTATAAATGTTCCAGTGAAAAAAAGTAATATTTTTTCTGTGCAGAAGTAGCATTTTGATGAGATTAACTCAGTCTAGGCATAATTTAAATCAGAAAAGTACATATACAAAGATTTTACAGAACACTAGAAAATAAATGCTTTATATGTCTGTTAAATTGATTCCATATGCTCATTAAATACTTTAAAGTGTTATTAACATACTTCTTCGGTGTTTCAGTGTTTTCTTTAAAGTGCTTAATTCCTTTTATAGTTTATTAAGCCATTTGTTGTTCAAATTGCTGTAATCATTGTAAGAGAAAGTGGTTTTAAAGATATACATACCAAGTAATCTATGCAAAATAAAACCTTTTTTCAAATTTTGAAATAACTGAATGCAGATCTTTCCAACAACACATACCAAGACAAAATTTTTTTCCTCCTCACCTCCTCCTCTCCCCCACCAATTCAACTCAAGCCTCAGCAGTATGCATTTGGATGAGTTTATATGTGTAAACAATTGTAGAATTGCCTGGGTTCTCTGGGAGGCCAAATGGTGCTGGTAAAAGGGAGTAGAACTAGCCTTCTGGTCCTTGTGTGCCTTTAAGAGAGCTTTTTTTCACCTGTAACCCCAGAATAAATGAGTAGAGCTTGCTTCAAAGGCAGAAACTGCAATATCCCTGCGTCCCTTTATAATCAGTAAGAGCGAGTGTCACTGAGATGCCCAAATTAATCCTCCAAATATTGTGGTACGTAGGTTTGAAATGAAATACAGGTTTCAAAAAAGAGGGGTGAAACGTCTATAGATTCATCTCACTAACTCCATGGTCATCCCTGGGGTTTCTTACAGACCAAGCAGGAGGTGGAGACTGGGACTTTTATGCAATCTAGTCTTCACAAAAGACAGCTTTCTCTGCTGAGCCAGAAGAACTGCAAGGAGATGGCAAAGCACTGAGCAGAGCTTCTCTCCAGGAGAGGCTGCCTTTATCTTAGGTGGGTGCATCTCCTGCTCTTCTCTCGCTTCCCAGCTCGTCCTTTTATGTATGTTTAGTCAATTCGACTAGAAGTCAGCTTAACTAAATTGAAACAAAATATTCAAAAGCTAGTGATCTGTTTACCAACTGGTAATTTTAAATTAAAGTAGCTATCTCATGCTGTCTGGCAGCCTTTAGTTTGCATCTTCAAACACATGTATCATTTTCTCAAAAGATTACTTTGAAATTTGCCATTTGTGTGACTACTTTGAAAGGACTGGACTTTAAAACTCATTACTTCAAGAAGCTGGGAAAATATCAAAGCATCGCTAGAATGTGAGGGGTTTGTTTGTCTTATTTTGAAATTCTTCCAAAAATCTGGGATGAGACAGGGTAGAATTAGTACCTGGTGAGGTAGATTTTCACTCATGAGCTGTCAAGTCTGTCTTTTTTAAATAAATAAGAAAAAGATAACATAAACGGGAGTGGCAACAAAAAGTACCATATTCATCTCCTTTCTTTTTTTCTAATTCCTTTTCTGTTTTTCTCTACTCCTTTCTATTCTTCTTCTTCCTTTTTATTATTTTAATAAGTCCTAATTCTGGCTTCTTTCAGCATATCTGATGTAATGTTAAATTCTGAATGTAGTTAAATGTGCATGTATGTGAATAATCAATGTGTCACTGAGGCAACTTAATGCACATGGCAGCTATTATTCCAACTTCGCTACACGGTTGGTTTTAGAAAAATAGTCTTCATGTGTTCTAATTGTTTTGGTTTAATAGTATGGGTAATTATTGTGGGTAAGAATTTGTTTTTAAAGTATGTTTCTTTTTTTTTTCTGGGAAGAATTTTAATAGAAAAGGAGGATTGTATTTTGAGAGCTTCTTGGCATTTTTAAAAGTCGTAAGCAAGATAAACTACAATTAATTTTTCAGACATAGGTACTGTTTGCTTTTCTGCAAGATGAATTCTCTGCTAATCTTGTAATAACTCTATCAAACTTGAAACAATAAATATTCTAGCTGCCTGTTAGAAAAGTCTTCTTAGAAGTTCCTGTTCTTTCCACAATGGAACCAGGATTTAATCTACTGGAATTGCACTGTTAAAACCAACAGAAGTCAAAAAAGACTTTGACAAAATATTTTTAGCTTAGTCAAGAAAATTGCCATGCAGAAGTACACTTATAACATGGAAAATTACTTTTTGCTCTCATATTTTCATGTGCTGAAGTTCTCACATTTCAAATGGCAGCAAAGCAATTAGTGGATACAGAAATGCCTCTCACCTTCTGAAGTGGTAGTGCCTACGTTCTTTCTTACATTGCTTTATATTTAGTTTGGCTTTGGATCCTGGATATATAAAATGTTAATATGTCAAAATACTGAGTTTCTGAAGAACTAAAAACATGAGAAGGAAGATTGCTAGAGCTAAGTCATTACTCACTGTGTTCTTAATATTTTATGGGTGTATGATACATTTGAGCTGCATTAGTTGAACCAGTTTATAATAGAATATGCTTATGCCCTTTTCCTCTCAAACCTAGAGCAGTTGGATATTTCCTGAAGGAACTCTGGGCCTTGGAGAGCTCACACTGGAGCAGATTTTTCCGAACAGGAGGAGGAGCAGGGAGGGACCTTAACACCCAACCCCCTTCTGTTGCTGGGGGGGCAGGTAAAGGGGTCAAGTTGAGCCCAGGAAAAGATGGGGGGCAGGTATTGTTTTAATTTTTGTTTTTGTTTCTCATATCCGAATGTATTTTAATTAGCAATAAATTAAATGAATTTTCCCCAAGTCTGTTTTGCCCTTGAAGGTATCTGGTAAGTGATCTCCCTGTCTTTATCTTGACCCACCAGCTTTTTCACCATATTTTCTCCCCTTGTCCTGTTGAGGAGGGAAGTGGGTGAGCAGCTGCGTGGGTGTTATGGTGCTGGCCAGGGAGAATCTACACATTCAAAGATGATGGTAAGAAGTGTTGAATTTTGCTGTTTGATTGTGAGCTACATGTTGCATCTGTCAAGTAGTGTTTTGGCACAAAAAAATGTGAAAAACCCTGACTTACTATACTTTTGCAGTTCACTTTGGAATACATGTAGAGAACCCTTCAGAGACCAGTTTGTAAAAAGCAGTTTAATACAGTCAACTTGCACTTTCTTCCAGATAGCATTCTTAGCTGTTACCAGTTTGTGGTGTGTTGGATACATGTGATTATCTCCCTCTCCCTGCAAACTGGGGTGCATATCCAAGGCTTAGATAAATTTCTCTATCATGTAGTTGAAGGAAGCCAGAATTTGAAACTAGCTGTTATGGAAATCACAAAAAAATACCCAAAGCTACGGTATTTTCAGTGTTCCAGTATTTATATTTTACCTGTCCTTGCAGTCTGGAAGGATGGGATTCAACTCATTCAATTGGAGCAATTTAAAATTTATGGACCTAGCCTAAGCCAGTTGTCTTAAGTATTCTTTACAGAGGTAGATGCTGGCAGGGGGCACTTCATCTCATATAAGACACCTATCTTCTGATGGCTAAATTCACCTCTGGAAATGCTACTTCTCGGTCTGCATTAACATTTTATATAGCCTAGACAATGACTTTCAACTGTGTATCTAACTTTTAAATGGCCAAAGGTACCTGCCATGTGATTTATCACAATAGTCTCTAAGGCTGTGAATCCATAATCAATCATAACCTTTCATTAGCTTTGGATTATTCAATTACACAATAACATTTTGTAAAGCTTACAGGGAGTGTTGTAGCAACTGGAATTGCAATTACAATCTTTACTTTAAATACATATCTTTTTAGTGTGTTTTAATAAATGTATGCATTTGAAATAGAAAATATATTCTACATTCTACCATACCTCTTATTAACTCAGTACCCTGCTATTAGTATTGAAGACAACCATATTGAAAGTTTGACAGGTATTTTGCATATATATGTAAAAATACTAAAATATTGATTGTAATATTGGATTAAATTCACATTTATATTTTACATATATTCAAATATCTAAATATATAGCTGAATAAGTTCTGTTCTATGTGAGAAAAAAAAATGAATACTGTATTTATTTAGTTTGATTTATTTCTTACTGTATTTATCCTACTGTATTTCTCCTAGGAAGAAAAGCCTGAAAATGAAATAATGAAATTTTTTTTAAGATTTTTTTTTTGCTTCTATGAAAATTTTTACAATTTATTCTAAGATAAAATAATGGGATACTTTTAATTTTAAAAAAAAAGGAATACTGAAGAATCAGAAGCCTGCAGATTGCTTTTATCTTCCTGTGTCACCGAGGAAAACAATTACAAATTAACTGCTCTTCTGACAAAATATCTGTCCAATTAAAAAATAGCTTTTTGTGCATCCTCTCAAAGCTGCCAACATGACCTACTGTGGTGGATTCTTCTCCTGTCCTTGGGATTGCACCAAAAGAAATGTTTTCCTGATTGCCTCCATCTCTTTTACAGCAATATATTTGATTTTCTGGTTTTTGAATTCTGATCACCTTGCTGTTCTAACTGGAAGTCAAGTTCAAAACAATGAGGACATAGAAGAAAAAGACATACTTTTTACCAAAAGGTATGATAATCTTCAGATTAAAAGTGAAAATATTTTACATAAAAACATTATTTCAAAATTCAAACAATTCTTATGGAAATAAAATAGAGAACTACCAGCTGAAAATGAGAAATTTTAGAATAAAAACAGATCCACTTCAACATGGTCATTTAAATTCATTATTAATGAAAAAGAGAAGTGTAAAGATAAAACACCTTTCTTGATATTGCTAATAGCAGCTACGGCTGCTGAAATTCAGCACAGAAGTTCCATCAGAAAAACTTGGGGAAATGAATCTGTGGTTCCAAGAGTTGAGGTTGTTCAGTTGTTTATGCTGGACGTTGAGAGCAAGGGTCCAAATGAGGTCCTACTGAGAGAAAGTGAGCAATATCACGATATTATTCAAAAGGACTTCCTGGACACTTACAATAACTTAACTCATAAAACTTTGATGGGCATGAAGTGAGTTGCCTCTTATTGCAGTGGCGCAAGCTTTGTTATGAAGACAGACAGTGATGTTTTTGTTAATACAATATACCTAATAGAAAAGCTCCTCAGGCCTCTTTCACCTCCTCCACAAAATTATTTCACAGGCTGTCTTATGAAAGGGCATAAGCCTATTTGGAATAAAGAAAGTAAATGGTACATATCAGACGAAGAATACCCAGGTGACAAATACCCTCCTTTTTGTTCAGGAAATGGCTACGTCTTTTCTGGAGACCTGGCTTCAAAAATTGTCAATGCTTCTGTAATGGTAAAATTTATACATTTGGAAGATGTTTATGTAGGGCTCTGTCTTAATGCAAAGGGCATACAGATAGTACCTCCACCTAGTCATTCACTGTTTAACATATACAAGGTCCCATTTTCTCCTTGTCTGTACAATAATATAATTACATCTCATTACATTTGGACAAATGAGCACATACTCTATTGGGAAGCACTGCAAAAGAAGAACCACATGTCAGACAGAACAGACAGGCCTATAGCAGAGAGTCCTTTCTTTGACGATGGACACAACAGCAGATGTTTTCTTAGAAAAAGAACATCTATGTAGTGATAACTTTCAAGGTTCAAGGACATCCTGAATCAGGGGTATAGTTTTTGTACTAGGTTGCATTCAAAGGATTTTTCTTCCATAAACTAGGCTTTCCCTGTTGACTGAATACTGCTTGGTACCTTACTTTGTTTTGGATCAGGTGCCAATTAATTCTTATACTGTTTTAAAACATGGCAAGAGATCATATCAACTATACTGAAGAAAAAGCAATGAAGATGCAATGAAACTTAATTTTTCATTAATAAGTAATAATAAGTTAATGTGTTAATTTTACATTGCTCAGATGTAATTAGTCTACATACCATTACATTTACTCAGATGGCATTTCAATGTGACTGAAGAAGAAAGCATAGATGGTATCCTGTGCTGGTGAATTAGTGATAGAAATATGGATGGAAACTGCTTTTTTTCAGAAAATCTAATATTAGGATTTGCCAGATCTCTCTTAGTGCATGCAGCTGCTATTAATCTCTGTAGTCATATATACAAGGAACACCTCACACACAAGATACCACTTAGTTGTTATTATGGAGATATAATGAACAAGAGGAAAATTAAATGCTGATAGAGTGTCTTGACAGGAAGGTATTAAATTCCATTTTGGGGTACTCAGCCATGTACAAAATATCCTCATAGCTAAGGAAAATATAAGATGATGCATGATAACCTTGCAAGCTAAAAGTTTCACTCAAAATTTCTATGTAAGTAAATTACTTTCCAGATTTCTCTCCAACCAAGAATATAAATTATCTGCTACTCCCAATAAGAATTAAGAGACCTTTACATTAATTACTGAGGGGGCCAATGGGCTGCATTAATTGAATAGCTAGAAAAAAGTACCTGTAGCTTTGCAGGAAGCTTATCAGATGCATGTGGGAATCAAAATATCAGTCACATAAATACCAAATACTTTAGCCAGAGCTGAAGGGAGAAAGTGAGAATACAATATATGCGTTGCCACTTTATTTTATAAGCATACATTATGATGTTTAATAAAGAAACCTAATTGAATTATATGTCTTCCTGTGGAGAAAATAACCCTTTTCTGTAGTTGCTGAGAAAAATCCAAAATATACTTCCTTTGGGAAATTCACCTGTAGAAATCAAGGTTATGGACTGAGTTTCCTTTTTTCACCTCTTGGTAAGCAGGTTATTTCCATGTGTCGTCCATTGAGTCCAAAGATTTGAACCATTTAGAGAGAGTCCAAAGGAGAAAAACATGAATTACCAGGAGTCTTGATTAAAATGACCAGCAATGAAAACCTGAAGCTAGAACTCCTTTCTTTATGCCATCTTCTAATTCAAGGTTATGTTACACTAATATGCCAGCAATAGTTTAGCTGATCTGCCCTGGGATAAAGGTAAGGATTAGATTGTACTTTTCAACCCTACAACTAGAGAAAGCCCTGAGCAGCCTGGTCTGAGCTCACAGCTACCCCTGCTTTGAGCAGGGGGATGGGGACTGGAGACCTCCTGAGCTTCCTTTCGAACAGCATTATCCTGTGGTCCTATGATTGTATGACGTGATATGATTACAGGAACTTATCTAAAGCATGCTGAGATTCTGAGTGATTGTAGTGGCATTTGGATGAGAACCAAGACACACTCTAGTAATAATAATTCTTACTGAGAAAGGACTCGCTTCAGGGTGCCGCCTACTAGAGCTGACAATACTTGCTGATGCAAATTTTCCAACTAAGTCCAAAAAAAGAGTGCTTACTTGGAGAAGTTTACTGAGTGTGTCAAATTGATACACGTACTATGACTATGCAGTTAGAATAATGTGGGCTCTAACAAACAGGGATGCATATCTGGCACCAGAAAGAGAGAACAAGCCATTAAATACTGCTTTATTTCTTCAATATGTCCTAAGCCCTTTCAAAACATTTTTGTCTGTCCCCAGAACAATAAAGACTCTTAAAAAAGTGCGTGTGATTTGATTCTACAGTAGTCATGGTACAAAAGCACTTGAAATTCATGTTTATGTTGTTGTGCTTTGGGGGAATCTTTAAATTTTATTTTGCAAATGAAATCAATAGGCCCTGTGTAAGACATGCTGCTGGTTCTTCAAGGCTGGCTGCAGACACAGGTGAGTTCTGATTGGGGTGATTTAGGAACAGTCATGGCAGAGGTTGTGGTCCTTGTGGGAGAGGTTTGAGCTGCATAGTCCTCTCTTCTCTGGAACCATCTTTTTTCAAGAAAGTCTTAATTACGTCAGAAGCACTCTTACTGCTGTGGGTGGAAGGATATTGGAAAAATAACTTTTCTGCGTTGGGTTCCTGCATTCAGGTAAGATTAATTTCAGGAAATACAAGTCCAAGAAGATTACTGTCTTCCAGTGCTGATTTTGGCTGGTAAAAATGTAATATGTTTTGCATCCAGAAATAATTTAAAGCTTTGTCTGAAAAAGCTAACCGATAATTGGATTTTGTTATTGCTTTTATGGTTGCCGGCATGTTGTTTACTGTTCTGCTTGTCAGTACACGGAACTAAAAGAAGCTGTATTTTAGATTTGGTCTCTTGATCTTTATTGTAGGGACTTCTGTACTTTAGAAGCTGTTGGAGAAGGGTATAAAACTTTAGGCTAAGTTTTATCTGATTTAGAACAACCATTTGTGTAGTTTAGTGTACAGAGACATTCCATTCAGCCATGCCCTATTCAGTGCAGTTTTGTTTTTTTAATGGATGTATTCATCCAAAGTATAGACAAAAAAAAATACTAGTGAAATCCAATTAAAAAAACTATTCTCTTGCCTCAGATATTATACTGATTTGCACTCATAATTGGGGTTGTTTTCCAAACAGTTGCATAACATTTTCAGATGAGCAGAGAGCTGTTCTTATGCTGCAATATATTCCTCTTCCTTCTAGACATGTGGATAAATTATTTGAAGAGGTCTGCCTGAAAAATGAAGGTGCTTGACACAGAGTAATATTTTATATGCCACAAACACTGCAAGAGCATAGCAAAAGTGTAGCAGTTGTCCAGTATGCTGAATGCCTCAAAGGCCCATGGATTATTTGAATTCTTTGGCCACTGGTTCCTTTTAACAGAAAAAGCTTATAGTTAGCTTATCATAGTTGATGGTCTTCAGCTGTATTGAACTCTTATTTTACGCAAATTCACAAACTCCTTAAATGCTTTTAGAAAATGTTTATTGCCTCTACCATAATGTGATGGTGGCTGTGCAAACAGTTAGCTCTTCAGATGGCAATAATGAAATGGTACTAGGGCTGGAAATTATGGATTATATATAAAACTCATATGTAGCTGCAGTATTGTTGCTGATAAATGTTTTAAAGAAGTCAAATCTATGACAAGACGGAAGGTAAATAAAGCATCTGGGTGTGTTTCTAGCCATCATTTGTACCTTGATGTAGTCTTTTATTTCTTTTTTTTTTTTTTAAAGCTGGTAATGAGGAAGTTCCATATAGTGATCTAAAGACTTTCCTGCAGAAACAAGTGCTGTTACAATCAAAGTAATTAACATCATGTCTTCCCTGCCCTGGCAAGCTAAAAAAACAACAACAAAAAAAAGCCAGATGAAACTATGCCTATCTTCTGTTTGTCTACTGGGGTGTGAAGCTTCTCTGCATTTAATCCAGCTGGGCTGCACTGGACAGGTAATCTCCACAGAGCAATTTCAGTAGCCTATTAGTGGGAATACTTAGCACCTGAGATGAATTTGAGTGACAGGTCCATAACTTGATAGAGGACCAGGTTGTAAGCAGTTACAAATGCTCTGGATTTTGTATGTCTTTTGTTTTAGAATAGTGGCCCTTGTCCTTGGGAGAACGGGGCTGTGACTGGGGCAAGGCCTAAGTAATTTGTAAGCATTGCTCAAACTGCTTCTGTGACAATTCTCTTGGGTTAGAATTGGCATCTTACCCAGGTGTACAGCGTAAGCTTTTCTTCAAGAGGACTAATGTCCTGCAACAGTTTCCTGGTTCAGCTGCCACCTGCTTGCTGGTATGTAGGAGACCCATCTGGTGACCTGTAGTTCTTGAGGCCTCAAAACGTTCTTCTACTGAAAAGCTTCTGCACTTGGTCACATTTTCATTTTTGGTTCTCCATTTCATTATTTTGCTGTAACTATGTTGAGCTTTTTTGCTTGCTTTTTTTCCTCATAATTTGTATGTGTATATATTTTTGTGAGGTGTTTTTAACAGGTATTTATAGCTTACAGACAGATGCTGATGCCTTGGTCTAGTAAGAAGAGAATCTCCAGACCTTCTTATGGAAGCCTTATCCTGCATGTCTCATTGGAGAGCAGGCCGCAAGACAAATAGTGGGGCAGGAGCAGGGAATAACTGATATGAGACTCACATCTAAATGCTGGTGGAATGTAGCTTTCTAGCAGCTTTGCATTGTTAGAATTTTGGTGATCATGCGTGCAGCCACTGTGAGAAACCTCAAGTTCCTTAGCAGTGCTGCTTTAACCTCTGCTTAACTAACTGTTGACACAAACAGAACTTTATATGCGTTAAAACAATTGTACTTAGTAAGTTTGGTTTTACTGAAATGGGGCTTACTTTGGCAGGCAGTAGTTGGCTCCGATATGAATTTAGATAAGTAACTTATTAACTTTCTGGCTAGCATAGTGGGGTATGGGTATATTCTAAAAATAAGAAAACTTCTAATGTTTATTTCATCCTGTCATTGTCAATGGTCTAAGTGTAAGGAGCACCTATGAATAATATATTTGGATGCCTCATACAGACATAGTTTAAATACTGAAGCATAAGTAATATGTGTTCTCAATTAAAGCATCTATCTAGAGACTAGCAGTGTGCCCAATAATTGAGCAATTAAAACTGGCATGGGGGAAAGCTGCTGCAGTAGACCATTCCACAGTTCAATCATATTCTAGGAAAAACTCCTTTCATTGGCACTGAATTTTCCATGTAGGTGGAAAAAATTGAGGCACTAAAAATGTGTTTCCTGTCTCACTATCCCCAAACAGGACAGTGAGCTTGCAAATGTGCCATCTGATGTAGGGGCAGCCACTACAGTCTTGAGAGTTGTATTAGACCAGATTAATCACAACTGTGGAACACTCTCATAGGTAAGAACAATTGCAAAAATGAAATTAAATACTTTGATCTGACTGATTTGTCTGGATGAATTATATCTGCCTGTAGATTCTTATACTAGATGTGCTTAGAAACTATAGTTGTACTAATTTTCAATAATGGAATAACTAGGACTAAAATCAATGGTGTGTTCTACCTCATTTCCTCCATTAAGTTTCTTGCTTTGGAATTAACTTCTACTTTCTGTAATATTTATATGAAAACCTGTAACAATCCAAGATATCTCTTTGCACTTCAGGTATTATTCTGGTTTGTGATTATGATTGTTTCTTAGATTGCCTAATCCCTATTACAGCTTTCTGAGGACTAGTCAATCTCCCCCACACACATTTTACCCTGATTGCTGAGAGTTTTGCTGTGACTTCAATTCTGTGTTCATTCTTAGTTGATGTTCAAAATAGACTCTGAGTTCATGCCGTTGAGTATACTGTAGGAAAGAAAATCTGAAACTTGAAGAAGCTGATGTAGATATCATATGCTTGATATTTCTTATATAGTGTTGTTGAGAAAATGTGTTAAACCATGCCATGTTTTAAACTAGATGGGATTCCTATGGTGTGAAAGGTCTCAGGCTATGCTGCTCTGCCTTCTGTTGAATCCACTCAAGTGGTGATAAAAGTTCCTGATAGACAAGAATCTTCTCAAAGCACTTCCTTATTCCTTTCAATGTATTTTCTTTATTTGAGTTAGGTAAGGAAGAGTCACTCAGGAGAAAGTCAGCTCTTATTTTTGACAAATACAAAGAGAGTGACAATTTTCAAGTTTTCACTGGAGAAATGTAAAGCAAGCATTGAGTCAGCTTGGGGGCGTGGAGAGGAAGGGAGCAAGAACAAGTGTCTTGGCCAGTACTTCTTTATCTGAGGAGACACAAGTCTAGAGAAACTTATCCTTTTTTATAGTGCTAAAAAGGTAATGTTACAAAAATACCCTTCCCTAACCATTACATCAATCAGTCTTTTTAGTATGAAAGTCTATTAACTTTGTTATGTTAGTTCATGTTCTACACTGCAATGTAATGAGGTAGTGGAATTTTACTGGAGACTTTGGTATTGTTCATGCTTAAGTAAAACAAACTAAAGGACAGCCTTGCCCTGGAAATAAAGACTTTGCTTCTCAGAATCTTAGAGCTGTCCACGAAGGATAAAAGATATCCCTGGACAACCACGATAACGCTAGCATCCTATCCCCTTTAACACATCTTTGAAGCCCTCCCAGCGTTGTCTGGCATCACAGATAAGTATCTATAGCAAGACTGACTCCAGGGACATCTGGATCAATAGACAAGCAGCAAGAATGCTGCAGAATAGTTGCTTTTGCACAAAAGGAAAAGAACAGAAAAAGGAAGCTAGTCTATTGGCAGCAGTGTTGAATAATAATCCTAGATTAAGGGAACAAAGGCACGGAGATGTCCAAGGTGGGGCAGAGGAGAAAAGTTTCAAAACAATAGATCTCCAGGAACCGGAGACTGCTGTAATTATTGTGGGCAACAAGGCCATTGGAAATGGGAGTGCTTGGTATGACCAAAACAAAACAAAAGCCTCTGAATCCTATGGTGCAATCTTTCCCTGCTCTATGCAACAGGGGCAGCTACATTTCACCTAGGATTGACAGTTAGCAGACACCTATTGTGCAGTCACTATAGGAGCCTCTGAATACAAAATATTTTTCCCCTTCTTACGAGAATTTGGTCTTAAGCCTTTTGATTAATGAACATAATTACCCCTGTCTAATACATACAGGGGATAATTTTTCCACCTTAAATCAGTATACCTATTCATGTGGACTCTCAAGACCTTTTTGCATTTACCTGGGGAAAGGTACAGCTAACATGGACAAATCTCCCTCAGGGCTTTGCTGGGTCCTCCACTATTGTTCTAAAATTTTACTAAAAGTTTTACAGGATGTTGTGTTTAAAAAATTGATCAATTTTTGACACAATATGTTGACGATTTGTTAGTAGCCACGGAATCTTGTACCGCTGACACCTGTACCTTATGTTAAACGATGTAATAAGCTGATCCTTGCAACTCTACTCCCTTTACCTGGGCAAGAAACACCACATCATGATTGTGCAGTAGTAACCCATGAAGCTGGGGGAAAAAAAACAAAACAAAAAAAACACCAAACCCACAACAAACCTCGAGAATATTGGATGTGCCATTTCCAGATCCTGATCTTGAACTATGTGTAGACAGGTCCTCATATTATCTGAATGGTAACCAAGTTAGAGGTTATTCAGTAACTACTGAAGTTAAGGTAGCACAGGCTTCACCACTCAGTCTGAAGCTGAGTGCACAAGCAGCAGAATTGATTGCGTTAACAAAGACTTGCCAGCTGTCCAAAGAAAAAACTATAAATATACCGATTCTCTGTTTGCATTTGGAGTCTGCCACACCACTGAGAGAGCAATGAGGGTTTATAACTTCTAGTGGGAGTAAATACTGAACTCTTAAAAGCTGTACAATTGCCAAAGAAACTAGCTATCATACATCAGCCAGCCCATGCTGGCAAAAGGACAAATTAAGAAATAGGAAATGATCTAGAGAAGTTTTACTGTGATTAGTAATTGGTAGTGTGGGTGTTAGTGATTTGACTAATCATGTTGTACCTGAACACTTTAAAGGTACGAGAGTCCTATGTAGAACCACATTTGGGGTGCCTCAATTTGGCTGGGACACCTCATGCACATGAATAAGTGTTTACTCTTTTAATTCTATATGTCCCAGCCTCTCTCCTCAGTTGGCATGGGCCAGTTGTGAGTTTTCGTAAAGGTATACAGACTAGATTTTATAGAACAAATAGAAAACTTTAGTTCATAGAAACTTCAAATGCTTGTTTTTAACTTTATGAAGCAGAAATATTTGCCTTTTTAAGCTTCTTGAGAGGCAGTGAGAGTTTATGCTTGTGTTGAATTGCCATTACTGACAGCATTCTGGCATTAGTAGTATAGGCAATAATGAAGTATATAACAAAATCATCATTAATATTTTGGATTAACTTCAGAAGATGACCATAAGCAAAGTCTTTGTCATCTCTTGTAACTTGATATGAATTAATAACTCTCTTCCTGCCTCCCTGCAATGAATATTCTGCATCAAGCGCAAGGAACAGTGGCTGAAAATTCGAAGTGCCACTCTTTAGGCATTTATTTGATGTATGTCTGTTTCAAAGTGGGGTGGGCTGTTTCTAATATAATACCAAGAATATACAACAATATTTTATGCAGATTTCTTTATTTTATAATTCTGCATTTATATCACTGCCTTGAAAAAGTTTTTTTTTAACCTTGTACAACTGTCACTACATGGTGCTGCTTGTTTTTATTAATTCATTTCCAGATTGTAGCGACTGATTTCCCTCAGATATCAAGTGGAATTCAACGCAGCAAAACATCCTGCATCAGCGTCCCAAAATTACAGAATGGTTCCTGCCAGGCCTACCTGCCTAGAAACTACAGAATTGTGTGCTACTTCTGGTGCACTTGATGTCATTTCAGTTTTCCTCCACTGCTGAAGCCTGAAATCTATTTGTTCTTTAGCATTTTATTGGTGCATTGGTAAACAAAGATGTATAAGAAATGTTCAGTAATATATATACTTGTATACTTTAAAGTTGTTAAAGAGTAGTTGTAGTAGGAAGCTGTTTGTGGGAGGGGAAATATGTATGCTGGGAAATAACTGTTCTTTTCCAAGTCAAAATGTCATGAAAACTTCCCTAACTCATTCTACTGCCAGTTTTAAAAACTCAAACTGTATGCTTTCTACTTTGTATGTGAATTAATGCATGTTCTGGAATTTGAGTTAAATAGTTAAGGGAACACATTGCGTTCCACTGAAACACTTTTTATTGCAGGCTAGGTAATACGTTTTCATAGGTAGGTCTCGCTTTGCTTGTGAGAATGAAGTAATTATCTGCTATCACTTTCTTCACTGGGATTGTGACTTTGGGTACCAAATTGCTTGGTATGTGTTAAGGTAGTGTTGGGGAAGATGGGCATCTCTGAGTTACTGGTAGAAGAGAGTCAGGAGGAAACAATACATGCAGTTAAGCACAGATTGAAATCATCCTTTTTTTTAGTTAAGAGAAACAAATACCGGTTATCTGGCCATCTTGGTATCTTTGACAACTGGTTTAGGATTAAATCTCTTGCTTATGCCGGTGATCATAGCTCTACATTTCTCTGTCTACTGAGTGAACTATGACCAGACAAAACTCCTCTGTTCAACACTCATTTGGACCTGCTGATTCTTCCTGGAACTTCATCATCCCTTCTCCAGCACCGAGCACAGAGATCTGGTCTCCAGTCCAGCTAGACTTGTATTATGTTTCTGATAATCATGATGAGAAGAAAGCATATGAACATAATATTGCCTGTAGGATGACGATTAAAGAATCGCCTCCGTGGCCACCGAAGGAATGTGCGTACTGTCTCATTTGATGTTAATGTAGAGGTGCTTAGGATGGTTCTTGAAAGGTCTAAATCCCACTAGAATGGGGTCTGTATGTGAAGATATGCCAGAGGAAGCAAAGCTGTTCTGCTTTCAACATGAAACGCAGTATATTTTGAGTAACAGAACTCTGTGGTATATTATTCATGGGTTATTAGAACTTTTGCTTCATAAGAAGCTGTTGTTAGTTTTTATTACCTTGCTTGTCTTCCAGAAGATTTTGAAGAGAACCAAGTATTTTGTTCAGAAATATTGCCTTTCATTCATTTTAGAGACTGCAAGTGTCTCCAGCTGTCTTTGTGTTTGCTTTGGCAAATCTTCTGAGGCTAATGAGCAATTAGAAATTCATTAAGCCTGGAGAAATATCAGGTCACATTACACGCTACTATTCAACTCTAGCTGAGCAGCAATTCTGCTGAATTGGATGGGAAAATGGATACACCTGACTACTTGTTTCTACTGCTTTATAGGCTGTTAAATGTGAGGCATCAAGTCCTAGCTATAGATCCTTGTGGCAGAGAGTCCTTAAATCTGTGGTGGGTACTCTAGGCAGTATACAGGGAATGCCTGCGAACAGTGTGTGAATCACACTGAAAGCAGAGTATCTAGCTTGCCAGCTGAAGGGTAGGCATGTTTGTGGAATCCTGTCTGCCCACTTGAGACTCCATTAGAAAGGCCTTCAGTATGAAACAAAAGATCCTCCTAATATTTTGGAGTGAGCATTTTTAAGAAACTTGGGTTTTGAAAATATTCAACTGGAATACAGTCTTCTCACTGAAGGCATTAAAAATAGGAAGTTATTCACGCTGCACATGCAGTCTCTTCTGGGATAACTTCTATGACAGGTCTTGGATAAGATCCTGTACCATATACTGTTTTTTAAAAAACTGTAGACTTCAGTCTATGCAGCTGTTTCAGTTGTTTCTTTTTTTTCCACAGTGTCCAGAGGGAACATTTGAAATACTTCGTCTTTAACTGTGAATAATTTGATAAATGACTAGTGTGTGTGGAAAACCACTGAACAATAATGCACTCTATGCAGAATCACTGAAACCCTTCTGAACCATGATGCTACTTTAAAATGCCAATATTAAAAAAAATTGCTGAGAAACCTGACTTTCCAGTTATCCTTTTTCCTTTTAAAACTGGTACTCTTGGTCTTCTGATGGCTTCAGTCCACTCTGAGATCTCTGTTTTTTTTATAATTGTGGCTTTAGGATTTCTGACTTAACTAATCTGTTCCATATTAAGTTTTTGGAAGAATTAAGAGGAAGGGAGGGAACAATAGCAGATTTGCTGTCGTTCCTAATACAAATGTGACTTGATTTCAACACCCTTGCAAAGCTGATAAGCATACTCACATCCATGAGTCGTTCACTGGGCAACTTGGTATTTTATTTTCAGAAATAAATTGTAGTTGTTCTACCAAATAATATAGAAGAGAATATAAACAAGTTTGACTGAATTTTTGCACATGTAGGACATCCAGGGAATTCAAAGAATAATCATTTTTTCCATTGTAGACTACCTGCCAAATTTCTTGTACCAGTTCTATATGGATAATTGTAACAGTAGGGTTTTTACCTTAAGCATGCTCTTCCCCCTTTGTGACAGATGGCAAAGCAAGAATGTGATTTTGGAAGATCATGTACAGGCATGCTTAATTCTGTAAAAAACTTGACCAATTGTGGCATTCTTGTATGTGTAGACTAGACTCTGTAGCAGCTTCAGATGTTTCATACACTAGCAGATGCTTTCTTGTGTACTTAATGCCAAAACAGAGTCTTCAAATCCATGGTGCCTTTTCATGTAATATGGTATTATATTTTTTTTAATGGAATGGGTTATAAATTTATTTAATTTTCAATGTGATACATAATTTCATATGAAAATGTATCACATTTGGGTAATCTGGATGACTGGGCATGTACATACTGTGGACAGTTGCAGTTCTGGCATATTCAGGGAAATGGGACAGACTTGGGGTATGAATTGTTCCCTACAGGGTTCCTCTCACTTTTGTATCATAATCTGTTCAGGCTTCTATTGACAGATAAACTAAGATTAAAAGAGTTATATTTCACCTGAGCTACTGTTGTTTGCAGCTTCACACAGATAGTACCTTCACAGTTTTTGCAAATGTGGGGGGCTGCCTGTGTGAGATGATAGGGTCTTTCCTCCAGATGGGCTCCTCTGAGTTAATCTTTCAGTGGATATGCCTTAGATCTCAACCTCTATGGTGTGACAAGGCTGTGTCATTACAACCTGATCTGTGTAAACCCAGAGAACTAACACTCAAGTCCTGGAGGCTAAAATGGGACTGAAACTAGCCTGTTCTAATATAAATGGGTGACAGGCTGAGACTGAAAATTTTCTCAAAGGCTGGATTCTTGACACACAAAGCCTTGTTGGCGCCTTTAGGTATTAACGTATTTTCTACTGCAAATTATGCATGGTCTCTCTACGGGCATTAGATAATCTTTACTGATGTAGGTCAGAAGCTTAGTCACTGACATGCTGTCACCTTGATAAACATGTTTAGAAGCATCTAAGCAAAACACATGATGGAATCTGTCACTTTTTAAATCATTTGTTCATATTGGTTAAATAGTAATAGGTGTCATAATTCTGGTAAGCTGACAAAGTTCAACTACCATATTGAACAGGCCACAAGCCTGACAATCCCTTAAATCGGAGTTTCTAGACACCGCATTTCTAAATTTGGTCACTTACCCACTGTCACTTTGTTTCCAAAATCTGAATAAAATGTACCACTCAGTTTTCAAAATGGTTAGTGGAAACAACATGCCTATAAAACTGTCTCTTAATTTTGTGATGAGTTACATATCAAAGTTGTGTTTCCTCCCTGGTGTCTTGTCCCACTGTATTGCAGAAGCTGTCTTTTCGGCTGGGTGCAGTATTTGGAACATAAGCCAATGGATCGGGTCGGATCAAGTATCTATAAAAAGAAATTATAACTCTTATTAAAAAGACTTGGCGGGAGCAAGGATAAAATAAGTGCATACAGTTGTAACATTGAAAAGATCTGAGGAAGACTGAGACTTATTTTGAAGGTGTTTAGTCTACTTCCTGTTGGGTAACTTGGACACTTGGGTAACACCACTCACTTTAGATGCTAATAATAAAGCTTTTCATGTTTTTTCTGCCTAGACATCATCTCTATGTACTAGGCACAGCTAAACCTTAATTTTGACTGACAGCTCCTTTGCCAGTAATTCTGTATTTCTTTATGCATCTCCTTTATTCATTATGCCTTAAAGAAGCGACAAGCAGTCTACAGACTAATTTCTAAAATAATTTTGTAAGAAAACAATGGATAATTCTTGTCACTGTGCTCAATAAATAAAAAGCCTGATGTTGATAATCTTGGTGTAGGCTGACAGTCTGGAGATGTACCCTTATTCTAAGAACTTCTAATGGATCTGAATACTTGAAGATGCCTCATGAGTTTGAATCTAAGTTTGAGATATTTAAAATAACTGCTTTTCTTAGGATAAGGATGGAAGAGCTTCCAATTAATTTGTAAGTGTAAATTCTGCACTGTTTTGTCAGCTTTCTCAAGTGATAAACTAGCTGATCTGAGACAGCTTTTGAGATTGATGCAGTAGCAGCTTTGTGCTGCTGCAGAAATAACACTTCATTGTTCTGAACTATCAATCAGTGCCTTCCAGCGCCACTATGCTCTTAAAGAGAAGACAACTGGATTCAATCCCAGTATCTTAAATTTGTCCAAAGATGAGCAGTACTGTTGAAGCCACTGGAAATTTTATTTCAAATCCTGGTTTTGACTTTTTTTTTTTTTGGCAAAGAAAGAAAAATGAAATGCAGGGAAATTAAATGTGAAATAATCTTTTCCCTCATACTCTCAGAAATCCTGGTGCCATGTGTCTGTCCATTTCTTCCTCATCAACCAAATGAAAATGCTTAAATATCCAAATAGAGATTGTGTGCATGCTGTGTGGTGCTTACAAAGATTTGCAGTATTACTTCGCAGTGGCCCTGAAGAAAGTTTCTGGGTTTTACAGGCGATGAACTTCTACCATTCAGTATAATGAGTATGTTTTGCCCCAGACTTAATTAAAACACCCTGAAAAATTCTTCAACAAAATGCGAAATGGAAAATTCTGATTAACTGAACTAACATGTTCTGTATGAGCAATCACAGCCATATTTCCCACAGAACTGCTGTGGCTGTTTACAGCTCACCTAGCAACAGACTGTTCCTGACTCCTCAAAGCATGGGCTTCGGAGTCTGTGGGGCAAGAGAATTGCCTGATCTCCATGATTTGGAAACACCACCTGCCTCTGTTACTTTGTTAATATTTCTCCTTCTGTCAGGGCTAAAATAGAATAGCAGCATTTTTTCTCTCTCATAGAGTTTGTTGCTACAAATAGCCTGAACTTATTTGTGTAAGAAAACAGTTGACTTAAATATGGGATTTAAAAAATCTACTTGTACTGTTCCTATCTAGATTGTGTTCTTCATGGTATCTATTTGTTTAAAGTCACACTTATTGCCCTCTATAATGTCTGATACTTATGTTTACTCCAGAACAACCTATTTATTTTGCTGATCCAGCCAATGAAACTAAGGAGTAGTGGAAGAATCTGCTCTATTCTGTTCATCAAATCCAAATGAAGCATGTTTAAACACATAAAAAAACCCTTACTTTTCTTGCTTTATTTTTTTCTTTTTTAGGAATAAGTTTTCTTAGATTTGGGAGGAAAATTTAGGGTTTGGGTTTGGTTTGGTTTTGAGACTAAACTAAACAAAAGACTTGTACCTGACATACGTAATTCACAAGTTCTACATCACAAATAATTCTGTAGTAAGTAAATCACAGCATCCCTTCAGTAAAAATGAGCAAGACTGTTGTAGTGATAAACTTGATAAAAAGGTAAGAAGCCCGAATATATGACTAGAGCCTCGAGGGTTTATAACTGGCCTGATGTCACAGCTGCCAAATCTCAGTGGTCACCTTCCTCCCTTAAGCATATCTGGAGCAGTACTGCATAAGCAATTCCTGTGTGTGATCTTTGGATGTTACTGCAGATTGCTGAAATTTGGAACTCCCAATTGCAAGTCTTGGAACTGCAACTCTGAATTTGATGTTTTTATAGGGCATCATCACCACCAACCCCAGAGCAAATAAAGAGAGTGTTAATCTCCAGGGGAAAAAAAAAAAACAAACACACCAACCAAAACTTGTCAAAAGAACAAACAGCTAGTAGTGCAGTGGTTTTGTTTTGGGTTTGGGGTTTTTGTGTGTGTGTGTTTTGTTTTCTTTCTTTTTTTAAATAAGGGGAGGGCCAGTGCTAACAACAGAATGTATTGTACTAATTCTGGAATGAAAGAGAACAAGGAGTGTTACTGCAAGATCCATTTGCAAGTACTAAACTCCAATATAGAAAAAGAACATCATGCTCTGCTGAGAGTCAAATTGTTAAATGTTTTGGTACAAAAATCTCATGGCTATAGAATGAAAACGCTGCTATTTAGTACCTGCTTCTTAAAGCAAATAGGCTAGATGAAATATGGAGCTAAGGCAAAGTCTGAACATATCACTTGAAATGTAAGTGCTTTTGTTTTAATTGTTCAATAAAGACAGTGAGATCATTGTCCTTTAAGTTCCATCAGGTCAGGATACTAAACGTTAGCTTGCAAAGCTAACAAATGCAAAGACTAACAAGAAAGCTTTTTGAGCAACCAACAGCTGTGAATGCTGCTTTGGGTGCAATCTATCTCTAAAAGCTGAGAAAGTTTCCTCATATGCTGGTTCAGGGTTGTATGTTAACTAACATACCCATGACAAATTACAAATGTAATAGGATCATAGTGAATGCAAAAGACTTAAAGTTGTATAAGCATGGGAAATCAGAGAATGAAGGTTGCATCTATAGGATTTAGAAGCCAAAACCTGTATTCACTTTATCATAGATATGCACAGAAATATGTGGTTTGGATAAGAATGAGCCGTGTTGGCATAAAAGTGCAGCTAACAAAATGTGATGAAAAAGTAACCGGCTGGAAGAAATCTGCAAAATATATTGAGAAGGGGAGAAAAATAAAATATAGGAAGATGAGACTTCCAGTTTCTCCACAGGAAGGACAAACAGAAAAAGCCTTTTACCTGCTCTGGGATTTGTGACTAAGAGAACTGTAGAAGGAAAACAACCTCTTCTTGTTTGCCTCTCCACTAATAATAGCCCATTGCGTGAGGGTGAACGGGCTGCCTAGTCAAGACAACTATAATCAGATGGAGCAGTGACCTAGGTTATTGAAGTATTAACTGTTATCCAGAAACAAGGATCAGGTTCCTTGTGTCAGGTTTTAAAAAAAAAAAAAGTCTGAGCTTAAGCTGAGACATGGGCCCACTCATTAAGCATCAGGAAATTAACATACATCACGCTAGGTAACAGTATGTGCATTTACAGGCTAAATATGTGTAGGTAGCACACTACAAATTCAGTACCACTGCAAAATTATGCAATATTGGATTGCAGAGTACCCTTGCTTTTGCAAAGAACAATGGAATGCAGGATACCTAGTCCACCTAGATAGAGTAGGTAACTGTATGTGAATTTACAGGTTAAATATTAGTACACATAGTACTGTGGAGTTCCGTAACAATGAAAATAGTATTCCAAATAATTTCAACAAATTTTATGATAATTACCTTTGCTGTTTGATACAGTTAATATGCTATGCTTTTCATATACTACAGTGCTACAAAGCACTATGATGATTTTGTTTTAGTATCAGAAGGGCTAATAGTTCAGTTTTCCTCCTTGTGAGCAAGCAGTGAGGTGAGCCAGCACTGATGTGGAGGACCTTGCACAACTGGGCTATGTGGTTTCTTTCTCATGGAGCGGATGAGGCATGTTAGCATAGCAAGGCAAAGGCAGGAGAGCCTAGAGGCAGAAATGGCTCAGGACCTTAACACAGGAATTGCATTGGACTTTAGCATGAGACAATGCCAGATAATTCTCTAAAATTCTTGACTTTCAAAACTTCCTTGACAGTTCAAATTTGTGTTCACTGTTTTCTCCTTTTTTTCATGTAGTCTGCAAAATTCCTGGTAAGCAAGTGAAAAAATTTCCTGTGTTAAGGTGTCCTGCCATTTGTATTTGAGTTATCTTAAGCATGAATATCACATGATATGCAGGGGAAGACTGCTGTTTACTTTAATGATCTTTGAATCCACGTAATAAAACCCCCTTTGAAAACACTGATTTTGAAGGGTTGTTCTTTCTATTAAGACTGGGTAGCTAAATTATAAGCAAGAATTTAATGGGAATATTAATTCTGTGAAGCTATCCAGCAGACTTGGTTAGATTATTTTTTAAATGCATAGTAAGAGGAATATGAGAGAATATGGAGGTAAGAGCATTACTAACATATGTATTATATATTTATATGTGTGTTTTAAATATATACATATATATGTATGATTAGGTGCCTGTTTAAATAGAAGGCTCCATATTTTTATTTTTTGCAGGTGCATGGGGAAGCTTGGAGTTCTTTTCCAGCAGAAAGATAATAAAATAAGTTCAGGCAGAAAGTGCAAACAAGGAATTTTGCAGGTCTTGTGGTTTGTTTTTTTTTTTTTTGCTTTAACTTACACTATATCGTTCAGCTCTAATCTTGTATCTGGAGAAGGATTGATCAGGATGTAAGAAAGGGTGTTCTGATGATCATTCATTTCATCTAGAGGACAAAAAAACCCCATACCAAATTAATTATATTTACAAACACATTGTGAAAAGTATGATTTATGACAAACTAATTTGATAAAAGACCATCATAGAGCTGTCAAAAAGTGTCAGGTGTCAAAGTGATTTCAAATAAGTTTAGCAACTTCTTTTCAACTGTACTTGAATTGGAAGTATCTGACATAGCATCTTTTGAGTTATCAGCTCTCAAAATATCCTGTTTTCTTTCTGAATGTTCTAAAAATGTTCTTTCGCATTTTTTTCAGTCATAGCAATTCTGAATGCAACTCAATTTTAGTTTAATTTACCAATCTGTCATGTGGCTTATGTTAGTAGGTGGGAACTAGGGACTTCCATCCTCAGTTGGCATTGAGTTCAAGTGATAAGCAAGGTTAAATGCAGGTGTAAGGCATTCTCATCCTTTTCCAGGTTTAGTCAATATAAACCTTTTTTCCCTTTCCCTATTTATTTAGTAAGCATTTTCCTTTTATCACCTGTACCAATGGGTTGAAAAGTGAATGCTGTATAAACAGAAATTGGCATTTATTTCTTGCATTTTTGACTGTTCTTCTAACGGTATGTTGCAAGTGAAGGCTGACAGAATTTTTTTTTTTTTTTTAAGGTTTTTGCCTAGTTGAGTCTTGCTCCACTTTTGTAGCTGTCATTGCAGTATCTTTCATATAGCTTTCTCTTGGTATACTTCTTGGGGTGCTACAGTGAGACTAGTTTTAATTTGATAGGACTAAAAAGGAAAGGCATTTCTTCTGTGTTAATTTCTCTGTTCAGCATTTTAGGGAGAATGATTTGAAAAAGGACAGCCCCATTCTAGTTTCAATGCAATTCCTAAACCTTTTGTTAATGAAGTATTCTTGATATACTGTCTGTAGGTTGAAAGTTATTGTATTGGGTATTTTCTAGTATGTGTAATTCTTCTACATGCTTGTATCACATATTTGCACCACCATAAATACTTCTGTCTAGAAAACAATTAGATAAGCTCACACAGACTCTTAGGATAGATGCAATTATATAGCTAAAATGGTGGTTTACAATACAGCTTATTTCTGTAAGGGGAAATTGATGCAAAGTATTGTAACTACTTATACAAGCACCTGTACCACCATAGTAACATCATCACACCTCTGCTAGAGGCTTGCATAGTCAAAACTGTGTTGTGTCTCAGTTGGCTTAAATGAATTCACAGTTAATTGAATTTCAATTTGGAGGTCTTAGGGGTTATTAGGCTATCAATGTAAAAAGGATACTGAAGATGTGAAATTGTCTTTAGAGATCATCCCCATACATGGAGATACATAAGCAGCTGTGATTTTTGTTTCCTGATTGTGGTGGGTTTTTTTTTTTCACTCTTCTCTGCACATGCAGAGAGATAGCACTAAGGAGTACATTTAACTTCTGCAGGGAGCTAACTGGCATGATTGAGTCCTGCTAGTTTGAAAGAACAGGGAGATTTAAAAGTTTCTATTTCATGTTTAATATGTAGTGGGATGAGTGAGGAGTGAGCTAGCTTTGAAGGGGAGTGAAAGGCTTCTGAAATATCTTTCTGAATGTGAGGGAGGGTGGAGAGATGGCAGTGGGAATGTGACAACCCAAGTTTGCAGCTGACTGCGTGTATAAAACTGGTTTGTGGTTCTTTGAGGGTTTTTTGTTTGGCTCCCTCCCTCTCCCCCCGAATGTGAGTGTTCCTGCAGTTGTAAATGTAGAAGCTTTCTTTATAATGAGGCGCATCTGTAGGAAAATAGGGAAGTGACCATGAAAATTTATAAATCAGAATCGGGGCAGATAAATGTAATCAGGTGAAGCATTTACCCACCAAGATTTTGCTGTTCTGCAGATGATATATAATCTTCCTAAATTTAAATAATGAAATAAACATTTACTGTTGGCTTTTAACTAGGATTTTAAAAGAAAAGCAGGAATAGAACTGTTTTCTTGTTACTAGTATAAATATGAACCAAATTTACAAAACTTCTTTGTGGTTGAGCAAATGTTATTGTGGCCTGTGCCATTCCTGGAAAATATTTAGTCCTGAATCTTCCTGCAGAGAGTCATATGGTATCCACAAAGAAAGCAGGAATAGTAATTATCCAGTAGGAGTGTGGGATAAAAAGGTTGTATTTACATATCTAATTTGTAAAGATTGAGTAAAACTATAGCCATGTATTCTGTAGCAGCCTTCTCTCACAATTAAGTTGATTTTGTATTAATAGCAACAATAAGCAACTACTGTTGGGTAGTACATTGCTATTGGTGTCAAAAGATGTTTTGACCCTGCATTAAGAATGTGTGTAGTTAAAATGGACAAATAAAAATATCCATTCTGCAGGAAATACCACATTTACCTTCAGTTAATGGATATTTTAGGGATAAGTCAAATTTCAAAATACTTGTGTTGAAAAATGAAGAGTAATACATTTGTAAAACAGTACATTTTGGATTCTTCAAATGAAAATTGAGTATGGGAACCCCAGTGTTGGTGCTTCTGAAGTAGAAAGCACTAAGCTCCATATTGGACCTACTATGCAGACAAGTAAGTTGGGATCTAGAAATTCTTAGTGTTTCTAGGAAAACAAGAACCCATAGTTCTGGGGGGTTCCACACAACGTGCTACAAAGCCAAGGCCATAGAAAGGCAACCCAGGCAGCTGTGGTGCATATATTAAAAAGGGTGTTACAGAGCTCTTGTCAATAGCTTAAAAAAAAAAAAAAAACCCCACCACAAAGAAAAAAGCAACCCAGCATCATCCTTGCTGGAGAAGGACTTGATGGATAAAAATGGCATCTAAAGACCTAGTGAAACATACTTCATAAAAATGACTTTCATGTGACACTTTGGCACTAATTTTAAAAATTGTGGGGAAAATGCAATATCCTTCACATATAAACAACTCTCCACCTTGACATATGAGTGAACTTCATAACATTTCTGTCTTCATCTATATTTCAACATGTATGTGGAAATATGGCGCAGTTGTTCAATGACAGGGGAATATTTATATATTCTGCATACACGTATCATATGTGCTAAATATAAATGTGACTGACATGCTGCCTTCTGAGCTTTCCATCTGAAAATAGGAATGGATGATAATAGAACTCATTAAAAACACTCCAGCAAGTTTCTCTCAGTAAAAAAAAACAAAACACCCAACCAACAAAAAATGCCTCATGCCCAAAACAACAAAACAAAACCGTTATCATAAACTTAATATTTTGTTTATGGCACCCTCAGTTCTTAAAAATAAGTTTATCTTGCATAATACTAATGTTTTTATTAAAGTAGTATAGCAATTGTACCGTATCCTGCTGGAGAAAGGCCCAGATGCTTCATTCTGTTTTTCACAAGTTCAGCAAGCTCCTGTCTTTCTGATCTCCTGTAAAGGTTCATTCGCTGCTGGTTTATCTTCTCAGCTGTTTTACCAGAGTGTCTTGGTACTCTCCTGCTCAGCCGTCGGGCCCACTGCATGCTTTTTCGTCGTAACAAGGGATGATCAGACTGATCGCTAGATGTTGAGTTACGATGATTACTACGATAACTAATCTGTTCTTTGGTGTCTTTAGTGTCTTCCCATTCTTCCACACTGATAGAGATTTGAGACTTGAAAGGAAAATGACAAGAGAGATTAAGGGCTTTAAAAAATGGAAGCAGATTAAGATGTTCTCTCCTCTTTTCAACAGTGCAGCTGAACATGAGTTTTGGTTGCAATGGAGCTGAGGGGATTCAGCTGTTTGTACTTAGCAAGTGTTCCTGAATTGGGTACCCTTTAATACACTTTGACTTTTTATGTAAAAAGCTCATTTATGTTATAAATACATTTCTCAAGTGCAAAAGCAGTTAAGCATTATTCAGTGCCTGATGCTATTTTGATTCTGCAAACAACTCCAGCCTTCTGATACTGCTTTTCCTGAATCTACGAATCTCTTCTGAATGACTTCTCCACTTTCTTCCGAGTCTGCATATTTTTAGAAATCCAAGTTCTGTAACTGCTTTTTAGATGGATGTATTGGATTCATTAAGTGATAGTTCAACTTTGGCTGCACTGTTTTGAGTACTCTTTTAAGACCCCAGGTGGAACGTGCCTGTTACCTGTGTTTCAAATTCCCAGTCATTTTTGACCTTCCAGCACATAATATCTGGAATGCCTGTGTGTCTGAAAATAGGGATGTATGCAGTAGGCTTCAGTGTGATTCAGGGCACCTCTTGCAAATGAGGCAATTAATTCCTACCTTAAAGCATAGTGATGTTGCTTTTTCACTCATATAGTAACAAGAAAAAGCAGACTTAAGGGCCAAAATCTAGCCCTCTGTTGCTGTGTTTCCTTCATGCCACCCAAGTATGACCAGTAGTATATGCATACAGCAGTACTGAAATAACTCAAGTGGATGGGCTACATATGCAGTTCTAACACATACAAAAAGATCATAGGGAATATAAGAGGAGACATTTCAAAAGATAACTTCAAAATTGTTTTAATGTCTGTTTTACATTTAACTGATACTTTTAGCTTCTAGTTTCAAAACTACTTCCTTATAATCCTGAGTTATTGTTGTGATCTTTGAAATGTCTTTTATTGACAATGAAATAGTGAAGCCCTTGCTGGTATCACCACAGTCATATTACCAAGTTACTGATGACTGATTTCAGTGTGTTGAGTGTTTAAAATAAATAAATGAAATATAAACCAAAGATGACTTAAAGGGGAGCTGGCTCAGTTTGTATGACTCCCCGAGAACAGAAAGAGTTCACAATATGCTGGAAGTGATCAGTGAATAAAGCAAATTTAAGTGAAGAGCTATTGAGGTTCTAAAGGCCTTTTCCCATTAATATAAAATCTGAAAGCGAGATTCTGTTGACCTCATGAGTGTTGAATATAACCTTTCTTTAAGAGACTTAGCACCCTCTCCCACACAGAATCTGTAAGGTTCCTGGAGTCCATAAAATAATATTTGATATGAGTAAGTCTGACAGTGTGAGAAAGAAATTTTTTCACTTTTACACAGACTAGCTTTTATCTATGTAAAAAACCCCAAACAAACAACAAAACAATCAAAACCAATAACTAAAAAGAATACTAAATATGCTTACGTTGTAGCACTTCAAGTAAAATCACATTTTTAATATTCTAGACCAAGATCTTGCATTAAGCCTCATGCAAAGACCCACTAATTTATTGAGGCTCTTCAGCTTAGTCTGCAATAGAAAGGGGTTTTTTTGAAATATTACATGATTTTTGAAGTTTTGTTACTGACTCAGCTGATGTTATTTTGGGTAGGGCATAAGAGAGAACCCTGAATCCTGGGTACAGGAATGTTATTTAATTTTTGTTGTTGTTGTTGTTTTTTGTTATTTTAAATTGACATTTTGCATGTATTTTACAGTGTGGATTAAGGTAAATAAGGTGCTACTTATGGTTAGGAAGGGTCTATTTGGTGTGAACAAATCTGATACAAACTGAGGATAAAGGATGGTCTTGTTTTGCCTTTCTTCCTGTCTGCATTGGTAGCTTTCCTTGTCTGACTCAATAGAACAACCATCTGGACTTGCTGGCAGTAGTATTGGAAAGGCAGAGACCAATCGTCCTAATTATTACAGCAGGGTAAGTCATATTTTTTGAGCCAGAGATTAATCAGGAGAGGCCAAGTAAAAGAACAAGTCTTTTGATTCTATGGATCTGTAAATCCTTAGCTTGAACTTTTGAAACACGGGGATAGGTGAGTTGAAACTATAAATGAAGGTGACATTTACTTGACTGTTCATTTTTTTACAGTGCTTGTTGAGAAAGGTGTGCAGAATGGCTCTTCCCTGTATGCAGGAGGAAAAAATTAAACTGTTTAAAGACAAAGCAAAACCAAAGAAACCCAAACTCCCTTTCAAAGGTAGCACAAAAGCATGCCTGCCAGTGGCAGCTGTTTAATACATAGAAGATAAAAGCCCAGCACAGAGTACTTCTTTGTGTCCCCCTCTGTTTTAATCAGTCTCAAACTTTCCTTAAAAATACTTTTGTAACTATCATTAATTTATTTTGAGGTTTGGTTGCTTTAATTTCTTTTCATTTAATTTCATTTTTGCATAGCTTGTAAACCTGCCGTATGAGAAGCATAACATGATATGGTGTCACTACTACTATATAGTAGTAATTGATCACCTTACGTTTTATGAAGTGGTTTTTTTTTTTTTTTTGAGATCGTTTAAAATAGAAACATGGTGAAACCTCTAGAGAATAACAAGGTGCGTGTTAAGTCTTTACGTAATCACTGCTACTTTTACTGGGGAAAAATCTGTATGTCACACAAAGTGAAGAAATGTTTGCCTTTAAACTTTTTTTTTTGTTTGGTTTGATTTCTGTTTTTTAAAGGCAGGTTCCCATCTCAAGTATCAGACTGTGTGCCCAAATGAGAATGATTGCTCACTTGTGCTGCTGGACACCTGTGACCCACAGGGTTTTTTCCACTCGGGAAAGGTGCTCTAATAGGTTGTTTCACACCCTTATTTAAACATTAGCTCAGGTTGGCCAACGTGTGGCAGGAACGGGAAGGTAGTGTGACAGTGTGCTTCCCCTGCCCCCAACCTTTATCTCCTGCAACCCTGCTTAGGTGATAACCACCAATGGTGGTTGTAAATGGATGCATCTGGTCGTGATGGCTGCATCTGGCTCAAAGGGGATTCAGGAGACAGATAACAACACAATAGCCTAGGGCTATTGTGCAATGAGCCCATTGAAGAAACTAAAATCTGTGGTCGGCATACAAATATGACTATGGGTCAATCATCTTACCCCCATAAATAGTGAGCAGCCCAAAAGCCCTTTGAGCTCTCCTGCATGGCAGTGGGCTGCACACCAGAATCTTCCCCTTGAGCAGGGACGCCTCTCAAGGTTACTCCTCAAGGCTGAGATATTCCTTGCCGCAACAGATCCTCGGTAAGTGACTAATAGCATGCTAAACCTTGACATCTTAGCTAAGTGATATAAAGGATTGATTGTGCCTATATAATCCTTTAGACATAAACCGTTGACCAAGTCTGGGACTAGGATTGGATCCAGCCGCACCTAGGCTCCTCTCTGAGAAGGAGTTTAGAAAGCAAGGGGATCTTTTTCCAAACCTCATGACTCAATGGGAAGGTCTCATAGTTTTGTCTGACTCTGTTCTCTATGCAGTAAATAATCAAGTGTACCTTGCCATCGAATCTTGTTAAAACACTGTTGCATTGGACTTTGTTAACTCCCTATTCTGTATCAATAAACTGAATTTTTACTTCTCTCTTATGAGTGAAGTGCACTCTCACTCCATCCATGACAGGTAGTCACAAACACACCGGTGTTCATATTTGAGATGGTCAGGGTGGCTGTGAGTATGGTGGTAACAGCACTACAATCCCAAATATCGATTAGCTTCTTGGATCTTTGTTCCCTTGCCTTGCTGCTCCCTGGGAGTTAAGCGTGTAAAATATGAAACAGTTTTAATGTGCAGATTCATCTATTCTGTTCTGAAGCAATGCCTTATTTTTATCTAACTGCAAGTTTTATGTTAAAATAACTTTACTGTTCTGTATACCAATAGACCTTAATTGCATCTAGGGTTCTAAGAATGCTTTTCTGCTCCAACAGCTGTCTGAACCATTGTTAAGTACAGCCACATATTCCTTTTATGACAAATGGGGATTTTTGTCCATTAGCATTTAAGGAGTTTAGGATCAAGGCTTTCACCAGACTGTAAAGATGATCTGTCACCTTCAGAATTCAATAGGGGCAGGCCCAATAGGGACCAAATTCCATTGGGCTTTTTTGAAAGTCCTAGTCTGTCAGCTTTCAGATTTTTAATACGTTGCTTGTATCCAGAACAATGTTGCTTTAAGCTTTATTTACTCAAGCATGATCCATTGCATAGTTCCATTTCCTGTAAGGATTTGACTCCCAGGGTTTAACCCAGTGTACTGTTTTTGGCTGGGATAGAGTTAAATTTCTTCATTGTAGCTTGTATGAGGCTGTGTTTTTGATTTGTGATGAAAATCGAAATTTGAATGAAAATGAACACAGGGATGTTTCGGTTATTGCTGAGCAGTGCTTACACAGAGTCAAGGCCTTTTCTGCTTCTCACAGTGCCCTGCCAGTGAATAGGCTGGGGGTGCACAAGAAGTTGGGAAGGGAGCACAGCCAGGACAGCTGACCCCAGCTGACCAAAGGGATATCCCATACCACATGGTGCTGTGTTCAGCAATAAAAACTAGAGGAAGATGAGGGAATGGGGGACTTGTGGAGTTATGGCATTTGTCTTCCCAAGCATGCATGATGGAGCCCTGCTGTTCCTGGCTGAACACCTGCCTGCCCATGGGAAGTAGTGAGTGAATTCCTTGTTTTGCTTTGCTTGCACACGCAGCTTTTCCTCTCCCTATTAAACTGTCTTTATCTCAGCCCATGAGTTTTCTCACTTTTACCCTTCTGATTCTCTCCCCCATCCCCCTGGGAGTGAGCGAGCAAGTGGCTGTGGTGTTTACTGCCTACCGGGCTTAAACCACGACACCCAGAAACAGGCAGACAATAAGCAAATACTTACTTGTGAAGCCATTTCTCGTGACTGACAAAGGAAGGGGAAAAAGAAAACAAAAGACAATGTAAACAGAAGTGAATCTAAAGAAACAAACATGGACTGCTTAACAGGAACCACAGAAAATCAGCTACACAGGTAGTAAGGAAGACTTCATATCTCTTTTTTTTTTTTTTATTAAATGGAAATGGTTTGAGTCATAGGTGCAGGCCATTGAGAGGCAGGCTAGATTTGCTTGTTATTTAGCAACTAGATCACTGAAAACTTGCTTTATTTTTAAAGGAATTATATTTATCTGCCAGAGTGAAGTGAGGGTTTCTTATTTGCATAGTACAAAAAGAGAGTGTCAAAGGAGAAATTGTACATATAGAAATTAATATTGGCATATTTTGTTCTTGTGACTCAAGTTAACCATTAACTGACAGCTTCCAGATGTGTGCAATACAAATTAATTTTTATACATCTGTTTAAACTCAAATTGATATACGCATTGGAGGTTCTCTGAGTTAGAAACCTTCAAATTATGGTTAGAAGTTCATCATTCCTGAGAAAAATAGCAATTTACATTTCTCTAACCTCCATTTTAATGATCTCATCCAACAATATTTTAAAGCTGTTTTTGGCTTAATATACTGAAAAGCTAAAATGATATCCTATGCTAATATTATTTTATTAGTGAAATAAGTCAAAAATTCCTTTAACTTCAAAAGAAACACTTTGGAGAAAGATTACAGCTTTCAACATCTCTGCATTTGTAGGTATCTACCCATAAAGACCACAGAAGCAGAGCTAGATGTTGCTCTTCTGTATTCTGGGAAGAGCTAGGTCAGGGAAGATTGCCCTGCCCCTCTCTAGAGGGGGTAGGGTTTCACAAATGCTCACCCACTAAACAAGAAGCTGCTGAAGTATTTAAGTGTGAAAATACCACTGGGGGTCTGCATTCAGAGCCCTGAGCTTTTTAAAAAGAGTAACAAATGCTCTTACTTCACTTAATAAACAAAGACAGTGCCACTCTTCCACATTAGTTCAGTACCTGACAATTGGAAAACTTAACTAGATTTCCCCGACCCCACCCTCCTTCTTCCTCTACCTGATTTAACTCAAACTCTTAATGAGATTACCTGTGAAAGCTGGTAGGAAGTAATAGTAGAACTCTTCTTATCTATTGGACTGTGGCTTCCATGCTGATTTCAGTGTCTGAATGTTTAAGAAATTGCTTCTTCGTAAAAGATAGTTACTATCCTAAACTAAATCTGGGCCTGGTCTGATCAAGCACTTGAGCAGCTGCACGTGTACAGGCTCCAGAGGTTCCAATGTTACGGTAAAATTGTGAGTTTGGAGTTCAGTGACTGATGATCCCAAACTTTGTTTTCAGAAAAACATTTGAAAGATCTTTAATTTATCAGTTAAGCTTGCCTCAGAAGACTTACTGGAGTGTGTATGCTTACCCCCCACCCCCCTGCCAAAAAAAAAAGTTCATGTAGAAAAGATGAGTTTTACTCTTATAGTTACCCCTCCCCTGTACAGATGCTGTTTGCCAGTCAGCCTGTACATTTGAAAGTATGTGAAAATGCAGAAAGAAAAAAAATGGGCCACCAAAATGCACTCTTCACAATATGTTGTATGTTCACAGTTCAACTGTTCTTGATTCTCTTTTTTGGACCTGAAGTTAAATAGCCACCTGTGAACGTGAGAATGAAGCATTGCCATGAATTTTATCTTACTTATCCTTATTTAATGAATTCTTAAAATCTGGCATGTTCTCTGTTTTGTTGAAAGCTATGACAGACTTTTTTTCATATTAGCAGTGATGCTGCTAATATTCTTCTCCAAGGAATGATTTTGATGTATTATATTAATGCTGTTATATTTTAAAAAATCATTGACATTATTGCAGTGGCACAGTCCACTGGCTAACCTGTAAAAGCCACCTGTAGATGTATTGGTGGTGCACAAAGAGAGACACTAGTGAACTTGGTGCAATCTTGCATAGCTTTTTCTAACCCCTATTTTTAAATCAACTTTAATTGAATGTTTGTACTTCCTTCAAGATAAATCTTGCAGTTAAGCATTACATGGCTTAATGTTTTGTAACATTTTTTTGAAATATGGAAGAGAAAATACAAATTGTCAGTTTTGGAAATCAGTAAACTATGTCTGAGTATTTCAGAAGAAAGGAGAAAGTTGTTCGCTGTTGCATTTTTAGAGCTGTACCTGAGCCATGGTTTAATGAGATGGCAGTATTAATGGTCACGTAAACAAATGGCTTACACATGACAGAAATAAAAGCTGCACAAACAAAAAAAAAGTATGTTAAGTAGTCAGGAAAAAGTATTTCTGTAATTCTTTTTACATATATAGGGAGAAATGTATACATTCATACAGCAGACATATAAATACATATATACAAAAAATTATCACTGTTTGGCAGCTAAATTTAGAGAAATCCCACAATACTTTTAATAACATTAATTTATTCTCTTGCTGCTCATTTCTAGTTAGAAGTTCATGTGAATACTGAAATGTCACCTGTTTTGACATATAGTGTTGACATTCTTGTCACACCTGATACAGGACCTGGCTATACAGCTTGTAATGGATACTGCCATTAGTCACCACATGCAAGTTCAGACTAGAGCTAACTATCCTAGCCTGACCTATCTACGCCTGAGCTGCCCCTTGTTTCAGTCAGTCAGTTCTCTGTAGGTGAGCACAGGAATGAAAGTCAGTATGTAGACTGGCTCTGGGTGTTCATGAAGTCTGGGGCAGAATGTGAGGCCTGAGTTAATGTGACCACATACATGTCAGCAGAGAGAGACCTTCAATGGGTTATTGGAATTCTGTGCATTTGTAGATATGGCATTCACAATATTCTTTAAATCAGTGGTTCCCGTTCTTATGAGGACCAAAATGTTGTATACTCTGTAATCAAATCCAAAGAAAAGTATAGTAAACTAACATACCTCAGATGTTGTAAGCTTTTGGGATTCTGTCCTATAGACTCCAATTGGAATGTCTCCTGTAGAAGAACAAAGTTTCTGATATAGTCTGGCATATGTCCTAATCCATAGATCCTCTTCTGTGATTTTCATCTGAACAAATAATAATAGGAAGGAGGACTTTTAACTCTTGAGGGCTTATCACTTGTTCACTATACGACTCTTAAAACTAAGCACTAGCTGGTAATGATCATATTGGAAGTATTGCACCTTTGCTCCTCAACAAATCTGGAACTTCTACTGAGTTTGTAGACACTGTTTCTTTTGTTCTGTCCCTGTTTGGGAGACATTGCAGTGCAAATGGTTCAGTCTTATGAAATTACTTCTGTTCTTGTTTTTAAACCACTTAAAAACTTATATGGTATCCTTCATCTAGTGTTCATATCTGACTAAAATATAAAAGAATGAACTAAATATGGGCAGCAGTAAGAAACTGGTGATGGACAGACTGAAGAACGCATGAGTATTTTGAATGCAGCCAGATAACTGTTTGCTAGACTGCAGGCTGAATATCTGGGGAGAAGGGAGTGGGGAGAAAGTAATATACTAAGCATAAATGTCATAAGAAAGTCTTAAATTAATCTTAAGTATTTCATTACTATTACACTATCTTTATTTCAAGATACGTGAGCCTCTTTTCAGAGATTCAACTGTCTTGCGTTCACTATAACAAAGCTTAATGATTGACCAACAAATGCATAGTTGGTTTTTATTTAAACAACTTTCTTAAACCATCATTGATAACTTCCTTTTTGAGAACAACATCCTGCAATTCTTTATAGTTCCCCAGAAAGCAACTGGTAACTAACTCAACTTCCATTCATCTTTTTGCCACCTGGGGTGCGATGGGTGTGGGAGAAAACAGAAAAGTGAGTTTTATTTTTAATATAAAATAAATTTTTATGGTTTTCTTTTTTGTGTGTATACACATATAAAAAAAGATATTTAAAATAACCTCTGCGTTGGGGAATATTGACATACATAATAACAAGATTACTTTTGAACTTTGACACTTAAACTAAAGTAATTTAATGTATCTTATCTTTATGTAAAATCCAGTTGTGCCTTTTATTGCCTACGATGGAAATGGGTGTTGTGAAATAGCATTGTGTGTAAGTGTTAGCCAGGCTGTACAATATAGGTAGTGCTTCCTGGTTTTTATATACTTAATTTTTAAAATTGGTTGCTGAAATGCCATTGCTATTTCATATAAAATGCACTTTTCCTGTGTTTTCCTGTCTTTCCTATTTTCCTTTGTGTGTTATAGAATGTATTCTGTTTCCCCTTCCTTGGGGGGAAGGGGCGAGCATGTTTTTTGCTATGGAAGTAATTAAAAATGGGTATGTTTTCTATCTAATTTTCTTGTCTTCTCCCCTGTTGAAAAAGGAAACAGATGGCCTTTCTTGGACTTTGACAGAAGGAAGTGCCATACAAAGAATGTAGAGGTATTTTTCAGACAGTACAGAATCTTCTCTGGTACTCTGTAATAATTTTTTTTTCTTTTTGTAATAACTTACAGAACAAAGAAACCCAGATCCTGGTGTGGTATCAAGTCCCAGCAGAAGTCTTGTGATAGAAATCATATAGTCTTTCACAAATGACTGCAAGATTTTTAACAGGAAAGATGGAAAAGAAAGAAAAAAGCTTTAATGAACAGATGAGCAGGTAACCATTAGCACCATGTGTGAATTTCAAAGAAATTTTACATCTGTGTTTACAGTCAATCTCTTTACCTTTTAAGTATCTTAATCACTGTAGAAATAGCTACCTCTTTCTTTGTGCTGAATCCACTTACATAAAATAAGTTTTCTTATTTGGTTCTGCGTATGCATGCAATGTACGTACAGGATTCAAAGAGACTAAGGCATAATAAGGGACCATGAAAGTGAAGATGAATGTAGATGTAAGATCAATGAAAGTAAGGTGCTAGCCTTGTTAGGTGTGAAATTATACTAATGAACTCTTCTGTGCAAAAGAAATGCTGTGGTACGTTAGATGGGTCTGTAGTACTGAGTAGTGGGTAATACTAAGGTGAGACTGCTACTATTTTAATTCAAACAAGTCATTTGCCTTTGCCAATCCAGCTTTTTTTTTTAAGGGTTGATCTGCCTTATCTCAGGTCAGGCTTGTTGCTCTGTTAATAGACGTGTTTTGCTGATTGGTTAAAAGGTAGAAATTAAGCTAAATGTAGAAGTGTAAGCTAAAACCAGGAACAGACATTAGATCAGCTAAGATCACAAACATTTCTCCTCCTTATGAGTTGGGCTGCTGGAATCAGAGTGCCATGTGGGTGCTCTGCTAAGTGTGGTAGGACTGTTCATTGTCACCTCTTCTTAGATGTGGTAGGGCAGCGTTCAAGACAGGCTACCAATCCTTGTTGGAACACAACTTGCAATTAGCTCTTTTGGCTTAATGCAAATATGGAGCAAGCAAATAGGTTTTAATAAAGAAATACCTTACAAAGGTGTTATGTAAATCCTTTAGACTTATAGCATCTAAATTTGTTTAAACTCAGAAGCTAGACAGATTTAATTTGACACACAGTGATTCAATTATTTTAATTTTTGTACTGGTAATCTTCAGTTGTGATGGGGTAAATGCCAATGAGCATCTTCTTGAAAAGAACAAAATTTTTTTGTAACCTTATTTGTTATCTTGGCTGCATCATTTATGTTATGGAGTTATCACTAGATTACCAAGTGTATTCACAAGGATTTGCTAGACCAAGTTTTCTTTTTCCAGTCAGTGTCCTAAAGATAATTAGAAGGCTTTTCTTCTGGCCTAAAACAGGAAGCACCAGATGAACCCCGCTGTTTTCTATGTCATTTACTCTGTTCCTTGTATGCAGAAGAAAAAGATGCCATACAGAAAAGGATGGGACCATGAAAAAGAACAGAGAGAACTTGCTGTCATAGTATTTGTAACTTGGAATAAGAACGATAATTCTAGAAAAATGACAGTTCACCTGAGCAGTAGGAGTTCAAAGAAGGAATGGGTGGAATTTGAGTGAGAATGAGTGTGTCGGGTTTTTTGTTTTAAACACTTCCTGGTGACTGGTTTTACTCTGTCAAGTCATAGCACGACTGATCGTGTCTAGGGGCAAATATAAAATATTGAAGTTACTTATGTGCTGGCAGGAGTTGTTGATGATGACAGATCTGTTTCTATATAGGTGTCTTAATCTACTTTTTAAAAAAAATTTGCCATATGTGATGTTGATATTCTGGGACACAATTAGAAACATGCTTTATAAGCAAATACATTTATTTCTAAAACATCTAGAATTCGATAAATGGCTTTACATTTGTTGGCTTATCTGCTTTTGGTACCTGTCCATATACATTAGTGTTTTATATATTAATGACTTCTTGAGAAAAGCTTAGCTCCAGGAGTTTTTCTATTTATATTGAATTTGCCTTCAGGGAATTTATTTGGAAGTAAAATTGAGATGAAAGAACACCTTTCATGTACCAAATTACCAAGTAAACTAATTTCCCTGAAAGAACGTTTAGCACCTGAATACAAAAGCAATCGCAGGCTACCTCTAGGTATAGATGAAATAGGTAGCTGCTTAGGTTAGCAGACTATGTGGGCCATGGTGGTGTTGCTGCTTATTCTGCATAGCTAGATCCTTGAAGGCTAGTGCTGGGGGCTGCTGTTTGGGTATCCCAGTGTATCAGGGTGTGCAGAAAGATGGTCATTGCTGAGAAGCGAGGGCAATATTATCCTCTTTTTCCACCCTGAAACCAGCAACTATTACCTTCATTTGTCCTGACCCCGTATTTTCTGATATATTGTTTCTTCAACTGTCTGAGCCTATTGCCCTTCCCTTATCCCCACTGACTGTCATCACTTCTTTTTTGCATGAGGAGCTCTGTCCTGGATTCTTGGGCAACAAGGTTCAGTGCTGTCTTTTCTTCCCCCGCTGCCTCTTTGTAACCACTGCATATATTTCTTGTTAGGGCCAGAATGGGTTACTTTAAGATATGATAACTGGTCATCTGGAGGTCTAGCTGACATGAGTAAGAGGACAGGACACAATGAAGGAATTGAGGCCTCTATCAGCAAATGCAGATGACTGATAAATTACTCATAAAAGCCATTCTGTTGATTTTCATGGTTAGAGACACTACTTTGTGGGAATGGGCACTGCCTTTTTGTTGCAGAGTACAAGCTTTATTAGTTTGCATGATCTGTATTTTATGTAGGCCTTATCAAAACTATCCTGCTTATTTGACTGTGGAGGGGATCACAAAAAATATCACATTGTTTAACAACAGAATTTGTGCAAGGACAGGGTGATTTTTAGGTTGATAACTGAGCTAGTACTGTCATGTGGAACAAGCTCCTTTATCTTTTGCCTTTGATTGTTCCTGGTACAGACACGCACATTAATGTCTTACATGTAGGAAAACGGGGTCGTGGAATAATTAAGTACAATAAAATAGGTGGTAACAATGCATGTCTGTGTTAAGATAAGTCACATTATTGTTCATAGTACCTGATAAAGCAGCGTATCCAACATACTGATGCTGAAAACCCTGCCAGCAGCGAAGGGCAGTCGAAACATAAATGCCAGATTAGATCCCTTCTCCCGCTCTTTCTGTTAAGGAATTAAAAAAATAAAAAATGCTTTTAGTGATGGTTTTGGAAGGACTATAATAAAAACATCAAATTGATATTACCTTGAAAGAGGTCAAAAGTATAAAATCCCTTTACTCTGAATATAGTTTCTTTCTACAAATATGTAGCATCTTTGTTCAGTACTTACAGCTTTTCAGGTTCAAAGATTTTGTTAAATGCATATGTTGTTTCGATCCTCACATCTCAAATTGCATGGGCATATTCTACCAGATTATTTTAAAAATGATTGAGGGATTTCAACTGTGCTTAGAGCAAAGCTCTTGTTATTCCTGCTCCAATTCCTTGGTGCTGACATTCAGGTCCAGAAAGTCTACTAGGAACAGGAACATGAAACATGAACAGAATCTGATGCAAAAGGGAAGAAAAGGTATTTCAGTGAACGTGAGGATGTGAGAACAGATCAGACATGGACTGGGGTAGAAACTTCTTGTTCTGATGCTTCTAGGGAAGGGATGCAGAAAAACATAACTATAGTTATGCCTTTTTCTTATCACATGTCACTTGCAGAGGAATCACACTGCAATGTGCTTCCTATTCCTTCAGTTATCAGAGAGTAAAACTACAGGTTGGAAGTGATCCTGTTATTTTAAGAAGAGAGGAAATATCAAGCTTTCAGTTCAGAGATGTCACGAAGAATAAGACGTGTTCTCAAGGTACAGAAATGTTACATGTCTTGGAATTGAGACACTTACATCCACCACATATATGCAGTAGTACATGCTGGGGACTGACTGGCTGGCAAGCAGCTTGGCAGAAAAGACCCTGTGGGTCCTGGTGGACATCGAGTTGAACATGAGCCAGCAATGTGCCTTTGTGGTGAAGAAGGCTAATGGTGTCCTGGGCTGCATTAGGAGGAGTGCTGCCAGCAGGTCAAGGAAGGTGATCCTTCCCCACTAGTCAGCACTGGTAAGGCCATACCTGGAGTACTGTGTCCAGTTCTAGGCTCCCCAGTACAAGGAGAGATGGAGCTACTGGAGGTAGTCCAGAAAAGCACCACTAAGATGATCAAGGGACTGGAGCATCTCTCCTATGAGGAAAGGCTGAGCAAGAGCTGGGACTGTTTAGCCCGGAGAACAGTAGGCTCAGGGAGGATCTCATCAATGTATATAAACAGCTGAAGGGAGGGTGTAGAGAAGACAGAGTCAGGCTCTTTTCAGTGGTGCCTAGGGGACAGGACAAGAGGCAATGGGCACCAGCTGAAACACAGTCGGTTCCTTCTGAACGTCAGGAAACACATTTTTACTGTGAGAGTGACTGAGCACTGGCACAGGTTGCCCAGGGAGGTTGTGGAATCTCCCTCTTTGGAGATAATTAAAAGGCCTCTGGACATCGTCCTGGGCAACTGGCTTTAGGTGGCCCTGCTTGAGCAGGGACCTTAGGCAAGAGGACCTCCAGAAGTCCCTTCCAACCCTAACCATGCTCTGATTCTGTGATATGCAAATGAGCAGTCTGCTCTAACTAATGGTTTTGTTGAACAGCAGCATTCTAACCCCTGTTTGTCGTTGTTGGATAGTCTGGTTGTACCTGTTTATTTCTGTGGCTTCATATGAGTGGAGTCAAAAAAGATGTCACACAAAAAGAATTTCCTCTCCAGATAAAAATACACAGCAAATAACTCTTAAAAATATTACATTAATCTGTCCTTTATAAAATGTCACCTCTGTCAATCTCTTCAGATTAAAGAGGTTTCAAAATTTTTAAGGAAATATAATTATTATTTCAGGGTTTTCTTATTCCAAACACTCCTATGTTCTGACCAAATACTACTGGCTTGTATTAGAGTTTCTTCTCCATGAGAAATGCATACATACATATACACTCATGCTCTCTCACACACATATGCACACACACACGCATGCTTTGATGGCTGAGCAGCAAAGGGGTGTTTCAAGCAAGTTGTGTACTTCTGACAGTTGAACAAGAAAGCAGTTTGTACAATTGTACAAAAAGCACTTTACTTAGATAAGCATACCATTCTGGTGTAAGCCACAGAAACAAGAACTTATGTATTTCTTTTGTAGTTCGATCTCATATTTGAGTACTTTTCTTTTAGTGCAGTCAGACAAAGTAGAAGATATTTTTCTTCAATTGCTATTGAGAATAAAAACTTGTGTGTGAATTATGGAAAAGACTGTAAGATTTGTTTTACAACAAATACTTCAAAATTAAAACTACATGCATTTTATAACATACATTACATTAAATCCTTTTAGATTCATGCCATAAAATATTTCGTAGGGAACTGGCTGTGAAGTGACTATCCTCCTATCATGTGACTGAGGTATTAAGTTTATCCTTCCATCTGTTTAGAGAAATTTGTAGTAGATTCCAGTTTTGTGCCAAGAAAGGTGGGATAAGGCAAGAGATATTTGGGGAATAATTTGATTCTTATCCAAAATTCTGATGATAAACATAAGGATGTTCCTATTTGTTTTATTTTAAAATGGAAGCTTAGAAGTTTGGTCTCCCCCTTTATTTTAAATTTCTTATGTTGTTTCCTTCTATCTCTTATTACAGGCTTGCTTTTTTTTTAATTCTTGCTTAAAAGAGATTTGTGAGAAATACAGTTTTTACTCAGGCACTTTGCATTGAGTTCTGCTTTGTTACTTGCAGACTCATTTGATTCCCAGAGAATAATGCTGATGTAGAAGCCAGAAATGTACCAGAATGCCCCAGCAGTTTTATTTCACAATAAGTGTGATGTCCAGCAGCTCCTTCCCTGAGGCTTTTTAGAATTAATGAGGAAGGGGGTATAACTACTTAAAAGAAATCATAGGTCATTTCTAGGAACATAAATAAAAGATCATGGCATGAGTGTGTCCTGTAGAACTTTACATATATAGATGACATTTTAAGACACAGCTATTAATAGATGGAGATCTTTATTTCATCCTCAGTCTTCCTGTGTTTGTGGCTTTGCTCAAGTCATGAAGTTCAGAATTTTTACTGCCTTCTTTCTAAGTCATAACAGATGTACATTTGTGGTTTTGAGAAGTTCTTAGCATGTGCTTCCTCCATATAGGCCATTTAATTTGAAGTTAATTAATTATTTCCTTTTGGGTTTGCATATTGTCAGAATACCAGAGAATATCTATCCAGAAGGTCAGGTTCATAAGCTTTTCAGTTTATTTCCCTCTTTTCTACCTCCATTTATATTTGTATCAAATACTTTTTGGGGTTCCTTATCATGGTTTTATCTTTTTACTATTTCTAAATAAATACCTATTCCTTCATAACAGTTAATTCTATTATACCAATAACAAAGTACCAACCCCAAACTAACCTGAAGCCCTGTTTTGGCCACTCTGTCAGTGGTTGAAAAAGATCTAGGGCCCATCTCAATTTACCATATTCTCCTCCAATATAGACAGTAATATGGGAACTGCCATGATAGGCTGTAACTGTTGTGTACAAACAATGCAAAGTTGCTTTAATAAACATACAAGGATATGGGGGTGGGAGGTCATGTGAGAACACATAAAGGTGACAGAGGTCACCTTTTATTACAGGGAACAGGCGGTGCACTGTTAGTTTTGGTAAATGTTGGTTGTTGCCCATGTCAGATATAAGACCGATTAGAAAGCTGGGCATGGAAACTGCTTTACAATACCTTTCTTGACATAAGGGATTTTGGATCGCTAACACTTCACCTCTAGAATGGTTGACAGTATTTTGGACTATGTGTTCTTAATTGATTCTGTTCTACCTTTTTGGCAAGAACAGATTTATCGTCTGTTGTTGATCTGGAACAGCTTTCCAAAAACCTGCCAGTTCAACAGCCAAATGTGTATGCTAATTATTTATACAGTTTTAGAATTGTAGCTGATGTAAATCATTAGACATCCATCTAAAATAAGATTTACACCAATTAAGAGGTACCAATTTATTTTTTATAACCCATATATCATTACTGCCTGCTATTACTAAATGTTACTTCAAATCTGCTTAAAACCTGAACAATATTAAAAACAAATGGGGACAGCATGCCCTATCCTTAATTGAAGGTGAAAAAAGCAGCCTGGCTTTGTGTATATCACTGCAAATATACTGGGCTATCCCAGATAGATTTCCGCTCACCTAACATGTATGTGCTTATCCCTGTGGAAGATACAAAATCACAGTGCTGGTTGAATAAAAGATAGAGGAGTTTGCACATATTTTAAAACGATCACTTAGAGATTTAGCATTTTATCCTTCAGTTAAGACCTGCGATATTTACTAGGAAAATAAAATTTTAAAAAATCATAGAAAACTGAAGTGTGAATCTTATCCAAGACATTCTAAACCCTTTCTTTCAAGAAAGAGGGAGTGGTTACCTCATTTTTTCTTATCTAAGACAAGTGGAGAATATAAGTTTTAAGTTTAGACCGTGGGTGTTTTGTTTTTCCTTTTGGGGGTTTTGTTTTTCCTTTTCTCTGTTGTATAAGGGCCATGCTTTCTCCTATGTCACTGATGAGTTTGGTGTTCAGAATTATTTATCTCTAAAATGAGGAAAGTTGCAGCTGCAACAGCAGATGGACTTCTCTGATTTGCATATCTTTCTTCTGCAGCCCATTAGGTTGAAAAGTCAGTTTTGCATGTATGTTTCAGTGCTACCTAAAGGCAACTTGCCTGACTTTTGTAGTCTTTCTGAAAATGAGGTGCTTAATGCAGAAATAACAATCAACTGTACGTTTGACTGCATTAGATAATTTTTACTTGAGTTTTTAATTGCCTTTCATTTTGCATGAGGGTGTTCTGAAACATCAAATGAACTACAGCACCACCTGTGAAGTGCTCCCTCCAAATGTTAAGATGAAATGAGTGGGAAATATCAACAGCAGGCAACTTCAACAGCAATGAAGTAAATGTTCTTTCTTTAAGATAAATTATCTACCTCTATTTCAGCATAGCATAGTTTGGGTAAGAAGTTAACTAACTGTTGAGCTTCCAATCTATATTCACAACTTTACATTTGCACAATAAATTAATAAAGATAGGGAAGAAATAGTAATATTTCTAATGATTTCCAGAACCTTTGCTGGAAAAATGAAGGAGCCTATGTAAAGCAAGAAAGACAACTGAAATAAAAATCCTAGTTTCACTGCACTGAAGTAGACAGGCTACAGCGCACAGAGTATTCCAGAAGCAACTGTAGTCACCACATACTAAGAAAGCTATTACTATTCTTACCTGCCCTTATCACTAAACTGTGTGGATTAAGGGAATATGTTTTAAAAAAAAAAATTGCTATCTGTTATAGTACACCAAAGAACTAAGTTAGGTTGGAACATAGTCTTGAAGGTGCCATCCAGCTGTTGGTACTTGTTCCCCTAAATAAACTGGCAATGCATGATTCCAGCCAGTTCCAGCTTATTCTTCATGAAGGTACCATTGAGGGAGGGAGTGCTAAAATGAGGAGCCACAGGTGGAAACCTTAACAGATAATGGGAGCGGCATAGTCCAAATGAAGTTGTGCCTCTCACTGCACACTGCTCCTCTCTTTGTGTAACAACTTTTGTCTAGCTTCCTCACAGTTCTGCATTTGATGTGCTTATCAGAATATTACCTAAGTAAGATTAAGCCTTCATTCTATTTCAGGCAAAGGTCAACAAATCACAAAAGATCACCCAGATATTTACATCTTGTGGTCAAAATGTAAGCATGATAGTCAACTGAGTAAAAGATTGACTTCTAATACTTATCCTATCTCATCTAGACAGGCTGAATTTTTGCAGAATTCAATTCCTGTGTAAGAAACTGGGAGCTGGCCTGTGAAGATAAGTTTATATGAAAAGGCTGTTTTCCATTAAATATATATTAAAATAAACTATGTCAACATTACACAGTAAATAGTGAAATATCTGAAATTCAGTGAAATATCTAAAATCCCTAAAATCTAGGAAATTTACTGTACAGCTAGGAAATGGAAATTATAGGCTAATTCTGTAAAATGATAATTATTTTAGTATGAATTTGAATTTGCTAAGATATGTAAGTTATCTGAGGTGAAGAGATTGGGAGGCTACATGAGAGAACCTAGCAGTAATATCTAGATAGATAGCAAGGGGAAAAAGAGATGACTGGAATGAAAGATCTCTGTCCTTGAAGACTGGCACAGTGACATTATTTGTCTTACTCTCATAAATTCAGAAAATGGCCTGAAAGATCACGAAGGTGATACTGTAAGTTTTGTGGACCGCAGAGGTAGATAGGTCAGAACACCAACTAAGATCTGTGAAAAAGAGGTTTGTCCTGGAATTTACCAAGTTAAACAGATGCACAAAGTTACTCTGTATGCTCTATCTAATGTTTTAGCAAAAGTATTTTGGACAAGCAAATTAAATTAAACTTATCTCCGTATAGCTTCCCTGTTCCACAGCTTGAAAATGCCAACACATGCACTAGAATGTATGGAATATGAAGGTTTTTTCTAGCATTTTAGTGTTACTATCCTTATCGTCACTAGGACTGCCCTTTGACAGAGAACAATTGCTGTTCTCAAACTGTCACAATAACACAAACACCCCATACAGATACACAGAAATGTACACAGAATATGTAATCATAGTGCCTCTAAAGTAAATTGGAATAAAAAAATCATTATAATAAGTGGTGTGTTTTAAGTGTTTAGTCAGTTAAGACATTTTCCACTTTAATTGCCTGTGGCAGCCTCCTGGAAAACCATATTAGCTCTAAATATTCAGTTATCCAAAAATATTCAATTTTCCTGGAGCAAATTGTGTCCACCTCTCTCCAGAGGGTTGGTGGATTAATATTATATCGTGAAGTGATGGAACTCAAATCAAACCTGATTCTTAAATTAGGGTAGAATTTGGAAAAAAATAATCTTTTACATTAGCTCTACAACCATAAAATTATTTCACTGTTTCCACTTGTTTTGAAAGCATTGTTACAAAATCAGAAAAAGTGTTCAAATGATAACATTTAAATTGGGGGTGGGGGAGGCAAATCTCCTTACCTTTTCTAATTTGGATAGAGCAAGAGAATAGCAGTCTTTGGCTCTGAATTGCATGAATCTCATATTGGCTGGGTGAGTTAGTTCTGTGATAATGCTTAGGCTTGAGAACAACCTGTATTTTAAAAGAATGTAACAGTTATACCTCTAATTACAACAAGTCACAAATATAAGTCTCTACATAATGCTATAGCTTGTGCTCATGTCCGTGCTTTTAATGAAGTGCTTGAAACCTGTGGTGGTTTTTGGCACAATGAAATGCTGGTATAATAGTAGAGGAAACTACAAAACATCCTCTGTAGAATTCACGAAGAAGCAAAGGTACATTCAAAGGTTGAGCTTATAAAATATTTTAATGCTAGAAAGGAACCACTTAATTTCATTACCAGAGATTTTATTTAATAACTTCTAAAATGACACAAATCTGTAGGAAACAACAAAAAAATGCAAAACTATACAGCCTGCACTTAGTATCTGGTTGCATGTAAACTACCATTTTATTAGAACTGGCTTATGTACTCTTTCCATGTGATTTTTTTTTTGAGTTCTGTTTTTGTGCTCTGTGTCCACAGACTGAGCAACATAGATAAAAATTGATACTTCTTGGGAGTTCAGCAATTTAAATTGCTGCGAAAATGTGTGCTTATGTATACTTATGTTCTCACTTATAAATATTTTGTATATGTAAATATTTCAAAGTTAACACTAATTCAGGCTTCCAATAACAAAAAACAGTGAAGAAAGTTTAACTCTGATCTGGCTGAATTACACAGACTTTCATGAGGCAGACTAAAGAGTGCCTCCCCAGCCCTCTAAGATCTAGAAAGAAATTAGTAGTTTATGCTATGCAAATACTTAACAACTTGGAATAGAACTCAGATAATTATTTGAGTATTTCCTCTACAGATTAGTGTCAGAAAATGAGATGTGCATTTGTAATCTGTTCTGCTGATCCTGAAAATACTTATCTACATGTGACAATAGATAATTGTAGTACTAATGACATCATTAATGTGGCTTCTGTTTAATTCAGATAAAAGTTAAAGTGGTTTTTCTGAAAGGTGAATTTAGTAAGTTATCATCAAATGGAATCCAATGTACCTTTTTGCAAGTCTTTAGTCTTTTTTTCCCTCATTTTTGTAGGGAGGAACTTCACTGAAATGGCAATTCAAGCAGAGCCTAAATGTGGGGAAACGTATATCAAAACTGTCTGTCAGTACGTGTTAATGCCATCGTATTGCAATACATTTTCCTAGGTCTGTTGATACCAAAATGTAGACTGGTAATGATCACATGATCCCAAACCATGTTCGAACATGACCATATGATGGTAGAAATGCTAGCCATTCTTATGCTAGCAGTTATCATGTCCCTGTGAGTAACCAAATATTAAATGTGATCATATAAGGAAAAATGGACTTGGCAAACTGGGTGAGAATGTGAATCAATGACCGTTTGTGTGCACTGTAGTTTGAAAGGTATTGTGCATGCTCAGGAATTTCTGTACCTTTTTAGCTCTTACAGTCAGACTTTGATACAAACTCTGAGTGATGTATTATTGTTATACAAAGTCTACTTATGTCCTACTAAAGATTAAGCCCTTAGGGAATGGAGTCTACCTACATAGATTAGATACATGATAACTACACCCTTGAGAAGCAACTGTGGTACATCTTCACTTGTATGCTATGTGTTATAAAAACCTGTGAAGTGCTCATGAAAATTGAAAAAAATCCTTATAATATCACACCTGTAGGTATGAACTTGTACTTATTAAGTAGCTTAACAAATGTGTTAAAGTTCTGAGGAAGTAGAATAAATTTCCTCTGCTTTAATTCCGTATCATAGAATTACTTAAGCTCCTGCTGGCTGGAAATTTTCTTGCATTGCTGTGTTAAAGGACAGGCATTGATATTTGAAAACTAACAATATAACATTCAGAACTAAGAGTAACAGGAAATTAAAAGCTGACCTAATGATAAAATATACATAACTTACAGAAAAAATACAGGTTACTAGGTTTCTCTTAAAGACAGGTTTAGTTTATCACCAAGATATGAAAACTGATTTATATTGGGAAATCAGTTTCAAACCTGGTATTGGTAAAACTCATATTTTACTTAAGAGTGCCTTTTAGCGGAATTAGGGGAAATGACTTTCCAGGTAGTCAGGTCCAGATTGCCTCTTGCCCTGGGTGTAAGACACACCGCCCGCAAGCTTTCATCACTGGAGCAAGCTACTTCTGTGCGAAGATCCCTCTTTTCCATGCCATTCTGGTAAGAAAGGACTGGATGGGGTGGAGAAAGCCCTAGTCAGCCTGATGGAAGACATGGGTTGCTGTTGAACTGGTATTTGGCAATCAGACAAGCGAAGGATACACTTAATACTTTCCTGAACCAAAAAGATAAACCAAGAAAACAATGTAATGCCATCATAACACCTCATTTGATTTATCTATAAATTGCTGCTGACTGCTAGATATGAGCCAAACTATTGACTTGTTAGGTGTACTGCTATCAATAGGCTTCTTGCAGTATTTGAAACATAGTCTTCAAGATATTAGCTATTAAAAACTTAAAAACAGGGCTTCCCAAACACCAACATTTAAACCCATTAATTAATAGAAAGCAAGAGTAAATATAAACAATCCTTCCAGTACAGCCCTACTGCCTGAGGCAACACACTATTTTTCTGAGGTGGACTTATAACTGTTAATAGGGACTCAATGGTTGGCTTCATATTTCATATTAAAAAGTGAAAAGCATCTCTAGGACACAGTCCAAAACTAGTAATTTCTCCTTGTACTTTTAAACTATGCTAACTTGTTTTTTCCCCATCCAAAGGATTAAAAATTTCCTTTCTTAGTCAGTGTGACCATTTGAGTTGTGCTTCTTTACTCCTTTTAACTGTAATTAAGTCAGATAAGCTAGTGTTGTGTCACAGTTTTAATTGGTATGGAACAGTTTCTAGCCTTAAAGGTGCTAATAACCCTGTCGTCATAAACAATGCATCTATCTTTAAGGTGTGTGTAGGGGAACTCTTCTGGCAAAGCAAGATTATTAATTTATGTAAATCGGAATAATGTCAGAAGAAGTATATGAGAACTGGCAACCTAGGCCAAACAGTACCACAGCACACTTACATCACCTCTTCTGGCCTGTCCACAACCTTTCATGAGGTGAACTGATCCGAGTCAATCAAATAAATGAGTTTTAGATTAGCCTGATTCTTCTGAATGATTTCACTTGGTATGACTTAAGTGGAATCTTCTTCATTGATGTGATATCTTTGCAATCAGCATATATTAGCAAAACTCCAGTGGTTTAAAATCCTTCTTTAACACTACAGTTTGTGTTACATGCTGTTGTTCTCCACCATGTCCAGCCTCTTCTTCTTCATTAGTTTCTGATATTATTAGCTATTATTAAGTAACAAAAAAACCTTTAAACATATTTTTAAAGTTCATTTACAAAGCTATTCACCCTGATGCAATGAATGTAGTTTACTCTCTAGAACAGGTAATTGGCATTACCTTATGCCTCTTCACAAGGCTTACTTATTTCTACAACTTTCACATAATATAAAAATGCAGTGAAATTATTGTACGTGTTCTAGGAAAAAAAATTATTAAAAAATTATAAAATACAGTACTTGTGAAAGTTTACAAAGTTTTCTGGAAAAGTATTGTTAAGTCTTAAACTAAGATATTTATTCTGATTTCTTCTGATATTTATAAAAAGTACCATGCAGTCTTAAAATTATACTGAACCAGATATATAGTTCATACATGAATTAAAGCTGCCATCTAGTTGTAAGCATTGCTCAAGACAAGTGAATGATTATATAGTAAGTTCTAGTTGGATACCTATGGTATGTAGCGTACTACTATGGTTTGGTTTTTTTGGTTGTGGGTTTTTTCTTTAGTATTTTTTACAAGGTAGAAAACAACTACTGGAAAAATCAACCTGTACTTTCTAAGTTTGATTTTTTTATTCAACTCATTTTTCTGTTTTATATTTGGGGGTAAAATATGTTTCTGAAAAACTTAAGTGATGTATGCCAAATCCTTAGTGAGATACCCTAGCTCAATATGGTTAAGATTAGACTTGAATGATGCACAGATTAAGTTCATTTATAGTTTCTAAATTAAATTTAGGTGTGATTATGAAACACACACACCTGTGCTAGTATTGGGTACAAATTCAAAAACTCAAAGGTAGAAAAAGACAGAACTAAGGTTTCTCGTGCAACATACATTTTGCTTCTTTTGAGCACATGCAGAAATGCTAACAGCATTTAACTGCATTCTCACACACAGTTGCATTAAAAAAAAATCTCCCCATTGAAATACTTGTGTTTTAATGAGCTCAGTTTTCTAAAACACTGAAAGATTCAAAGGACTTTTACTATGCACCTCTCTCCAGCCTTATGTGGAAGGCTTGACCCAGAAAAGGGCAGCAATATTGAATTATACTGAATCCTCTAGGGAAGGACTTCATTTTGTCCAGGTCTTATTAGAATGAACAACAGGAAGTGCTAGGCTTAAGCCCCATATCAGGGAGGCATTTCATACTTGCCTGCAGAGTGTGTTTTGTTTCAGGGGGAAAGGGGGGGTGGGGTGTGTTGTTTTGTTTTGCTTTTTTAAGGAAATAAGAACTTTTTTCAGTTTAAAGGGACATGTATCTTTTGGTACTTGTTGAAACAAGATATTTAACACAAAGTGAGGCTTTAATCAGGAGATGCTCTCAAAAGAACAGGAAATCTCAGTTTGTTCAGCTCTTCATCACAGCACTGCCTTCTCAGCCTCTTTACTAGACTGATCATTTTTTCATGACTCTTGGTATGTTGTTGCCATATGTAATGTTGCATACATGTGCCTAAAACCCTAATTTTTGTTCAAAACTAAATATTCAAAATGTGAAAACTTACTACTAACTGCATAGTGATGCATTGCTTACCTTTTAGAAGGATCTGCTTTTCATACTGGCGTTAGCATTACTGTGAAAGACTGCTGCACTGAGGAAAAATTTCTTTTCTCAACTACCTTTGGTCCTAGGTCTTCAAGAGTAGCTTTCTTTTCCTTCCTGCAAACCTGACAGTTGACTTTTAAAATGATCATCCAGTTTTGGGATGCATAGAATTTAATCTGAGATTTCAGGAGAATACCTCAGTACTCTGAGTGTATTGCTAAGCAGAGTGGGAAAAGGTTTGCCCGTGTAAGGCACAAATTCATTTAAGGGAAAACTTAAGTAGAAGAAAGAAATAAAAAAATTTCTTATCTGAGTACAAAAGGCATTAAATATTTCACAATTAATGAAGATGTATAAATAGATTGCAAAAATGTCTTACCTAAAGAGTGTTTGAACATTTACAATAGTCTTAGCATCTGCCATGTAGTCTTCCTCAGCACTCATTGTACTTTCTTTGTCCACCACCACCATATTAGCTGCAAAGGTGACCCCACATCTTAATAAGTCATCTAGGCTTTTGTGAAGAGAAAGAGGGAGAAAGAAACAAGCAACTTAAATATGGAACACTTAAAAGATTAGGCATGGTTGGAATTTGCAGATCACAGGCTGAGTTGCTGGTTCCCTTCATCTCCATGTACATATCATAACTTCCAATATAATCTATATCAAGTATATAATCTTGATTAATTCATAGAATATGAATAATTATTTTCCTTGAAGTCATACAGAATGCACTTCAGTAGGTTGTTACAGTCCCTCTCCTTTTGCTAAAATGATAACTTTATTTCAACTTTTTAAAATAAGCCTTTAATGGTTACTTGGGAAGACAGTATGTCCTTACAGGCTGCAACAACTTGCTTCATTGCAGTTACTTTTGGCAATAAACAGACCGAAATAAATGCTTTGGGTTGCTCTTTCCCACAATTATATTTCAGTTTCAAAATGCTAGTAAAGGTTCTTCCAGGACATCTAATATGTTCCTCTTTTAGGTTAATCTATGAGTTGGAGTGTTCTCATGATGCTTTTAGGAGCAGCTGTACATCAGTACAACTTTGCACTCTGCTGGACAATGTTTCCTGTGAAGCTTGACCGTAGAAAACACTCACAGACAACTGAGTTACAGTTCCCATCATGCCTTATAGCTTTGTTTCCAAAGTGAAGCATGTTTGTTGTTTTAACAATAATATTTTCCATAGAAACGAAGCACTTTTTGAAAAGTTTAGAAAGCACTTTTCTGTAATGGTAAAGACTGCTAGGAACCTAGCAATTTTTAAGCAAGTGAAAATAAGAAGAAAGGATGAATTTCATGGTTTCCAAGGGAAATTGGAAAACTAAATTTTTGCATCATTCTGTTTACCTCCAAGGTGAAAAGCTGTTTTGGCATTATAATTGCTTCTCATTTGGCAATCTATAATATTAACTAAGTCTTATTGTCCTGATACCGTTTTTCTTTTCAGCAATAATCTTCTTAGGTTCCTAAGTTTACGTAACCTATTACAAATTCTTTTTGAAATTTTGGATAAGGAAAACTCTGCAAAATTGTGGTATTTATTTTACATCTTATATGTATTCTTCCAAAGCAAATACATAATATAATTATTTTTGAAACTGTGCAGTATCACTGGTGGCTGACTACAAAAAAAAGAAAGGCTGTATTTTTTATAATCTATATTAACAACTTCAGTGCACAAGTAGAACTCCAGCCTTTCTCAGAGTAATTTGTATTTCTGTTTTTTCAGTCTTTCAGTTGATCCCTGAAAATAGCAGCATATTCTGAAATATCCAGATTTTCTGCCTTTCAACGTTTCATAAGCTGCACAGCTATTCTTATTTTAGTGGTTACATTCAATTAATTTGTGGATAATTTAAAAAAATACTAATTTAGAAGTATTAGAATTCTAGTTCTCAGGTACCGCTAGCTATAGGTTTCTTAACACTGAATAGATTTCTACACAGCTGTGAAACCTGTTCAGTTACAGATCTTGCATCATTTATACCTGAAGACTGTAGAACAGTTTTCTACTACTTGATCATATATTTTGATGAAGTTTATCCCAGCTATTAATTTTGGTAAAGCTATTTTTCTGCAGGCCATCCAATTCTGACAAAAAGGAGTGGTAAATGAGAGTAATTTCTTTGGTGGTTTTCTCTCTAAGATGATGACATTTCATGCCAGGTGAGCAAATAACAAATATATTAGATGCTCAAAAGGTAGTAGGTGGCACTTTTGGAATGTATTCTATACCTATTTAATAAGAAAGGAAACTTTGCATATTTTACATTGTAGTTCTTAGCTAAAGATGATCAACTTCTATTAATTGTACATGATTTAAAAACATGTTTAGGAAAACACAGAGACTAAGTATGAACTATATTTTTTAAAGTCCTGTTATTGATGAAAACAGATGTCCCGGTCCCCTCCGTCCCCTCCCCCCCAAAAAAATGTTTGGTTATTGCACCAGGCATTACAGCGATTGTATCGTCAGAAAAGATGCAGAAGTTCATGCTAGTATTACTGTAAACTGTAGAATTCTCTATAATCACTTATTTCAAAGACTACACACTTCTTTTTTTATGCCTCAGTTCTAAAAACAACAAAACACCTTTAGGGAGGGGTTTGGTTATTTCCTTTTTGAAATAAACTCAGTAAATTTAATTAAAGTTTAATTTACCATGTTAATAAAAAGTTTAACATCTTTGGGTTATTAATTACTTTGGTACTTTAAGTCAAATCAATTATTCTGCTGGTATGAATTCTTTTTATAATTGTTGTGGAATTAAGAGTTAAGAAAGCAGTAGATATTAACAACCTGAGACACTTTTCTGGTTTAAAGGCAGAAATGTAGAAAGTGAAAAACATTTCTGCAGATTCTTTGCAAATCTCACAATGACCATGATGTCACCAAGGTAAATCTGTAACTGTATCACTATTTTAAGTAGTTTTAAAGCCCTTGTTACAACAGGGTGAGATGGAGAAATGTTGCATCTCTAGAATTCTCACTGAAAATCTGGATTCTGTTAATTCAGGGCAGGAAATAAGGTTTTTTTATTTCTACCTGGGGAAGGAGTATTACGGGCTTGTAGCCCCAACTCAAAATTAGCTATGTAGTGAAGCAAACCATTTTCTTCTTTAAATTTACATTCTACACACAAGAGTTTACTAAAATGCTAATAAGCCCTTGCTCTTCTCTTGTTTCTGCCTGATTTTTACATTGAATCTGTGTTGCTAAACCTAGATATGCAAATATCTATCAGCAGAGGTGAAGACAGAAATGTAGGAGTAGGTGATATTTTAAGTAGCGGAAGATGAAGACTGTTGGACACACTCAAGACTGTCAGTATTAGTACTGTCTACATTCTGTAGCTATCTTTACAAACCCCTAGTCAATAAATCCAAACAAATTATAACTAAGTATAGAATGACACTAGAATCCGGGCTATAATCTGGCAATTTGTGGAAACATATTAATGCACCTACGTAAGTGTTAATCTTATGTTTTTGAAGATATTAACCTGTGTTCCCTGACATACTTTTCACTAATGATATCCTTTATAAATGAGAAATTTGAAATCCCAAATTACAGCACACAGACACAAACTGTGCATGCAAAAAGATCATCTTCAAATACAACACACACTTAAACATGCAATGACGATACACACAACAAACCACTGAGCACTACAATGTTAAATTTTCTAACACTTATTTCACCTACTTGTCGATAGAGCCCACCATGTAGTAAACCATTGGAAACCAACAGATTGCATCCAGAAAATGCATATCTGGCCTAAGCAGCAGATGGGATTACAAAATGAAACACAATATCACAACAGCAGCATCTCTTCTAAAATATTTCAATAAACTGGTAGCTTTTTTAAATAACTTTTTTAAACTTTGGCAGTATAATATCACTTTAAACAGGACATAGGTTTGCAGAAAGCTATGAATCAACAGTTTGCTGTGATCATAAAGAATGATCAGAATTAACATGCTTATATTAATAAATGCACCTCTTAAATCAGAAATTTTATGGCACAGAACAACTCCAAATATAAGAACGAATGACTGATGTCAAAGACACACTACCACATTATACTCCAATGCATGACTTAGGAGTACTTAAATGAAAATTCTCACTGCTTATTTTAAAATGTGAAGTGGGAACCTAAGCATCATTTGGTTTTTGTGCCAACAGCTCCATTCAAGTCAATGAGACAATCTTAGCTGAAACCTTATTTTTAAATGGAATGTGACAACTAAGATACTGCCTTTTATTGCATTTTCCTTTAATCATAAATTTTACTGTGTTTCTTCTTACATACCAAGAAACATTGGAAACCTTAAAACATGTGTGATGTGCAGATATCAGAATAAGCATACTGTAATAAATTGCCTTGATAAATACAGAAAATAGGAATATAACAACAAGGCATAGATATGTTCATCGAAGGTGGCTGAATTCCTAAGTCCAATGAAGTAAATTACAAAATTCCAATTGACTTGAATGGCAGCCTGAATTCCACTTCACGCATGTATGAAAAGCACGCTGGCTTTTCAGCTAGCTTCTGTAGTCCCATGAATGCTGGCCTTTCATAGGACTCACTGCAAATGCTGTATAGAGAGAGACAACACTAAGGGTATTAGCTTAATTAGCAACCATAGCTTTTAGTTTTTGCTACTAAAACGTGGGTTTAGCTGTAAATGTCACAACAGCATTAAAGTATGTAAACTCAGGCACTATGCTGAAAAAGACAACAAGCACTAGAGGGCACTGTATGCTCACATCTTTAATCTTAAGAAAGTCGCAGGTCAGAAATCCTTTAGCCTAATTTAGGCTTTTACCAATTTGTGTAATTCACTTTATGCCATAATATGTACATAAAAAAGCTTCTGTTTTGCAAACACAGGTGTATACAGCTTCACTAAAGAGCTGTCTGAGGCAAAAGTGGGACACTTCATAGCAGGCCTTTGTATAATAAATCACTTAAACTAGAACATATATACGCAAAGGGAAGTGTCAGCCTGGAATCAGAACCTATAAGAAATTTCTGCTGCTGTAATTTCTTTGAGTCATAGTTTGATCTAATTTTCTGTAAATGGCTAACCTCCTTTTTTGTGTCTTCCAAATTGTGATTTTAAGTACTTGAGCAGTACCGAAGTGTTGCAAAAAAAAAAAAAAGGTCTCTTTCATTCATTGTCAGATTATAAATGAATCAGTCTTGCCAGAGAAGAATCTGTCTGAAATTTTAAACAGTTAATGCAAGAAAGGCTAAGAATTCCAGCGATCTCCAGACAGATATGGTAGTAACAACAGTATTGGAGGTCTCAATTTTCTCCCATGACTTTATACAATTGTAGATAAAGTGTGTGTGTGTGGGTGTCCTGCTGGCTTAAAGAACTGTTTATGTTAGAGTCTAAAATTATTAAAAATATACTTAACTGGTCCAGGCCACTAAGTGCCTTGTGTTAAGTAGGTTAGTGTTGTCTGAAGTGCTGTCATGTAGCTGTGGAACTGTTACACAGTTTGCTTTTTACAGTGTTTATGAAGTTATTTAATTTTAGCAGTAATATTCAGATTATTTTGGGTATTTTTAAGAAATACTTAGCTGAAACATTGGCCATGAAGAATAAGGGCATTTAAATTCACTATGGCCATCTACAGTCAGGAAAAAGTCAATTTTGCATATGACAGTGAACACAGAGTATTATTTGTCACCAACTTTTCTCAAAGATAAATGTGCCATAATGTTTTTGATTTTAAGTTGGTCATGTGAAGAGTGATCATCTATTGAAGTAATGGTAAAATGAGTTTAAAATGTATCACAAAAAAAAATTTAAAATCTACTTACGGATTATCCAGGAGTAATACAATGGGATTTAGTTCTTTCTTTGGTCGGTAATAAGCTCTGAGTGGAACAATAAAGTTATATAAGCCATTTCCAGCAGTTTCAGCTGCAACTATAATCAATTTATTTTTGAATCCATAGGCTTTGGCATCTTCATAGTAGTTATGTTGACATCCCTAAAATCAAAATAAGAAACAAGTTCATTGGATACCAATAAAGAGATTTATCTGTGACATTAAAGGGTTTTACCATTAGAAACAGAAAGTTGTATCAGATGACCTGATATAGACCTGATTAGACATAGACAAATGCTTGATCATGAAAAGGATGAGAAAACATATTATAGCTTAGTAAGTGCTGAACAAACCTCATCTCTAAGCAGAAACCAGAATTTAACTCTGTTCAGATGCAAGAGACAAATGAGAATGCAGTTTTAACCAGTAACAGAAACTCCCTTTACCTTATCTAGTCTTAGACAACAGAAGGGTACTTTTTCATGCAGAAGATGACAAAACATGGGAGAGCTTCCGATATATGGAGAGTAAGGAGGATAGCCTTTGGCATACCTAGGAGAATAGAACAAACATTTTTCAGTATAGCAAATTACTGAAACACAGTTGACTATACAACCATTTTATGGGATGTTTATACCTATGTCTAAGTTTTGCAGTTATCTGTAGACTAGCAGAGTCAAGTACATGAAATGAACTATGTTTAATAAGGATCAAAGGAATATATTTTGTAGCTTCAATCAACTCAATACAATTTAGTGAAAGCTATCATGCTTTTGTGGACTAAAGGAATTTTGCTTGGGGCTTTTTTGTATAGGCATCTTTGGAAATGGGCTGTGTGCTGTCCTAGTGTTTTGTACACATGTACTGGAAACTTCTAAGGAAAGAAAAAAAGGAAGGAAAGAAAATAGAAATAATTGTGGTACTTCTGCTCTTCCTTCTCCATTTTTCTTTCAAACACTTATCAAGAATGAGTGAGGTCATTACCTTCTTGCTTTAATAACATAATTTCAACATGGTTGGAATAAATTTTAAATGGCAAATCCTCTTGCTGATGAGACAACATTTCTAATTGGCCTTAGTTTTTAAGAAGAGGCCTTTTAAATCCTGGTATTTCAGTCTGCAGATTTAAGATGACTTGTTCTATTATTTTTTTCATTGGCGCTTTATGATCTTCCCTAGGGCTTCTTATGCTTGCCACTGTTGGAGATGGGAAACTCTGCTAGGTGAGCCACTGGCTTAATTGTGTATTTCAGTTTTAACCTCCCTCTCAGTGATCCAAATAAACATAATTGCTTATCTGCGTGGCAGTTACAGGATTGAATCTTCTGGTTTTATCTGAGTAATGCATCATTACTTCCAGTAACATGCTAACAAGCATTTTAAATTATAGGTAATATTTTTGTCTCATACTGCTTTTTTTGTCATTCCCACATTTTGAAGTCAGACACCTAGCCCCAGCGTTCAACAAGCCTGTTGAATGATCTGATTATCACTGCATTATCAGGACAGAAGTACTTTGTTTACAAATTAGTTGAGTCCTGTCTTTGTAACTATAGAATGTAAGAAAAATGGTCATAAAAAATGCTATTAAAAAAATCACTTTACACAACTAGATCTTTATAACCAAGTATAAAAAATCTCCAGCAAATAGGGGAGTTGATCTGGGGTTTTTTATTTCAAAATATGCATAACAGCATTCTGCTAACAGACAGTAGCGTTTCATAAAAGAGAATAATTCCATAATTGGCCTTCATGGGTCTTACTTGCTACAACTGCTTGGATTGATCTGCATGTCAAAAAAGTATCCAGGCCATTTGCACAATATTAGCTTTTCAAACTATGTTGTATATTCTATATTTAATATACATACTCTAAGCCTGCAGAGACTTCATCATCTGATGGGGTAGTTTCATCTTCTGACTGGTCACTTGGCAGGTCACACGTCTGAAGTGAGGACGAGTCTGCAACCTCCAAAACAGGTGCTATACTGGGCCGTCTGCCCTCTTTACCTCCCTCGGAAGGGAGAGCTAGCGTAGGTCCGCTGGATGTTCGGCATCCTGTATCTTGTAAATCGATAGCCACTGTCCCTGAAGTAGCGTTGAAAGCATTTTCTCAATGTGGTTGTCAAAATATTTGAATGAGATTCCCATATTTAGTGGGGATTACCTGACTACGCAGCCAAAGACTGAAAGGAATACTGTATGGATTGTGTTTATTACATTAAGATATAACAAATATTTAAACTATACCTGAGGAAGCCTTTTCCTGCAAAGTAGCGCTTTTTCTGACTGTTAATATATATTTTCTTGTTAACTACCTTTTTAAAATCATACCGTATATAATTAATCCATATATATATGCATCAACAACCTGTAGATTTTTATTTAACAAGGCATTATTTTAATTAAAGAAGCTTATGAAAACTTATTACAACCAGTTATGAATGACAAAGAAATTACCCATGTGATTTTCCCAGTTGTTTTGCTTTGTGTACATTTTATTATTACTTTTTTTATACAACAGCCTTAAGCGGTTTAATTCCATGTTGTCAAGTAAAAGAAAAACATAATCAAATTCCATTCTTTGTTTTTTTGTTTTTAAAATACGAGGGCAAGTGTTTAATATTTTTTCTTTCCACACACTATTACAATTTCTTATATATTAATTTAAATTATAATTTTAGGAATACACTGTTAAAAGCTTTAAAATGCACTATTCATTGAACAAGAGTATGTCGTGAGGCTCTTTTTTTTTTTTTTTTTTTCCACTTACCCATGCTGGCTATTATACTGTGTACAGGTAACCTAGAAGCTCCATGATAAGATAATTTTGATTCATGGTTTTTTCTATGCTTTTCTTGCTTCTTAAAAGCAGAATTCTCTTCTTTGGTGATATTTATATAAAAGCATATATCTGTAGAACTCATGATATATCGAGGACCTGGATTCAGCAAAATGTTTTTGTTATCTTCCTTTCTAACACCAATCAGACAGACTCCAAACCTTAATTAGAAAAGAAAAGGCATGGTTCATTTTGCATAGTCCCGTATATACCAGAATTTCCACTGTCAAAAACGAACCTCTAGTATATTTTTAATTTTGCAGATTATGAACATTTGCAGATTTTTGGATGACAAATATGTTTGAAAAATGTTATCTCCTAAATAGGCCACTTCTGATCAAGCAGTTTTTATGAGCTCATGAATCCCTAGGCATTCAAATCCAGCGTTTTTCTTAAACCCCATAATATTCTTCTAACGCTGTTCCAGTTGGTTTTTTTTTTCTATCAGATGAATAGTCCCTTCTGGGAAAATATTAGTAGAAGAATGGATATATAATATGAAAAAGTATCCATCATGTTAAATTGTTCCATTATTCATATGTAATGGAAACCATTTTCACAATTCATTTTTGCAATTCACTCCTAGAAATGTATTTGATTAGTGATAGAAAATAAGGAATTAGAGCAAAAAAAAAAAATCTTTTTCTCACTTATTAAGTATGAGAATAAACTCAATGTTCAGGGTTTGATATATGTTCCTTTTGTTAAGTATAGACAAATATACATGATTTGTGTTCAGTTCGTACGTTCACTTTACAGAGCAGCACTGAATAAGTGATGCATGATCTGGAACCTAAACAAGATATGTTAACATCTAACAAAAAAAATACAGTTTTATTTTTAACAATCACCAGAATGTAGCATGTACCACCTTCAAATTGAACATTTGGCATAAAATGAACATGCCACAAAGGAAGCCAGATTTCCAGCTGACTCCTAAATAAATAATAATAAATAATAATAATAATAAAATATACTAACATGCTTCCACCCACCCTTTTCTAGATTGTTTTGGACACAGAAAGGGACTGGTGTTCTCATATAACCTCTCTAATGTACAATTTTTTTCTGGCTGTCAGGCTTATCCTATATATCCTTTACATTCTCTTCTGTCAGACTGAGCTGGCATATACAGAACCAACATGAGCTTTTACCTGACCAGCTGTAACTTACAGGAAAATATGCATGAAATATATTAGTGGCCAGATATTTAAACCCAGAAACAGAGTAATGTCTAACACTGCACCTTTGAATGCAGAGCTATGTTGCAGGAAAAAAAATAATTATTTGTTTGAACTTTTAATTGTTGAGAGGAAAATAAACATACTTTTTATGTGCATGGAAAGAAGCATATGTGAAGCTTTTCCCCTCGTACTCAGCAAAAAAAGTACTTTCTTCCAGGTTAATATGATATACTTCATTACCAGAGCATCTGCCATACATTTTCTGCCATTGTTCTGGTGATTGCTGACTCTCCCTGAAACATGTACAGATAAAGAGAATAATTTAAAACTTAATGTAAAATTCTTTTTAATCAGAACAGCATGTCATGGCAATAGAAACTACAAATGTCTATTAAAAAGGTCCCATAGGCTAATCTGAAAGAAATATTTGAGATCAAAGCTTGGTAATACTGTAAGTACAGAGATTATTTTAATGAATTGAAGAGCACTTTCTGCTAAGTAATGGGCATATAAGATTATGTACTTTAATACCAGGAGAGATATGGCTGAATTACTTTAAATTCACACCATAATAAGTAGATTCATTGCAATTTAAAGATGACAGGTGAAACCAATAGCATGCTCATTCTGTTCATAAAGACGGTCTCTTCAGATGCTCCATGGCATATTGTCTGGGTCCTGTTCGAAGCAGGTAAAGAATCATTAAAAATAACTTTATGTAGGAAAGACCCATTTGGCTTTGGTCACTTTATCTGTAAGAAAGATTTTTTTTCTGCATTTGCTTATTGGTTATCTTCAGCATTTACCCTATGGATATTTTTAGTTACTGTGCCTTGTATACTATGACAAGTATATACCTTCTTTTCTCTAGTGCAAGAAAATAAATTATTATTTTAACCATATTGAGCATACCATCCTTTACTACATGCAGCTAATGTTCTTTATCCAAATGGACTGTTAGTGGAAATGTTCCAAATCTCAGCTGACATCAAAACTTGCAGACTTGGGGCTTCTGTTAACTTCTTACTTTGTTAAGTTTCATGTGGAAACAAGGTTCTGTCTGCATGAGTTTTACTGGATATAATGGATGCATATATATACATATATATATATACACACACACATATATATCTGTATATACATATATATATATGCAGATAAGACATAAAACTGACAAATGTGCTCTGTGTTTTGCCACTTGGAGCTAAGATCTCAAGATATTGGGATATGTTCCTTTGTGCTTATTTATACATTTTCAATATCTTAACACAATTTCTGTTTTTCTTCAATTTATCATTCTTCTTCATCCTCAGCATATATACATTTTGTTTCAAAATGGAAATAAGTAAACCATTTTTATTGCAACAGTATTAACAAACACTGCACTAGGTGTAGAATGGCAGAACTAGAAATGTAATTACAGAAGAAAATTTTTCCATATTTCACTTTTCCCCCTAAAATAAAACGTTCACCTGTTTAAAGTCTGCTTGGTTCCAGTTAGTTGTCTAAAAGCTTCCCATGGGGCTGTTCTGTAAAGATCACATTAAGTTCAAGTCAGAAAGGCTATTTTCTTCCAATATTTTGTATCATAATACAAACCCTAATAAAGTTCTATTACTAGATTAGATAATTAGATAACATTTAAATATAAATATTAAGATGAATAAATAAGATCAATAATAAGATTATAAATAAGATTCAGGGTAGAATTTTGGTGTCTTACAGACTGAGGTTTTGAATTCCTTAAAACAACTGAGAAGATAATGGGATTGTTTACATCTAGTTTGTTTAATCTGAAAAGTAGCATTAAAGACCAAAGCTGGTTCACATAAACAGCAGCAAACTTTCCCTTAATTTTAATAGCAAGTTGATCTGGCCAAAGTTGCTTAGAAAATGAACATTTTCCCCAGTCTCCTCACATATTAATACCAGAAGATAAGGTGGTTTTAATTTATGTACATGCGTTTCTTTTTGTTTTCTGTTTATTGTATCATCATTCTAATTAGGATAATAGAGAATAATAATTTTTCCTGTGTTCTGCTGCTATGTATTGCTTTCCACTTCCAGTAATTTCCCAGTGTACTTATCTTCATGTTTATCAGAAATGAGCTTGTATTATTAACAGTGTCACGCTATTTCTTAATAAATGTAGGAAATAGATTCCCTGTGGAATGGGTAGTACTTCATTTGTAAGATTACAACAAACAGTTGGGACAATGGTTTATCTATGAACTGTCAATGAACTGTTTAATTCCATTAAAATGTAAGTCACTTAGGTTAAGATTATAACTTCACTAAATTAACAAATGTTAAGAAGCTAGAATTTGAAAATGGTCATGTTTTCCCTTAATGAATGACTTTTCACCAGGGAGACAACAAAAAGCAAGAATTGTCCTGGTCAGTTTCTTGATAATCTCCTCTGGTTACATGCACCTAAAATACTGTGTAAAAAGAAGACCCATTCCTTGTGGAATGGAGAGGCATAGGTAGTCATTTGAACTTGGTTATCTGCAATTACAACTTGAACAAACATTCCCAGTCACTATATTGAAGTTACTAAACTTGTGAGTCAACAGATACGGGGCTTCTGTGAATGGAAACCTGAACTAATTATTAAGAAAATCCTCCCAATTACTTTGAATACACTTTAAAAAGATTACCCAAGGTTGGAAGCAGTTGATTCATTGCAGTATCCCCATAATCCAAGCCTGTTCTTTTTACATAAGGGAGTCAATACTGACAGGGATTTAAAATTCAAGTCCTACATAAAGTTTAGTGCAGCAACCAGGATAATGAAAGGATAATGAAACAGGAACCAATGTAAAGGAAAGCAGTTCACTGTTAACATTGGAAGTCTATTTAACAAATACTCATTATTCAGATCTAATTTAGTATTTAGTTTGGGTATAAATGCATGTATAGTTACAGTTTTTATTCATAGTTTAAATAATCTATTTTCACTTAATCTTTTTACTTAGCCAAACTCAAATGTTCATCTGACTTGATCTTTCATATGCATAAAGGTAATTTAACTTATTTTAACATCAGTTAATTTACCTATTGTTCAGCGTTAGAAAATATCTAGAAAAGCCAAAACAATTATTCTGATTTATGAATTAGTCAAATCAGTTTTATGTCTGCAATACAATGACAACCTGTAGATGAAACTCAAAACTGACACTGATTTTGAAAACAGATTTCCCCCTGAAGACAATGAAGTGCAGAATCATTTGTTTTACCAACACTGTTCAAACACTCTAGAGTCAGAGCAGAGCAAATCTCAGGAGATGCTTATGACGAATGTAAGTTTAAAAGGAATTTTTCCTCTAAAACATTAGTGTATACTCAATAAGAAAGTTTGACAATAAATTTCTTGACTTAAGTATAATACTTCTGAAGAGCAGATTTATACCTGTATCTAGCTATGAGTTTATTTTAGTTAGCAAGTGTTTAAATCAATTATGGTATTGCACATAAAAATTATGAATAAAAAAGTAGAATAGGTATAAGATTGATAAAGTTGGGACATTGAAGTGGTAATACAGGAAAGAGCAATTATTTTCACATATTTACATATTTTATACAATTTTTTCAATTATGTGTGATTACTGTCCTTTGAATTTAGAATATTATATTCAAGAAACGCATACTTATTAAAAGTCAGTTGTTAAATCTCTCGTTGTTAAAGATCATCTTAACTAAATGTTCAAGGACACAAAACTCCCAGATGAAATATGGCCTATGTAACACTCAGTTATAAGCAAAAAGTAAGCTCAAGTACATCATTACTTAATGTTTGCAACAGCACAGTAGGGTTTTTAATAGGATCAGAGCAGTCCAGCAAAAAGATAGCTTTGCCCTCATTTCCTAATTTCAAATGCTTGACTTGGTGACTTTTATCATACATTGAACAGATTTGTGCACTTGTACAAAACTTAATGAAAAATTAAAATCACAGTTAAATTAGACTTTCGAGAACATATTGCAGCATTTCCAAGGGATTTTAAAAAGCTGTAAGGAATAAAAAGGGAAGAAAACCCCCACCAGTTTGGGAATTATGTACCTCTTTATTTATGGGAATTACATAAATTTTTAGCAAAAATGAAATGAAGGAAAGCAGCAAAAATATTCAATTGAAAGCTTAGAAAGTAATATTTTTGGGAGATTAATAGTTGATTTTTTGAGTTTTTTATTTTTAGCACTATGAAGTCAAGACTATTCAAATTTGAAATATTTTTGAAGTTTTTTCCCTCTAATGTGTCTGTTTTAAACTTTCACAGATATAGTGTGGTTTTAAAGAACACTCATATCTATTCAATCAACTAGTCCAGCATTATTACACATGCTCTAAGATGTCCAAATTTTGCCATTTTTCAGTACTTTGGAGCCCATCTGAGATTAAATGCTCTGATGAGTGCTGACTAAAGTAGAAGAATGACAACTAGACATTTTCACTTTCCAGTCTTTCTGTATTTATACAGCAAGCTTGTATGTTTCTGTAAGAAGGATTCAAAGTAATGCTGACAACTATTTGTGCAAAAATATTTTTTTTTGCTCCTACTATACAATGACCAGACTAGAAATCGGTTAACAACCCTGATTATATTGCATCAATTAATTCTGATTGCAAAAGAAATAATAAGCGCTTTTGCATTCTACTATAGTTACTTTGCATCACAGTTGGGAATCTGTATAAGTGATCAATATGCCTGTGGTAAAAGTGAAATGCTAAAGTTCTTAAGTACAGCAGAAAACAGAGTCCCTTTCACATGCCTGTTTTTGTGCTGATGGAAAATTCTCTGCTAGCTGCTAAAAATACTACTCTTCTTTCATGTACATATAATATGAAATAACTAAAAAAGGCTCTGTATTCTGTGCATGTCAGATAATGAAAGCTAGGCAGATGAAGAATGTATTTCACCATGATTCTCAGGAGGCATGGAAACAGTATTTTGTTGTCGTCTTATTAACAGATTCTAGTACAGACAGGGCCATTAAAATCTTGACATTTGTTGTTCTTGGTAGTAAAAGTTCTAGCAATAATTTCAGTTTTCCCCATCCTGGGCACAGGGGAATACTACAAATGCCATATAGAAGGTTAAATAACTCTGCTTGTAAATATCAAGATATTGCTGGGTCCATGGTTACTTGAAAAAAAGTATGCATTTTTACTAGACTCTCAAATGTATTCCTGTGCAGTCTATATGCATGTATTCAATTTCTACAGATATATTTGGAGATTAACTCTTTAATGCCTCTCTCTGCCCACAACATTTTAATAAGATACCTTATTATTCCAAGAATATAGCATAACGGAGATATACTAGATGTAGTAAAATTATTTTTGTAAATATAGAGAGGTTCTACTGTGACTATGCAGTCTGTAGACACACCATAATTCCGTACCCCTTCTGGCAGTGTGGTTATTATGTTAAAAACTATCTCTTCACATGTATGTTTACTTGTTTCTTAACATACAGGCACTGAATAGCAAATAATATTTTATATGTTATCAGAAAAATATTTTTTTAGCTCAGTGAATAGGAATTATTATGTATGTACAAAAATAGACCTTCAAATTAACATATTAAAACAGGCATGCGTGGGTCTTGTTGATGTTCTTAAGTAGAACTGTGTGATAGATCCACGATTCAATCTACGAAATTGGAAATACAAATTTTCATATCTTCTATTGTGGAAGTGGCACAACAGCATGCAACAAGTTGTTAAACACTGGGGGGAGGGGGTTTCTCCTTGAAATTATAATATCTTGAATAAAACATCTTGACGCTTTTATTGTGCAGAAAGTTCCACTTTCTTTATAAAAACTGTAGTTGTCTGGGAGTTCGGGGTAAGCTATTTTCCAAAGAATATCAGCTATAACTCTTACAAGTTTGTTTCATTTTTTTATGGTAGTATATACTTACTGTCCCCTAGATGTATGAACCAGCAGTGTGATTAATGTAGAGGTAGCTGGGCATATACAATTTAGAGCTAGCATAGCATATTTGAATTCCTCTTCACACACAACATGATCTGTAGAAAAAAAGAAGATATAAATCGTTTTACAAAAATACTTTCCATTGAACAGAATTATCACTTCCTTTCCTTGTCTAGGAAAATGGTGAAGATAGGGACAATCAAAATTTGCCTCCAGATCTTCATCTTCGACTTGAACCTGGAGAGCAGCTGTGTATGATTCGCCCCATCTATGATGTCTCTCAGATTGCATGAGTAGAGTTAATTTTGCATCCAGTTCATACCTTCTGTCCTGCAGCTACACATGGAGAGGATGCAATGGCTCTGTGAATTCCACTATCTTGCTGTACAAGTTGTGTAAGTAAGCCATGTAGCATAGTCTAGTTTGTATCTTTTGCACCTTCTGCAGTTTTGCATAAACTGGTATAGAGACATCAAGCATTGTACAGAGATATAATTTCGTGTTCAGGAAATAGCATACCTAGGATACTGCAATGCAGGAGTGCTGATCAATTAGATAAGCTGTACTGGCTTGCAGACTGTTTTTTTGGCAGTGGCTCTGGGATTTTGCACTGCACTTCAGTGTGTGATGTAGATTTGACTAATTGCCCCAACAACTGCTAACAGCTGCTGCTTCCTTGCAATCTAGGCAAGGGGGGTGGTTGTTTTTTCCTTTCCAGTGTTTTACAGCTTTGCGTTCTTTTTACCCCAGTTCTTCTCTGGCTTTTGTAATCACAAAATTGTGCTTTGTTTTTGAGAGTCCTTACAAGAAAGTATGTCGGCATGTTAGTACTTGCTGTGATGGAACAGTACTATAGACATACCTATTTTTTTCTGTCTTTTTGTCCTGGTTTCAGCTGGGATAGAGTTAATTTTCTTCCTAGTAGCTGGTATAGTGCTGTGTTTTGGATTTAGTATGAGAATAATGTTGATAACACACTGATGTTTTAGTTGTTGCTAAGTAATATTTACACTGGTCAAGGACTTTTCAGCTTCCCCTGCTCTGCCAGGTGCAGAAGCTGGGAGGGGGCACAGCCGGGACAGCTGACCCCAACTGGCCAAAGGGCTATTCCATACCATATCACGTCATGCTCAGTATATAAACCGGGGAGAGTTGGCTGGGGGGCAGCAATCGCTGCTCAGTGTCTGGCTGGGCATCAGTCGATGGGTGGTGAGCAGTTACATCACTTGTTTTTTTGTTTTTTCCTGGGTTTTGTTTCTCTCTCTCTCCCCCTTTCTTGTTATTTTCCTTTTCATTACAATTTTTAAAATATTATTATTATTATTATTAAATTATTAAACTGTTCTTATCTCAGCCCGTGAGTTTTCTTACTTGTGCTCTTCAGATTCTCTCCTCCATCCCCCTGGGAGGGGGGAGGGTGAGCTAGCGGCTGCATGGTGCTTAGTTGACAACTGAAGCTAAACCACAACGCTTTTAATGGAATTTAGGGGAGGGGAAGTAAGAAGAGAAAGCAACAGAGGCATTATATCTAGTCCTCTATATTGGCTTATACTTAAAACTGCCAAATCTTCTGCACATGCTTTCAGTATTGCATGAATTATTATTCAACTTGGTTGGCTAGTGTGTAAAATTCAGATCACAGTTAAATGGTCACCAGTGATGGTGACGGCATGAAAAGGAAATAGAAATTAGTCTTCAATGTCATTCATGTATACCTGTGACAGTATTAGAATAGATATAAGAAGGGATAAGCACAAAACTTACAACTTAATTGACCTTTGTTTCAGTGTAGAAACTTAGTGTCATAAAGGTTTTCTAAGGTCATGAAGGCATTTATTGCATGCTAAGTAAATTTTTTTTCTTCTGAATTTAGTGTGATTCAGTCTACATTACTTTCAATGGGAGCAGAATTTGCTTCTGATGAGAAAGAATAATACAAGTAGTACAGCTGATGATCAAAACATAAGCCATGTGAAAATTGCTGAGTAAAAGTAAGCAAATAATCTCCCCATCTAGATCTGAGCTGTCTACATGCCTCTATTTCTAGTTGCACTAATGTATCATTGAAATCCTTAGGACCACCTTACCTCTCTAAGCTACTTTCTAGACAGAATTTATAGTATAGCTATAAGCATGCCACTTACTGAAAACAAAAGCATTCTTTGTATGCCTTCTCTATTCCTTTTTTAAAAATTTCTAGAGGCTTTTCAGTAACAGAATCATTGACTACTGAAAGGAGAAATTGATTCCCTCGTTTTCTGAAGATGAAGGCCTATTTAAATGTCATAGGGAAGGAATGAATTTAGTTATATAAAGACACTGTCAAATATAGAACAAAATTAGATTTTTTTCCTCCCCTAAATACATTTCAGTTATAGCAATTAAATATTTCCTGCAGAAAATATTTCAGACAGAAATGTGTTCTTTTAGTTGACCACATGCCATTAATAAATCTATTTGAATTTTAAACTAGATATTTTGAGCAAGTAAGGCATAGTCTTGGATGGAATATCTGCATTCCATTACCATTAGTCAGATGGCAAAGATTTATGAAAGTGAATATTGAACTCCTGATATTGAAGGAATGAGAATGCTCCATATTTTTGAATTTGTATAGTATTTTGCCAAATAACCTCCCCTTATTTTTTTGTTTAGAATGTTGTTATATTGTAACTAATACTTTTGAAAATAGGAGCAAGAAAAAAAATATACAGGAAAACTATTTCATCATCTGTTATTTCAGATCTTGTAGTTGAACCAAATTGTACATGTTGACATAAATATATATAAATGAAAATTAATAAATCATGGATGGTACAATGCAAATGAAAAGTATGTCTCAGACTTAAATCCTCCGTATGTTCTCTACTCTCTAACATATATGGTGGACTTTTTGGATGGATTTTATGTAAAATATCATGTTAACACAGCACGCAAACAGAGATTGCACACAGCACACAGAGATTGATGTCCTACAATAGTCATCTTAATCTCATATGTGTAAGCGATTCACATTGTCTTGTCAAGTGTTTTTTACATCAGGAGCCATGGAGCTGGGACTCATAGGACTATTTCCACTCCTATTGTAGACTTTGACCTTGTGTGAGCTATATATGCCCTTCATGACTTTTTATGCATCTGTAAAATGGGTATATGAAAATGATACCCTACCAACTTCGAAAGTATTTTGAAGCTTTTGAATTCTCAGAGGTACTTTGAGAACACCAGGTGAAAGATTCTTCAGTGATCTAACTACCATGATTAGAAATATTGTAGCCATTTGAAACATGAATAGAGGTACTATGGGTTTCGCCTCTTGGCTGGATTTAAGTTCTTGTATTAAACACAGATCAGGTCAAAAATAACTTGCTCATTTCTCCAATTATTTGACAGATTATAGCTTGCCTATAATGTTACCATGTTTTATATTTATGTTCAGGACTCTTACTGTGGAGCTGTGGTGAGGGTCATACAGAACTCTATCTGATGTCTTCTCTTCTAAAGTGAGCAGAGAGAAAGCCGGGTGACAGCTCTCCCACTCCTCAGGTCTCGGACATCAGTCAGGTCCTGTGACAGCGGGTACTAGAATCAGCAAATTTGCATGTATTTTTTGCATGAATCAGCAAGTATTTGCATGTTTTTGCACATGGGCATATATATGTCTGTATGTACATATATACATAGGTATGTGTGTGTTTAAATATAGACAGAGAGACAGAGACCTACCTACATAGTGCAGAGAAACAGTTTGTCAAATTAAAGCTGGTAATCTCTTCTTATAAGAGAGGATTTGTTTGTATTTCTTAACATCATTTTGCATTTTATGTTATAGATCCTAAGGCATGCATTTTACGGGATATAGAATTAAATTATATGTCTCTCTCCAAAATATTTGAAAGTAAGTAAAATAATGTTTTTCATACCCCTTAGAAAAAAACAGTCCAATGGGAAGATTTTTATTTTTCAATTGTTGTTTGGATAAAATTTGGTCTTTTCTGAGCAGATCTTCTCATATACCCCTTAGTAACAGTATGGTTTAGTAGACAGAAATTATTTAAAGACATGGATATAGTAAGCTGGAAACCTGCCTGGATCTATAATTAAGGAGTAACAATGTGTTATGTATCAAATAATTCTATTATGTATGTTACATAACATAAAAGAGTAATAATCCTTAAAAGTGCTTATAAATAAGACTTTAATGTAAAACATGACATTTTACTATTCATAGGATATATACAGCCCATGTTATTTTACAATACTGCACTCTTAATCTGCTTCTAACCAGTAAATACGCCTAGGGAATCTCACTCTGCTTGTGCGATTATGAAACAAACTGCCAAATACTAACAAGTGTTTCAAATGGCTGAAATCCTACACTTACCTGCAAACTTGATGTGGAATTTATTCTCAGGTTTCAATATCTGGACATACAAAGGACAATTTGGAGCAAAGTCTTTAACTGCCCATGCTCTTAAAATGGTTTGATGGTCCTAGAATAAAGAGTATGAGGTGATGACAACGAAATACAAATAACCCTGTTACATAAGAAAAATAACCTCTTATCAGACTGACTCCATTGAAGAAAACTCATTTTAAGACTATATAACACCAGCTGGTGTGGATGTTTATGTAAATGTTATGTAAGTAATATTACATATTATGTATATTACATATATTTGAATACATAAATATATATACACATACACAGACCATCCAGTAATTCTGCAGACATAGACAAGGCTGAGGTACTCTCAGTGTTCACCAACAGGGTCTCTCAGGCCTCTGCTTTGAGGCAGGCTTCAAGCAGGAGGAGAATCACCAGCAATGGCTGATTTTAGACAGGGATTGCTCCAGAGAACTCAACCCATATGAGCCCACAGGATCAGATGGGTGCAGAGAGAGCAGCCCAATGTCCTTGTGCAGTTGCTTTATCTTTGAAAGCTTGTGGAGACTGGGGGAGAGCTCAAACAACGGCAGAAAAATTAATAGTTTCACCCATCTTCAAACAAAAGGATGATCTAGGGAGCTAAACCTCTGGGCACATGAATGCTATGTCTCAGACTGTATTCTCATTTCCATGTTCAGACATTACAGTCTGGATGAGTGGAAAACTATATGGGTAAAATGCTGGTTAGATGACTGGAGTCTTAAGGCAGTGGTAAATGGCATGTACTCTATCCAGAGACCTGGGACAAGTGGAGTGTCACAGGAATCTGCACTGGAACCTGTTCTGCTAAACCTCTTTATCCATGACTTGGAGGAGGTGAAAGAGTGCACACTCAGCAGGTTTGCAGACAATACCAAACTGGAGGGAACAGTCAAAACACTTGAGGTCAGGACTGCCATTCAGATGGACCAAGACAAGAGGGAGGAATGGGCTGACAAGAACCTCATGAAATTCAGCAAGGGCACAAGCACAGTCCTGTCTCTGGGCCTGAGCAACCACCTGCATTGGCACAGGCCGGGGGCTGACTGGCTAGGCAGCAGCTCTGCCGGAAAAGACCTGGGGGTCCTGGCAGAGAGCAAGCTGAGCATGGGCTGGCGGTGCGCCCTGGCAGCAGAGGAGGCTGACAGCATCCTGGGCTGTTTTAACGGGAGCACAGCCAGTAGATAGAGGACAGTGATTTCCCCCCCCTACTCAGCACAAGTTAGACTGAATCTAGACACTGCATCCAGTTTGCAGGCCCTCAATACAGCAAAGACATGTATACGCTGGACTGAGTTCAGCAGAGGGCCATCAAGATGGTCAGGGGCAGAAGGAGAAGCCCTGTGAGGAGAGGCTGAGGGAATGGAGCTTGTTCAGCCTGCAGAAGAGGTGGCTTCAGGGGGACCTAACAGCAATCCCCAGTATCTACAGGATGGTTATTGAGCAGATGGAGCCAGGCCCTGCACAGTGATGAGTGGCTGGAAGACAAGAGACAATGGAGGTAAGTTCAAAAGAGAGATTCAGGCTGGATATAAGGAGAAACCTTTTTCCCATGAAGACAGTCAGGCAGTGGAACAGGTTCTACAGAAAGGCTATGCTGTCTCCACCCTTGGACACTTTCACACCAACCTAGATAAAGCCCTGAGCAACATGGTCTGTGTTCATAACTTACTCCTGTCAGACTAGAGGCCTCCTGAGCTTCCTTCCAACCTCCATTATCCCAGTATAATATACTCTATTTGTTGGAGTGCAGAATAGAGGGTTTGTTTCTAGAAATCTACTAATACGGTATTTTGTCCCTCTCCTATCTTTCTGCAAGTGTTGGTGATTGTATAATTTGGAAGGGGTGGCATTTGGACGTGGAAGAACTGTGTGAAAACTTAGATAGTAGTGATGAGTCATGTCTAATTAATCAAGAGTGATGCATTAGATAGGTCCTTCCAGAGACACTCAGAATTTAAATGACATTAAATGAGGACATCAGGAATTAAGAGTTTAAAATTGTGGATAATTCTAAAAAATATCAGCTGAATTGAAAACAGGTCTACATTTTTGTGCAACTGAAACATTGGCATAACGGACATCAGAATTTAGCCAGCTACTGACCAAAGGATTCCAAGAGATTTCCCAGCCTGTTAGTTTTTGTACTTCTTACCAAGTGTCAAGAGTAAGTTAACTGCAGGATGAATACTGCTATCCCATAGAAGTAAAGTATGTGATAATACATTCATATATTGAATTTCATGAAATATGGCTAATTTCAGTGTATCAGCCATCAGTTTTTATTTTCAGAACTTAAAAGGAATATTTGAGAGCTGCATGTAGGCAGCAATACTTGGGTTGAAATGCCTTGCCTAGTCATGAAATCAGTGGTATTAAAAGATAAAATAGAAAGAATGATTCATTATGTTTGCAGCATCAGCAATAAGAAAAGCTTTCAGACTCATGAACACAAGGGAAAATATCTGCCTGGAACAGAGCGTAATTGACATATTCAAACTATAATATTTTAATGTCAATTGAGATGTTAGCAAGTACTTTTTCTACTAGAAATTCTACTATTTTTCTACTAGAAATACTAGAATGGAGCCGTAAGAGGAAGACCTTTTGAGGATGGTAAAATACATTATTTCACATTTTTCTTTTTAACAGTTTCATAGATGTAAGATTGCTGTGCCCATTCAGGAGATTTCAGAACTTGGATGTACGCTGCTACAAGTTTTCCTTGTAGGCAGTCACTTTTTCTTCATTTCTTCTATAGCATATGGCAACTTATACTCCTTAAGGTGGTGTGTTTGGTTTTTTTTTAAATTTAGGGGTTTTTGCTGTTTTGTCTTAAGGGAATGAAATGCCAAAACACCTTAGAAGTAGCAAATGGCTGGGTAATGGGATAGATGGTGGTCATACAGATATACTATAGGAGGAGTAAGAGGTTTGGGAGTGGATTTGGGACAGATTTGAAAAACCTGTGGTGGTGTTGACGTTTACCTAATCCTTTTATGCAAAAGGTGTCAGGGAAACACATTCAGAGTCACTTGCAGTGATGGTGTGGCTTCATTGCACAGGGTTTGACATTACCAGTTTCCTCCCTTCCTTTCTATAGCAATCATTCACAGACCACATTGGCTTGCAAAAATGGTGAGAAAAGGTTGTTTCCTGTATGCCACATGCAGAGATATAGCTTATATTCAATTAAATTTAGGTTACTTTTTTCATTCTTGAGTATTACATACATGAGCTAAGATTAAATTTACTGTGATAAACCAAAACTGTACTAGTAAATACAATTTGGGTTGTACATTTCAGACTAAGTTTACTCTTTCTCTTTTCTTCTCAATGTTAGATATTTTCTTTGAGTTTTTTTTAATTATTATTTTGTCTAAAAAGCCTGGTTTTGTTAGAAGGTGCAAGAATTGTTAAAAATAAGAATGAAGAATGCTTATTAAAATGATTCAAATAACACCATTTTATTAAAAAAACGAACAAACCTAGACCCGTAGAAGTGAGTGTTGTAAAACTAAAAGTATGAATCTCAACATAAAATATTTTTAGATAATTGTATAGGAAAGGGAAAGATTCCTTAAAATTAAAATCTCTTGATGATTATTTGGCACATTTGCAGTTTTAACACTGCAAAATATGCATTGCTTTCGATTTGCTTATTCTTTTTTGAAGAAGCAGTCTACAAATATGTAATATATATTAAATGGATACTTAAATGCCCTATATAGTTTCATAAGATCAACTCAGTGTGTATGTAATGTTAATATAATAACATTGCATTATTGTTTCATTTTCTCTTTTTTCACTTGGTATATACATGTGTTTGTGTACAAAAGCTGGCTATTTGGGTTTCCATGGTTTTTTTGCTCAGTTACTCTCCCGAATTCCACTCTGGAGAAGCACTCCAGGGGAGAGAAATGAAAATACAGGTAAGCACTTATAGTTACATAGTATAAACTGAGGTAACCAAAACAAAATTATGCTTCTATTCACATTATAAAATATATGCTTCTTTGGGAGATGAGGGAAAAAAAAATTATCTTCTGTGTGCTTTCCATGCAATGAATTGCAGTCAGTGATCAAAAATTCCCACTGATACTGATAGTGATTAATATAGAGGTGATATTTAAGTTTATGTATCAAAAGCTGTAAGTTTTAAAGTGCGTGTAACAGGAATTTAAATCATCAGAACTCACAGCAAGACCTTGATTTGATATATATTTTAAAATAGTTCTGTTAATTTAATTTTTTTCTTGCCACACATAACTTCATAAATTAGTTATATCTTCCTATGCAATGCATCCATCTTATGATGCTATTAAGGCAGTGTAACTTAGATTACCAGTATAGTAGTGTCACACAATTTGATTAATGGAAGGGGAAAAAAAAGGTGCAAGCTTGAACTCAACCATCTCTGAATTTTCAGAAAGCATCAGAACAAAGCTGTCAGCAGTAGAAGTGGTCTTTCACATATTTATATAGCCTATTAATGAGTTATCTATAGGCTAATTCAAAAGAGACTTCTCTTCCCACTCCTCCTCAGGTTAAAACAGCAGATGCATTGTTTTCAGGCACCTTAGTTTTGTGGAGCAATTTGATGTAGGCAGCCCATTGAAGTCACTGGCTAACTTTGTGGCGTGGCACAGACTACTGTTCTATATACTGTACCAATCAAATAAAAAAATTGTCATCCAGACTTAAGTACAATTTGAACTCTCTTTAAGACTTGCATCCTCCAGAAGAGAAACAGATGTCTGTCCTGCTTGCTATAGCAGATGAGCAGCTTACATCTTGGTCTGAGATGTCAAAATAGCATTTGATAGAATAAGATTTGGCAGAGCTTTGTCTTGCCAGAGAAGAGAAAGTTTCTGGTAGGAGATTTTGGAAAGCTGACAAATTCTTGGTCTGAGTGTTGAAGTTCCTACTCCTCCAAGTGAAAAAGGAAGCAACTGACAATTTTTATGAAGTAACTGCATGTCACCTGTTACTGTACTTTTTCTTCTGAGCTATAGTGGAGATCCATGGATCAGAAGCAACACAGACTTTAGCACTAAAACTTATTAACTAACGAAATAGCAAGCAGTGAACAGCCAGAGGTATCCATGGCAAATGAGTGGATCCTCTGCTGAGGACTGTAGCTGGGGAGATAAAAACTCTCATGCACTTTGAAAAATCACATGAGTAACAACAGCTGTTCTGGTCGGGAATCTCCTTAATGCATCTGTTAACTTCTATTTTGACAGCTGTCAGATGTAGGAGAGGATCCAAGACAGTCCTAACAGTTTGTCAGCTGCTCAAGCACAGCAGGGTGAAAAATCAGTTGTATTTATAAAGATTGATACTGGGATGACAACTGAACTTCTTTCAGCCCAGTGACAAACTGTAATCTTATGTACTGCATGACTGAAGTTCTCAGTAGTGACTAGAGCTGGAACAGTGTAGGAAATTAAATCCATTTCATTTCAGAGCTCTAGGGGGCAGTAAAATAAAACAAAATAAAAAAAAGGAAACGGTTGTTCTGTTTTCTACTTGCAGTATAAATAATTGCATTGCCTGCGAAAAGGAAATCTGAGCAACAAAAACAGAGAGAGAGGTGACATCTTGTTTAAAAACTTCAGAAGACATTGACCCTCAGAGCATCACTGCTACAGTTGAGATACTGTGCCATTATGACTATCCAGCCAGTCACCCAACAGGGTATTCTGTCACAGAGGAAGGTAACAGGATTGTGTTTGTATTTGCCTGGTAAGATTTGCCTGTTTGTATGCTCCAGACACAATGATAAATGAGATTTGATAAGAGTCTGTACTGGAAACTGAAATGTGCCAGGTACCATTTTGGTGTTTCCTGGGGCACACTGTCCCTGAGGGCAGAAAGACTGCCTGGAGAGAGTTGTAGCTGGCCACAACTCTGTAACCAAAACTAGATGTGCTGGCCAGAATGGATGGAAGCTCCATGTAGAGTCCCCTGTCTGCCCTGTAGGACAGTTCAGCAGAGTTGAAAATTGTCCTTTCTTTCTATAAATTCTGGAGAGGTTATGAGCAGAGATGAACAGCTTACCTCTAAGAGAATCCTGTGTTGGTGCAGCTGTCCTTAAAGCTGCATAAACCTACCAAGTGCAATGTAAATCACATGCTCTGCTTGTATGGGATTTCTCATTTCTAGCCAGTTCACAACTGTCAAGTATATTTTGTGAAATGAGTTGTCGCTGATTTATTCTGAACTTCATGACTAATTTAGCCAAGGCAGTTCAGCTTTTTTTATATTTTTCAGTCTCACAGAAGTAACCGATATTTTCCCAGGTATTTGCAAGAACTGCTGCTTGTTCTTATCCTTACATACCCTAGCACTTCTGTCACTTCCAAACAGTACATTCTGAGTGCTTGCCTTACTTGACTACTCCAGGATTACTTGCTGCCAATTCAGTGGCTTTCGCTAGTGTGTTTTCAGGAGTCTATTGCTGATTAATCAAGTTGAAAGCTCTTAGTTCAGCAAGTTTGAATGTTATAGTAGGAGCACAGATTTAGTTCTCAAGGAGTTCAGTGGCTTTCTGCAAGTGATGGGTCCAGCACAGGGTCTTTAGTTTTGAATAAAATATTTTTTACAGCATGCTGATGGTCTACAAAAAATTAAGTTATTTTTGATAAAATTTGCTTCTGGAGGTTCATTTGCCTAGCAAGGAAATAATCCTTTCTTCTTGGTAGCTTCAGCTTATGTTGCTTTTTTTGTTCTTCTCTGGTAAGCCATATGTGTAGGTATGGAAACAACTAAGTTTTGATGGTAGATGAGGTAATTGTAGCAAGTGATAGAGAATATATTAAGAAATACTACATACATAATGCAAAGCCCTCGTTTCCCATGTTTTACTGTATCTATTTTTAATATTTAGAAAAATAATTGCTATTTCTTATAATGTAGCAGCAAAACAGTATTTTCTAATTGAGATAGCTTAAAACATAATCACTGAAATATAAACACTAGTTTGATCTTATTAGGCAATTTGTAAGCATCTTAATTTAACTTTGTGAATATTCAGACTTATTCTGATCTTCCTTTGGAGTTCAAGATCAAACTGAATAGAGGCAAGTGTGCAATAATTTAGCATGCAGCTCATGGTGAAAAATGTAAAGTTCTGTTCATAAATCCTTCCTCAGTGGACTTTTTTCCTGGATATTTGTGATCAGTAGGTAATGTCATTAGTTTGAAGCGTTCTAGTTCACATTAAAATAGGTTTATTCTTTTATCACAGTTGCGCTGTGTAGAGGCTTGTATTAGCAGTCTTCCTTTGTGGACAGTAACTTACCTGACTGCTCATAACTAGTAGCATGAGCAAAACCATAGTAACTTATTTAAAGTCTTGCCATTTTTCACATTTAAAATTGGCCAATATGAAAAATGGTCAAATACTCTCATATATACTGATTATCTGGTATTAGTCACAAATTAATTTATAAAGTTGAATTCAATCTTTACTTTGTTAGTAGTGAACTTTCAATACTTCAATAGTTCTCAATGGACTTACCAGTCAGTTGATATGTGTCTCTTTTCTGATTTAATAAATAAAACTCTTTGAATTGGATATCTAGAGCAAACACTGATATTAGTCCAGGTAATTTGAATAAAACTTTTTTTGACAGAGTACCACCCTTTGGAGTGATTAATGACCAAGTATCAATATATGTATAAGGTACCATCATAGTGCTTATATGGTATTCTGCCATTGTTCCATAAAAAAGGAGAGAACTCATACAAATTTACTTTATTCAGCACGAAAATTGTTTTTTGAAAGTACTGTATTATTATAATAGTATTTTTTATTTTTTTAAAGTCCTGTAAGAATGTATAAATTCTTACATTAAAAAAAAAAAAATTCAATGTATAACTAAAATGTGCTGTAAAATCCTAAATTCTTTGGTAGGTAGGTCATGTAATTTATTTTCTAAAAAAGCAGAAGTAGATATGTTATGTGAAATGAGCCATTAAATCATGTTTCATAAATTTGTGAAATCCTGGCATTATAGAATCCAATAGAAACCTTTTTGTTATCTTAAATGAGACAGGAAGTTCATCCCACATGCAAAATCTCTGTGTAAATCAGCTAATTTTAATCTTCTCTTCACAGAAGAAGTCTCAGTCCCTGGGAGGGAATAAGGGCAGTAACAGTACAAACAGCACACACATTCCTTCTTACTTATTTCTTCAAAACTTACAGCTGCTGTCCGGTCCACCTCGCAGCGGCTACTCAGAATGAAACAAGCTTCAGCATCATCCATTCTAGAAGAGGGGAGACAAACCCATTACATACCAACAAAATACTTATGTGGACTTGTGTTTCACAGTTCATAGTCTTGTAGGCTTACAGAAACAGAATACAGAGAAAGTTTAGTCTACCTGTTCTCATGCATTATCTGAATGTCAGCAGCAGTCACCTTGTGCTCTAACTCACGGTGTACCAGTACTTCCCGACTAGGTTCTGGGAAACTTTCTTTCCCTGGTGCCAGTAGAAGCTGTGCCAAAGTAATAAAAGCAGGGTGGCCTCAAACACACTTAATTTGCAAAATAAATATTTATCTGCCGTGAGTACAAAAGGTGAATAAATAGCACCAGTCTGCATAGTGTGTAAGGGTATGGTATGTACAAGTTATTATTGATAAGAATGAATGAGAGGGGGCAGATAACTTTATATAGACTTGTCTTGCCTAGTGATAGCAGAAAGATGGGTAGATGTAGTAGAATAATGCGTTAGGGATAAATAACAAACATTTCTGTGTATGTAGGCATTAAATGAATTAACTGTTTTCAGTTCATGGTCTCTTTGAGAACTTTTAATGCCTAATTGTTCTCTAGTGGGTAGAACTGGTCATGTAAGAAAGAGTGGTGGTGGAAGTGTGGAGAAAAACTGTCTGACTGAAGGTTTCATCAAAGTTTGCTTTTCCTCTTTTGCCTCAGATTTTGATAACCTTCTCCAGTGAATCCTACTTCACTTACTGGTACACGGAAGTAAAGGAATAGGGACTTGGTTGACTTCCTTGGGAAGACAGGACTTTCTGGGCAAAGAGAAAAAGGATGATCAGAATGGGTTTCCTGGGAAGGGGAAAAGTGAGGCAGGAGCTGGGGAAAATGAACAGGCAATTCACTGCTCATTACAGCAACTCCATTCTGGAGTCTGGAATGGGACCTGAGATTCCTAAATCTTTGGTTTCTCTGCTGCTAGAAAATTGAATTGGTGGTTGTTAGTAACAGTTTAGGCCATTGGGACCTTAGGCTTAGACTGAGAGACCATTTTTTTAGGTACTGTACAAACGCAGAACAAAAAGACATTCCTTGCCATATAAGCTCTAAGTGACATGACAATGGACAACAAAAGTATATGCAAACATGGGAAACAGGAAGAAACAGTGTGACTATACCTGAATATAAAAATTATCATGGTAGGCGGTGGTCTCACTAGATATCAGAGCAGTGAACTGACTGAAGAGAGGATGTGATGAAGAATACTGGGATTACTTTACAGATGTTTTGGAGAAATTCATCCTAGATTGAAGGTACAGCATGGGTAAAGTCACAATGGGACTTGTATGTTAATCTGTTGTATGTGTGAAAGAGAATAGCAATATAGACTTATCAGAACATTACCTCTCAGTAAGAACTGGGACTTGCAGGCTAAGTGAGAATAAGGGGTCACTCCTTGATGCAATAAAGAAGGGCAAGCCAGGGAAGGACTGCAATGAGGCAAAGTGATGTACTACATAAATAATATTTCCAGAGCGTTCTGAAACAAGGGTTCAGGGAGTTGAGATGATATATATCAAGAACACAAATATAGTTTTAAGTGGGACAAAAATGAGAGCTTGTGTGAGAAAACACTTGCAAGATGCAGGCTCAGTCTACATAGGATGCTCTACGATATGATTCCAAGCTTATGGTCCACAGTAGGATACTGGTTTTATTTTGTTAGCAAAAATTAAGATCTATTTACAACTGTCTGCAACTAAACTTGATGAACTAGATATCCATAATGAGATGTCAAGATAGCTTGGCCAACCTTTCAGGTTTTGACTATAGAAATAGTAATTATATTTGTGTGTTTTGTGTGAGTTCATTCAGAAAAAGTATAAAGAAGAGAGAAGGATAAAGTCAGGTCATTGTAGATTCCCCATAGACACCTAGCAGTAGGAAAACAGGGGAAGCCTCAAAAGATTAAAGTACTTGAAATGGAAAAATCATTGTAACAAAGGCAAATCAATATATCCGAAATAGTAATGTCAAATGCAGCTGATGTAGAGAAGAAGTGAGGACAGGAGGCGACTTCTGAGTGCTATTAGGAAGAAATCACAGGAGCTGCATGAGTAGTTTCAGCTAAGCATGGGAACAGAATTGGGAAGATAAGGTCTTTAACAAGGTTGTAGGAAAGAAAATTCAGTGAAATTAGATGAGATTTCAATGAGAGCTGATGAGGTAACTGGGATTGACAGTATATATAGCAGATTTCATAAGGAAATGAAACCTCATGTGAACATATTCACCTCTTTCCCTAATGTTTTTTGTAACTTCTTGAATCACTTCAGCCACAGATGACAAGGATAATAACCTGAGATGAACATCTATGAATGTCATGAATTTAGACAACAGAAACACTAGTAGCATCTATGTTAAAAACATTTATTAGAACCCAGAGTATCCTTATGAGAGAAGTGTTATTAATGTCATAACAACTGAAAAACCTTTGTCAGTTACACCATTTTTATATGCCACAAAACTGAATCTGAGACAAAAACCCCAATAGTTCCACTGCTTGAGGATGGCAGAAATTAAAGGGGCTTTATATATTGAAGAGACATTTGTGAAAGGAAAAAGTATAAGGTAAAGAAAAAGATCGGACATGAAGAGGATTACAATTTGTGATGGTTCACTAAAGAAAGTGGAAGGAGAGAGAAAAAATATTTGAGGTCATGACAGAACATGGGAGAAAGCTGTAGGGGAAAAAAATCAAGCATGGTAGTGTTATTCACTTTCTAGTGCTAGTCTGCATGGAGAATTAGAGCTGTTTTGATCAGTTAGTGTGTTGTTTCAAATGTTGAAGTAGCTATGAAGTTTCCAGTCATGCTGATGAACAATATACTTATCAGTGTGATGCCTCATGACAGAATTTGTTCTGTTTTTTGTTAAAGCTGGGCACACGAACACTGTTCAGAGAACACAAAAAATTTGCAAAGTGAAGCTCTCAAAGGTAGGAAGCAAGAACGAATATAATTTTTGTAAAGTCAAATTGGGTACTAGGGCATATAAAGAAAAATACAGACTTTAGTTAACTGACTATTTACTACTTATGCAGTCAGCCAACTTTTGGTATTCCTTTACTTTTTGGTGTGACCTTTGTCATGTTATTTTGACATTGCATTTCACGTATAATATATGTATAAATTTTGATAATGAGAAACTTGATTATTTTGTTGTTGTTGTTGGTAACCATTACTTTATTTATTAGAAGAAGTTTACCATGTGCCTTGTTATCTTCTCAGGACATTATGTTCTCATTAAAAAGAAATATAGCAAATATCTTAGGTACTGGGTTATATTTCATATTAATATTCTATTAAATTCCCACTACTCTTCTTCCCTCCAGAGAGGTTGAAAATTATTCTATGACAGGTACATTCAATTACATGTTCTGCAGGAAAAAGCACAGTTCCACAGTTGACTACCTCCAGGTTATTATAAGTAAAATTCAAGATTATCTTTAGGGAATAGCCTAATTTTTCTTCTCCTAATGTGTAGAACAAATGCCAGCTAAATCCCCACATGAATTCCTTCTTGAAATCAGCAAGAAAGCAAAGAAAGGAACCTCTCTCTAAAAGAAAATTCCAATCCTGAAAAAAGCTTTCTTGTATTTTCAAATTTTAAACAGAAGTAGTTGTTTTTTCAGTGGCAGAAATCTGAGAAGATAATACTGCTTACTAGACTTCGCACAGATTAAATTCTTGGAAATAACTCCCCTAGGGTAAAGAAGGCTGAATAACACAAATACTCAGACAGGTATTGGGTTAATTTTAGACATCAGTATTAGTTGCTAAATAAGTTCTTCTAAAGAGCAACGCAGATAAGTTAAATCAGTTATTTGCTAAGAATCACCTTTCTCTCTCTTTGGAGAGTTTAAAGAGACTATCTTCCTACATGAATTCCACTGTGAATTCCTTCACACCTTCAAGTGATTGAGCAATGGTGGGGGGGTTGAGGAACTGTGTTTGACTGATGTGATTTGATTAATGTCATTCACTATTAACTGGCAGAGAGGATTTTTTAGAAGTGGTGGAAGTATGTGGTAAGAGGAAGGCCCTGAAAGAAGGGTATATGTATGTATAGTTGAGTAGTTGCTTATACTACCAGGCTGAACTTTGGAAGAAAACAAAACAGTGCAATGGGTTCAAAGGGTGATAATTATTTTTGTTTGCTTTTTTCCCCTTCAGTTGGTCAGGAGTACTACTACCACATTTACCATATTTGCTCAAGGAACAGAAAAAAATTCTAGCATTACTGGCAGTTTTGGAATTTTCTGTGCTGCTTTTTCAGAAGAAATCACAGGCACTCTGTTTCAATACCTTTAAAAACTGAGACAGAAAAGACAGGGAAGAAAAATTCGGTCAAATGAAAGATCTTACAACTATTTGTTCCTTGAAAAATTTCAGATATTAAGAAAAACAAATTATATCAAAGAGCCTTGCTTTCTAAATACACATGCTTTTCCTTCTAGCACAGCTTTTGTTGTTTGTCAAACTTACTTATCAAACAGTAGGAGTGAAACAAAAGTAAAAAACAATATTGGTCAATATTTGCCTACTTAGCTCTCAACAGATCTTGATCTTTTAGTGCTGAGCCTTGCAGATAGATAACTCTTTGGGACCACATTGGGATTTGTAACACCCTTCGGACCTGAGCATCCATCTCAGTAGGACACAAAATAACGACATAATAGTCCTGTCAAAAACATAAGAGGGAATAGTCAAGTTATTTTTTTATGTTATCATTTATTATTGCTAGAGAATGAGTCAACAGAGACTCAGGATGTCAAAAATGTCTTGGATAATTCTCAAATTTCATTGACAAAAGTTATTTGAATAGATGTGTTTAAAATATTGAATTCTTTAATAAAAATGGCTGGACAGTTGTCAACTGTTTGCAAAAGACTCCAGGGTTGCAACTAAAGTCCATTTAGAAACATTTTTGTTTCCATATAAGCATAATTTTTTTTAGAGACAATTTACATTTCTGTCATTCTAGCTAGAAAATACAGGAAGTTTTCAACAATCAAAATGGAATTGTCTTCCCCCAATTTTTTTCCTCTACATTAATGGGCAGATCCAATCTGTTTCCTGTGCTACAGACAGTCCTTGTTAGGAAAAGTAAGGTTGCTCTGAAGTATACATGTGTGTACATATGAAAAGGAAAGATAAATGGAATGTGAGAGGAGAGACTGGGAGCTTAGGACAGGCTTGTCACAGAAGTCTTCCTTAGCACACACAGACTTTTGCAGAAAGCTTAGTGCATTGGATCCAGTGCATCATCTGTATCCTCCAGCTTCCCATTGCAACTGTGAAGGGAATGTATATAAGCTCTTTTAGGCTACATAAGTAGTATGAGGACTTCTGTTCTTTGTCTCCAGTGTATCACAGAGCCTGACTCATTCTTCAGGCTAATTAACTAAATTTTGGATTTCAATTTGTGTTTGCATCTATGAAGAACTGGATTTCTTTGTGCATTTGCTTATGCCTCTTACTAGCTAATTATTTTGGGGAATATTTTGGATTTGGGATTTGTCAAATTGCTCCTCAGCAATTTGAGGATTGTATTTTTGTGATTTTTTTGCACTAGTTAATGAAGCATGGTACCACAGGTAACTTAGTAAAAGACACAGAAAAGATTTAGTAAAAGCAATGGTCTGTAGCAAAGCTAATGATAATGAATCCAAATTGCTATTTCATATAAATAAGCTTTTATATGATCAAAACAAGTCATACAATATCTGTTTGCATTAGCTAGGGAATACGTGTACACTAAGAAAATATCTTGTGTGTAATCTTTCAAAGTCTTTTTCCTTTAAAGTACGTCTATTTATTTCTTAATTTCAACAATTCCAAAAGGATCTAATCTTCCTAACACTGGCAAAAAAACCAAAGCAAAATGCAAAAACCAAAAGACACTGACTTGTGAGGAGTTTTGGATCCAGTCCCAAAACAACAGGAAAAAATAACTTGAGTCGTTTTCACTTATTTTCTGTTTTGGGGTAGAATATAAGGAATAATCTGTGGAAATATCTGCTTCTGAAAGGACTGGCATAATTCAACAAGAATTCTATCTATTTAGTCTATTTACCTCAATTTAAAATGAATGTCACCATACTGTATCTCAGCTTCTTACTGCAATTATAGATTCCCAATGCAGTCAGCTATTCCCAAATTCAGTTTTACAATTTCAAGACCATTTCAGAAGGCTGGCTGCAAAAAATCAGTGTTTTGAGTTTATTTTCTTTTTTTTTCACTGTAAATACCTGCAATCTGGGGTGAGCATAGAATTCATTTAAGAAATCCATAAGTAAGTCAATCTTCAGAGAGCTAACACACAGCACAACATGTTTTTCTGTCTGAGCTCTATGTCGACTGTAGTTACCACCAGACTTTTGTCTCTCCATCCACAAATATGCCAGCTGTTCAAACTGCAAGAGATGCCAATTGTCAGTGAAATATAGACAAGCAGATGTGCAGTACGACTGTATCATGACTTAACAATATTGCATCGTTCATCTCATGCCTCTGTGAAAAGATGCCCTTGGCCCACAATGCCTTTTTCTTAAAAAAGTTCTCTAGTAAGCAGGTAAGATGAATAATAGGGTGACTGAAAAACATGGTAGTAGAGTCAGTCTCTACCACACACAAACAGCAGGGTAAATCCATTAAAATACCATGAGATTACAGTAAATCTCAAGATTTTAGAAAAGAATGAAGGCTGTACCTCATTTCCTTTATGTATTTTATACCTTTGAGCTCTTTCTTTCCAGTGCCGTGTGACATAAATGCTTCCCTCAAATGAAAGGTTAAATTTTCACACACTTAAGTGTATAGTGTGAGTATAGATACTCGGATAGAAGCACCATTTTACTTAGTTTGGGCAATAACTCTTCTCAGAGATTTTGTAATGTTCTGACGGTGACCTTTTGTATACTTTCTTATCTGTCTTATAAATTTAGATACAATTTAAATACACAGCAGCTGTTAATACAGCAAATTTGCCTTTGCCAGCTGAACAATATATTTAGGCTAACAGTAAACTTCGCTCTACTGGTCTGAATCCATTAGACTAAAGAGAATACTGCAACAGTCAGTGCCATTGTAACAATCTGTAATAAAACATACAAACAGCATTTCAAAGCTTCTTGTAAGTAACATGCATTTAATACTGAGCTCAATTTAACTATATATCTGTGTGATAGCTGCTTCTCATCCACATTCAACTGATGGAGAGACTGAATCATGAATAATAACTGAGAATAAATAATAATATGAACAATATTATAATAATGAATAATAATGAATAATGAATAATAATGAATAATGAATAATAATATCATAGCAGGACAAAAGCTCAGGAGAGAATGCCTCCCACGTTCTTTGTATGGAAAACTACATTTTCACTACATTATCACTACAGAGCTATAAAATAAAGTAGCTAATAATAGGTAAATTTATGTGAAAGGGCAGTAGATTTCCAGGTTATTTACTGGTAATGCAGAGCTCTTATGCCTAAAGTGCATATCAGAACTACCTGAAAGATGAAATTTCTATTTCCTAGGAAATTCCAAAATTCTTAAACAAAGCATATTTTAGTTTTCAATAGAATATATATTTTACTAAATTTCCACTGAGTGAGAATATAATTGTGTTAGTGCATATGTCTGTGTATGCAGACATTAAATATTTAGGTATCATTAAAATGTTCAAATAATTTCAAGAAAATTAATGCTGAAAGCTTGAGCTTCCAGCCTCCCAAGGTTTCTGTGTTGTCTGCTCATAGTGAGCTTTAGTTCACTGTCAAAGCAGCAGAGTCTGGAAAACATGGCTGTGTGAGAAACTTTGGAGCTTCATGGTCTAGCAGGTCTACTATAAGCTTTGATAGGCATGCACAATGTCTCCCCGCATTCCGTTTTTGTGGCACGAGGTCTGGGTGATCACCAAGTATGGAACAGTTAACATCTTGGCAGGGCTTCCCATGTAATCTCAGGGTTTCTGTCATCAAGCCTTACCTAATGAGCTGGGAAATGTTTGGTACAAATTTAATGAAACTGATTGACTCCTTGAAATACTTGGATTTTCATAAATCAGCCTTTTCCTGTTGAAACTGCTAGAAGTCCTAAATTTAAGTAGGCATCAAAAATTCCGAACTGTGCTGTTGACTCTGTGTGTGTGTACCCGACATACACAGCTGTGAACCCAATTTGCTTGAGTTGCAGATTTAATGAGATTTTTTTTCAAGTTAGCACTGAGCTGTGAAAGTAAGAGAGGAAGCGGAGAGAGCCAAGATTAGAAACAGGGAGAGCCTGCAGAGGAAATGCTATACACATAAAGAAAGTGCTGGATACTGTTTTGTTTTTTGGGGTTTTTTGGTGGTTTTGTTTTGTTTTGTTTTTCTTTTTAAATTGCTCCATTAATAACAAACCCGTATCTCAGCATGAAGGAAGGGCTCTGTGGTACACGACAGGAACAGAAAGCTTTCACCAGCACTTGAAAACTGTTATTAGTGGTCTGGTTTTTAGTATAAAACTAGAGTACAGGAGAACGGACAAAGGAAAAAGGAAGAAAAAAAACCCAACAGAATAGGAGGTATAGAAGATGGTTATTTTTTCTGACATTTTCTATGCAATAATAATAGTAACAATAAATGATTTCAGTTATTATTCTTTTGTTTTAAAAACAATTCTAAAGAGAAGAAAAATCCACATTTACCTGTATGGGCAACACCACAAGAGCAACACAGATCATAATGACAACAAGCAGCTTTGAAGGCCATATCTTGGGTGTAACATCCCCAAAGCCCACAGTGGAAAATGTCACTATGCAGAAATAAAGGGAGTCAAAGAGAGTCAACCTGTTTCCTGCTCGTTCCAGATGCTGAATTCCACAAATACTATGTAGAAAAGAATGAATAAAGACACGAAAAATAAAAACTGTACTTAGGGTCAGTTCAAGTTTGATGATTATATGTGCAGAGAACTATTTATTTTCAGAATTCATAAATTGCTTAGCAAAGACATTTTTTCAGAGAAGAGTAAAAATTAGTATCAAACCAAAAGTGTGTTGTTAATATAATTTTCAAACGTCATTTGTAATACAAAAAACTCATTTTTTTATTATTTCAATATGAGAGTCACAACTTTGTTGCTAGGTTTTGCTTAGTGGCTGTTGTGAGGGAGGAGTGGTATATAGAACATCATGGATTGATGCAATTCCTTTCTAAACCAGAACAAAACAGATGGTATGTAGTTGCCACCATTTAGAATTTTTTATAAACATCTTTTAACTTTTTCAGGGAGAGATTGCTGGTATGGCCAAGAAAATGTACATACTGCTTTCTTTAAATCTATCACTCTTTATGTTGGTTTCTATCCCTTTCTGTGGCAACAGTTACTAGCATGAACTAGTTATGAGAGTACGTATTGCATACTAGAAGGATAATGTTGGTACAAATGGGTACTGACTGTCTAGAATAAACTGAATGTGAGAATCGCAGGCTATCGAATTGTCAGAGGAATAAGTGTCCAGGGTCAGCCTTCAGCTAGAAAGTGGAAGATGCCAACTGGTATGAAGATTCTGCTTACTAGAAGCACAGAATAGAAATAAAAGGCTTGGTTGTTTTTGATAGCAGAACAAATGAAGTTCATTCCTTCCAGTCACACATTCCTGTGAACAAGTAAATGGTAGCCCAGGTTAATTGGTAATTATTTCTCTTGTAATCAGCATGATGTGCTTTTGGTTTTGAGAAGCAGTAGCAGAATCTGTCCACAGGTCTTACTGTTGTTTCATATGTTGCAGATTCTAAAAAAATTTCACTTTGGGAAAAAAATATACTATGATAAAGAGCTTCCCCAGCTTAAAATATGATCTTTCCCTAATACAGTAGAATTACTTAGATCAATTCAGGCTTTTAAATTATATCCACCTATATGAAGAAAATCAACGTGTGAACCATGCCAAATAGTGTTTTCTCCCCTTGGAGTTAGTGGAATGATTTCTCCTCAGAGAATTAGAGTTAATTGATAAATAATATTGTATTATTTAGTAATTATTCTAGAATATACCAAAGCTGATTTCTTCATATGTGATATCCAGATGGTAATAGTCACTCATTAATATCTGCCATGGTAAGATCTTTGCATCACCAGGGAGACCCTGTGTTTATCACAGCTTTAGCAGTTGTTCTTCTGTTCTCTGTTCTGTTCTCCAAAAATAATATAGCTGTGGGCAGTGGCATTTCCAGAACATATGGATCAAATTCCCAGTTTCCTTTTCACAGTTCTAGCATTTGTAGTTTTCACACATCTCAAAATGTTCTAAAGAGGGTGGGATTTTTTTCCCTGTTGTTTGCGTAAGTTTCATACTTCAGTCAGAACTGATACTTTTATATTCCTACCCAATTTGTCCCCTATTTTTCACTGGAGTTGTAATCTAGATCTTCCACAATTTCACTATGTTCCAAGTTTTTATTTTTTTTTCTTTTTTTCTTTTTTTTTTGACAAAAAGGCTGATTATATTTTTGTCCCTGAAAATATTAAAGAAGGACTGTAAGGAATTATTCTAATGAAGCTTTATTTTGGTCTCAGACAAGGAAGTTTTTCAGCTAAATCCTTTTCCAGTGTTAATTTGAAATAATGGAGTATACTGCAGAGGTATCCAAGTATGGAAACAGAAGCTAGTTTAATATTGTTATTCACATAAGTTATACATAATTTTAAAAGCACAATATTGGTGGATTTTTAATTCTTCATTTTTATTATTCCTGATCACCCTCTGGTGCATTTTCTTCTCTTTAGTTGTCTTTTGTGGGTACATCTGTAAAATATATAACCTTGACTTCAGGAATTAAGGTCACAAGGGCCGGGAAAGCAGCAATTACACCGAGCTTGTGATATGGCTCCCATGTAACAGGACTGTTACACCACTCCACTAAGTGTGTTAAATATCTGCAGATGGGTTTGTATTGAAGCATAATGCATGATCTTATAATTGGTAGAAATGTATTTTTTCTGCTGCTGGTGCCTGTGAAATTGCTTGGTGTTTGTATATGCAACAGGATCAATCTTACCCTTTGTATCTGACAGAATGAATTAAAATGTAAAAAAAAAATTGGTACCCTAGGGTTATTCTGCATTTTCAAGGAATGAGAATTGTTTCTTCACTTTTTGTTCTTTTTGTAAAACCTTAAAATCAATTTTAATAGTTTGCTGGTAGGAAAACTCAAATCTTGATGAAGGAGATATTTTCTTTATTATTATTCATGAACTTTCCATAACCAGCCCCCCCAATCATACTTTAGCTTAACTGAAATAAGTTAATATATCGTGAACCATTTCAGCCTTTTCTAAGTGAACAGTAAAATTCCCATTGAATTTAGTGAGACCAAGATTTCATTTTATCAGCTGTACTCTCTTATAGTCCTATATATTTCTATTCCTTGAAGCCATCAAAATAATTTTGTGCCTCATCCAAAATGTTGTGGATTCAAGCTGTTGCTCGTTGAACTCAGTGGGCATAAGCCAGAGCTTCTCACATTCAGTTAACAATATTAAAGTCAGTAAGACATGGGAGCTATTTCTTCTTTGCTGAAGCAGAAATTAAACTCTTCTAACAACTTGTTGAACAAATTAATTTCTTTCCCCAAAATTACTTGCACCTCGTTTGCAGTTCTACCAAATTGTACTTGAAGCCCTAACTCTGAAAACAAAGGAATGAAAAATCCAAAATTAGGTTACCAAGTCTTAATTTTACTGGGTGTTTTGCTGCTCTGCCTTTTGTTTTTACTAGAGCCAGAGACCATAAAACTGCAGAAAAACCTGACTTTCAAGAGACAACTCTATGGGATTCTAATTACCAAATGAAATTTTACCTCTTTTACTCCTTCCCTGAGAATATTATACTTTAATCTCACCACCAGTGTCTCTAAAGAAATGTTACTCAGCATCTATAGCATGTTCCTGTCTATTTAGGCTACCTGATTACACTGCATAGAGAGTGCAGTGGAAAGTTATTGGCTGTCCATGAAGCCAAGTCCACATGGATTAGTTACTCCATTCCCCACAACCTAACTGACATCTTTCAATATAACCTAATTCTTTATATGAATAGTAGTATCAGCTTCTTTTTTTTCTTGTAAATTAAGTGGTAAGCATTATTTTTAAAAGATGCATAAATACTACATGTACCAATACAGACAGCATATGTTCTTGTCTGCTTTCTTGTATTTCCTGACATAATGAAATATGCAGTAACTTGGACTTCATCTTTTGGCTGTTTTGATATTTTATGGTGCTATTTTTATCTCCTTGTTCTTGTTTGCTTCCTCCTTCTCTTTCATCCCATGAAGAAACAATAATTTACTTGGTCATCCCTGGACAAACATAATGATTTCATGCAGGAAAGGAATGTTCAGCAAAGGCAATGCTCACACCAACTTGTTCTTGTGGAGAAAATAAATGTAATAATTAATACACAGAAAATGCCTAATTAAAATATAGGACCCAAGTCAGCACCTTCTATACCAATTTTAGGTTTCCTGTATATTCAGCAAGGCTGTCTTTTCATAGTGGATCTAAGTGAACAGTTACAACAAAACAAAATTGGTTTAATGGAGAGGAGATTTAATATTACCAAAAAAAACCCACAGAAACCAAAACCATGGATCTGCTAAAGCAAAAGTAGTATCAGAAAATTTATTACAAACTTATGGAGAACAGAAGTGTGATTTTAACCACTACTACCACTGCACTTGAAAAACAAAAAGTAAAGATAGTAACATGTAATCTCTGAAGATTAGTCATGTTTAGTTTAGGTATCATTTGAACTTTTGAGAGTTCAATCTTCCTTTTACTGGAAGTTTTCTTTCTAATTACAGGAATCTTTGTTTGCTTGAGTATTTTATGTGCCAAAACTAACTATTTGTAAATAACCTATCTCCACATGCAGTACAGAAATAAATACTGTAGAGTGAAATAACCCCTGAGATTAAGTCAGATGTTTGTCATGCTGCAGTAGCATGTCATAGAAATGGACATAACAAGAACCATTTGGATAGTGATTTGCAAGTACTGTACATTAACTATCCTTATTTATAATCATTTATAATCTATTTTATATCGGTTTGTATTTTCATTTGTCAGTGTTGCCAAATATGTCTGATTTCTACATTTTTATTTTTACTTTCAGAGAAAATTATTGTTTACAGGTACAACCTCTTGAGGTCTAAAATAATGCACCAGAGGCTGAAGCCAAAAGTTAGAGATGCTTAGGTGTTGTCAGGATTAGGTAGCAACTAACATCATTGTTTTCTTTGGACTTTAACTTTCAGCTTCAACTTCTGTAATTACTTTGCTGTGTTTTAAGTAGCTAGCTACAGGGACTAGCTAATAAACATGTTGAAATCAATGGGGATTAATTCTATTGGGTTCACTGAGATTCTGTGGTATAGGCTCAGTGCTTATAAACTACAGAAGTTACATCTGAAGTAACTCCGAAATATAGTAATTCTGCATATTAAGTAAGTGTTCCCAGTAGTTCATCACACCCAAAACTCTTTAAAGTTTCTACATATCCTACCACAGAACAGTGATGTTAGAACAAATTACAAATTAAATTATGATTATTTGATTGTTCTGTACTGCCAATTGCTGTTTGTATTATTTTAAAATTTTCTGATGCTACTGTCACAGATTTTTTTTTCTTTATGAGAAGAATTGGAATGAACCATCAGTCAGCAAAATTGTTGATAGACCATCAACTGTAGCAAATATCTATGGGTAAAATTCAAATACGGTGAAATACTGAAGAAGACGACCATGTTAACTTTCCAGGAAATACATGGGCAGGCATTTGAGACATATTTTACCACTATAGTGGCTGTAACTATCTGCTTAAGGAAATGAAGATTTGGAAGAGTTCACCCAAGATGTTTAAAGAAACTTCCTCAATCTTTACACGAAAATAAAATCTGGTTATAGAACAGTTCATACTTCAGTCTCACTCTGGGAGGCATGTAATATCTTGTAGAAGCCTGACAAATGCATAGAGGTTTTGCCTGAAATTGGCAAAAGGTGCTCACTACTTGCCGAAGATGTTAATATTAATCTGGTGCCAGTCTTAAGTCCTCGAAATGAAAGTGATGTTAGGACTAATGTTGTATCTGGAGAATGCCCTGCTTTGTACAGAGGCAAACAGTTCTTCATACTGGAAGTTGTCTCTGTGGGGTGTTCTGTCTTCTCTAGGGCACTGATGTAGAGTCAGATACAGTTTTGTCCTACATTTTAAAATTAGACATTATTGGAAAAGCAGTTCTCAGTGCTTGTAGAATTAGTATACATAGAATCATTAAATGTTCAATTATACTTCACAAAACTCTGTGTTGAATACTGATATAACTAGAGTGACATTAAAGTGGCATTTTTTTTCATTCACTGTTATCGGATACATATGGAAATATTGTATGTTTACCTCTGAATGATAATACATGTCCTCTGAATTTTAATTATCTTTTTCCTATTAGACACTACTGAGCTGTGTAGTCTGGTCCTACAAAAGGTGAAGGTGTTGCTAACCACCCTACCCATGACCTAAAAACCTAATGCTTTCTGACAGAACCTCTGATTCTTGTGTAAATAATGAAGATGAGGCAAAGAAAAAGAACAAGGGATGAGCAGAAACTGCAGCAAGTAAATGAGTGAAGAGACAATCAGAAAATACTCTGACCAATAATAAGATGTCTATCCTGTCCAAACACCCTGAAGCTGAGGTTTTAAGTTGCTGAAAACCAAATGCTTCAGTTTTTTCCGAGCCCTGTGATGCTTTCTCAGGTCTTTTATAAAACCTGTTTTATTCCTAAACATTTATTTTCTGAAAAGTAATTTTCCATAAAGAGCATTAAAATAGAGGAAAAAAAAAAAAAAAAAAAAAGACTAGTTTAAGTAGATGTGCAATTTCCAAAATGTTCAAATGACAGAATCTGGTACAATATGTCATGTATAATATATCAAATTTAAGAATTACAATGAGAAGTTCCAATTTGCACTTTTCATTCCATATAGAAGGCTTTAAAGCTGTGGGAATAACTGAATTCCAGGACATAGAAATGATTAATTGCATACAAGACAGTGAAAGGAATGAGGGAGAAATGCTGATTGGAAAAAAGGTGAAGGTTGTTATGCTGTCCTTAAAGTAAGTCAGTAGAGAAATATACTTGGTGTTCTTAGGTGGTAACAAATGATCCTACAAATGCAGTAGATCATGCTGAAATGTATTCACTGACTAGACAAAGAAAACGATGCTGTTGGACACTGTGGCTTCTCAATATTCAAGAACAAAATTAATGTTATAACAGGTATCTCAGATATTTTTGCAACTCTAATGCCAGTTCATCCGACAGTCCAATGTAAATCTTTCTATTTTTCCAGATTATTTTCTTTTCAGAGACTGGCATATGTTTTCATACAACACTCTCCCTTTTTTTCAGAATCACAGTAGTGAAGGGAAAGACTCAGATTACTTCGACAGGCTTTGAATCAAGCTCTTCAGTTCTGTGGGACTTTGAATACAAGCTGAGGTAGGGGTGCAGAACTCTTTCTTTCACTACACAGCAATCCCACCGTGTCAGAAATGAATTTGGAATTTCTCTTCAGCTGGAAAGGTCACCTTTTTCTGTATTCCAATTGTATCTTTATCCTAAATGATGGTGTTTGATAATATCATTTTTGCTTACCCATAATGTCTAATATAAGCATTTTCCTTCCCCAAAGATCAGTACATTATATGCAGCTAATGGTTGCAAAAGCTCAACTTACAAAAATAAACTTCCACTAGTAAGCCATGTGACTTCCCAAAATTGCAGAACATCTTGTTAAGCAGAATAGGATATTATGAAATGACCAACTGTATATAAATAGTTGTTGAAACTGAGTGAGGACCTTTCTACTCCTGCTGCTGCATTTTGTGAAATGAGAAGTGGAGCTGCAATAAAACAACTCTGGTCATTGAGACTGCAAAGTAGAGTCCCATTGTGGGCAGCATTCAGCTCAGTGTATTTCCATATAAAGGTCTGTGCACACTTCAGGCTGTAAGTCCACAGAACTATCTGTATTTTTGTACGCTTTCAGTCTGCCCCAGAGCTTTGATGGTAAAAAAAGTAAACCTTGACATTCCAAGTTCTGTGCGTCAATACCGTTGCAGCTAAGAGCCTGCTGGAGTCTGAAGTTTTGGACTGCTCACACAAGGAGTCAGTAACTATTCAGGAAATAGAATCGTGCAGTCAGTACTTCAACCACCAGATACTCTTCACCTGCAGGGCATTACAGAATTAGGTAATGTTACATACCTATCCTTTCTCAGGAAGAATAATTAAGTAATCTATTTGTAATATTCAGAAATTATATGTGTTGTGCTGGAAAATTCAAATGCAAACTTCTAATGTAATACACCCGATACATTATGCTTTGGAACATCATGCTTAATGTTTCTTGCAGTAGTTTTGAAGCACTCATAAGGGTGTAACAGTTGTTATGCAAAACACTCACACTCCTTTGATCAAACTGAATTAACAATTGAAAGACTCATTATCTGAACATTTGTTAAATGTGTGTAAGAAACTACTAACCCAGAGTGTAGAATCAGGATAGGAATTGGAGACAGAGGTGTTGATTATGACCAGGTATACATATATTTCATTTCCTAGTGACAAAACACAGTCCACAGTTATCCTCTTAGCATAAATAATAACAAGTAATACAAATCCTTATAAATATGAAGAAGACCTAAAAAATGCAAACTAGTTCTAGGACTGTGTTTGGATATCTGCCTGAACCTAAGTTTGTTTTCAGGTAACTCATGGAAAATTATATTCAATTTCCAAAGCCTGGTATTGTACCACTACTGCTATAGAAGTTGTTTAATTATGTACTTGAGAGATTTTAAACATGCTAAACTTGGATTTTAATCATCAGATTTGTTTAAAAAAAAAAATCTTGAATCATAGAAGGTTGGCTAAGAGAAGCCAATAGTAATAAAGAAATGGAAACTCAGTCTTTCAAAACCCTGAGATCAGGTGCTTCTATCTACTATGGAAGCACCACTTTTTATCTTTATTATTTGCTCCTTTTTGAAGGAAGTAATCATTTCTGGTTAGATTGCTACTGGAGATATGGAAGATCCAGCTTCATATTCATCCTCTATGACTGTGAATTCAAACCCACATCTTGTTTCTTTCCTCTTTATGACAGTGACAGAGAGAGATGGTAAGAAGAGGCAAAAAGATTCTCAAATTGGATGGATAGAGGTAAAGTTTCTAAAAGGACTGACACAGAAAAAATGGACAACATCCATATTGGATTAGGCAAAAGGCTCCTCTAATTCAGTGTCCTGCTTCTACTGAGAGCAGTAACAGATTTTCAATGAAAGAATGAACAAAAACAATATGGAAAGACTCTCCTCCGAAATACTCTGCCTGTATTAAAAGATCTTGTAATAATAATTCAGTATGCATACCTTAGTTCTGGTCCCAAGAGCAAGACTTTCTCTGATGGAGGGTGAAACAGCTCTGTGTCCATCCTAGCCTAGGTACACTTCAGTCTCATTACAAACAATTATTTGTTGTAAACAAGCCTGCAGTCCTGACCTTGAAGTATCCTCTCTAATGTTTACATGTATTCTGTACCAAAGCTGCCTACGGTAAGAGTGTTTCCAGACCTCACTGAAACAGGTAATATCTTTCAATGCCTGGAAAATCACAGATACCAATATTCCTTTATGGCAGCTTATTAGGTTTATGCAGCTCCCTGTGTGCATCTGTAGTGGTAAAACACCTTAGCTTCAGTTTATTCAGCTAGTTTGTCCGCAACATATCTAGTTTACTAAATTTTTGATTCCCATATAAGCTAGGCCATGGAATTAAATAAATGTTTAGGAAAAGAGTTGATTCAATACAATTTTACAAACACTCGAGCCAGGATCGGTCTTAGATGATTTACAACCTTACAACTGTTACAGCATTATGATATAGTCTATAAGCTACTGATAAAATTATTTTGTTCATTTTCAACCTAACTCAAGTCATAGCATATTTTAATGACAAATGGATTTAATTTTATTGTTAAGTTAAATTTCAATTTATCTTGGACTCAAAACCTGACAACTTCTCCTTTCCTAGTTCCTTCCTTTTAGGACAGGCTTTTTGTGGAATAGGATTTTGGAATTTCCTCCTAGTTTTCCTTCAGTTCTGGTAGTCAGAATTCTCTCCTTATCAGATTTTGCCTTTTCATTTGATTCTCAAGGATATTCATAATGGATCTTCCTTACACTTCCATCCATTTTTACATCTCCTTGACAGGCTCTCATTTGTTTGCATTTTGAGTGCCACTCTTTTTTGCTGCTTTCATTGCTGCTATTAAAACAACTGCTTCAGGACAAGACAAATGACCTTCCTCCAGTTGCAAAATTTTCTTGTTAGTAACACCGTAAACAAAAATTAATTTCTCACAAAATTACAGATTAGTAATATTCAGGAAGAATGGTCTTTCTTGCACTGCTTATCCTGCTGTGAAACTCAGACCAATAGTAAGTACAGGTTGGAGTGGTCTAAAACTTGCAAGTGATTCACAGCAGAGACCACTTGTCTTATCCACCTTAACTGTAGGCATGAGGGGTGCAGCCCTTTGGAAAGCTCACAAGTGAAATTTTCCTTTCCAGCTTAAATTTCCATAAAACATATATTCTGTTGCAGAGTTATACCCAAGCTCTGTCAGAAGTGAATTTTACTTACTATGGAAGAAACTGATTTCTGCTTGTCTTATTTATATCTCACTCGCAATCTTTTAATATGCTATTGCAGCCAATCCTCACTGTCGGCATTAAGCTAATCTTTTTCCCAGAAATTTTCATTCACATTTGTTTTCATCACCAATTATCTAAAAGGATGGCACAGTATAATGATAATGATGACAATCTTCATCATTAGAAGACATGGAGAACTAAGACCAGTATCAGAAAGGTGACTTTTCCTGAGCCAGAACGTAGGCTGTGAGGCCCCCTTGAAGCCCTCTCACAGCTTCTACCCTTCTCATTCCAGGTCCTGCAAGTCTAGCTGGTAGTGATTATTCCAGATAGCAATATTTTTGTATGTGATGTATAACTGAAGTAAGAAAAACTAGTCATGGAATATCATTTACTAGAAACAGCTTTTCATATGTTTACTGAGCTTATGGATTCTTTTATTAGGCACCCAAAAGGGAAAAAAGCACTTCTTGAGAAAAACAATAGAATATGCATTTGGCAGACTAAAGGGTGAATAAATAGAAGACCCAGATACGTAGGCTAGAAACTGATGAGAAATATCTGTTTCTCATGGCAGCTGCTTGCTGTGCTTTATATAATCTTTCTGAGAACAAAGGAGAGAGGTTTGCAGATACGGAGAGGAGACAGATGGAACATGATGGACTTACTTGAACATTTTGAGAAGCCCAAATGAAGACCACTGTGAAATGCTACAATTATGTAGGAACACAGAGATAAAGATCTGTTGTGCTCCTTCTATTGCACAATGTTTACACTTACAACAAGGAGTTCATTCTGCAGATGAATATTTATAGATCAGTGAATGCAAAAGCTTTATGATAACTTAAATGAGGATTAATCTGCTCCGTTTGGGATTTTATTATTGCACTACTATTTACTTTTTAAGTAGATGTGTGTATTTTTATGAACTAAATATGGTATTTTAAATAATTGTTCAAAATGCTGAACAATGAACATAAGCACATTCTCTAGTATTTTTAATAACAATTGAAAGTATCAGTGAAAATAACAGCACTGCACATTATTTAAATTATAAAGTTGTGCTGGTTTAAAATGCTGTAACCCCCTTATGTTTATAAAATGAAGCAAGCAGACAGTTTTGTTCTCCAAGTCACAAGTTAGATGGACATATCTGTTTTCTACATCTCTGGATGTTGGATAAAGCACACCTTTATGGGTGAGGAGTTTAGATAACAGGAAACTTTCTACTGTTCTCCCTTCTGGAAAACTTAAATTTAGAGAGTGTTTAAGGTAAATGGCTGCAGTCAGGTCACATCGGGACAGTGGTGTACGCTTCCCGCATTTCAAGCTGCGCTGTGAAATCACTGACTCATCGATGGTCTTTTCTCTGTTATCATTATGAGTGTTTCCCTTCAATATTTTTGTTGTTATGTACACAAATATAGCATCATTTAAACTTCTTTCATATATATAGGTGTTGTCAGTGTTGGTATCTTTGCCAGTGAGGTCACCTGTACAGAAAAGAATAAAGGCCACTAGTTACTGTCAAAGCTGTAGCCTCCTTGCCAACATCAGAAACATTTTCTCTTAATTTCTTTGATTCCTCTCATTTCTTACCAGCTTGTTCCAGTCTTGGGGTACTGTCATCATCTTCCTTATTTTTGTGGAGAACTCTTAAGATTGTGAAGGATAGTGACAAGGGATGGATTGAGTATTAAATGGGAAGATGACTGCAGTCTAAGCAACAGTGGAGAAAAAATCTGACCAGTAATTACACAGATACCTCTTCAGGGTGCCAGTGGGGTTTGCTGGATCTGGGCAACAGAAGAAAATCCTGTGCGTGTGCATTTCTGTTAGTTTGTCCTCAATTTAGCTGCTACATTTCGTGATATTTTTTAGATAGAGAAAGATTGGTCAAACAGGCAGTGAGCAAAATGGAAGCATACGCTGTGTTGCTGCTTTACAAGGGTAGCATCCATCAAACTGATTAAATGGGTGGCTGTATGGGCAGTCTCAAGACAATTGCACTGATGTCCAGTTTCTGTCTATTTAGAACACTATCTGTAGGCTCATGGTGAGTAGAAAGTTCACTGAAAAGAATAGTACAAGATCCAAAGGGGAATATAGAAACCACAATGTGACTTAAAGTATATCCTTCCTTTTTTTTGTTTTAAATACTCATATGGTATGCTTTGGCTCCTTTATTTCACAATAATTTGTTATTAAAGAGCATAAGTGAAAATGGGTGCCACGTAAATATTTTTTTCTTCTTTGTTTTCCTAGTGGAAAGGTATTTTTACTTCAAAATTGCCTCCTTGCTGACCTACTGTCTTAGCTAGAGAGAACTTGTTTGGGCAATGACCAGGGAAACAACTGGCCTTTGAACATGATATAATTAAGCACCAGGCTTAATGCTTAGGTTTGCCAAAATACCAGAAAGGGGGCAAACATTAAATAGAGGTTGTCTAGTGGGGTGAAAATTATAGAAGGTAACTGCTAGGAGATAAAAGCAATATATTATATCATATATTACAGAAGTAGGCTCCTTTATGGTTCGACTTTCTGCTTGGAAACCTAGCAATTCTTCTAGCTATGAGCCAGAGGACTTGGATACCTTTGACTCTCTGTGTCTTGTTTGGTTTGATCAGCGAGCTCCATGATTTCATCATCATTCTCCTCCTGCTCCTCACTATTGTTAAGACTGGTGGAGTCCTGATGGACTGGTGTTTTCAATGAAATGTTTTGGTTGAGTGAAAAAGCCTGAACTTTACAATAGCTAAAGAGCTTCCTGAAAGTCACAGAAGTTTTTATGAATTCCATCTGAGTTTTGGTCTTTGGGACACCTGTTTTGACCATGTGTTGTCTTGAAGAAAAACTTTGAAGTCTGATAATTTCTTTGTCTAGAATTCAAATAGACCTATGCATATAACTCTTTCTAAAAATCAATGAAATACAAAACCTCACTTGACTGTTCTGAAGTGTGAGGTGTGACTGTTTAACATTCACAAGTATGTCTGTGATGGTTTATGATGAAATCCCAACAAGCTACATTCTCAAAATAGCATACTTGATTATACTCATCATTTAAAGGAAGAGCACAGGTTGTATCAGGATGACCAAAAAACAGCAGACATATGAGTGAAGAGGGGTGCTGATTCAAGTAGCCAGCAAAATAATATGGGGTTAATGATCATAATACTAGAAAGATGAAGGCAGGGGAAGAAGAAGAAAAGATCACTGTGACTACCAGGACTGACAGCACATTATATAGTTAGTCTCTGCTATGTTTTTTCTGGCATATTTTCGCCTTGATTGCTTAGCTCGTGGAGAGTATTCAGTAAGATTTCATTCTTACTACATACTCACTACAGCCCTTAGAATTAGACTTCCACTCTGAATATTCAGGATGAAGTATTTCACGTTTGTCTTAAAGTTGGCTGAACCTTTATTTTCTGCATTTTTTTCTTTTTTAGTTTTAGAATATTAGCAAAGTAAACAAAAAGAGATCGAGTGAAGGAGTACAGTTGAAACATAACCTACAATCATTCTTTTTGCCATATTTATCAAATTCTAGTAGGAGTACATACATGCCCACATGTAGCTGTGCCCTCTCATCAGTAATTTTATTTTGAACTTCTTTGCATAAAATATTTCCATTTACTTTGTTTTCACTGCTCATCACTATTGATAACAAACTTGCAAAATATAGGACTGTATTTAATTTGTTGATATCAACACACTGTAAATTGAAAAGCAAATTAAGTACAAGTGCTCATTCTCAGCAGTTGACTAAGGTTCATCACAAATGTAAGCCAGTAATAATAGATGCCCTGAAAATATGAGAAGGTAACTCAAAAGTTTATTGGAATGCCATAAAGAGTTGTCTTCTTACACTGTAGAGTTAAGCAAAGCAGTAGAATGCATGCGATTATAGGAGACCATAATGTATTAGATACCTTTAAATAGTATATAATCTCCTACTCCTTATATGAATACCTTATATGATCTCCTACTCCTTTTATAATATATTAGTAAACATACTGCTTTGCTGTGGAATGTAATTACATACGGTATTCTGTGCCCAAAGGAACTGATAATTTGATTTCGTGCCTGTTGTTAAGTTTTCAGTCTGCAAAGTCAACCCACGGTTTGTACTTAAGTGTTTACTAAAAGAATACCAATTATTTTTTCTTCCTTATCGCTGTGACTCAGGCACTTCCACTCTAATATACAGTATATATAATTTTTCACATATATTGCAGAAATGTACAACTTCCACAAACACGAAAAATATAGCTGTGTTTTTGCAAAGAATGGGAGCATATATTCAACTTTAAGCTTGTGTTTGAGTTCCTTTATAAGTATACAGTTAGATATTTTACTCAGATTGAGAGATAACAAAACTCGATATAATTTACTATTTTTAATTTTTTTAGGAGAAGATTTTAATTGCCAATGGAACTACAGAACTCATTAATCAGAGTGCTGTTTATTTGGATTATACCCTAAAGGGTCTTTATTTACAGACTTTCACTTTGTGGGGGAGAGGGAGAATGGAAAGCGGTATCTGCTAAGAGTGCTAGAAATACAAATTTATTGGAGCTGAGATACCATTTAGAGATTAATCTTTAACAATCTCTGACATCAAGTTGATGTTTAATTGTTGTGACTAGGTCAAACAATTGACAGACCTGTATGTTTTGGTAAAGACTTTTGTTGAAGTCCACAAGCAATTATCAGAGATTGAGTTTACAAGTAACATTTTTGTAATGAATCATACTTTTATTTCTTTACTTCCTTTATTTAAGGTCAGTAAGTTATTTTGGCATGTGACAGCTCTGGCATGGGGGATGGGGCCCCTATTACTAATGGAAAGAATATCACACAGGTGAGTTAGAGGAATCCATGGACATTTAACTTTTACATGTATTTCTTTATCACCCAAATGTGATACTACGTTTGGATGACTACCCCTCTAGCCTTCACCTGTTTGAAAAACATCTGTCTAAACATTACAGTAATTTCTTATGGAATACCAAGTATACAGAAGAGAAAAATTAGAATTTTTTTCTTTTGAAATTAATTGTAAATGCACTAAAATCCATCTTCTTTTTAGATCATCTTATATCACATCCCTAGCTCTGCCAAAGCCTCTGAGATGTCCTTTTAATATCCCATAGTTATGCCTAATACACAGACTGTGAGTGAATAATTCCTGGTAGCTGGTGCTAGCTTCGGTCAGTATGGCCAAAGTTGCAGCAACATCTTTTTTAACTCTTCACTTTCTGATTTGAGAAATATGAACTTTGCTAAACTTCACACCCTTAAAATACAGTTGGAATATGAAACAGACAATATTAAGTGAACAAATCACTACAGAGCTATGCTGATCACAAAGCAGCATAATGAGTTACTGCTCATCAGAGAACCAGAATAACTGATGGCATTTAATAATACAGTTAAATGTGTTAGCATAAACCACCATAAACACCAAATTTTAGTAAAGTAAAATAGTTTGTCAGCCTAATGAATCAGTCAATGAAAGATATATATATTTTTTTAAGTCTGCATGCTAATGACAACTTCATTTTTGAGCCAGGAATTGTGAGTGATGATGGTTTGCTGCCAGACATTGAATTTTAAATGGTGAAGTAACATCCTCAACATAATTAGTCATCTGTTGTTACACATGGCATTCTATTTGCTACTGTCTAAAATGATATAACGTTCTCAAAGGCAGCATGTGAGTATCAGGTTTTTCTTTTTACTGCAAAGATAAAACAAAGCATGTGAAATGTAATGCCTTCCTGTAATAAAAGAGATGGAAGACAGAGGTTTTTAACACTTATTTTATATATCAAATTGCCCATTTAAAGGGAACTTTACCTGCTTTTATTAGAGTCCTTTCAAAACCAAAGCAAAACCTAAGATTTCTTTTACCAATACAATGATACAGTATTTTAGAACCTGCAGATTCTGGTTGTATTCCAGACTGACTTTTATTCTAGCATTTTATTTTAGCAAAGTTATTCTTGCCACTCCTGTTCTGAAGGTAACGTGCATATTTTGCATGTGTAACATTTACATTTTCACACAAGATATCTACTTACAAGCCTGTGAGTCAGCAGCGGGTGTATGTGTGCACGTGTGTTTATAAACCAATGGAAAGCTTACTAGAAAACCCACATCCTAATAATTTGCATGCCTTTGCACGCCTGTTAAGTTTACCTCCATCACTCCCTATGTCTCAATCCCCAAAACCTTTTCTCTGACTGCATTTTTTCTGTGTATCTTTTTCAAGTGCTGATACTTTTGAAGACATACATATCTCAAATGCATATTGCATGTATTAAAATACGGTAATTGATTTTTGGTAATGGAATATGGCATTCTATTTCTCTTTGACATTCCTTATCTGTCCTTGCTCTTTGGATAATCACTTCTAGATTTTCACCATCATGGGGTTCATGTGACAATTACAAAACTATATGTTGTGGCCCCAGTTCTGTCCTTATGTACATCAATATGACACAGAAAATTAAAGCAGGCTTTGCTAATTTAATTTTTAATTTTACTAAGTCTTTACATATTCCTTATAGTCATTCTATGTTGTGCTATGTTGCTGCAAAAGAACAAGGACAGGATTGCATTTAGATTAACTTTGAGGAATTTTATGTGTTGCTTTACATGTGTTGGCAAGCCATAATTAGTTAATATTAGCAGTAGCTTGATTTTATTTATCTCCCACACAATTCAAAATATGATTCTAAAGAAAGGATGCTATGGACATGCAGTCTTTTAGAACTGTATTTCCAACAGTCCAAATGTTATACGACTCAAAATAATTTACTTTTTTTCCTCCGTTCATAATGGTAATTGGTCTTTGCTGCCAGAACAACCTTTGCTTGTCATGGTATCTGGTAATATTATTACTGTATTACAACATGTCATGACAAGAAAAGCCAAAAAATTGTTCTCCCAATGTCACATTCAGAGTGCATAATGTTTTGCAGAATATTGTGTATCCCTCCCAAATATTCTCAATGCATCTTTAATGAAAAGTTGTCTATAGATTATTGCAAATGTTAGCAGCATTTGGTATCTGAGAGACATTTTTACATCACATGAAACTTATTGGGGAAAATATTGGGAAAGAACCTGAGAGACATTTTATCTCCTTCTTGGGCAGGAGTTTGTTTTTGAATCTATTTTTACACTTCACGCAAATATGCATATTATGACTACTGAATTTTTAGTACCTTTACATAGCAGAAAAAAATATTAGAAGATAATTATCACAAATGATTCACAGGATAGAGGCTGGAACTTTCACAATGGAAAATAATTTAATGTCTAACTCCCACCAGGAGTAAAAGCCTTGCCAGCTATGCTGAAAATTCTTCCTAGGGTCAATTCAAAAAATTGATTTAAACAACACACTACTAGATTATGAAATTGCAATTGCATTAATTGTCAAAGGGTGATTTACCTGATGTATAACGTAGAGTTACATACCATATGAAATATTAAAATATTTTATGGTACAACAATAGAGAACAAAAAATGTGGATAAGTTTATTTTGTCTTCCAAATTTATTCAAATTTAACTTTGCCCACCTTTCTCTAAATTCTGTTGGGAACTACTGATTTCCAGGTTTATAAATGACCTGCAACCTGTGCTAGAAAATCAGCAAAGCTTTGACTGTACTTTGAAAAGATCATAAGTACCTGAAGCTCTGACTCATCTTCCAGGGTGCAATAAAACAATAGAAATCTCTCAATGATATTGTTTACATCCTTAATTTAATATTTGTCTCCATGTTAGAAAAAAATAGGAGGATTTGCTTATAAATAATCTGTTGTTGACACTCCATTTTACAGAGGCTTTGTGAAAGGCAGCTTTCTGAGCTACCATTTAATCTTTCTGATTATTTTTTATTTTCAGAAGACAAGATGACTACAAATGTATCTCTCACACTCACAAGATAATTTAGATTGAACTCTCTAACCTTTATGACTCTGTTCCACAGAACACAGTAAATAAGCTATTCAATTATTATTAATTTCACTGGTGTCTGTGTCTAGTTTTAAATGTTCCATTACATCAGTTGCACAAAGAATTCCCTGCATGTAGAATGGGAAAGACGCTGACCTAATTATTTTAGAACTAACTATGTAGAAACATCTAAAAAGATTAAAAAAGGAAATATCATGTCACTACCAAATTAATAACTAAAATAGCATGAAAATCACTGTATAATTATCTAGGTTTCCATAGAAACCATGTTTAATGGGTAGCCAAAAAGACTTCTGACTGGGCTTCCATACTTCTGCTCTCCCTGTAATAAACATGATTTCTGTTCTGCCTTTCACAAACAGCTAACCAGTTTTTCAGTAGCAAAAGTCTTTATCCTATACTCTTTAAGCAGCGCTCTTTAACAGCACTAATCACCCATATGCTTTTTTAAGATCTGAATTCTTGAACTTAAACATGTAAAAATATTTTTAAAAATGTATTATGACAAATACCACGCTATCAACCAAAGGAAAAAGAAAACAGAATAAATTTATATATGGTAATATTTCTGTGTTCTCACAATACAATAGTTGCATAAAAATAAGCAAAGGCATTAATCCAAGTAACAAGCTGGGTTTTTATTACATTTTGTCATCGTAATTTTTCATTACATTTTCTTATCAAGCCTTCTCAAAGGCTTTGGCCCTTAAGTACTAATAATATGGATGTAAGCAAATGATCCCCAGTGCTAGCAAATGTGAAAAAGGTGTGGCCCATCCCATAAATCCGTATTCCATTAGAAACAGTAGGAGTTTTATCTGAATTTGTGTTTCATTTAAATAATCTAGATTGACAACCATTTGTGGCAACTGTTTTCACATGCTTCTTATACAGCAGATTTTAGCAAAGCCACCTTAGAAATTTCTATACCTACTAAAAGATAAACTCTGTATGCAATATGTTTTTCTCTTACCAAAGTTGATGAAAATGTTGTCCTTATGTACACACACACAGTTTTTCCAAGAAGGCAATAGTTCAGATAAACTTTAATTGAATTTATAGATTATTTGTTCACAAATAACAAATGGATATTTTAAGAAATGTTTTGTTATTGACCTTCCAGAGGCTGCACCTTTTTATTGTTCCATCACTTAAGGAAGTGTTAAGGTAGTGTCTGAAGTAGACCTCAATTCTAATTGTATACATTCACAGGAAAACTACCCATACACGCTGCCCTGATTCCAGCAACTGAGAAGCAGAACAAGGGTAGGGTAGAAATTTGTACAATGGATTTGAAAGGTACTACATGTGCTACCTGGCCTTCTTTGAGATCTATTTGTTTATGTTTGGAGAGCACTGCATAAGAATATTTCAAAACAGAAAATAGAGTTCCTTTGTTTCAAACTAGCAAATTCCTGACAGATCTGCTTTATTTCAGAGAAAGAAAAGTACAACTGCTATTATTTTAATACTTTGTGGCATTCTTTTAATAGCTGAATAATTTATTTTGTATTATTTACAGTTACTTAGAACTTTCAATTAATGTTCTATAATATTCTGGGATTTAAATTCTGCAACTCCTGTTTAGTCCGTTAGATCCTGAGACTTCATGTGCTTTACCACTTTAGAGTCATTGGCTTTGATCAAACTAAATGACAGAATTACAGTTTAATTTTGTGCTATTTTTGAATGCAGAAAATCTCTCTAAATCATAAACTGAGATTGGGCCTGAGCACTGAGAGTGCTGTACAACAGAACATAACAACACGGAAAGAACTGTAGACCAAAAAAACCACATTTTATTCTACATTATATAATCCACCAACACTCTTCAAGTTCATCCTACTTAATGCTAGGCATCTTTCTTGGAGAACTGCCATTGTAGGCCACATATAATCAACACAGAAGGGCAGAGAAGCACAGACCTCCATGTGGTGATTCAGTTCCCTTCAGATCTGCATTGCCCTCTGAGTTGTCTGCCTCTACTTATTGATAATAAAGGGAACTGGAGCATCGAGATGCTTTATTTTCTCTAACATTACGTGGGATTAATCCTTTTTTGTTTGTTTTGTTGGGGTTTTTTTCTGTAACATAGTGTTCCAAATCTGAAGGTCTTGATTTGTCTTGTTTGGACTAGATCATTGTATGGATTTGTTTTCATCCTTACAAGCAACTTATTTATACTGTTTCCTCTAGATGAGAATTTTGACTGTGTAATTGGCATTGAGGCTACAGTATTGGCATACTATGTTCATTCTGTAAGTCAGTGTGTGGAAACATCCTAATTTTCTGTTGTTGAAAGCACTGAAGGGTAAAAAAGACTGATCTCGGTGAGCTTTCAATGAAGACATAAGCAAAGTTTGTGCAGGCTTCTTAGTCTTCAGTATGAAAAAAAATAAATGCCCATCTCAGTTTGTAGCCACCTTTTTCACAAGCTAATCATTCTACACTGGTGATATATGACTAACACTGATTTAAAAAGCCATATAAGTCTTAATAGATGATTCACTGTGCCACAGAAAGATGCTTGAAATAGTCACTGTTATTTGTTGTCTTGTACAGTTTACAGAAATAATTAGTATTCCATTTGACAAATAAGTGCAAACATCCATTAGCTAAATGACACAATATACACTTTGACTAGGTCTGTAACTTTCATTAGAACTCTGTCAATAGTAACTGCTGAACAGCGTCATATAGGAGTGCACATCTTTTAGTATATGTATAATTTCTCTGGTTAGGAGGCCACTGAGGTATTTAAAGAAAGAAAAATTATTGGATAGCCTAATCTGTCTTTGAAACTAGAAGAAAAGAGAAAAAAAATCCTTGTATGTAATCTGTAAACTACAGACACATGGAGTTGGTCTTACCAATTTATTGATCTGCAAATGAGTCCTACCCCCAGATCCATAAACAATTATCATCAAAAATCAGAGCGGAATAGAGCAAAAATTTTATGTGATTACTGTTTGTTCTGCGATAATGTTGAAAATTACCAACTGTATACAAAAATACAGAAGAAGCTTTTTCACACTATTCTGAGTGCAAAGGACAGCTTGAATAATGATATCTAAAAATTTTGAGATTAGCCAATTAGCTGTAAACATTATTTATTTTTTTAACTTTTCATCTGAAAGCTTACACCTGAGTTATAAGACAAAAATCAAAGGCATCTACATGTGTGACCACCACTTATAAGATTCTCTTGTGGAGATGTAACTGATGGGTTTGCTGATGATGCATGAGGCAGAATTTAATTCATTTTCTGTGGGTTCTCTGATAGCTACTGTAGAAGTTATTTGGAAAATACTTATTGTATGCAGACAGGAGCAAAGCTGATGAGGAAGAGATCCTTCTATGCATTTATAATTTTTTAAAAATGTTTTCTATAAATATGCTGCTTTCTTGCAGCTATTGTACGTAATATAGATCCCTCAAACTGATCTTTAAAGCAAATATCTGTTGAGAAAGATGACCAGTCAAACGGTAACAAATGCAATGCTGTTGTCTACACAGTAGAAGAACAAGTAAAAATGTACTGGGTTTGACATAACAAATTTTCTCCCTCCATTGTAAACTATTGGGAGACCAGGAGGTCCAGCCATGTTCTTCGCCAGGGTCCTGGGTGTGCTGAGGCACTTCTAAGTGACTGGGACTGAACAGTTCCTCCACATTTGAGAGAGCATAATTTCTGTTCTGGCTAGACAGATAGATGGCAGAGGCACGTTCCTGCTTACTGAACTTGCACCCATACAAAAATCAGACATAAGTATCTTCTGATATAAATATCCTCTTACTCTGTAAACACATGAGCTTTCAGAAAAGATCCTATAATATATATTCTGCAGCAAAACTGTACTTTCAGAATTATCAGTGGAGACAGCAGCTCCGATATGCTTGTACATATCCAGCTATTTTGTACTCTGCACAGAACTACAGGTTTCTGTTATCACACAAGGAAGTAAAGAAAGCATCACTTTTCGCACCTCAGCAAAAATCTACTTTTAAATATGTTAAAAATACACCCAAAATTCTGAAAAATTGATAAAGGAGCATATCTTTTAGATACGAACTAATTGCTGGAAAGTAGTTATGTTTCAGCACTTATTTGTTTTAAACTTTCTCACAGAAATGACCATCAAAAGACTTACGAAAAGTTTCAGTCTCACTTGAAGCAGTAAGAAAGCATTTTTGCTGCACTTTCTCAGTGCACCAGTCTAACTGAACTGGTAAAAAATGGCAGTAGAAAGAGGAGCCTTTCTGGGCTTCATACTGTCTTGGACTTGTTATAAAATGGTGTAATACCCATATGAAGCTATGTGCCACCTCTGTCTATGTGTCTGATAAAGCATGGTTTTGAACAGAACCCTGTGTTGTACAGTTATATTGACTTCAGAATTGCTGGGAAGCCAATGTTTCTACGGAAGCAGACGGTAAAAGCAGGCTTGTCAACCAGGAACTAAGAAGGGCTGTGGTGTTACAATTTAATCCATACAGTGCCTGAAAGTCATTATCTCATTAACCTTAAAGGTCGGCAGGGAGGTACAGTGAGAGCAGTTATCAGTGGTGCCAAAAGCACACCATGAGCATGTCCCCATGGTACTGAATATACTCTAAGGGGAAAGTGCTCTGAAACTGTAAGCACTGTATTCAAGCTACTAATCTAGGCTTATTAATTTTGCATTACTGAAGCTATGGTACTTCATGGACCAAGGCAGTATTTCTAAATGTAACCAAAACATGGTTATGAAAACAGATCGGTGCTAGCTCAAAATTTTTTTTGTGTTGTGCTCCATTACACGTATGGATAAGTCTAGCGCTGGCTCCCATACGTGTTTGGGGGGAATACACTTGGTTACTGCTTGCTGTTGCAGAAAACGTGAAAGATCAGCCAGATGAAAGCCATCCTTAAGTGGACAGATTCCAGAAATGGACTTTGCTCCTCTTTCAGCATGAAGAACTTATGTAAGCTCTAAATGATGTCTCTTAAAATGAAACGCTGTCTCAAATTTACCACAGATGTAACATACTCAAAGACATTAAGCTAATGGATTTTGACTGTTTATACAGAGTTTTTTAGATATTTAAAAACTATACTCTGTAATATAAAATCATACACAGATGGGTAAAAAAGTGTAAAAATGCCATTATGTGTGTTCATGTAAGCAATAGTAACAATTGCCTAAACAGAACTCCAGTCTTGGGCAAGCTGCAGATGCTTGAACAACTATTCTTAGTCATTCCAAAAGTGCTTCATTTCCTTAGTTATTGCATTACTGGGTGTGTTCATCCTATTTAGCTTATTTTGCAGTCTAGCAGGGTCAATACTAGGTCAGTATATAATGATCTATAATGAGCTGGTATCTGCGGCTGTTGAGGCCAGACATAATTACTGTAAGTGAGCTTGCCATTTTCTGCATGTTTTACTGTCAGTTATCAAAATGCCTGGTGGCGAGCATGATGTTCTGTTTAGCTGCAGCTCCTACACCTTATTCAACCAGGGATTATCACAGTGAGCTCTTAGGAAACATTCGTGTTACTAGCTTACTTCAGTGAGAACTGGATATGTATTTTGTTCAGCAGTTCAGTAAAATATGGAGGTAGGTTACTAAAAAAGGTGAAGGCATATTTACTCGACAGTGCTTTGTATTATTGTAAAAAATTAAAAAGCAAAATTAAAGCCAATTAAAAATGTCCAAGTGCTACAGTGATAGAATTTCATGCATTCTGGTTCAAGTATTGTAGTCCTTATTCATGCAAAATTTCCTCTTAAAGGGCCATAATACTCAATAGGAATTTTAAATCTCACAAATATTCATTACTGTTTAGAACTGGCAGCATTTGTCATTATGCAGTTGTGTAGCCATAAGACAAAGGGTAAAATTGGACCATTCGTTTAGCCACTGGCTAGAACAAACTCGTCTTCTTGAATAAAGGACAGAGAGGGACAAGACTGGAAAAGGCCATGTGTTATTTTACACTGTTATTATCAAAACGGTTAGGCAGCATATTAAGAGTGGCTATCAGAAAAACAAACTAGAGAAATAAAGTAAGAGAAAATCAAATCAGTGTCTCCAAAATGACAGACCAAACTTTATCAGTGTGCTGACCCAAAGGCACCCTGTCTGGCAAAATAAATACAGGTGATTTAGCCTTTCCACACAGAATCATCTTCTCTGTTCACTGCCCCCTTGTACACTGTGTTGTAACACACACATTCTTCCTCTACTATTTTTTTTTCCGTATGTAATACTCACTTCTCAGGCACTACTGCTGAGAAAATTCTGTAGGTTAAGTAAACTATCAAGCTACATTTTAACCACTATCCATTTATATAAACATAAGCATGACCATACGGATGAGACCAAAGACTACTTTATTTGTCTCCAGCCCTGGTCAACAGCAGATCCCTAAGGCATAGTATAAAAACGGGGCAATCAAGTGGTGTTTCCTGTGGATCTTTTCCTAGCCTCCAATAATCTGCAGCTCATGAATTTCATTAACCAAGTATGTTTATATTTAATGCCCTCAACAGATTCTTCTCCATGCTTCCCAAACTCCTGTAAATTTAAGTTTTCAAGCTCTTGCAGCAAAAAGTTCTTCGGAGTAACACAGTTTGGTTGTTTGAACCTACCATCCACTACTTTCTGTAATCTAGATTAATAAAATCTACACTTTCTGTAATCTAGATTATTAACAGCTGTCCCCTATACTCCTTATGGGAACCTGACTTGGTCATCAGAGTGATAAGGCTAAGATCTTGCATATTTTTCTCTGTCTGTCCCACCAGTCACAGGAAGGTGACCTTAGTATGGGTACTTCTGTTGGTAGTCTACAATTTTGAGTAACTTTTCTGCTGAGTTTGCACTCTTGGTACCTATGTAAATTTTTCCCCACTCCTTTCTCCTGTGTTTTTGCATCACCTGTATTTCCTTAGAGTGAGAAAGATTCCCTTTCCCATGCACTCACATTCTGTTTCCAAACCCAGTGTAACAGGACCCCAGTAGTACCAGGTACTAGTTAACACTTTCACTGCAAGTATATTACTCTTTTTATTTCAAAGCATGATTTCCACAATGCCTGTTTTATCACCATGTAGTAAAGGAAGAAAAGCCAATATATATAATAAAAACAAAGGGGTTTTGGCCACTTACCAAGTGAAGATAAGACATAATAAGGTCGAAATTAGAATGAGGACTTGGTTAAACATTGCAGACTGTGTGCGTTGGATGGCTCTGTGAAGATCATTCTATATTAATGGAAAATAGGTGTTATTTTTGGTTTTGAATTAATAAGGCACAAGCTGATTCTATAGAGGAATTATATAGTGCCCTGATAAAATGCAGTCATTCAAATGCACTTAGAATTTGCTGATCACATAGAAGAGCTGATCACACAATTTGCTGATCACATAGAAGAGCCAGCTGTGATTCTGTGATTATTTAACTCGTTCTTTGTTCATCCTGGCACAGTTCTGATATCTGTGTATTATATCAAAGGATGGGAAGCGAGGGGGTGGTTAATGAGGATGTATTGATAGTGTGGGACTTGAGCACGATGTAAATGGTAGGGAATAAGGGGTGGAGAATGTGCTGGTTTTGGCTGGGATAGAGTTAATTTTCTTTATAGTAGCTAGTATGGGGCTATGTTTTGGGTTTGTGCTGGAAACAGTGTTGATAACACAGGGATGTTTTCGTTACTGCTGAGCAGTGCTTACACAGAGTCAAGGCCTTTTCTGCTTCTCACCCCACCCCACCAGCAAGGAGGCTGGGGGTGCACAAGAAATTGGGAGGGGACACAGCCGTGACAGCTGACCCCGACTGACCAAAGGGATGTTCCATACCATATGATGTCGTGCTCAGCATATAAAGCTGGGGAAGAAGAAGGAAGGGGGGGACATTTGGAGTGATGGTGTTTGTCTTCCCAAGTTACTGTTAGGCATGATGGAGCCCTGCTTTCCTGGAGATGGCTGAACACCTGCCTGCCCATGGGAAGTAGTGAATGAATTCCTTGTTTTGCTTTGCTTGCTTGTGTGGCTTTTGCTTTCCCTATTAAACTGTCTTTATCTCAACCCATGAGTTTTCTCACTTTTACTCTCCTGATTCTCTCCTCCATCCCACCGGAGGGGAGTGGGCGAGCGGCTGTGTGGGGCTTGGTTGCCAGCTGGGGTTAAACCATGACACTATTGCAAGCTGCCTTAAGGTCTGTCTGCTCAGGTCTAGCTTACAAATTACAGGCTGCAAGAACCAATTAAGGCATAGCAGTTGAGTTCCCTGCAATTGTGTATAAATGGAAGAACAGCAAAAGAACCAGCCATTCCAACTTTCCCTTATTGGCACAGTACCAATTTATACTAATTGAGATTTCACTTGAGGTCTTAATTTTTTCTAATTTTGATGCAGAAAGCAGTTTAGCAATGCTTGACCATTTGTATAATCTAAATACAGATCTGGTTAGCTTCCTATTAAAGTTGGACAGCAGACTGTACTGCCAAAATCCCACTAAAGACAATATACTAAAAAAAATAGAAGTTCTAAAATAGTTATTTCCTTTGTCATACTTACAATCATATTCTCTAAAGCATGTTTTGCCAGCCAACAATTTAAAAATACAGGAATAAACAGGTTTCTTAGGACTGGCCAGAAAATCTGAAAGAAAAATTAACAAATTCATTAAAAGCTTTTCTATTCAAAATAGAGCTTTTCTATTCAAGCAGCAATGAAACACTTGGGAAAAATACTATTATTAATGTGTTTCTAGTGTGAGATATGGCTTTAAATAACATTTTTTCTTCCTTTGTGATGAAGTGTATGTAAGATAATTTGATAAAATAAGGACAGTCAGTTTTCAGTGCAGACACCAGAGATTCTTAGATTTTTATATCTAGCTGGTTTATTTTATTGATTGTGCTGTAGTTTGAGATAGAGGGGTTTGGTCTTGTTTGTCCCCTGTCAGGGAAGAAGGGGAAAGTGATCTGTATTATTACTTCACTCAAGTAGCAAACTATCTTCTTGTTGTTGACAAATTTATGTTCCCACAGGCACAAATTTTTAATCCATATAAGATTCAAATTTACTTCAGTAAAAATTAAGAGTATCTGTGCAGCTATAAAATTGCAATCTGCAAATGTATTAATTCAAATATGTTTACCGTGATGATGAAAGGAACAGCATTAATTATTTCCAGGAGAAAGGGTATTCTCAGAATTTGTTCCCAGATATTTCCCTTCAAAGAAAAGGAAAAAAAAACCACCATGTCACAGTAAGCTTACATATAGTTCTGATGAGAAATATATGTGATGTTCCAATGCCACATATGCTGTCTCTCCTACTAGCTGAATTTCAGGAAGACCATTCATCTCAAATTTAAACACATATGCCAAATGTGAATATAGAATATAGGCCACTCTGGCCTATATTATCATAATATACCTCACAGGTAAAAAATATATACTTTTAAATCTATATTTTTACTAGAGCAGTTCTCTGTTTCCATATGACCATATATTTCCTTGCTATGACCTAGTTAGTAAGACAGCTCAAATGAAGAATTCTAATTGTATTAACTAGTCAACTCATTCTCTCAGCTAATGAAGAGCTTCATTAAATTAAGTTTTCATTTTTTTCAGAGAATAATATGCTCCTGTTTTCTTCTATTGCATTTTTAGGTACCTTGGAATCACACACAGACATCTTGTCTCTGCTTTTTCGTTATTCAAAGGTTAGTTTACTTTTATTTTTACATGCACACTCACACACAGATAAGGAGGTGAAGTTCCTGCCCTAAGGAATTTATCTTTTTAATAATTCTCATTTTTCAGTGACTCTTCATACAAGTAACAGATTACCCTCCTGGCAAATACTTTTATCTGCAACTATTTCTACTTCTTTTTCTTAGAAGCTTATAAATCTTTAAAATTCTGCATTACAATGCTTTAGCTTTTGACTGTGCCAAAGTTTTTCTTACCTTAATGCTTATTGTCTTAGAGTGTCTAAAAACTGGAGACAAAGCCCTCGTAAAGCGTAAGAGTTGCAGAGACATATATCCAAAGGACATGTCCCGCTCACAAGATTTTACCATCAAATCAACTATTTTGATTACCCCTATGCACAGGTGACTGCCCTATATTCCATACTAATGTTTGTTATGAATGATGAGACACTCTCTGTACAGCCTTCTGATAGAACTTCATGGCAAAATATAAAGCAAAAGAGGAATGCAAATATGTTGTATTTTCCAAAGGAAAAATACCAGCTTGTTTTCTCTTAATCTTGTTTCATTACCCTCTGCATGTTAGTCACAGAGGTCTGGATATTTCTCTTTATTAATTCTAAGATAATTAAGATATTAACTTATTAAGAAATAAGTATTAAAAAGAGGAATGAAATTAAGTTAGAGAAAGATAGCAGTATTCTATAGTGAGTCCTTCCTTCCTTTGCATTTATCTTCTTTTATCCTTACTTCGTATTTTCTCTTTTCAAATTCTTTTGGAGAGAGAAGTAAGGAAGACAATCTAGTGTTTAATATTTGAATTTGGACTACAAGATCAAAGTTCTGTATTTCTGCCAGAAACACTTCAGTACATTTCAGGGCTTTTTGGAACTTGGTCTTGCTTACATGAAATTAGAGGTCTTCCCACATATTTCAATGAAAGTGGTACTGATCTTTTAATCTGCTTACTGCTAGCTACAGGATAGGGATACTACTACTTCTTTTCCACATCTGAGCAGTGACTGTGAATGATTAAATGTTGGGATGAAAACCCATACATTTAAAAAAGAACGTATTTAAGATTCTGTGACTTACAGCTTGACTAACTCTGTATATCAAGAATCCATCATAGGTAATGCAATAACAATGTAGCATATATCATGGCAATATTACAAGAATTTGCAGTACAACATCATCTTTTCAGTTGCAATGGCATGTTAATCTTTCCTGTTAAAATAACCATGTGATATAACCATTGAAAATTAAATACAAGCTCCATAGCATATAAAATTATTTTTCTAGTTTTAACTTTTCACATCTGGAAGCCATTGTACTTATGGGGCAGGGATTATTGTCTTCCTTGTAGTTGTAATTGGTGGGAGTTAGACATATTTGAATCATCTTAAATATTTCATGTGATAAGCAGCCCTGTAAACAGGAGTGAAATTATAAGACCGTAAGCTGAGGTTTTATTTGTAGGAATAATAAAATCAAAAGAAAATTTGATTTTCCCAACTGACCCATTCTGTGTGTCCTCATTTTTAATGGTAAGAGCTTTCTTTTATGCATTATAGAAAAGAAATGTCACATAATTTACTTATGCAGGCAAAATGCCTGTGCAGATGTGCTCCAGGTACTTAGTGATGCATGCAGCTGTATGATTCTGGCTTCCACATACAAATGCATCATGTCTTCTGCAAAACTGCCTTTTGCAGTGAAAATGTAAGGTACTGATAAAAGCAGCTAAGACTGCCTGTGCACCAGTGATATAGTAGGATTGCCAGATATCTGTGATGAGTTTTGGCAATGAAAATTTCTAATGTAGACATCTTTCAGAATTTTGGCCAAGGGTAAACCCTCATATAATGGGTTAAGCTGTGAGAATGCAGATTGTAAACCATTCATTCTTGAATCCAAGTGATCAGCAGTATGATACAGTGTGACATTCTTTGCATTCCTCCCCATATAAAAGCACTAAAAAATGCAAATTCACTGTATCCTAGTAGCATGATATACTATTATGTCCTCACTATTCTGCATGTTGAATCATTTCTCATATGTCATCAACCAAGTATCAGAAAGGTAAATTCCTTGGAGTATTCTCTCAAATGACTGCTTTATTTATTTTACAAGTTATTTGTGAAATCCTAGCAACGTGCACACAAATGCAAACACAGTCATCTTTTTCTTCTTGTTTTCTTCCTGTCTCATCCTCTGACTTGTGCCTAAACTGTAAAAGCTTTGGAAATGTTGGCATGAAATAAAGAATCTGTCACAGATTTACATTAACCAAGAGTCCTCCTGTCATCCTGGCTGTGCAGAAAGGCCTTAGAGTGGGTGAAATAACAGCCGCCTCGGCTTCCTGAGACTGGTGTAAAACTGGGGTAAATGGCTCTATCATGACATTTCCAGATTGTAACTAAGAGGACAGGAGCAGAGGGAACGAGGTGTTTGCATCAGGTGGATTGTCAAAGTGCATTTCAGTACTATTATTCTTCCTTACATTACTCTTGCTCACTTATGGGCAGTGGAAATATAGCCATCATAAAATTGCCTCAACCTCTGTGGCAGGTATATGCAGCAAATCAAGATAGTAGAGCTGTACACCCATTGCACACTAATAAGTAACTTCTCATGGCAGCTGACTTGCCAATATTTCTTTCATATTCCGTACTCACTGAAATTGATGCAGACCACAAGCAGAATGGATAGGGATAAAAAAATGCTGCCTAATAAACTCAGGAACAGCATAAATTGTGATTGCTTTTTACTGTTTTGGCACTAGATGTGTTAATTTTGGATTGTTTCTGCCTATAATTGATTTGCATTTGTAACCCCCAACACCTAAATAGTATATGCTACTTACAAGGATTAAGAAGAATAATTTTTGACAGTAGACAGTTTTAAGGCTCTTAGCATTATTGGGCGCTAAGGAAAACATTTATGCCATAATCACTTGATAAGCACACTAAAGTACAACTCTCTAACTTCAGTGGTGGCTCTGATAGCTACTGAATGTCAGTAATTCAAAAATTTATAAAAAAAAAAGATTATGCTCCAAGATATTTTCACCTTTAGAAACCAAGTCTTTTCATATTTACTTTGATAAATGATTCAGTATTTTTCTCCTGAAGATACTAAGAATGCAGGGTACCTAAAACTCACTAGGATAGCACGTAACAAAATGTAATGAAGAAAATTGAATAAAAATATTAGGAAAATACAACTTTTTAAGGAGAATACAAATACAAAAATATATTGTATTCCCATCAGATGATTTCAAGGCATTTTGCAAAGATGTTCCAATAGCATCAGAGAGATGGGTAACACAAGTATGTTGGTATCCGTAATTAAAAAAAAAAAAGTACTGTCTTGGCCTAGTTTTCTGGTGTGCAGTTTTAGAGGCTTGAAACTTGAGTTATAGATACTGAGTAGCTACAGCTTTGACATGAATGAGAATCATGTCCATTGCGTTATGGATAGACATATAAAACTGTGCACTTGAAAAATCAGTATTCAAACATCAAGGTCACATTTGAGAATGTGTTTTCAAATTTCAATGTGCCAGTGGACAATGGAAAAAAATGGAAATTTCATTTCTGACTCCCACTCTCTAGATATTACTGTTTCCTCAGAAATTTGGGAAACATGAACAGGGCTCCCTGTGACAATATGCTGCCATCTATATGTGTGTTTTTCTCAACTTCCTGCTTATACATCAGTGTGGACACAAATGCAGGCACATGAATTTTATATTGAAACATTTAATGCGGTTACTTTCTGTGATGAATTATGCCTAAAAGTAACTAAGAGTACTTACCTTGTAGCTCAGATAACTCAGCAGCAGAGTTTCAAAGAGACTTATTAAAGCCACAGAAACCTTAAGTGATAAAATATGTGTATTAATACTGGCTTCTAAAGAATATATGACATTAAGCATTACAATGAAAAGTAAAAGATAATTTAAAAAAAGCTTTCCATGCATCCTCTGAAACCATCTCAGCTAACAGCATTTAGCATGAAGCTTAAATATTGTTATTTTTCTGACTAAAGCACAGGCTGTGACTTGAGTCTCATTGCTCTTTTCCAAGTATAACACTCCAGAGAGTCTGCAGGGTGGCCTTTCCATGGTTTTTAGAGAGCTCCATATACAGTCTGCCAGATCGTTTCTCAAGTATCAGTTGTCTGTTCCTAAAAGGTACTGAGATCTTTTCACAAGACAGAGAAAGAGAGAGAAGGAGGAAGCTGTAAATAATGGAAGCTAGTCAGCTCTTTACTTTTCTGTAAAGATGTTATGAATGTGTGGAAAAACAAACACTTTTTTTACTGTGTATAATTCAGAAAGTTGAAAATGGCAAAAAATGATACAGATAAATCATTATTGATTTTAATATTTAAATGCACTGAGCTCAACTTATCAGCCTTCACTTAGATTATATGTAGTTAGTGTATGTATTATGTAATTTAAAAATATTTAAATAGTCAAATATCAAAATAGTAAAAAATTTACTTAAAATTTTATACATATTAAATAACCACAAAACTTACTTAAATCCTTTGCATAGCAAATATTCGTATTTTAATGTACAAATTCAGCTGGATCCTGAAGTCAAACAAGCCTCAGGATTTCTAATTTTAAACTAATGCTCATTACTACTGAAAACTCAGAAGAGTGCACTATTTGTGCTCACAATATCATTACCTAGAATTAAAAAAGATGCTATGAATTGAAAAATCATTAAAATACACAATCAAAATATGATATCAGTTTCTCCAAGTAAGCAATACTGTTTTATATAAACTCAGGTTGTATCTCACATAAAAATAAATCGTTTGCAACTATTGATATATATCCTACTGCAAACGCATGTGTGTATACACATGCATACACATACACATATGTATAAATTCCTATGTTTATCAAAAAAACTTATTAGAATAAGACTGTAACCATAGGCAAATAAATCTCTCAGTATTTTTTAATTAAATTGAATACAGTAATCTGAATGTGTATATCAAAATTTATTCAAACTGTGCATACTTTAAGCAAGGAATTGAAAGGTATTTTCATCAAGGGACTCTTCCTTTAGTAAAATCATGTATTAGAGAGAGGTACAAACCATTGTAACGGCATTGCACTAAGCATGGTGCAAGACTATAATGGTATAACCATTCTGGAAGCTTAAGGAATTCTTAGTAGAAAAACACATTTCACAGGGAGAATTCCCACAGCACTGTCCACAAGTAAAAAAAGTGTTCCTAAAATGAGCAGGCTCCGGGACACTGAGGATTGAACCACAAACTTCAAAAGATCTCCAAGAACCACAAAGCACTGATGTAGTGCAACTTTTGTGACATACTTGTCTAAACATGTAGGCTTCTATATTATGAAGTAACTTTAGCTTTCTAGTGTATTAAACAAGAAAGCCCATGAAGCATGTCAAAAGCTAGTCATAAGCAATTATGAAATGTAAACTCATCATTAGAGCAAACAGTGACTCCTTGACTCAACAGAGCTTGATAATTCTAAGAGAAAAGGCTATCTAATTCTACAATATTTTGTTATAAGCTTTAATACTTTATAAATATATTGTAAAACCATATAAATTCAAATCAGTTAGCTCAGATCAGCTTACCTTTATGCTTTTGTTGTACTTGGTCATCAAGTAGATTTCTTTGTTAATATCAACTTCTCCAAGTATCCTTTAACATCACTAAAATGCTATAAATCAATATTGTCTACAGTTATTAAATGGAAATAGTTAAATTGGCCATTTACATATTACCTGTAATCCCCATAAAGGCAAGCTTCGATTCACCCAAATAATAGGAGACCTGTTCATTATAATAAGAAAATAAATATGAAATTAATAAAACTCTGGTCAGTGTTTTGAAAAAAATCAAAAGAAAAAAAATTGTACATGTGAATGGGAATGAGAGCAGCCCTATTTTTTAAAAAAAATCTCAGTAATAAAAATTTTAAATCAGTAGTTATCTACTGAGTATTGACATTGCTTGTATTTCTAATCCAGAGCCAGTTATTGAGTTCCCATGGGAGTAATCCAACACTCAGTGACACCAAAATCTTTTATTAGCTTCAGTGGCTGCTAGTTCACACCCTGTGATTCCAGAAAGAATAAATCAATTTGAGCTTTTAATTCTAGAGATGCAGAAGAAAAATTATTTTTGGTAGGAAAAAGAAACTTGACAAATTTTTTTGTGTGAACTTTTTGCTATCTGTGTAATGATATAAATGGTATCTAACTCATAGGGGCTGTCATATCTTGGAAAAATCTCATGTTGTCTTAGTATTTACTAAACTCAATGATAATAGGCACTTGATACAGTACTACTGGAATCTGGCACACTCAATGGCACAATAGTTTACTGGTAGTCATTTACTGCTAGTCATAATTGTTTTTTAAGTAAGGGCATCCATTTTTTTTCAGCAAGGTATAAGGATTGATGGAATTCAGATCTTACAAGAGCATCCAATCCAGCAGTTCACTTATGCAATCAGAGAAACAATTAAATATTGAAGGCAGTTTTGAATATTCAGGAACATGGAAGTAATTGCTTGAGAGTTATGAAAACATCACTATTACATGTTAAAATGTCACCATTCCAGATGGAAATGGATTTGTCTTCCTGTTTCCCTCCCCTTCCCACCATTATGAGGACTTTTGGTTTGCTTTTTTTAAATTAGGAACTCACCAATCAATCGTTCCAGGTGTGTAGTTTTGATTGGAACAACTCCGGTTTAATTCCTTACTGATAGTTGTCATCCCATCCATGCAAAGTCCATTTTCATTAGCAAATGCATATGGGAACATGATCATAAAAACATATGGGAGGAAAGGGATATTAATTACATTATTAAGTATTCTATAAAATGTATGCAATAGTTTGAAACCCTAGGCAATGGATATAGACATTTTAAAAAGTAAAATAACTTTTAGAAAGTTGTTCCGTGTGTGTTCTGTATTTGTAGATAAAGGACTATGAAGCATTTCAGGTTACATTTTTTAAAGATTTATTTTCAAATATGTTCCAATTTAAAAACAAATCAACTGAAATTATACTTTCAAAAGCTGAACTAGATACACAATAAATATTGAAGATCAAGAGATACTAGAAATACTATCACATGGATAGGCTGCGATAGCAAGAGCACATATACCTGCCATACTCTCAGCAGGAAAGATTGCATCAAACTACTCTTTATATCCTCTTGTAAGGATGTGAGGAGAGCTGGAAATTCACACAGCAGTAATTCAAGTAAGAAACTGGTGACATCTATGTAAAAAAATAGCTGCTGTGTACATGTGATGTTATCTTGCCTTGAATTGCTGGCACAAATCCTCCCTTCAAATGATCATGTAAGGATGTGGGAATGTATATTTGTGTAAATTATGAAAAATATCCTTGTTTATCCTTGGCAAACAAGGTCAGCAGAAAAGAAAAGGATTTGCAGACCACAGATTAGTAATAGCTGTATTTTTACCGACTATGAGTGGGACAGGTACTAAATGGTATCCATTAATAAGGATGGTTTATGTCTTAAGCTCTTCCCTGTACACCCACTGTTCCTGAAGAAGTAAATGAAAGTTACTAACTTGTGCAGGCATTTCTGAAAAACAAGAAATAAATCTGCAGGGGAAGTCAGCGATGAAAAGCATTCCTCCCAAAATTGTCACTTTAAAAACAACCAGGTGATAATGTTTTCTGTGGCCATGCTCTCAGCACACTGAATAGTTTCTTTCATCAGGCTGTGACACAGTATCTAAAAAGGATTTTTTTTCCTAACACCACATTTGTAAGAATGCATTATAGCGGTAGTTTAGGTATCAAGCCCTCAGGATCTCTATGGGCAAAACCATTGACATTAATGGGGTACCATTTGGGCACAGGGCTGGTTTGTCTGGCATAGCTTCTGAGACTGGGGTCTTAGTGAGCATGCAGAAATGACTTATCTGAAACTTCTCAGCCAGACAAATGTTATACAGAGACAGAACAAACTAATTAGTCTCTTAAATGTACCACAACATAATATAAGGGAATAATATATATAGAAAAGACAAATACACTCTCTAGCTGGTGAATTGTTAAACATTTAGATTGAAGGAACAAACATGTCAGGAAAGGCCTGGGGAATTAAGCAGGCTGCAAGACACAGAAAAATCTTTGCATATGAATACAAAAGTATTTGTGGCAGAAGTGCTGATGTTCTAATCTCTTCCTCTCCTTGAAGAGACATTCTAAGATACATGTGGATACAAAAGATACAAAAAAACCCCAGTTTTTTGCAGTTCTTGCTTTTCCAGGGAGATTTTTTTCTGGCCCTTTTTCAGATGTTCTAATTTCTTACAAAAAATTTTGAGAAAAAAATTCTCAAATGCATCTTCTGTACTTCCCATTCACACATCCTTCTCTCATGCACTGCTCAGTAAAACTGATATTCTTTAACTCACTTTGCTTTGGATTTGATTCTTGTAAAATATAGTATTTCTCCTGTGCACCAGCTTTTTTATATTATTACCCTTATTAGATTTAACTGATTTTCAAATATTAAAATTAGAAGTCTTACTTTGCCCTTTGCCTAACATTGTGTGAAGAGTGCTAGCTCTATCATCCCAAGCTTAGTATTTTCATCTGTGCTTTGTTTCTGTCAGTATTTAACGCCAACAGAATCAGATCAAGTGAAAGCAAGTTAGCTAATGAAGTGTGGTGCTTATTAGCATTTAGAATTGAGAAGATTCAATATATCCAGGATACAAATACAACTGAAGTACAGGATTTAATAAATTATAAATATAATTTCTTCTACAATTGGTGGCTGATTGTATAACACATGAAAAAAAAAAAAAAAAAGCAGAGTACCCAATGACCTATATAGAATACCATACTGACAATTGTAGGTGTGCAAAATCACGCATTATGACCATGGATCATCATGAGTACAGAATGTACTTTTGGTCTCCCTCTCTTCTAAGTGTTTAGAGAAAGAAGAGGCCTAGAAAATTATCATCAATGTCATCTGCATGAAAGCTCAGTTTCATGTATTTGTCTGTTTATTTCCAGGATCTGGGGTTTTAAGTAAAATTATTTAAGTAAGTACAATCCTAAAATTATTGTTGCATAAACTGGCAACCAGATATTTGCAATTTTATTTTTATAAATATAAACATAATACGATACATAGAAATATTATGTAATAATACAGCCAAAAGATATAAGTTTACACAACTATATTTGATGCACAGTATCTGAGCAAATAGCCAGGATTATTTTAGCAGTAAAGTGGAAAAAGAATATTGTTATTTTGGTTCTTATTTCCATTCACAATGTAAGACTAGCTTTATAATTCTTCCAAAACATCTGTAAGACATAAAACCAAATCCCTGTTGACAGAATATCAAACATTTATTCATTAAATTCAGTTATTTCTTATAAGTTAAACAATGCTTTGAGAGCAGAAATAACAACAACAACAAAAAAAACACATTACCATCCAAGTCCTTGTGTAGGATCATCCAGGAGCACACGAATTATGTATAAGAAACAGCTTAGTAGCTTGAGAGAAAAATTGAATAATCGTATTCTCAGACCTATTTTAAAAAGAAAAGAAAATACAGAAATAAATTCAGGTTCTTTACAGTTTCATCCACTTTTAAAAGGAACTAGAATAGCCATGCTGCAATAGAGCAAAGGTCGATCTAGCTAGTAAGCTGCCCCTGATATGGGCAATTGGGGTATCATACAGAAGAAGAACATAAGAATAAGCCTGTCAGATACACATATAATACAGCTTTCCAGCTTCCAGAATCTCTGGGTTAAGACTCAGTCTGTTTTAATGTAAAGAACTACTCAGTCATTTGTTTGAAAGCTATGCCATTCGTCTTTTCTGATGCCATTCTTTGGGTCTTTTGTAGTTTTACAAGTCCACTTTCTTGAAAGGGGAACCAGAACTACATATGGTATTTGAGATGCAAGATACAGTGACATGCAGAAGACATGCTTTCAACCATAGGCAGAGGATATACAATGGCAAGTATTTAAATAATAATACCTGAAAGTCTTCATGCAGTAGCTTCTCACACAGAATATATTAATATTATCCCAATTTATAAAATATTAAACTGTAGTTGTTTAATGTTGAAGTTGCGTAATTAGGCATCCAAGAATCAGGACATCTGAAAGTCATGCTGAATGCACAACTGAACTGAATCAACAACTTGCTCTACAGACCATGTGAACATTGAAATGTTCTAGCTGAAAGGATATATCACAAATACGATCACAAAATATTACAGCATTTCCTACAAACATAGGTCTACTGCACAAAGGCAGAATTCCTTCAAAGGGATCCATATGGACACTTGCTTCTATCACATGGTGATAGAAGTTATTTCAGTGCTAATTGGAGTCATTATCTACTACAGTCAAACTTGACTGTATTTTAATCAGGTTTTGCAGTCATTAGAGGATTAGAGTTTAAATTTTTGGTCTTGTTATTAAATTCAATAGTCTTAAAATTTTGCCAGTGTAAATATTTGTATCTAACTCTTGGGTTTAAATTTTCATTCACTAATTAAGTTAAAATTGTCAGTTGACTAAGGTTAAGTGGGGGAGGTCACTTTAAGCATTAATTTTTTTTGGTCTTGTGAACTGGGAGTCCAATTCTGCATGGCTGAACCCTTCTGTCCAAAGCAGAATACCATTGATTGAGTCTTACACAGATGTGACTTCATTTGCACCTAGTCATAGTAAAGATACTGTCTTTTGTTGTTGTCTTGCAAATAAGTTAGCAGGTCTGCTGAACTCAGTAGAATTACTTTCACGGTTTAAGAACTACAGCTTCATTATGCATACCCAAAGCTGTGTGTGTACACTCCCTTTTAAGGAAAGAATCGTAATTATCTTATGGTAATATTACATACGTTTTGACTTTACTCAGTCCTAAGTTCAAAGTTAACACCTTACAGATAAAACTGATAAATCACCTTTTATATCTACTAGTTCCCCTCCCATTTAAACACAATCTACAGCAAACATAGAAAAATAGAAAATAGATTCTTAAATATTCTACCATGCAATTGCTGAAAGAAATCTTAAGGTTTATTACACAACACTGCTTACTACTTTTAACTGTGAAGTTGCAGTTATCACATGAGACCTGGATGGACTTTTACAGCATCTTGTCATCTGTAAACTAGGGTTAAAATCCTGTAGTCCTGACCATGACAAGTCCCACAGCTGTTATTGGCAATTAAGTTTGTGAACATTAACCTAGCGATTCCTGCTGTCCTATCAAGAATAATTAGCCACAGACTATTTATTCTCCAATATGAGTGAAGGGATTGAAGTAGTAAACGGATTGAGGGGCTGTAGAAGGTGGCTGTGTTGTCATGCTATTACTTGACTAGGAAGAACCCCAGTACTTTTCTTGGACAATGCTATGATTTTTTTTGCAGCTTTTTGAATTGTTGCTGAAGAAAATATGAATTGTGTCTGTACTAACCATTTTGTGGAAGTCTGTTGGAACATGAATGGTTGCCATAACAACTAGGCTATTACAACAAGAAGAGCAGATAAAGTTAAAAAAAAAAAAACACAACAAACAAAAAAACCCCAAAAAGCACCTAACCCCATACAAACAAAAAAAGCCCACCAGGATTTCTTTTCCTTACCAATTTTGTGTTGTCTAACTTTCTTAGATAAATACAAAATTCTATTGTTTGTTTCTTCTGTTTTTTAGCTCTGTAAATGTTAATCTTGGTGTGAAACTTATTTTCTGCATTGATAAGGGCCTGGTTTCTAATCATCATTTGAAATTATATGTTGGTTTAAATGCCAAAAGAAAACAGTGCTTTTCTGATTAAAAACTACATTAATACAAGGGACCCATGCTCCTGGCTGCTGCCTTAAAATCTTAACTCTCAAATCTTAGCCCTGAAAGATCTGGCACTATTTAAGTATTCAAATATTTAAGTTCCATAGATCTATTCCAGGCTATGCCTAGAAGTGCTTCAGGCTCTGGATATCTCCACAGGCATGGCTGTTTCCCACAGAATAAAAGGCAGGATTTTCACACCAGATATGCTTTCATCTAAGGGTTCTAGTTAGGATAGATATAGACTGCATATCACGGACTGGGTTATATATAAAGTAAGGCAATAGGATAGGTCTTGTACCATATGTAATTGGATCAGTTATTACAATATAAATATGGAAGAACAGACTTTAAGACTACCCTGTTTCAGAAGGTCACCTCTCCTAGTTCTGTATGCCTCAGCCTTTGGAAATAGGATGTGCTGTCAGAGGGAGCATATTTAGTCACCCCTGCGAAAACTTTAATAATTAATGTAGGACTACCAAATAAGTATTCTCTCTGGTTGAAACCTTCTGTACCCTCATAGTTGGGGAAGTCACCTGTGAGTTGGAAGAAATGCATTTATTCCACTATCGTGGAGATCTAGGATTTCAAATATGGGAAGGAGGGGACAGTCACTAGAGAAGGCATTTAAAACAGGTTTTCATTTATTACTCTTTTACAAAGAAGCATTTCATATTTCTGTTTGCTGGCTGACTATTTTTGTCCTCTGTTTTACATGCTGTCAGTGCATCAACATGGTCTGCTTGACTTTATTTCTTTTTTTCTATTCACAGCCAGATTGTTCAAGTAGCAGGGTCATTTGCACAGAATATCTCTATGTTTTGATACTGGTGCCTGAAACTTGTATTCAGCTGCATCAATCATACACTGTTATCCAGTTATGCATTGTTTGATGAGATTGTAATTTCACTGTGTCCATGTAACCATGTTACCATGGTGTTACATCCTTTGTCTTCTTTAAAAGAATAAATTCATAATAACAGTTCAAAATCTGTTTGTTTTGTGAAATAAATATACCTACGTCAAATGTTGATGTTTCCTTCTCAGTTTGAACAAGTGTTTGCTATTTTTTGCAGTCATTTTTAAGTACACAGTGATACATTGTACTTCACCAGTACTGACTGGGACTTTCAATTTTCTTATAAATTCTTGATGCTTCCCTTACAAGTATTTTTGGAGATTAATCCTCTGATTTAGAGAGCTGATCTAAAATGAAAGCAAGAGTGACAGAGATAGCAGCTGAAGATTTTACAATCACCTTCCATTATTCCTTTCTCATAAGTCTGTAACATATTTTTGATTTTTAGCAAAATCATCTCAGTAGCAGCTGGCTTTAGGAGTTGGAAGTTGGATCAAAATATACTGTTAATAATTTATATCATGGTGATGGTTATCTTTTATTCCCTCTCCACTGAATTGAGACTTCACTTATTTTTTCCCTTTGAGACTTATTTTAGGCTGTGATAATGCAGTGTGATCTTGGCAAGTACAAGCAAGTCATACCAATATGTCATCTTTTTTCTCTCTCTCTTTTTTTTTTTTGGCTGGCTGACACCTTTATAAAATGGTTTTCATGCATTGGTTGAACTTGATTAGACATTTGCTTGCAGAAGATTGAGTGGAAGCTAGGTTGACATTAGACATAGATAAAGGCTTGTTTTATCAGTTTATAGAAATGCTTCCAAAACCAGAATAATGAATGAAACAGTTGATATTTCCTGCTACCGGTCTGTATGTGATTTAGATCAGAATAGTATTCTGCAGAAAATTCATATAAATTCTAGAGTTGACAAAACCACATGATATTACACTCTCATGCATTAAATTCACTTGTGAAGCCGTAAGGATTAGAGAAAACTGTTTGGTGAACATGTGTAGTTTGATTTAGTTATATTATCTGAACATTTGCAGATACTACTGACAATTATTTTCTCAATGATAGCAATTACATCTTTAGTATGTGAAGGAAGGTTTTCAGTGCTCTCACTGAACACCGACTAAGATCTAAAGGGCAATATCTTTCTTTATCAACTCCCTGATACCTCTGGGCAAAAGAATCCTCCAATTTCAATGGATGATTAAATGAGTGCACTTGAATGAGTGGCAGGTACCGTCCCAGCAGCAGGTTTTTGAAGACTGTATTTTAGAGGATTCTGGTTGTGAGTGTTTGGACAAGAACCAAGATCTGCATAAGCAGAAGGAGTGTTTGATTGAACTTACTAATTCTGAACACTTTGGTTAGGGGATTTATTTTTTTTTTTCTTTCATTCAGTACAGTAATAGTTTTACTGTATTTCCTGTTTGTTTCTCCTGAAAATTGCCTTGTTTAATGTCTAATTAAACTTGGTTAAGCTTCTTGTATCATGAGAACCAGTAGCAGTGCTTGGGTAACCTGTGGGATTCCAGTGGGAAATGGCATGCCCATGCCATATGCTGCTGTATGTACAGTCAGCACCCTCATTCTCCAACTTACTTTCCATGAACTGGCTGCATAATTAGAAATAGAAAAAACATTCCTTCTACAAAAAGTACCTCAGCTCTGTGTGGCATCACTGTGTAGAGAATTCATCAGAATCTGGATTTTTCCAGCAATCATCAAGTAAGCCAAGCAGCAAAATTCTTGTGCTACTTGTCTATAGCATGAACCCATCTCCAATAGGATTAATTAACAGTTGCTTCCTACTCTTTTGCTTATTTCAAATAAAATTCCACATCATTCCTCTCCTTTGGACCCATGCATCACACTTACCCAATCATAACCTAATAGAGATGTCCCAGTATAGTAACTTATGACAATTCTCTTAACGTGCTTAGCCAGAAGGGTATGCACTTGGCAAAGGAATGGCCATGAATTCATACTAATTAACTAACTTCTGGTTTAATTTTTATGCTGATGATCATAAATGTATTGATTTTTAGATGTACAGAGTCTGCAGTTCTGCCATCAAAATATGTATCTGTATATATGTATTTTTTTAATCTTGTTAAGTGAAATAATTTTTTTCCCTACTTAGATCTTATCTCAAGCAAGAAGGTACTATTCGGAACCTTCCTATCTTATCAATGAAAAGAGATTTACAGTGAGTCAGGTCATAACTTTATAGATGTTCTTAGTAAGTAAACAAGAGTGCATCAAATCCCTGTTTTGTGGACTAGATCAGGAACAAAAAGGCTATTTATTGCTTACAGCTTCCCAGACTGCCTTTCTAGCCAGCAGTAATACTCTTTTCTAGTTTAGGATGCTTTTTCTGTTTTGTCTTTTACTCCATTATACACTATATCAACAATGTCAGAAGTCAAAGGTTATAAAGATATAAAATTCTTAAAGATATGTAAAGTCACAGGGAGAAAAGTAGAAGAGAATTAAAACCATTAGAGAAGTTGTCGTGCAATTAATTACATTTAAAATGTAAATCTAGTTAAACTCATTTATCTCTAACAGGAATCACAGAATGGTTGAGGTTGGAAGGGACCTCTGGAGGTCACTTTGTCCAACCCCCCTGCTCAAGCAGGGTCACCTAGAGCTGGTTGCCCAGGACTGTGTCTAGACAGTTTTTTAATATCTCTATAGAGGGAAACTCCACAACCTACATAAAAAAATGTATAAGCAAAAATTTATTCTTTGCAACACAGTTAGATTTGTAAACATAAAATGGAGTATGAAATTGTTCTTCACACATCTCCTTTCTTTGTTCTATGCATAATGAGTTGTACACATTCTTTTCATATTGGCCAAAATGCAGTAAGAGAGTTCTAAAGTGTGCTAATACAGAATAAGAAACTTATTTCAAATAAAAGCCTTCATTAGAAAATAAATTTACCAACCAAATCTAATTAAATGTATAATAACGTGAAAAAAACTATGTCCCATCTGAAGTGTAGAAGAGAAGATACTCTGAAGGCTATCCACATCATTTACTAGCAGAGGTAGTCCTCTGCTTTCTATGCTATTTAGGCACCTGAATTAAGATGACTTCTCCCCTGTGTGTCTATGTAAGTGCAATAAATAAAGCTTTCCCCATGGATGAACCTCCAGCAGCTTCGTTAAACCTGATTCTCCAGCTGGAAACCGGCAAATAATTCCAAAGCTCAAATTGAAAATATCAGTTATTCACAGTACAGTGCCTCTTTTTTTTTTTTTTTTAATTGGCTTAGGGGCATATTTTGCTTATCACACTTGGAAAGTTAGAGAAGCTTAGCCAATAAAAAGATCATGTTCTGTGATGTAAAACTTGTATTTATTTAATACTAGCTCTTACAGACAGAAGATCTTATGGTCTGTCTTATTTTTAAAAATTTGATCTAGTCTCCCAAATTTTGTTTGTCTGGGTTTTTTTAGATTGGGACACCGAAAAAATAAAGTTCTTTCTTTTCTCTGTTCTGTCCTTTCCCAGACACAAAGCCATGGAACCATCTTAACTGTATTAAAAAGGCCAAAATGTATTCTTTCTATTCTAAAAGCTTTATGTATAAAGCTAGTGTAATTTTCGTTCTTTACAGGTGTAGGGCAAAGGGAAGTAAATTCAGTCCTGCTACACAGAGGAAAATTGAGGTCAGTTACTGCTCTTCTCAGCTATGAACTCCACTGGTCTAATCAAAATTTGATAATATACAATGCTTCAATCCCCTTGGACCAGCTGCATGGATGTATATAAAAAGATTAATATCTTAGTTCTTCCAATGTATTCTCTTCTATGATGGCCTATGAATTTAAGTGCATATGTCGATTAAGATATCGTTGAATCAGACTAAAGACAAGGCTACATTTCTGAGGTACCACATTCAGGAGAAGGAGATATGTCCTCCCCATTAGTTTCCTTTCCAAATTTCTTTTTTTTTGGTACAGATCAAGTTTGAAATTTATTTGGGAATACTTAATAAAATTCAACACTTCAGAAAGCTAGGTACTTCTGCAGCTTTTTTCCTCCAGCATCTGAAAGGCTCTTTGCTTTCCTAGACAGAAGGCCATGATTTGTCAATGAGCATTGCAATGTCAGATCCATGCAAATTAGTCAACTTGATCATGATACAGAAATAAAATCACATCACTAAGTATTTGATCCTACAACATAAGTATGTTGTTTTTAAGTTTAAATAATACTTTCTGAATTTGTTTTAGATATTATGTAAAACTGACTCCTCTATGGGGTAAAATTTTAGCTCAGAAGAAAATTAATGATAACTTTACTGTTGCCTTCAATGGAATTGGGTTCTACTCAAAGTATCACAATTATGCTTAACAGAAATTAATCCAACTGCTTACTTGATCTTTGGTTTTTGATGAAGAAGAGCTTTAGTCTCTCTTTAAATGTATTTTCATTCATATAGAATTCAACTTGCACCCTGAAATATAAAAGGAAGTATTAGAATTGAATATGAAAGATAATAAATAATTTTTTCAAAATAATTTGTTTCCTAATCATCTGTTTTTTATATATAACTGGAGGAACATATAATAGAGAGTGTTCAGCCAAAAGCTCACTTGGATTTGAATGACTAATGTTAAAAGGTTAAAAAACAAAACAAAAAACCCCCCAACAACTCAAAAAACTTACTTAGTTTATCCCCTTTACATGCAGAATCATTTTCATACTACTTGGACACTCTACACTGCAAAATCAGAAGCATCTACGTTTTTGGTATTTTCATTGGAAGACTATTCTCATATCTGCATCTTTGTAAGGAAGATTTCCTTGATGTTCAGGTTAAATGTTCCATCTCAGTTTAACTGCCTTCCTGTAAAATTGACATTTTAATGATTCTTCTTTTTTCTATCTTGTTCATAACTCTGTTAAGCATTCATGTCTCCGTTAAGCGTTCACTTGTTTGTGTTCACCTTTAATCAAATGCTCATGCACCAAACCAACCACCCTCTCTGAACTTCACTTTTGTAATAATGAAATATTGAGACCTGAAAGCAAAATTATATTGCAATCCTACGATATTGTACAGAAAATAACTCCCCTTCCTGATTATATTAAAGCAACACTAACATCTTTTTTTCCTCTCTTCCTCTCAAATTTGCCAGGATGTATTTCATGTTTCTGTCCCTCAATTCAATCTGAGTACAACTCATGCAATAGTTCGACAGACTGCAAGAGAGAAGAAAACTATTGCAGGGGCTGGCAAGGGGAAAAGAAGGTGTGCATTACTTGTATAGAAAAACTTAGGCCATTCCAGAGTTGTGGAGCTGCACTGCTTGCTGTAGGATGAGTGCAGCATTAGTTCCATTTCCACTGAAGTCCCTGCTCTACCCAACTGACTCGATCTCTCTCACGAGTCCCAGTTCTCCTCCAGCAATGAATCACTTTACCCAGCACAATTTCTGTCCCTTCTTGAGAAGTCAGTCCTCAGTTTGAGAACTGTTCTACTACTGCTAAAGAATAAAGTGAGATCACGAAACTGAGTTACTTTTTTATTTCTCTTTTTCTCTGTATATACCATTATGTGTTGCAAAATTGCATATACCTTTTCTGTTCCTAGGCATACTTGATCTTTATTTGAGCATTTCTTTTCAGCAGTCTTTCTTTCATCAAATGACTGTACTTCAATTACTTGTCACATTTTTCAGGCAGGATCCTGACTTTCCCTTCTTGCATGTGAAGCCTTTGCTGAAACAATTTTTGTATAATCTAACGTTATCTATAGTCTCTCTCTTCCCCTCAAATACTTGTATAATACCATATATTTCTGTACAGTTCCAATTCTGTACTTATGGAATTGGAAGATTATTTAGTTATGGGCCCAGAATGGATGGCATCTCAGGTCATGTGACTTTTTCATGCTTGCTTACTTATTACCAGAAGTTTAGGCATGTCACTTTGTAGGACAGGGTCAGCACATCATAAAAAGAAGGCTCTGTATGACTCACTTAGTGAGGTCAGTTAATTTTAGTTAGTCACTTAGCTTTGGTGTGGTTTATTGTAGTGTTCCTTGTAGAATGGAGAATTACTCTGCTTCCTATTCAGAGGAAGTAAAAACATAATCTTATTTTTAAGAATCTATATTGGTACTAAGCTCTATAACTTACAGAATTTTGAATTTATTTCTGTGCAATGACACATTTGACACAGCGGTGAGAGCAACCTCTACCCTAGACCAGCTTTTCCACCCTATCTGGCTCTACCCCTTCTGTGGTAAGATATTTAGGCAGTTGGAATTAGATAAAGAAGCCATCTGCCCTCTGCTTTTTAAACTAAGAGTAGCTGCAACTGCATATTTCAAAGAGCTTGGGCCCAGAGGAATGTCTTAGAAACTGCCACCAAACTAGAGGAAAAGCCCATCAGATGAAGAGCATCTTGTTTCTGGGCTTTTATTGAGTTTAAATGTTGTTCTGCTCAAGACTGTGGGAGTCGTTGCCATTAACAGAAGTACAATTTAGATAGTTGGTAACCTTACGGCAAGTTAAGGAAGCATGTCCAGGGGTTAATTAATAGGTGAGCAGGTTTGTGGGGGCCTGAGCTCTGCTTCAGTTCTTTTCTGCACATTTCCCAAGGTACTTACTGTCATTAATGCAGTGACAGTTTTAGTGGGAAACATTTCCCATGATTTGGCAGCTGCCACATGCTAAGTGTATATACTTAATCTTCAAGGACATATTTCAGTAGGTAAACGAAGTGGCACAAAGCTATTGAAGTAAGGGATGTTATTTAAAAGGACTACAGTATTGGTGATCTTTTTTACATGTTCTAAACTAATCTCGCAAATTTTTCAGTAAGGAAATTACAGTAGTCACTTATGAAAGAACAACATGTTAATAGTAAGCCATGATTTAATGATAAGGAAAGAGGATGTGGGAGCTAATCACCCTCCTATCACTACCATTATGAATTGCTCTGATGGCCTTCTAACAGCTGTCTACTTCTCTTCCCTTAGCAACCTGTGCTCACAGCAGACTGGGATTCCACAGTGCAGCAGTTTCCATGGCAAAATGGATTACGAATGCTGCTAACACCACTTCTGTGGCTCAACTCCTCCTTCTCCTTCCCCTGACTTTTCTAAACTTAAGCAAAAACTGTATTGTACTTCTACATTTGCAGGAAATACATTATCATGCATCTATAGTCAATGTACACTTTCATGATACTCTGGCTACCAAACAGAGAATATTTCACTTTGTTTCTTAAAGGTCACTATTTACTAAGTAAAGCTAAGAACAAATGGCTGAAGGAGCCACTGGCAGGGATAAGGACAGACACCTCCAGATACTGTTCCTTCCCAATACTCTGTTTTTTATTTTTAGGGAGAACACTCTTTCTACTTGAACCTTAGTTATAATCTTTTAATGATTAAAATTTTACCTCAAGTATTTGCTCTTTTCTGTCTTTTTCACACTATGAAGTGTAACCTAGAAAAGGAGTATTTCGGGAATGTAACACAAAAAATTCTGATCCTTGCTTGCAATAATAAGATCAGGTGGTAGTAGTAATAGTAGTAGTAGTAGTAGTAGTAGTGGTAGTAGTAGTAGTAGTCGTAGTAGTGAAGGGCTTGAACAAGCTTTTTCTGGACTTAATTAAGTACAAGTAAGTAAGGATGTTTCAAGTGAGTGAGTGAAATTAATTGCCACATAATTATATAAACTTGATTATTCTGTAGCAGGATAAATACTAGTTGGAATTTGATTCCAAGCAAATGGTTTTGATTAAATGGCACACATGCAGCACAGAGTGATAGTATATGTGTATGCAGATCATCTGGCCTATGGAATAGGTTTGGATTCATTCTATATTTCTGGTGTAAGTAATTTAAAAGTGTAGTTTAAATGATTTGCGCCTCGTGTTTTTTTTATCTTCCTGCAAAAGACAGCTGTAGTTCAGTCCACCCTGACCAAAAGGAAATCAAGCTGAAGGATTAAAACACTATTCCTTGAGGGTGGTTATTGGGACAGAAATGTTTGATGAACATAAGGGTTTTGTGTATGCAGTCAGTTAATCGCTTCTGACTTTTTCTGTGTATGTGTTAGGCATTAAATATTCCATGAAAAGCTGCTTTTGGAAGTTAAAGAACAGGTCTTATGCTTTCCTGACTCTTGCTTCAGCTCTATTGAAAATCCACAAATATGTGGCTGATACACCTGTGGCAATAACAACTGCAGTTATATGATTCTCTTGAAAACACAGTGTGGCTTTTTTTAACCTTCTTTTTAAAATTAAATACCGCTAATAGTGGTCTCCTCTAGTTTAAACCCAAAGTACACTGATGTCAGTGGAATCTTTCAAACTGTAAGAAGCATCTTTAAGTACCCAAAGCACAAGTATACATTGCACTCTTCTAATTCTGTCAAGATGTAATTTGAGTAGCACATTTTAATGTAATACAAAGTATAGCAGGAAAATACTAATTCATGCCAGGGACATTAATGTAAAGCACTTATTCTCATGACAGTTAATCACTTGGACCAATCTGTCTGCACTCTGGTTACTTAACTAATTTTGTCTGCATTTTTCCATTGCTATTTACCATGTCATTCTAACGCCATAGCCACACTTTACTATAGTAACAATATTACCTTGCACCCTCAAATCCACAAATTGTCTTTCGTGTTAGAAAATAGCAGATTTGGCAGAAATAATCCCTTCAAAAATGAAAGCATGAGTTGGATTTCCCACTACGTGCATGCTAACAGCTGTAAATGTTTATGCTTACTACTTCTTGACATTGGAATCAAGAAAAGGTGTTAACTGAACAAATGGAGCCAATCCAAAGAAAACTACATCAACTTATTTAAATCCATCTTTATGGGAAGGGACATTTCATGTTTTTCCTACAAAAAGAGCCTTGTAATATACACACAATATGTTTTTAATTGGGATTTGCCAATCCAATATATGTGAAATCCTGTTAGATTTCATATCTGAAAGTTTATTATGTAGGGTGTAGATAGGTGGTTAAAAATGAAGCATTTGAAGTGCTAAAGCAAACTGCTACTGTCAGAGCTTATTTTACTGCAAAAAAAAAGGAAATGGCCATTTTTTTTCTTATAGCTTTTAATAAAAGATTAGTGTATTTTAATGATGACTGTCTTGGGTAGCAGCTCTTTTCTTTTTGAAGTTTTGCAAGTTCTGAAATACTCAGAACTCTGATTCGTTTAGAGCTTCACAGAGAAATGGTCATTTGACTTTCCAGGCCTGCTTGTTCCATCAGAATCAATACGACAGGTCAAGACTGCTTGTTGAATGATACCTCATCATCTTGTGCTGAAGGAAATGGCAGTAAGACCAGTACTTTTCCATTACTGGTTCTTAACTTGGGGAAGCCTTCTATTTGTTTCTGGTGGGAAATCAGTCATCAGTTGCATAGGTCATGATAAACACTGAACAGATAAAGTTCTGAGTCTTTCATTTCCTCTCCATGCTGAATGACAGCACCCCAAAACAAAGTAGTAACTGGGGGAGGCAGCATGCTTGTTTCCTCCCACTTATTGGAAAGACAGAAAAGATGCTGTTTCTTTTGCAGCCTCCTAATTTGTTAGTCCATTCTTGCAGCATGAGAATGACATGAGAGTGTTGTGGAGATCAGGGCCTCAACATTTTTCTGAGTACTTTAGGACAGAGTCTTTAAAAGCTACGTCCTTACCTGAAGCCCTTTACCATGCACTACGCTGATGAAATCTAACATTTGCAATATGGCCCTGCATTTTCTTAAAGATGACTTCTAACAAGTGTAGAATAACTAAAACTGACATGTATAAGGTCTTTTTCTGATAGGAGATTTTATCTGTTTATTATGAAAAAAACAATGAATATTTTCAAGATCTCTGCAGAACTGTGTGTGTGTAATACTGTCTTGTAGATTCTTTATAATATCTAACATTGTGAATGTACTTGATAGAACACAGGTTCCACACCTTCTACTAATTGCCTTGTAGTATGCAGTATTACCTATTATCTCTTTATTTTTCCAAACTAAATTCTCGCAGTACTCCTCTAGAACAACTTATGCAGTATAATTGTCTGGTTCAAATTTGAACTGTCATGTAACAAAGACATGTTTGGTTATCTTAATACTTAGAGTGTATGCTATGACATATGTACCTGGGTGTTTCTTTGTTCTTCTTTCTACGGGTATATTTATTTAGAAGTTACTTTCTAAATCAGTGAATCTGAGTTAATCTATCTAGTGAAGTTTTTCCAGACATACCTACATTCACTTGATCATGTAATTGGATGTCACCATAACTAATGGATTTATAGAGATCAGGTATTATCAGTGTCACCGTAAAAATTCTCTGTATTAATGAAGATAGAAATAGCATGAACTGAGTTCGGCTATATCACAAGTTACAGAATAAAGGATCAACGATGCATAATAACCTTGTAGCTTAGAACTGTATGTGTGCTCAAACCCTTTTTACTGTATCTTTCCAATAAGTGCTGCTTGTTTCGATTGAAACAAAACCAAGACAGCATCAGAACATAGGCCAAACCAAATTTTTCAGGTTGCACAAAGTAAAATTTGCACCTGCAACCACAAGAAAATATTTTCTATGTAAAAGCAAACTTTTTCTTAATTGTTCAAAAGCCAAAATGCTACAAATTTCAGCCCTTAATTAAAATTTTCTTCTTTACAATTTAAATAGTATATGTGTATCTATATTTTTATGTATATAAATATAAATATATTTTAAAATCTGATTGTAAGCCAGCTTCATGTTCCTTTTTACAATCAGCTGGCCTCAGTTACATAAAACTGTTTTTGTGAAACCTATACAGGTCCATGGCAGCAATTTAATATTACAGCAATAGAGATATGAAATGACATTATTTTTCAAATTTTTCTGTGCAAAATATCTTCATTTTTTCCATTCCTTTGAGAGAAAGTTTTTTAAGGGAAGACTGATAGCAAGTGACTGACACTCAGTGGTGGGTAGTATGCATGCTCTTCAATCAAATAATAATAGTTTTTTTTAAAATCTCCCATTCACAATCAGTCTTGCAAATTCAAAAAGGAAATTAACATCTCAGTCCTCCACCCATGAAACAGTGACAAATTCACCATTCTAGTAAAGGTGCAGTAATAAAAAATGAATTTGTAATCTGTATTCTTTGTCATTAGAAACTTTTCAAAAAAAACAAAACAGAAAATACTATGATGTTTTACTATGGGGAAAAGAAATCTCAGAGAAATCTCTCTCTTCATTTTAGTGGCCCTGCAAATACCACACACTTTACTGCAAACACACTTTCCTGTTGCAAATCTGTTGCCTAAGGTTAGAAAGTTAATAAATCAAATGTGAATGATGCATTAAGTAGCACACTTTTAAGATAAATTTTGCAAGAAAATCACACAAGGAAGATAACCTGACAAGTTTGGTAAAACTTTTTTTTTTTTCCCTTTTTCCTCAAAGCGTACGGGGGGTGGGGGGGGAACATACATGTTTTAAAGTGAATTTATTGCATGTGAAAATAGCTCTTTTTAAGCTCTGGGCAAAAATACTTCACATGTGGGATATATACAGCACAGAGCTATTTCAATGAAAATCCATTATGCAAGGCTTTTTAACTGTGTAAGTCTGAATATCAGAGAACTCTGAGTAATGGGGTATGCTTTATGAGTTTGATTCCAGACGCTGTTCAGTTGTATGTAGTTGTGCCAATTAATCATACCTGAATAGCAGGAATGTTCATTGTTATTTTTTTTATAATGTTGGCAACTACTTGTCAAAAAGAGACTTGAAACAAACTTGTTGAATATCAGGCATACTGTTATAACACCTTTCCGTCGCTGTCAGCCTGGATTTAGCTTTATATTAGAGTGTCAGGAGGAAAAGACACAATAACCCATTAAAAGCTACCATATCTTTATTTTTTTCTGCTCAAATTTTATTCTCTGTTCACCAGGACAATTTCTCTATTGCTTTCCTGAAATTATTTTTCTGTACCAACTTTTCTCTTTGCCATTCAACAAACAATTTTTGTTTCAAGGGAAAGGTTGCTTTGCTATGAAAGGCAACAGGACAGCTGGTGATTAATGAATGTACTGAAACTGCCTTTAGGAGGACGATTCATGTGCCTAACATGCTCTGTTCCTCTATATCACAACTACATGTCCCTATCACCTGTTGATATTCTAAAATAAAAGTTGGATGACAGATCCTTCTCCTACAACTACAGCAGTCTATTCATTGAATCTATCCTCTCTGTGATAGGTGAGGCATACACAAGGTCAAGCAGCTTGTCTGGGTACCTCACATACATTGTATGAATGAATTAGAAATTACTGTTCTTAGAATAACAACATGCCTCAAGTTGTTGATTTAAAATTTAACAGTATTTTCTACTGCAGTATTTTAATGCTAATCATTTGCAAACTTTCCATTTGAAGCTATTTACTAATGCTTACCAAACCTGTCTGTTGTAACATTGCTAATTAATTGTTACCTTAGTAAGACTCTTGTTCTCTCAAAAAAACCCCCTTAGTTATTTCCCCAAGTGGACACACTTGTGTCTACACTAAAGACAGTCTGCAGGGTCAGGGGTAGTTTTAGGAGTTGTTTGTAGCCCTCCATCTATTTACCTTCTTGCAGCCAACCTCTTTCTTTGGTCCTCTGAGACCTCTCTCCTGCTACTCCATGATCAGCTCACAGTTTACTCTCCACCATCCTCTCATTCCAACTCCTCCTTCTTCCTATTCTTCCAGCCAAATTTTAAGAATATTTCCAATCCTTTCTTCAACAGTTCCTCTTCTCTAGTTCCTTGCAGAATTCACCCTGTCTTGTCTTCCTCTATGAACTACAGAATTTCACTATTTCACTTGAAAACACTGAGGAAATGGCACACTGTCCCTCCTGTGGTTTCTTTTCTTTGCTCTAATTCCCTACATGGACCTTTGCTTTCAACATGCCTTTCTTGTTTACACTCTCACCATCTGGAACTGTAACTCAGGACTCTCTTTTTCTTAGTTTCCTTTCCTTAGTAACTAGTCCTTTTCTGTTCTCCTTTGGAACTTCCCTTCCTTCTGGTCAAAGTCTCGTTCTCTTATTCTTGCTTCTGCCTTTTCTTTTGCAGGAAGAACTCATTCTCTCCCACAGCACCACCACCTCTAAGCACAGTCAAAGCAGAATGTACAGCCTTCTCTGTAGGCCTCCTTCCATGTCACTGTTAACAATTTCATGGTTCTTTGTCACCAAGTGTCATTAATTTAGTGCTATCTCTGCCAACTTCTCCTTTTTCATTATCCGTCTCCTGTCACTTTATCTTTTAGCTTAATAGTAAATCGAAAGGCCATTCCTTTCCTTCTGAATTCCTAGTGTTCAAAATCTTGGCCTGTGCCATGGGTATCTCTGCACTTTTACTACTCTTAAAGTTACCATTTCATGACCTTCAGAAATCTCTGTCTTTTGAGATGTTTGTCTTTCCTCTCCTCTTGAATTATTTCATCGATTTTCAGCCTACTTCCAGTATTGCACATTAGGATAGCCCACAAATATCAAGGCTTTAATAAATAAACTCTGCAGCACTGCATAAACACCATATGGGCCCTCTTACTGGTGGTGCTATATGTCCCTTAAAAGATACTTCTTCCTCAGGCCCATCAGAAACTTAATGGTGACCATGTATGAAAATAGCCACTGTATGTTCAAAATAGATGGATAGCAGTGATGGAGTTGTATCACTCCTACTCCACCACTTAACATGTGATGTTATTTCTCTGTAGATTTTATTTTAATAAGTTTAGATTCAGTTTGCATGCTTCCCATTTAACACTTTTCTCTTACAAAGCAAGCAGCTAAACACTTTGAGGGACATTGTCATGGAGATTATCCAGATAAAGACAGAAACAGGTGTTCAGATAAATAGGAGTCTTAAACTGTTCTGGTAGATTTTGTCATCTCTAGAATATTAAATAAATAAAAATCTTAAAGACTCATTGCTCACTTCAGATATGGCAGTTTACAGGTACACACACCTTTCTTACGTATAAAAAAACCAAATACCTGTGAATGAAACATGTCATCTTTGTTTAGACATAGGAGCTACTTACTACTACTTTTTATTTTCTTTCTTTTTTTCTTTTCCTTTTTTTTTTTTTTTTTTTGCGTGGATGTAGTAGTCCAGGGCTTAAACCAGCAAAAAACACTGTGTGTGCATAGGTCTCATGTTTAATGAGAGAAAGGATGAGCCCAATATGTCTTGACTTTAAGGAAATGCTGAGCAAACACTTTTCTTAAATTTGGTCCCTTGCAAGTGACTCAAGTTAGCCTCTGATTACCAGAGAAATCGAAATCACTATTCACTTAAACTCTACTTCTCATCTGTAAGACAAACATATCTGACTATTCTGTTATTGCTCTTCTGTAAGTTATCTTTTTCTTCCTTCCTTTTTTCAAGATTGCATCTTTTCAAAAACAGCAAGTAGAAGAAAGCTGAGAGCTCTTCGTACATGGTATCCTCACAGATTAGATTGCTTATGTCAGTTTTATTTTTACTTAAAAAAATAAGAAATTAAGATTTAGTTTTCTGAAAATGTAGCAGAAGGGAGAAGAAAAAAAGAGCAGATGGATAGAAAAAAAATCCAAAAAAGGAACAAAAAAACTTTGTGGGTGAATCCTAATCTCTCATTTTTTAAGTATCACATGACCAAGTGTAAAATATAATTTTAAATATGACTCATTAATATGTTACCTGAAACACAGAGCCAGCTTCCTAGTAGGTCTGATCCAATGCCCACTTAGATCAATGGAAAGATTCTATTCACTTAGAGTTGTGTAAAATAATGAAATAGTTAAAATATTCAAACTAGGTATTTCCCTATTGCTTTAAGTATTTAATTACTATTTTTCTTCCAAAATTAAAGCAATTTTCTTGCTATTTCAACTATACAATGTATTTTACACAAAACTGGCAGGTCAGTGTGAGATTCAGAAGAGCATATATATTGATTCTTCTCTACTATAATTCGACAGCTTTTTATTGTTACCATCTTGCTTTATTATTACTTCTGTTTGATGGCTTTTCTGTTTTTTTACTGTATTATGCTAGTTATATTTGGTAATCTTCAATTATAACCAACAATTTATTCAGTGTTTCCTGGAAAAATGCACAGCATAATTATATCAAGTCAGAAAAACAAATTTTGAAGGGTTTTTTTTTTCTCCAAAATGAAATTTTGGGATTCAGTAAGTTAACCTACATTTTTACCAAAGATATAGTAAATTATATGGAGGTATTAGCTGCACCTACCCAAAAGGAAATAGAAGCTTATGAAAAATTGTCTTAAACTACAGCATTCGGTGTAAACAGACGAATTTACATGATCTGTGTATGGAGTCTTACTTACTGATTAACATTTCATAAGAAGTTTCAGAAATCGAATGTTCTGAGTTCTAAGATAGAATGTCAACGTCACGTCAAAAATCACAAGTTCCTGTTTTCCCTCTGAAAATTGTTTTGTTCAAGAAAGTAATTATATTTTCTATTTCCTTTATTGTTCTTTAAGTAAAAAATCTATTGAATTTTTCCAAGGAAAATGCATTCATCAGCCCAAAGAAAAGGTTTGGTTTTGTTTGAATTTTGGTATTGCTTGGGTTTTCTGACCCAAATAAAACAGAACATCTGAAATTTCATAAGTCTTTGTAGCCTTAAATTTATTTCCTGTACAACTACAGTTACCATGCAAGACATTATGCTGCCTTTTGTATCACATTGACCTGGTGGGATGTGATCTATATTCTGTGTCCTCTCTTTTGGGAGCTGTATTCTTCTCATATTTCTCTGTCCTAACTTCATTGTCATTATTGCTTTCTGAATAACTATATGGGGATGATAATATGATTCTTAGTTGTTTAACAGCCTCCCACAGAGTTCAGCAGTAAAAATGGCAAAAATAAGGGCATCTTCACCAAAAATACTAAGAAGTTTTTTATAAGAAGCATCAGACTAATTGGAATAGCCTGCAGTTTCAGAAGATATTGCATTTGTCCTTCAAACATGGAAGACTTTCTTCCCAAGTGTTAAGCTAAAAATGAGTACATTTTACACTTAAGAACCTTTTTTCTTTTTAATTGGCCACCAAAGAGATCTCTCTAAGCAATCTGAATCCTCTGACCCCATTCAGACTGACCTGGTTTTTTTTCTTATTTCCATCTCCTAAAGCTGCTTTCTCCAAGACAAACAAAATGTCCATATTATGGATATTTGGAGGAGAAATGAAGCCTGAAATTTAGCACATTTCTCTAAAACAATTATAAACCTGAAGTGTATATAACTATTAACCCTGAGAAAATAACATCTGAACATATTGCAGTTGCTGGATCTAAAAATCCAGCTTCAAAATGAAGCCAGTGAAATGCCTTCTGTATTTCCTGTGATGTGATACTAACATGATGCCTCAGAACTTGAATCACACAATTCCCTCAAAAAATATTACGTCTGCTACAGAAAAAACCTTGCAGGTAAAATTCATCTCCAGTCAATGAAAGTTTGGCACTCAGTCTACAATTCACATGTGCTTATTCTGCAAAGGCAATCCAGGTACGAACTACATTTTGAGAAACTAGTGGACTTTACTGCCAAGTCATGGCAAAGTAAGCAGCAAAATTCTTGAGACACTATAACCTTCAAATATTTAGACCTTTACTTCACCAGAATGAAGTTGTTGCTAATTTTAGTTTTCAGTGAGATTACCTGTAGTCTGTATGTACACCTCCATATACCTGTGATACATACAACTTTGATTCCTTGATTATTTGACCTCTTGCCTGTTTCCTTCAGCAAAACTGTAGAATGTTTCTTCAGCTTAGGAGATGTGAAGGAAGAAAAGTGCTCAATTTCATGTTCTGTTACCACCCTTGCCACTTACTCCTTTCCTTCCATCCCTAATCCTCGCAACTTCCTCTTGCCACCCCCAGCTGTCACCACAGTTTGCTTTGTCACCTCCTAATCCCCTCCAGAGAAGGATATGATGAGTGTGGAGTAAGTGCCAAAGCTGCTCTCCAGGGTCCTGTGCAGCAGACTCACTCACAGCAGTTTATACAGCATGAAGAAGGTTGGCTGAGTCTTATGCTATGTGGAAGGTAAATCCATGTACATATCTACCTAGCAATGTAAACATACATATCTGGGTAGGACTGGCAAGTTAAGGTATTACATGTTCAGAGAAATGACCTGAAACCTTTATTTGACAGGTGCCATATAGTGCAATAGAGTTTAAATAAAAGTCTGACAGTCCAAATAACTATTGTAGTAGTAATCCACAAAGGCCAAATGATAAAACTGATTTTGTCTCCAGTTGTGTGTTTAAAAAACAAACAAATAAAAAACAACCAAAAAAACCCCAAGAAAAACATGAGAAACAATTGTTACAAAGGAGGTACAGACAGCAACTACCACAATGAAGCTTACGCACAGGCTGGAGGAAGCTGTAGCAAAGCCTCACAAAGAAGCATACAGTGTGGCAAATAAAAGCAGCTGCCCAGGATTATAATGTGGGCAGTAGCTACTTTATACAAAGTCATTGGGCTCAGACTGATGGAACAGGGGGGCCCTTAGTTTCCTTACTTTTGCAACCTGCAGTGGAGGGAGCAGCAGCCCTGAAAGGAGGAGAGGCCCAAGCCTTGGGCTTTGATTTGAGCTTGCTATTACTTGCACTACAGAGAAAGAGCTGCTGCTAGAGGCCTGGCAACGCAGAGGTGTTTAGGACGTGAGGCTATGCTTAAACTGCACTTCCAGGTATACCAGTTTCAGTTTGAACTAGCTGAACTCTTTTATGTTGTGGTGTATGAGTGATAAATTTGCAGTCAATGTATACACAATATGGAAAACATGTACATGTGTTCAGCATGGAGACTTTTACTAGTGTAGATTTGGGATGTCCCTGCAGAAGCAGCAAAATCATTATGAAATATTCGGATGCATGTCCTCACTGAATCATCTATTTGGTATTTATTGGCTTACTACTGGCTTTCAGGAAAGTCATATAGGCAGTTTTTAGTTTACAGATGCAGTAGCTGTCTGATTTATGTTTGGAACTAGACAGTTATTTATCAACATGTAGTTCACTGTTCTCCCTACTGCTCTCAACAATGCAATTTCTTGCCAACTATCATTTAAATCTATCAGTACTGACCAATCAACACTTGATTTGCTTATTACCAGATAAACCAGTGGTATAGATTTGTGTATGAATTAGATGTAAACACAAAATCACTTACCTGCCAACCATGTAAAATGGGCTCGTGCTGACTGTGGCAGACAGCAGTAGATACATTGTCAAGTTAGGATGCTGTTTCATGACCAGTGTAACAACCTGCCATCTCTGTAAGGGGGGGTCTCCGCTCATGTCACCCTTACAAAGGGGTGATTTCCAGATGAGTTTGACTAGGAATTTGCTCTAATTGAAGACTACTTATATTCTTTCCTTTGGAGAGAGAGTTTTCAATTGAATCAGTCTGTTGATCAACCTCATCTTAATCGTTGTGATTATCATAGCTAATGCAAATGCATAGCAGGAGCAAACACTCTGGGATAGTGGAAAAGGCAGGACCTTAGTGCAACTGCTGTGTTTGACTGACTCAGAGTGATTATTAACTATCTCTTTGAATTGGTGTAAAAGACAGCATAAATTTGCTGCCACAAAGTTAATGGACCAATTCTTCAGTTGCCCAGATAATGAAAATAATGGGACAAAAGGGTGGGTGGGGAGGCAACAACCAAAAACTCTAGTCTAGGACTGTACAGCGTGATGTTCATGGAATTGCATTCATAAATGTGATTATAGCTATTTGGGTTTATGTTGCTATTGAGTCTTTTTAAAAAAAATGGTGTTATCCATAACTATGTTTAAAACTAAACCTTGATTTAGCATAATAACTCTTGTGCATTCATTACCAGTGAGACTTTTCCTGGCTATACATACTTCCATCACTGGTCCTTAGCTAGTGAGCCATTCAGGAAAGGCCTTCTACTGATCCTGTAAAACATCTATGCTATTCGTAATACAGTAATAATAGTTGTCATAGTTCTATTACACATTCATTTAGAATTTTTGCAACCGACAAATTTATATATTTACAAACAGCATTTCAAAAATAAATTAGTTGGTTCATCTTTATCTCCTTCAAATCTGGACAAATGTTATTATTTTATTTTCAAAATTAATTCCCTAAACTGAGACAATATTTTTATAGGCCAAATCCCTAAATAGTGTTCTTAAAGTGCTAAAATACTTCCAAGTGGATTATGAAAAAATCATATATCTGTCACTATTTGGATGTTAGAGCTCCTAGGGGTAGTTTAAGCAGAACATATCACTTGTTTACTTGATCATGCTAATAATCACACAGTCAAAGCCCATTTCACACACACAAGTTACTTCTGTCTAAAATAGTACAGATGTTTCTCCACAACCTTTCCTTAATCACACTGCATCAGGCTGTCTAAATAACATTTTGTAAATGTTAACTAATACAAAAGTTCCAGAGCACATTTTAGCACTTCAGAACACAGCATCAGGAGCACTTTGGTATAATTAGGAAAATGCTGATGATTTGTTTCAATAATAACTACATTGATGGTAAGAACAAAAGGGAGATAATATGGGAATATACATGGGAATGGGATGAGTGTTGATGGAGGGAAAAGTGGAAAAGAGGGTATACCAGAATAAGGCTATATTAGAATAAGCAACAGTGTGCACTTGCTCTGCCTCTTGCCACTTATCACTGTCTGCTAAATAACTGACCAAACAGACCAGTTCAATCTGCTAAATAACAGACTAAATAGTCTGCCTCGGTGCAGACAATCTTAAATTTTAAAAGAAACGTAATTGAGCAAAGACAAATATGACTGGCAAAAAATTAATATTGTGAGAGCTTTTCACCCTTTTAATAATAGGAGTTAGAAAACTTACAGTCTTAACTTTCAGCTATATAAATTCAGTCAACTGAAACAGCATTATACACTGCTAGCATACTAAAATAAAGCATGATATAGTTCCCTATTTCAATTTGTAGTGTTCACAAAATCAAAATTGATCCTTTTACAGGCATAGTCAGAACTGTGTTTGAAAGAAGTACAAGTAAGAAAATGCATAAACACAGTATTCCCAAAAGGAGGCTTTTATGGGTCATCTTTTTTGCACTAAACTGATTCTGGAGAGGTACTAGTTACCCGCAGTCAAGAACTGAATCCCCTGTCCTACTCTACCGCACAAATACATATCTACACATGAAGGTTATCAAGCCACTGTTCTGTCTAGAGGAAGGCTGTGTTCCATTTACTGCTGTAACCTTGTCTATTTTTCCTTCAGTCATTCTTCTATTTTCATGTTTGCTGTCTTCAAATGTTCTTCTCTCTAAAAGTGCCTCTCAAGTATCAGTCTTTCGTATGTCTTCAGGACTAGGGGTAGTTCAGTACCCGGAATTCTTCACTGTTTGATTCATATTTGATCTATACATCCTGGTCCTGTGCTCCATCTACTTGCTGCACATTGCTTGACTTCTGCCACATTCTTTTTGAAATGGGAATCATATGCTCCTCTGTTTCCCTACAGTGCTTTTCTACAATGGTCTGACGTAGATTCAAGGTCTCTGGATTGTATCAAAATACAATTAATAATAAAAATACGAGGCAAGTATGTATGAAGTTCAAAATCAGATTTTTTGTATATCACAATGCTTTCCTTCCAATACTCTTTTTTTCCTCCCATTTTTCTCTTTATGAACTCCTAAGAATGCTTTGTCATAAAAAAATTAATATAGAAGAGTCTCAACTATCCAATTCTATAGCCACTTAAGTTGGAGAGCACCTTAATATTTTAAATGGACAGGAGATAATGCTCAGTGTGGAGTGATTTCAATTTCTGTGGAGTTGCATAAACCATGTTCTTAGCACAAATATGTCCACACAATTCCTAATTGGATGTGAACCACACGCATGGGTATAGTAATGTCAGATATATGGTTAATGTTATTAAATGAATATCATAATTCTGCTTAGTTTTATAAATTCCGATTGTCGTACTCCTAACATGGCTAAAATGTTAGGAGTTTCCAGGCACAGAGACTAGGCTACAATGCCAGATACTGAATTGACATATTTTGTAACCACAGTATTAGAGATAAGAGTAAAGAGTTAAAAATAGCAGCTATATAAAATCATGGCAAAAGGCAAACAAAAATATTCTTATAATGTACATTAGGAATTAAAAAAATATAAGTACTGGTTAGAATGTCAACAAGAGATGAAGAAGAATAAATGGCACCCATGTCGAGACCTACAAGTTGGATTTAGCCTGGGAACAAACTAAGAATGAAGCAAATGACAGATATAAATAGAGTATGAGCTGTAGCACTCTGCTCCATTATGAGATAATTGGAAGAGATAGATAAGGCGGAAGTCTGAAGTGAACATCATGTACTTAAATTTTTATAAGGCATTTGAAAGGGTTCTCTGGACATTGACACCGAAGGTAAAAAATCAAATGCTTATAATAAGGAAAAGAAATAAATAACTCAAAAAGTAAATAAACAGGGTTGATATAACACAAAGTGAGTGCCTATCCTCACAGAAGACATTTTCTTTTGGAAAGAAGGTACAGTAAAAATGCTTTTATGGCTACAGAAACATACCATCCTTTTTTTACATTTTTAATATAATAAATTAGTTTCAAAGTCAAAGAGGAAAAGAACCTACTGAATAAGAAGGTAACTTAACTTGAAAAATAAAATAGTACAAAATCCTTTTTCATAAAGGAACATACAATGTTCCTTTAGATAGAACAGAAATAATCCTAATAGAATAAGCCAGATAACTTCTTATAGACATAGCAAAGCAGAGGCTGGTTGCACCTATAAAGCAGAAGCAGACTAAGCAAGAGAAAATTAATATTTATTTGCCTTGAACCCAGACAATAAGAACACTAAAATAACCAACACCAATAAATAGATATTTTGCAACTCACATACATATATTCAGTTGCAACACGAACTATAAATCTCTATACTTCAACTGTCTTCCTATGGTGTGAATATATTGATCATTCAGGTAAAAATGTGTTTTTCAGCATTTATTAACCAGACTCTGACTTGGGTACATCTGGTCACAAAGGAGATGATAAAAATGCTTTGTGGTCAAACGGGACAGACATATACTTCAGGTATAGAATAAGCTACTTTAGCAAAGGGGAAGGAAAACAGTTGGAATAGGCTGTCAGAACACTGTGTATTCCTAGGTAATGTAGCTGCAGAACAAAATTTCTAATGATTACCTCTTATTTTTCTGCTGTCTATATTGCTTTGGTAAAATAATACACAGCTGACATGCAAGTGATAATATAAATGTATTCATGTCTGCTTTATGAATTATATTTATATACCAGTACTGTCTAAGGCAAGCAACGTACTTCATATGCCCATAGGTGGAGGTAAAAGCAATCAACACATGGCCAAACAAATACTTCAGTTAAACAAAAAAACACAGGTTAAACATCAGTTGTTCAGTTCATCTGAATAAAGTTTTCTTAAGATGCTGATTCTGTAAATATTTCTAGACTGCCACATTATGTTTTTTTTTTGTTTTTTGTTTTTTTTTTTACCAGAACATTAAGAATTCCAGTACACAGGACATTGCTTTGCTAGGTACTGAGACAAACAGAACACACAGAAAAAAACTAGCCTTTCCTGTTAAGAATTTATGACTAAGTGTATAAAAGAAGATAAATGTCATTACATTAACTGTTACAATAAACAGTGGTCTTAGCATGGTAAATATTAAGAAGGGTATGAATGGGAATTAAAAAGTAAATACGCAATTATTATTATTATTTTATAAAAGATCCTTATACATTTCCCACATATGCAGACATATATCCTGCACCATTAAATTAGATTTTTGCTGTTTATCTCACTGTGGGCTAAGATTCCATCTTCATATCTCATAAGACAAGAGCAGATCTAACAACTTTGATTTGTGCTCACTTTTCAATCTTCATCCTTTTATTACAGGGAAATTAGTCTATTTTGGTAACTTTTCAATCAAGTTTTCTAATATTCTACTGCATTCACTCTTTTCTAGGATTTTTTTGTAATGAAAATGGAGGGTATATTTTTTTTAATAAGGAAAAGGAAAAGAAATACAAACAGTTTCCAAGCTTATCTGATTCAGAAAACCAGAGAGTTCCAAGGCCTTTTTTTTTTCCTTTTCTAATAGCTCAGACAAACTGTATGTATCCATCTTCCCCTCCTGGTACCTCTGTGACTGAACTGAAAGGTCTGAAATTGCATTGTTACAGCTGGATGTCTGAGAAACTACCTGAAAGACAACGGAAAGCTTCGGACTTGCAGTTTACCACCTCCACTGGAAGAGCAGAAAGACTATGTTTATTTCACTTCCTACATTTTAAACATGCTATCATCTAATCTACCCACCTAATGATAGGTAGGTAAGAGAAAACATGGCATTCTGTTGCATGGCTTTGAGGTCCTGATTCAAATCCCCTCTGTAGCATGGACTTCTTGTATTGTCTGTGGTCACTTGCTTATTTCAGCATTCTACTCTCCAACTCTAAAATGTTACCACAAAAACTGCAAATAGATAAAAGTTATAAAATCATGCTTTCATACCTCAGAGTGTTGTGAAATATACATTATAATCACTAATCTGAAGGAAACAGTCTCAGTTAAAATGACCGAGTGTAAAATGTCTTTTCTTTGAAATGGTCCAGATTCTTATCATTAATGAAGCCATGAAATAATGACTGGTTTGGGGAAATTTGTTGAGAAAGCTGTAGCCTGAATTCAGTCTAGACTCAGAGGTTAAATAAATTGGTCTACCCAGAGTTTTTGGTTTTGTTTTTCTCAGAATCTTTTTTTTTTTCAATTCTGCACAGTTGAAAATAAAATTAATATAATTTATCAATAGAATAACTTTATTCCAGTTGACTGTGTTGAACTATTTCTCCACTGGAAATTGCGAAGTATATCTCAGATATATTCAAATATAATGTTAAAAAGTGTCCCTATGCCATTTATGGAGTCAGTTTATTTCAGTATTTTAGCATTTATCCACCAGTCCTACTTATGCTACCATATGCTGGGTGAGATGATCAAATACCAATGGGAAATTTTCTTCTATACCACTCTGGATTTTCCTCTGTGATGCCTTTGAAAATCACCAAACTTTAAATGAATTTACTGAATTAACTTTAAACACATATGACTACAATTTTGTTTTTATTCTGAATATCAACTTGACACTGTAATGTTATTTTTTATGCTTACCTGTGTAACATTTTATCAAAATGTCAGTCAGACTTCAGAGTTAAGATTTAAATCTTCTGTGTATGGTTAGAGAGCTATGTAGTAATTTATGTGAGCTTTTCTTGTAATGTTAATGAGAGCAAAACTTCCTCTTAGCTACCTAAATGCCACCTACTTTAAATGCTAGCTTATCTCTGATGCCAGATATTTACATTCTGATATAAAGCTTTACACACAAAAAATTGTTAAAAGTTTCAGTTCATTATTTGACACTGTAATCTTCAGCCTGGAGCACTTTCCAAATTAAAATAAATGAAATTAAAAGAAATACTGGACATGCTTTGCTTCATAATATAACTAAATTTCCCATACTCCTGATAGTCCATATTAGCCAGTTTACATTCTCTTAGACAAGGGGCAAGGGTACTTGAAATGGGACCTGATGCTAAGGTTTACAAGAAAACCAAGTGCTACAATATCCAGTTATCATCTTCATATCTGCTCATTGTTTAGCATTGGACTTGTAGAGCAGTTATATTTTCAAAAGTGCCCAAAGCATCTCCATTCTTAAAATACTGAATAATAGCAAATTAATATATTATTTTCAATATTTTGACAGATACACAACTTATCTGTGAACTTCTCAATCTTCTAGAATATTTTTAGATTGTCAAACACTGATCACTAAGATGCCACATGAAATATTCTATTTAGGACCTAACAGTGTGCATTGATAGCACCACCATTTAAAATATGTTATGTAATGTAAAAGAGAGGGGTTCACTGGCACAATGCTCCATAAACCTCAATATAGAGTAGCACAGAATTGGGCCAGTAATTATTAGTTGTACACACATCCCAACTTTGTAGGGGGTAAAAATGTAAACATACATGTCATTTATCAAACTAAGACTTAAAATAGAATAATAAACTATTATTTCACATTTGATAATGAAAAAATCAGCATATTAATTCACAGGACGTGTTTAGATTAGCTGTGTTTATTTTTTACTCATTATGGCTATATTTATTCTAGTGATAAGGGGAATTAAAGCTAGCTTTGAGTTTTCCCTATATTCAAAAACCTGTGCAGTTATATCTGGTGCCTTAATGAGTTACATCGGGTCAAGGTGCAATAAGTAAAGTTGTTCATAAAGCTCGGTACTGTATTGCCTGGTATGCTTTCTCTTCAATGGAAAATAACCTCTTCTACTCAGATTAAGACCCATAAATATTCCCATTGAAATAAACAGGACTACTTGTAGTAGAAGGTGATATTTAATGTAAAAAGACGAAAATCTCTCTGCAAATTACTTAAAAAGAAGCTGTGGGTTGTGTGTGTGTGTGTGTGTCCCAGTTCTCCACAACTGTCAGAACACTTTTTGGCTAACTTTCTTCATGCAGATTTACTGTTTTTACAGTATTTTGATGAATACTTAATGATACACAGGGAATGAAACTCTGGACAAAACAATATTGTACAATACTGATGTAGTATTCTACAGTCTTGCTGCATAGATCAGAATTTGTACAAATCCACTTAAAGTAGCATGGCAATCTGATGGATAAAACATTGGTGTTTTGCTTCCACAGTATATAGTCTCAACAATAAATCTGTTGGAGGTGAAGGAGTGATTATGAGAAGAGGGGAGCATGGCAAATAAGGAATAGAGTTAGTGTTTGGGGTTTTTTCCATTTGTGCATAATTTTAAGGAAGAATGCCTTTTACAGGTTATCTACATTAGGTTTTACAATATGGAATAAATGCTGAATTTTTTTTTTTTGTCCTATGATCTAAAGTGAAAATTGATATAGAACTTTTTGGAGGGTGAAAATCTTTACTTGATCAGACAAGCAGAAAAGTACTTGAAAAAGATTTTTCAGCTTTGAAGAGATTAGACTTCCAATTAAAATCAAGCTTTGTGCTAATTCTCATCAAACCACTATTCAGTATAATAATTTAGCCTTTCTTCAGTTTCTTTTGAGGGAAGGATTAAAATAGCCTCTTCAGAGTTACTGAAAGTCATTATGGAAATGTACTGACCAAGTTGCGTGGTAAATGCGCATAGTCCTTTTCATCTAAAATAAATATCTAGCTAATTCTGATCATTCCTCACCTTCATATGAACTCTATTTATGAGGAACCCCCAGACACAACAACACACAATGAAGTCTATTTTTTATAGCTCTTTCTTGACTCTAGTCATAGCCAGCAGTATTCCCAAAGGAGAAATATCACTAGTTAATAATAGTATTCTGAAAGATAATTATACTAGATTTACTATTTTTAGAATTTTTAGTAACTAAAAACATTATACCATTATCTTTTGGATTGTATTCCAAGAATGTGTACTGATCATTGTCACAAAACACACTGGAGCATGGAATAACATTTACATCAGATCATTTAAACAAAATCTTTCTGGTGCAAACATTTATTTCTTCTGCAAGGTACATTTTTCCTTCTACTGATAGAAGTAATATTAAATTAGGTAGGATGCAAGAACATGACATCCAAAGCAATAAATAAAGTTAGTTTAAATGTTTCATTCATTTTTTCTGTACTCTGCTCAGTTCCCCACTTCCCTACAGCTTCACTTAGATTAGCAATATTTGTTTATTACAGGGTAAGAAATTATAGGAACCATGCCTGATCTGAAAGGAAAAAAAATAGTAAAAAGTCAAATTAAATTTGTCATGAACTTCCCACAGATACTTTAACAAGCCTAGAAAGAACTTATCTGAGATTCCATATATAGCTGAAGTGTTAAAAAGTAAAAAAGAAAAAAAAAAAAAGTGATACTGCAGATGCTTTTTACACATGCCCAGGACCAGGGTAACTTTACAAAAAGGAGTGTCTTTTTTTAAAGTTACATATTCAAACAGTCCAGACTTGCAATCTGGAAACACTTATACAATACCCCAAAAGCTGCCATTAGAATGCCAACAACTCTGAGAAGTAAATATGGAGCTGAATCTGAGATGATCACAATTTCCCTGAAATTATGGGACCTGTGTACTCGTTCAGTCTCCCACGATCACATGTTTAACAGTTACACAAAGGACAAAGGTGAATATTTAACAGATAAATACAAAGAGGAGTAGTATTCAGGCAAAGACTCGCAAAAAGGCATAAAATAAGCGTGCTGATGACATTTTCTGCTGCTGATGCTTCCTAAAATAATTTTGCATTGATACATATCTATCTTCATTCTCTAGTATTTAAAGGTGCTTTGGCTCCAATATTGTCATCCAGGTGGAGGATAAAATACATAGGATTTCTGAAGTAATACTTGCAGCTTAACATACATATACACTATAATATATCTAACAGTGATGTGGAATTGCTTTCTTCCTTTCAAACACAGCTTGCTGCACAGTACAACCACAGTATATGATTATTGTTTTACATAAAAAATTTACAAAATTTTAATACAAATTGTAAATGTCTCATTAAGGAGTGGCAATGATTCAAGAACTCTGAACACATAATAGAACAAGTATCTTAAAAGTCATTATTATCTCTAAAATGTCACCTGTCTGATACTGTTCTCTCCACGGCGAACGCGGTATATATAATTACGGACTTCATATAAATCTCAGCCTCCTTACTCAGAGTGAGCTATTACACTTCCTGATTAATCATAAGGCATGGTTTTAACTGTCTTTTCATTAGATTAAGAAAAATTTTAAATATCCATTTTCACAATATTTTAAAAGTTTAATTCTGTCATCTTTATTCATGTTAAATAGCACTTAACGTCTCAGTACTCTGTGAAGTAAAACGCTGCTCATCAGTAGTATGGTTGGTAGAATAGTGTGCCCAGTATTTAATTTTTCAAAATAATAACTTCAAACTTTCATAATGTGCCTTGTGTGTGTTTAGAAAATTATGTAGCAGGTGCCTTCAGAAAATTGGCCTGTTCAAAGTAAACACTGTTTTTTTTCCTTAAATGTGACTTCCCAAATGAATGCAGAAATTTCAGAGTTTGCTAGCTTTGGTGAGAGTCAAATTAGTTAAGATCTCTTTAGCTAACTGTATTGGTGAGGTGGGTTAGAACAGGTATTGTTCTGTTATCTTGTTTTGAAGTCTTACATAGATCTTAAGGCTGAACAAACTTAGGTGGAATATATGGATACAATGAGGAGATATCTGTGTTTATGAACTGGACTAGACTGGCTGTATTCATATTAGGAAGTCTGATAACCAATCGTCAAATATCTAGGGCAATACAAGAAGGCATAGTAGTACTTCCATCTCTTCCTTCTCTCCGTATGACCTTTTCTGTCACTGTAAAGTGGCACTGCCATCTTAGAAAGGAAAGGAATTTCTAAATACTCAGTTCACCTTAGCCTGAAGTCAAGTAGCAGCAGGTTGCTAGACAACTCTACATCCCTGGTCATCTCTGCCTTGGAAGAAGATATTCACCTCATAATTTTGATAATGGTGATCTTCTAACAGCTCATTTTTGTCTGAAATTGAGAGCAAAGCCTGAGGTCTTCCACAACAGTCTCAGACTAGCCCATGTTATATGTCAGAAGACTGCCTATTAGAGGCTCACCAAAGTTCCCTCTCTCCTACACCCTCAGAGATACTTCCTCTATACTCTAAAACACTTCTAGCAGCCAGCCTTGTTCTTCCCACCACACACAATACTCTGCCAACATCACACTAAAATCCCAACATTCTGAATGACCAGTTCAGCTAGTCACAAAGACATAAAAATAACATCACATGAGTTTTCATAAACAGTAACTGCCACAATTAATTGTATTAAATGAATTCATAATGTCAGCACAAATTTAACTTACTTTGTTGTTTTTTCCTGGACTCAGACTGTGATATGTGAACTGCCAGACAGGAGGAAAAATGGGAAGCAAAAACTAATCAAGCCTTTAAAATTAATTCAGTGCATTTTGAATATTGTTTGTATCATTTTAGCTAAACTGTAATTTTCATGCAATCTGTGGTCAGTCTCAGTACAAAAATAAATGATCATGTGGGTCACTGTTTGAATACAATTTGCAAATTAATTCCTCAGTGTCAATGAGATAGATACATGATATCTGGAACTACTCTTGTGAGAGATAAGCTTCACTTTTATGATATTCTTAGGTGGGTGAGAAATCTACTTAGATTTTGATAGTCTTTATAAAACCTGGTTGACTAATCAACATCTGCACATTACAGAATATTTTGTTCGACTTTTTGTGTTTGTATTATCTTTTTTGAATGACTACTGAGAGAACAAAACAGTAATTAAAAACTGGACAATATCTACAAAAATGCCTTTTAAAAAGTTATTTAACTGATTAAACCCCTTTGAATAAGTGATCAAATGCTGGATTGTTGTACATAGTGAAAACATAGCTTCCTCACTTTTCAAAAGGGTACGTTCAGCTAAATATAGAGCCTAGCGTTTAGACCATCTCTGTTACAGCGGTCTGTGCTTGATGATGAGAATTACAGGGCAATAGTGATAAGTGACCACTGCCCTTAGCTTCTTTTGAATTTGGTGTGAAAATGGGAAACTAAATCCCCTTCCAGAGTCAGGGAATGTTGTATATTAACAGGTGCTGTCACATAAGGAACAAATATAACCACAGTTTTCCATTTGCAACTCAGCTTGTTGTTTTTCCCATCTGTATTTTTTTCAGATTTGGTTTGGTAACACTGCTTTTATCTGTGCTGCATTTTTCTCTAGTCACAAGGGGAAGGGAAAACAAAGCGAGAAAAACATAAAACCTCTAGAACATTTTTGGCTATTTAGAACAATAAAAGAGTGAAGCTATTTTATAGTGTTTACTCTTTGTTAAATATTTTAACAATCACTATACTTTGAAGGAGCTCTGTAACTTAAAGCTACTTGAAGTATGGTAAATGCTATTAACTTTAACATCATAAAAAGCTAAAGGGCAAACTCTTTTCTTTGCAAAAAGCCAAAGTGGTTTGACTCAGGGTACAGACTCTAGGAGGCAGGGGCGGACTTTCCTGGCAGAGCTAATCCACAGTGAGGACTGTTGCTCACATCTTGTAATTGCCCCTGCCAGGCATATGATCCTTGTGCTAACTGTTAGATATGCAGTTATTAATGGCTAAAGCTAGCAGGAGACTTGTAAGACCCAGGCAGAGGGGTAGGCAAAGTTTTCTTTTTGCGAACTCAGTAGATAACTTGCACTGATCTTAACCTAATGCCTTCCTTCCCCATCTACCGTAGCTTGATACTCGGCAAGTCAAGCACAACGACGTCAGACTTAGCAACCTGCTTTCCACCACAAAACTACAGCACTTCCTAATAGGTATCTCTGCAAGTGGAGGCAGGATTTGTCCCTCAAGAGATACTTCTGAGTAAATAATAATATCACTGGTTTTATCTGTGAGTATAAACACTGTTTTTTGTCTCTTAATGACTGTTTCTGTTTTACTGCTACGTCCCACCAGGAAGTTGACTGCTAACATAATTAGCAGATGATTGCACGGGGGAGGCTGAAATCTTTAACAGCTGTTTAAGGCATTCTGTACTAAATCTTCTGTGCTGCAGAACATTTACAGTTTTTGAATGGCATTCTCTCCAATGACAGAGAGATTATGGGACCATGGTGTGCAGGCCTCTGGGAAGGACTTAACTTGCTCGTTTACTTGAAAAAAATATGAAGAATCCACTTTTAAAGCATTTAGGGGATTAGTACGAGTACTTGGGCATACTGTACATATCAGAATTCAGTACAAAAGGTCACCTTTAATTGTGAAGTCTAGAAACTGAATGTGTAGCGCTGAAATGGTTGGCAGATTTACTTTACAATAAAAGTATTTTGAAGCTTCAGACATTTCTGATGCTCCAAGTGATCTATTTCTTTGTTACAGGATAAAAGGGATAATGTTACCATTTGTTATAGAAGAATCATTCTGAGAGTAATGCATAGTGCAGCACAGAAGTTTACTGTTATAAAATAAATAATCATAATCATTGGCTGTGATAGAATAATAATCACAAAATTAAGAGAGAAATCATTTGGGAAAGAACTGCTTCAGCTCCCCATGGAGTATTGTAGTGTCTGCCAGATGTAAAGTAGCATGTATCAAGTTCTAGATGGAAAAATAAGAGCTTTAGAGTAATAAGTGTATAATTAAGTAATGGTTGAAGTACCAAGCACGTTTACAAACTGTGCGTCATGTTGTCCCAGAGGAGGAAGACTACTTGTTCTGTGGGACTTTTACCTGAGACACTCAAACCTTTTCTGCACTAGAAAACTTTTGCTGGGGCATACCACCAATCTTCCTCGGACAGATACAGTTATAACAGCACTGAAGTGTTCCTCCTCTCTTTTCATGTCCTTCCCCCAATTACAGTGTGTGCTAGTTGAAATGGAATATAGAAACAATGCATTTTTGCTTCCATTGTTGTTGCAAGAATGATGCTAAAACAGAAAGTAGCATGAGGCTGACAGAACTGACTTCTACAAAGCATTACTTCCTCTGCTTTCCACACAAGGAAATTGATTCCCTCTTTTGTCTATAATATGGACCCAATCCTAAGATACATTTAGAAGGAAGATGAGTACGGAGATATATTAAGTTTACTTACATGGGACTGTACTCCTAAACCTGCCACAAAAGTGTAAACTCAGACCTCTCGGTGTGGCCAATGCAGTGGTTTTAGAAATGTTAATATTTTTCTTTAATGCTTTTTTAATTTAGGTGGTTTTGCACAGTGAGAGAGGGCTTGGCCTATACATGCAGAAATTTTTTTCAGGGTTTAGGGCAACCCAAAACTTTCCAACTCCTGCTGTGCAGAGTCTCACTGCAGATATGAAAACACTTGCTCTCTTAGTGAATTAGACCGTTAAGACCTTGAGCAGTTTCAATCAAAATCAAGCTTTTAAAATAGAATTTAGGCTTCTAAATCACTTTATTTATTTTGAAAATTACTTACAAGGACAAATCAAGATAAATTTGACAATATTTGCTTAAGTCCTTTTATTTTGTAGCCTCTGTTAAATAGAAGAACTCATAAAAGTTAACATGTTTTCTAAAATGAGGAGGCCAAATTGACTAAAGTATTTCTTGAAGGAAAGAGGAGGATTATTTTGAAGAAACCATAATAGAATTTTCTTTTGAGGAAATTATAATAGAATTTTTGTGCAAGTTGAATCTAGACTCAGATATTTTAAATCACTTGATTCAGAAATGTGTGGGCTTTTTATCCCCTTTTAGTTTAACAATCTCAGGTGATTTCCAAAAGGAAAGGCAAAGGGAGGGCTTTACTCACTAATTCACACTGTGACAAATGACTGTTAAAGTACCTTCTGAGATTTTAAAGTAGGGAGTTGTTCCTTGAAAGTCACCAGTCAACATCACAGCCAGCAGTATACAATTGCCCAAGTGACGTATGGAGGTGTTCTGTATTATCTGAGTCTCTTTGCTTTCCAGATAGGTGGTAATGTTCATTTATGCAGTAAGCACATCAGAAGGGAAAGCTGATTTTAATTTAATCCTTTAAGTATCCAGTGTAAGAATAGTTCTTGCACAAAGGTAAAATTTAGCTCTATAGTTTCATCATGAAAGTATATACTGTAGCAAAATTACTCAAATTTTCATCTCAATACAGGAGCAGGATTTAAAATGTAATTCCAGTACCAGTTAATGTGTCTATATTGGCATTGGTACTGGTGTGTTCCAATACCAGTTATGTGTATACATATATACAGAAAAGAAAAAATTACAGAATTGTAAATACATAAATTTTTGTTCCATAACTGTGAAATTGTAAACACTTATTGCAACAGCATATAGAAAAGTTATGAAATCTGATGCTTTGAGGATGGGAGTTGGAAAATATATTGAGTTTCTATGTTCATTTTTTGATCTTTCCATTCCATTTATTGTATGTGATTTTGAAGTGGCACAGGAATAGTGATTTTTTCCTATAATGTATTAGCTCTTATACAATGCTAAACTTCAACAGGCAGTAGAATGAAATACTAGTATAAAATAGATATTTATGATTGTCAAATGACTTGTTCATATGACAGACTGTATTAATTCAGCAATACAGCAGTGGAATGTGTACGTCATGGTCTCTTAATTAATATTGCTAGAAATATTCAGCATTGATAAAATTTAGCTTGGTGTGCAAGGTCCAAAGAAAGCCCAACATACTGCTTAATCTTACCTAAACGCAAAGAGACTTAAAGTTCAAAAGGTATATAAACCAAAAAATACTATATACATTTTTATGAAGTCAATAAAATTAATCTCACTCTGCATATTTTAAAAACATCCCTATGTTTCTTTCTCTTTTTCTTTCTCTAAAATGTTGTGGGAAAAGAATTATTCCAATAAATCAAAGTTCTTTAACAGCAAGTATTTTTTTTTCCTTTTTTAAGGACTTGCGCTGGTTTTGGCTGGGATAGAGTTAATCTTCTTCCTAGTAGCTAGTATGGGGCTATGTTTTGGATTTGTGCTGGAAACAGTGTTGATAACACAGGGATGTTTTAGTTGTTGCTAAGTAGTGCTTATACTAAATCAAGGACTTTTCAGCTTCCCATGCTCTGCCAGGTGCACAAGAAGTTGGGAGGGGACACAGCCAGGACAGCGGACCCAAACTGACCAAAAGGCTATTCCATACCATATGACATCATGCTTACCATATAAAGCTGGGGAAGAAGAAGGAAGTGGGGGGATGTTCGGAGTGATGGCGTTTATCTTCCCAAGTAACTGTTAGGCATGATGGAGCCCTGCTTTCCTAGAGATGGCTGAACAGCTGCCTGCCCATGGGAAATAGTGAATGAATTCCTTGTTTTGCTTTGCTTGCGTGCGCAGCTTTTACTTTCTCTATTAAACTGTCTTTATCTCAACCCATGAGTTTTCTCACTTTTACTCTTCTGATTCTCTCCCCCATTCCTCTGGGGGGGGAGTGAGCGAGCGGCTGTGTGGTGCTCAGTTGCTGGCTGGGATTAAACCACGACAGGACTCTGGGACAAAACACACTTATTGCCTTATGTATAAGGGCTATACTGCATATTTCAGGAAGGGAGACACCAAGCATAAGCAGGTCTGTGCTTTACAAATGGATCTCTCTGCAACACAGTCCACCGTATACGCATAATCTGAATGTGTGACTGTGCAGGAAATACGGGAGACCAGAACGAGAGAAACTAGCAGCACAAATGGGAGAAGCAGCAGGTAATGTTAAAGTGTAGAGGTTACCTTCACAATAACATGACTTTGACCCTCTCTGGGTACATCTGTTAGTAAGTTAAACTTGCTCAGGCACATTCCCAGGCACTGACACTGAATGGCATAAAACAACCTACATACGCATCAGAAAACTATTTCAGCTTCCCAAATTGGGTGACTCCCTGCAACTTGTCTGCTTGGAGTGTTTCCTTGGACACTCAAACTGCCAAATCATTCCTGGGCACTGCAGTGCTCAAGACAGTTTTGGCTAACTGGCTATGGCCAAAGCATGCAAAGGAAAATTTGAACAGTTCACTAGTAGCATAAGCGGTCATGCTTCAATGGTGGGAAACATTCCTGGCTTGCTTGAATTTACTAAAACAAATGCAGCTTTTATATCTTTATAAGCTTCTAAAGGACAGACTAGACATTTGTACATAAAATGGTTTAAGAAATGTGAGGTAAATTGTGCTCTGCAAGATACTCAAGCACTAAATTTATATGACTGACCTTACTAAAAAAGCAGTGATATCGACAGAATGTAAATGCTTTTCCATTTTTAACTTAGAATTCTTTCTTTACATCTCTAGTATCCTGTGGTTTGGCTATTCTGAAGTACATGGTAACTACATATGTACACAAGAAAACTTTTTTTTGTGAACAACCTTTTCATTGTATCTTTCCAAAGCTTACATGGGTATCTAAAATAAATATCCTCTTTTCTTCCGTCCTCTGAAACAAATTATTTACCAGCTTTAAACATGTCAGGTCTTCACTAGGTAGGGTATTTTCAACTTTTATTTGTGGTGCTCTTCAACACAGCTGGTAAGACTAAGGATTGATGATCAGTAGGTTTATGAAGTGTTTTATTACATAATTTACTGTACAATCACAATTCAGTAAAACCTCAGTGAATTAACAAGTGAACAACTTGTGTTAATCACTGAGTTCCCCCTTTATTTCTGCTCCCTTCCCCAGCAGCCAAACTGAAAGACAAATTGCATTATGATGGTCAAGAAACATCTCAGAATATCCAGCAAATCAAAACAGTTTATTTCAGTTTCAGATACTTTCAATAATGAAAGCAAAATGTGAGATTCACAAAGGGATATTAGTGATATTTAAAAATTAGTGAAAAAGTCAATGACACAATCTTCTCTTTACCCTCATCCCAGTGACTGGGATATTTACATGGCCAGAATAAACCTGGTACACTACCCTACCTGCCACAGAAATCACCCACTTGACACACACACACAAGCTCTAGCTACTGGGCTGATCTTTTACATGCTGTCCTGTGGAAGCTGTTCAGATTGATCCAGGCAATATTTAAATATTTTATATAGTGACAGGAAAACAGGTGAGTTTTTACTCAGAGTTATCTGAGTAAATGAATATTTAACTATTCCATATAAAATGTGTGTACTGTAAGCATCAAGCTTCATTTCCACAGTTTTCAAAGGGAACTAGGTCCTTTAAAATCTAGCCCCTCAAAAACCAAAACTGGTTTGAACATCCAGTTCTTTTCAGGAAAAAAATCACTCAGCAAATTCAAGAATGTTAATAAATTATTCAAAATAGTTTATTTACTGAACAAATGCATTTGCCAAAGATTCACCATGTTCTTCTGCACACAGCAACTTCTTTGATGAAAAATAATATACAATCCAATTTGGCGGTTTGTGGAATATGACAACCCAGAACCCATCTGTTACTGAAGCCAACTGCAAGGTTGGTTAGGAATCTAAGCTATGCAAGTAGAATTATTTTTCTGGGAGAGAAATGCAAAAGCAGTGAGATGGATGTTTCTGTGTTGGGAAAGTATAGGTAAGAAATGGACAATGAGCTAGACACCAAAAAAAGAAAAGAAGCCTGAGTGAAGCTCCACCATAGGAGAAGTCCTCGAGAAAAAATGAAGATTAGAAATCTGTCGCCAAACAGGTACAGATCTAAGAACAAAATTCCTGAACCATAGTCCTATTACATTCAGCTAAGCATTTTAGCATGTGTGCATTTTATAAATGAACAGAATCATTTAAAAGAAACAGCTGATCAAACTCTCCTCCTAAAGAAACACTAGTAAGGTTTCAAAATTGGGTACTATGCTCATGTCAGAAATATATCTTTCAGCAAAAAAGAGGAGAGGTCTATATCATTTCAATCATATTTATTATTAAATACTACCATGTGACTTACTGGCAAACTGTGCTATCAAAACTGTGTTTTCGTGACACAGAATCCTGAGTGGTTTGTGGCAGATGAGAGGAATAATTCCATCTCCTCTCCTCTTTGAAGAATCAACAAGCATTTGAAAACACAGAGATGGAACTCTGTCTCCATCTCTGTGAGAGATACGTCTCCCAGCCAGCAAAAAGCGAGCATCTTTCCAGAAAAGGCAGAATGGAAGCAGAAAAGAGAGAACTCAAGGATGAACAGACCGGGAAGATCAAAAAGGGAATGGGACTAAGACAGAAGACAATGAGTTCAGCTGGTAACAGACCTGAAGTTCACAAACCACACAGATGGAAAACCCTTGCTATAAATCAGACTGCCGGAGTTGAAAGCAAGTGGAAGTAAGAAGTTGCAGTGAACTGGATATATGCAGAAAATTATTTCCAGCATCTTGGTCAAGGGCCAATAACTTCATAAAAAGAACTGTCTTGATCACTTGCCATTGTGTAGCCATACTATATGGCTACTTCAACTGTATTCTAGTGTTCAGATATTCCATTCATAGTTAATGTCCATTCAACTGAAGGGGGTACAAGCAACACCTCTGGCAATATCTATATTGCACACTAATTAGAATAGAATACAAAAGATGTGCTTCACCAAAACCGAACTTGAACCACTTACTTAAGGGTGCAAAGAAAAGACAAAAAAGCAAACAATTAAAAATAAGATATACTTGTGTAATACTAATCATTACTAACTAATAAGCAATTGATCTCAGGGTCCCTTCAGGTCTGCAGTTTTTCTCATTAAATATTTCCTGAAAGTATGTCTAATATTCTAAATATTCCATTTGACAGTATTTCTATGCAGAATATGTATGCTTTTTCTATAATGGATAGTAGCACAAAACCAGCAACATGGGACTGGATTAATATTTCAGTATTAAAAGTTATGTCCTCCAGCACAGAAAAACAAGAATCTGGACAGGACCCTACTGTAAGGTGGACAAACAAAAGATGATACTCAAGTTTTTTTAAGAATAGACTTTGTTCAGTTAATGGAAAGCTAGTATCAAAAGAGACTGCTATGGTAACTTGCAGAGCTGGAGGAGAGAGTGCTTCTATCACAGCTGCATGTAAAGCACAATCCTGATTGCATTGTGGAGAAACAACTGCACAGCCTTCCTGCCACAGTGCAGCTGTGTCCAGCCTCAGCACAGGACAATACTTGAAGATCTAGAAAGCTAGCCATTTTCAGTCCTGAGTTCATATTTTATATTTCAGATGTGCCAGAGATCTTTCTTGTAATGCTTGTATGAATATTAATGAAATTATTAAAAGTAACTATTCCTTTTCCACTAGTCCTTTGCTACAGTTTTCCAACAATAATCATGCTCTAGAATACTGTTATGCTATGATTCTGCTATCAGTATTTTTTAAGAATTATTTATTTTCATTTTGTTAGGTGCACATAGACTTGAAATAGACATTTCTACAGATAAATGGATGCTATGTTTTGTGCAGTTGCTTATACACTATTTCTTAGTTGAGACCAGATCATGCTTCTTCCATAGAAAGTAACTTTATAAACTGGTATCAGGGAAGTGCTTGACAGAAGTTCAGACTAGAGCTGGCAAAAGTGTTAAGCCACAGAGTGGTCCAAAAAGGTGTGTAGAGAATATTTTGCTTATTTTAGCCATCAAAATCCTAGCTAAATAAATAAAGTTGCTAAAATAAGTAAGGTTGCAGGTTTTATTCCTATTCCTGAAATAAAATATAGTTTTAAAATGCTAAGATCTACATTTTCTAAAATCTCAAAGAATACTACGATCAGAAGTTATGAATACAGAAGATACTTATGGTTTAATTATTTTTTAAACTATAAAACCATGCTTTGATAAACATATTCTTTAACTCTCCATTATGTAGTTACAATGCTGTCATTTCCAACCAACATCATTCATTTTTTGTGACTATCTTAAGATGTCATTCACCATTTCATAACTGTCTGAATAAACATCATTTGTATAATTGCTTCAACGTATAGCATATTCTCCTTAACAAAGGTAATAATCAGTTACATATCTGCACGATCTTGTGATTACCAATCAATGAGAATCCATCTTTCTTTAGGAAAGTAGCTAAAATCTAAACAATGTAGACCAGCATTAAAATCAAAGTTTCTGACTGCTGAGTTAAAGACTCATTCTGACAATGTAAATATACTGAATTAAAAATCAATCCAATATGCCATTATGTATTACCAGACAATTTTGCTTTTCTGTCATTTGACCACAATAAATTGTTACTACAAAGTGGATCTCACACATTATTTTGCAAGATGGGATCGTAGCCTATTGACACACCAGGAAATAGAACGGCATGATGCCGTTTGGTGTTCATGAATACTGTTCATTTAGCATTTTTAAATTAAACACACATTCCTGGTTTGTTTGTTTTAATATAAGGGTTTGGTTTTTTTTAAAGACGTTATTTGACTTGAGGCAAACAAATACCTTTTTCTATCGGTTTGTAATTAAAGATGCTGACAGTCCTTGAAATAATTCATAAAGGAATAAATTAACGGTAGTTACATACAAGCCTAGGATCCTAGCATGAAAAGAAACTGCATGTAAAGAAGCATGCATATTGGACTATAAAAACATCCAGAGGCCCCGGCAGTTAGCTTTTCGACAAGCGGCAAAAGCGTATTTTGTTTGGGGTTTCCCATCTGTGCCTGTTATAATCTGGAGACGGTATCGTACCTGTCCTACTCTTCCTCCTACCGCAGCCGTAGGGAAGAGAAAGGTACTGCCCTTCTGCAGAGGCGGTAGTGCCCGGAAGGCTGCGGGATGCCCAGTCCCTTGGTGAGGGACGCCGGCCCCGACTCGCCCCCGGCTGCGGGGCAGGGCACCGCAGTCCCTCGGCGGCCGTCGCATCCCTTTCCCGGGAAAGTTTTTCACCGGGGCTGGCCGGCTGCGGGTGGTACGTGCCTTCACCGCGGGCCGCCCCTCTCAGGCGGGCTGGCGGAGGGGCGGGGGGCGCCGCCCGCGGAGCACCCCCCCGGCTCCCTCTCGAGCTGTCACCGCGGCCCCCCGCGCCCGCGCACTCACCTGTCGTCGCTCTGCCAGCCCTGCTCCCCCAGCAGCAAGTCCCGAAACCGGTACCGCGGGGGGAGCGGGGGCACCTCGCTGTCCAGGTCCACCATCCTGCCCGGAGGAAGGGAACACCCGCCGCCGCTCCCCTGCGGAGGCGCAGTCCCCCCCCACCCACCAAAACGGGTGAGGGGAAAAGCCCAGCGAGGCAGGAGGGGCCGGGGGCGGGGAGCGGCGCGGAGCAGGTTGTCCCCCCGGCGAGTGCGGGGGCTGCGCACACAAAGGCGGCCGGAGCGCGGCGGGAGAGCTGTCTCGCGGCGGCTGAGGGGAGTGGCGGGACCAGCTCGCGCCCCGGGGCCCGAGTGGCGGTTAACGGACCCCGGGTTCCGCCTCGCGCCTTGGGGGCCCCGCGCGACCCGCCCTAGGGGGAGGCAGGTGCCAGCGGGCGGCGGTGGGGCGGCCACGGCGGCGCGCGCGCGCCCCCCCCCCCACCTACCCACCCAGTCCGCGCGAGCGCGAACGCGAACGCGCGCGCACCGCCCGCCGGCTGCCGCCGTTGACAACAAAGAGCTGTCCACCGCCATGCAAATGTTGTTTGGAGCCGCCGCTGATAGGCGAACCAATGGGATGGGCGCTCATTAGCATACTCCAGTGACGGCCCGGGGACCTCTGCCTGCCGACCAATGGAAGCCCCCTCATTAGCGTACAGGGCAGGGGGCTTCTCGCTCCTCGGGGCGGGTGCGGGCTCTGAGGGAGCGGCGCCGGGTGACACCCGGGCTCCTGCCACGCTTCGGCCACGCCGCGCCGGCTGGAGCGCCACGTTGCTCTCCAGGCCCGCCGGCGTGGCGGGCTGAGTGAGGCGGGCGGGTGGGAGGAGAGGGGCGCGCCTGTCCCCTCGGGATGGCGGTTCGGCGGGCCTTGCCGGGTCTCGGCGGGCCTTGCCGGGTCTCGGCGGGTCTCGGGTGCCTCCGCACGCCGCGGCAGGGCAGGGGACTCCGTGGGGGTGGTACCATGCAGTACCCATCTCAGGCATGCAGAATGGCACTTGGCTGGATGAGCCGCCTCACACCCCGAGCACCAGCTCGGTCCCAGACTCTACTTTGAGGGCGTTCATGGGGCTCCCTCACAACCCTACCTCATACAGCCAGCAACCTCCTCTTGTACCACCTGGGCTTCCTACTTTTCTGTAGGCCCCAAAATTTGAAAAATGATGTGTTTTATCTTGGCGAGGTATAGGTGGTAGCCTCTGCGCAGACCCCATGTTACTGATGGTAGGTTACCTGAGCATACCTGGGTCTTTCATAACTTTGTCTCTTGCTCATCTTTAGTCATTCAGGCATATCTGGTTAGTGACATATGTCTGATCCTGTTTTGTGCCAACTCTTATGAAATCTCAGGTGCAAACGTGGTAAGTCATTGCTCAATTTCCACTTTTAATTAAGTGGGGATTTGCTGTACCTATCAGGAGTGGTGGCACAGGCCCTGTGAAAGTACAGAGAAGTTGAATTGTTCCAATGATTGAAATTTGTAGCCAATGCCTGAAAGTGGGAGACACTCTAGAAAGTGTTCGAATTTCTTATGTGGCTGATGAAGCACATATTACTGATATGATGATTTGTTTGGATTCACTGTCACCAAATTTAAATAGTGAATAATGTTTTTTAGATTTGCTCTTAAATGTCCTCTGTAATCTAGACTAACTGTTATACTTAGCATCTAATGCCCCAGTTCTGGTAAACATAAATATTACTACATTTTCGCAGCCTGTCATGATTTGCCTTCCTGGATTAGGTCTTCACCTAAACTGTTCAGTCATAGCATTCCTTTCCTAGAATGAAGTCGTGCACAGTCTTAACACTGGTACAGTTTTTAGATTTAGATTTAGATTTTGCTGGATCAGGGGCTAAGTGATAAATGAGAAGTTATTTCCTAAATGTGGTTTAAATACCACATATTTAATTAGGTTCATGCGTTCATACTGTGTATTGAAGAGTGAACCTTCTATTTTCCTTTCAGTTGGATTTCTGTGTAGAAGGTAAGCTAGTTAAAAGCTGATATGGCACATACAGTATCAGCTTAAGTATGGCAGCCTGGAGTGTACTACATAATGACGTGCCCTGCAGAGAATCCAGCTCTGAGCTTCATGCTGTGATGGAAAGATTTCTACAGGTAACTAACAGGTAGTCCAATTCAGGACTTGGATTATCTCTGCTCTTGTTACAGACAATGCATCTTTCCTTGCTTTTTCAGTACAGAGTTCTTAAGCATAGCTTCTCTGATTGCTGTTTCTTTAGGGAATGCAATGTTGTATCCCGGGTCCTGTAAAATGCTGGGATCACTGCAGTATGATGCTTGCCCTTTTCCACAGCTTGCTGTGTTCTCAGAAAGGCTTGTTAGATGAAGCCAAACAGGTGCACATATGTGGCAAGAGTTCAAAGGTAACTCACTCTTTGCTTTGGCTGATGCAGGAAATAAATAAAATGGCGAATTACCCCACTGCCACATTCTTGCCAGTCTTACCATGCTATGTTCTGAGGTCAGAGTTCTCTAAAAGTCTAACTTAAAAAAAAAAAGTGCAGAATCTTTTTTCTTTAGAGTATTTGTTACATGAAGCCAATTTTTTCTTTCTCAGCTGCTTCTCCAGTTGAACAGGCTGTCTCTTCTAAGAAAACATTGTTTCCTCTCTCTGCTTAGGTATCTTTCCATCTTGCCAAAACTTGAGGAGGGGTTGAGCCTGGGTATTATAATAGTTTGTTATAAAAGTAAAGTAGTTAGGCTAACTGTAGTCCTCTTCTGAAGTCTATGAATCATAGATCAGTTGGGAAATTAATGGTGTTTCTACTTTATCTTCTAGCAGCCTCATTAATTTTTCCACCTTAATTGATTAATTTAACATTTGTTTTCATACTTGAGAAGCTAAGTAGCAGTAGACGCTTTTGCACTTTTTCTACCATGGAAATACATTTCAGAATGGTAATAGCTGACTGGTAAACTAGCAACCTGGTAAATAGGAGAGCAGAGCTAATAGAAAGCAAACTCATAACTGAGATTATAGTCATGCAATTTATACAGAAGCTTAATTTTGTGCTCCTAAGTAATATAAACTCTTTGCAATATAAAATTAGCTGTGTTTTTACATGTCTGGCAGTGTGAGGCCTGGTCACTCTGAAAAGCATTAAGTACATAAAATTGGAGAGAGACGTGATTTTAGTTAGCTATTTCTAATATTTTGATTAGCAACTCAAAACATCTAGGGAATGTATGTCTTCAAGCTGAGGAGACACTGAATCATCTGCTTGGAGACAGATGCTGTTATATGTGATCTATTGTACTGGGTCGCTATGCTCGAGCTAGGCATTCCTTCTGCCGTGTTTGCGTGTTAAAAGAAAAGCTGTGAGCCACGCTCAGTTCTTTCAAGGAACAAATGTAGGTTTGTACTCTTGGGATGATTCTGGCCCTGAGAAGTGTCAGAAGCATCTGTGGCCCTGACTTGGGGGCTGAAAATAGACTTTAATGGATCTCTTTTTTTTTTTTTTTTTTTTTCCCTTTAACCTGGCTAGATACAGGTGGGTAACTCTTTCCAAGTACTTAACTCTGAAGTTCGGGAGAGAGAGGAGGGTTAAGAACTGTGTTACTGGGTTTATTACTAGTGATTGGATATAAATCTTGTATCATACTGAGTTACAGAAAGAACAAAAAAAGTATTTAGGTTTCTTTTTTAGGTTACTTATATTTTTGATGGCGTATAGGTAAAACAGGCTGGCACAATGCAAATGGCTTCTGGACTTTCTGAACAGTTGCAGTGTATACGGAGGTATACATAGGTTATTAATACTATTCTTAATTCAAGATGTTCTGCCCCTCTGTCTAAATCTGAATTAAGCATTCTACTGTGATAAAGTAAATCAGATTATTGGGTTAGTTTTTTATATTTTCCTCAAAAAGCTTGTAAGGTTTTCTTTATTAATAAATTTCATTATTGACACTCACTGGGACATTCTTTACTGTTGGTATTGATACCTAAAATTATTCAGGTAAATCAAAGCCAAACCTGACTGCAAGGAGTTAGAGAAGAATCTCTCCCATGATAAACTGGTGAATTTCACCCTCTTGAAGTGTTGATGGACCTCTGCATTGTGGCGCTGAAATAGTCCTGCCAGACACCTGTTACTCCTGTTCCCTCCATTGCTTTTCAATTGTATACCATGACTCAGAGAGTTGTCTTCCCCAGCTGATAAGCTTATCGTCCTAACTAGTGTTTTTATTCTCCTAAATAACATTATGAGATTGTCTTTACCAGCGCTCCTTCTTACCCCAGCCACAAACTTTTAAAACAAAAGGCGAAGAAGGATGAGGCATTTATGAAGTGAATGCACACTAAGTCCTTTTAAACAGTTCTGCAATGTGAGTAACTTGTACTTATTGTCCTTTCAAGGAAGATAGTCTAATGTTGTCTGAATGGGATTCAGTTAACTCACTAAGCAGACATACACAAGACACTTACCGTCACAAGTAGTCTAGGCTGCAGTGAAAAGCAGTAAGTGTTCTTTGCAAAGTTTACATGCTTTCTGCTATTTGTCTGTTAGTATTAGTAAAAGGTTAGGTGGCTGAAAAACTGATTGACTGAAAAGTAAATGAATAAAACTCAAGCTCATTTTGAGACTTTTTCCCAGGTGCTCACTTTTTTTGATTTCCCCCCCCCCATAATTAAGAAGTAGCTAGGTGTTTATGTCGCTAATGAGAATTTTTGGAACTCTCACATTTCTGCAAGTTGATCAATTCTCACTTGAGTGTGTCTGTGTGGTTTTGGGTTTAAGAGTAGAACTGGGGACTAGAGGACTGACAGCATTGAAAAGTACATAAGACAGTTCTGCAGCTTTGCCAGCTGAATAGTATATTTATCACAGTTCACAAAATGATTTGGGGTTTAGATTAGTAAATTGTACTTAAACAATATTTGATTAACTTTACCTGCAATTTCACTTCCAAAATAGTCTGCAAAGGTGGAGTCTTCTGTAGAAAAAAAGCTTAATGACATTATCTGTTAAAATGTGCCTAGATGAAATTCTGAAATGAAGAGTCCTTGCTGATAAATATTGTTTATCTCAGAAAACAGAGTTTAAGCATTGAAAAAGGTATACTCCTCAGTTAGAAAACAACTTTTTTTATTTTTTTAAGAAAGATATTAGTATCTTTTTTTCTTTTTCCTGGCTTTCAGACCATCAACTCCAAAAGCAATCTCAAACCCAAAGTGCAGGACATAGATGCCTTATAGGACTGAAGTTAGGCATGCTGGACTGAGAGTGACAGCATCCTGCAATCTGAATGGATCTGAGAGGCTAAATCAAATCAACAGCAAAAACTAGTGAGGTGTATTTTGAGGACTCTCCCTCTTTGCCTACCATGATACAGAACTGTTATTTAGGGATGTGGCATATATGATTAAAAACTACACCAGTGTGAAATGGTTATCTAGAGGATGCCTTAATGGATTTAAGCATTTAAGCTTCATTGACTGCAATTTTGACTTTTTAAAATATATGTCTAAAAAGCATCTATATCACCACCGTATACTAATAATACTTAGTAATGGACATAGCTCAGGCCAGGATGCCTAAGTGGGTTCCTATTGAGTTGCAAGAGGGCAAAATAATCTTTAAGGGTTGATTATAGCCTTCCATTTTACCTTTACCCACTACTTGTGCTTCTTGAGGCTGATGGACAGCAAAGGGATGTTGCTGAACAGTGCAACATTGATAGGGCCCACAGTACTTTCAGACTGTAATTTTAGATCCTTGCATCCACAATATCTAGTTCTTGCACATTTATTTTGTATAATCTAACATACATTTCTTCTTAGATCCATCATTTTGTATGTCAGTTACTGCTTGGGTAAGGGCAGCCTTTTTTTACCCTCCCGATTTTTGTGACCATAACACCATATCTGTTAGATCAAAGGCCAGCTACTTATTTCCATTTCAATTCAAAGGGCTGCCTGGACTTAGCGTTATTCTTTTGTGTCATTTCCTATTCAGATGATTCCTTCTGTCTTGCATCTTTCCCTAATGCTCTCTGTTCCCACTCATTATAATTTGAAAGCATCATAATTTTCTTACTTCTCCCTTGCTGCAAAGGAATTGCCACTGCAATGCCACTCTTCTCTTTCACATCCTTTTCTCAAAAGAACTTGCTAGTGAGTTAGGTCAACATGAGCATATCTGTTTTGTCCCTTTTTTTGTTTGTTCGTTTAAATGTACATTTGTTATGGCTTACTAGATTCTTGCCTGTTAGGGATGAGGCCTGTTTGTGCTTCATTCTGAATTTTACAGTACAGTCTGGGGGTGGGGTCTGAATACTACCATAGCATAAATAATAATTATGTTGGGGGTCTGAATACTACCATAGCATAAATAATAATTATGTTGTCCAGTACGTTTTTGCAGTGCTTCTGCAGAAAGAAATGCTTCTGTCACCTCTTTGCTAGGTAGCTGGGTTGTGCACTGGAGTGGTAACAGGAGTAGCTGATGATAGGTTTAAATGTCCTTTAAGAAAGCACAGCCATTGGGGGAATACTACTAATACATAATGAAACTTTAAAAAAACTGGTAATCATATTTTTCTAGAAGCAGCAGCACAAGCTCCAGACTGCTCCATGTGTCTTTTCCAAAAGAAATATTTATTTCTAAACAAATCTTGCTATTCTTACATATCTTTAAAACTTTAATGATCCTATTTACTTTTTATTGTGTATTTTGCATTTTTATTTTGCATATCTCTTTATTTTACTGTCTGATACACCTTCCAGAGTACAATGCTCCAATGCTTGGAATTATTTAATCTTCAGGGAAAAAGTGTTCTTGAAGTCCTCCTGGCTTTTCACTTGGTGCCTATTTTTTAAATGGCTGTGCAGTAGCAGACTGTTCTGCTGGCGCAAAAGGTTTGATAGTGATTCAGAAACAGTAACAGACTGAAATAGCCCAAAGTGAGAACAGAGTTTTAAGGTCACTGTAAAGCTGCAAAGCTAGGGCAGAAGGAGAAATGTGAGGCATTTCCAATTTGATAATTCCTCTGAAAGGATTAAAAAAAAATTGGAGGTGGTTTTGTCATGTGTCTAATTAAACTGAAATCTTGGTAGGTAGGGGGCATGTTTTCCATAGCTCGGTGAGCATGACTCTGTACTGCAAGCATGATCCTTATAAGGCTGTTTCAGACACAGGGCACACAATATGACCTGATCTTTGTATTCTTATATGCTAAACCATCATACCACAAATCCGAAAAGGAACAGCATCCACTTCAGGGCTACCCATGGTCCTGGTGCACCACAGTCCTCTGACATCTTTGGTGACCTGGAAGGAAACTGTAGGAACAAGAGGAATAGTAGCACTGCAGCAGGGGAGAGAGAGAGCTGGTGGGAAATGGTGATAACCTCTGAAATGCCTTCCAGTAAATCTCCGCTTGGCTGTGAGTAGGAGGATTTAATTTAAAACTAGAGATACTGACAGCTGCTTTTATATAGGAGAGCATCTTTTTTTGCAAAGAACACCTTTTCAAGTAATTTTCACTTTGTTTTTGAGTACAGAGCACCAAGGCAGGAGAATGAGCTGGTATTTAAACAAGAGTAATCAGAAGTGTGGTACAAAATACTTTTAGAATTGGACATGATACGTCTCTTGTTGTTGCTGCAAAACCCTGCCTAAACACATGCTGTTGTCTAATTTGCATTAGAAGAAGCTGAAGGAATATTCAAAGAATTCCTGATATTGTTTTTCTCTTTGCAAGAGGGCTCACATGGCCCATCCTTGGTAAAATGGCCGGAACAACAGCAGGTGCTAAGATAGGAATGTGAGTTCAAGTATCCAAAACTGTCTGAGAATGCATATGCCACAGCTGATCATATTAAAGGGCATGATGACCATCAGCCAGATTAAACAGTAACCAGGGAGTTACAGAGTGAATTTTGAAACAAGGCTGGTGCCAGTTTGGAAAGAAGTGTAAGGGACAAATGAAACTTTGTAACAGTAGGGAGAACAGTGGGAACAGAGCAAGGAGTCAAAACCAGAAGAGTTGGGTTTGACGCTGTTGTATTGTTCACCCATGGGCATCAAAACCTCTGTCTGGGCCTGGCAGAGCATCATCCCTGCCTGACTCTGCCAGCAGCCTGCATCCAGCTTGTGCAGTGACCGTGCAGGGTGCAACATGCAAGGACTCACAACTGGGTGTGCGTATGTCACCTTGTGTGCGTATGTCACCTTGTGTGGTGCTTTCTCCCCAGTGTTTGCATTAGCAGGTTGTAAGGCACAGCACAGGTACATATTAAGCACTCACATCTCCTACAGAAGGTATGTGTGAGAGGGGGACTGTGTGTATAACCATGGGTGGGTGGGTGCACAACTTTGTGTGCATGGTTAGAACTTTGGGGGATTAGTGAAGAAAGGTCATTTAGAAATTTGTTAGGTGTTTATTAGCATTTTGTCTATTAACAGTGTCTTACCTGTTGTATTGCTGATACTGAATCTGAATGTATAGTTCACTGATTGTCAGTTAATTATGTGCTATTAATAAATCAATAAACCAGTTTGATTGTAATTTGGTTTAAACTAAGTCAACTGTGCAGTTTTTCCCTGTCACACCATTAGGTTGTAATTGTAGATATTACGTGATGTGTAATGTCATTGTGAGTTAGAGAAGTTGTCTGCCAGTGGGAGGAGAGACAACTGTTGACAATGAAAAGATAAACTCACTATTAATATAGTGGGATACGACGCTTTCGTGAAGATTTTGGGGCAAAACAGTGACTGGTTCTAGAATTCTGCAGGTTCTAATGATATCATTAAATTCAAGTGTGACAGCAAGCATGCTGTTAGAACAAGGTGAAATTATACTGGTCAGAGGTGCTATTCCAGCATTGACTAACTAAGCTCCTATTACTAGTCATCACTAGTTTCCTACTGGAAGACACTGACTTCCTCAGATCTGTCTTCCTAACACAAAATTACTTCCAAACGCCATTCCCAAAGTTATTCAGGTTTGAACAAACACTCTGAATTTTGATGTTAAGCCCCCACATTGAGTAGGAAATGAATAAAGTCTTGAGTAACTTGAGTAACCTCATGACTGACTCTACTTTGTGCGGGAGTTTTGGACAAGATAACTTCCCAAGGTCCCTTCCAACCTGAACTTTCCTATGATGATCCTATATCTTGACATGCAGTTTTGCTGGTACAGGGAGTATGTGGTGATATTTTGGCTGTCTGGCTGTGCCCACAGCAATATTTAAGTGCAGTCACACTAGTTCTCAAAGCAATAGCTCTGCTTCATGGGTAAAATCCAGCTGCCTTTGATTGCATAACTACTTAGATGGGTAAGGGTACTCTAGAGATGACTTTTTCTGCCTGCCTTAGAGGTCCTGAGGCATGGTTTGCCTATGCACTCTGTTTTGTTAGAGGCTGGAGATAAAGTAACTCAGACATGATTAAAGACATTAGTTTTGAATCAATTGATAGCCCATGGAAGAGGTGAGGAAGGAAAGAAAGATTAAGCTCCTGATTTTATTTCCATTTGGTTAGGGTAAGTTTAATCAATGACTTAAGAAGATCACAAACACAAGACTGGAAAGGACTAAGTCTGGTCCCTTGCTTTGTGATCAAAGATGGTTTCTTCGTATAGGCCTACACTATGCCTATACAAAGATTACTTCAAAGCCTCACTACTTATGTGAGTCTTCTAATTTTCAGCTTAAATTTATTCATAGAAAATTTATACCTATCTGTTCTTGTGTGCTGATGTTATCTTTTAGCTTAAATAGTTCTAACGTTGCCTGTATTCATAGAGAGCAGTCAGGAAATTTACAGTAAATTTTCAATTCAGTTCCAGTTTTGGTTCAGCTGTAGCTGGAGGTATCGTTGACTGTGTTTCAAGCCTGTAATTATTTAGCAAGTGGTTTAATAACCCAAAAGCAGTTTGATAAATCCTGAACCACTTTGAGCTTCATGACATAGGAGGATACAACGCAAAATTTGAGAAATTATAGAACCCATGCATGCAGCATGAATTTTTACAGTTAATTGGTTTGAGCCACTGTCTCTAGGTTGGAATCTGAGTGCTTCCTAGCACTCTGCCTCAATGTTTTTCCTGTTCTCTGCGCTTCCCGCAGGGGTTAAGGAATTGGAAAGCAGCAGTGTCACTGCTACATTTGAAAAGCAGCTGGTACCACTGCTGTAACAGGGAAGGTTAAACTGTCCTAAGTTCCTCACCACTGCAATGAAACTAGCTTTTGCACCCAGCAGCCCACTGGTACAGAAGCATGTAAATGCATGCACGTACAGTAATGCAGTAAGATTGGTGCAGAGAAGACAAGTGGGACTGTCTTGGTGCAGTTAGAGCACTGCTGTCCACAGCAGCACATAGTTCTCTACCACAGAACAAAAGGAATTAAAGATTTGGTCAGTGATGTTCTGTGAGGAGCTGTTTCTTAGAACTCAACTTAGGCAGGTGCAAAAAATATCTTTCTACTGATCAGATATGCACCGGTAACTGCAAAGTGGATGCAGACCGATCATCATAGGGTCATGGAGGAGAGTGGGAGTTCATTCTCCACATATGAGTTATTTGGCAAGAGAAAGCGGGAGGGAAAGGAAGAGATGTTATGCTGTCTGGAAGATTTCTTGTAGGTAAAACAGCTGAATGCCAGTTTTCACTAAGACCATTCCTTAGAACTGGTAACTGAAAACACAGCCCAGGTTAAAAAAAAAAAAGAAAAAATAATTAATTCCAGCTACCTTTTGAGAAGAAAAAGAGTTTTAACTGCTTTAGAATTCAGGTTTGATTTGAAATCTGTTCTCTAAACACACTGTTTTTTATCCTGTATCAGTAGGCTAACTAAGCCAGTGATTCTAAGGATATGTTATGTGGTCTTTTGGGAGCATATACAAGATCAATCTGTGTATACGCCATGCCAGTCAGACATCACCACTACGGGGTAACTGGTGTGCAGCTGTTTTGTGTCCGTCTCCTGACAGCATTTTGTACTCTTACATTTTTTTCCCTAATTCTCAGTATCAAATAATTCTCTTCATATGATCTGCATTTCCACTGGAGTGTACCTCTTATAAAGCCAAGACATTTAAAGAAAATATTAATAAGACTGTTGCTTACATGAATCCCTGAGGAGTTCCTCTGTTTTTTAGCTCAGCTTGCCATATAGTTCTTCTTTTAGCACAATCTTTATTATTTTTCTTTGGATAGTTTATTATCCACATTACAATTCATTCACATCTTCTCCATCTTATAATTTCTCATGTGATGCTTTAACAAGTGCTTCAACGTCATCTAGGTTTATTTAATCAAGTATTTGACCAAGTACATTTCCTTTGCTCTGTATAGTTGGTTATCTTATACAAGAACCAGTGGGTTAGTAAGTCACTTTATATTTCTGTCTGCTTTTTGTTTCAATTGTTTTCAACATAGATCTTGAATGATATGTGTATAGTACAGAAGTTCATTTTTACACACATTTAATGTTAATTTCTGTTTTTTAAATAAGCATATAAGACACAAGAAATCACAAAATAATTTATTTGTAGAACTTCCTTTGGATATCAAAAGAAATAAGCTTATCTGAGTATGGAAGGGATTAATAAGAAAAAAATGAGCTATGATGTAAAAACAAGCAGACCGCAGGGAAGGACTGTGTCAACCAAAATTGCCAGACATTTATTTATTTATTCATTTAGCAAAGTTTGGAGAGGGAAAAAAAAAAAAAGAAACACTTGTGTGTTGCAAGAGGATTAGGGGAAGTGACTGCTGAAATCAGAGTATAAATGCTTTGCAAGGTCAGTCCCTGGAGCAGTTAGTGAGTAAAATAGGAGTGGAAATAACACAAAGTAATCAAAAAAGTAGGCTACACTACTAAATGTGCTTGCTGAGTTTCTGAACCTCTAGGATGTTATTCCTGGGCTATACAGCTCTGCTCTTATGTTGGATGTATTGTACTGCAGAAAGAGGTAAGCTTTAATGTGGAAAAAAAAACAAAACCCAAACCAAATGCTTTCTTAAAGTGTATGTGAAGATAGTTACTAAAAAAAAGTAAATAAAACGTTTGCATTGTAGCCTATTTTAATGAACTTCTGACAACAATAATTGAGATTTCTTCTGGCAGTATTTAGCACCTTTTGTACTTAGTATCCTGTCATAGGTATTGTTTCATCTGTTTATTTGGATAACTACTGCTGTTATTAATCTGTTGCACAACTTTTTAAATGGTTACTATCCCTTTAAACTAGAGCCAGACAACTCATTTGTTATTAATTATGTTTGTTACTTATTCTAACATCTAAAACCTGTAAACAGCTCGTAGATTAAAGTAGAAAATATTCAATAAATGTGCATTTCTTTCTGTCTGGAATAATCTGTGTGATAATCTGAGAAAGAGGAATGATTAGTAAATTGACTGAAAAGCTTACAAAATATCTGTTGAATGACAGACTTTAAATCCAATAAATGAGATAAATGTATACAGGTATGCTTTTGTACATGTTTAAAGAAGTAGCTAGTATTCTGGGTATCTTTTCAGAAGCCTCTGATATTTTCTGCTTCTCTGTTCAATTTATTTTTCTTGATATTGTATTTATATTGTTTAATGTATGTTTAGTAATTTAATTTTTTTTGCTTTCTGTCTGGGTTTCTTTACATAGACAGTTGTGGAAAGGGTGCTATGTGTTTTTGAGCTAGTGTGTCTTTGCTCGGGTCAGGTTGGTTTTAATTTTAGGTGAAGATTATGAAGACCTTATTAGTCAAAACAGTCTTACGGATTTTTACTTTGAAAAATTGAAAAATCAGGGCATTAATGAAATGTATTATCTTTTTTATACATATTTATAATAAATACTGCTCCAAAGCAGCTAATGAAGTCTAATTTGTTTGCAAAGTAGTCCAGAAATTCCTGGAATTTGAAAGAAAGTTTGCCTGAATTTGCACTTCCTTTTCATAATGCTTTCTTTAGATCAGAGAGATTGCAAAGGAATGTGAATGTAGCAATATTTGATTTATCCGGGACAACTATTACCATGGGTCATGCAGGGTTCTTAGTTCAAGCTTAATATTGAAAGTCTATGTGAGTTGTTCGAGAGCTGGGGTTTTGTGCAAGGGCTGAAAAATACTTCTACCTGAATTTGTAGTTTGTGCTTGACTTTATGGAACTTGCTACCAGTATAATGACTGACGGCAAGAAAGCAGCTTGAGCTATTTCTAACTGAGGTCAAGTCACATATAAATACTAAGAAGTGATTAATTCCAGCTCTCCTGGTCTGTCACTAAAGGATCTGAAGGTATGCATTTAGTGCATGCTTTCTAATATGAAAATAAAACCCTCCCAATTTTTGTGAGTACACATGGTGAGTGCATGATGTAATTAATGTAGTTTTGAAGTACATCCTGTCAGCAGATTTCTTCTTCTCAAGCTACTGAGAAACTGCATTTAAAAAAAAGGAATAATCGGCTGTAGTCAGAAATACATATACATACTGTGACACTTGATGGTAACACATAGTTTGACATGAGGGCAGGAGTGGTAAAGAACAATCAGAGAGAGTTGAAATAAAACCCAGAAAGATGCATGTCTTAATAATGATGAAGAGACTATCAGGAGATTATCTTTTGTGCTTTTTTTTCTTTTTTTAAATGTAAACGAGGAGGAGTTAAGAGGCCCCATTCTGCACAACAGACAATAAAAATATAACACAGAAGTAAGGGAAGAATAGAGCAGAGAAGCTCTCCCTGTACTAAATAGCCTATTTTTAAAATCATAGAATTCAGAGTGTGCTTTCTCAGCTTGCAAACTGAAAGCACTAATTTTAACGGGCTCTAATGAAAAATATGTAGAATTAGAAAAATTCCTTTTCTCACCATTACAAAGAACTTCTTTGGAGTAAACTAACAATTTTTAACACATTTGAAAGACAGAACTAGCTAGAGGAATCTTGTTCATTTCTCTTATTCCTGCATTTTGCAAAAACGTTGTTAAAAAGTGAATGTGTCTTAATCTTGCTAAGAAAAGTATGTCCCTACTACCTTTTTTGATAGTAGGGTAGTACCCTCTAGTGGACAGAAGCAATAATTTTTACTCAGATGTAATCATTCGTAAGAGGGAGCATACTTATTAAAGTATTGGAAAAAACGTGAACGTGTGGGTATACTCTTCCTTTAGCACTCAGCAGTATCCTAAAAGCTTGTCTACTTCTTCTGGCTACTTAAGCCAGCCAAAATAAAGTTATTACATCTCACAATTAACATTCTTTTCTTTATATTTTCAAAATGCCATAACTACACTTAGAATTATACAGTTTTTTTAATTGTAATGAACCTTTTTCCTGATTTTTAAACAATTTTCTAGAATTATGCCTCTAACTTGGTAGGTGTTCCACTGACTGAGTGTTCAAGGGTATGTCTTTGTACAACTAAAGTAAAATTAACTTTCCACACTTCGATGTGGAAGAATGAGTATTTAATCTGCTCACTTTGTATTAGAAATCACAGCTGCTTAATCTGTGGTTGTGATCTCCACAGTTTAGTTCAGCAAGCCATAACTCCACATCCCTTGCATGATGAAAGATCACTAAATATGTTTCCTGTAGTCCCACTTTCAGGCAGCACCTGGACAATCCATAGGAAAGCTTCAGTGGGAGTATTGCTGCTTTCTCAAACCTGTGGCCTGAAAACTAAACTGGTGAGAGGACTTTTGTGCCAGCTTTCTACTGCGTAATGAATCTACTCACCAAGAAATTGCCTTCCCTGGTTGGACATTTATTCTCCTATTTATTTTCTATACAGAGGTTTTGTTTCTTTTCCAAAGGTTCATTTCTCAGAGGTTGTTTTATTTATTCTTGATGAATTCTCACCTTTCATGTTCAGATGTGAAACAGACTTCATTGCATCTAATTAGCTAGACTGTCCAGAGTCTGTTACTCTGCATAAAGCTTCAGCCTTTAAAATAAGTACATTTCAGTCACCCAAGCACAGAAAATTAATCACTGAAATTAGGTCAATTATTATAAACAACAACAAAAAATGTTTCTTAACAAAGATCATTTAGTCTTTCATTAACAGCTTCCCAACCTTTGTTTCTTTCCCCTTTAGTCTGATTTTTCTCATTCTCAAGATGATGAGGCACTTCTTAATAAAATTAATTCAGGCTCATTTCTTGTAATTCATATGGGCTTAGCTGTACGTTTCATGGACACTGAAGAAAGCTCAGGAAGGAGCTTTTGGGGAAGGACTGTATAATGTTGAGCTAATGATAAATATCAGACAACACCATCCACCCCCCAAATTGAGTAAAAATGCTTTGAAGCTAACAAAGGTCGAAATGAATACCCAGAATTAATTACATTGTGTAATAAGTAACTTGTCATAAGAAGTAATCTCATGGACAGGAGGAAGTAAGTTTTGGAATATCAGGTGATCTCAGCCTGGAGAGAAAGCTTAGGCAAAGGTGAGGGGAGACTTGACAGAACTTGATCAAATGACACATGAACTTAAATGTCAGTAAGGATGGTGGTGGCCGCAGAAGAAAATAGTTTGAAAGGAAACTCTACAGAGTGCACAGAGTTGTTCTCTGTGGTAATGGAAGGACAGGCATGGAGGAGCTCCTGCAGATGGAAGGGTAAGAGATGTCTGTGGTTAGAACCAGGGCACTAGCCTTGTCTCAGTCTTTGTAAGTAAAATCTATTTCATGCATTATGACTGTACCGTGTGGTTTCTTGGCACTTGCTTGACTATTCTTATGTTCTTCTAAATGTCCATTCATATTCCTACAAAATGTGGATTCTTGGCAGTTTCCTATTTTGTGATGATTAAATAGAAAACCTATGCTCGTTTGATCACAAATGTCCTCAGGATTTCTTGATACATTTTCTATTGTAAAATTATTTTGGCATTTGTAGCATGTGCTTCAGTCACCAATATTTTTATTTACAATTTTAGCTTGTAAAGAACCTCCTCCTAGGAGGGTTAAAGAAGTGCCTACTGAAAGATGGGACAAACCTCCCTATCCACATGGTACTCAAGTAACATACAGATGTCGGCCTGGATATATAAAACTTGGACGAATAGTGTTTGAGTGTACTGATGGAGCATGGAGGCAACACCTGTTAGGGGCAGAATGCAGAAGTAAGTATTTATGCAAAATATGTGCAAACATTTGACCTGACAGATCACACTCCTTGCCAGTGATGTCAATGTGAAATTGCCATTGTGTCTTTACCTGTAACTTACTTATTTCAGCATCCTTTAAAATATCATCCTAAAAAGTACGTATGCATAAGGAAACATTTTTGGAAGTTTCTTTTCTCCAGATCAAAGGATTTTTTTTTTTTTCTTTACAGGAGAAGATCATACTCTAGGCTAGCCTTATTAACCTGATTTATGTTAAGTTATTAAGTTAAGTTATTAAGTTATTAGGAGCTTGCTTCCAAAATTTTAGAAAAAGTCTAATGCAGATGAAATTTACGGTCTAAGCAGAATAAAGCACTAACCTCACTTCTGAATGTGAGACAGTATTGTCTTTTTTTCAGTGTATTCAACTAGTTCTATGAAAGATATAATTTCCTGGAAGTGGGAAATTATTTTTCTCTGCCTTCTCTTTTAATCTGTGAAGGAAAATTCATGATTAGGATGAGAGCTACTATTTATTATCTCTAGCATTCTGTGTTAAGAGTTTAGAAGTATCTCACACCCTCATACAGAATTCATTAGTGAAGAAATTGAAGTTTATTATTGTTAGCCAGCAGATACTTCTTTTCTGTAATAAGTGAGTTTTAAACACAAAGAAATTTTAGACACATGAGCTTTTTTTCTTACATATCTAACATACAAAATTTTTACTAGTAGAATATAAATGTTTGGTTTGATAATATAAAAATTAAGTCCCAGGTATCATTCAAACAGAGATGAATACAAATCATGAGTAAAAATGAATTAATAAAGCTGTTACTAGTTTCTTTTACATTTTTTATTTAGTCACCTTCTCAGTTTTTATATGTATTTGTATAACTACTCAGTGAACATGGATCTTTCAAATTATATAAAATTTGGTGTTGCTTTTTAGTAACATATTTTAGTAAATACTGCCACCCAGTGAATAGATACTGACATTGGCAAGGTGCAGGTGGAAGGAGAAAAGGGATGGCCTGCCACAGGTTAAGTGATCACGTTCCCTTTTCAGGATAGGCCACACTAGACAGCAAAATTGATCATGAGGTTGTCCGTTTTCTCTGAATCACACTGGAGCAGGTTTGGGGCCTACTCAAACACCTCTTCCTTGGAAAAAACAGGGACGTGGATACACTCCGAGAAATGAAATTGCCTAGGTCGACAGTGACCAGGAAAGATTTCTTCTGAGGCAGCCTAATAGGTTTTAGCTATGCAGTTTATTTTGGAGTCTGTATTATAACATCAAAAGTAGATGAATGAGAGTGATGGTGTGTTCAGTTTTGCATTTATTTTGGGAATCCAGAGCAAATAGTCAGGGCCAGACCACAAGAAAAGTCCTGTGGGGAACTTTGAGCAGAAAGGACTGAGGACCAAAAGACTCCTGTGGCCTTAGATCATCCCTCTTTACTTAGCACAACCCCCATCAGATTGAAGAAATTTCATTTCCAATCATGGATGGATTCTGTAGTGCAAGCTTTGGACCAGTTTATGTCACAAGGTGTATGAAAAGCTGAGGTTACATCCTGCCATTAAATTTGTCATAAAACTTAAGATAAGCTCAGCTTTTTTAAAGGAATAAAAACTGCTAATTTGTTATTTATTTTTTTAAAAATCAGCACATCCTTACTCCAATATGTTCTCATTGAAGGTAGTGATTAAAAAAGTGATTAAAAAAAGGGAGTGTTAATCAAGCTAATGCTGAACATTTTTTAATTTTTGAAAGGCCCATACTTGCTACTAATTACTAGAAAAGTGCTATCTTTCATACTTTCACATTCCTATGTATGGTGTAAGTAATTTTTTTTCTTCTTCTTCTTCTTCTTTTTTACCAGATAAGCCCTGTGGACATCCTGGAGATACTGAGTTTGGTTCCTTTGAACTTACCAGTGGAAGTGAATTTGTGTTTGGTGCCAGAGTTGAGTACAGATGTAATGATGGGTAATACATTTAATTCAATATATGGGAGTTAACACAAGGTGTTAATGTTAAAAGAAGTGTCAGTTATAGATTTGTTGTCTGTAATGCTGCTGCAACTTACTAATATTTAACGCTTGGTTATTGTTTAATTTAAATTTCTGCAATTACAGTAATACTGAAGATAACTCTTTCTCATATCTGGTGCTATTGGAGTAACTGAACTCATGCACCTGAAGCTGTCATCCAAAGTGTCTAAAATGTGTAAGACTGTAGCTAACTTGAAATCATGGCTGTCTGAGTAGAAAACAAAAATAGTGACCTGTCTGTAAAGCTGCCTCATGACTCCACCAGCCAGCCAATTCAGATGGAAATGCAGCTTTGTATGCTGGAATCAGTGCTCTCAGTAGGCAGTGATGATGCAGTTATGGTAGCGAAGTCATTAGGCCATACAGAGTCTCCTATTCAGAACCACAACTCATCAGTCCTGCTTAAATAATTTTTGTGCATTATGAAGTAAAATGTATTGTAAAAAATGTTTGAAGGAAGGAATTTCTGGTAGCCTCACTAACATGTCTTCACTGACTGCTTGGAAGAAATTATTCTCTCTTCCTTTTCTGTTCATCTTCTCCTATGAAAACTGCAGCAAGGCAAATATATAGTATTGTGCTTAGTTAACTGTTAACTATGCCTATGACTGGATTCTTTCCTCTTGAAATGCAAATCAGCTATAAGCATGGTACAGTGGTTTAGCCATGCTTTTGCAGTCTTTGTATTGCTGGAATCTAGTCTGAGTTCCACCAAAAGAGTTCCAGTATCAATATTCTTCTTAATCCCTTAAATTCAGACAGTTCTTTACTGTCATTTCAGACTAGCTGTACTTCCTGTGACTACATTTCAGACAAAGCAGAAGCCATGGCATTGTGGCCATGTTGCCTTCAAACCTAACTCATCAAAGCATGAGATACATATGGTTTGGATTAAGTCCTATTTTGATGCTGTCACATGGCTTTCAGTCATACTAGAGCACAGGCAACAGGAGTTTTACTCTGCTTGCTATTGATTAAGTAAATTACCCCTAGGTTATTTGTTATGTAGCCAAAGCTTGCTATCTCTGTAATGAAGAAGCCATCATACTGATTACTTCCTACTTTCTGATTTTTTTCATATTTTTTGCCATATGCAATTAAAAGAAACAAAATAGGGAAGTTGCAGGCCAAAAAACTACTTGGTTTTGTCACGTTTTGGTTAGTCTCTGCTAGAACATATGAAACCTACTTCCTTTGCTTCAAAAACAGCAGCACTGCTGTTTCTGTCACATAACGAGACTGTATTTTAGCATTGTTTACTTTTTATTCGGTAAGATACCGGATGCTCAGCCAAAGAAATTACCGTGAGTGTCAGGCAGATGGATGGAGCAATGACATCCCTCACTGTGAAGGTAAATGGAGTTTCACATTTAATTTTTTATCAAACTGTCTTTTTGTCTGTCTGATACTATCTAGAACTAGTCTGTGATCTCTCTACTAGTATTAATTCACAGATGTTTAAATTCAAGTTATGCAGCAGTGAAACTCTTACAATGACTGCTCAGCCATTTTAGTCCAATAAGCACTCAAGCTTTTGTTAAAAAGTATTCACAAAACAGTCTTGTCACCCCCAGACTGGCTTAAAGCTCTGCCTCACCTAAAGGCCCTGATGATAGTGTAGATGTCTGCAAAACATGGTTACAGAAGACAGCTGGGATGAGGCATTTTGGATGTATGTGAAGCATGTGTGTTTTTAGCTAGTTTCCTCTTCCACCCTTGTGAATATCCTAGCCATTAAGATTTTGTTATAAGGTCTTCTCCCTATTAGCATACTGTGGAAGAACTTCAGTAAGTAAGAATGAGAGCAAGAGAGACCCAGACCTCAAGACTTAATAGACTGGATGGCTCAGATGATACTTCCCTGATTTTGGAAACCTTTTCGCCAGTCTCAAACCTGTATGATTATGAAAATAAGCTTCCTTTCTTCCCAAATATATTTTTAACTGGTCTATTTTAAAATATGTGTGCAGTGGTGAAATTTCTCTGTAGCTTAAGCATCTAATGCCAGGAAAGGGTCTCTAAGTAAAGAATCACAAATAAAAGTAGATATCTTTCTCTTGTCTAGAGTTTGTTGTCTGTGTTTTGACATTTCCTTGGTCTCAGATATTTCACATTTAGTTTACTGGATTTTCAGTGTCCTCAAATTTAGGCATACGGGTCTCTATCTGCACAGTATAGAGCAATGGTTTCCAACATTTTTTGTCACATGTCACCAAGATACTGCCATTTCAAAGTCCTTATAAGATTTTTCTTTCATGATTGAGGAGTTTTCATTAGACTGAAATATGATTGCCTATGAAAGGAACTATTTGTATAATGTCCTAATTGTGAGGAACCTAGATGATAGAATGTGAGCGCATAGGAAAGGCAGATGGCTTATAAGATGGAGAATGTTGTCAGAGAGAAGTGGGAGCTATGGTAGGCAAAACACCAGCCACTTTCGTACATGCTCAGTGATATCTATGTGAACATTTAAGAGTGAGCTTTGATATTCATTTCCCCCTTAATAAGAAATATCTGATGACATATGTTAATTCTTCCTTTTTCTGCAGTTACAAAGTTAGGAGATACAAGAGGGCTAAATTCATGGCTGACATTGTCATTTTTTACTTAGTGATATACTTGTGTTATAATTGTTCTGATACCCTTAGCTAAGATTTTTAGTTAGTAACTGAACTGTTGTAGTCAGTCAATAACACAGCACTTTTCCAGATATTTGTCTATAGCAAATTCAGTTTGGCATAGCTCTAAAGTAAATTAACCTATTTTGACAAAGTTTAATGGCCCTATGTGTCAGTCAAGGCTCATCTAACCATCCGTAGAATTCATAGGATCATAGGATAATTTAGATTTGGCGAGACCCCAGGAGGTCATGTAGTTCAGCGGGTGCTCTGTCTTTAGCCTTCAAGGGCAGAGAAGAGGATGATGAGAGCCGATCTACAAGCTTCCTCTTATGTCAGTCTCTTTTTGTGTCGGGTTTTGTATTACACCTGTTGCAAATGGTATCTGAATACATAATAAAAGTGTATATTTTTAAAATGTGTAAGGAAATTACAGTGAGTTTTCTGTATTTAACTTTTTGTGTGTGTCAATTTATTTTAGAGACTAGACCTCAAAATGGCTGTTCTTTTCCTTTCCTTTCCTTTCCTTTCGTTTTGTTTTGTTTTATTTTCCAGTGGCAAAGTGTTTACCTGTACAAGCACCAGAACACGGAAGAATAATTATGACTGGTGCATTTGAGCTAGGCCAAGAATATTCCTTTGGCCAGGTTGTAAATTTTGAATGTAATGCAAAATACAGGCTTGTTGGATCTAAAGAAATAATTTGCTCTTCTGATGGAAAATGGAATAGTGATGTACCTCAGTGCCAAGGTAAAAAGGTCACTATTTATTATCTGTAATTAAGAACCTTTATTCTTACAGACTTCTAAGGACTGGTTACCATATGGGAAACTACAAAGCTTTCACTTTATTCCACAACAATTAAGCATAGTTTGTCTGTAAACAATCTCCATTGCATATATGCAGAAGAAGTAGGATAAGAAAGAGAAATCAGAGAATATTGGATGCTAATATAGTCATAATGGACCATCTGTTTGTTCCACATTTTCACTACAAGCTGTATGTTTTGCCAGGCTGCAGTCAATTTCTTTGAAACTAGCTTTGGTATGTCTACAGAAGATTCAATCACTTCAGTGTTGTAACCACAGTAATTACAAACAATTTTGAATCTATGTGAAGAAAGTTTAAAAAATAAGCATGATTTTAATTCACTCGTGTTCTTAGGGTATATAAAATAGAAAGAAATCATGATGGATTTTTCTTTCTTCAGACTAATATGTTTTGACAAGTTAGAAGGTTAATTCATGTTTAGTTTTTACAGACCCGCAGAATCACAGAATAGGTGAGGTTGGAAGGGACCTCTGAAGGTCCCTCAAAGCAGTCAGCTAGGGCAAATTGCTCAAGACCATGTCCAGTCAGCTTTTGAACACCTCCAAGGATGGAGACTCCACAGCCTCTCTGGGTAACCCATTCCAGTGTTTGACCACTCTTAAGTAAAAATGTTTTTTCTTATGTTTAAGTGGTATTTCCTGTATTTTAATTTGTGCCCATTGCTTCTCATCTTGTCACTGGGTGCCAATGAGAAAGGTCTGGCTCCATCATCTTTACTTCTGCTGCCCCACCACAGTCAGGAATTTATACATATACACATTAATAAGATCCTCCCTCCCCCCCAAGCCTTCTTTTCTCTAGACTCTCTAAGCCTCTCTTTATCTGTCAGTTTTTCCAATTCCTTAGTTATCTTCATGTCCCTTCACTGGACCTGCTCCAGTATGTCCATGTCTTTCCTGTATTGGGGAGCTCAGACGTGAACACAGCACTCCAGATGTGGTCTGACCAGTGCTGAGTAGAGGGGAAGGATCACCTCTTTTGACCTGCCAGCCACACTCTTCCCAATGGAGGCCAGGACGCTGTTTTCTTTGTTTCCTGCAAAGGCACATTGCTGACCCCTGTTCAACTTGTTCATCAGTACTGCCAAGATTTTTTCTGCAAAACTATTTTACAGCCAGTTGACCCCACCCTGCCCCACCCACAGCTTGTACTGGTGGATGGGGTTATTCCTCCTGTTTTGCAAATAGAGATTGTATGGGATTGGACTGTCAGTATGTAAGAAGGAATCCCAGGAAGCTTATGGTAACAATCACTATTAAATATTCAGTCCATCAAGTTTCTTAGATAATTTATATGTTATCTGAGCAGGAAGTGTGCGTTTAGAAGAGTGGAGTACATGTCAGGATATCAGATACATGTACGTTTTTTTCACAATTTCAGCTCTCCATTTTCCTGCTTTGAAACCCCATTTATTATAATTTGAACAGCAGAAAGTGGGATTAAACACATGTGCTTGTAACATTTGCAGAATATAGTGAATTTTATTAAACAATGACAGTTTCACTGAGCTATATTTCATCCTAAATACAAAGTAAATCCAGCAAAGGAATCCAAGAGAACTCTTTGATGTCCTGCTCTGTAGCCTAGGAAACAAAGCCTTGAATATTTTCTGGCTTTATGAATGCAGTTTTTGGAAACTGCAAGATCTCAGTGGTCTTATCGGGTTTGGCAAGGAGCTGGGGATGCTGAGGTTCTTTTATAGATAGTGAAGCATTCTAGTGTCAGTTTTCCAGAAAGTTTAGTTCTTTTTTCCTGTTGATGCCATGATTTAACTAATTGTATACTGGCTATGAGAACGCTTTAGGTTTGCTGGAAATTGCAAGGAAATTAAATAATCTGAAAAATGGAAAATCCTAAAATTCAGCTAGCCTAGTTGCTTATTTTAGAATGTCCCCTGCCTTATATACTGATTCTGAGATCCATTAAAATCCAAAGCAAAGCCCTGAAATCTGTCTCATGAACCAGTTTGCTACTGATGCTGTGCTACACCACACTTTCTACCTGGCACCCACAATCAGGTCATTGAAGAGTTCTCAAATAAGTTTCAAACAGTTTCAAATGCAAATGTTTTTGTGAAGTCAAATGAAAAAAACTCTAAATTTTATTCCAATAGGCAATTATTCTCAGCAAATAAAAATAAACTAAAATATATGGATTTTGTCTTTCTCAATTTCAGAGATTATCTGTGATGTGCCAAAAATTCTGCATGGATATGTACATTCTCCAAAGGGGTCTTACAAGGAATCTGAACAACTACAGTTTGCCTGTGATGAAGGATACAGATATGGTGAAAGAGCAGATGTACAATGTACTGAATCAGGATGGAATCCAACCCCCTATTGCACTGGTTAGCCTTGCCTAAAGTTATTTTGCACATTTGTTGTGTTTGGAAGTAATTTCAGAGATTAGTAATGACAAAAGTTAGTTAATTCATAACAAAGGAATCCATCCACATCTGACCAATATCCCATGAAGATCTGGAAGGATTAAGTGTTAAAGGGACCAGACAACTGGATAAGAGTTTTCCATAGAGAGCAGTAGCAAAAGCAGTTAATTCAGTCTTTTGTTACTTGAGTGTAGTTAAATAGTCCATGAAGCAACAATTGCTCCAGTATACTGCGTACATGAGATTGATGCTAAAATACTTCATGCAGCATTAGTAGCTGTTGTTATTTTATTCTTTTTTTATACGATTCTGAATTAGTGGGGAGAACATAGGAAAAAGATTTATTGGGTTAGAAAAAAATCCTAATTTGGACAAACAGGAAGGATAAAGCTGAACGTCTTTACCTTCTATAAAATATGATGAAAATGTTTTATCTAAGGAATGGAAAAATCAGACACTAAAAAGAATATTTAAGCAAGCAGGAGAAAAAAAGTATTAATACCTGAGAAATTCAAACTACAGAAGGAATCTGAAATTTTTAATGGCATGGGAAAATTAACATTTGAAGCCAACTTTTTAGAGCAGTGGTATGGTTTTTGAAGTCCTATTGTCTTCACATCAAGTCTCGATAGTTTTTTAAGTGCGTTTAACATGAACATAGCTGGTACAAGTCAGTGGCTGTGCTGTATGTTGGAAGACTGGGTAAAGAAGTATTTGTCTGATACCATATTAATTACAGCAGTATGAATAAAATTGGGGAAGGCTAATAGTCTTGGCTTGATGACCTACTTATGAATCACAAGCAGTTCTTTGAGGGGGAGATACAAGTTAATGCATCTTCAGGTCTTCCGTGTTCAGTGGTTGAGATGCTGTGTCACCATAGCCAAGACTCTGCTACTTGTAATTGTAGGACTCAGTAAAACCACTCAGTAAAATCCCAATCAACATCTCACCCTGTATGAACATTTGAGACCACAGAAGTTTCCTTGACCTACTGAACTGACCTCTGCATTTTGACTGAGTGTCCTGATGAGTCTTACTGTAATTTGAGCAGACTGAGCACCTGGTTCCTAGTCATTATATCCATTCTTGAAATTTCCAGACTACTAGTTCCGATCAACCAGTTCCAACCAAAGAGGAACAATTCAGAAATGATCCCTATTTCACTGGTGAAACTTTAGTAAGAAGTTGTTAGTGTACTGTGCAACCTTTCAGAAATTACTGGAAATTACAAAAGTATCTTTCAAATTAAAACCCTGACTTAAGTTTGTAAGCTGCCTTTCAAGAGTTCTTCTGAAATAGTGAGATAGTGTTGTAGGAAGAACAATCTGAAGTTGACATGGCCATTTCCAAAGGAGTTTGAGCAAATGTGAAGTATCAGAAAGATAAATTCAGAAAGATAAGTAGTCCATTGATGGCCATAGGTGTCTAAGCTGAAAATTACAGTGGAATTGTAGTGCTGGATTAGACATAAAGCTGAAAACAATAGTACTTTCTCCACAGCCATTATGTCAATAATTGTGTACAACATAGAGTTGAAGTTCACTAACCCTAAGAACCATGGACATGAAGTGATACATAAACAGAAACCAAAGTAACATGGTATGCATGAATCCTGCCACTGTCCATGACCCTTAGTCTAGGATGAAGACAGCAATTTGTTTAATGTCATCAGAACTGTAATTGCACAACCACATTATCCATTGTGTTCAAACTTCCCATCAGAAACTGTCTGAGAATCTCTACAAATTAATATATTTACAATGCTGAAACTCCTTCTTGCTTTCTAAGTCCCAGATGCCTTCTGAGCAGTTAAGATGACAAATCCATAATTTCTGAGGCTAGTCCTGTTTGACATCAGCCCTCTGGTTCATGGATTTTACTTTTGTTTCATTCAATTACAGCACTTAAAGACTGTAATTAAATCTCCAAATCCCGCAAACAGAAATATGCACGTTATGTCCCAGTTGAAACAGTTTGATAGAAATTTTGGGGAAATCATTAGTGCCTTGAATTGTCTTCAAGAAATTGCCAAACACTTGAAACTGGAAAAAAATGTTGGCAACCGGGCAACGTTGTAGGATGTTATGTACCACCCACCTTCCTGAAACCTCTTCCAGAAAGACTCCTTTAGAAATAAAGAGTAGTCAGTCTTAGTGCCCACTCAAGTTCTTGACCTTTCTGCTTCAAGATTAGTAATGATATTAATTGATACACATTGCCTATGGTTTAGCAACATACTGCTTTTGAGAAGTGCCAAACAAAACATTCTTCCAGACACTGACATACTGGGCTCTGATACTTCGGGCACATTCAAATAGTGGTTCTGGATCCTACTTGACTTACCACTGAACCTAGATGATTCAGCAGTACATGCATACAGCCGATTCGCCCAGCTTCACTGCGCAGCAGCACCAACCTGTAGTTACCTTATAGTCAACCCCTCCCAGCCCTGAGTGTGTTGGTGATATTTTCTAAATTGGAAGCAGAATACAAAAAAACCCAAAAGACAGGATCTGGTTTATAAATAATATGTTTGCCTGGCTTCTCCGAGCATAAAGATCTCATGAGCTTTTTAGAATAGCATTCTTGTCCTTCCTCAGTTGTTGAAATACTTCCAGTGTCAGTGCAAGACCCTATTCTTAATGACACCGGCTTTGAATGATCAGTTCCTAGTTAAGTATAGTTATTTCTCCATTTAGGACCTGCTGGTGAACCTGCCCTCCTTTGGGACAGTGTCCATAAACCAGACCAGGAGAGCTGTGAGTGAGCCCAGCATAGGTCATTTTGAGCTCCAGCTGTGGAATGACCTACTGGAAAAGATTAGCCAAATTCAGCTTGATCACCTCCAGTTCTTGCTCCAACCATTCTCTTTGCAATTAAGTTTTAATCTTCTAATTAGCATGACATCAGTAACAGCTGTCACTCTCCTCTTACAGAACCGCACATTTCTAAGAGTGGGAGAAATGTAACCTTTTCTTTGCCCCAAGAAACATCTTTTTAACAATTTTATGCAGTTATGGTCAATATACTATGAAAATAAGAACTTATGCAATAAATACAAACATATTCTTCAAATTAGCATCCAGTATTTTTCTTTTTATTTAGAAATTTTATGCTCTCCTCCAAGAATTCGCAATGGGAACTTTAGACCTCAAGAAGACAACTACATAGCAGGTGATATAATCACAATACAGTGTTATCCTGGATATCACTTTAAAACATTGACTGGCAAAAGTACAGCTGAATGCACCAAGAATGGCTGGGTGCCTGATCCAGGTTGTGTCCGTAAGTAGCTCTCATTAATGTAGATAAAATATGTAGAGTTGTTGGAAATATCTCAGTGAAAAAGAGGTCAAGAGAAAAACTTAAGAAGTGTGAGAAATGAGAGTTGCTTATTCATTGTGTTTCCTCATGATGTAAAGCTTAATTTGATTGCTTAGAAAAATCATCTATAAAAACAATGGTATAATCTACATTTACATTATGTTTATAAACACAGGTATTATCTATTACTGTGTTTGTGAAAGTATGTGTTAAAAAGTGCTATAGTCAGCTCCCTGTCAGGAAGGTTTGTGGTCTGCCTGAGGAGTAGCATGCCAGTCAAGATAAGAGGACACAGTGAGTGTTAAAGTATCCAAACCAAAACAAAACATAGGTAATGGTTGAAAGGTATCTTTCACTGTAGTTAACACAGCTTTAGGTTTTTGCTTGCAGTTGTGTGTTGGTATATTATGAACAATCACAGTATTATTCTACCTATAATAACCTGTCAAATAACAAACCAAGATATTCTTGATTGTTTATGAGTTCTTCCTTGGCTTAAACTTCCCATAACTACAATGATAGTTTTGCCCAGTAGGCACAGCATTAACAAATAAATAAATAAATTAGCAATTAATTTCATAATCTAGCACTCTTTGATCTTTGGTCACTGAAAATAGAAGAAAAACTTAGAAAACAGGATGTGAGAGAAACCCTGATGAAATCAGTCTCGTAAATGAACCTTTGGATGATTTGAACTATTCCTGAAAAGTGCACTGTTAGTATCTGGATTAATCTTCTCTCTATGTATGTGTGGGTTCTAAAATTCAAGTATCATTCTGAGACCACCTCACTCATTATTGAACGGTCTGTCCGGTGGGTGATTTCCCCTGCCCCAGCATGTAGGCTCTGGGTCAGAGCACTTCAGGAGCAACCTACCTGCCATGGCCAAGTAGGACACCCTGGGTAAATGTGATTGAAAGCTTCTAGGAATCTCCTCCTTCTGTCCTTGACTTGTACCTGAAAAGGGTCCGTTCTTTTGAGGAACTGAGAGAACAAAAGAAAAACGCTATAGTTTTAAAATGAACATGAGAAGAGCTAGGAAGAGCTATTGGTGCAGAATCTGAAAAGTTACAAATGAAAATGGTGACAGGAGTCATCTCAATTTTAAGAGTCCACAGTTCAGTGTCTATATCTGAGCTAGCTGTCTGGGCTTCCATCATGGTGTGTATAGTAAATTTAGTCAAGACACTCTACAAAAAGAGTGTCACCTCACCGCAGAATAAATACTTACATTTGGCCTCGTGAAGCAGCCTTTGGAGTCCACTGAGACTATTGACTAGATTTCTGTTGGTTGCAATGAAAATGGAGGGAACCAACATAGGTACAGGTGGTGACAAAGACACCAGAAGCAGAGTGCAATTGTTCCTGCACTCCTTAGGATCTGCCAAGGTGTCCAGTCCTGATTCTGCCAGTTTCAGAAAACACTCAGATGATGAAGCTGAAGCTGAATTAATTGTGTCCTGAGCTTTTTGTCATGCATGTGTTGATATTGTTGCTGTTAAATTCTATTTCAAGAGAAACCGTGTGACTACCCAGTTATAGAAAATGGCAAGTTACATGAAACACTGGAGAACCACAGAAACCATTACTTTCCAGCGAGGCTTGGGCAGTACGTTGATTACTACTGCAATAATGGTTATTCAACCCTGAGTGGCGAACGCTGGGTTCGAATGGTCTGTTCTGAAAGGGGCTGGTCTCCAGAGCCAAAATGCCTCAGTAAGTACATTTCTACTATAAGCTCAATTCTGTTATAATTAGCAAAGGTCTGTGCAGCATGAATTGTGCCAATGGAGCACAAGACAGAACAAAGAACAGTTTGTTAAAGTAGAACTGCTTTAGTTGGCCCCTGAACTGCACCCAGAGTGCCATTCTATCTGCAGAAGTCAAACTGTCCACTGGTGAGTGACACTCTGAAGTGAGTAAGGCTGAAACAATGCCTTTGGATTTTGGAGATTCTTTACTCCTGACACTATCCATGAGATTAAGAAACAGGAAATGTTTCTCAACTCTGGCTTCTGGGTCACGTGCATGCATCTACTTTTACCTGCACGCACAGCTGCGCATACAAACAAAGAGTTTCTACTTTATGTAAATACATTCTTCCTTCCATGGCTTGGGCACTTTTTCTAGAGGTTCCTCTCTGAGATCCATTGCCTGGTCCCTTTGGAGAACGTTTGGGACTGAGAAGGTGGCGCACTCTTGCAATAAGCTGAAAGCGAGCATGGCATCAGCAAGAGATTCAGATACACTGACTTAATGATTGAACTATAGAAAACAGATTTAAAGCAGCGAGCTGAGGCCTCCTCTCCTAACACACATCTTCAGTCACAGTAAAGTTCCTACCTAGTGGTACGGTTTGCAAGTGGATTACAAAAGGGTGATCTTTCCCTGTTGCCCTCAGTGGAGTGGTGCTCAATACAGGAAATGAGTGGAGTCCTGCCTGGAGGAAAGGACCAGTTACTCAAGTAACACAGCTATAGCATTCCTTCGGCCATCTCCCTTGTGTCTGGGCTCTTGGGGGCACAGGATGCCGTAGAGCCAGCGTGCTTAACTGTTGCTAAAATCTCTAGAGCTGGTTTGGGAGGCTGATACCTTTGCACTGAGATGATAAAATCTGGAGGCAAATGCTGAAAATCACTCAGGGCAGACATCAACATTTTAGAGACGTAGCAGACCAAACCGGAGCTGGTGTACAGGACACTAGATGCACTGAAGTTAGCCAACCTTGCTTATGAACGCTAGGTAGGTGATATTGTTTAGTAGACCACTTCTTAGAAAGCACTTCATGTAGTTACTTGCACTCCTGTTCATGTGATTCATTAATCTTAGGGCAGTGAAACAAAACAAGCTTTCATTCAGGTTTGAACACGAATGTCTTTTTGGGATAGAAGGATACAGAAAGGTGCTAGGAGGCCCTTTTTGAGTAACTGTCTTCCTAAGAATTAATTTACCTCAGTTCTTCCTGTACAAATTACTGTGGTTAAATGTACTTACCTTCCTTCTTTAGAAAAATGTCGTGTTGGACAGCTGAAAAATGGTTATTTCCCACGTAGCCCGAAGAATGTTTACATGGAAGGTGAAAGAATTAAATATGTTTGCAACAGTGACTATCATACTGAACATGAAGGTGGGGAAGTCACGTGCACAAAGGATGACTGGTCACCTCCTCCAAGATGTATCCGTAAAAGTGAGTGTGCTTGTATTTTGTTGAGGTTTCTACCTAAAACCAGTCAATCTGTCATCACATCACCTACGTTAATCCATCACCACTGCTTAGTAACTCTAAGTCTAGGTGCTCTACAACTGAAACACAATGCTGTGATTCTCTCAGCTGGCTCATGCAGCTCTCATGTCCCTGTATGCTGCTGAGGTCAGTAGCTATACAACCGTGCAGAATGTAACCCTGTAAAACGTCCACACATGGCTCATTCAGATCTCCTAGAATGTAAGCTCTGGGATGGGAATCATAGTCCTTTTGTCTTCAGTAGTGAAATCTGGTTATAGCATAGCTGTACAGTAATATAATAAATAGTAATCATTCCCCTTGCACAGCCTATCTGTAATTTCTTGTCTCCTTTCAGCCTCTCGCTATGCCACCTGATCCCTGTTTCTCTTGCTTCCTTTCCAATTAGCATCATACTGGAAGGGGGGAGGAATAGGAAGGTTACCTCTCCTAACTCTATTTCCAGCTTTTGTTCCTGACTTGCACCAGCCTTGAAATTGCTAGAATGTCTCACAGGAACTTTAAATACTTTAGATAATGATTTCATACGGACAAAAGAAATAATTCAACCTAACTTTTCTTAGACTGTAAAAATATTTTTTTAGGAAACAATTCCACCCTGGCAGAGACACCGTCCATAGAATGTTTTGGACCACCACCCACTGAGATTTTGACATAGCAATGAGCAAGCAAAAGAAAATTTTATTGTTCCTACTGCTAGGCAACCGTGGGCATTACTGGTATAAACACCAACACATTTGATGTGAAATTTAAACTTCTGAAGCTGTTGCATTAAAGTATCATGAACTCTGCTCCCAACATTCAAATACATCCTCTAGTGTTCCTCAAAGTCTTTTTTTTTTTGTATCTTTATTTACTTGATCTCTAATGAGCAAATGTTGCTATTTGTTGTAGTGTTAATTTCTTAAAATGAAGAAACTCCTTCACAGAATAATGTATTAGTAAATAACTTAGCATACTACAGAAGTTGTCTTCCAGAATACAAGAGCATAACATCCAACCGAGACAACTGATTTCCATCCGTTTAGACTGGCTTAAACAATGTATTCCAAGTGGTGTGAAATCAGTTACAACATTGGGTCTGTCTGCACTAGTGTTTCAGTGTGCAAGAAAGGGTCCTTTGGTACAAATTTGCTTTAGTCCTGCGGTATTGCACTCTGAACAATTTCTCTTTGGTAGAACCGAGTTGGTACCTGCACACCGTGGTGATCTCTGGCATGCCCCCCTTGCAATATGGACAGAAGGTCCTCTTCATGCATGCACAGTGCAGTGCACACCCAACATGAATTTAATTTCTAGTGAAGACCAGATGTGGACAAATAATTTTGGAAGCTTACAGGACTGCTGCAAATCAAACCCCTGTCCATTCCTGTTTGTGCTGCACAAGTTGGTAACTGTGAACTTTGACTTTTCACTTTCCATTTGTCTCCCAGGAGGAGAGCTCAATGCAGAAGCAAAAATTCATGTGCTCTTAAAAATGTTCTAAATCCTACTGCTGTTTCATTTGTCCTCCTTCTTCTGTGTATGATAAGCATGTAGTTTCGCAGTGTTTTACGTGGAAGAAATTCTGTCTATCTCTTTCAGAAACATGCCAGAATATCAACTTTGACAATGGTTCTTTGACCGGGAGCAGGAAAACATTTCGTTTACAGGAGAAGGTCCCCTATAGTTGTAATACTGGCTTTGTAACTCCAGAAGGACAAGAAAGAGGAGTGATACAGTGTCAAGAGAATGGGTGGACTCCACCTCCAAAGTGCATCAGTGAGTAGCATAAAGGCTTCAGAGCTCCCTATCATTGTCACTGGGGCAGACATGATGTCCTATGTACTCAGATTTTTGTCATCTAGATTGGTAGAGTTTTATTACTGGGCAGAGGGAGACTCAAATAGAGGACTGATCCTCCAGAGATTAACCTTTCTGGGGCTCCAAGAAACTGAGAGAGAAAACATAAAGGAAGGCAGGAAAATATCTACTGTCTTCTAGGTGAGCCATCTTTTTGGACCTCTAGCATGAAGTAGATGGTAATCACTGACCTCTCCAGAGGTACCTCTCCTGATACAAGGTACATATGCCCAAATTTACTCCCAATTCTGCCGCCTTTCACACTTGTGAGGGAGGATTTATGAAGAAGTGCCTGTGAACCAAGGGATTCTGCCAAGAACTTTCTTTAAATGTGACCAAACGAGAGAAAAATGGGATTCATCATTTGGAAAGATGTTCTCACTATGCATAAAAAGTACTATGCATATGTCTGCCCTGGTGTTAAAAAGTACATTTGTGAAAAACAACAGAGTGCTTTTTCTGGAAAATACCTCCATACTGTTGTTCCCTTTTTCCTCTTAGAAGTTCCTTCCTCTCCTGAACAGGGGTGTAAGATAGTCTTCCTTAATCTTCCAGTGTTATGGTACCAAGGCTCATAATAGTGACCAGCTTTAGCTGATATTGTATCTTGTCCTTTTATTTCAGACTGCCTTTACCTAGGATTTTGCGGCTTTTTTTCTGACCCACTCACAAATGGGGAACAGGAGTACAAACTGTTTGCTATGACACCAGTAATAATAATACGTAGTAGAAGGAAAGGAACTGAAGCTAAGGAAGAAATATTTATGCTAGATATTACTTCTATTCACATATTTCTGAAGATTAATGCAATAGATATTATGTGAATATGCTACATATGATAGTCTACATTCATATTCTGGCAATGCAGAATGTTTAATGTTTCAAATATACTGAGTAGTTCAGTAGACTAGCACACACTAAGGCACCTACAGAAATGATGGTTCCAAAGGACAGTGTTTCTGGATCACAAAATGCACTAACTTTGTTTTATTCTACAGAATCATGTAAAACACCTCATGTGGACATTTTGAATTACCCCACAAATAAAACTGTGTTCATGGCTGAAGATACAATTGAGTATGCATGTTTGGAGGGATATCAAACTGCAAATAATACGCCAACTGGTACTTCAAGGTGTGGCATAAACGGTGAATGGAGTCCAACGCCCCAGTGTCTTGGTGAATATTGTGTTTGCTAATCAGTGTAACTCTGTATACACTTTGTGAAACTGTTTTCTTTAAGACTTTCTTTGGTTTTGTTCTACTCATTAGTGTACTTTTTGTAGGGTGTACACTATATGTTAAAATATTTTGTCTTTGTAGCAATAGAATGTGCAATACTGATGTTGCCCAATCGAGATTTTTCTCCTAAGAAGGATAAATACCGCAATGGAGATGTTGTGAAATTTACCTGTGCAAACAAGTACGTGAGAGTGGGACCTGCCTCTACTCAGTGCTATTACTTTGGATGGTATCCATCACCACCAGTATGTAAAGGTAATTCTTCTGTTAACTTTATTGTAGCAGGAAATATATGAAAATGCCTGAGTCCTGAAGACTTTCTGCAGACACTTTCTATAAGCCAGTCTTGCTCCCAAGAACAATTATCCCATCTTTGTCTCTGAAAGGGCAAGAACTGGTCCTCTTCAGATCATTTCATACTGTTTTGCTATTTTATGTGAAAGATTCTGAACAGTTGAACTTTCAGTGTTAAACTTTCTGTTAGCTTTAGTTATGCCAGTTGGACTTCTGCAATAACTGCAAGTGAGCTGGTAAGTGGCTTGCACAAAATTTCACTCAGGTTATTGACTGTAATGTATGAAAAATTATTTATTATTCAAAAAGGCATAATAATGTGCAATATGGCAGCCAGAAGTTATTAATTTGAGTAATGTCCTTTCTTACTGTGTCTTAAATGTCCTAAGTTTTGCCACTGCCTAATGTTGATACCCATCAGATATTGTACACTATGTTCCTTTTTCTGATCACATGATATTGAAGAAAAAAAATAGTTTTGGAGGTAACACACAGCTGGACCCAAGCAAAAGAAACACAGTGAAAGGTTTTCCTGTGAAATTCCTCAGCTTCATCCGGTAGGATGAACAAACTCATGCAGAAGGGAAGATATATGCCCCTATTCTTCTCATCCTTTTGGGACAGAGCACAACTTAGTGGCATTTAAAAAGAGTTTATTTTGCTGGTGCTATGCCCTTTCATGAGGCAGCTTGAGAGGATGAAAGGATCTCATATTTCTCGTCTCCCTTCCTTCCCACTCGATCAGTTTCCTTGTTGTCTTCCATGCTCTCATCCTTCTTTTTGCTCACTCTCTTTTGCATTTAAAAACAAGTATGTTTCACATAGTGGGCTCTTTAGCTCAGGAACATTTTAAGCTCCCTTAACAGGAGTTCCATTCACTCCATCAGAAGTTAATTCCTTTAATATATGGTACGTATCACTTACTTGCTGGGTGATTTTTATAATATAGGTTATTATTCCTTGCAGAATTTTCACCTTTTTTTTTTTTTTAAAGAATACTGAAGTTGTCATCCATTTAACACTTTTTTTTCTCTTAAAAGTGGGTTGGTTTTATCAACCACTTCTTTTATCATAGCAGGAAATTGACAGTGCATGGAAATAAGAGTAGAGTGAGCCAGGGTCATGCATATCTGTTTGTGATCTCCAGCCCAACAGGAATCCAGATATTCAAAGGCATAAACCAATGACCTGTTTAACCTGTTCTACTGATTTTTCTTAGCTTTAAACAACAAATTCAATTTATTTTGTGTTGCACTTAATATATAGCTGTGCCAAAAGTACTGAGTTCAGAGCATAGATTTGATCTCTTGATTTCAGCGAACGCCAGGAGCTGTGGACCTCCACCTGAGATTACCAATGGAATTATTGCTGGTGGCTCTGTGGAACAGTATTGGCATGGGGACAAAAAACAGTATGACTGCAACATCGAATTTAAATTGTTTGGATCAAAGGAAATAGAATGTGTTGACGGGCAATGGTCATCTCCTCCCTCTTGCATTGGTAATCTATATAACTCTTACTTGTGAGAAGTCTATAATTCACTGTAGACTAATACTTCACAGATATTTTCACAATTAAAATTACATATTTGCAGGTGTAACATTCAAAATCATGTTATGGAGGAAAAGTAAACACACACTATATGTAAAGCCAAAACCTTATTAGTAGTATGATTGAAATCTTGACAGTCCTATCAAAGAATTTTTGTGAGTCCATACCAAATGATTATAGAAAGAAAATAAATATGTAATATATAAAGAATAATTATAAATACATAAAAATATAAAAATATAATTATAAATAAATATAAATGATACAGAATATCTAAGTAATACAAATAATTTATAATATATAGTTACAATTGTTATACTCACACCTTCTCTTATTTACCCCTCTTTCTGGTATTATGCTCACCCTTCCACTGCCCCTTTGGGTCCTAAAGTCAATGGCTTCAGTCTGGTGTGTTTTGGAGGCAAGTTGCAGCACTTTTATCAGTACCTCAAGTCATTCACTGGGAGGAATAATGTTGATGCTGATGATTTCCTATTCCTCCTTACAAGATCTGCTTGGGGTAATTTTTAGGTTTGCTAGCATGCTTTTATGCCTTGCCCTTTTTTCACTGGTCTACAAGTTCTGAATTAGATATGTTAAGTGTGTTTTAAATATGTTAGATACTTGTTCTTTGCTCTTTTTATTACCCCTAAAACCAGTTTTGATCAGCTCCAGGTCTAAGCTGGCCTTTTGTGAGCTATTCATAACGTTGGGGTGCCAGGCTATGCCCTGTCTCTTACCATCCTGTGCCTCTACTCTGCCACACCCAACCTTTGTTCCCACTTCTCAAGGACTCTGTTATCATACCAGGCCTGTATTCACCTGCATCATTATATTAGAGTCACAAATACTCACTCTACAGAGACTAAAAACTTGTTACCAGTATGTATATAAAACTATGGTTGTGCCATACAGAGATAACCAAAAGTAAAATAAATAGCTATAGCCTGGTCACTAGAAAAATTGCTGTTACAGCTAAAACAAGTCAAACCAAGCCTCCAGGCAGGTCAGGACAGGTTCTGACAAAGTAAGCCTGATAAGCCTCCATCCTGAGGCCTTGCAAGCTCGGTACAAACTCTGTGGCCTCTTTCTAGGAATGGCAATACTGTATGTTACTGGGGCACAGGGCTACAAACACGATGACTATGAATGCATTATGTACGTTGCTGTCTTCCCTAGGCTAGAGTCAGACATGTCCAACAGTTTTTTATAGTCCTTATGTTGAAGTGGTGAATAGTTCTACAGTCAACTCTCCCGCCTAAGCAAAAGCACCCACTTTCTGTGCATGTCATTAGGTAGCGTAGCTCAAACCTGAGAGCAGGAATGTCAATGACAGGAGTTAAAAAAATACTTGTGCAAAACTACTATTTGTTGGTTAAGACAGTGTCTCAGAATTGAAGTAGAATTCAATATTCAAGCTGAAAATCTATAAACACAGAAGACAATTTGGGACATTCTTATGGAGCAGGATCTAACTGCAGAACCCATAAATGGTGGGTTTTTATGGACTAGTTTACTCTGTCCCTATATGTATACATTCTGACATGTCTTCCGTGAGCAACACTAGTGGTTTAAAAAAGTACAGTGTGGAGCTTGCATCTTTTCAATCCTTGATCCAGTGAGAATAGTTTCCGTGCACAGGCTTGAAAGAAGAGTGATCCAAACTTGAGTGCAGGGTTGTTCAAATTCCATTTTTAAATTTATCATGGGTCTTCCCTCTTCCACATTAAGAGCAGGCTGTGTGCCATTATTCCCCTTACATGCCTTTTTCCTCCTTCAAAAAAACTACTCACACACTGCACTCATCTGTGCAAGCCGTCACACTTTGCTGTCACTACCACTGCAACAGTGACAGCCCAAAGCAGGAACTGCTGTTATCACACATAGGTGACAGCGCTGCAGCCCTCTAAGTGGTGTTACAGTGGTTTTCAGTTCTTGTAATAATACTAATTGAAAGTACACATTACAAATGTGTAGGTGTATAATCAAATATAATTTTGACTGATCAGAATCAGGGATCCAGGTGAGTTGGATTGATCCCACTCAGGGATCCAGGTGAATTGGACTAATTGGGAGGTTTTCTTACACTTTAGGGTTTATGTACCAATGAAAAACAGTTTGGGAAATTAATGTTAGCTGAAACTACTTGTGGAGCATGCTGTGGAGTTACCACAGTGATGGAAAAGGAAGGGAAAAGACAGGAGAGGGATTTAGTAAACTGACTAAAACATATACATATTCCAGCTGTGTTGAAGTTTAGTTGTTGCAATTAATGGGAGTAGGTTTGACACTCCAATGCAAATATAGTTATTTTTATTTAAGTTCTTCCAGCTATTCATATATAACTCCAATATTATTGTGGAGTACTTCTGCTCTTTTCAACAGAAGACAAAATGCCATGTGGATCACCTTCCTCTATTCCGAATATTGTTCTTCATCAGGAAGACCAGACCCAGTTTTCACATGGTGATGAATTCATTTGTGGATGTAAACAAGGCTCTGGCAATTCTAAGGAAATGAAAATAAAATGTCTTAATGGGGAATGGAAGCCTTTACCTCTTTGTGCCGGTAATCTATTTCCATAATATTTCCATAATATTTCAGCTATGAGTGTAGCATAGTTCTATTCAAAATTTCAAGGATTTCAGCAATCAATGTGTAGCCAGAGATACTACAGTTTCATGCATCTCAACTAAGTTTTTTTAATTTACTCCTCTTTTAAATGTGAACATGTCTTTCATCCTGGAAAGACTCTGCACCTACAACTTCGTAAGTGCTCTGAGTAGGTTTGGGGAAGGAAACGGACCCTTGCACAGTGGCTAACATCAAGTATGGGGGTATATCTTTGGTATATGGTTACTTTTACCCATTTTCCAGCATTCCTCTCTGGTAATGATCCTTCAGAAGCCTTGGGACATGCCTGCAATAAGGTAGCATGCCTGTTGCGTTAATTACTTGCAGTTTTATGTCTCTCTATACTACTTTGCTTTTTAAAAATCCTACTGGGGATTAAAAATAATATTAGTAGCCACAATGTGCTAGGCTTATCCCATCCTTACCATTTTTGTATGGATTAGTCCTTTTCATTTCTGATCAGTAGTATGCTCTTTTTTCTCATCTTCCCATTTAGTTTTGCAGTGCATAAATGGAATGAAAGTAATGCCTTTTAAAAAGATAGAAAGCAAAGCCTTTTCCTAAGAAAAAGAAAAAGAAATTACACTGAAGTCAATAATTTCAGAAAAAAACAATACTGGACAAGAAGGAGTCTTGTCTGGGATAAATTATTCCAGCACTTCACTTATCTTTAACAGAATACAGTTTATTATATATCCAATTCTTGGTTCCCCCTTTCTTCAGAAGTGATTTTATATTTATCAGTGATTTGAGTGCACTATACCTTTATTTACAATTGCATTGAGGGTTGAATCTGGCACAAAACACAGTCTGCTTAGCTTTCACAAGTAGCTTGTGTTCTGACTCTCAGAACAACCAGTCAAGGACACAAGACCTGGTTATGACTTAGATATACTTTCACAGGAGGTTGATACCCGATACATATTTGGTGTGGAGTAGTACTTCCTTTATGACCCTGTTTCTACAAGCAAAAGAAAGTTTCTCTTCCTGCTCATCTTACTACCTTTTTATAGTTTTAGGGAAGAAAAAAAATGCTTAGTTTTTATATTATTTACTGCACTCAGAAAATGGGATCCTGTCAACATAAAAATAATTGCTTTGTGAGTGGGAACAGTCTCTGCTTTAGATAGCAGGAACAAAAAAATAATTCTGTTTCTGTAATCTAGGAACCTTAGGAGTTACTTCAAACTGCAGTAAATAAAAAAACACTTTCACATGGACATGCATTAGGAAACTGATGACCTCTTCATCAGTGAATGCGTATGTATGTATTATCTGAACTAAATCTATTTTTTAGCTCTTTTTGTTGATTTTTTTCAGATCCATCTCCTCAGTGTGTACTTCCAATGGATGTTGAGCTTGTGGACAATGGTCATCTTCCCAAGGCAGAAAAGGAGACTGGGTTCTATGGAGTTATACATTATATGTGTACATCAGCTGACAAAAGTATTAAACAGGCAACTTGTGTGTCTGGAAAATGGTCACCAGAGATTGAATGTACAAGTATGTTTTTAGATTTGCATACAATGTCTTCTTTTTGTGTAGGAATGATAAATGCTCATTATTAAAGCTTCTTAGCATTACTGTGTCACTAGTCTGAAATAGAAATGCTTACATGCTTATATATATGCTTACTTGATTATATGCTAAAGGATAGTCATGAATAATTATGGGAATTATATGAACAGTTAACGAGGTTGAGAGACGCACTATTTTAGTGAGGCAGACTTAATAATCTCTGCTCTGACAATTGGAACAATTGTCACTGTCACTTCTGATGTGAGAAAAGATGCAATGATAAACTTAAGCTTGGTTCTTCAAAAGGGCTTTACCCTGGTACAAATGAGAGTAGCACATAGCTCAAGCTCCAGGCAAAGTTCCTTTATTTCCTGCAAACATTCAAAGCTTTTCTATTCTGATTTTTCCTTTTTTTTTTCCCCTTCTATTTTTTCCAATTGCTTCCTAGTGAAACAACACCAAAAAAAGCTGAGTTGGCCAATTCAAAAGCACAGACCTAGAGGAGACTGCCCTTCTCTATTACACACCAAAAGGCCAGATGCCTGCAGGATTGCCTTTATGTATAACAGAAGAGGCTATTGCCTGTAGAAGGCATGACTGTAAAACAATCATGGCCTCATTGCCTGCTTTGATTATGCCAGATTCATGGGAAATGATGCGTGGAAGTGGGAGAAGTACACAGAGTGGCAATCGCTCAAGGGAGCATTCCCTTTCAAAACCAAGTGTCCCTATTCCCAGTCTTCTGGAACCACTAGAAGCAACAAACTAAGCTCTTGAGGTCTCCTCCTTCCTAGATCTACCTCCTTCCCTAACACTTTTTCTTTTCTTTGGCAGGAGCAGCCCTTTATTCCTTGAGTAGCAAAATTGAAGTTTATTCTTTGTTTCCTTTTGTGATTCTCACTTAGCTCTGTTATCAGCTAAGCTTGAAGAAAAAAGCAACAAGAAAACAAAACAAGAACCCCAGAAGGTGGTCCAGTTTTCCTAAAGTAGTTCACCATAGAGAGAGGAACGGGGAGTGCACACAGGAGTGTGCAGCGGTGTGTAAGGGAAAGGAGGGACTACAAGAAGCTCCAGCTCAGATTAGCGTAGGGAACTGTCACTGTCTTTTCTATGAGGTTGAAAGCATATGAGCATCTGAAGGCAGCTCTGGTGTTTCTGAAGCAGAACAAAAGGATCATGATATTAATTAAAGCTTGAGATAGCTACTGAAGAATTATTGCCAGTGTTTTCTTGGTTGTTAGTGTTGTAATCTGTGATGAACTGTTACATTTTATCTTATGTTCTGTTATAACATGAACATGTGTCCTTAGCTGAAGAGAGTACATGCCCACCTCCACCTCAGGTGCCTGGTGCTGAACAGATAACAGTTGGAAGAAATTATAAGCATGGGAGTAAAATAGCTTTTTCATGTCTGAAGAGTTTCCAGCTCATTGGTGCGAATGAAACAACTTGTATAGAAGGGAAATGGCAGTCACCACCTCACTGTGTGGGTGAGTAGTGGATTATTTTTTACTATTTATTTTATTTATGAATTTCTGTGTCACCCATTTGCAGTCATCTTTAGCAGGAGAATGATATTATTTATGTTAAGATTATCATGACCAGGTAACTGCAGAAAAGCAATAGAACGTAAGTTGCTAAAGAAAGTGCAATTAACCAGGACAGTAAGCCTTTTTATTTACACAGACTTATCTAAGATAGCATATCAAACTTTCAGGTAGTCCCTCAAGAGCTGCATGTTTATTTGTTTGTTTAGTATATTGCAGAATGGAGTCTCAGTTTTCACTGGGGGCCTTTAATAGTATCCTGGTGAAAAAAATCAGTATTATTTATTATTTAGTTGTAGTAGTAGCAATCCTTGGATTTTTTTCATTTTTATTCTTTCTTGATTTTTCTCCTTTTCTTTTTGTGGTACCTTCCTGTAATAGGAGTATAAATGATATGGTATAACTCAGGCCCTCTATTCTAAGAAATGCTGAGGAATCTGTAATCCAATTGTTAAAATATTACTGATGCAGGTGATATCTTGTAAGCAGAAGTTCATTAAGAGCTAGAATAAACTGTTTTCAGAAATGGAGATAGATGAGCACAAGACAAATGAGGTGCCAGCTGGTGACTGATGTGCACAACATGCCAACCATGTCTGTATTTTTAAGCAGAAAAATTCTGATGCCCCGTGGTGTCTCTTCTTTTGCATTGGCCGTGAGTCTCCATTTCTGCTGATAAGTGACAGATGTAGAGAAGAAGAACCAAAAAAATGCCTGAGCTGTTCATAAAACAGCTTTTACTGACATGAAATTCCCATTCCCAGTTACTGAATAGGAACTTTGACTGTAATGAGATCTTTTATATATTGTGGAATTCAGTGCAAACATATGCTTTCAACTTGATGTGTCAACTAATAAAACCTAATTTACTAATGAACTAAAAGTGCATATAAAATATAATTGAAGTCCACCCACTCTACAGTAGTATAGGAGAAGAAAGCATTTGGACAGCCCTGACTCAGGAGGGCTTCACAGAGGTTTAATCCATTGTATGTACCAGGAAGTACATTATAATACTTCATTAACTTCTGTTCTCTTTTTCATCATGTCATCACAAAGCCCCTCAGGATACTGGTACAACTTTTTAACAGCTAAAGTTCTAGAAACTCACTTTCAGTACCCCCAAACAAGATAATGTCTCCTCTATTTCTCTGCCTATGAGACTTTCCCCGTTCTTGATGCTAAGCTGTAACTGTATCTCCTTAGTATGAACTGGAAAATGGCTTTTGTTTGGTTCAAAGGAAAAGAGAGAAACCACACACAGGAGGAAAAGGAGAGAGAAGTTTTGGTTTGTGTATCTTAGATATTTCTTCATCTTCCTTTCAAGCCATTTAATTTATGTTTCGATGATTATATTTTTTTTCTTTTCAGTTTTAGACAGCATGTGTCATTGTACTATAATTGTCTTGCATTATTGTTTATCTGTGTTTTCTGTATTTTATAGAAAGACCATGTTTGCCACCACAACCCATAGAATGTGCTGATGTTCCCAGGCTGGAAAATCAAAATTTAAAAATTAAAAAAGAAGGGAAAACAATTTATCTGGCTGGTGCTAAATTAAAGTATGTTTCTCGCTCTGGATACATGTTAGACGGACCATTGGAGATAATTTGTTCTATGGGAAACTGGACTTCAGCTCCTACATGCTTGGGTAATATAAAAAAATACTATTTTTGAAGTGCATTTAGCAATGAAATTGAAAGAATTTTAAACAGGAGATTGACTAGTAAGAGCAAGTAACTCCATATTTTGCTGTGGAATCCTACCATCCCTCGTGGATGTCTTCAGAGCAATCCTGACTGGATGCAAGACTGACTTTTTGAATGCAGTTTATTGTATTCTTGCAGTCTTTGTTCAGCTCATAGCTCTGCCAGGTGAGTCCTGGGTGCATCCTCATAATCCAAGGATCTGTTTTCTACAGAGTCCACTAGTGACTAGGAGTTGCTCTGGTGCTTCAGTGATAGAAACTACTTTGGTGTAGTAAGGGACAGAAGCCTTTATTAAAATTTTCTGGCATGGTTAGAAACAGGATCAAAATATTTCAGTGACTGCAGCCCACGTCTGTTTAGGGGAATTACTTATTTAACCTTCCGTATGCTACCTTTTATATAAAATCCACTGTCAGCGGATGGCTATGCTGATGTTAGAAAAAGCTCTCTAAAGCATCTGTTCGGTGGAAACAGTACACTCTTTCTATTGTGTATCACATTAGCACAAGCATCAACTTTCTGTATCTTTTCAGAAATGCCATGTGGAAGCATTCCAAAAGTTGCCAATGCCCAAGTTGAAGGCAGAAACAAGGAAATGTATGAGCCTGGTGAAACAATTCGCTACCAGTGTGATGCAGGGTTCCTGACTGTTGGTCCCCCCGAAATTATTTGCAGAGAAGGAAACTGGACAGCACCGCCCTTCTGTGAAGGTATAGGTTCTACTTCTGAGCAGCCTGTGATCCTTCTTAGTCTTTCATGTTGTGAATTAAAATAATGCCAACTCAGGCGTGCAGGTGAGTCAGGCCAATAGAGCCAAGAGGTGACTTGCTTTGAATGGGCTGCTACAACACCTATTTTGCTGGCTCTTGAGAAACAACAAGCAGGGTAGATCAGCAGAGAAAGCATTTCCCCTGTGGGCTGAAGCTAGCAGCTGAAACTTAGCTCCCTGCTGAGATCAAGCAGGCAGAGGGTTATGGAGGAACGGATGCTGGCTGCAAAGGAGGAGATAACTGGTGTATGTATCTCATGTATCTTATTTTCGCATCACTAAGAATGTCAGTTTCTGAAAGTTGCCTTCAGACAGATAAGAAATCACTTCACTCTCTAGCCCTTTGGCACACAATGCTGTACAGCACCAACCTGCACCTTTGGCTGATCTCTGCAACTCCTTTTCTCTTTTTAGTCACTCTAGGCAAAAATAATAGTGTCTGGTGAAGTGTTGCAGATTAAAGACCATAATATCTTCCTTTTCTACCTGTAGAAAATGATCTGCGTTACGCAAACCATTTTTGCGCATCAGGAGCAATGGTGCTCCGAAATGCAGTATTCCGTGATTGTCATATTGCTGCACTACTGTTCTTAAATGCACCTCTCTTTTCAGATGTCAGCTGTGGAGACGCACCTGAAATTCCCAATGCTTATATTACAAGCACTCAACAGGAGAGGTATCTGCCCGGTGCCAGAGTGCAATATGAATGTGAGAGCAATTTTCAAATGATGGGTGGAAATTATGTCGCTTGTACAAATGGAGAATGGTCACAAGCACCAACTTGCAGAGGTAGGAATCTGTGCTTTCATCTTGCATGTTAGCAGAGAGGGGACTGTTTGTTTACCTAAATACTCTGAAGACTTTACCTTTTTTACTTCTGTTTTCTTTGCGCACCCCAACTTTGTACTTGCTATTGCTTCCTTGCACAGCACTTTAATTTAGCTTGATGCTTCTAGAAATACTGGGAGTATTTTCATCAACGGCAAAAACGTCCTGAAGAAGCAGGGCCTAAAATGTGCTGCTCTGTCATTCTCTTGTCCGATACTGGTATTTCCCCAGAGTCCGCCATTTCAGTGACCTTCAGTAGAAAGACATGTAGGGGCTCCTCTGTTCTCTTTGAACCTGTCAGGGAGTATCTGAATGGAAGAAGCAGTAGGGGAGGGAAACAGCTGTTCTCCAGGGCTCCACTCTGACCGACGCAGATCTCAGTAGAGACTCGGATTTAAACCGTGTAAGATCTGCTAGGGCTGTGGAAGCGGGAAGCGCGTTCCTGGGACAAGGAACTGTCAGGAGCTGTGCTCTGTCCCCTGCCCAAATCTGTGGCTGCAGGGTGAGCAAGTGCTACTTGGCTTTCACACACCTCCATGGAGCTGACTGCACTTACCCGTCCCTGAGCAGTGCAGGCTGACAAGCTCCTCCAGCGCTGCCCGTCCTCCAGAGCTCTGCGGTTCAGCAGAGTGCCAGCTTGGCTGCTACCCCTGTGATTTCCAGGAATGCCAGCGCTCCCCGGGAAGGGACGTGGGCACGCAGGAAGGGTGGTGTGGCTTCTCATGCCGTAAGGTGTAGCTACAGAAACACTGGCTTTTTCTAGAAGCTCTCATTGACCCTGCTGTCTCCCAAGCGTCCCAGAAAGAGTGTTCTGCTGCCACTCTCACACCTCATTGCTTTCTCCATGGTGAGCTCTTGGAGCTGTGACCCACCTGAGGCAGAAAATCTGGACAGAAATTGTAACAAGATTGATTCCTTTAACTGTCGGTTGTATCGGGCAACACCTCAACGACTGCAAACGTGACTGCAGCAGTGTCTCTTTTCAGATGTGACGTGTGGACCTCCTCCAGAAATTGCTGGTGGTAAAGTTCAAGGTGTTAAAAAGTCAAGGTATTTGCCTGGGGAAAGTGCTCGCTATCAGTGCTGGCAAGGTTTTGAGATGACGGGGCTTCCACCGTAGCGTGTCAGAATGGGACCTGGACAGAGCTGCCAAAGTGCAAAGGTAATTTCTCTCTCTCTTCATACAGTTGCTTGTCAGTGAGACTGTCATGAAGCTGACTCAGTGGCATTTACTTCTCCGGATTTCAGTCTCATTACTGTGCACAAACGCAACGTATCTAGCACACTCGGGAAAAAGCCATCTTCCCAGCTATCTATTGAGATGAGTTTACCAGCTGAGTGACCCAGGTGGCTTCACTCGAGAGGGCCCCATCTGGACAACCACCCTGAGGCTGAGAGCAGTTGCTGGCCAGGTCTAGTTTTGAGATGCACCCCTTGGACTTCTTAGAATCTACTGTCTATGCCTGCCTGGTGAGAAGAGAGTGAGAAATTTTGCCGTCTGTGTTGGAGAACAGAGCCCACAGCTTCCCTGCTGGTTCCATCCAGATAATACAGATGATGCGTTGCTATATTGAATGCCATGGAGTCAAATCAACTGTTAAATCAACTGAGGGTAGAATCTGATGTGTGAGCCAATACCTAGGTACTGTGTTGGTGCCTCCTAGGATTTCATGAGCGCACTGAGTAATCTCATTGGTTTTCGTTAGACATACAGAAAGTTTCAGCACATGAACCAATGCAGCAGCATTTGGCTCAAACACCACACAGGTGGGAGCTGAAAGGGGTGCAGAAACAGCAGATGAATTCAGACCAGGCTCCATATTGTGGCTCCTGAACACGATGTCAAGTGCAAAGAGTGTCACTGCTGGTACCAAGGCATCTGGGTCTTCTCTGAAGATTTCCCAGTGCAAGGTCTGTTGGAAGGCCAGACTTGGCAGCAGTGTGGTGCTTGGATAGGTATAAAAATCTGTGAGGCAGCAGCGCTCCAGGATTGGCATGCATGAACTCCCCAGTGGCCGTAAGTGGCCCACAGAGCCCAAGGGCTATCCCATTAGTGATTGCAGTGGTGCAGTTCAGTGACAGTCATTACTGTTTGCAGTCGGATCCGCTTTTCTCACTGCTCAGGCAGTACAGGGAGGAGGTGGGTGTCAGGCTCTTCTGCAGAAAGAGCTGTGCCAAACGCTGCAACGTCATGCAGGATGAGAGGAAGTCCTGCAGACAGCTGCAAGCACTTCAGGCATGGCCAAACGGGGTGAACTGCTAGTTGTGAGTCCCAGCATTGGAGAAACGAGAAACTCTTGCTCTTTTTCACCTGCCACGTATTTGGTTTTCTCTCTGCTTTCCTCCAGGTCTCTCATAGTGCCAGTGTTCTGCCCGGTAGTATTTGTGGCCAGGCCTCCGTTGCAAGTAAACTCTCGTGGCTTTCTCTCTGATTGGGAATTTTCTTCCAGGGAAAGGTGGGAAATGTGGCCCGCCTCCAGTCATTGAAAATGGAGACCTTCTTTCCTTCCGCATGCAAGAATATCCACAAGGTGCAACTCTGGAATACAAATGCCCAAGTCTCTATGTCCTGGAAGGATCCCAGTATATCACCTGTACTGGCGGACAGTGGACAAGCCCCCCAGTTTGCCTCGGTAGGTTGAAGCATGTGCTGTGTGATTGCTCCTGTTGTCTTTTTCTCAGATCCTGAGGGCATCACTTGTGCAGCAGCACTTGTGCTGGGGCTGCGATGCCGGCAGGGCAGAACAACGACGAGACCTTCTTTTGCCCACAAGGAGTTTCTTCTTGAAGTTAGCTTATGCAGATTTTCCTGACAGAAGTAACAGAGGGTCAGAGCAAATAGCTGGAAGTGTTTTGTGATGCAAAGACTTTCTGTAGGCTCTAGGGGGAAAACAAAAGTTCCCTGTGGTGCGTCCGTATGAAGTGATGACACTCTTCTCTTGCCTTTTTCAAGTGGCCTGTACAGCATCTGAAGAAGACATGGACAGAAACAATATTGAGCTGAAATGGGTCGCAGGAAGAAAGCTGTATTCCAGATCGGGTGACGTTATTGAATTTCAGTGTAAAAGAGGGTATTTGAAGGACCCAGCCTCTTCCCCATTCAGAACACAGTGCATGGAGGGGACGTTAGAATATCCACGGTGCAAGCCAGGCAGTAAGTCATCTCCACTCCTGCCACTTAGCCGCTGTGTTGTTGCATTTTTAGTGCTGAAGCTGAGGGGAAAGCCTTTAGTTTTGCTGGGGAAGCGCCTGGGGAGGTAGTAGCAGGGCACCAGGATGTGGGAGCATCCTGTAGGCTGCAGGTGGTGAGGAGCAGTGCCCCCAGGAAGCCATTGACTGGTGTACCTGAGCTGGAAAGACTGCTGGGGAAAGGGCTCTCAGGGGCTTTCACCTGGTACTAACAGTTTCAGAGCACCAGTTGTCCAGTGTGAGGTCTACAGGCAAGTAATGAAAATACTTCTTCCAGGGAACTGTACAGTGCATCAGAGCGCTATGGAAAGGAACAATATTCAACTACGGTCATCAAGCCGGTCAAGCACTTCCATCTATCGCTCTGGGGATTATATTTCCTTTGAATGCAAATGGTGGTACCAGGCAGCTTCATACTCTGCGAAGTTTAGAGCAGAGTGCCTGGATGGAGTGATTAATTATCCTACATGTGAACGTAAGTGCTCGGTGCCAAGGACATGGCGGGGCTGTGGGAGGCAGCTTTTCTGTAATTGCCTGTCCACTGCTCTGAGGAACCACTGCGGTGTGTCAGGCTTGGTCTTCACACCTTTTCCTCTTTTTTCTCCTTACGCTGCAGGGTTCCTTGGATAAATGGAAACGGCATGAAGGAGCCCAGCTGTGGAAATGAAAGATCCCTCAACCGACCCAGTGATTTGAGCTCAATTTTTCCTGGCATTTCCCGTTTTGCTGTGCTTTGTTTGCAGCTTAGCCAATGTTCTGTCTTGGAATTTGTTATTTTCTTTCTTTTTATTATTGGATGATTGTGTTTACATGGCGTCCACTTTTTGTAAATGTATTTACATTTTGTAAATGTGTTTACATTTTATCCATCGGAATGGTTGTGCTTACATTTCATCTGTTCTATATTGATCTCACTGTTATTAACAATTGTGTCCTGAAATAGGCTGGCTTTGGTGGCATAGAGAATTAAAGCCCACAGGTAATTTGATCATCAGCAAGTAGAGTGTGTTTGGCCTTGTCTGCTCCTAGCTTCTTCTTCCTGCGCTTGCCTGGAAACTACCCCGGGGTCACGGCAGAGGTGAGTGTCCTGACTGCCTGATCAGGATGAGCAAGTGAGTGGAGTCTCCTTTAAACGGCTCAAGGAAGTCTCTAGATCACAGACCCAGTTCTTATGGGGGACTTGAGCCTCCCTGACATTTGCTGGAAGAGCAAGACGTTGGGATGCAAGTTAATTGGAATTTCTGGATGGAGGCGGGGATGACTTCTTAGTCCAGGTCCTGGAATGGGACCTGCCATCCTTCTATTTTTCTAGGTAAGTTTGTTGTTCTAGGTGTCTTGATGGGGCCAGGACCTTCTTGGTTTTTTTGGTAGTTGATCCAAAGATAACATATTGCAGCTGATGTATGGGAACAGCTAACACATTTGTGTATCATTGATGTCTTGCTGGGCAGGGGAAGGTTGAGGGAGTGTTTTTACTGCCTCTTGCCTATTGGACTTTGTATATGGTATGCAGTTTCTTTTCTTGCTGTTCACTTTTCTAAGATTATTTGAAAGACAGTGTGGGCAGCCCACCTGGCACCATTCAGCAAGGGGTGATTTTGCATTGGCCTTTGGTGCCTTCATCTCAGAGGGTTTTTTCTTTCATCTAATTCCACTAAGGTCATGAAAATCAACTAAACCAGCATGCTGTATTTGTATATAGTTAAAGGAGCCTATGTCAATATTCACGTGGGGTATTAATATGGGTTGATTTCTCTCTAAGGAAATGAAGCAAGAAATACTCCTTCTGTTGTTCCTTTTCCTGGATGATAAGGGAGATTTCAGAACGGCTAAATCTTTGCTTTGGCAGCCCCATAACCGAATAACTGGACATATTTTCTTAGAATAAGATGTGAAGAGAGCAAAGGCGAGCTGACTTCCTGAGTGCAGACCAGGTCTTTTGTTGCGGGGACCTGGAGAAGAGGGAGCCCTTCAGCTCAAGACCAGATAAATCAACACTGTAGGTCCTCTAGAAGAGTGGGCTCCAAAGTGGGGTGCATGCACCCCAAGGGGTTTGGAAGATGATCCCTTGGGCTGTGGGAAGAAAATATTAGAACTTCTACTTATATTTGTTTTTTGTCAAAAAAAAAAAAAAGTTTTACTGATATTTAATATTCAGATTTGACAGTGGTGATTTCACTTGGTCCATCTGTCAGAGGGTTCCATGTCACATATGGTACCAACGTGTCCTGGGGGGGAGAGTGGGTGCTCCACAATGTGGAGGTGTTCACAGTGGCACCCTCACTCATTTGTTTGCTTTCAGCATATTGCAATGCATTGCAGTTTATGTGTGCCCAGTTAAGTGCATTTGTGGATTATATTTTGTTTGAACCAAACAAACCTTCACAAAATGGAGAAGTGGCTTAAAAATATTCCTTGCAAAGAAACTGCAGACAGAAGATAACGGACAAGCAAACAACAAGAAAAAGGCAGAGCTGACACTTCTACTCCTAGTAGGAGCTCTTCATCAGCCACATTATTAAATTGGGTTAAAAACAATGTCTCTCTAATCACATCTGACAGGAAGTCGATCAAAAACATGTGAAATTGTGAAGAAGACTATTTGAAATATGGATTTAAATCCACTATTGTTAAGGATGAACCTTGCCCTTAGTATATTGCGCCTTAGATATTACCTAATGCTAGCAAGACATTTAAAAAATAAGCATCCAGAACATGAAGACAAACCTCTACAATTTTTTCAGTGATGCTTTCAGTCATGCTATACGGTTGCGTTAAGAGTTACTGCCGCATTACATATAGGAGTCTGAGGAGTGGCTGGGGGGGGGAACCCTCCCGTTGAGTCACAAGGTTCAGACAGGACCCCCTTGCTTTCTAAACTCCTTCTCAGAGAGGAGTCTAGGTGGGGCTAGGTCCAGTCTTAGTCTCAGACTTGGTCAACGGTTTATTTTCTAAGGACTGTGTGTATAGCCACTTATCAGAACCAGAGCCCTCTCAGGGCTTTTGCTAAGGCGACAGCATTAATTTACAACGTTCTAAGTCTGGTCGTGTCCAGCGTACTGAACTTCACGATTACGGATTCACTAATAACGCACTTACACGCCCAGTCTAGTCATGTTGCATGAACTACCACGGCCACACTTACAGAGTCTGGTCGTGTTCAATGAGAACTACAACAGCTAGATCAATGAAGAGTGCAGTTTATTAGAGCAACAGACACACAGATTCTTTGGATTACCGGTGATAAATTCACTGTCTGCAAAGCACGTGCAAATACCAAGAATATGAGTAACACTGCTGGCTACAAACGCGTTAAAAGATAATAAAGCAACTCTATAGAGATTTCTAAGTTTCCTGGGGAGGCACTTGGTATAACCAAGTGTTTGACTCTTACCCAAAGGCGTCCCGATGGGGAAGAGAGGCTCAGTCCATCGAATGATCCCAAATATCAGAGTGGTACACGATGGTGTCTTCTTCCCTAACATTCTCTTTCTCTTAAACCATTTTATACTATCTTTCACCTTTCAGGTGGAGCTTGAGTGACTCTAGTCATACATACCTTTGTTTAGGATTGGTGTAAAGTTTTCTCACTCTCCTTTTAAAGGTATAAGCTAGAAAAATTCAGAGTGCAAGCTCAGTGAGGGATGATCGCACCTTGGCAGCGGGTAGCTTTTGGGATGGAGGTGTGTTTTGGTGTTATAATGATGTTATAATGAGCAAAGTTCACCAAAAGGAGAGCATTTTGTCAAAAACGTGGCAGGCTGTTGGCCCAGGGTAGTAAATATGCAGCTTATCAGTTCCATGACAACTTTAAGTTCCCCTATTATTGCAGAGCCTGGCCGCGGCATCTCCACACCACTCCACCCTCCAGGCAGCGCCTCTTAGAGTCAGCACACCAAGTTCCCCTGGCGTTACCGACATCTAAGGTTGCAGGCCTAGGGAACTCCCACGGAATGGATTCCTTGCATGTCAGCCGCGTTCCACCTGGGAAGCTTCTTCAATGCTGTGCCTTACCTAAAAGTGTAATTTCTAAGTCACCTCAGCAGTTATCCCACATATACTCAATCCAGTACTTAAAAAACCCCTTCATTTTCTGTAAACATTAATGCATCTAACAACATTTAGTGCACTAAAACACATTGTGCCTTTTCAGCTTTTCTTGTAAACGCATCTGAAAATATGCTCTCACTTGTGATTTGGAGCTATCGGCACACCTGGTACGGAAACATCCTGGAAACAGACTCCCACCTCTAGTCTTCCTACACTCACAATGAGATGTCAAAGCTGAATGATATTAAATGTGGATCTGGCACGTGAGTCTAGCAAACGGTCCCACTGCTTTTAAAGGGAGTTCTGGAGAGAGAGCAGTTCACAGCCTTGAGGTGTTTGTCCCCTCACCATGCTCAGCAATATCACTTGCTTCCTCCTGAATCTTAAAGAAAGAACTGCAGTCTTCTCTTTCCTGGTCTTAGATGTGTATGAAAGTGTTTCTACCTCAAAACTAAAGGAGAAAGAGAAAAGAAATATTTGGGATTCCAGTTCTGATCAGAAGATAACTAAGGAAACACTCCTTTGCTCAATGTGAATGAGATGCAACTAAATCAATCTAAATGTACCATGTCAGCAACCAAGCACGAACAACAATAGCATCTGCAGCACTATATGGCATCCATCTGTAGACGTCAACAAAACTATTTCAGTGATACTGGAAATATACTTGTGTATTTCAAACATACTTGAAATACGCTCATAAACATGTAGTTTACCTGCTCTGGTCCTGGGTAAAATAACCAAGTCTAGATGATGGCAGAGCAAAGAGCTCCTTGCTGGCATCAGTGAGCCTGTCAGAAGGCCAGCAAAATAACAATCAAGAAAACATCAAATCCTCCATCAAATTATCAGATGGAAATATTACTTCTAAAAATGAAAAAGCCTTTCCTCATTTATCCTGATCATAAAAAATTTATAGCCACTGTTTGGGTATAAATTTGAGATGACTTGAGTGATGCTGATTTTCTTGAAAATAGATGTGCTTCCACCATCTGGGAAAGGGGGACTGCTACCTCCTTTTGATAATGGAAGTAAATATCACTATCTTCTCCTTGAAAGAATATGCACTGGTTTCAACAGTGGAATATGGACATCTATATTTCTGTGAAACTAAGGAAAACAATCTTGTCAGACAAAATGCTGGCCCATGGAGAGACCTACTAGTTGGGTTGTTGAGGATGTGTATTCTATAAAATAAGATGCAAACATATTGTGGTTTAGCCCCAGTCAGCAATTAAGTATCACACAGCTACTCGCTCATCCCCCCCCTCCGACCCCCCCGCCCCCGGTGGGATGGGGGAGAGAATCAGAAGAACAAAAGTAAGAAAATTTGTGGGTTGAGATAAGAACAGTTTAATAATTGGAACAACAACAACAACAACAAATTGTAACGAGAAGGAAAACAACAAGAGAGTGAGAGAGGAACAAAACCCGGGGGGGAGGGGAACAGTGATGCAACCCCTCACCACCTGCCAACTGGTGCCCAGCGAGTCCCTGAGCAGCAATCGCTGCCCCCTGGCCAGCTCCCCCCAGTTTATATACTGAGCATGACGCCATATGGTATGGAATAGCCCTTTGGCCAGTTGGGGTCAGCTGTCCTGGCTGTGCCCCCTCCAGCTTCTTGTGCACCTGGCAGAGCAGGGGAAGCTGAAAAGTCCTTGACCAGTGTAAGCACCACTTAGCAGCAACCAAAGCATCAGCGTGTTATCACTATTATTCTCATACTAAATCCAAACCACAGCACCATACCAGCTACTAGGAAGAAAATTAACTCTGTCCCAGCTGAAACCAGGACAAAACAGGAATTCAGATATAATAGAACTAGATACTTACATTTTTAACATAAAGTGCCTTTCTATTGCAGCCTCCAAACCTCAACAAACCACCAAGCAAAAAGGTATATGATTTTCTAAGAAGAGCAGCTCTGTACCCTGATGGCTATTTTTACTGAGCATGTACACCAAGCGAGAAAGAGCTTCACAAGCTGTTTGTTGCTTCACAAGACAAATAATAAAGATGTTAAAACAAAAAAAATCATTACTGACAATGAATAAATGTTATTAAATCCATACTGTCTTTTTTAATCAAGCCATTAATATTTCTTTCCATTATTGAAACTCATGCTACCTGCATTTATTAAAAAATATAATCAAAGTCAGTATATTTTGCCTGTTTTCCTAAGAAGAAAGGAATTCCATTATGCACCCTGAGGTAAAAATATTGAGAGACAGGAATTGCTTGGATTATGATTTGGTAATCTAATTCTTAATTCTATCACCACAGAAGAAGAGATAACTAGCCTTTTTTTTTTTTTTTTTTTTTCACCTCTGCTGATTTGACATGCATCCTCAGTAGATAGAGAGAGAAACAACACTAAGCTAGAACAAATTTCAAAGAATACAAATGTTTTTGCTTACTGTGGGGCCCAAGGGCACTCTCCCTATGAGCGTTACATCCCCAGCACTGCATCGCCAAGGGCAGTGCCACAGCAAAATGGCTGCAGTAGCTCTCAGTGAGTGTGGCCAAGTCTCTGAGATCCTTTAGCCCCCCCTACTTCCTCTGGATATATGCATAACGCTGAAGATTCGTCTGTGAGCAGAGGACAGGATGGGGTGGATTACAGAAATGAGGACAACAACTTGTTGATGAACATTGAGGCAAAGAATGCATCGAGTACTTCAGCTTCACGTGGGGCTACTGTCACTAAATCACCTACCCTATTCAGTGACAGGACACATTTTTCTTTTTATTGTTTTAGTGCTAGTGTAGTCATAGAATATATTCTTGTGTCCCTTGATGTCCCTTGCAGGTGTGAGCTTTAGCTAGGTGAGCTTCAGCTTTCCTAACACTATCCACACATGCCAAGGCAATGCCATGGTCCTTGTAGCCTGTTTTTGCCTCAATCTCCTGTACACTGATTTATTTTCTGCTTTGGAGATCTACATGAGATCACTGATTAGTCAAGCCAGAGTCCCGATAAATGCATTTTTCCTCCTGAGCACCAGAATCGAATATTCTTGTGCGTAGAAGATTCTGTCCTTCAAGACCTGTAAGCTTTTCTGGACTCCTCTACGAGTCCCAAGCAATCCCACCTAACAGTTTCCTAAATAAGCCAAAATCTGCTCTCCTAAGGTGAATGATTTGTACTCTGCTACTTGCTTTTCTCTCTGCCCTCGGAATCATGAACTCCATTACTACATGGTCACCACAACCAGGGTTGCCATTGATTTCCATAACGCCAGAGAGTTCTTCCTTGTTAATGAACAGCAGATGGAGCTGTGCGCTGCACAGATTTGCCCATCCAGGACCTGGACCAAGAAGTCATCCCTGCCTCCATCCAGAAATTCCAATTAACTTGCATCCCAACGTCTTGCTCTTCCAGCAAATGTCAGGGAGGCTCAAGTCCCCCATAAGAACTGGGTCTGTGATCTAGAGACTTCCTTGAGCCGTTTAAAGGAGACTCCACTCACTTGCTCATCCTGATCAGGCAGTCAGGACACTCACCTCTGCCGTGACCCCGGGGTAGTTTCCAGGCAAGCGCAGGAAGAAGAAGCTAGGAGCAGACAAGGCCAAACACACTCTACTTGCTGATGATCAAATTACCTGTGGGCTTTAATTCTCTATGCCACCAAAGCCAGCCTATTTCAGGACACAATTGTTAATAAGAATAACAGTGAGATCAATATAGAACAGATGAAATGTAAGCACAACCATTCCGATGGATAAAATGTAAACACATTTACAAAATGTAAATACATTTACAAAAAGTGGACGCCATGTAAACACAATCATCCAATAATAAAAAGAAAGAAAATAACAAATTCCAAGACAGAACATTGGCTAAGCTGCAAACAAAGCACAGCAAAACGGGAAATGCCAGGAAAAATTGAGCTCAAATCACTGGGTCGGTTGAGGGATCTTTCATTTCCACAGCTGGGCTCCTTCATGCCGTTTCCATTTATCCAAGGAACCCTGCAGCGTAAGGAGAAAAAAGAGGAAAAGGTGTGAAGACCAAGCCTGACACACCGCAGTGGTTCCTCAGAGCAGTGGACAGGCAATTACAGAAAAGCTGCCTCCCACAGCCCCGCCATGTCCTTGGCACCGAGCACTTACGTTCACATGTAGGATAATTAATCACTCCATCCAGGCACTCTGCTCTAAACTTCGCAGAGTATGAAGCTGCCTGGTACCACCATTTGCATTCAAAGGAAATATAATCCCCAGAGCGATAGATGGAAGTGCTTGACCGGCTTGATGACCGTAGTTGAATATTGTTCCTTTCCATAGCGCTCTGATGCACTGTACAGTTCCCTGGAAGAAGTATTTTCATTACTTGCCTGTAGACCTCACACTGGACAACTGGTGCTCTGAAACTGTTAGTACCAGGTGAAAGCCCCTGAGAGCCCTTTCCCCAGCAGTCTTTCCAGCTCAGGTACACCAGTCAATGGCTTCCTGGGGGCACTGCTCCTCACCACCTGCAGCCTACAGGATGCTCCCACATCCTGGTGCCCTGCTACTACCTCCCCAGGCGCTTCCCCAGCAAAACTAAAGGCTTTCCCCTCAGCTTCAGCACTAAAAATGCAACAACACAGCGGCTAAGTGGCAGGAGTGGAGATGACTTACTGCCTGGCTTGCACCGTGGATATTCTAACGTCCCCTCCATACACTGTGCTGTGAATGGGGAAGAGGCTGGGTCCTTCAAATACCCTCTTTTACACTGAAATTCAATAACGTCACCCGATCTGGAATACAGCTTTCTTCCTGCGACCCATTTCAGCTCAATATTGTTTCTGCCCATGTCTTCTTCAGATGCTGTACAGGCCACTTGAAAAAGGCAAGAGAAGAGTGTCATCACTTCATACGGACACACCACAGGGAACTTTTGTTTTCCCCCTAGAGCCTACAGAAAGTCTTTGCATCACAAAACACTTCCAGCTATTTGCTCTGACCCTCTGTTACTTCTGTCAGGAAAATCTGCATAAGCTAACTTCAAGAAGAAACTCCTTGTGGGCAAAAGAAGGTCTCGTCGTTGTTCTGCCCTGCCGGCATCGCAGCCCCAGCACAAGTGCTGCTGCACAAGTGATGCCCTCAGGATCTGAGAAAAAGACAACAGGAGCAATCACACAGCACATGCTTCAACCTACCGAGGCAAACTGGGGGGCTTGTCCACTGTCCGCCAGTACAGGTGATATACTGGGATCCTTCCAGCACATAGAGACTTGGGCATTTGTATTCCAGAATTGCACCTTGTGGATATTCTTGCATGCGGAAGGAAAGAAGGTCTCCATTTTCAATGACTGGAGGCGGGCCACATTTCCCACCTTTCCCTGGAAGAAAATTCCCAATCAGAGAGAAAGCCACGAGAGTTTACTTGCAACGGAGGCCTGGCCACAAATACTACCGGGCAGAACACTGGCACTATGAGAGACCTGGAGGAAAGCAGAGAGAAAACCAAATACGTGGCAGGTGAAAAAGAGCAAGAGTTTCTCGTTTCTCCAATGCTGGGACTCACAACTAGCAGTTCACCCCGTTTGGCCATGCCTGAAGTGCTTGCAGCTGTCTGCAGGACTTCCTCTCATCCTGCATGACGTTGCAGCGTTTGGCACAGCTCTTTCTGCAGAAGAGCCTGACACCCACCTCCTCCCTGTACTGCCTGAGCAGTGAGAAAAGCGGATCCGACTGCAAACAGTAATGACTGTCACTGAACTGCACCACTGCAATCACTAATGGGATAGCCCTTGGGCTCTGTGGGCCACTTACGGCCACTGGGGAGTTCATGCATGCCAATCCTGGAGCGCTGCTGCCTCACAGATTTTTATACCTATCCAAGCACCACACTGCTGCCAAGTCTGGCCTTCCAACAGACCTTGCACTGGGAAATCTTCAGAGAAGACCCAGATGCCTTGGTACCAGCAGTGACACTCTTTGCACTTGACATCGTGTTCAGGAGCCACAATATGGAGCCTGGTCTGAATTCATCTGCTGTTTCTGCACCCCTTTCAGCTCCCACCTGTGTGGTGTTTGAGCCAAATGCTGCTGCATTGGTTCATGTGCTGAAACTTTCTGTATGTCTAACGAAAACCAATGAGATTACTCAGTGCGCTCATGAAATCCTAGGAGGCACCAACACAGTACCTAGGTATTGGCTCACACATCAGATTCTACCCTCAGTTGATTTAACAGTTGATTTGACTCCATGGCATTCAATATAGCAACGCATCATCTGTATTATCTGGATGGAACCAGCAGGGAAGCTGTGGGCTCTGTTCTCCAACACAGACGGCAAAATTTCTCACTCTCTTCTCACCAGGCAGGCATAGACAGTAGATTCTAAGAAGTCCAAGGGGTGCATCTCAAAACTAGACCTGGCCAGCAACTGCTCTCAGCCTCAGGGTGGTTGTCCAGATGGGGCCCTCTCGAGTGAAGCCACCTGGGTCACTCAGCTGGTAAACTCATCTCAATAGATAGCTGGGAAGATGGCTTTTTCCCGAGTGTGCTAGATACGTTGCGTTTGTGCACAGTAATGAGACTGAAATCCGGAGAAGTAAATGCCACTGAGTCAGCTTCATGACAGTCTCACTGACAAGCAACTGTATGAAGAGAGAGAGAAATTACCTTTGCACTTTGGCAGCTCTGTCCAGGTCCCATTCTGACACGCTACGGTGGAAGCCCCCGTCATCTCAAAACCTTGCCAGCACTGATAGCGAGCACTTTCCCCAGGCAAATACCTTGACTTTTTAACACCTTGAACTTTACCACCAGCAATTTCTGGAGGAGGTCCACACGTCACATCTGAAAAGAGACACTGCTGCAGTCACGTTTGCAGTCGTTGAGGTGTTGCCCGATACAACCGACAGTTAAAGGAATCAATCTTGTTACAATTTCTGTCCAGATTTTCTGCCTCAGGTGGGTCACAGCTCCAAGAGCTCACCATGGAGAAAGCAATGAGGTGTGAGAGTGGCAGCAGAACACTCTTTCTGGGACGCTTGGGAGACAGCAGGGTCAATGAGAGCTTCTAGAAAAAGCCAGTGTTTCTGTAGCTACACCTTACGGCATGAGAAGCCACACCACCCTTCCTGCGTGCCCACGTCCCTTCCCGGGGAGCGCTGGCATTCCTGGAAATCACAGGGGTAGCAGCCAAGCTGGCACTCTGCTGAACCGCAGAGCTCTGGAGGACGGGCAGCGCTGGAGGAGCTTGTCAGCCTGCACTGCTCAGGGACGGGTAAGTGCAGTCAGCTCCATGGAGGTGTGTGAAAGCCAAGTAGCACTTGCTCACCCTGCAGCCACAGATTTGGGCAGGGGACAGAGCACAGCTCCTGACAGTTCCTTGTCCCAGGAACGCGCTTCCCGCTTCCACAGCCCTAGCAGATCTTACACGGTTTAAATCCGAGTCTCTACTGAGATCTGCGTCGGTCAGAGTGGAGCCCTGGAGAACAGCTGTTTCCCTCCCCTACTGCTTCTTCCATTCAGATACTCCCTGACAGGTTCAAAGAGAACAGAGGAGCCCCTACATGTCTTTCTACTGAAGGTCACTGAAATGGCGGACTCTGGGGAAATACCAGTATCGGACAAGAGAATGACAGAGCAGCACATTTTAGGCCCTGCTTCTTCAGGACGTTTTTGCCGTTGATGAAAATACTCCCAGTATTTCTAGAAGCATCAAGCTAAATTAAAGTGCTGTGCAAGGAAGCAATAGCAAGTACAAAGTTGGGGTGCGCAAAGAAAACAGAAGTAAAAAAGGTAAAGTCTTCAGAGTATTTAGGTAAACAAACAGTCCCCTCTCTGCTAACAGGCAAGATGAAAGCACAGATTCCTACCTCTGCAAGTTGGTGCTTGTGACCATTCTCCATTTGTACAAGCGACATAATTTCCACCCATCATTTGAAAATTGCTCTCACATTCATATTGCACTCTGGCACCGGGCAGATACCTCTCCTGTTGAGTGCTTGTAATATAAGCATTGGGAATTTCAGGTGCGTCTCCACAGCTGACATCTGAAAAGAGAGGTGCATTTAAGAACAGTAGTGCAGCAATATGACAATCACGGAATACTGCATTTCGGAGCACCATTGCTCCTGATGCGCAAAAATGGTTTGCGTAACGCAGATCATTTTCTACAGGTAGAAAAGGAAGATATTATGGTCTTTAATCTGCAACACTTCACCAGACACTATTATTTTTGCCTAGAGTGACTAAAAAGAGAAAAGGAGTTGCAGAGATCAGCCAAAGGTGCAGGTTGGTGCTGTACAGCATTGTGTGCCAAAGGGCTAGAGAGTGAAGTGATTTCTTATCTGTCTGAAGGCAACTTTCAGAAACTGACATTCTTAGTGATGCGAAAATAAGATACATGAGATACATACACCAGTTATCTCCTCCTTTGCAGCCAGCATCCGTTCCTCCATAACCCTCTGCCTGCTTGATCTCAGCAGGGAGCTAAGTTTCAGCTGCTAGCTTCAGCCCACAGGGGAAATGCTTTCTCTGCTGATCTACCCTGCTTGTTGTTTCTCAAGAGCCAGCAAAATAGGTGTTGTAGCAGCCCATTCAAAGCAAGTCACCTCTTGGCTCTATTGGCCTGACTCACCTGCACGCCTGAGTTGGCATTATTTTAATTCACAACATGAAAGACTAAGAAGGATCACAGGCTGCTCAGAAGTAGAACCTATACCTTCACAGAAGGGCGGTGCTGTCCAGTTTCCTTCTCTGCAAATAATTTCGGGGGGACCAACAGTCAGGAACCCTGCATCACACTGGTAGCGAATTGTTTCACCAGGCTCATACATTTCCTTGTTTCTGCCTTCAACTTGGGCATTGGCAACTTTTGGAATGCTTCCACATGGCATTTCTGAAAAGATACAGAAAGTTGATGCTTGTGCTAATGTGATACACAATAGAAAGAGTGTACTGTTTCCACCGAACAGATGCTTTAGAGAGCTTTTTCTAACATCAGCATAGCCATCCGCTGACAGTGGATTTTATATAAAAGGTAGCATACGGAAGGTTAAATAAGTAATTCCCCTAAACAGACGTGGGCTGCAGTCACTGAAATATTTTGATGCATTGCAACCAACAGAAATCTAGTCAATAGTCTCAGTGGACTCCAAAGGCTGCTTCATGAGGCCAAATGTAAGTATTTATTCTGCGGTGAGGTGACACTCTTTTTGTAGAGTGTCTTGACTAAATTTACTATACACACCATGATGGAAGCCCAGACAGCTAGCTCAGATATAGACACTGAACTGTGGACTCTTAAAATTGAGATGACTCCTGTCACCATTTTCATTTGTAACTTTTTGGATTCTGCACCAATAGCTCTTCCTAGCTCTTCTCACGTTCATTTTAAAACTATAGTGTTTTTCTTTTGTTCTCTCAGTTCCTCAAAAGAACAGACCCTTTTCAGGGACAGGTCAAGGACAGAAGGAGATTCCCAGAAGCTTTCAATCACGTTTACCCAGGGTGTCCTACTTGGCCGTGGCAGGTAGGTTCTTCCTGAAGTTTCTCCTGACCTCGGTACCGGGGAAAATTTTGGAGCGGTGCATCTTGAGTGCACTCAACAGGCATGTGCAGGCCAACCAGGGGATCAGGCCCAGCCAGCACGGATTCATGAAAGGCAGGTCCTGCCTGACCAACCTGCTTGACCCTTTTCAGGTTTTATTAGTTGACACATCAAGTTGAAAGCATATGTTTGCACTGTATTCCACAATATACAAAAGATCTCATTACAGTCAAAGTTCCTATTCAGTAACTGGGACTGGGAATTTCATATCAGTAAAAGCTGTTTTATGAACAGCTCAAGCATTTTTTGGTTCTTCTTCTCTACATCTGTCACTTATCAGCAGAAATGGAGACTCACGGCCAACGCAAAAGAAGAGACACCATGGGGCATCAGAATTTTGCCGCTTAAAAATACAGACATGGTTGGCATGTTGTGCACATCAGTCACCAGCTGGCACCTCATTTGTCCTGTGCTCATCTATCTCCTATTCATTTCTGAAAACAGTTTATTCTAGCTCTTAATGAACTTCTGCTTACAAGATATCACCTGCATCAGTAATATTTTAACAATTGGATTACACATTCCTCAGCATTTCTTAGAATAGATGGCCTGAGTTATACCATATCATTTATACTCCTATTACAGGAAGGTGCCACAAAAGGACAAGGAGAAAAATCGAGAAAGAATAAAAATGAAAAAATCCAAATATTTATTCCCGATGAGCAAATTTACAAACATAATTTACACCCATAATTTGAAAATTGCTTTCATATTCATTCTGCACTCTGGCACCAGGCAGATACATCTCCCGTTGGGTTATATAAGTCAAGGGAAAAAGCCTCTGTAAAACATCTTTTATGAAGAAATTATGTCTGAGTCCATGTTCTGAACTCTGGTGGCACCTGTATTCAACTTACCAACTCAGACATCTTTATCCTAGCCAAGCACGAAAGAGTACTTCCACAAGTGGTGATAACTGGTAACTGCAGGACTTATTTTTCTGCTCAAATACAGGTATCTACAATTGATCACGTGAACGGTGCATCTGAAATGCAAATTTTTCTTTTGGTTTAAGTGAAAAGGAAAGGAGAGACTCTCCCACATCATGCACCTTTAATTTGGGTGACTTCCCTTCTGCACTAGATTTACACACACCCTTACCATCAGCAAGTATATCTGTGGTGGGAAAACCAATTGCCCATTGGATAGTCAGTCTCTGATAGCACAGGCAGATGCAGTTCATGTACATGAACAACTGCAAAATTACACACAAGATGTATTTGACAGATCAAAATTATTCAAGTATGGTGCATATTTACCAGTGACACATGAAGGAAGCTCGATATGCCCGTTAAAACACTGCTTGATAGGAGAGGCTGTGAGTTTAAATCCTGTCACGCACATAAATTCCTGCCGCTGACCACTTTGAATCAAAAATGTGCGTCTTTGTCCATTGGAGAGAAGTAGGTTTTGGACTTCCAGTTGCTGTTTTGTAATGGTACATGGTGCTAGGGAAGACAAGAAAAATGAAAAATGGTGGAGTCTGAATCTTTGGTGGCTTTTAGCATGTGAAGCACCTCCTCAGCAAAGACAGTGCACAACCAGCTTGGTTCTCACTCAGCAGCGATTTTTAAAAGTGAAACACAGACGACTTAAACACTTGAGCTCTATCACAATTAATTCAGGATGCTTAGTTTTAGGTAGTTTATCAATGATATGGCACAACTTCCAAGCATATTCTTATTCCCATGTATAAGAGACAACTTTACTGACTTTGCAAACAGCAGTGATGATCTCAAGAGGTACTGATTGCAGGAGATGGTACTCCTTGAAAAAATTAATTAATGAAATCAGTGGGAGTAAGTTTAATTTTATTCTGGTTGTGTTTCCGTTACCTAGGGTTAAAAATGAATTTTGTAAGACTCCTAACAAAGAGCTCTGAGGAGGAAATTGAAGACAGCAAAGCAGCTTACCACAACAGCGCTCCTCCCGCATATGGGGGACAGATAGGAAACTACATGAAAGGATGTCTTAGCAAATGTAATCACTGGGAGAAAGAGGCTGACACCATGGTCAGCACCTCTACCTTGTTGCACAAGTTCTCGGAAGTACAGACAAAATGTTTATCTGCTTGTAACCTTCCAGACAGCTCCAAAATTCTCACAATGAAAAACACAACTGAGTGTAAATGATTTGGGGACACTAAAGCCACAAGTTAAGAAGTATTTAATCCAGGGATTAATTTTGGTCCGCTACAGACTTGGTAATCAAGCAACAAACGTAAACCTCATTCTGAAACTCCGACTTTAAGAATGATTAGAATTGTCCACCAGTACAAAGTCAACCAGCAATAAAAGTTACACTTACCCAAACATTGTGGTGGTCCAGGTACCCAGATCTTTTCATGGCATGTTAACCGCTCTGATCCTGATAAGGTGTATCCAGGGTTGCACAGGTACCGCACTCTGTCACTTTCCTTATATTCTGATTTATGCCCACTAACAATTTCTCCAAAGTCAATGAGAGGTGGGTCTTCACAGGCTGCTCCTGCAGAAGCTGTGCCGATTCTTGTTATATGACTGCACACTGCCATTTTCATCTTATCCTGTTTTACACCTACTCGCAATTTCTTCAAAATCAATGATGGGTGGGTGTTTGCATGCTATTTCAGCAGAAACCGTGCACAAGTTCTTGTTAATTCATAGATACAGGACAGTACTGACAGCCGCAAATAATGGCACTACACAGGAGTTCAATAATATTCCAATGACCTACATGCCTCCATCTGGGAATATGCTGTGCTAATAAACAGCACTGTCTCCTTGCTCTAAGAAATTGTCATTGTCTTTACTATTTTCACCATCTTTGCATTGAAAAAAGTTACTAAACTAAACACAATTTAACTGAAAATATGAATAAGCTTGTGAATGTCTCAGAGTACAGTTTCTGTTTTCCAGGATTATGCTGGAATAAAGTTTTACACATGCAGTCACAATTCTCAATTTTCTGTAATTCTACAAATAAATCCATTTGTCCCAGATTCCTAAAATTAGTTCCACCATTTTAAAATGCAAGAAGTTGGATCATTTTTTGAACTTATAAGGTATATACAAGAAAGCACTTTTAACGGCAGAGGGGGGAGAAGAATCTTGATATGATGAGTAGATTTAATGGATCAATGACGGAGTTTAAAAGAGGTTATTTTAAGAAAGGTATATATTCAGGGAAGACCTCCTTCAGGCAGCATGTTTTTTGCATCATACAGCTTATTGAAATAACAAAGTACCTGTGTTTTTAAAGAGTTGTCTAATGTTTTAAAATCAAATCACTATTCTGCATTTTTAATAGTATGTATTCAGAATAATAGTAGCTAAATTAAAATACAAAGGAATGTATATGGATTAATGTATTTTAAGTGAGTTATGGCTTGTAATAAGTTAGGTCCTTTATAGGAGTCATTAAGTTCAGGCACAAGGCAAAGAAGCAAGCTCATACAAGAAAATACAAAGCAAATATTCTTCAAATGTATAGTTCCAACTTATAACTCTCATTCCAAACTTCTGAAAGGATTTCTATAACAAGTAAATGGTATAGTCTCATTTTTTTCCCAGTTCATTTTTCTTGATTGTCACCAGCTACGTCAGTTAAAAGCATAGATTTCCATTTAACAACTTACCTTTACATGTAGCACAGCCCATCCACAGCAGAAACACTACGGTGTGGCTCAGCGGTGTCATTTCCACGCTTCAGAAGTTCAAGATGTCCTCTGCAACAGAGTTATTATTTTCTGTGCTCCACATCGCATGTGCTTGTTTTTACTCCCGTGATTCCCAAGGCTGTCCTCGCAATCTCCTCCCCTAATTTTCTTGCAACACAGCAGTCAATCTGTACAGATAAATTATGCAATTGTTGCAAAAAGGCTTCACATTGGCAAGGCTCCAGTCGTCTGGGACCTCCCCTGTTAACCAGGACTGCTGGTAAATGATGGAGAGTGGCTTGGCAAGCTCCTCCACCAGCTTCCTCAGTACTCCCGGGTGGATCCCATCCAGTTCCATAGACTTGTGAGTGTCCGCGTGTAGTGGGTTGTTAACTGCTTCCTCCTGGATTATGGGGGGTTTATTCCGCTCTCCATCCCTGTCTTCCTGCTCAGGGGGTTGAATTCCCTGGGGATAACTGGTCTGACTATTAAAGACTGAGGCAAAGAAGGCATTAAGTACCTCAGCCTTTTCCTCATCCTTGGTGGCAATGTTCCCCCCCACATCCAATAAAGGAGGGAGATTCTCCTTGGCTCTCTTTTTGTTGTTAATGTATTTGTAAAAACATTTTTTATTATCTCTTACAACAGTGGCCAGACTGAGTTCTAGCTGGGCTTTTGCCTTTCTAATTTTCTCTCTGCTTGACTTGACGAGATCCCTGTACTCTTCTTCCAAAAGTGGCAAACTCTCCTTTTTTACTGAGCCCCAGCAAAAGCTCCCTGTTCAGCCAGTCCAGTCATCTTCCCCACCGGTTCGCCTTACGGCACATGTGGACAGCCTGCTCCTGCACCTTTAAGACTTCCTTCTTAAAGAATGCCCAGCCTTCCTGGACCCCTTTGCCCTTCAGGACTGTCTCCCAAGGGACTCTCTCAACCAGTGTCCTGAACAGGCCAAAGTTTGCCCTCCAGAAGTCCATGGTAGTGGTTTTGCTCATCCCCCTCCTTACTTCGCCCCAAATCGAGAACTCTTATCTTAGAACTCATGGTTGCTAAGCCCAAGACGGCCTCCACCCACCACATCTCCCACCAGCCCTTCTCTGTTTGTAAACAGCAGGTCAAGCAAGGCACCTCCCCTGGTAGGCTCACTCACCAGCTGTGTCAGGAATTTATACTTCCACACATTCCAGGAACCTCCTAGACTGTTTCCTCTCTGCTGTGTTGTGTTTCCAGCAGACGTCCGGTAAGTTGAAGTCCCCCACGAGAACAAGGGCTAGTGATTGTGAGACTCCTGCCAGCTGTTTATAGAATGCTTCATCTGCCTCTTCATCCTGGTTGGGTGGTCTATAACAGACACCCAGCAGGATATCGACCTTGTTGGCTTTCCCCCTCCTCCTTACCCATGAGCACTCCACCTTATCGTCATAATTGCCGAGTTCTACACAATCAAAGCACTCCCTAACATACAGAGCCACCCCACCACCTCTCCTTCCTTGCCTATCCCTTCTGAAGAGCTTATAGCCATCCATTGCAGCACTCCAGTCGTGAGAGTCATCCCACCACGTCTCTGCAATGGCGACTAAGTCATAGCTATCCTGCTGCACAAGGGCTTCCAGCTCCTCCTGTTTGTTGCCCATTCTGCGTGCATTGGTGTAGATGGACTTGAGCTAGGCTATCAATTTCACTCCCAACATTGCCATGCCACCCTTCAGCTCCTCTCTAGTGAGCCTGGTTACATCTCCTTCCCCCTTCAAACCTAGTTTAAAGCCCTCTCGATGAGCCCTGCCAACTCATGGGCGACAATCCTTTTTCCCCTTTGAGACAGCTGAACTCCATCTGTCGCCAGCAGGCCCGGCGCCGTGTAAACATCCCCATGCTCAAAAAAACCAAAATTCCGCCAATGGCACCAGCCTCTGAACCACATGTTGAGCAGGTGAATTTCTCTGTTCCTTTTGGTATTCTTCCCTGCCACTGATGCGATTGAGGAAAGCACTACCTGTGCTCCTGATCCCTCAACCAATCACCCCAGTGGCCTGAAGCCCCTTTTGATCGCTTTTGGACTTCTCTCCGCAACCTCATCATAGCCCACCTGCATAACCAATAGCGGACAATAATCAGAGGACCGTACCAGACCAGGGAGTTTCCTAGTAATGTGAACTAAAAAGGTGAACTAAAAGAAAATTAATTTCCACCTTATCTGCCACCATTCCTGCCCCTTTTTATAGGTCATTAACTTTTATAGATCTGTATAGGTCGTTAACTTTTGGCCTCATTTGCAACTCAGTCACTGGAAAACATTGAGTGACCTTTTCTAAATAGCAATTGCTGATCAGGCAGCCATTTCCAGTAAGTCAGCTCCAAAATGGTTGCATAATTTTTATTGCACACCATGCAGACTTTCTTTCTCTCCTCTTTCTTTCTTTCTGAAAGACAAAAGAAAGTGTTCTTCCTATTCAAGATCATGTTTCCTTATATTCACCTGAGAAAATACAGGCACTGTTTAAAAGATCTGATCTCCACACCAAAGCAGAAGAGGCCTATAGTCGCTGTGTACAATCTCTTTGGCTTTGCCTTAGTATAGGAGGATGCTCAGCCAGACCAGCCTTCTGCACTAGTGCCATGGGCTGAAGCCTACCTGAAAGCGTAGCTCAGATAAGTGAGAGCCTGACTGCCTTTGCCCAGCTCTAACTAGATGACTCTGATACGAGCTGGGTAAGAAAGAAGCAGCAGGAAACCTTTGTTCTTTCACATTTGCCAAGTTCACACATTTTGTAACAGGGTAGGAGTGGGAGACCAGAAGTTCCCAGCGATTCTGGTGACAATCTTTAATTGGACTCACATGTACATAAAATCAAGTAGCTTGGGTCTATGTGATTAGAGAGGCCACTAGTAGGTTATGCTGACCATCTAATTCATAGTGAAAACAATAGCTTCTCAGGGCAAGGGAAGGGAAACTCCATACACAAATGTCCAGCACTGTGTAGAAGACGGAGCCCACGGTATGTAGAGGCACCCAGAAGCCAGCACCCGACACATCAACTGGTTGGAGTGAGTGGCCTGGTTCTCCTGGGACCATGGTGTTGATTTAACATGGAGCAGAAGAGCAGGGCCTTTGATTTGTCGGTGTCATAGAACAGAAAGCTTGCAGTAGAAATTACTATCCTCTTGCTCTACCAAACCTGCTGCTTAGTAAAAAAAAATTAAATTATATGCCATTCAGTGGTGTGGTACTGCTCTTGTATCCACTCTACCCAAAATTCCCCAAGACAACTACCTTCCCCTTCTGATATCGGATATTTTATTGGGGGCCCGTGATACCTGACTGACTTTAAAACCCACCAATTTCATGTCAGGACTTCAGAAAGTAAATCACCACTTGTTAAAACATAGGAAATTGCTCTGAATTCTACTTCCAACAAATGTTCCAGAGACTGACTTTTAATCTCCCTCCACTTTCCCCAGTTCTGCTCTTTCAAGAGAAGGGTCTTTTCACATTTACCAAATATTATTATGCTTTATCCAGAGCTCCTCAAAGGCAACAGGTCTGGGCAACGGGCCCACCAGCTCCACTGCATGAAACATTTAAAAGTCAATATAAGGTGTTGAAACTTCACTGGGACACAGGTTCACCTTGGTTAAAACGTGCCAATCTGAATCGGCACATACAGCGCTCAAAACTTTGCCTGTTACAGGAATTGCCCCGATCTGTGAGTTTACATCCAGAGAAAAGTCAGTTTCCTCAATTATGTACCATGGAGGTGAGAGCTTAACTGGAAAACAGAAATTACAATCTATAAATAAATCTGAATGCCTTTTCGGCTGATGTTTGCAAAAAACGCCTAAGTGCAAGGTTGTTACGCAAGAGGAAAGACCTCTCTGTCGTGACACAACAATGGTTTTAAACTGAAAGAGGGTGGATTTAGATTGGATATAAGGAAGACATTTTTTACAACAAGGGTGGTGAGACTGGAACAGGTTGCCCAGAGAAGTTGTGGATGCCCCACCCCTGGAAACATTCCAGGTCAGGCTGGATGGGGCTTTGAGAAACCTGATCTAGTGGAAGATGTCCCTATCTATGGCAGGGGAGTGGGACTAGACGATCTTTAAGGGTCCCTTCCAACCCAAACTATTCCATGATTCTATGATAACAAATAAAAGGTTGATCTTGAAAAAATTTGCAGAAGCCAAACTTGGTGCAGAAATGTTATCATATCATCTACCTACTCCCAAGCCAGCGCTATCACCGTGAAGTGACAGAGCTGAGATCTATTGCCATACTGACGCTATTGGAAGGCTCTGCTGCCCAAGGAAAGGCACCAACAGAAACATAAAATAATTATTTTTTATCATTCCTCACACAACCAAAACCACTCCATTCTTTTCTGAATGTTTCTTAAGAAGAGAAGGCTGGGAGGAGACCTTATTTCTGGTTTTGGCTTCCTAATGGGAGAGTACCGAGAAGATGGAGCCATACTCTTCTTGGAGATGCACAGTGATAGGATGAAAGACAACAGACACAAATCTGCAGCAAAAGAAGTTCCAGTTAGATATTAGGAAAAAGATTCACCCCATGAGGGTAGACAGACATGGGAACAGGTTGCCCAGAAAGGTTAGAAAATATCTCCTTGGAGATATTACAAACTCAGCCAGACAGGGTCCTGAGCAACCCGATTCTTATTCTGCAATTCTATGCCTAACTATGCAGAAAGACAGCAAAAGTTCAGGACCGTTAAAGGGTTACACTGAGGTCTTTGGTATGTTGATGGTTATTTGAAGTTATTCTAGCACCACGGTTTGCTAAGTCTAAGCAAATAATGTCAAAGATAATTCTTTCTCTGCTTCCAAATACACTTAGGATGTCAGAAACACTCTTGGGCTTGTACGTCACTGAACCTCATTTGCACTATATATTCCACGTACACTAAGTACAGCGTTGTGACAGATGTGCTTTCAGCATGCCACCCACACTAGGACAACGGCCTATCTGAGCCGTGTGCCTGCAGCAGCTTCTCTGCTACCACAGCAGTGTGTGTAGCTGATCTATGTCTTCCCACACTGCCTAGCCACATTTGCATGAATATATTCTCAGAAAATTAAGGTTGTCGAAAGGAGTCATTAACAAAGTTTCCTTACCTTCCAAAAAGCAACTTGATCACTTCCTATGTTTTCATTAACTTCTGTAAGAATTCTGTGTTCAGTTGGTTTTGTAATGTTGTAAATCTTTCTTTTTCAAGATTTCACACAGATATTTCTGAGCTTTTTCAGATTTTGAAACACAAGCTGTAGCTCTCATTTTCTTTCACTTAATTCTGCTGTGCTAATTAACAGAAATAACACAGCCTCAGATTTCAAATTGCAAGCAACAAGTTTGTTTTCAACTAATTCATGCAAAAAAATTGAAAAGGGGAAAACGAAAGAAATCCATGTTCTCTTTACCAGAGAAAATACCTGGATACTGTCCTGAACATGCTGGGGCGGGTGTGGGCAGGGGAGAACAAGAGAATTAAATACACTGGCACAGACTGGTGTTAGGAAGCAACTGGGAAGATGCTGTTGCCATCGGGCCCGGGATGGGCACCAACACAGTGATCCATTTGCCTCGGGTGTTTCTCCCTGCTAGCCAGAGAATGTGCCATCCCTCCCTGCCCTGAAGAGGTCTTCCAGACCATGGAAACAGGTGTGATTGCTGTGGTATGGGCAAGACTACAGATTTAGGGGTTTAGCCTGATCTAAGCTAAGGTGATCAAGCACAGAGCTGCTTGACTGGAATGCCTGGAGAGTCTCAATTATATCATGGGCAGACCTTATTACCCTTTCTTCTTGTTTATTGATCCTCTTTTCACCATGCTTGTACTTCCCGTTCTCCAACCTGGTCTCCTTCCAAGTAAACAACCTGCCCCAAATTACTTTTTCCCCATTCGTCCCATTTTGGTTACCTCTGTATTCAAATTTGGGTTTTCTGATACTGATACCTAGGTAATGTTGACCCTATGTGGTGTTACTGATATGGTCACGGATGTACTAGTTGCCTTACAAGATTTTGCTTACAGATCTAGTCCATCATGTAAACACCCTTCATGTTCAAGGGAAGTAGTTTTTCTTCTATCTCTCATAGACACAGAATGATTAAGATGTAAAAACTCAGAGACTGAGATGAATTCCAATGTATTTTGGCCTCAGCACAAGTAGTTTCTGGATGCATAGCAAGCCTAGATGGCAGCTATTAAGGTAACAATGCTCAATTCACCAAAATTGACCACTTAAAAACTTATCACCAATCATTTTGTTTAACCGAGTTCTTATGTTACTTCTTAACTGAGAAAGACTCACCAATTCACATTACAATCGTTGTTCATAACATGACCTAGAAAGAAAAACTATAGTGAACATCTAGTTCAGATCTACATCACACATCAAAAGTTCATTATATTAAATTGCTAAATCTTATTGTTATTTGTCTGCATTTTTAAATACCACTTTACAAAGCAATGACTTCTCAATCTTTTGAAAACATTTTGGAATACTATTGCAAATAGCATGTAAATGCTATTGTTACCAACCTTTTTTCCCACCAAATGGTTGACTGGGTTTTGATTAAATAAGCAGAATTTGTCTATTTCTTGAATGCTTTAATTTCTTTGTTGTTTTATTTATTCACGTAACACTCACAAAAGCCTTGGAAAACCATACAGAGCAGCATACATGCAATATCATAGAAAGAGGGACTACAGAGATAAAATACAGAAGAGACCCTTACAATGACTTTTTTATTAAAACATACTAAAATGGATGCGAAGCAAACATTGTCTATATTCCTGAATTTCTTCATATCTTCAGTCACACAACATGTTCAAACGCAGAGCCCCAAGAGTACCAATGTTTAAGCGTCATAGGAAATCATACAAAGTAGTTGGACTAGATGGTGTAATAGTTTAAATGCTCTCAATTAGCAAAACAAAGATGCTTGCTTGCCTTTTTTAAGAATACTAATTAACTACAGAGTAGAATTTGCATATTCTTAGAGTTTAGATGGTTTCATAGATCCATTAAACACTTTTTTTTTTTAAATACTTGCTTTTTTTTCTTGTCCCTCAAGCCTTGTCCTTTAAAGGCTTCTTACCTGTGAAAGGAGACAGGGGTACTGTTAAGATGTACAAAAAAATAGGCCTCTCTTTTCTGTCTGTAAAATTAGCATTTAACATCATTTAACATCACAACATTGAAGGCCATGAAATTAAATCTCAATTTAGCTATATTCTGTAGTCACAAAAGCATTCATGCTATCAAACCCACCAAATAACCTCAACAAAGGGCGCTACTTGCTCAGCATCTTCTCATCATGGCGCTTTGCTCAAGTCCTGCAGATTGTGATGCATCCTCAAGTTTATCGCTGTAAGCCTTACAAAACTCCTTCATCCTAAATCTTCCACACATAGGCCAACATCGCATTCTTCTGCTGCATTCCCAGTCCTCATATCACAAAGCACTTCCACTTCCCTCCCCCTTCAGCTCAGAAGCAACAATGCCACTGAACGCTCATTTCTCAAAGCTGACTGCAGTGATCTTGAAAATATGAGGCCATCTTAATTCAGCTGTTAATACCAGATAAAGAACAGGTACATACCTTTCCTATAGGCTTTCCTGAAGTCCATACTTATTTTCCTCTTTCAACACATCTTGGATATATCAGCTGTCCTCCCTTACACTGCACTTGAAATAAAGTTGTACCAGATTCTGCTCCAAAATGGTTCTGTTTACAGTAAAATCCAACATAATCCCCATGGTAAAAGTAAACTTGATTCTCATAGAACCCTTGCAGCAGCACATTATTTTTCTCCATTTCGTTTTTTGACAAAGTACAGGGCTCTAAAGAAGAGAGGCTTAATCAGTGTTAATAAATCAATTCTTTTTGAAATAGAATCGTTTTGACTAGTCTACACTAAAACTGTAGATTATTTGCCATTCTCTTAATATATTACACATGAAATCACTGTATTATTGGATACTGCAGGCATGTCATATTTAAGGAAAAAAAAAAAAAGCCAGACAAGCTTACATTTGCTTCTATTAAAACTTTCATCTCTAACTGAAAAAAAATGAAGTTGAGATCTTAAAGTTCTAGTACAATACTCAATTTATAAATTCTAAGTATCTGAATTTAGAGAGAGTTGGGGTTGTTCAGCCTGGAGAAGAGAAGGCTCTGGGGAGCAGCCTTGCAGTATTTAAAGGGGGCTTATAAGAAAGATGGGGACAGACTTTTTAGTAGGCCTGTTGCAACGGGACAAGGGGCAATAGTTCTAAACTAAAAGAGGGTAGATTAAGGCTAGATATAAGGAAGACATTTTTTCTGAGAGTGGTGAGGCACTGGAACAGGTTGCCCAGAGAGGCAGCAGATGTCCCATCCCTGGAAACATTCAAGGTCAGGCTGGACGGGGCTCTGAGCAACCTGATCTAGTTGAAGATGTCCCTGGCTCATTGCAGGGGGGTTGGACTAGATGACCTTTAAAGGTCACTTCCATACTATTCTATGAATTACAGAGAGAAATTAGTGCTTATTTATCTCATGACACCTACCTATACAAACTGGTGGTGAAGTCCACTGTCCTTCAGAACAGTAGATATGCTCAGATCCTTGCAAAAAATGATAGTCAGAGCAACTATACTGAACTGAAGAACCACTGTCATACTGGCTCAGAGGTGGAAGAGTAAGAGCTCCATTCGCAATAGAAGGTGGAGAGTCACATTTTTCTGTAGGAGCTGGAATGGCATTTGAGAAACGTTCAGCTTAAGAAACCAAGCAATCAGCAGTTTTAAATGTCTGTCAACACTAGATATCTATCACTCTCAGATAGCGTATTTTCTTCCTATTTCATTATGTCTCAAATCAGAATGCAATCTCCTGCTTAACTCTAAACCACAAGAAATCCCTTGTGTGCATTTAATTGCTTACAGCTGTCCTTCTACAGAGCTTTGAGTTCCCTGGGCTTGGAGAAGAGCTCCTCCCTCCTTTCTACAGCCTTCCCCATCAAAGGAAGGTGTATTGTTTTTCCATGCTTGGATATTTTTAACAATACAGCTGTCTTGTGCAAGGGTATCTGTGCATATCTGTATTGTTGAACCCTAAACATCTACAGACTCTAGGCCTGCACTGCCAAAGCAAATTGTTTCTAAACAGGTCTGAGATTGATTAATTGCCTTAAAAAAGGCAATTAAAAAAAAAAGTATTACCTTGCATAATGCATTTTGGGTATTTCAGTCTGCCGTGGTTACACCGTGTCCTCCCAGGAGATGGCATGGTAGTCTGGAGAAAACTGTATCCTTGTTTACATTCAAACTCTATGAGATCACCATGTAGGAAAATTAATTCTTCCTGTCTCCATTTCAACTCTATGTTGTTGTTGTTCATATCAGTTACATTAAGAGTGCATGGTTCTAGGAAATAAAAGCCTACTTCAATAAAAAGCAACCTTAAGTGATTTCTTAGCTCCCTTTCGTAGGAGTCAAGAAAGAGAAATCTAAATCAATAGTTCCAAAAAGTTTTCAAATCTTGCAAGAAAAAAAACTGTAGATGCATAAAAAAAATAATGCAAATGTGAAGAAATGGGCTGAAGTAACAGAAATAACATGCAAAAGAAAGCCTAAACTGGGAACAGTAAATCACAGAAAACACACTTCTGACAAAATCTGGTCTCTCAGGTATTTGTAAACATATGGCAGCTTGGGTTTACCATTGAAGAAGAAAAGAACTTCTTTACTGTAACTTGAAAGGACTTTTCATAATGAAAATAGTCATCCATCAAAATTAACCTGTCAGATTTGGCTGACAGGTTTGGTAAGCCTTTTGAGGATAGTAGTAGTTAATACACACTAAATTTAAACTGTTAACCCAAGGAAGTGTTTTGACAATTCCCTTTGCTTTGCTTTTTTCTTTGTTTTGTCACTGTTAAAAGAATTTAGAGATCTTCCAAAAACCTTTTGGAAGTTTTGTGTTCTTCTTTGGGCTTTTTCGGGTTATTCAAGGTCAATATTGGTTTGGTCGCTTTCCGACAGGTTTCTTAAAACTTAGTGCCAGGATCACATCAGGTAGCCTAGCTTTCCATCAGACAGTTAACCTCATTAACTTTTGAAACCACTGTTCAACTTCAATAAAGCCTGACAGGGGTACAGTTACAAAAATAAATTTCTACAAGTTCCATGAGAATCATTGCCTGATAGAGGCCCTTGTTAACCTTTTGGTGAGGGAAAGGCAAGGAGAAATCAGTTATTACGCATTCTAATGACAGCACCATAACAACAACTTGGTATGGATATTTTCCTGAAACTAACTACAGTATGTGCTCTTTCTGGTCTGAGGAGGTAAGGGTTGAAAAGAAATCTCAGAAAACATGGAAAGGATGATATTGTTATTTGGATGCTTCGGAGACAAGTAAAGCTCGTGGGAAATGAGTCTTCATTATTTCACAGGATTTGTTAAATTTGAGTATTCAGAACCAAGAATTCTGATCTGGACCTTTCAATCCAGACAAGGTACATTTTGTTCATTTAGAAATAAGCAATTAAAACTGAACTGATTATTTATTTGCATTTTCACAGTAGATTACAAACTTAAAGTGAGTCAATTTAACAGAGGATGCTAGTAAATTAGAATTATTTCATTACAGAAAGGAAGGAAAGATAAACAAACAACTCTTGCAGATCATCAGAAGTAGTATTCCTGCTAGCATTGGTAAATTCCTAAGGGGAGTTCTAGACATCGTTTTGAACAGCATACATACGAGCAACATGGAAAAATTAGAAAATCCAGAATGAAATGATAGACATAAGGACACATAATAAAAACAAAGGCTGAAGGTTTAAAAATGAAAGTCCAAGAAGTCATTGTATTCCTTGTTAATCATAGCTAAAAGCCATTTTGGCAATGGCTGCAGTCCTTCCTTCCAAACATCTGTTGAAGGACAGGAAGAAATTCACTGAATGGAGGATATGGGAGCAGGAAATTAGAGAATCCTGCCGGGTAAGAGGGATAGGTATGGTCTAGAAAGCTCACTCAGGAAAACAGAGGCATCTATTTAATTGGGTGTTTGTAAGAACAGGCTAGAGGACACCTAGCAGGAGTGGCCTAGGTATACTTGATTTTGGTGCATCCTCATGTTTCTGGAACCTTTATTAACTCAAATGAAAGAGAAATTCAGGTGGTCCTGAAAGGATTATCTAGTGGTTCTTTCCAGTTTTACCTTTCTGTCTTATGTATGACAAAACTTTCTTTTTCTTACAAGACTTACCTAAGCAAGTTGGTTGTTCTGTCCAGTTTCCTTGTTTGCAGTAAGCAGTACTAGGTCCATCCAAAAAATGGTAACGTTGACAACCATATTCTACTGAGGAACCATTTTTGTAATGTGTCAATAACGGACCAAGAACAACACCATTTTTAATCACAGGTGGAGAGGTACAGTCTTGCTGCATTTCTAATACGAGGTAGGGAGGTAGGTAATTAGATCTTTAAAACAATGTTAACACTGGCAAAAGTATCAGACTAAAAATAGACTGAGCAAAAAATGTATGTACAACTAAAAGTAAACCAATATAATTTCTTTCTGGAGCTTATTTTTCAGAAACTCTACATTTGCCTTACTGAATTGCAGACAGTCATTCTATTTCCCTCTACACTCCTCATCTGTGTCCGCTCTTGACCCTTACTGGGTGACACTCAATACAGATTAGTCCTGTTTCTGTGATGAGGTGGTCTTTATTTGTTGCTTGAAATGTTTAGCCCACGGGTGGTTCAAAACAAACAAAAGAAACCTCACTGGAACTATTAATCAAAGGATCAGAAAAATACTAATACATTTGCATGTTCAGACAACATTAACAGAAGGGGTACAAAATGACTGAAGGTAAATGCTAATATATGAAATAAAATTACAAATACAGCACAGGCTTATAGGTGTAGTTCGTAATCACTAGAAACAAGCAACAATGGCCTTTCATTCATTCAGACTGCTGCACTGACATTTGTAGCACATGCAGACATTTTCAAGAGTAAGGGACTGCACTATAGCAAAAGAGTAGTAAGAGTAGTCATGGCATGCCTATAATAGCATTAGAGAGTATTGAAGTCCCTTTTAAATAGAAAAGCCACGTTCACCTACTCATATCTTCATTGCGATAGGTTTTGCTTGCCCTTATTGCTGCATTTGCCTCGAGTGATGGTGGTGCCTCAGATTCCCGTTTATCCATAGTTCCTATAACCACAGCAGAAACTTAGAACAAGTTTTCTCAGAAATAACTCATTTGCAAATACCAAAACAGACAGACACTTATGCCTTGTAAGATGTAATAAAATCAACATTCCAGGGGAGAACTACACAACCCAGATGCCAGCTGAATTCACCTGGCTCATGCTTTCTCTTTAATCTGTGAACAATGGATTGTCTGCAAATTATGCAGCACTTTACCTCTCAAGCATTTTAACAGAGGACAACATAAACAGTTTTGCAGATATGGAAACTGAGGCTCTCCAGAAAATTAAGGCATTGTTTCAAGAATCATTTCTGTTCAGTTGTCAGTCTTCACAAAAGTACTAACCGATACAAATAGGGGGTGATGTCCATTTTCCTTTTTCGCACTGGATTTCCTCAGATCCTCTTATTTCAAAGGTACTTTGACACTGTATACGGACTTTGTCTCCATTATGGTATGTTCTTCTAACTGTGACGATATGGGCATGAGGAGGAAGTGGTGGTGGAGGACATTTATTTTTTACATCTGAAAATAAAAGATACATATTGTTTTCTTGCTAATCAAAACCATGTACACAATTAATTTTACTATACAGCACACAAGCCTATCACTCAAAACACATTTTTGGTTGATCCAGAGTAATTAAACAATTATTTTCTCCTATTTTCTTAACAAAATGGGAGACCAGAAAAAAAAGTGATTTTACATTCAACAAGTAGAAAATAGAGGTATTATGCTATTGCACTGCTATAAACAAATTTGTAATTTCTCCACATAGACTTAAAATGTTCTTTAAAGGGCTTCAGGAAATAGAGATTTCCCATACCCTCCATTGATATAATATTGAAAGCAGCTTATATATTAATTCTAATGCTACAGAAGCAGCAATAGTCATAGCCCATTTCCTATCCCCAAATTAAGTTTGCGATTACTGTACCCTCAAAACTAGATTTAGGCCATGTTTTCGTTCTCCTGAGCACCCCACCTTCTCTGCACTCACTCAAGAAAAATTCCTGTATGTCCTCAGAATAAATACAGGGCTGGGGTCCCAACACATGCCATTTAATTCAGATATTCTAGTGCATTTTAAATGCTACTGTATTTTCTAGGAAAGGAAGATGAATTTCATCTCTGTGCTCAATCACATAGTCTTCTACAAGATTAGCTATAAAGGAATTAGAAAACACTAATTTTCCTGAAAACTGTGCTTAACACATTGTATTTTTTAAAGGCTAAATATAATTCTTTTTCATCTCAAGCACCCCACGCACAATGATTATTAAAGCTGCTTTAGAAAGCATGCTTCACAGGAAAAATTCCTGTAAAAATATATTGGAAACTAATACCATAGATTTAGCTTAAACCAATAAAAATGGTTGATTGTCCCATCCTCTGTCATCAACACCTGGCATCCCTTGTACATGAAGCAGAGAATTTGCTACCGTGAGGCAGTGAGATCTCCTAAAGCTCAGAAGTAATCCTCATAAAGGAGACAAAATCCAGATAAGACAATGACCCACAACTATCAAGGTATGTTGAACAATATTATAAATTCTCAGCTAGCATAAACGTTGATTTGTACTGTTTTCTGCTGTATACTATACCTCATCTGGTTCACTAGACCTTTCATTCTTTTGAAAGTTTCTTTTCTGAGAATCTCCATTATCCCCCAATGATTGGGGAAGTGATAGTAATTGCTAAAGGTGTGTTTCTGTCCTCAGGATGACCTTTCTAGTTAATTCTATAGAAAACATGTCCAGTTTGGAGAGGCTGTAAAACTCTGAAAAGTACCACGATCCCCAAGCTCCGGAGGAACCTGTTACAAATTTCAGTTTTAATGCCTCTCAAAAGGCATGTTCCCACCTCACGAGGCAGGATTAAACATGCTCGATTAAACCTTCCTGTGCTCTGAACATGGTTTTACTTGAGCTTTAGGGGCTGAACAACTTCCCTGTCATTGTTGATTCCTGCTTCTCCAGGACACAATGTCAGCAAGAGACAGTATCTGCTCCATTGTTAGAGTTCACTGAAAACTAATTCCAATTATCATTGCCTCCCTCCCTGCTACCTTGGCTCCATGCCTTTCAGCTAACACTTGATTTCTAGTTAGGCTGTGAACTGGTACAAAGAGCATATTTTTAGTTTGTATTCATAAAGCATTTCATGAAAGAAGGTGCTAGTCTTTCACTAAGAATGTGATATAGTAAAACTGTAAAAATAAGGTACCTTCACACACTGGAGGGTCTGGATGCCATCCGAAATAATAACACTGAATTAGGTCAAATTCACTGACAGAATAATTTTCCTCACAGAAAAAGTGAACTACATCTCCCTCTTCATAGATTTTCTTCACAGGATAGAAACCTCCATGTGCTACTGCACTCAAAGAGGAACAAGTTATTTCTAGGAAGAAAACACACAGCAGTGAAAACCAGCTGAGGAAGGCTTTCCCCCTGCCCCCAACACCGTATAAACCAAGCCTTTTTGCAAATTTTTGTTCATTTGTAGAATAAGTCACATTTCAAGCAGAATTATTTTCCAGACCATTACATACTAGTGCAGTTTGGAGTAAGGGACCACCCATGTGTTCGACACACTGCTTCTTCTGTAGTGTTTCCTCCTGCAGTATGATATCCCTCATCACATTTGTAAAGCAGTGTTTCATTCAATCGAAGCTCTTGTTGCGCTGTGAAGTAGCTGCCGTGACGTAAATTGGGTACTCGACACAACTCTTAAATAAATAAAGCATATGCATAATATTAGTTGCTCTTTTCATTTCAAGTTATTAATCTAAAATTTGCCTTAGATACACCTTAAAAGTGGTCATATCCAAGGCAAAATCTTTGCAAATAATGAATAGTTAAAAATGCAGTAGTTTGCACAAGCTTTCCCAGTCATCATTTGGAAAGAAAGTTTGGATGGCAATGGATTTGAAACAAAGCAATTTCATCTATACTGATTCCTTCTATGTACAATTTTACCTGTACAAATTCACAAAACTAGCAGCGTGTGAAATCTGACCTTCCCATGAGGTACAGCTGAGAACCTACTTTAGGAGTACTCAAATGATAACCTAACATAGGCAATTTGGCCTTACAGGTACAGCAAGGACAGCAGAATTATATACATATAAGACAGATTATAAAGAAGAAAATTGCAGAATCCTACCAAATTTTTTAGTACAGCTTGGCTGGGAGGACCATCCGTCTGGCCGACATTGTACTGTATCTTCAGTACCACCACTTGGAGTGTGGTAGCCTGGATTACATTTGTATTGCAGTTTCTCATGTATTTTGAAGTACATTTCTGTACCGTAAAAAAAGCCATTTTCCAAAAGAGGCTTATTACATTTTTCTAAATGAAAGGAGACACCTTGGTTAGAAAGAAGGAATTAATGGAATATTTTTGTTCTCGGATAAGCAAGAGAAGGGGTTTTTTAGCTATCCTGATCTAATCTTGTTTTCTTGACCTGTTGAAGAAACTACCACAATCATCAAACAATACATCAAACCAATAGGAATGACATGGAACACGACAACCAAGGAGTCTAGAGCTAGGGAGGCTCTAGAAGGTATACATCTGAAGGGAAACCATCTATTAGTTTTCCCAAAATAAGGAAACCAGGCCACTTTCTTGGTGCTCTTATAAAAGCATAGATGGTAAAAAGCCCTTAAAATATGTATTATTGTAAAAACATTCCATATATAAACATACGTAGTTTATATACATCAAGGATTGACTTCACCTTGTCCTAACTTATACATTTTATCCCTCCTGTTATGCAGCTTCTGTTCCTGCATGTTCAAGGAAATCCAACTAGAAAAGTTTCCGGCTAGAAGCAATGATGAGATTAATAAAACTAACTCACTGTAGCATTGTGGCACTGGAGACCATCCTTTTGCTGTACAAGTTATTCTTCCATCTCGATTCCCAGTTTCAGTTGTATAACCAACCATACAAGAATAGGAAACTTTTTTTTCCTTACGCATAGGGAAATAGTAACTTTTGAAATTATAATAGTACTGGGCAATCTTTCCATTTTCTATGTGTGGCAAATCACAAGGTTTATCTGCAAAAAGATAAATATATTTTTCTCACTGAAAATCTCAGCCCAGATATGAACTTTTTTTGCATTAATTTATTTAATATCAGTTGGATTGATTCTTTCCAACAAGGTGAATGAAATTCTGCATACTTACAAGCATGAAGGGTCTTGTAAGACTCACTGAAATTAAGATCTATTACAATTCTATCAGCTTTTGTTCCTTCGGTTCACAGGAATATCAGCTCTAGAATGAAACTTCCTAATGTGAACTGGGCAAAACTGATGCAGGACGCATTTATTTGACTCTTTATTTAGCCCAGAAGATGTAAGCATAAGCACCCTTTACTGCATAAACATACCGATGCCTGCTCTAAAATCCAGTGGCAACAGTGTCAAGATTAGCTATGCCATAGCTCTGCAATTCAGCAAACTACCAGAACAGTATGACAAACTGCCAGGAGGCAACATAGGAGTTAAACTTGCTGAAGAAAAGGAATTTAGAGAACAGAAACAATGGAAAAGAAAGAGGAAATGGAGGTTAAGGAAAGAACAAGCAGAACTGCAATTAAAAACAAACCAAAAACCCCCAAACCAGTAATAGGAGAAAACCTTTAAAAGGAGTTGTGCTGAATATGACATTGTTATTAAAAAAAAACCAACCCCACCAAAACAAAACACAAAACCAACAGACCAAAAAGCAATACTTATGTTTGGATTTCTTATAAAATTATCCTTTGGGTCTCAAAAATTCTCTCCATGGCATTACAAGGCAGTCTAACCTGAAGAATCAAGTTTTAAAAAAACTGAATCACCACCTATGAATCTCATTAAAATTGAGCAGAATTTTCCCACAAGTTGGCACTGCTGCATTCACCCTACACATATTAGAACCAAAGTAACAAACTATCACTCCTTTACTCAATAACGTCTCTAGAATTTACTGCATTTACTAGAATTTTCTGGAAATTCAGTATTTTTACTAAATGGAAATTGCCAAGATTTTTTTTTTTTTTTTTTAGTAATTCCCTTTTTCACACAGCCACTGGATCACTTTGAATTAAAAAAATAAAAACCAACCCTGAGGTTAACTGAAATTTTTAAGTAATTAAAAAGACAGAAACGATTGCTACCTACATACCTTTTCTTTGACTTTCCAAAGGGTATCAGTGTAATTTCAAACTGCTTTGCATAAGGACAAAACTCTAGTGAAGACAGAGGTAGTTGCAACAAATATGTTGGAGTTAAATATACGTTAGCAGATACAAAATGAAATGCAAAGAAAGGGACGCCTTTTTAATTAAGGGAGGTGTACCCTCATATACAGTCCACAGCTTTGTGAACTTGCAGTTCAAGTGGTATGTAAACTATATAAACCCAGGAATTTTAAAGCAATACTGAAAGGAGGGATAGGAAATGCAGAACCATCCCAGACTAGGCTTCTGCAGGTTCCATTTAACTTCCCCTCTTTTGCTTTGCAGTAAGCCAAAACACTTCAGTCACCAAGACACTTCAATATATAAAATGTTTTAATAGTACAAAACTCAATTTGTATAAGTGCCTCAAAACCGCTCAAATACATTTCAAAAGAAACTTTTTCTGAATAAAAGTGAACCTTTCAATATTACGGCTTTGAAGCTTAGATATGAATCTGTAGCCCTGAGCTACAGCAACAGTTGAATCATGATCAGCAGCCATCTCACAACAAAATTATATTTTAAAAGCAGCGTTTACTCTTGGTAAAGATATGAAAGATTTAAGTTACCTTAGACTGCATGTTCTAGATTCAATGTACATTTATTAACAATAGAATTCAATGTATTTACCTTCTGCAAAGAGTTTGCCTGAATACATCGTAACTAGGAAGAAAAAACAGATGCTACATCTCATCTTCCTTACTGTCTCCATCAACAGGTTCCACCACCTGTGAAAACTCCCCAAGTATTACTTTTGTAAATTATTAACTGGATTTTCAAAGGTATTCACAAATGCCTTAGTGGCCATGGTATTTTGTAACAATTTATTTCACTGAAAACACTATTTTCATTTATTTTAGTTCTCCAAATACCCTAACACTAGACTTGCAGAATTCGCCTTTCATTTGGCATACTTTACATCAGTAAAGAGGACAGAATTTATCATTTTACAGTAAAACCAGGCAACAAGCTTATGGAACAATTTAAACTAATTGAACAGTGCTCCCCTCAGAACCTCCTGAGTTTCAAGTTTAAAGGGCATTCTGTTATCAGCTTATTTACCTTGGCTGAAATAAGAGGAAATAGAAAATTCCCCCCTCCTCCAGCCTACCCCCATATAACCAGTCAGTCGCATTCTAGATGTTATTCATTCTGGAGGCTCTTACATTAAGAAGATAGCCACTAGTATTATCTGTCTGTTGGGTTTTGCTGTATACAGCTAGCCCCTTTTGAGTCTCTTTTTAAACAAAACAAAACAAAAAAATAGAACCTCATCTACAATGCATTATCACCTAACTGACTAATGGCTACCAGTTAATTTAGCATCCTGTTCTACCCTTGGGAGGCATAATCTTTAAATTTGGGGGTGGGAGGGTATAATTTTACAGTTTTCGTTTTCTTGGCCTTGCTCTAAGAAAATGCGATTCTAAGGCACAAGAGAACAGAATTTAAGGGAGATGCTGTGATGAACACCATTTATTCAGCCGGATGAGATGCATGCTTGTATGTACTGCTCACTTGATAGGAACAAAGCACTCACAAATCACCTCCCTTAAAATATCAGGTCAGAATTTCTAAATTCACCCTTATGACATCCCGTTGTTTCCTCATAATCTTGTCGTGTTTAAAAAAAATGGGAATTATAAGAAAAAAAATAAATTTCCTACAGTCACACATGATCCCTCAAAACCTTACGAGAAAGTAAATGCTCCCCAAAAACAGTAGCCAGTTTTGAAATCCATGGACTATGGATTTCTTCCTACCTATACTTCTCCAGATCAGACAAGCCAGCATAACTGTCCCACACAAACAACTGCTTTTAATAGCATTCTACAATATTTAATCAGAGTGAGGAATACCATGCTATTTGTAAGATTCACAGTTGTGTAATAACAATACATTACTGCACTAGTGAAATGTCCAGGGCTTATGATTTTATTGTACAATCGCTTTTGGTAGTAGTACAAAATAGGATTTCAAAAGCTGTATACAACACAAAAAAGTTACAGAAGTGCGAATTACAATTTGAAAAAACATTTTCAAGGGTAGCTTGACACTTACTTGCTTTCTTTCAAAATCATTTAGCTGTCTACTACATACATGGTGTACAAATAAGTTTTCATATACATCATTTACATTTCAGTAGCAGGCAATACCAAGTGTATCCATCACCATCAGAATTGCTTGCAGAGGATCCACAATTTCTTGCATGTTATCTTTCCTCAAAACCCAATCCGGTTTAATCCTGTGAAAATATTAGTGGTTTGTCATTAAAATATTATATTGCCACAGCAAAAATAGCAGACTAATTTTTAAGCTCTTACCTTGAAACTGTTTTTATTCTTAGAGGTGTTACTGGAACAAAGGAAGTTCCACTTAAAGTGTTTGTTTTCTGCTTCACAAGTGTTCTCTCTGCATCCATTTTGTGTTTACGAGCTGTAAGTTTATATAGGCTTTGAATGCAAGTAACAGCTCTTGGTATGCTTTGGATTTCCTGAGAAAAGGTGAAAATAGTACACAGTTAATACGACAAGTTTGAAAGCAACTGAACAAATCAAGAAATCTGTTTTATTCAACGAAAACTGAATGTTTATAATTTAAGCTGAGTACAGTGAAACCATTTTAAAGGCAGCACACCTACAACAAGTCCGTGGTCTAATGCTTTCAAACTACCTAGCAACTGGTATGCACCTTGAGATCTCAGAAAATTCAAGCTCTTAAAAGTCAGGTTTTACTAATTTCTCATTAAAACCATTTGTACGTACGTCATTGGCATATGCCTTCAATGATTGGTACAGAGAGACAAATTAGTGTTTGTACCCATCTTCATAGCAATGAAAGATTAACACAATGGTCAGAGGTGACTGGATAACTTAAGTGCTTATACCTGATGGATAAACAGCTAGTGATTTTATAGCATAGAACCCAGACTACCCTAATAACCTTATTAGGGATTCTAGCAATAGGCATGAACAAAGGAAATTTATTTCAGAAACAGGCTATGTCTCTGTTACAATAGAGTATGTCAACACAAAGTCATGGACAATTATATTGCCAGTTGTTACTGAAAATAAAGATCTTAACTTTATCTGAAAAGCAACAGTAAACTTTGAGAAATGGAATTAAAGTTAATTAAGTGGCAACTAAACTATACCTAACGCTAAGGAATTGATAGAAAGTCACCAAACCCCTGTGGAAAGTAGGGATTGCAATATCATAATCTTGCAACATTGAATAGCTCTGGCTGACCAGGGCATACAAAGCACAAAATGATGAGTATTTTCACCACCTCAGAAATGCATTTTTTAAAATCAGAGTTTAGTCATAATTAATATTACAGCCATAATATGGTAGAGAGGGAGAGGAAAAAAAAAAATTCAAATACCACCAAAACGTGCAAGAAAAGCATGTTAAATCAAATTATTAAACCCAAAACATTTAAGTCTTACCAAAGCTCTTTTTGAGTCCTTTGAAAGGATGGCCAACAAACAACAGGTCTTTGTGAAAATGCTTCCTCCTTTCTCTGAAATTCTGTCCCCAGCTTTCCCTCTGTACATTTGCAGTAGGTCTAGTAACGTGTCTATAGAATTTTCTACTTCATAAACTGCTTGAGTAGTTCTTTCATACTGTTATAGAAGAAAGAGACAAGAGTTCATATAGACAGATCTTTTAAAATACCTTTCAGGTTAGAGGAAAAAGCAAAATCCATATTCTCCCCTAGATTAAATTTGTAGCTGATCTGGCATCCAAGCGATAAAAATCACTTCTGGATGTTACACCATCGTGACAGGTTACAAAAAGGCCCCCTTTGTGCTTCCCCCCCTTGTTTAGAAACCCATAGAACCTGATTTTACATTTAAAATAGAAGAATGACTTAGAATAAGTTTAGAGAAATTTAAAAATAAGTTTAACCTAAATGTTGAATTTTTTTTCCTGAAATAAAAAGAAAACAATTGGAATGTAAATGCCTGTAGGATGGATATAAGATCAAAAACTATCTTTAGCAAATATTTTAAGTTTCAAAGTAAAAAACTCTAGAACAATCAGTCCATAGTCAATAACTACAGTACTACTACAGTACTGAAGCAGCTTGAAGTATTTATGAAAGTAATCAGTTCTGTAAGAAATCAAAAAGTGTAAATATAGTGTATTCTATGACATGAATTTGGGAAAGTAGCCTGTCTTCTGAAACATAAACATTTCTACCTTAAAAAAAACTTCATAGCTTATCCTAACTACTACAGTTTTCCATTTCTACACAGTTTCATGCATTTCTACACAGTTTCGTGCAATCCTTGGGATACCTTGCAATGTAATCAGTTAAAAGTAAAATTATTACTTTAAGCCCATGAAGTGATTTTCTTTTGCCAAAAGGAAAATTAAATCGTAATTATTACAAAGTAGGTAATTGGTTTCAAAATAACAGTTAAAATTCAGAAACTTTTTTTATTCAAAACTATTAATTTTGTTGTTTCAAATTTATTCAGAAATTTTGTGGATAAATAAATACTACAATAAAGTAGTCTACAGCTTATAAACCTGCAAAAGAAAATATTAAAGTTACCTTTGAAACATTAAGTAGAACCTGAATTGAATATCTGATCACATCCATGCATGGAACACTCCGGTTGCAACTTCGGATCAGAACAAAAATAGTGAAGATTGCTCTGCTCTGGGCCATATTTTCACAGCAGAGCGGGGACAGCCTGGTAGCCACCTCTGTGATAATTAAAGAAGAAGAAAAAGAAAAAAACAAACAAAACACAACAAACTCTGAAGCTCAAGCAATTTAATTGCAAACCAGGGTTTTCCCTTATTTTTAACTGCAAAGAAGTGCAAAAAAGTAAAAACTGCAATTGTTGATTTAAACACATATTTCCAAATTAATAGTTTTAATATTCCAGACTAAATATTAAGCAGGCAAAACAATCCATGGGGAACATATACTGATAGTAAATTTAACTGACTTATGTAAGGCATAGTATTACTAGGACTGCCAGGGAATCAGAGCAATCATATAGTATTTCCTTTCTCTACATAACCATTTTAATACTGTTCTTAAATCAATAATCTAATTTTAGTCTGGAAAAAAACCCCCGTTATACTCTCTAACACGTTCACATTTTACAGTCATACAGAAAGCTTAATCATCATGAACTCTTCTCAGCTGAAGAATTCCAGTTTCTATCATCCTGGAAATCTATCTGTTATAATAAAAGAAAATACTGACCTAGATGCTTTAATGCGGCAAGAATGTAAGAGATATGTTTGTATTTTAGAAGGTATTCAATAGCAATTGCAGTTCTGTTGCACAATTTGTTTTCTTCTCTGCTCTCTTCATTAGCCTTTTCTAAACTGCGTCTTAAAGCTTTAGTTTTTGCTGTGTCATTACTCTTTCTCCAAGAATATCCTCTCCACAATGCCTACAGAAAAGGAATTTCACAAAGAGAAAAAAAGTTGTGAACAAGAGACAATAGAATAGAACTTCCAATACCATTGCAAATCAGTTTTACACAAGTCTGACAAAGTATTTAATTACCTAGGTTATTAATTTTAAGTAATTACCATTCAGTGCTTAATCTTCCAAATTCTGGATTTTCAAGACAAAAGACCAAAACACACATGCATATACACTCCACACACACTCCCATATAAGTCACCTCAACCAGTATCTGCTTAATATTACCTCATGATGTTACCTCGCTGATCTGTTTGCATTTAGCTTTGATGTCTAAACTGAAGCTGACTTGGCTTGCAATTTAACTGATAAATTCGCCAAAACAAACATCTTTCCTCTCCCCAAAAACCCATGAGAGAAAAAAATGAAAGAATAAAAATAAAATCTAAAAAAACCTGTCGTTTTCTTACCAGAGGCATTTACCTGAAATTTAAGTATTCCGACTGCAAATTTTCTCCTACGTCTGGAGGCAAGGAATCTTTGTACATTTCGCTGGATTATGGTTGCTGCATCATTTCTGTGATTTAGCCAGCCTCGAATCACACGTTGTAATTGAATGATTCTTTGATAATCTCTTAGAAATCTCTTTTGTTGCATTTTTGCTCGGAACCATCTCTGTTTAAAATTAAAGTACCTTTCTATTTATTTATTTAAGACTTTTCCCTAAATTCCCTTTTCCCATCCTAAAAAAGTATTGATAAAAACTGAGGAACTATTTTAACATGAGCTTTGACAGATACAGGCACTATAAACATCACTAGCACTCATATAACCACCATGACACAGCTCTGATTGGCCTTGGGGTACCTGAAATGCACGACTGCAAAATGAAATCTTAACTAGGAGCAGTTAGGGAAGCATTCCATATAGAATATAATATAATATTTTATTTTCAGTTGGAAGGGACCTACAACGGTCATCTCGTCCAACTGCCTGACCACTTCAGGGCTGACCAAAAGATAAAGCATGTTATTAAGGGCATTGTCCAAATGCCTGTTAAATACTGACAGGCTTGGGGCATTGGCCACCTCTCTAGGAAGCCTGTTCCATGTTTGACCACCCTCTCAGTAAAGAAATGCTTCCTAATGTCCAGTCTAAACCTCCTCTGGCACAGCGTTGAACCATTCCCACGTGCCCTATCACTGGATACCAGGGAGAAAAGATCAGCACCTCCCTCTCCACACCCCCTCCTCAGGAAGCTGTAGACAGCAATGAGGTCGCCCCTCAGCCTCCTTTTCTCCAAACTAGATAAACCCAAAGTCCTCAGCTGCTCCTCCTGGGACATTCTTTCCAGCCCTTTCACCAGCTTTGTTGCCCTCCTCTGAATGCATTCAAGGACCTTCATGTCATTCTTAAATTGTGGGGCCCAGAACTGCACACAGTACTCCAGGTGAGGCCGCACCAACACTGAATATAGCTGGATAATCACCTCTTTTGACCGGCTGGTTATACTGCATTTGATGCACCCCAGGGTGCAGTTTGCCCCTCTTGGCTGCCAGGGCACCCTGCTGACTCATACTGAGCCTGCTGCCAAACCAGCACCCGCAGATCCCTTCCTGCAGGGCTCCAGCCACTCCTCTCCCAATTTATGCTTGTGCCTGGCATTACTCCATCCTAGGAGTTTTCTTCCTCTTGGCTGGCCTTTAAGGAGAACCACCACCCTGCTTTTCTCATTTCCCAGCTCTGTTTCTTCCCCTCTATATACAGAGAAGGGAGACAGGGTAGTGTATGCCAAATCTGAGCAAAAAAGCCTCTTCCACCCATTCGCTCTTGCCTTAAGGGGAAAATATAACTCATGGGGAGAGATGATAGATTCGTATATATGGAGGAATAGTAGAGCAAAGTTTGCCATACCATCCTTGACTAACAAACAGCTATTTCAGGGTTCCTGTTTCAGCATCTCCATTTATCTAATGCTGACCTTCCATTACTGGGACTAAGCTAACGGTCAGTTTGGAGACCTGAAGATAATTTTTACTATTAGTCAGTGCCACAATACAGACCTGATTTTTGATCTTGCTTTTAGAGAAGTAAAACATGTTTATATTAAACATGCTGCAACTTAGACAGGTTCTGGTACCACTGGCAGGTTAGAGACATCCAACCAAAAAAAAAATCACTGTATCCCAGGGGATCATTTGTGTAAGGAGATGCTCTTCATTTCACGAGACTTAGAGGTTGTCGTGTCTGATCTTGCCTACTTCCAGTAGGATGTAAAGAAATAGGCTAAGACAGCACTCAGATTCCTTTAGCAAGCTTGGAGGTCTGAAGGAAATATAGACTTTCCCATCCATCCTCAGCTTTAAAGTGCTTAAGCCTCCACACCCTGCTGAGATCCACTCTATTATGCTTAGCTAGGTATAAACATTATTTAATAAATCATAGACTCCATAATTTAGCTTTATTTTCCACATATGAAGGAACTACAGTGCCTTAGTGCTACAGCTTAGCTGACAGAAAAGAAATTAGACCATGTGACACACAATCATTTTTCCTTAATTAGACTAACCTGTATTATAAGAACAGACAAGATCTGTTTTTGTGCAAGTTTTAAGATGAGGTGAATCCTATACGCCCTTTGAATTTTAGTTGCAGAGATATGATGATATGCAGCCGCTGTAAAATAAAGTAGTCTCTTCTTTTGTTTCTGTTCTGAAAACTGTAGAAGGAAAACAAAACAAGGAACATCATTACTTTTCATACTCGGAGGTAGCTGATCGTCTATGCAAAGACCATAATAAACAGCAATATACTATTAGATGCTGAAGAATCACCTCAGAAGTCATTACCTCAGAACTAAGTAAGCTACCTTTCTTCTGTACTAGGTCTCTAATTAAACAGTAACACACAGAAGCGATTGTAAGCAACAACGTTAATATATAGCAGAGAACAATTTCATTTTAAGTATTTGTGTGCAGAAGTATCAGTTGTAGGTAAGCCACAAAGGTCTCAGAAGCTAAAAAACACCCAATGATGAAAACCTATTTTAGTACTAAAGGATTGTGAGAAAAGGGTCAAACTGTATTCTGGTCTATTCTGACCCACCCAATTCTCAAAGCAGTCAACATGAATTTGAGTTCAACAAGTGATCAGGTTTTCCTTTTCTTGGCAGCCAAAACTAATGCTAAAACAGCTCTAGAGATACTTTACATCAACAGTGTAGTTTTAATTTGAACTATACCAACCTTTTTTCTGACTAAATAACCCCGTATAAATGCTTGCAGTTTAATGACAGCTCTTCTGGTTTTGTTGTATTTCATAAATTGAAGCCTGCCTTCCTGCCAAGCCCTCAGATGTTTTTGGATAATTACAGCAGCAGCTTTTTGTTGAACAAGTTTCCTTCTTGCCTTGAAACCTCTGTATGCTTTTTGGATCAAACACGCAGCTTGAAGCTTCTGAAAAAGGATTTTAAAGAATGCATTGATAATTAAACTTCTGTTCATTCCTGTCATGATCAATATACATTTATATTTTAGTTCTGGATTTTTTTTTTCCCTATCATAAGAAAAAGAACAAAAATAAAATAGGAAATAACAAGCAAACTCATGCAGTACTAGTTCATAGAAAAATGCACTTTCACAATTTGGAAGGTCTTTTCCCTTACCTAAACAGGGTCAAAATATGGGCAATTTAACTTCATCCTTGGTAAGCAATAAAGCCAGCAGAAAATTTTACATTTTATCTTGTTATCAGTATAGACAGGGGTAATTCAACAATTGGAACTGTTCGAAAACAAGAATCAACCTCGTTGCTCAAAGCAAAAAGGAAATTTAATATTTTTAAGATTGAATAGTTTTGATTTGAACAATCTTTGTTCTGGGCCCACCTTTTTTCCTTTCTATACTTCTGCATAGTGATGACAGAAAAATCACTCATCAATCAAATACACTGAAAACTTTAAATACAACCATGACATAGCAAAGTGCAAGTGAAAACATACCTTTTGAGAAAGTCTTCTAGCCCTGTACTGTCTATATGCCAACTGAATCTTAACTGCAGCATTCTTAGTTGCCAGAAACTGATGTTGAATCATTCGTGCAGTAAGGGTTGCTCTCCATCTCCTTTGGATGGTAAGTGCGCAGAACTTCATTTTCAAAAACCTAACATGAAAATGAATTTTAGTTTTCTTTCCAAAAGTTGAGAATACTTGCATTTTTAAAGTAAGAAAACAGTGAATGTTTACAAAATTAATATATTGTGAAAAAATTAAGATATTGTGAAAGCAGAGCTGTTATCAGCCAAATCTTGGAACACTAGAACAAGGGGATAGCCAGCAATGTTGGCAGAAAGACTGGTTTAAAATAGAAGATACCTACTGTGGGAAAACAGAAAGTACTTCCAGAACTTGCTGCCAAAAGAGGCTGGGGAGGGACATAGCCGTTTAAAAGGCATTAGACAAATTGACATCCAACGGGTCCATAATAGGATAAGAAAGGGAATAGGCAAGGATGTAAATTCTAGCATCCATAATCTAGCAAGCATAGATACTGAGGGAGGCCCTTAGAAAGTGGTCAGGTTAAAATACTATCCCTAAACAGCACCGCCTACTGCTGCTGGCAGAGGACACAGTTCTGAATGAGATGAGTTATCAGGCTGATCTAGTAGAGCATTTATTGTAAAAACGTCTGACAGGAAAATAAACACAAACTAGTTTAACTATTCCATTACGCATTATAACGAAATAGCTTTTCATCCCATTAGTTTTATGCTGGAATTTTAACAATATCCAGAACATCCTTCCTGCAAAAAAAAAGTAAAAAAAATAAAAAAATTAAAAAAAAAATCAAGGCCTACTCTTTCTAGATCCCCAATATGCAAAATTTAAGTTTGTGAGGTAGCTTCCAGTCCAGAAAAATATTTAAATGTAAGAAAAATCATGTGCAAAAGAATAATCCCACCTGCATCAACAGGATTATGTTCATGCATGTTACATACATGCTGCAGGGTCAGAGCCCGAGAATCAATAGGCATTTGACAGAGTGCAAAGCAGTACTAAATAATTATATAATAAAAGGTTTCCAAAGCAGAGAAATGTATATCCAATTCAGTATTACCAGGTCCGCTGCTGTTTTGTTTTGAAGCGACTCTGAATAACACGTACAGCTTTTACCACAGATGCATATTCCTTTCGTGCTCTGCAGCCTCGAAACCAGGCTTGGATTACTTGTGCTGCTCTCATTTTGTCAACCCACTGCCTGGCTTTATATCTTCTATATGATGACTATTAAATATATAAAAAGAACAAACAAAATTAAAAGGAAAAAAGTCACATTAGCCTAAAATGCTTTTAGGATTCCTATCTCTACAGTACTACAAATATCTCATTTCTCATGCCTAGAAAATGTTTTCTAAAGCAAGTGAAACACTTTCAGGGAAATACCATGAATGCCACTCTTTAATGTCTGTAAAAATAATTATGTCATGAAGAAACAAATACAAGAAAGATTAAAAAAACCCCCAAAACAACAAAAACAACCTTGTGGGATTACCTGAATTCTAATGGCAGCTCTTTTCATTTGCTGATATCTTTGTTGTTCTGTATTTCGCATCTGATGGGCTCTGTACTGCTGCTGTATTAGTACAGCAGCAAACTTGCACTGAAGGTATTTCTGTCTCTGAATAAATCCACGGAAAAACGCCTTAAAAGAAAAAGACAATTTTGGAATATTTCACCACTTGCATGGTATTGACTGGGAAGATGTTTGCATATTTTTAAGTAGAGCTGTACTCACTGGCTTCTTAGAAAAACAACAATATAAGTAAATGTATTTCTGATTTCTGAATTAATTATTTTTTTCTACCTTTTAAGCAAAGTAATCATACTTACATTGTTCAGGACATATAGGTTAAACATTCAGAAAATAACTAAGAAGCTGCCACTTCCCCCCCAAAAAACAGAGGTGAGGAAGGCACACCTGTTTTCTTACCTGTTAAATAGAGCATGTGCTCTCCAACAAGACACTAATAGCAACCTAAGAAATTATTATGAGGGATTATTTATTCCCCTTCTTTCCCTGGGGAAAAAAATACTTTAATTCCAACAATAGCCTGAAGAAAAACCCCTTCCCTTAGGGTAAAATAACTGAGGCCACCACAGGAAGTCACTTAAAGCTTTTCCCAGAAGAAAAGGAAATTAAGAAGTGTATTCCCACTACATACAAATCCTAATTCATATAAATAAGAAGGAAATAGACCTTCCTCCCTCATCCTCAAAAAAAAAAAAAAAAAAATTGAAAAAGCACTTCAGAGTAACTAGTCTTCTAAGCTTCTTTGAACCCACACTGGATGCTTATTAAGCTTATTAATGCATATTAAGCTTGCTACATGGAGATGAAGAACAATTCTCATTACTTGTTGCTGACCACACTTTTATCGCATCAATGACGGAAGGAAAACACATCAAACTAAATACTTCCCACTTCCTAGAGTACCTCTGCAAAATCACAGATACAGTTTCACACTAAGTTTCATGTGGCGCCACTGAAGGTACCAACCAAAATGTACAGTAAGAATGGAACTTCTCTCCTTACATTCCTCTTCAAAATGTTAGCTAGGCACTCAAATTAGACTAGGGCCATTTAATAAATCTAACAGAACTAACATGATTGATTTACTCACGCCTTCCTAAATACGAGTCTTAAAGAATGCAGCAGTCATGCCTTCTTTGCCATTTACTTTCACTTTATACCCAATACCAGTGCCCACTCATTTCAACACATCAAGACAGCTTTCATTCACATTCCAATCAAAGAAAACATTCATTAAGCTACTAATATTTATATAGGTGAGAGCCAGTTAGGACAAAAACATTCTTAAAAGAACCACAGAAACACACACAAGTATCAGAACTCATTTGAAGTAGTAAAATTCTAGGGAAGAAAAAGGAAATGTTACTTTTGAAGACAAGTACCTCAGAAGGAAACACAAAACAGAGCTGAACTGAGACTCATTTCTGCACACTGTGGTAATAAGCTTTATACATCTGCCATGTAGTATACTTCAGAAATTGATTCTACTTTAACATATAGCTTTAAACTGTTGTTTGCAAGAGCAGGAATCTTAAGACACCCACAAAAGAAAAAAAGCCCCACCCAAAACCCACTACTATACATTCACAAGTACCTGAATTTTTATTGTGCTTTCCTTAATTTTACGAAACCTCTTCTTTTCAACGAATCCTCTGACTCTAGCCTGCACAATGATAATGTTCCTCCGGGTTTGTAAATAGGTCGCTCTTTGGTATTTCACAGTCAAGCGGGATCGGTAGCACCGTTGTAAGACAACTGCTGCTTTTTTATAGCTTGTATATTGTGATTTAGTTTTATGCATTAAGTAATAGGCTCGTAACGTAAGAGCCGCTGTTCTAAGTTGTATAAATTTTCTACGCTGCACAGCCATCTGAAGAAAAGACTGAATCTTTCTTGCAGCTCGTATGCGTCTTGCTATTTTTCTTGATTTCATACCACGGAAGGCAGACTGAATAATTACTACTGCGTGTCTTTGAGCAGAATACTCCACTTTCTGTAACCGAGCCCTGTGACATGCTCTGTACCACCTCTGAATAGCAACTGCTGAACTCTGAATCAGTTTATAGCGAGTCCTTGTTCTTTGGCATCGGAACATAGACTGGATCATTATTGCTGCTGCTTTCTTTTCAAGAAAACGCCTCCTCTCTACACGCATTTGTAAGAATGATTGTATGCACCGTGCAGCAACATTGGTTTTATACAGCTGCCTAGCTTTTTTAGCACGAAAAGAGGATTGAAGACAAATGACAGCCTTTTTTATTTTTGCGTAGTTTTCCATGTCAGCTTCCTTTGCCATTTTGGCTCTGAACCTTTGCTGTATAACTCTGACAGCCCAGCACAACTGTTTGTAATATCTATGTCGTATGTACATGCGATAACTAGACTGTATTACAATTGCTGAAACATACATGATTTTCAGTTTCTGTCGTTCCTTCATGCCTCTATATGATGCTTGAATAACAAGAGCAGAATTCCTCATTTTCAGGTATTTCTTTCGTTGATTCTTTCCTTTAATGTAGGCTCGATAGTAGTTCTGTATAACAATAGCTGCAATTCTCATATTTTGATAGGACTTTCTATTCCTGTGCATTTTGTAGCCTGACTGTATCACACTAGCAGCTGAATGCATATGCTCAACACTCTTCCGCACCCTGATACCTCTGTACACAGCCTGTATATGAATAGTTGCTCTGCGAAGAGAAAGATACTCCAAAGTATGCTGTCTTGACAGAATCAAAGCTCTGTATCTTCTCTGAAAGACAAGAGTAGCTGCTTTAAGAGAGAGATATCTTTGACGTTCTCTAAAAGCTTTAAAATTTTTCTGAACAACAATAGCAGCACAGTGCATTTCTTGATGTTGCTTTTTCGCTCGCATGTCTCGAAAAGCCTTCTGAATACAAGTTGCTGCTTTCTTTAATGAAGAGTAACGCTGTACTGCAATTTTCTTTAGGTTATTGGCTCTGTATCTCTTCTGTATTAGCTGGGTTGCCCACTGAATTTTTCTGTAATGGCAGTACTGCCTATACATTCGGTAGTTTCTCTGTATTATAAGTGCTGCCTCATGTCTTTTCTTCAAGAAGCACCTTGTTTTCATTCCTCTATAGGCAGCCTGAAGAACTAAAACAGAATTGTACAGTTTTAAGTATATTTCTCTCACACGCTTCTCTTCCCTGTAAGCACGGTAACGTTGCTGTATGATTACTGAAGCAAGCCTGACAGCTTGATAAGAAACGTAAATTTTACGCATTCTTAATGTTGCTTGAATAACTGTAGCAGCTCGATGCATCTGCTGCATTTTTTTTCTTACCACAAAGCCTCTGTAGACAGACTGTATGATAACAGCAGCATTAAGGAAAGAGAGATACTTTTGACGTTGAATCTTTGCTAGTTTTGTTGCTCTGTATTTTCTCTGAATTACAATAGCAGCTGTCTTAATGGAAAGAAAATGCTTTCTTTTGAGAAAAGTTCTAAATCTTCTTTGAATAAGTTCAGCTGATTCACTCCTAGTTCTTTTCAGTCTTCTTGTTTTCATACCACGGAATGCAGCCTGGATACGAAGTGTAGCACTTTTCATAATCATGTAGTTGTGAACTTGTGTATCTCGCTCCTTACAAGCACGGAACCACTGCTGAATCTGCCTAGTTGCCAGCAACAATTTTCTGAAATCCCTCTGTTGTTTGTGCATCCGATAATAAGACTGTATTATTGCTGCTGACTGATGCATAGTTTTTAAGTCTTGTCGGACCTTCATGCCTCTACAGACAGCCTGAAGGATAACGACAGACTTCTTTAGCTCCAAGTACTTTTTACGTTGTACTTTGCCTAAACAAAATGCTCTATATTGTCTTTGAATTATAATTGCTGCCATTCTCATTGCCCGATATTTTATGTTCATGCGATGCATCTTAAACGTGGCTTGAATACAAATAGCTGCTTGATGCATACAGTGAATTCGTCGTCTAACTCTTACACCTCTATAAATTGCCTGCATTTTGACTGTGGCTTTTTTTAAAGACAAATATTTCTGCTTTTGACATTTAGCATGAATAATTGCACGATAATGCCTTTGAACTACTGTAGCTGCAGATCTAAGTCTTTTATAGTCCTTTTTGATCAGGTAAGATTTGAAGGCAGCTTGTACAGTTGTAGCAGCTTTGTTTAGTTTGCTCAATTGTTTCCTCACAGTCATCCCACGGTAAGCAGATTGCAAGACTAACACAGCTGCCTTTGTTTTGAGATAAATTGCACGTTGTTTTTTTTTCATACAGTAAGCTCTGAAGTATTTCTGAATCACTAGAGTGGCTTGTCTTAGTTTCTTATATTTTAGCTGATTTACATGCATTCTGTAATAGGACTGAATAATTGTTGCAAGATAATGTTTCTTTTGAATTGTTTTTCTCACAGTTTTCCCCCTCCATATTGCCTGAAGATGCACTACAGAGTTACGCAGCTGAACATATTCTTGCCGTTGTTTCTGGCCTATAACACTGGCTCTGTAATGCTTTTGGATAGTTAGCACAGCATGGTTCATAAGTCTGATTTTCTTCAGAGCCATGAATTTTCTGAAGGCAGACTGTATCTTAGTAGCAGCAACACACTGCCTTCGAATGTGCTTTCGTACCTTCCAGCCACGAAAAGCTGCTTGTAAAGAAAGCACTGCTGCTCTTGTCACTAAGAAGTTCAGTCTTTGCCTGTTACCAGTCTTACAATTTCTGTACCGCCTCTGAATCACAATGGAGGCCTGAACCATTGCCTTATATTTCATTCTTGCAGCATGAGCTCTAAAAGCAGCCTGAATTTTAATAGCAGCTCTATATTCAAGTTTAAGCTTTTTGCGTGCTTGATAACCCCTGTAGGCTGCCTGTAAGCACACAGCTGCTTTTTTAACTTGTAAGAACTCCTGCCTCTGACACAGTTGCTTTTTGTATGCGCAATAATGTTTTTGAATGACAACAGCAGCACTATAGATGCTTAAATAACGTTGCCTGTCCCTTCTCATTCTGTAGCGTGCCTGGAGAAATACTGCAGTCTCCCTCCACCTTTGTATTTGTTTCCTGACAAGATAGCCTCGAACTACAGCTTGAATTCTTACGCAAGCTCCCTTCAATTTCCTATAATCTTCTTTAAGTTCAAGAGCGTATCTGAGAGACCGATACCTTCGCTGGACATAAAGTGTTGCCTCCCTTAATGCACAATAGCGCTTATGTGCTTGCCTCATCTTTACAAAAGCTTGAATCTTCATTGTTGCATCTTTCACGGTTTTAAATCTCTTCCGGACAACATAAGCACGGTAACTTGACTGAATTTTTATCACAGATCTCAATATGCCAGCCTCTTTCCTAGCTTCCATTCCTCTGTAGGCAGACTGTAGGACAATAGCAGCCAGACGCATCCTCTGGAAAGAAGCAGCTGCTCTTTTAGCAGCGACATGTGCCCTATACCACGTTTGAATTACAGAAGCAGCATTTTTAATCTCTTTGTATCTTTTCACTTGTTGGTATTTTCTCACATGTGACTGCAATGTAGTAACAGATTTTTTTAATCGTAGAAATCTTAGTTTCTCTTTTTTCATTCTCCACAGTGATTGAACAACACAAACTGCTTTTGCTTGCCTGTATAGTTTACGTGCCTTCATGCGTCTAAAAGCAGCTTGGAGAACTATCACTGCTGCATGCTTTTGCAAATAGTACTCTCTTTCAATTTTTCCTAGTTTATAAGCTCTGTAATACTGCTGAATTGTCACTATTTTTGCTCTGTGTTCCTGGTAAATACGTCTAGCCAGCCGACACCTGTACCAAGCCTGAATCTTGATAACACTCTGCTTAATACATAGGTACTGCTTCAGATCTCTGTGCATCCTATACCAAGACTGTATGACAAGGGCAGCCCTCTTTCTTTTAGCCAGTTTGGAAGATTGCCATTTTCGGAAATAAGTCTGAAGCACTGGAGTTGCTTTAACTTTCTGTTGAATTTTGTATTTTCTCCATCTTCTGAATGCAGACTGAATAGTAAGTGCTGAAGACTTTAAGATTTCATATCTTTGCCGATCTTTTTTTCCCAACTTATACGCACGCAGATGACTCTGAATTGTAATAGTAGCCCAAACAATTCGTTTATATGCAGCAACAGACTTCACCATCCTTAGCCTTGCTTGTACAAAGATAACATAGTGTCTTAGCTGTAAATATCTTTTCCTAGCAGAGTATCTCCTCCAATAAGCCTGCAGGAAAAAGCAGAAAATTTAGTATTTTCTTCATAGTATCTCAAGTTAAGCCTGAATTTGAGAACTACCAACCTCAGACTTTTTAAGATTTCTTTATTCCTACTTAGTCCCTAGGAAGATACGCCCAGGTATCTACATGAAAACAAAACCAAAAACCAAACACAAAAGCCAAATGCTTGAGTCATTGCTTTTTTTAAGCATTTTAAATTCTGGGAAAAAGCTAAATTTGCCCCAGCAACAAATTATTCCCTTTTAAACTATTTGATAAATCAGTAAGTCTTTAATCTGCATTCCAAAAAAAAGTCTTAAGAATGTAATATTTAGCTTTGGGTAATAGTGGGGAAAGCATCTTGACACACTGAATTCACTGCCCAACTACCAATTGGTAACTAATGTCTGGCATTCTGAACATGTCTACCACAGGTGTCATAACACTAGGAGAGTAATTTTTTTTTTTTTAAAGCTTTTTCAGTAATGTTCAGCAGCTGCAAAGAGGCAAGCCAACACAATCTGATCAGTCCTTACTTTGACTGGTTTAAGGTCCAGTGTTTTAATATTTATGGTATACCAAAATATTCACTAATTGTCAATTTAATGGCACACTACCATTTCTCTCTGAAGAGAGAAAGCTATCAAAACATCTCAAAAGGGTGGGGGGAAGGAAGTATTACATATTCATGAAGACATCAGTTGCTGCAAGCAGAACAAATGACCCTAAGCAAGCCTTTTTCTTAAGCGTTTCAGAGGGTTTCCTTGCTCTGTAATCTCACTTTAGATCATATTACCTGAATGACTGTGGCAGATTTACTTCTGGCTTCCTCCAGTTTTGTCTTTTTCAGATTTAAAAAAATCATCCTGGCTAAATATCCTCTCCAGTGCTTCTGGATGAAAACTGCTGCATTCGCTTTCTTCAGGATGCATCGACGAGACAAGAAGGTTATGGCAGATTTTTGAATTACCCGAGCAGCTCTGTCTCTTTCCTACAAAGAGTGAATTTCCACTGAACAGTTAGGACTGGAATTTTCACTCAAATTTTTGATGTATTAAAGTAACTATCTAAAGCAATCTCAAAAATTAGGCTTGTTGATGAAAGAACCCACATAAATACAACCTCTACCCCTTCTACACCACCGATTCTCAGAATGTTTCAGTTGAACACTGTTCCAACATCAAGTGATATGTATCTCAGTTAGACACAGTGGTGGCATTTATCAACCTTAATGGTGTCATAGTTTTAAAACCATCACAAGATCTGGTATAACTACCAGACAAGCAAGAAACACAATATCAGAACTCATGTGACTCCACTCAAAACACTGGTGAAGTTTAGCTCCTGAACAAAAATAATAAATCCATGCAGAAGTTTAATTACTCTTTTCATCTTGTAGACATCAATAGAATTAAAAATTAACTACTCCCTTCTTGTTTTAAGGAAGCAGTGCAACTATTTTGTATTTGAAATATTGGGAAAAGGGCCTAAGGGGTCACATGCTCCAATCGGAACACAAAAGAAAGAACAGTAGCCTTTAAACAAATGTAATTATTTCAGAGTAGTCTTAAACGAAAGTGGGTTTTAGTAGATTACACAAAGAAGGATGTATATTTTGATAATAAAAATGGTACTCATTCATTTAAATGCCAATATTTTTCTAATAAACCTGTATACTCCAAACAGTGAATTTATATTCTTTATTTAGTATTTCTCAAAGTAGAAACTATGAATATTGCACAGGCAAAGAGTACCTCAGAAAGTTTCAGTTCCCTTTTCAGCCTGTAATTCCTCCAAGCAGACTGAATTAATCGAGCAGCCCGAGTTTCTTGCCGAACATCTAGAAGCCGCGAACACAGAAATGATACGTAGGTAATAACAACCTATATAAACACAGAACACAGCAGGTTAAGGGCTGTACGGAAGGGCAGGACACATTCACAGGAGAGCAGAACACATTTACATCAACTCTAAAGGCATCTTACCTTCTCATCAGGAATTGTATTTGACATGTCTGAGGGATGAATCATTGCTGGTATTCCACCTAGGTCAGAAACTGCAGCATTGATCAGCTGGAAGTTCTTCCTTTCATTGTCCAAGAGCTCCTTGTATAGAACTGAGGCAGTTACAGCTTTGCAAAGAGAAAATGTTTGTCAAATCAAATTGTGCTTAAAAGAAATAGATTTAATATGAATTTCTGTGCATCAAATAACTCACTTTGGTCAAACATTCCTTCCATAACATTTAGAGAAGTATCAGACTCTGAAGAGGACAAGGAGGAAGAGTTTAGTCCCACTGTATGAGTTCTTGAGCATTCTACTGTTTGAGTTGTATGTTGGCACACAGCTTCCAAAGGCACATAACACGGCTGATAATGATGAATCAAATGACATAATACTCTACCATCTGAGAAACACACTGTGAAATTTTCCACCTGTTAAATAAAATACAGTAAGATACAAGTTCCTTGAATTTTTGTTACCAGTCAATCAGTATAAACTGCCCATAGAATTGTTACCTTGTACCTTTGGAAGTGACCAAGTGCAAATTTCTTTTTTTGAACAAAACCAAAAATTTATGAAACTAGTCCTTCCTTTGAACATTCACTGTACAGTGACACACTGCTGTGAGAAACCAGAAACAAAGATGTGAATCACTATACAGTGAATCTCCAAGGGAAACATTTAAGAAACCAAAAAGAAAGCAATCTTTCTACAGAAGGCTTCCCAAGAAACTTCTATAGATACCTTTACACTAGGTATTCAGGCAGAAATAAGCTCTGAACTTGCATCAGTCTTAACTGCTCTACCTTGCCCTTCAGAAAAAAAAGCAGGTGTGACTGTATTCTGACCAGAGACAAGTCTCTGAAGAGGGCTTTTCTTCTTGGAAGGAACAAACAACATGTCCCTTCTAAACAAACGTCTCTGAGGAGAGGAATTCCCCTTACCCCAAACATTAGTTTAATTCTCACGGTTCCTATAAAGGGTGAAAATTTTATGCACAAACACTTTTAGGATGCATGCTCATTAAAAAAACTCAAACCACCCCATATTCCAGCAAAAATGTTACATTTTTCAAAGGCATTTTTATGCATAAGACTAACTGGAAGGGGAGATCCTTTTCCTCAGATTTGTTTAAAAGGAGAGCTGCATCTAAACCCACAGAAAGATGGTTATTGCAAATCAGATTAAACAAAGTCCAGGAGGATATTTAAAACTAATTACCATTGGCTGCTACTACATATTTGATAGTTTGAAGAATTATGTTCTATAAGAATAAGCATTCTTATGACAGCAAAGTATATATTTGCTGAAGTGTACACAAAACTATTTACCTTGATATTGTAAAATCCACAAACAGCATTAACCCATGCCATCAGCAGCTTCACATTTTCACTGTAACTTTCAGGTGAAGAGTTACTACTATCATCTTCTTGTACTCTACAACAATTTGGAAGAGTCTTGAGAGCACCCAATTGTGTTTTTCTTTTGTGTGCATTCTTTAAAAACTCAATTTCTTCTTTTAACTGTTCCACATTAAGAAAAACATCCACCTATTAGGAAGGAAAAAAAATTGTATTTATGTCACCAACAGTCTGACATGACATGCATTATAGCAGCTGGATGAAGAGGCTTTAGATATGGCATTTTAAAGAGAAACTACTCTCACTACTTAGCAGTACCTGCCACACTGAATCAGTAGAGGATAACCTGGACTTGCCAGCATAGATGGCAGTGTCCGCTACCAACTGCTTCAGATAAAAGAACTTAAACCCACACTCCCACTGTTCTGTGTAAAACAGTTACTTCATTAGTTAATAGTTGGAGGAAACAAGAAACTTCCCTGAAACAGCCTGTGTAATTTCACCATGCTTTCAGAGGAAACAACAATTTCAGAGTCTCGCCTGCGTTTCTACTGAGTCCATGTACCACTCCTCCTCATTTAAGGGATTCTGAGAGTACTTGAGCTGGTGTTGTGATGGTGAGAGAAGATTTGGAGAACAAGTAGCATATCCTGGAGAACAAGTAGCATATTCACAGGGCTTGGATAAAGCCACTGCTCACTGAAATTATTTCTTTAATCACAAGCAATGAAACTGTGACGCATATAGGAGAACTAACTGGAGGAAGGTAACTACTTAATACTGTAACTATTTTATTACTTAACTACTGTTACATTTGATTTTTATTATGTTCTTCTGGCTCTCCGATAGTTCTGTGGCTACAGTCTTTGAAAGTCTTGCTTTGGTGAAATTCTACCTCAACTTGTGTCTTATTTTACCTTTTGTACTTTATGTTCTTCCAACTGGATTTGTCAGCTGGATACTTATTTTCTAAAGACTATCTGACTCAATTCAACTTGTAAAACAGTCTTAAGAAAACTATTTTTGCTTCCTCTTCCAGTTTTTTCCAGTGGCTTTGAAATGCCATTGCAATAATGCCTAAGAAATCTTCATTCTTATTTCAAGAATGTTTCTTCAAATTGACTGTTTCAGACAAATGGAAAAAAGTAGAAGAGCTATAGCTTCAGAGCTTACTCTATAATTGTCTATCAGAGAAACCTCAAAATGTCCTTTTCAGTTAGTAAGGGCTTACCAGCATTTTGAGACCAACATTATTTTATTTTTAATTATCAATTCTGTTGGCATACAGCATAAACTCAAAAGTAAGTTTTTTCCAAAAACTTCTATGAACTTCTATATAATAAAAAGCACAGATAAAATGTTATCTAAACTGCATTGTTAGGGAACAGTTAGCAGATTTAGGTAAAGTTCGCATGGTACTTCGAATGTACAAAGCGGATCATTTCACAGTCTAAAATTTGATTAGTAGATGCTTTCACACACACAACAAATATTCCTCAAAGACTGGTGTTTTCATTATTGCCCATTTGTAACTAGTAACAAACAAACAAAATAAGTAATTGAATAGTACCTGGAAGGCAAAGACAATTTTCCACAGTAGTGCTAATGTTCGTTCTCTGTGTCTATCCACAATATCCCTGGAGTCAATTGAAGCACCTATCAAACAAAACAGGGAATTAAAGTGTGCACTAGTCCTCCAATGCACTTAGAATAACCCTGATTTCTAGGCCTTACCACTTTCATCTTTCAAGTGAATTCCTCGCTCTTTAAGGACATTAAGAACAATGTCAACGTTATGCATCTTCTGTAGACGACTTATTGCAGGAACTCTCAGTTCTCTTGAAAGATTCCAGTTTTTGGTGAGAAGTTCCATTGTTCTCCTAACAGAGGGAATTTCACAGTTTAATGCCTTAGCTGAGCTCATATTAAGTATTATATAAAAGAAAATAAATAGTTCAAAATAATTCTGTATCAACGCACACAAGACGAATGCCACATTGTAAGTCCACAGCCAGATTTGTTACAGCAAAATCAAATTCATCAAGTGGAGTTTGAACATGACTGACAGGTAGTCCTAAGAAACCAAGATGGCGGGAAAGGTCACCTTCACCACTCAGGAAATCCCGAGAAAATGCAAGCAGGAGGTCTTTGCTAGCCTAAAAAAAAAAAAAAAAAAATTCAACACTGCAATATTTGTCAAGCAGAATACAAATTTTCATCCCTTGTCCCCCAAATTGCATTGCCCAATATTTAAAATGATATTTTTTAGCCAGTTCACACAGCTTTAATTGTCATACCTGGCTAGGTACAATGGCTAGGTACCCAGCTAGGTACTGAAAGCACCACCAAATTCAGGAATACTTTTTTCTCAGTCTGTCTGTCTACATAGTACAAACCCAAGAAAAGTGATTTTATTTGAACATAACCTATTTGTTAATCAAAGCCTTTGTATGACAGATGTTGCATAGTCTTTCCTATCACTGCAAAATAACAGAAAAAACAACCAGAAAAGACCAAACTGACTCGCAGTTTAAGATCAGCTGCAGTATGCTAGAGTGATATTTAAAAATAATGTAGAAGCTTAGCTTTAAGAGAGGGAAGCCAGATAACGCAAGATAACGGAATCCTTCCTACAGGACCAACAGCTTGAAATTTTCTTGGGAATTCCTTTACATGACCGTGAGATGATGTTTTGAGAATGTTCATGCAAAAGGCTGAACAGCCAAGACTTGTTAAAGAAAAGTACATAGTCAGATTAAAAAAAAAAAAAAAGTTTCTACACTGAGTCTTAGGACAATATTGGAGGGAAACATCAAATCACAGCTCTCTTACCTTGAACTCTGCATCTTTACAAAAGAGGCAAGGGTCATGGTCAATCATTCTGGACCGTTTGGCACAATCCAGAAAGCAAACTAACAGCAGCAATTTTTTCAGTGTGAATTTTGACAAAGCTTCTTCATGACCTAAAAAGATAGAACCCATTAAGTGACAGTTAAAAAATTAAGTGCTAAAAATAACCTATTTTTGGAAGTCATAGTTACCTTCTCGGTAAAGATGAGGCACAGTAGGATGTCTGTATTCAGCTGCAATGTCAGGGTTCCAAAGCAAGCGATTAAGGATAAATATTGCTAGACCCATAACATCACTATTACTTTCCAAAGCTATCAGTTCTCCATAAACAGTCTAATATGAAAGGAGGGGGAAAAAGCAGAACTGTTAAAAATTACCTTCAATACTATGAGGTTTTTTTTAATAACATACATTATTGAAATTCTGACATAGTAAATGGTAATTAGTTTCTAAAAATCAATCAGTTTTTCAAATCAGTCACTGAAGGATAAAACCAAAGGAAATTTCAGAAGATCCAGTCTCATTTCAAAACATGTATGATCATTTGCATCTGAGGAATCAATCAGGAACTTACTTAAGACAACCACATTTTTCTCCAATTTAGTTAAGAGTGAAACTGCCAGGAAACTGCCTTTGTGTTATCGGTGAGGGAGTTAACTTCTACTTTCCTTGATTAAATATTTTCCTTTTTAATAAGGTAAGCGTTTTTTTAAAGCAAGTCTGTTGTAATAATTTAAAAGAGATGTAAACATGCTATAACTGAATTGAACCTACCTGAATTAGTAAAACAGAAAATACAAAGAAACCGGAAACATCCCCTACTAAAAAAAATTGCTAGATGTCCTTTAAGCTTTGATTATAGACCATAAATTCTGCACTTACCTCCAGACCTATACGCAGCCACAAAGGGTTGTAAGATAAAAGCCAGTTCAGGACTTTCTGCCGCTCTCCTGCAAGAGAGTGTCTTGTAATTTTACTTCCAGCAAACACTTCATAATATAATAAAAATTTTTATCAACCTACTTTAGATTAAATCAACTTAGTGTGTGACTAATCCTTTTTCTACTTACAAAAAAAGAGAGGATGCAAAGTTTTAGTATTCTTACCTACATCTTTCCAGAGGTGTCTGTCTCTACGAACCAGCAAACGTCTAGTTTCAATCTCAACTTCCAGCTTCTTAATAGCTTTAACCATTGTTTCAGATGTAAACAAACGGCAAGCATCACGTCGTAACTTATTCAGCTTACGATGAGCCATATAAGCTTTTAGAGATGCTTCATCTTTCGTTGGTGCTTTAGGAACACTGGTTTTATGACAGTTCTCTTCTCCCAAGATAAGAGCAGCTGCATTTACTGTTTAAACACACACAAAAAGTATGCATTTACATCTCAATAAAGGTAGTTTGTCCACCTCATTTATTTTTTTCCTCTCTAAGTTCACATTTTGTTATTTTCCTTATGATTAATGATTTTATCCCTCAGGAAGCTTATCAGCTGTTGCACTAAATATATATTGTCAACTACATGTATATTAGTCAAATATTTAATATAACAACACTTATTTCATAAGCAAGCAGTGCTAGGAATTCAGTTAAGATCAATTGTACTATCTTCAATTTTTTAGATTGAAGCTAAAGACAGAGGAAAAAGTACATTACCATCCTTTTAGTAAAATGACAGCTATAATGTTTTTCAGCAGGTGGGGTTTCCCCACTCAACACCCACTGAGGAGTGCCACAGCCACCCATTCCAGTGTGTATTTCTTGTTGCAGAGCACGCTCCCCATTCAGGTGCGTGGTATGCTGTGCTTGGCTTAAGTGTGCCTTCCCCACTTATCACAAGGGGAAAATATGACTCTGAAAAGGGTTAGATGGTTATAAAATTCTGCTAGAATGGACAGCACCGTCTCCAATGCGAGAACTGCTTTTGGTTTAGCATATTCCATATTTTCTAGCATAACTGCCACTGAAACACATTACCAAATAGGTGGTTTATGATTATTACAGTATTAAGTCAAAGGCTGAAAAAAGGGAAACACAGGGGATACATAAGAATTAAAAACCAAAATTCTACTCTTACCTAAGAGCTTAATGTCACACAAACTAAAGTGACAAGTTGGGACTAGTGTTAAGCTAGTACTACTTACTATTCATTAATATTAATAAAGTACATTATATAATGTTTAAGAACGTTAAAAGACAAAGTGAAAATTCTTGTACTCTTACCTTGTGAGGTGTTTGTTTTTACACTGAAGTCATCAGGGGTAAGTACAAAATTTAACCACCAGGTGAAACCTCGTTGCTGCTTCTCCTTCCAACGTTCATCATAAAACATGTTTTTAGCAGCAAAAGGCATTGGGTGCCTAGGGATGACTTTAAAAAAAAAAAAAAGTAAGTCTCTGCAGTTCTTGAAATGTTTGATAACCAATATACATTTCATTGTGGAAAGGATTAACATTTGACACTCCATTTAGCACTATAGCAGAAAAAAGCAGATTGTTAGAATCTTCAGTGACTTGTAGATCAGCCACAAAACATGGATTAAGTTATTAAAGCACTAGAACAAAGACAAGATTTCTAGAACCCAGGCCATTTGCAATGCACATATTGGGGCAAAACCAAGTTGAGTTGGATTACATCCACGGAGAACCATTTTATAGATGCATTTTTCTGGTCAGATCAACTTAGTATTATTAGCTTTGCAAAATCAGTATCTTTTTGGTAAGAAGTTTTCTCTTCTTAGGTATTCTGTTGTTGTATTAAAATGTTATCAGATATGGAAGAGGCATTTTACTGATAACCATCAGTCAGCCAGGAACATATCCGTATTGTAGCTTTTACACTTACAGGCAAAACTGGAGGAATGTAACATTTACCTTCAGCTGGGCATGTGTTGCAACCAATTTTCTTACAAGTAGTCAAAATGGAACGTGAAATGTTACATATATTTTTCTACTAGATTTTGATTCATTGTAGGTACAGTCTTGTATTTCATCTCAACTCTCACCAGTTGGGTCTTAACCAATACAGTACAGCTACCAGTACAGCAATTGTGACATTCAGTTCAGTGTATACTGTTTTACTAAATACCAGAAGTCTGCCTACCTGTTTTCAGTGGTTTCACAAATGTCAGGTGAGACTGAGCCAATCCAGGGATAGGTTTACTAATTCTGTTGGTAGTTTTAGATGCTTTCTGAAGTAAAGAACCTACAAGCATTAACACACAAATATCAAGAACAAATATGTCAGTGAAAGTTAATGTATTAAGGTTCATATCACTTATAAAGCATGGAACTAGAATAATTCCCCATGAACCCATGCAAAATACCAATAATCTCCTGTTGATGGAAAAAGTTAAAGCAAACCAGTTTGACTAAAATTAAAAAGGAAAAATAGTTAAGAGTAAATAAGTGCTATTGTATTTCACAGTTCTTCCATACACTAAGGAAATGCACTGTTTGCAATTCATTATCATATGGCTAGAAACACTAAGCTAAGTGGTAAAAACATAATGTGTATTCTATAAGCATCTGGGGTAAGAGGTATGACTTTTTAGGGCTTGACTCACCTCTTCCCAGTTAGATTGCATACTACATTGATACTCATTTCCAAGCAGCCTCACTTCTGTTAGTTTAGGCATCAAGGCACTAGCTAGTAAGTATTATCCACCACAGCGGCAGAAGGACTTAAATAAAACACAAGGAAAAAAAAATGCAGATCTAGGCTTTCTGAACTCTCAGCATGTAAAAAACCACACTTTTAGCACAATCATTTTGCTATGTTGACACCAAAGGAAGGATTAAAAAAGTATGCTGTTGCAGATGTACTGTAGTTGCTGCCTGGCACCCCCTGACAAGATAGTACTTCAGAAACAAGAAAGATAGAGATCATAAATTACAGGTTGCACTCTCCTGCTTAGCTGAAGTAGTGTTTTTCAAAGAACATTCACTTCTAGAGAAGTGAAGTCATTCCAATCTCTCATGCACTTCTAGTAAATTTTAAGTACATTCTGATAATTTTTAATAAAGTTGGATCTCAAATGGATTAAATTAATGACAGGCATTTCAAAGTTAACTTAGTAGTGAAATACGATTTTACTTTGTGAAACCTAGAGAAGACACCTATGCAATTAAAAGAATAACAGGTTATATTTCTCAATAAAAATTGTCAAGAAGAACGTAACTCAAAGCTGTCATCATTTTTGTGTTTTACAACTAGGGTTAAGAGACACCAAAGTAATTTTGGGCTCACCAAATACTTCCTTGTCCAGCCCATCTATCCTTACCGTAATGGACAAATAGAAATAACCTGGTAGATAACACAGCTTTCCCTGCTGCACACTAACACAGTTAGTGTGTTATGTTTTTATGTAGACTATCTTAAACAGCCTGAAATCAAAGGGCATTGCTGAAAGCCCCAAATCAGATCTAGATCGCAGAAGAGATCATTTGAACTGAAGAAAGCAGTATATGTTATTTTGATCCAAAAGCCATGATGAATTTTTCCTGTTAATTATATCGCAGGGACTGCATGAAGATTCTGCAAATTAAATGCTTCTTTCAGTTACAGACCCTCGTCCTTCCTCTATTCCAGAGCATATTTGAGAACGGAACATTTAGAAAACCCAAAATACATTGAAATACAAGAAGTCAACTTCTTCTGATCCTCAAGCAACAAAGTATTTGCAAACTATACAGGCAGAAAGATCTACACAAGGCTGACAACAAGCTAATTACAGACAGTAAAAAGCAGGCAGTGTGAACGAGACTTGAGAACTACATATTTGAAAACACACGACAACAGCAATGGAGTGAAATACAATGGTAAGCGTACATATGACAGAAGTCTCGTGCAGTGCATAAGTTTCTAGTAAATTTGAGTTGTTATATAACAAGGGCTCTGCTCGAGAACTGCGAGATACTTTTCTTGTTACTGTCATTAACAAAGTTTACAAAAGAATAAAGTAAATTTGAAGCCAATTACATAACCAAAACTCTGACCTAGTTTTCAAATTTTTAAAATGCAGATAATATCTAACAAATTGCAAAGGCTTACATTTCAGAAATAGGAAATATATTCCTGACTGTTGCTTAAACAGTTCAGTTTGCTATACAGATTTCCATAATCAAAGGCATCTTTCAGAAAGTGGTAAATGAAGGAAATACTGCTCACCAGCTTTCTTTCTCTGCCCTACTCTCTCTCGGTTTGCAGGTTTGAAGGCTGATGGTCTTACAGTAGTATGTGTTTTATTGTCCATGCTAGACGTAAGAGTTCTTTTTCTTTCCACTTCTTCCACATACACTGGAGCTGTAACTCTGCTATTTTCTACATATATTTCACTTTTCCTTTTACGACCCAAAGAAGTTGATCCAGTAGGAGATGAATTTACTCTCTCATTGTGACACTTATTTTCAGCTGAAATGGGACCTATAACTGGAAGGTGTTTAGATATTTCTGCTTTTGTATGTACAGGAACCACATTAGCACATTTCATTATTGCTTTACTAAGGCATTTTTTAGATTTTGGCTGGAGGGTTTCCATTCCTTTTCCTTCAGCAGCTTCAGGCTTATTTTTGATGACAGTGGCAGAAAGAACTGGACGCTTTTTTGGTTGGTCTCTCTGAGAAGAAGCGCGAGTCTGAAGTTCCTCTGTAGAAGGAAAACTGAAATTATTTTCTTCAGGTTTGTCATAATGAAGTACCTGTGATTGTACATTATGAATCTCAAAGACTTCATTTAAGTTGTGTTCTATATGAACATGTGTTTTTCTCTCTATGCCTCCATTTCTTTTCCATTTTGAGGGTAGGAATTTCTTCACAACATACGTCTCTTTAGTAGATGATATTAAAGCTGCCTCAAGTTTGGGAGTCTTTGATTGCTTATCTGACAAGCTGTCTTTCACAAATTGATCAGGTGACAGAATTGGAACAGGCTGCTCTATTATATCTATATCCACTTGATAACTGTCATTTACAAAAGAATCTGGACTTAAAATTCTCCTTGTACTTAAAACAGGCACAGATGCTGAGTGCTCTGGAGTGCAAACTGGCGAGAGTGTACAATTAAGAATTACTTCATTGTTTGAAATAGGCGGTTGTGTTAATCCAGTAGAACTGTATGCACTTTCAGATTCTAATTCTTTGTGCTCATCAACAAATTTCTTGATGTTACAGCTATCTATTTCAGGCAGTAACTCCTCATTTTCAGTGGCAGCAATATCTGAGAATGTAGATCTTCTCATTGAAAGCGGTGTGCAAACAGTATTACTATGTTCTTCTAGCATTGGTGCAATAGGAGATATAGGCAGTTTATTTTCTGAGCCAACAAGAGAGTCATTTCCTGGGGATATACTATTCTGCATTGCGTTCTGATTTTCACAAGGCTGAAGTGGACTTCTAATTCTGTTCACCTTCTGGGAAACTTGAAAGGTTTTATTAACATTTTTAACTTTCAAATTACTTTTTTTAACTTTCAATGAAACAGATGTTTCTGAAGAGTTTTTCTTTTTTATAGTATCCCAAAGACTCTTCTGAAAAAGAACCACAAGTAAAAGTTATGTAGAAAGTCAGCATACTAAGTTTTATGTGCAAAAGTGAACATTTTACTAGTGTATTCATTCAAAGTCTAAAAATACTATAAAAAGAACACCTAGGACAAAATTGACCATAAGTTATTTCCAGGCTTGAAAGCAGCTTTCTTTGGTCATGTTTTAGTTTTATTCTCTAAGCTGTAATGCACCAGTATCTACTTTCCAACCCAGCTGAAAGATTTTGAAGACAATGAGCATTCCCTCAGACAGCATCTTTTATCAATTTTTAATTCTCTTTCATTGAATTTTCTGCTAAGAAAAACAGTATGTGTCAGCTGTGCCAAAGTAATAGAATTGAGACACACAATAAACACACATTTACCTTTTTCTTCAAAGGCTGCTCAGCCACACCCAGGAGCACAGCTTGATGCTTTACAATGCCATTGATAACAAAAGTTACCAGTTCTCGGACTTTTCCTTCTTCTAATGGTGTCCATGTTACAGAAACAAAGATTCTTTGTCCTGACTATTGGAGAAAAAGAAATGTTTAATATCAAGCACTTAGGTACACTTATGTAACATCAAAGATAGAGTAATCAAATCAAATAGGAAACAGTATACAGAAGTAACGTATTCTGATAACATGAAATGATAAACAATTAAATGTCAATTTTCCCCTCTGACATGTAAATTTAAGTAATGTCTATCGGAAATGTTGTCTTACTAAAAGGACATATACATCTTAATTAAGCTATAAGGGAAAGCAAGAAAGAACACCTATAAATATAACACACAGTAGAAAGGACAAGATTTGAATAAAGGTAAGTAGAAGAAATTACATAATTTTTTGCACATATTAACAAATAAGTCCTCTACAGTAATTTTGAAAGAACTATATTTGGACTAACAATCACAGGTTAATTTTTAGGACCTTAGCTGAATCTAAATACAAGTGTCAAATTTTTTAGTCAAATGACCTGCAAAGATAAGATTTGACACACAAGTTCATTGAATAAAAATGAAGACACTGCAAATAAACAAGGAAGTCGTGGAGCTATGTATGATCTATGTGAAGATTCTTCATGCACAAGTGACCTCTGCTGAATCATTTTGGTGGTCTGCTGATTTCAATACTAACAGACCAAAAAAATGGGTATACCTCAGACAAAAAAATCAAAAACAGAGTGTGAAAATGACCAATCTCTTGAGCATTGAATTAGGAGTTCCACCTCCTCAGGCAGAAGCATTTAATGAAAACATACAAACTAATTCAATATGTGCTTATACAGTAACACCGGTCAACAACAGTATTCATCAATTACTATAGGAAGCTGCTATTCAAACACTTCACAGTGAGAGTCCAGCCTGTTTTTATAAGCACACTGTTGCAAGAGATCTCCAGTTTCTTCCTCTCTCACAAAGACTTTGGAGATTCTAGATTACCATAGATACATGTTTGTCTAAACTGTCCTTTTAAAAATCAGCATTGATTGGATTAACCATAGTTTATATTTCCTTGGGAATCGTAAAGATTTATTCCTAGATTAAGCCTGCTAGACTCAAAGGGGGAGGGGGATAATATCAGGCTTGCCCGAGGGAAGCTGAGGGATGACGTGCCACAGTTAGAGGGAGCGGGTGCCAGTGAGGGCACTCAGCCTGTGTCTCTGAGATGCGCAGGGTACACTGGGGCACAGCCGAAGTGGAACAGAGTTGAGCTAGGGGATACTGAGGCAATAGGAGCCAAGAGGGAAATGCCAGTGAGACACCTCAAAGCACACAAGGGGTGTTCTATGAAGGAGACACGGACGACAGCCCAGCTGAAGTGCCTCTACACCAATGCACGCAGCATGGGCAACAAGCAGGAGGAGTTGGAAGCCATTGTACATCAGGAAAACTATGATATGGCTGCCATCACAGAAACATGGTGGGATGACTCGCACAACTGGAGTGCGGCGATGGATGGCTATAAACTCTTCAGGAGGGATAGGCGAGGCAGGAGAGGCAGTGGGGTAGCCCTATATGTTAGGGAGTGTCTGGATAGTTTAGAGCTCGATGATGGTGACGATAGGGTGGAGTGTCTATGGGTAAGAATCAGGGGGAAGGCCAACAAGGCAGATATTGTGGTGGGAGTCTGTTACAGACCACCCACCCAGGATGATGAGGGACTGACAAACTATTCTATAAGCAGCTGGGAGAAGCACCACAATCGCTAGCCCTTGTTCTTGTGGGGGACTTCAACTTACCAGATGTCTGCTGGAAATACAATACAGCAGAGAAGAAACAGCCTAGGAGGTTCCTGGAGCGTGTGGCAGATAACTTCCTGACACAGCTGGTGAGTGAGCCAACTAGGGAACGTGCCCCGCTGGACCTCTTGTTCACGAACAGAGAAGGGCTTGTGAGTGATGTGATGGTTGGAGGCCGTCTTGGGCAGAGTGATCATGAAATGGTAGAGTTTTTGATACGTGGAGAAGCGGCGAGGGGGGTCAGCAAACCTGCCACCTTAGACTTCTGGAGGGCAGACTTTGGCCTGTTTAGGAGACTGGTCAACAGAGTCCCCTGGGAGGCAGCCCTAATGGGCAAAGGAGTTCAGGAAGGCTGGACATTCTTTACGGACGAAGTCCTAAAGGCGCAAGAGCAGGCTGTCCCCAGGTGCCGAAAGACGAACCGGCGGGGAAGACGACCAGCCTGGCTGAATAGAGAGCTTTGGCTAGAACTCAGGAAAAAGAGGAGAGTCTATGACCTCTGGAAGAAGGGGCAGGCAACTCAGGAGGACTACAAAGGTGTAGCAAGGCTGTGCAGGGAGAAACTTAGAAGGGCCAAAGCTGAGCTAGAGCTCAATCTGGCTGCTGCTGTAAAAGACAACAAAAAATACTTCTTCAAATACATTAGCAGCAAAAGGAGAGCTAAGGAGAATCTCCAGCCCCTAGTAGACGGGGGAGGGAACCCAGTGACCAAGGATGAGGAAAAGGCTGAGGTACTTAATGCCTTCTTTGCCTCAGTCTTTAATAGCAGGGCCAATTGTTCCCGGGGTACCCAGCCCCCTGAGTCGGAAGATAGGGATGGGGACCAGAATGGAGCCCCCATAATCCAGGGGGAAATGGTTAGTGACCTGCTGCACCACTTAGACACTCACAAGTCTATGGGGCCTGATGAGATCCACCCGAGAGTACTGAAGGAACTGGTAGAAGTGCTCACCAAGCCCCTTTCCATCATTTACCAGCAGTCCTGGCTAACTGGGGAGGTCCCAGCTGACTGGAGATTAGCAAATGTGACACCCATCTACAAGAAGGGCCAGAAAGAGGACCCGGGGAACTACAGGCCTGTCAGCCTGACCTCGGTACCGGGGAAGCTACTGGAGCAGATCATCCTGAGTGCCATCACATGGCATGTAGAGGATAACCAAGGCATCAAGCCCAGCCAGCATGGGTTCAGGAAAGGCAGGTCCTGCTTGACCAACCTGATCTCCTTCTATGACAAGGTGACCCACCTAGTGGATGAGGGAAAGGCTGTGGATGTTGTCTCCCTAGACTTCAGTAAAGCCTTTGACATGGTTTCCCACAGCATTCTCCTGGAGAAACTGGCTGCTCATGGCTTGGACAGGTGTACTCTTTGCTGGGTAAAGAACTGGCTGGATGGCCGGGCCCAAAGAGTGGTGGTGAATGGAGTTTACTCCAGTTGGCGGCCGGTCACAAGCGGTGTTCCCCAGGGCTCTGTGTTGGGGCCAGTTCTGTTTAATATCTTTATCAATGACCTGGATGAGGGGATCGAGTGCACCCTCAGTAAGTTTGCATATGACACCAAGTTGTGCAGGAGTGTTGATCTGCTTGAGGGGAGGAAGGCTCTGCAGAGGGACCTGGACAGGCTGGATCGATGGGCCAAGGCCAGTTGTATGAGGTTCAACAAGGCTAAGTGCAAGGTCCTGCACTTGGGCCACAGCAACCCCATGCAATGCAACACTACAGGCCTGGGGAAGAGTGGCTGGAAAGCTGCCTGGCAGAAAAGGACCTGGGAGCGTTGGTTGACAGCTGCCTGAATATGAGCCAGCAGTGTGCCCAGGTGGCCAAGAAAGCCAATGGCATCCTGGCTTGTATCAAAAATAGTGTGGCCAGCAGGACTAGGGAAGTGATCGTGCCCCTGTACTCCGCACTAGTGAAGCCGCACCTCAAATACTGCGTTCAGTTTTGGGCCCCTCACTACAAGAGAGACATTGAGGTGCTGGAGCATGTCCAGAGAAGGGCAATGAAGCTGGTGAAGGGTCTAGAGCACAAGTCTGATGAGGAGCAGCTGAGGGAACTGGGGTTGTTTAGTCTGGAGAAAAGGAGGCTGAGGGGAGACCTTATTGCTCTCTACAACTACTTGAAAGGAGGTTGTAGAGAGGTGGGGGTCAGTCTCTTCTCCCAGGTAACTAGTGATAGGACAAGAGGAAATGGCCTCAAGTTGTGCCAGGGGAGGTTTAGACTGGATATTAGAAAATTTTACTTTACTGAAAGGGTTATCAAGCATTGGAACAGGCTGCCCAGGGAAGTGGTTGAGTTGCAATCCCTGGAAGTATTTAAAAGACATTTGGATGAGGTGCTTAGGGACATGGTATAGTGGTGGTCTTGGTACTGTTAGGTTTACGGTTGGACTCAATGATCTTAAAGGTCTTTTCCAACCTATACGATTCTGTGATTCTGCTTTGCTCTCTATTTTATTATTAATTAACATGCTGAACAGTGAATTAGTATCCTCTTCACAACAAGCTCCCTCAGCCTTTTGCCTAAACAAACATCCTCCAACTTTTGAGAGGTCATTTTTTAAACAACTCTTATTCTTTTATCTGTCTTTAAAACCACATTCACAGAGAACAATTAATTTTTTTTTTTTTTACCATACTGCAAAAAAACCCTCTGTTGAGCCAGGATTTGCTGCCTTCGTAGCCTGTGACAGCCCCCAGGGCCCGAGAGGTCTAATCCCGCCATCTAAAGCTCCAGCTCTTCCCCTTTAACGCGAACCGGGAGATATGAACACAGCACCCACCACCACCCACAGCTCCACATGGGTGCAGCTTTCGGGGTACCGGCTACCTAAATACGTAGCACTACGCGGCCAGGTGACGCGTGAGTTCTCCCGGGGGAGGATTACGCTGCAAACCAGTAACACTCCTCACACCGGCGGAAGGGCTTTCTCTGCCACCGAAGAGCGAGCGGCTCAGGCGGGGAGCGGCCCGGCCTCCCTTCGCCTCCAGCCCTTGGAACCGCCCAGCACCCCTGCCCGCAGGGCACGGCTCAGGGTCCCCTCATGCCTCACACACTCATACACGCCCCCGCGCCCTGTCGCAACTTCGGGGGGTCCCCCACCCCCCGCCCGGTACCTGCAGAGAAAAGCGGCGATGCTCAATGCTGAAACCCCTGGCAGAAGCCGGGAAGCGGTCGACGACTACTTCGGCGTCCTCCACATTGGGGTTGTCGATGCCCAGGAGGCGCGTGCGGGAGGCGCCGACACGCAGACTGCCGAAGCTGAGGAACGGCGGCCGGGAGAAGTGGCTCAGAACCAGCACGGCTGGGGCTTCGTCCACGTCCTCCTCACCCCCCGGCGCGGCCCAGCGCCGCCGCCTAGGGCTGACGGCGGAGCTCAGCTCCCACACCGCCGCGCCGGGTAAGAAACCCGCGGCCATGGCCGGGAGCAGAACCCCGGAGCGGGACCAGCTCCAGCTCTCCACACAACCAGCGCTCCGACACCACACCAACCGCCGCGCCTCCACCCGCCCGTTCAAACCCGGCGCCCCCGCCAATCCCCGCGCGGGCCCGCCCCGCCCCGCCCCCTCGCTTCTCCGCCAATTAGCGCTGGGCGTTTTATTTAAACGGCCCGACCTCGCCGGAGCAGGAGGGAGGCCCCGGCCCCGGCCCCGGCCCCGGCCCCGGCCCCGGCCCCGGCCCCGGCCCCGGCCCCTCCGCCCACCGTGCGTGAGGCTGCCAAGTGCCCGGCGCGGAGCTGGCCATGGGAGATGGCCTTAAGCCTAGCATTGGATAGCTTGAGCGATGCTTCAAAATTTAAAAAGCCACCAAAAAAATGGATTTAGCAAACCTCCATGCTAAAAAGCTACCCATATTAAAAAAAAAAAAAAAGCACGTGAAGCCAAGTATTTTTCTAAATAAATTTAATTTACAAAATATTTTAAAATAAAAAGTAGAATGAGACACACACAAATTTGATGAAAAAAATTGCTTCATCTGTTTATCTTTCACAAGCTTTCAAACTGAAAGACATACAGAATAGTGTGTTTCCATGCTGTTTAAAAAAAAAAAGGGGCAGAAGTCAAAACTTAGCACAAGCACCCCTGCAAGAAATCCTGTGAAGCAAGCCATGTTAAGACAAAAGAACTTTACTTTTCCATAACAAACAAAATTACACATAGGACGGAGTACTTCTACATTTACAGTACACTTCCTAACTTTTCCTTACAGCAAAGAATTTCCCCTAAAAAGACAACTTTACTTAAAGACTTCCATCTAAAATATCAACCTATACAGATCACATTTAAAACACATTATCTCATATACCAGTGACAAAATATTGAGTTTATTTCACCTTATTCTTTCATATAAAAGGACCAACATTTAAACATGATCAAAATGGTTATGGGGGATTCAAAAAATTTTGCCATTGTCACCTTTAATCCACGAAATCCTTTTAAACCAAAACATTTCTTATGAACCATGAAAAAGATCCTTATGGGCTTAAGCAAAGCGACTGCTCTGCATTATATTCTGCCAGCGGCATTCTTCAATGCACACCATGAAACAACCAAATCACTATGAGACGATGGTGTAAAAAAGATCACAGGTGACAGTAGTCACAAGGACCTACAGATAAATGCACTCTTTAATTTCCCTTAAGCTTCAGTCACATGGAGAACATGCAGCCTGCATCAGCTATGCATGTATGCTCAATATAGAAAAATTTCACATCTTTTTTATTAAGAGGGAAAAAAACCCCCATTCATCTATAACAGCCTTCTCAGAATTCATTCATAATTGTACATTCATGAACTTCTACACAGAAATTATTTTAAATTTAAAAACTTGAGGGTCATTTATTTCTTAGCACTCCATAACGCATTTCATGTTCGATCGAGCATGTTACGAGTTGATTCCTTTGAAGTGTTCTTCAGAGTTCTGGAAGCTCTTTCACATTTTTTACTAGGGAAATAAGCTTAGCTCTTTGACGATACCAAATAAATCTTTTGTCATTGTGTTCTGGCATGACCCATCTTTAAAAATAACTACCCGAATTATAATCCAGACTAAAGTAGCACTATATTTTTAAGGAAACCACAGCCTTACAGAAGATATATCATCACCATTACAATTACTGATGTTCAGCATAAAAAGAACCCATGAGAGCCATACCTCTATAGGAAAAGTGTCAGTGCTCAAAGAGGAAATTCCAATATAAATAAACAAACCGAACATAACATCCACTTACAGAATTAAAGGCAGTAACCCAGTCAACAACTAGAAATTTGTTCAGAAAAAAAATACAGAATTCAGTGTTTAAACAGAATGAGTGCAGTAAGTTCTCAGAACCACATAGCAGTTTAGAGTACCAACACAGACTCCACTCTTCTCCCCAAAGGTCAGCATGTGGAAAAGACCAACTTTTTGCAAATGTGCCACTGATCATTCTTTAGAGATATTTTTAAGAGAGACCTGCTGCTTCCTTCTTTGGCAACAAACAGTCAACTGAGTCAATGACTGCCAGATAAAACATAGCCTTTATTGTAAAAGCGCCCTCCAGATCAACAGGACGTGTACTCTTGGATGAGTACACATACATATTAAAATGGAGGTACCAGACACCTAAGGAGCTTTGACCCATGCAGCTGTGAGGTGCAGATCTCTGCCCTTCAACTCCAGTCCTCTTAAGAGAAACTGTCCTCCATCAAGCAGAGATCAGCCACTTCTACCTACCAAATGAAGTACCAGTCCATTAAAATTTACTTTGCTCATACATGAATTTTAAATAGATGTAAAGCCATAAGAATTATAGCTCATGATATTAAAAAAATAAAAACTATGTATCTAGCATATAAGCTTTCCTATTTTCTTTCACTGTCAACTGGCAATGATCCAGCCTGACCAGCAGGTAAAAACACTAACTAGTAGGGTTATCTGCAAACAAAAGAATGCCAAAGAACTAGTAGGTCATTTTTTCTAGGAATGACTAGTAATTCTGGTCACCCAAACAGCAAAGATAGCGCTCGTTTTTCTGAAAAACAAGTCCTTTTATAGTCTGTTTCTTGCTGGGCACCCAAAAACATGAAGCCCTTTGGAAGATATTGACCTTAATGTTTTCTGAATAATCAAGTGAACTAGAGAAAAAGCCATTATTCAGAATATATATAAAAGGCACAATCATGAAATAATTTTAAAAAGGACATTATCAAGTAAATACACTTCAAATTCCATTTTAGTATTTTACTAGAGTGCCTTCTGAACAGACTGGATTGAAAAAAAAAAAAATCAGTTACCAAATATTTTTAAGCCACTGTTTTGTCAAAATCCTACAATACTTTTTTCTACTGTAGGACAGAAAAGACAAGAAATAACAGAGTTAGGCTTTTAGTCTGAGAACTGCACTGACACCATTAATGTCGCGTTATTTTTAACAGTACAATTACAAATGCTGGAAACCATGTTTCATGTCCACATGCGGTAATATGAATATGATACATACATGTCAACTTGAAAACTACACATTAAACAGCAGTTTTCAAGCCATGGAGTGTAAAGATGACAGAAACAGTTTTATTTTGAAAGGAGACGAAGGTGGAGTTAGAAAGCAGGAAGGGTAGTACTTGATAGTGTCCTTTCAGAAGGTGGCATTCAATGGCCTCGTTATTGCTGTATATTTGCTAGTATTCAGCTTCTTACCAGATATATTTACAGCATGTCAGCCTGAACATTCCCAGAGCACAGCTCTAAATTTTACTCTAGAGATACAAACATAGAACAGTTAAACATATGTAGTCCTGTTTTAGAAACTGAACTTTTAAAGTTTAGGACTTCTATTGTGCTTCTTTGGCTAAGTCCTATTTAAATACCGATAACACTTAAAATTCTGTAACTCTGCCACTATTTAACAGCTAACAGAAATCTTTGGTGTGTTTAGGTTAAGAATCCATTAGGGTACAAGCTTCAAAATATGAACATTCAGGCAGCTCTGGCCCCTCTCCTGCAAACTGCTCAACACTGAAGTAGATGGGGATTAACAGAATCTAACACAAAAGTATTTGAATAGGATTTAAAATGATCCGTGCCACTTAACAGTTTATAGAACTGCAGTGATAAAAGAACTTTTTACCACAGATCATATGTCCTCAGGTCACTGGATAAATTTAACAGTTACAATAATGCACATATGTCCAGTTTCCCATTTTAAAGTTTAAGATAATAATTTAAGAATAGGGAAAACTGGGGAAAATTTTGCCTTAATATGTAATTCTTGTGAGGAATAATGAAGATTATAAAATTACTTCAGATACTTTCTTTGGCATAATATTCACCAAACACAGAATAATTATTTTTCAAGTAGGCTTAAAATTGAAAGCTTGATAAGGTTAAATTATACTAGATTTCATGGTGAATTACATTAGACTTGTAGTTCAAAATGGTTCTTTTTGGAAAAAATCCTTATGTCTAGTAAAGAAAAAGCTAAAAACAATTAAAGACATAAAATACTCTCAGGAGTTTGACTTTGTTTTATAAACACAGTACAAGAAAGTGAGAAATGAAACAATTTCATTAGCAACACACAAGATATTTATAATTACTGATTACTTCTTTTTTTAAATAGAAGTTGAGTTCTGTTCTGGAAATAATAGTCTTTAAATTTCTTCTCTATCACAGATAACCTGAAAATGGGCATGTTAATGTGGGACCCTGCTATAATTTATGCTCTAACAAGGATAAACCATGCCAATCCTTTATGACTGTTCATAGATTAAAATGACCTTGCAAATACTCCCAGTTCTTACAAAGTTAGAGTGTGGGGCACACTTTAGAAAACAAACAAGATTGAAAAAGCAAGAAAAAATGCATATTAAAATTATATAGGACTAACTGTAGAAAATTAGACAATACCATTGTCTAGATCTTTCCACATAATTCAATATTAGAGATCAAGGAAGAATTAAGAGGCCAAATTTAGGCAGCCTAATTATACTCAGGGGAATCACCAAACACCCTGTTTAGTATCTTCATAAAATATCTGAATCACTTTTCAGAAGAATCTAGTTCCTGTGTCCACTGGCTAGGCTCCAGAGTCCGGCAGACTTTAAAACCCTCCAAAAATGCCTGAGGGTTCAAGTAAAATTATATTTTGATTTCTATGTGAAACATAATTCAAAGTTTATATCCCTGCCTGCCCTTACAACTTTTAATGTATTTGATATAGTCCTTATTCTTCCAGAATGCTTTCTATTACACTTAAAACATTAATTCAAAGTGAGATGCAGAAAGGCAAACAATTTTTTTTAAATTAATAGCCAGATATGTAATTACATTTTTCAGCCACTACCCTTAAAAGATATTTCAGAGTATAATTTTTAAAAGACCATCTATAAGATTTTTAAAAACTCTTAAAATCACAAGAAACACTCTTTCAGTATGCATCAAAATGTGCCTAAATGTTCAAATATTATGTAAACAAACCTGTTTTTCCAAAACTATGCAGAAGACTCATGAGTCCAAATAAAATATAAAATATAAATCTTAATTGCCATATCAGCCTTCTGTTGGCTAATGGCTTAGCAAGTTAGGTGGAATGTTATGGTCTGATCATGAATGTTCATTGTTTGAAATATTCTGTACAGTAGGAGCTGTATCTAGCCCCAGTAAAGTTCCAAGATATGACTGGTCTCTAGGGTCCAACATTTGCTCAGGTCTTACAGGATGAACAATATTTGCAGGTTGTGGAGTAAGAGTATATTTCTCTAGAAATGATAGATCTGTTGCTCGTTGATAATCTGTCTGCTCAGGTTGTGGAGGAAGAATGCCATGTGACTGAGTAGTATGCTGTACTAGATCAGCTTGCGGATCAGACATCTGAACTGGTACCAGAGTCACAGGCACACATACTTCTGTAGATACATTCTGTAGCAAAGTTTTGGCTTCTGATTGATATGCTTTGGACTGTTCCACATACTGTTTAGCCTCAGTTTGGTAAACTTTGTCATCAGAGGTGTACTGCACTGGTAAGGAGACTAGCTTTTCCTCTGAAGAAGATGTCAATGCCTCTTCTGCAGCCTTTGATCCATGAACATGATCAATATGATACTTCAGCTTGTCTTTTCGTTTAAATGTTGCATTGCAGTGTTGGCAATTAAAAGGTCGGGCATCTGAATGAATAACCATGTGTTTTGTTAATGTCTTCTTAATCCTGAAAGACTGATTACAGATTTGACATTTGTAGGGTTTCTCACCTGTAAAGACAGAGAAGAATTAGTTATTCCGAGTAACACCATGTCACACATAAATATGCAAATACATACACAGATTATGGCATAGAGACCTAGTATAAAACAATTTTACTGAAAAAAAAGAGCATAGCATCAATGCAGAGTTTAGCATCAGAGCAAGCAGAGTTTAGCATCAATTCTGGAATGAAGGGAGCCATTAGAAGTTTGTTTAGAAGTTATATTAGCATACCCTTCTCCTTACATACAATTCTCTCAATACTTGTGTGTACCTGACAGAAGTCCCAAAGACAATCAGAATATAAACCAAATAAAAAAAGAACAGTCTTTAAACTGTTATGATACTGGTATTAAATGACCTAAATTTGTAGTTCTGTACATTTTGAAAGGACAGTGATTTCCCTAAACATAAGGCAGGAAAACCAAAGTCAAACATATAAGGACATAAACCTTTCCAAAGGGATTTCAAATCCTTGTTTAGATTACCACTTGAAAAATAGTATTCTCTGGACCACAAAAATGATTAGATCTGGGTAACTTTGGCAAGAACATACACCAGTAAACTAAAGGAAGAGGTGTAGAGAGCTTACCAAAAACCTGTGTTGAAGATTATCAATATTTCAACTGATACATTCAGAACGCAGTATTCAGGAATGACCAACATATGAGAAAGAATAAAAAGTCTTGCTGCTTCCTGCTACTCTTGCCCTGAATGCTCAACAACCATAATGAATTAAATAATTCCATCAATGTTGATGCATAAAAATACATTCCTACATGTTTTGTGGTTTTGTTGGGGTTTATTTTATTTTTACCTGAATGTGTCCTAAAATGCATTTCCAAACTTGATTTCCCTTTAAAAACTTTCTTACAGACTTCACACTGGTGAAATGTTGCTTTATATCTTTAAAGAAACAAAGACATCTCATGTTAGATACTTTTTTTTTAAACCAACTAAAAATAAAGCTATGTGCACAGTGCTTTCTGAAATCTTTAACTGCAAAATAGCTGAATATCAAAATTTCCAAATTTCCTCACTTATGTTCATGTTTCCTGGCATCTGCATACCAATAAGGTTAATTAAAATTCTTTTTGATATTCACATCTTATTCTCTGCTGAGATTGACGCTAGTATTCAAAGAGCAAAAGCCACTAAAACTTCTTTTCTGGCCCCAAAAATATCCTTAAGTAACAGTTTTTGCCAACATCCACAAAAGGCTTTCACTTCGACAGAATTATGCCATAAATAAAGCACTAGGAATGGTTTAGGCTACTGGCTACCAAGAAAAAACAAAGAGAATAAGCAGATAATGTACTATATTTTCAACACAGATACGTCTATAAAGGCTTCTACACAATTCTAATGAGTACAAGCAGTTAAAACTCACCATTTGAAAAACAACTAGGTCTCAGTTTATTTCGAAATCTCTGAAAGGCTTATTTTTGGAGCTCAAGAATTTAAAAACCCTATTGCATTTTCAATTTATAGACATAATTCAGGTTTCGAAGTTTTTACCTACTTTCAGAGCCACTAATCTGCTACCAGCTTCTAAAATACCTAAGTGTGGGATAGTTCTCATAGTGCTTACATGAAGTCTAGTAATTCAGTCTTAACTAGTCTGCAATGACAATATTACAGCAAACCATCAATTTAGAACAACATTGAGACAGCTAATCGACAGATTAAAATTTGATCCTTCTTATGTTTTTATTTACTTAATTACACTACAAAGAAAACATCTTGCATCTTGTTTAAATTGTGAAGGCAATTTTCTGATATCCATTTCCAACCATAACAATGATATCTCTATCAAGATTAAGGTAAAGGGCATGACAAACACACAGACTACTAGAATTCTGCACAAACATGCAAGTCCCAACAAAATCAGTTACAGTACAGAAGTATTTACTGAAGTATTATAACAGCAGTTATAAAAAACCCACACTTACTTCTGCCAAACTTTTTCTCCTAGATGAACACTTTTATAATGAACAGTAAGGTGATCTCTACGGCCAAAGCATTTTCCACATTCCTCACACTGATGTGCTTTTTCACCTACAAGGGCAAAATGCAATACATTTTGGTTAAATCTTCTGGAACTTATTAAATGTTTAAGAGCTGTAATTGTAAGACATACAGTAGATCCATGTTCACAAAGTCTGCCAATCAAGCACTTCCATACCTTACTCAGAGAGGGATTCTGTTATCAAAGAAGAAATCCAGGAAGTAGGTTGTTTCTATCAGAGTAAGGATTTTTACCACTTGTTATATATGACTGTTACTGATTGTTTGTCATTTCTACAAATAAATTTATGTTCATGAGTTAAGGGACACTTCCCAAACACCCACTGCGTGAGACGTACAAGTGACTGACTAGGAGTCTGCTCTCTTCATTATGACCCCAAATGTGTTATGTTCAATAATTCAGGGGCTTTAAAAGATAAGCTTATTCTCAGCTACTAATTTTTAGAACTTAAAATTACATCACAGTATTTATCTTTTTAATTATCCTGATTTACATAGTTACCTTTTTCTTTTATGCTGCTGTTTAAAAGTATCTTGATTCTTTTTAGTCATCTTGAGATCTTCCACAAAGTGGCAGAATATTTCTTCTCATGTAAGTAGGAGGAGTGTGGACAGTCAAAGAATGTAACTTTCTAGAGGGGGGAAAAGCAAATAGAGTAGAAAAGAGGATTTTTTTTTTACTTGAGTTTTCAAAGATTTCTTTATTTTATAGCAGACATTATGATTTCAAACACCAAAAAAGAAGCTGTCCTTCAAAATAAAGGCTCAGGAAGTTTAGACTCTGATCACTTTCATATTTTCATGCTGCCTAGAAAGTATTTTGCCTCCTAGAAGGCCACATTCCCTTTGGATCCTGTTCTGAAAAAGGAAAAGTCCCTAGTGAATCTTCGCTCCTCCTATACATTTGATAAACTTTCTGCTCTCAGTGCAACAGAAAGATTTTTTTTTCTTCCTCCTGATCATCCCATCTGGCTGTTCTCAGGGTTGACTTCCACCACCTTCCTTCCTTCCCTCTTCCCCATAACAGAGACTTCAGAAACGCCTCTTTGATGTTCTTACATTAAAGTGATCAGTGTACAAACTTTGACAGAGACTGAGACAGCTTCTTCTGTGTTGTGGTAATAATGTTTCACACAATTGCTATTAAAAAAAGAAATCTGAACTCATTAAAAAATCCTCCTTTTTCACTTTTGCTTTTTTTATTATTATTTTTAAAGCAATTCACTGTTACATGTTTTTGACTGTCCCTCGGCTTTCTACGTTAACATGGAGGAAACACTTGGTTTTTAAACCTTGAAAACATGTAAGGTTTACCCTACTTTAGTAGACCTTAACAACAGTGAGAGGAACTTTTATCAAGCCTAAAACATTGCATGTACTGAAAAAAAAAATTCCATAATTAATTTTTTATTTGATCTTATTTCAAAATAGTAATTTCAAAGCCAATTTTCAAAGAAAATGCCTACCTGAGTGTATCTTTTTGTGTTTTGTCAGATGGTCATGCCGAATAAATGTTTTCCCACATTCTTCACATTCGTACCTCTTGTCATCATGGTGGACTCTTAGATGAAGTCTGTATATGTATAGTCATAAATATAACCATAAAATGCAATCTTGTTAACATAACCTGTACTGCTAACTCAATGCAAAATACCAGAAAACACAGTCTTTAATGCTTCACACAAATATCAGGAAATAACCTTCAGTTGAGGTATGCTTAAACTGCTCTTAGAAAGCAAGAGAGAACAGAAGTAAACTCTCATATGTGACATTAATTTAGCAGGATATTTTAGTCCTCCGCTTATTTTCTCTTTGAATAACAAAGATGCAAAAGTTTCAGATGTGCAAGAAAGTCAACTTTGATACAAGATTTGTATGGGATTCTGTCTGTGTTTAAACCACTTACGTCTTGTATTAAAAATTAAATTACTTCTCACAGGTTATTAATATATTTTCAATATATAAGCATGTTTAAAGCATTTACTAATGCTCTCAGAGTTGGAATAAATCAAAACCCATACATTACAAAGAATTATGTTAATAACATGAATGCATATATAACACCAAATAAGCGAGACAGTTTAGCAGCTTATTTTACCTGTACGAGCTTCCATGACGAAAACTCTGCCCACAAATACTGCAAAGATGAGGTTTCTCTCCACTGTGAATTCTCAGATGTTCTTTCAAAGTTGTTCTGTTTAACAAAGGCAGAAAAATTAATTTTAAGCAATGTCACTGCCACTTTAAAGTGAAACAGACTACGAATTTCTCAATTTCTTTAACTCTGATGGATCACGATATATCCAAACAACTGCATCAATTTATTCACATACACACACATATACATACATTCAAAGGTAGTATGGCAAACTATCTACTATTTACTGAATCAGCTGGGTCTAGAAACAATATAAGCAAAGAAACAAAACATTGTCCCAACATACATTTGGACAACATACATTAAACAAAACATCAATTTCAACACTATTTTCTATGTACTAATTTTCTATGTAATAATTTCCTTCTTACTGTATGTATAAAGCTAGAGCTTTCAAGTCAGACTTGAAGGAAATCTAGATCATGGGTGTTAATTTAACTTAACTCAGCACAGAGCTTATTTAAATACATATACATTTACATACACATACATACATATACATATGCAAGTCTACTTTTACTATCGCCTTTCCAATGTAAAAAAAAAAAAAAAAAAAAAGGTGCATGCAGGTGAAAATTCCTCTCAAGCAAAGGAATCAGACAATAAAATTTACTGTATACACAGCTGGTAAGTGTGTGAACTAAATAAAAGAGAAAATTCTTTGATCTCCTTCCTGTACTACTTATAAATATTATTTTTCAAAGATATTTTTATGTTTTACACAAAAAAAATTATCTTTTCTAATGAGAGCAACAACATTTAAATATTCAACTGCCTTACATAACATAAATGAAACCTGAATGGTGTAAACATATTGACTTTTTTAAACAGAAATTCTTCGTGCAGTTCAAAGTGAGCTTTATAGAGCTGAAAGACTATCTGTGCTTTATAGCTTGTTTGTTTACTATTTTGTTATTGTGTTAGCGCATTTTCTTTTAACACGTGCATACCCTATTGACCAAACTACCAGAAAATACACACCACCAACAAAACCCATTAAGGACAAATCTTCCTCTTACAGTACTTCCAGGGGTCTTTGTCAGTCATTGGAAAAAAAAATAAAAATCAAGAAAATATATTGTAGTACACTCTCAGATCTTTTCATATTCCCCAAAGAGAACATAACTAGAATCTTAGTCACAGTTACTGAGATGAAGCTGTATTCTGTCAAAATAAAAAAAATTATAAGCCTTATTGTTTCAGAACCTAAACATAAATCACCATTTGGAAAACTTAAAAGATCTTCTTTATAGAGCAGTGCAAGGCACCTGCACTGAAGCCATGTTAACAACTGTTTAAAATTCACTTTTTTTTCCCTCATATGTGTAGGATAGAAATGGGGCGCATCTTATTTCTACAGCTTTTCTATGCTCTTTTTTCTATATACTAGAATTTATGAGCCAACTTTTAGAGCTTCCACTTTTCAAAGTGCTAAATTAACATTTTTTTTCCTCCATTTAGAGAAGCAGCAGCACAGGTTGTATAGTATTATTCCCTCTTCCATGAAACCGTGTTTGTAGAAGTCCAATTTCTTCTTAGTCATTCTCACCAGTGTTCCTCATCTGCCTGTCCTCATCAGTACATTTACCAAAATATCTATGGCAGAAAACTTTCCCACAAATGCAAGATGTTCTTGCACAACACAGGAACCCTAAGTGAAGTGAAGTAGAGGTAAGACTTTCTTAATATAGTTCTGCCTCATGACTGATTACCTACAGTTGTCACCCTTAATTTTAGAGGTCATCAGAAAAACCACATGCTACCTGTGGCTCTGACACTACCTTTCAATATACTAACCCTCTGAAATGGTCTCATTTATGTTAAAAACTCAAAGCTAAAATATATTCAGAATCAAACAAAGCACACTAAGTATTTCTCTGTTCTGCTGAAGTTCAAGTGGTCATGCAACTCCTTACCGTTCCCTAACGGATTTTCCACAGATGAAACATGTCCATTTTCTCTTTCCTCCATGAGTACATTCTATATGGCGTTTCAGATTTCCTGTATCATTAAATTGGCGGCCACAAATATCACAAGGAAAAGGCCCTACAAGGAGACAGACACACACAGTATCATTAACTGTCAGATAAACCAAACAAGATGCACAGACTGGTTACTTGTGAAAACCCCGATCAATTTAAAAAGCAAAAGTTTTGTCTAACAAATGATTACTGTTTGCTACAGTCAGCATACTTTAATTAGACTTTGTGCACTTTCTGCTTGGTAAGTTATTTCTAATACCTGGTATTTTGGCAAGTTTCATGATTGCAAAGAAAAAATTTAGAATTAATACACAAAATAATTAAGCCCACTTAGACTGTTAGAAAAAACAAATTCGCATTATATCACCAATCTAGCTCCTACTCAGCAGAAATAATTAGTAGTAATAAAAAAGTCTTTGGAATACTTCAGAAGGAAAGAAAAAGGCCTTTGGAAAACTTCAGAAGAATCTGACTCCGTAGTTGAGAACCAATTTCATGCAAAAAAAGTTTTAAAACAAAACTAACTTTAATTCTTCTTCCCCTCCCCCAATTTTGCTTTTATTTAGGTACAATACAATGCCTCAAAAAGACAGAAAAGTAAAAAACTAACCACCAAAAAAAAACAACAACTCCCCCACAAAACTGAAAAAGAGAGAACTGGAAAAGGAGGTGGGGTGGAAACCAGACTGATAAGGACATAAAATGGTGGAGGAAGGTTTTACTTTAAATCTATTGTTTACATGTCAGAAGGAGGTTTCTATACCGAGATGGAATTTTTCTTGATGTTTCAGTCTTGCAAATCGTGATTTAAAGTGCTCTTCACAGTAGGTACACTTAAAGGGTTTATCCTGAGAGTGAAGGATCATATGCTCTTCTAAATGAGGTCTTCGAGTGAAAGATTTCTTACAAATCTAAAATGATAATACACTTTGTCAAAGATACATCAGTTATAACCAGACTTTTTTTCCTATTCATAAACTCTATCAGTTTAGTTCATCTTCTCTCTTCAGCAATGTAAGATTAAACATGTATTCTTCAAAAGCATACTCTATCCCAACTTGTAAAACCTTGCAGTCAACATCAAAAAAATCTGTGTTCTACATAAACCCTAGCGGATTGCACTATATAAATTAGGATGACGATCCATGGCAGCCTAAATCATACTGGCAACTCCTGCATACAGTTACATGTTCCACCCCTGCTTCTTTCTACTGACTCTAGCCCTTACCAGACTGTTTTCCTAGGGTGTTTCAACACAGTAACTTGGCAGAAAATAACCCAACGGAAAAAAAGCAAATAGTTTTGGCTTGGTTTTGGATGTTGAAAACAGCTCAGTTGGACTGTGGTAAAAGCTGTTGTAGTATAAGCTACTGTAGAACTAGAGTCATACCTGTTCCTTTATTTCCTCTGGGAAATTCTCTGACAGCATGTATTAAAGAGAAAATGCCAATACCAACAAAGAAATAGAACTCAAAATATATTTTAGAGATACATAACTTTTGCAATGTTAAAATTATGTGAGCTTTTTAGTACTGTTTTCAGATTAATCAAAACCTAAATGTACAAGAATTATAAGTAGTCATTAAAGTAAGCATGCAGTTCAATTACAGAATTGAAGCCACAGCTCAAATTCAGGCATTTAACCTAGGTATTACAATTTAACATCAGGGTCCCATGCTTTAACATAAATCAACACGGTGCTCACTGATTTCACTGTGAAACTGTTGCCATTGTTCATAATAGCTGAATGTAGTACTACCTAACTCCCATACATTAAATCATGCAATCAGTTTCTCAGGGCACACCTGAATAACACTCTTTCAGCCTCAGAAAATCAGAAGCAACAGCTTTATTTGTTTAAAAACTCATTAACGTTAAATAAAAAATTCTACTCCCTGCTTTCAACTCAAGTCCATTTTCAATGCACATGAGCAGTACAAGAGCAGCGTCTCACTTTTTAAAAATTTCTACCTAACATAAACTTGAAATTTTCAACCGAAAAAAAAAAACCCCAAACCACCAAGTGGAGTTTACCAAATCGTTCATCTGGTAAGAGTACTGTCCGAGAAATGAACGTCAACAATGTTGCAAAACTGATTCCCACTATTAAAATGTTTCTTATCTAGGAACAAACAGAACCTGTAACATGTTCACACAATATAACTTCATCTGGAAGATAACATCCTTTGGTCAACCATGTAATACCTCCAACCATGGTACCATCACCAGTGGAATGAACACTACAAATTCCTACAGTTGGTACCTCCCAACCTCCTACTATATGTTTGTAAGTGAAAGTTCACAAACAAAGCAAGATTATTAATTATGTTACGGCACCTAATATTACAGACGTACAGGGGCATACAGCAGTTTGCATAAACAAAACGGCTGCCTAAACAAAACGGCTGCCCTGAAAAAGGTAAACCAATTCCCTTAAAAAAAAACAACAACAAAACCCAACATTTGTAACCTTAAAACATTATTTGGCAGCAGACAGATAGAGAATGGAAGTTCTACAAACTTCTTTTTACTGTAGATGTAGTTTCACACGTATACCTCTCCTGGGGAAAATCAAGGAAAGGACCCTCTGATTTTACAACCAGAGATAAATTTAGTACAAATTTACAACTCTGTTGATGGGCATATGCAGCTAAATGAGAAAGTGTTTCATATTTAGCATATATTTTCCTCACTATTGAGCGAGCCTTCCAAAAAAGTGTACTTTATGGTCAGTGTTTGATGTGTATAATTAATGGCAGAGCAAATACTCTGTTTTTAAAGTATTCATAACACTGTGCTGGTTTTGGCTGGGATAGAGTTAGTTTTCTTCATAGCAGCTAGTATGGGGCTATGTTTGGATTTGTGCTGAAAACAGTGTTAATAACACAGGGATGTTTTAGTTACTGCTGAGCAGTGCTTACACAGAGTCAAGGCCTTTTCTGCTTCTCACCCCACCCCACCAGCGAGGAGGCTGGGGGTGCACAAGAAGGTGGGAGGGGACACAGGTGGGACAGCTGACCCCAGCTGACCAAAGGGCTATTCCATACCATACGATGTCATGCTCAGCATATAAAGCTGGGGAAGAAGAAGGAAGGGGGGGACGTTCGGAGTGATGGTGTTTGTCTTCCCAAGTAACCGTTACGCGTGATGGAGCCCTGCTTTCCTGGAGATGGCTGAACGCCTGCCTGCCGATGGGAAATAGTGAATTAATTCCTTGTTTTGCTTTGCTTGCATTTGCTTTCCCTGTTAAACTGTCTTTATCTCAACCCATGAGTTTTCTCACTTTTACTCTTCTGATTCTCTCCCCCATTCCTCTGGGGGAGTGAGCAAGCGGCTGTGTGGTGCTTAGTTGCCAGCTGGGGTTAAACCACAACAAACACTCAAGTCTAATCATCTGCAAATTGATGTACTTTAACAATGGTAATAACTGATCACATTAAAAAATAGTGCCTTCAGCTAGTTTAGAATTCAATTTGGTATTATCTACCTGGTCACAAGCTGTATATACAGACAAAGTTCAGTTTTTAAATCAGCACATAAAGAGGAAATTTATACCATCATTTACAAAGCTTACTGAGATTCCACAGAAACACATACCATATTTTCACTTAAGTATTCCAAGTCACAAAACATAGTATCTGTATGAACAAACCAAAAGTACTGAAGTATTACTTACATCACATTTCCAACCTTCACTCTTGGTCTTCTTGATAGAAAGAAATTCCTGTACATTCTCTGGATGAAACCTAGGAGAAAGACAGAAGCTGAAAGTACTTATAACTTTCTAAGATGAAGATCACCCAAATACCAAATATCCATTTCTAAACTTTATGTGTCATGAAAGTTGATCACCAAACCAGCAGAACAGAATATTGATAATTAAACAATTCTAAAGGCATAAGTAACTGGAAAGCAGTGTTGACTGTAGAATCCTCTAGAATCTCATATGACAAGTAGTAAGACAGAGGACAGTTTCAATTATAATGCTTTATGGATATTTACAAAGAAAGAGAAAAAAGCAGTATGTAAATAATAATACCTGATAATTAGACCTGTCATAAACAAATTATTCACCTAAAAGAATCTGCAAGGAAATGGTTTACCCATCTATTATCATCAACAGTATAGCATCAACATCTAAAACCAAAGAAGGTATTTTACTCTTCCTCCACATTAAACGCAACACAGGTAATTATTAAAACTGTTGTGTTCTGACTGACTGTGCTAGCTAATCTGAGCATCCTAAAATTTATAGTAAAAGCCTATGGCAGAACTCCCACAGAACCACTGTTGCTATTTAGTCAGTCCCTATGCACTCCTTCTGGCAGGTTAGTTGATACTGCTAATCCCCATGTCCTTTGAAAACATACTTATTTGCAAAAAGTTATACAAATAATGCAGAATATGCTCTTTGCATACATACATTTATCTTCGCTTTCAAACTGAAAAAAATGATTCTTCAGAAACGCAAGACAAATTTGGTCATACTTGCCTCTTCACGTGCTTTGCTAAAGTCTTTTTGCTTGCATGCAGCTTATTGCAGTAGGGACATTTGTGTTCCTTTTTATGAAAGTCAGTATCACTAGAGTGTTTCTTTCTGTGCACTGTCAGGTTGGACTTCGTTGAATAGCGCTGATGACATATATCACACTCAAAAGGCTTCTCACCCGTGTGTACACGTGTATGGCTCTCGTATTTGCCTGTACAACAACAACAACAAAAATCTGTTAGCATAAACTGTAACAGGTATCACCTACAATACATACATTTGGGGTTTGTTCTGTAATCTCTCTCTCAAATGTGGTCAAGATCTAAGTACCTTCCACACACATCTGAAGATTTCTACTGGTTTACACTGAAAACTGCATGGTGATCACATGTTTGTTTCAAGGTTCCTCCACACACTTCCATCTTAACTATTTTTAAGATAAAGAGTAAAAATAAAAGGGCTCTGTATTACTGTTAAATCTGTGTGAGGGTTACAAGTCCCTCTTGTTCAACCCTACAGCATACTCAGTTCTTCACTACTGAAAGTTATACTACTACTCTTTCATTACACTGATTGTGAAGTACCTTTCCAGAACAGGGAACAGCCTTGCAACACACTGGTATTTTTAAGGTACTTTCAAATAACAAAACAGTGAATGAATGACACAGACCCTTGCAAATTATCTATATTTGGGACCCAAGATACTACCATAAACAAAAATACTACTCTCCCATTTCTTTCACACTGGTTGTATTCTCTCTTCCGTTTGCCAGTTTTTTCTGAGGACAGAATTCGGTCCTACACCGAGGACCTACCTACTTAGTCAATAGCAGGCTCTCTGCTTTGTACTAGATGATTTTTTTTTTTCTCTGTAGAATATGCATCATACTTTTGGGAGTTAGATAAAGGAAAAAAAAAGACTATAGCTCATAAATTTAAAATGGAAGTCAATTGTCTACAGTAATACAAGCTTATGAAAACATACTTTATGTATCACTTGTTTTAATGCTATTTCTCGTGTATTTTTTGAGCACAAAACTAGAATTCTAAGTCATGAAAGCGCAAAGAGAAAAGGGCTTCCAATATGTGCAAACCCAAAATATACCATTACAACCCTACTCACAAGCCATTTATTTCTGCACAGTAGCCTTTCGATATTAATAACAAAGCTCTCAAATTCAGAAAATTTCCTATGTTGCTTTAATTTTAAGATACAGCATTACAAGTACAGTTAAGTCCTACATTTTTAATGTTAAATAGCTTCTATGATATAATTTGTGACCTTGGAAAATTCACTTCACCTCAGCAAGCTAAGCACATTGTGTGTGAGTAGGAATTAACACACACACCCCAGCCCCACCCCATTTTCATAAACTCCTAAAATCTCAAAATGATGGAAGATACACTGTGTCTATTATAAGAACACCAAAAAATGCCTAACACTATGAGGAACTGTTTCTTTCCTAATTCCCATGATTGAAAGGAAGTCAATACCTTACATGACCATAATTCAACATTTATTCCAGCTGAAAGAACACCAAAATTCTGGAGTTCAGCAGTAATTTACTTTTAAGGGGGGAAAGGACAGGAAGGCTGGAATTTTGACTCTTCTGATATCCTGAGTAACTATACACCTAGATTTGACTGTAACAAACGATACTAACAGAACAATTAGGTTGATGAAATACTAGTTGGTATTAACTACAGACCAAAAAATTAAGCTAGAAGTCAGAGTGACTAGGTCCTAAGCAACTACACATCATGTAGAATAGAAGAATTTCAGGCTGTTTGGCAATGGTGCTGTTTTACTTCAGCAATAATGACAGCTTTGTTACTTAAAATTAATTTGGCAGAAAATACAGTACAAGTTTCAGACTTCATGCAATTTATCATTTAATATCTTGCTATATTTCTCTCCTTTTTCAATGCTGCTTTTACATACCATGCTAACAACCAGAATCCAGAGCAGTGAAAGAGAAATAAATTTAGCATTTGCAGATTTTTCAAATAATGCACTCAGTTCATTTATTGAAACTGTTTAGCACCACAGACATAACAACTTAATACATTCAGAAAAATTAGCAGCATACTGGATCAGTGAGAGGATCCAGAAATTATGATCTTCACTCTCTAGCACAGAGAAAAAGTTCAGTTTATTTCCCATACAAACAGCACCACCATATGGTAAAAAGCAAAGAGATCAACCTAACTTGCTCTTACCTATTCGATCAAATTTTTTGTCACACTTGGGACACTGCAGTAGTTTTTTGCTACTGCTTTGAATGATGACTGGAGCTAAGCCTTCAGGAATATTTCCCACTGAATCAACTGCCTCAGAACCCTCTTCAGTATCATTCTGTTCTTTTTCACTTTGTTCTTCAGACTCTGAATCTTCACCTGACATTTCCTCTTCCTGTCCCTCTTCATCAGCATTGCATTCACTTTCACTGTCTTCAAATTCACTTCTATCAGATGTTTCCTTGTCAGAACTGATTTTTTCCAAATTGCTGTCAGATGCATCACCACTTTCATTGTCACTGTTATCAAATTTAGCTGGACATTTACGGTTTCTTGTAGAACGTCTAGTGGAAAAGTCAGCCTTCTCAATCATTTTTAACCCATGTTTTCTTTCCAGTGAAAGGGATCTGTGGGCTTTAGCCAAATGATTTTCTAGGGACTTCTTGTAACAGAAACTTCGACCACAAAAAGTGCACTGATGACTATTTAATAGTTTACCTGTCAGTTCATTGAGTGTTTCTACTGATGTAGGTGCATCAGTTACCACATCAGTCTGTACGTTAGAAACACTTTCATTATTTAGTAACTTCACTGCATCTATGATATCTAAAAATTTTGCTGCTTCCAGCACTAACGGAATTTCATTTTTATATACAAAAAACTCAGAGGTGTAAAGAAACTCAAGCAAATGCTGAAAGACAGAATGAGTTACATGATCTAACGTGACGACATCAGTGCTTGGATTTTTGCTCAAACAGGCATGAAAATAACTACTCCCAACAGCCACTACAACTTTGTGAGCACTAAATTCTTTTCCTTCTACAATTATGAGTAAATCGCAAAATGATGGATGTTTCTGTCTATCGTCATTTAAGTATTTAAGTAGATTTTTGTTATACTGCAATGAGCTTAGGAGTTTTCTTTGTTCTGATGATGGTGAAAGCTCTTGGGAAGATTCAAGCTGATCTGCAGGAGCTATTTCTGCAGACTTTGGGACAATTTCTTGTGCACAGTCTACTACAAGAATCTGTTCTGCAGTATCTTTCTCATGGCCAAGATGAACCTTTTCATTTAGATTTGCAGCGAGCCGTCTCCTTTTCTTCATTGCAGAAGTGCAACTTCAAAATCAGGAGCTTCATAGGTGATTGGCAAAAAATTCTCGTGAAGACTTGGTTCTGCTCCAGACCTTGAGAAAATACGTAACAGTACTATCATAATCTGCAAAAGAATTATGATAAAAATTACTCTTAGTACTTAACCATAACTTCCTTTTTTATGAATGTTTTCTTTACTTCTCTCTTAGTTTTATCGGCCCTGCATACTAACCTTTTATTAAATTACTAAAATCTCACACTTCCCATTCCAGACCACGGCATAACACTAGTCGGAGAAAGTGCACCGACAACACCTATTATTAGCTCTAAAGACAGCTGAGGGTGGTTTTGTTCGTCTCCTAGAGGCATATAGCCTGTGAAATACTCCGGGATGGGCGTACACAGTTGTTATTATTATTACTACACCGAAGGGCATTCGCTTTCCGTTTAACCCCAACACGGCAAGCCAACCCTTCTGCTTTTCCCGCCGGGCGCCCGTCCCCTCGGGCCAGCCCAGAGACCCGCCCGGCGCCTGACAGGGCGGCAGGGCTGCCCAGGCCGCTCGGCACGGCCCTCCGCCCGCGCCTGTCACCGCCAAGTGTCAAGTCCGCGGCCGGGCTCCCGCCTCCCTCGGCTCGGCCCGGTCCGCGGACGATGCCTTTGTCCCTGCGCCAGCAGGTCCGCCGCGGAGCCGAGGGCCGGCCCGAGGAGTGCCCTGCGACATCGAGCTCGGGGGCAAAGAGGGCGCCCCGGACCCGCCTCCCTCATCAGGGCGCCGCGAGGGCCCCCCCGCCCCTGCCGAGCGGGACATAAAATGGCCGCACCCCCCCCAGCCCCGGGCCGGGCCGTCCGCTCCCCACACGCTGCCCCGGCGGGGCGGCCTCACGCACCTGCGCGGCGCTGGGCGGTCCCCGGGGCCCGCTCGGCCGCTAAACGCCGCTGCACTCCGCACCCGCACCCGCTTCCGCCGCTTCCGGGTCCCGGCGCCGCGCGCAGCCTCGCTCTGTGCGCCGACGTGGGGGACGACGACGACGGCGTCGCTTCTGAGCATGCGCGAGCGCGGCGGCGCAGCTTTCCCGCCGGCGGGGCGGTCCGGGGTGTTACCGCGGGGGCGGCCGAGGAGCGGGCCCCGGCGCCTCTCCCTGTCCGCTTCCTGCCCCTCAGCGGGCGGGTCGCTGCCGCCAGGGCCAGGGAGGACGGCGGCGGCCTGCGGGGTGGTGCCGGGAAATCGCCGTGAGCGGGAACAAGAGCGCGGCTGGGAGGGGGGCGCCACTCGTGTCGGTGACGGGCGTTTCTGAGCGCCCGGCACCCGTGGCCTCCGTAAAGGTTCAGGGCGGGCAGTGAGACGAGGTGGTTCGGTGTGGCCGCTGCGGGGCAGCCGTTAGCGCGGGCCGCGCCGAGGGTCCGGCGTGGCGGGAGGGCGTGGGCCCCACACACTGCAAAACAGCTACACGAGAAGGCACGCCTGAACTCGCCCCAGTGCTTAAACACACTGTGTGAAAGCAAGGAATATTACGTCTAACCAGCAGTCCATTACAAATAACTCAGGATTTCCAAGCTGCCGATAGTTTTCCTCAGTAATGTTATTTTGCATTTGTCTTACCTTGAGTATTTTGAAGGACTTCACGTACGTGCTTGTGAAATTCCCACTTTTCAGGCTTCCCGGATGGCAAAAGGCGGCAGACCCGTGAGTGCCCCACGGCTCGGGCGAATATCCACTTGGGGGTGCAGTTCATCAGCATATCAGAAGACCTTCATCTTTCTATTAATTATATTTTTAGCTTTCCAAAGATAACTAATTGCTAGTGACAATGTGACACTGAAAATGAGCCTGTGTTTCTTCGAGCTTTACAGAAGAACTGTTACGATAATGCAGGATTCAACTTTATTCCATAGCATGTGTTCTGTGTTTATGATTTGTAAATTGATACTGGTTGTTGCTTGGTGTAATAAACACTGCGTGACTTTCAGGTGTTACATTTTTCAATAAAAATACTGAAAATTCTCAAAGTATTTGTTACCTCCTGATTTTTGCTATACTGTCTGTACTCACAGCCCTCATGCATTTTAATTGAAGTTACAATTATTTAGCTTCATTTTTTTCACTGCAATAGTACCTTAAAAATCAAATTACATTTTAATATTCAATTATTTCAAATAATATTTTAAGTAGTATCAGTTCATTAAGTTATTACTTCTGAGGTGAAATAACAGCATCAATAAGTAATAATAATCAACATTACTATGTTTTTCTTGCACTGTAGGCAAACATTTGCTTATCTTTGGGGCATCTGCTCTTTTAGGATGTTGCTTGTGCTTGCCTGACTTTCATTTCTATAGAGTCATAGTTAAGCTGTACATAAACCGTAAAAATAAGTTTCTCTATTTTGATTTTGCATGGAAAAAGGAAGTTTTGAGAGCAATGCACTATGAGTCTTAAGCTGAGCCTTACATTTCACTCTAATCTGAATAGCAAGTTCATAAAAATATCGTTTAGCCAGGTATCTGACTTCTTGGGTCTCACTGTTTCCACAGCAAATATCCTCAGGTTGGAAGTACAAAGCTACATGCTTCATGAGTTTTCATGAGTGAATTATAAGGAAAATGCAATTTTGATGAGAACTATTTTGCCAGCAAGTGCAACTAAGCTAGGAAACTGTTTTGTGAAACAGGCCTGAGACTTGCTTAGTTGTCACTGTACTGTAGTGGGATTCAGGTGTTTTTCAGTCTGTAACTACTAGATTGTCATGGACCAGAATTTTCCATGCCTGTTCCCTGGCATGGAAAAATGCATGCCTAAGTTGTTTTTCTGAGATTTTATATTTCTGCATATACTTGGGAGATGCTTCAAATGCAGAAAGTTGAATTGCTAGTAGAAGCCATTTATTCCCATTTAAAAAACAATGTAGTGCCTGTCCTTAGATGTAAATAAGTGAAGAATTATGGCCAAACAAAAACGTTCTGGGCATAATTACTTCTATCAGCAGAACTCAAAATTGGCATCCAGTCTCTCCGCAAAGAAAGGAGAAGTTGCAGTTCTGCATTACAGGAAGGACTTTGGCCCAGTCATAATTTTCTTCCCATTGCACTTTAAGAAGTGAATTCAATGTCTTTGACCATGCCATTTATTTCTTCTGCATTGTTGGGTTTGGGTTTTTTTCTCTAGATAACTACCTGATTTTTTTATTTATTTGTTGCTGATATTATTTACTCTGTGTTGAGCGAGTACTATATGGGTTCTTGGCAGTCTACAAAGCATCTCCATCTATCCTAATTGCCAGAGTCTACAAGTTCAGCAGGCAATTTGACTTACCACAAGCCTAGGTAATACTTTTTTCTCTTTTGCTGTTTTATGTTACATGAAGGAGTTAGTTCAAAGAAAAATTATACAATGCTAAGTGATCCATTACCATGGCTGGCATTGCTACAATAATTATGCTCTGGAAACAAAAAGTCCTTGAACTCTCAGGTCATTATGGTTCTTTCAGCATTAATTCTTTTATAGTTAAAGTGGTACAGGCAAAATTTAACTATATTAATCCTTTTTGTTCCAATGCTTATTCATGCTACATTTTCTTGCCAGTTAATAGAATATCTTTCACATAGATAAAAAAGCTGATTTTTATATTAATTAGAGACAGCATCAATCAAAGAGTAAGCCCTTGCTCACCTATGTGAGACTACATAATTTGCAAATGCAGCTGTTTAGATTTGTCCAAGAAAACAGTCTATTTATCAAATAAATATTCTTGAAATATTGGAAATTAAGAAGTAGCTTTGTGCAAGAGGGTTTGGTGTTGGAGGAGGCAGTTTAATCTTGAAATACTTGTTTTCCAGCTCAAAATCTTCACTTCTGAGATATAGTGACACTAGAAATGACAGATTTTTGAATCAAATACAATTTAAACAATAAGCAGATAGGGAATCAACTCTGATGTTAAGCACTTATCTGCCAACCAAACAGAAATAAAATTACATAAAACTAGCAAAGACCTGGCTGAGTAATTGCAATTTATTCCCAATATATTCTTTAACAGCTGTTTGCTGTAAGTACCCAGTTATAAATCTAGTAGCATAAACATTCACATTCCTTCTAAATAGCCACCTTCACTTTGACCATGACATTTACCTAAGGTAAATGTCTATTTCTCTAGGAATTTTAGAGCTAATTTGCCATGCGTTCGTGGTGTGTGACACTGCTGAAACACGACCCATGCTGTCATTCATCCTTTTTGTATCTCAGATGTGTCAGTGATGGGTGGGACCTAGAGAGGAACCCACAAAGCCTACACTTCCTCTAGTCTGAGATTTTTCTATATTTTATTGCCAGTCACCACATACACACAAATGTTTTAAATTAGACTGTGAAGTGAAAGGGTTATAAGATTGTCTAGAGACTCCAGCAAGTTTTCTAGCCAACAGTGCTGAACAAAGTCCATTGCTGGAACCATTGCCAAGAAATTCTTTGAAATAGGCCATGAAAAGACCACCCGAGTCTCTCCATTCAGGTCTCTCTGGGGCACTAATCAACTGGAGACTTGTCGTGCTATTATGGATGTTTGGCATGTGAATCTCGTTGATCAGGCTTCTCCTTTTGTCTCCTCTCTAAAGTGCAGCAAGTGAAATGTGTAGGGACGGAGGTCAGATCCACTCTTACTGTATCAGCCTGCTTCACTCCATCCGAGAAGCTTAACGCAGGGAAAGGCAAACACCGTACCTCTGCTTGGGCTGTGTTCTCTTGAGTGTGCTATCGGCAGGTATGAATTGAATAACAATGATCTTGGCCGTTGCTGTCTTTTTCTGGGGGATTAATGCAGCATGGAAGTTGCAGAGAGCTGTACGGCTACAGACCCCACAAAGCAGATTTCCTCCTGGAACACCATTCCAGTGCAGCCCCGAGGTGAAATTAGCAGGGGCCAGGAACAGGAAACTCACTGCTGTCACAATAGTACAGAAGTTTTGTTAAGTCTGTTAAGTCTGAACTCAGTACTAGGCTTGCTCTACAGGTAGATTCATAGATGCACTGCATTCCCTTTGCACTTTGAAAAATATACCAGCTGGGTAGAGAGAAATTGCCTGTGTACCTTCCTGCCAGTGCTTGTTGTGCTGTCATCCATGCCTGCTCCACCTGATCCGCTAGCGCTCGGCAGCCCCAGGGAAAGGAGGGAGAGCGAGAGGAAAGCTGAAGGAAAGAAAATAACAGTGGAGGAAATACCTGGTCTTCCCCTCTGCTAATGTCTCAAGCAGTGTTACAAAATCACTGTAAATTAAAACTGTACCCCCTGCCTGAAGCTGTGCAAAGAAGAAATGAGGATTTACATCAATTTTCTGTTGTTTTGGACCATGCTTTCAACAGAACAAATTGAACATTTTGCAGTAATACACTACTAGCATCAAAGAGGTATCTTCCTATAAGTAAAGCAAGAACTGGGGAGAAACATAATCTCTGTTATTAGTTCAGATGGTGTATATGACCATCTGAACTAAGACCAGGCCAACTTTGGGCACATGAGCTCACGAAGGCTTCATGTGCCCAAAATCATCTTTATTTTTCCAGCCATATCAGCTTTATTAATAAAAGGTATTGCCTCTCCCAAGAAACCTCGCCTTGTTTATAGCCTTAGACCATCATGACTGCAAAGATATTATCAAATTTCCAGTAAAACAAGCAAAACCAGACTTTCCTGTACAGAAATAATCTTGGCTCTCAAAAATCCTCGTATTATGAAAATGTGTGCGGTAAACAGCTTGAAAAGGTTTGTCTGTGTCTTACATTGCTGCATTTCCATTGCACTGCACGACAAGAGACGTGTAAAAGCTGCCAGAGCGCCCTGTGTGCTGAGGCCCTATTACGGTACAAGAATTTCCATAATGAAGGGTAGCAGAGAGCTGATGTCACTGTCACTTTTTTCAGTCAACCAGAAACCAATTATCCCTGGCTGACAGGCCCAATTAAATCATCGGGTAGAGGGAAATGCCAGTTATCCTCCCCTAGGGTTAGGTAATTGGGGTTTTATTATGGTCAGACCTGGTGCTGTTTGTTGGGCCACAGGATACAAGTAAGAGCTGTTCTAGTCTCTCTCTCTCCATCCTTTCCATAGGCATTCATGGTTTTGCACCCGTATGAAAAGTAGCTGCATTTTGCATAAAAATGCTAATCTTTTAATATATATTCTCTGTCATAGTAGGAACCTGAAGGTCATTCTATCTCTTCAAGTTTATAGAGAACATGAAGTTAGGAGTTCTGCCATGAAAGGCCTTAGGTGAAGGCTTTGTACTGATTTATACTTAAGATCCCAGGTCTTTTATCTATTACTCTTGCAAGGATATAGAAAGTTTTCAACTCATATTACTTTGAAACTTGAGAGCATGTTTGACATAGTATTAGACTGATGTACTGAGGGGTTGAGTAGTTCGCTGTATGGATTGTTTGGAGCTGAAGAAAGGAGGCACTGAGCATGCCAAGGTCCATTCTTGTTCAGGTTAGCACTTAGTTGTGGCCCTCCAAGGTCTTAAGGAATGTATTGCTTGTGGTGACACAAGGAAGAGGTACTGAACTAGCTAGCTCATTTCAAATTACCAAGTTTAAAAGGTTATTTAATATTATAAGCAGTCCAGCTACGTTAACACAAAGTTCCACATGAACTAAATGCCCTGCATCTCTTATCCAGCCTAGCTCGTTTAGGGTATGGCGCAATGCAACCAGATTATTTATGCCTGAACATAAACACCTTCTTGAATTATGTATGAAACAGAGCTGTGTTGCTGGAGAGTGCCATCTCCTGTATCTTTCCACAATACACTTCTGTCACATGCCTCTCCATCCCATTGACCTGCAATTCCTTTGCCAAGTCAGAAAAGACCTCTGCTATACTTACAGCACCTCTGATACGGTTGGCTCTGTATCAGAGCCAACTTATGGCTGCTTGAGCTGGATGTGACAGACAGTGTCACATTTGAGCCATACAGCCACGCACTTGCAGAGCACTTACGCTGCCCAGTAAAAAGTAGAATTTGCTGCACAGGTTAAGATACAGCTATATATGCATATAGAAACTTTTGTGTACCATGTGTTCAGTAATTTTTATTTAAGAGAAGAAAAACATTCATTATTGAAGACATTTTCAGAAATAAAGTATAATGCATAGAAGTTTCTGAATGGGGTAAAAAATTTGAAGGCCAACAATGGTATTTTGTTGGAAGGTTAGTGCATGAAGCTGACAAATTACCAGCAGCTTTTAAACCTTTGTGTCCTTGAACAATATCCGCTATGTAATTATAAGGACAGCTAGAAGCAGTCACATAGGTCTACCAGCTCAGTGTTTATCAAGGCTTTCCAGAGCTCTTCTCCTTCCCTTTGTGATGTACCTTCACATGGTTACAGTTGTCAGGCAATCAAAATTCTTCTCTCAGCTAGAGATACAGGGTGCTTCAAGGTGTAGGAGGAGATTAAAATGCTATTTCTGTACTCTCCTTAATCACTATCCATATAATTTGTAGGTGCTATTTGTTTTGAATTATAAAGTTAAAGGTATGTGTAATCTACAATACATTTTTTCCCAAAGACACCCAATTGTAAAAACTGAAGGATGTTTTAGGATTATATGAGCATTTTTATCTGTCATTGTTCATTTGCCTGAGTCCAATTTACATATTCTATGATGTATTGCCTGTTTACTTACAGTCAGGATGAAAGGCTGCAGTTACAAAGCTTACATTTTGTATAACTCTGCTCACTATAAGAAAGAAACACTACATAATGAAAGCATTATATCTGTTTCTGAAGCATCACTATAGTGTAAGTGAGAATTTCAGGACCATCTTATTTTAGGTGACATTCATTATCTGATTTCTTAATTATATTTGAATAGTAATTAAAACATTTTCCCAAGAAAATGTAATTAGATTCTGATATCAAGAGGCAGATTAGAAGTAAATTAATTATGCTTTGAGGCCACTATTAAAAACCTGGAGCAAGACAAACTTGCTTCCAGTCAAAAAAGCAGTAGTTAGAACATGCACTGTGCAAGCACACAGCACAGAATAAAAATGTTTAACTAAAAAACCCCAGAAATACAGAATTAATTCTGCTTTACTATGATCAAATATGCATATACAGCCAGCAAAGCAGCTTGTACAAGAAGTCTCTACAGGAAAGTTATTTTTTAAAAAAAATCATACTAACCAAAATAAAAAACATAACAATTAAATGACAACTGAGTTAGTAAAATGTCAATATAAATGCAATAGCAGGATAATGTCTTCTTGTAGTCATTCCAAATTGTAACACTATGAAATAATCCTGTAACAATCACCTTGTAACCATTACCTTCCTGAATTAAAAAATGAACAAAACCAACTTGCTGCTTGGGGTGTCGCCGGATAACAACAAGATAACAACTTGGGTTGTTATCCCAAGATTAATGTTATTTCATTTTAGAAAGAAGCATGCTTTTCCAGTAAAAATAGCTGAAGGGGAGAACTAGTTCTTAAATTAATTTTCCTTTATTAAGAAAAATTGATAGAGCACTGTAACACTTCTAAACAAAAGGCTATCAGCTTTCCTTCTGGAGGAGTTATGCTCACTCATATCCTTTTCTACAGTTGAATTTTGTGCCACATGTCCATTTGCTAACAGTAGAGCAGCTTTGCCAACCTCAGCCACAATGACCACAGGTGCTCCAAGAACTGTTGGGTTTGGTGGTGAAAGGGCTGACAGATGCTTGGGTGCCTTCACATACTAAAGAGCCACTATTGCTTTTCCTCTTATGAGTGTTTTTTAAATTCTGCTTAACACCAGTGCGCTTTATTTGAATCAAGATAGGGAGAAGAGACTTCAAAGTAAATCTGGGAGTGGGAATGCTTTCCTCTCCTCTGAAAATATTTTCCTTTTGCCAAGCCAAACCACAGATTGAAATCTTTAATATTTGTTTATTACCTTGAAAATATTTGATATAAGAAGTGGCTTGGATTAGTTGAAAGGTTTGGTTGGAGGAAGCTTAATTTAGGTTTCAAGCTTTTGAAAACACTTTAAAATTATTTTACTTGTCCAAAGGAAAAAAAAAATAGCAGTTGTACCTTTTAAAATGGTCAAAACATTTTTCCAGCAATTTTTAAATAAAAGACAGATTTAAAAAACCAAACCAAAACACAAGAAAAGAAAAAAACACAAAACTCCACCCTCTTTCTTCTAAAAAGCTCAAAAAATTCCTGGCCAGCTCCACTGCAAAGACTGGATGATTAGAAGAGACCACCATCTAACTTCATATTCCTGCTTGGTTTTTGGAAACAGCTCTCACATTTACAGTGGCATACAGTCCAAAACAATTGTACTTACTTTTGCTCATGATGAATGTGAGTGGATAAATTTGTCTCCTATTATTGCTAGAGAATGCGTCAGATTTGCATCAAGCTTGGCCAGATACAAAAATTGTTCTTCCTGTCTTGAATTACAGGTGCAACACCTATTTCCAGAATCAGTGTGATTCTGGCACATAGAAGGATATGGTCCTAAAGAAATGCCAAATTGTTAGAGAGTCACATTAAGTGACCACAAATAGTGCAGTCTATTAGACTAGCTATTTCCTTAGCTTCTAATGTAATGAACAGCAAATACAGCAAGTTCTGCATGCCCAGCCTTTAGAAAGTTAATTCCAGTTTTTTGGCCAATTAGCCGATTGCGATTACCATGTCAAAATGACATTTGGTGTCATTATTTACTTTGGGGTTATTGGTTTCCCACCTTATTTAAAGAGTTTTATATAAGGACATGTTATATTAATTTACTTCATTCAATTAATACTGAGGCCTGACTTTACTGCTGCAGGAGTGTGGGGGTCAAGGTTAAAGTGGCTCATGTTTGATCCATTTTTCAGTAGTCAGATGCTGCCAGAGACTGTTTAATTCACTCTGATTAATCTTATTTAAGAAAAGAGTTAGCTGTACGAGCTGTGTCTTTAGACTACAGTTCATTTCTACCATTAGCAACATTCAGAGCTACATTTTCAAAAGAGCTCCGAGTTTGCTATTCTTCAGGCATGTGAGTTGTTCCCATAGGTTAGCTGAGGACCTGAAGCAAAATTCCTTCAAAAGTCCTGTGGGGATATGGATTTTCTCCTTGCTCTGCCACACCAGTGGTTAACGTCCTCAATTCTGAGTGCAGCTGAAAGCTAAGAGGAAATCTTACCCTGCTGGCACAAGGAGCTCCTGCAACACGTACAGGCCTTCAGATGGTGGCTGCTGTGAGGGCTTCTTGTTTGCAGTAGGAAACGCATCTTTTCCTGTAGGTGCTTCTATATGGGACAAAACAGCTTGCTTATAGTCAAGGTATTGAAGATGCAGTTTCTGATAGCAAAATGGTATTTCTCTGATAGTGGTAACTACCTTAGAAGTGCTGGCTTAGAAATTCTTGTACCCCAGAAACTCAGGGGCTCAGATTTAGAAGTCTGAGTCCCACAAAATTATGTTTGGTTAATGTTGGTGCTAAAGTCCAAATCTGGGTGCTAAGACAAGACCTCTCAGCAGCTGCCCATGCACAACAATCACGTTCACCCAGGCTTTCTCTGTATTGGAGGAAGTTCCTATAAAAATGCCTTATTTTACTTAAAAAAAAAAAAAAGTCAAAAAGTCTTGATACCCAGGAAAATAGAAAGCACTGTGTGAAATTCAGCCTATGCAAAGACCTCAGCATGCCCACACACAAAATTTAAGATGCAGTTCAGCAACTGAATTCAGCAACAAACCACCTGGTGATTTAAGGGGCCCTCTGGATACTAACAGAATATAGATCAATTATAGTAGTAACATCTACTCTTTTCCCCTCTCACATCCAACATTATGCTTAGGGATCAAGCTGTGCCATCTCCATTCAGGGGACATTTTCCTTTCACTGGCATGGGAACATGGTGACATCACGTCAACAGGTATGTCATCTTCACTGAGGTCAGTATCACTGCCAGTGATTAAAATAGGTGTGAAATATTCTGAATCAACACAAGTTTGGAAGCCAGAATATTTCATTTTACCTTGTGAACAATATAATTCAAACTGACAATCTTTCAGGATTTAGTTTGGTACAAAACTGTGGCCTTTAAGAAATGCATTGGCATTAAGATGAATGCTGTCTTAACCAATACTTAGCAAGAACTTGATATCCCTTTGGGACACTTACTGTTACCTATTGTTCCCATAACATTATCTGATACTTTACCATAGAGGCCAAGATTTCCAAGAGGAATTTAGTACTTGCCAGGACCCACACTGAGACACTTTAGAAAGGCCTGCCAGGGAATTTTTGCTTTGCACTTTCTGGAAGTCACATCCTTCAACTGGAAACCTGCAAATCAAAGAGCTCCAAATCGTCAGATGCTTTTCAAAACCTTGTCACAAACAGTCAATACAATGACTGAATAAAGAAAAGCAAAAAAGATTATGAGAGATATTAGAGATCAGGAAAAATTAAGAAGCTTCTCTATTTGCCTGTTACAAATATTACTTGTTGATGAGTACTGTGTTTTGCATTTCCATTGCAAGTTGCAGTGCCTCAGAATGATTTTTCACTGAGAAGAAATGTTTCTTGCCTCACCTGCGAGCACTGTGAGGCAGAAATGGGGAAAGAACTGGTTTCCTGGCCCTCAGCCCAGTGCTCAGCCTGTGAAACCAAGTAGGTTGTCAGCTTTCTCAACACAGGGTATTTCCGAAGACCAGAATTCAATAACAGTTTTAGAACCATCTCCTCCTTCCCAGCCTCTCCGTACAACTGTAATTATCATCCTGCCCTGTCCCTGGGACAATCCAAAAGTACCGGAAGTACAATGTTTACATATATAGTTTGTGTTAAAAGCAAGCAATCTCGGTTACTAATCCTGCCTTCCTGATTCTTGCTCTTTCTCCTCTTCTACACAGTTGCCTGCTGGAGTTGTTGGGTCTAAATTCCTTCTGTAACCATTTAGTATTGATCAGGTGAAATGATGCAACATACTAGCGTAAATCTCTTCCACATACCTTTGAAACTGTTGCTTCCCTATACAGTCATCTCCTCTGAAACAGATGGGGTTTCAATTTAGTTCCAATACTTACAGTTTTAGGACTTTCTGTTTTGGTGTATGAATTATCCCATTCTGAAGGAAAGAAAAAAGAGAATTAGAAGATGACTTGTAAGTCTGTTAACATGTCTGTTCTGCTGAAGTGAAAAGCATAGAGGTAAAAAGTAAATTTACAACCCGTTTTGCACTTAATGTATCAGTGCTTTTGTAAAAACACTATTTGCTTCATTTTGTCAAGCACTCCTGTCACCTCGACACTCACAGGAAGATTATAGGTACAGACAGAAGCTTCCTGATTAGACGGTTCATTAGCAGCAAGGTACAGAATACTGATTGCAAATTTTCATCTGCATTGACAAGGTCTGACCTAGCATTCATCTGACAGTGGAATTGCTTCTCTGGTGATATCAGTGACATGCAATATGATAAAAAAAGTTATTTTGCAAAAATTCATCAAAGATGAGGGTAAGTGAATCACACACTGTTGAGTTCTGTGGGTCCCAGGGGAATCCTCTTGTACCTTACAGAGTCACTTTGTTTTGCTTATCTAAGTGTAAAATACTCGGGAGAGACTTCATATGAAAAACCAAACAGCTTAAAGTCCTTGCCAGAAATGCAATAATTTGAACAGCATACACCTTAACTAGTACCTGACCACGAGGAAGTACAAGATGCTAGCAAACACTGCTTGAAATTCATGTGGCTGAAAATACAGTTGGAAGTGGAGGCTAGGTTATCTCTCCCACCATTTCTATCATGTCCAAAATTAGATATATCTGAGCGAATCAAGTTGCCACTTCTGTAACCTCTGGTTAAATTTATATTTTAGGTTAGCAAGTAGAAAACCCTCATTACTTAGCAGGAAAATGGCTACATGAAAAAGTAGTAAAATAGTCATAATTTCAAAAAATGTATTACCTTTAAGGAAGAAATAGGCTTGGCAGATCTTGCAAAGTAATTTTACATTTTCAAGTACAGCCCTTCAGTTTCATAAAGCCATTTATAATCTGCAAATTGGCAGAACCGGAAGCTCGTGCTCTGCTGGGTCTTCTGGAATAAAATTTTTTGCTTTGAAGTGCTACTCAGGCTAAGCAAGGAATAAAAAGAGCAAAGCAAGAGTTCAAGGGGGAAAAAAAAAAATATTTGAACACCCTAATAACAAAGAAAAAGAAGCTCCAAAGTAATATTTGCAGACTAACGTAGAAAGTTGAATATAATCATCAAATATTTATCTGTGGAAAAGCATGGACCAAGAGAGTTTCCAGGTGTCTTTTGTAGGCATTTAACTTTGCAAGTGTTGTGGGAAATCAATGCACATAGTTGTTCCTGTTGCAAGGTGCCTAATTAAAATGCAAATAGATCTATAGCAGTTTTATTAATGAGGTAGACAACTTCCTGTTACAGTACAACTCTCTAGCCACAGGACTGTTTACCCAGACCTTATTCACACTGGTTTGTCTGTTGTCTGTTGGTTTGTCCATTCATAATTACTCAAAGAGCTACAAGCTAAAAATATATACTACCTATGAGCTGTTTTGTAAAGAGGGTACAAGTACCATGAACAGGAAGATGATCTGGTCAGGTCCATTGGTCTAGCAAACTCCATAGTCTTGAATTTTCAATAAATACTTAAGAATGTATTTTAATGCCCAAAACATGATGTCAGACCTGAGTGACTTCACAGTTTCGTGCTCCATAGTTTTTCATAAAATGAAATTCTCCCAATCGTGAACAATGGCACATATCTATGATGAAATTCAGCAAGAACTTAACAGAAGATATTAACAAGGAGCACTGCTGAATGCTAGTAACAAAAGCCAAAGACCCTAGGAAAAAACAAGCACCATTTTATAAAGCAGAAGCTTTCTGCATTAGGAATACAAAACTGGGGACTGAGCTAATATAGGCTGGAGCTTGTGCAGAAAATCTAATGCTATATTCAGAGAATCACAGGATCATATGGGTGGGAAAGGACCTCCAGAGGTCTCTAGTCCAACCACCTGCTCAAAGCAGGTCCAGTTCAAGCAGGTTGCCCAGGACCTTGTCCAGCTGAATTTTATATATCCAAAACCTCTTTGGGCAATATTATCTTTAGCTCAGTCACTTTTCCACTCTTCCATGAAATCACCCACCTCGTGCTGACTAATTACCAGTGTTTTATTTGCCAGTGAATAAAAAGCATTTAATAAAAGCTTCAGGTTAGTCAGCAGAAGCACTTTGTAAACTCACTCTTCAAGTCTCAAGGGAATTTTACATTTTACATGAACCGTCCTAATTTCTGTTCATTTTATAGTTTAGATTAAAACTACCGTAACATTTTACAGACTGGAAAAGAAATACCAATTACTTGGGAAAATAACCTATAATTATGTTTGACGTAGGGAAGGCACAGGGTGGCATCAATAAAAATTGCACTTTAAATTGGAGCAACACTGAACAATCAGAAAACAACATGCCTAGCACTGAGAGGCAGAAGATACACAATTAATTAGTACTGCTGTCATCTGAAAGTTGAAAACCGTGCTTATATCAGGCAACAAAAGATGTTAGATAATGAAGTTTGTTGGCCAGAGATGCAGTAAAATATTTTAGAAGACATGACACTGAGAAGTATAGTCTGATACCACACCACAGTGTAGTTGTTGCAAAGAAGCAATCAGAACAGAAATAGGCAGCACTTAAGTGAAAGAAAATGGCAACACAAACCCTTTTTCCCTGAGAAAATGGCACAGCCTCTGACTTATATGACCGCAGAATCTCATCAAAGCTAGGCTGTTCTGAGAAAGTATGGAAATTACATTTAGATGTTATGTTTCACTGTGTATGAATGATGTTCATGAAGTACCAGCGCTGCAGAAATTCGAAGCCTCTCCTGTAGGCAATTTCAAGGAACTGGGGCAATAATAAGCTAATTTAGTTTGCTCCCCATTAAATTCTGGGGTATGAACAGCTCATTAAGAAGAAGAAACATTTGAAATAGGCATTGAGAACACAGAGCTAAGTTTCAGACAGGGTTAAAAAGCAGCTCTTTTGGCTATCCTGAAAGCAATTACATTTTAATAACTTTCAAAAGACCTGTGATTTGTTCATACACTTGCTATATGGCTTGTAATAACCACAGAGTTACTTGGCAGATTATTTAATTCAAATGTCAACACATGCATTTACACACTATAGGTATGTTCTCAGATCAGTGGCATATCTTCGTGTCTGAGGACTGATAAGTTTGCTTAGAGCACAGATTTTACATATACTTGTGTAACTTTCAGAAAAATATCCAGATTTAACAGGTGTGCCTGCTTCCTTGCAGTACTTACCATATATTCTTCAGACTTGAAAACTTCATCTTTTCTTATCAAGAATTTTGGCTCTATTTCTGAATATTCAAAGGATTTCTTTCTTTAAATTGACTGGTGTATTGAATCTGTAGGTCTTCAGCCCAAATATATTCTAACAATTGTTGGAAGTATGCCTTCTTCCTTAAACTTCTAGGTTAGTACACAGTGTTTCCCTACTAAAGGTGAAATTAACTTAATCAGCAGTTGTAACCACCATACGATGACATATCGAATTCCTGTTAATGGAGACTAATTCCACCAAAATAATTTAAAAATTGTTCAAAATTATAATGGGAACTGTTGTTCTTCTAAAGTTATACAGTAACAAACTTAGATAATAATGCACTTAAAGCAGGCAATCAGCACTGACCTCAACTATAATTCAGCCCAACAGAAGAATTCCCAGACAGCAAAATAGTATTTTCATGTTCATGTTGTAATGCTTATATATTTTACTAGATAATTTCAAACAGAAACTAAATAGACAGATGGCAAGGAGAGGAAAACATCCAAACAACTCTAAATGTACATGTAAAACAAAGGGGATTACTAAAAGAGAAAGAGCTGAAAAATACAATTAGCCATTTAATTATATTTAACTTTATAGTTATCGAAGTACTTTCCACTAGGAACCCAGGTCATCGTCCTATTCGTAACTCATGACATTTGACCAGGAAATCTAGCCTGGGCTGCCGCCGGGGAGACCAGGGCTCTTTGAAGCCCCCTGAAGAGAGGCAGGTGCGGCAGAGGGGCTCAGAGGAGCTGGAGGCCCAGGTCAGGGCTCAGCCTGCGGGCGGGCGGAGTGGAGGCCTGCGTGGAGGCCTGCGTGGAGGCCTGCGTGGAGGCCTGCGTGGAGGCCTCCTGAGGAGCAGAGGCGATAGAGCTGCTGGTGCCAGGAGAAGCGAAAGAGGGTCTGAAGAGGCGTGCCACAAGGTTAGCAGCCGGTGAGTGCAGTTGCGCATCAATGAGATGGGAAAGAAAAAAGGGCCTTGCAGCAGGAGAAATTTTACAATTGTTCAGTTCACTGAGCTGAAAGAGTGGATGTGAAAGTACCTACCCATTGTGAACAACTTTCTTAAATTCAGGTTGGCATCAACAGTCTGCTCCCTACTCACCTGAGGCCTTAAGCGTATACTTGATTTTAAGTCTGTGCTTGGTTTGCTTAAGTGTACATGTAAAGTTAAATGCACTATCAACGGCTTCTGAAACTGGGGATCAGGATTCTACTGAATGGGGGAGGACAAAAGACAATACCAAATTTATCAGCGTTATCTGTTTTACAGTAGTATAACATAGCAATGGCCAAGCAGATTTTTCAGATTGTTCCTGGGCTTGGAACACCTGGTCTCTGCACTGCGGCAAGGAGAGTGAGCGGGAAGCGCTGAGGGCCAAGGGCCAGAAGGGCAGGTAGAAGTGAAGATGGTCAAAAGGGGAGATTCACTACCAAACAGGCAGGTCATCTCTTTCTTGGCCTCAGAGCCTGAAAGATGCTACAGCAGTCATTGTTATGGTATAGCTTACTCATAGTAAACATACATACTTAACGCCTGGGTTTGTAAGGTGCCAGAAGGCCAAAGTTTGTACTGGGATGGTAGTATCTGAACACAGCTGCTGGGGCTGTCGCTGCCTGCCTTCCCTTCCCTTCCCCTTCTGCTAGCCCAGGCCGAGGCTTTGATATCTGTGAACAGAGTTGTAATCAACAGATGAGGCACTGGACACCGAGACAACTATGGGCAGAAATAGGGCGTTGCCTGTGCCGTGCAGCAGTGAAGAGCCACAGCGCTGTGCTGCCGTGGCAGCTGGGGAAGGCTCCTTTGAGTACAGGCAGACTTGCTGCACTTGCACCAGCCGCAGTTGTCTAAGGCCAGCTCTGGCTTGACAGAAATGGAGTCCATCCCCTGTCCCCCTCCCCTCCTCTTACCGGTCTTACTGTGTCATCTCCTGCATCTGTGACAGGTTCCTCTATGAGCAGTTCAAAATTACAACACAAACCTGTGCCAGCTTGCAATTATTATGCTCCTTTTAGTGATGGCAAAAGTAAATAAATCCAGTGTAAACAAAACCCAAAAGATTGTGGAAGAGAACTAGCTAATATCTAACTACAAAATAAGATTGAGAATGGGGATGTTTCATGTTTTTACTTCATGTACTAATGAGGTAACATACAGAAAAAATGCAGAAAGCAGAAAGTGTTTATTAGCTGACTTGCACTTTTATGCAAGAAAGCATAAAGTGTTTATACTATGAATCAGAAGGAATTTGATGTAATGGAGGTTTATTAGAAGATGATGAGTGATATATTTTGAAAGATTAAAAGAGCGCTGTGCCTTATCTGCTGTGTGGTGTCAGCCAGGCACAGCGCACCGTTCACAACACAGCTCTGCAGCAGAAAGCCGGGGAAAGACTCCAGTCCAGCTCGCAGACAAATCTGCACCAGGTTTGAAAAATCACTCGGACCTGCCAAAGTAAAACCTTAACAAGCACAACTGCGTTTTGAATCAAAGTCTGTAGGTTTGCAGTGAACAAGCTGATGAGGAGCACAGTCAAAGATGGCTTGTAGGGGACTGGGTGCCTTGGGTATTACCTTAGTTTCAGAGATGAGGAGAAAGCAGTGAGGATTAGCACCAGCCCTTTGGACAACAGACAACTGGGCAGAGGATGTCCTATCAAGATGAATATGGCTCATTCAAGAATTAACTCTCTACTCATCTTCTACCTCAGTTTTTTGCTGCTCATCCATTTAAAAAGTAAGATTTGCTCTTTTTCTTATTGTTCTGACATGTCCTCTGGGTAGATGGCTAGACATGCACTTCTAGCGGGAAGCTTGTGTTGTCAGAAGGCTTTAAAAATTTGATGGAGATGCCAAAAAGATTTGGTCCATGAAACTAAGTTGTATGAACTCGTTGCATGATAGCTTTCCTGATCTTCACGCTTAAACTTTTTTTAAAATGAAGAATGAAAGCATTTTTAATACCTCACTTCACATATTGAAAGTACAGCAATAAAATGTTGTTAAAACTGTACCTATAAAGTCTGCACTTTGATACCATTTATCTAGTAAATTTAAACCTATCTGATTAAAATCTAGACTAATTTATTCTTTGCTAAAGCTGTTCATGTTATGTATTTTAGTAGCACCCATTGCTTTTTTATATAAGCCTTTCTTATTACAACCTCTAGAGAAATCAGTTATTAAACAACTGTGATATATTTGGTGTTCTAAATATCTCCATTATGAGGGAGTATGAAAGTCCAACTATTTTTATAGAGAAAATATTCTCAGCAACTTCCACATAAACAGAAGTATGCAAGATATTGGAAGTCACAATGGGTTTCCTTGATAATTTTGTCAGATGGTTGGGAGTAAATACAAGCCAAAGAGGCTAAATGGCCTCAGCTGGTGAGGCAGATACATGTTTATGAAAAGCAGTAGCTCTTGAACATGTTTAAAATGAAGACAGGCAGGATATGTGTCTGTCCGAGGCGGCTGTTTGATTTGTGTCTGTTGAATGTGAATCGCAGTAAGACAAAGCTTTGAGCAGCTGCCATTAAACAAGAAGACTTGGCATTAGTGTACAGTGTTGTGTAATCTGGGTCACCTTCTGTTGCTGCATCACTCAAATTGTTACTTGGACAGTTTACAGCCCAACATAAATTAAAGACTGAAAAGCAAACAGATGCAGTTGTATCAACCAGCACTGAAAAAAAACCAAACACTTTATGATATAGGAAAAAATACAGAATGTCATAGAAATATTTTATCCTAGTAGTTTTCTTCCTTGAGGATGTACTGACATGAATCAGGGAAGCCAAAATGTTCTTTCTAAATTAACTCACAACAGGACATAACCTGAAAAAAAAGAGAAGGGATTTTCCACTTTCAAAAAGCAATTTTTAAAGTCTGTATCCTGTAGGATGAACAACCAGAAAGTCTCTGAGATAGAGTCTGCTATCTAATTAAAAGAAAGTAACAGGAATAGTGTTAGTTAAGAAAATTTCATTTATACATGAGGCAGGAAAATTAGAATAAAACATAAAAGCTTTGGGAAAGGGAATAAAAAGTTAAGTGCTTATAAAATTAAAAAGGTCACATTAAAAACATCATGCACAAAGAAAGCACTGCTAGAATGTAAACAAGAAAAAAGCCCCCCCCCAAATCAGTTAAAAAAAGAAGATAAACACAAGTTTTGGCTTTGACCTTGGGTGAGCTCTGCTCAGTGCAGGATGCCAAAGGAGGGAAAAGTAGTTGTATGTCATTTTGTGCCTTTTCCTTAGCACAGTTGGCTGGGATGACATTTCAGATGTAGCATGAGTTTTCTCTGGGTTATGGCCATATGGCCAGTCTCAAGCAAGAGCCTTTTCAGTCTTGGAGGATTCTCCTTCTCAGGTAGATTTGTGGCTCTTGCAAACTGATGTGATACAAATTGATATACCAGGATGGAATAGCTACAGCAGGAGCCAGAATCAGGCTCAGGACCATATATGTATCTATTGACGCAGTATATTTAATGATCTTGATAGGCATTTTCTCTCGAGAAAGTTTGTACACCATTTGAAACTGCTAACAATTTCTGTTAATAAAAACATAACTGTGAATAAATAAAACAGAAATAGAAGCAGAAGAACTGACTGCAATTACTTCCTTACTTAAAAATTAAAGCTGAAGAAAGACCAAGATAGAAAATCTGAGGATAAAACAGAACAGAGATTATTTCTGATATTTACAAAAGTTGTATCAGCCATTATATTTTTAAAATCAGTTTACTGGACTTGTCTTCCCCCAAAGGATTCTAGTCTTAGATCCTGCTTAAAGTCTTCCTTATAATTATTCATTCTAAACGACTTAGGAAATAAATAGTATTTAGAAGCCAAGCCCTCTTAAAAGCATACCTGCATATAACTTTTTTCAGCTTATTTTCCTGAGGTGAACAGTGGTATGCATAGACTGAAAACTGTCCCATTCAGATAGAAGGTCTTTTAGTAACAGTGGCAATGAAATTGAAGCATTTTTCAGGAATGTTGTTACATGAAAACAAAATATTCTAATATAGCATAAAATTAATATGTTGAACAATAAATATAAATGAACTTGTTCAACCTTATTAAAATAATCATGTGCCCTCTTATTTGCAAAATAGCTCACGTGTACTTTGGAATATAGTATGAAATACTATTCTTTAATTCCCATACAATGCCGAGCGTTGAGCAGATGGTAAAATTTAATAGAAGTCTTCTGGTTGCACATAAAAATTTTATAAAGCTGAAGACTAAGGTATTAAAGAATGTAGTCCTGTCACTTGTAGTTCCTTTTGAATCCCCAGGATAAGTAAAAATGGTATTTTATATTTATTATCACTTGTAACAACACTTAATTTCAAACTGTATGGCAACAGGGATTTCAACCTCTAAATCACAGCCTTCCTACAAGCAATACCAATTTTTTTTTAATTCCAGTTGTATAAAATGCTTTTGGAAAGACCATTTGTAATTGATTTAGTCTACTGAAGCCCTAACTGATACATGATGCTGTCAGGTGCAACACCTGTACAAATACAGATATGGGTGCTCAGAAATGCATGTGCTTGATAAAAAAAGAACAGGTGTAGTTCCATCCCTGCAAAGTTACATTTCCAAAAAGATTGTGGGCTCAGTGCTCTCTTGGCACAGAAAAAAGGAGTCTGTTGGAGAGCCCTTGATGCCTCTTTGTTTGTACACTGGCCTGCCTTGGGGCGAGAGCATCCATCTGGTTGCTCTGACGTTTGTTGCTCTGATATCCCTGAGGTGAAGGGATGCTGCTGGTGAAGGTGTGGAGACTGTATGCCCACCCAGGGGCAGGATTTCTCTGCTGGAAGGCAATGTTTATCCTAATTCACATTCTGTCTTCTTGACACCACCACAGAGATCACCACCACAACTATGCTACAACACAGCAAGAGTGTGGAAAAATGTGGGCAAATTATTAGAATCTAGCCCCAAATTCATGTGTTACATGTCTCTTGGGGCTCTGCAAAACACATATTCCATAGGCTTTTTCCTTCCCACAGTAGCTTACTGATAGAGCTATGAATCGGTTAAAAGAAAACTGTACCTTCTTTTATTAATTATCCTGTGCCACTTTGTTGTAAATTTCTGTTTTGCTAACACTGGTAGATTTTATTGGGGCAAAATTGAATCAGATAAGATATACTAATTATCTTTCAATTGACAGTCATTTCTTTCTATACCAAAGAGTTTCTCCAACCCATAGATGCTCGAGTCTTGTATATCTTTTTTATAATTCCCTGAATTTATTTTTTTTAACAATCTCCAAACCACAAAACTTGAAGATGTCAGACTGCACAGAACCAATTATTTTTGCCTAGGGACTCTCTATAAACAGAGAGAGTTTGAGGCTTTGTCTAAAATTGCAATCATATGAGACCCTACCAGTGAAGTAGTCTTCCCCATTCCTTTAATGGGAAGATAGTGGTACAGATCTGCAAATTCATTTATGCCTTGTGCCCATGGTTATGGGTATTGTATGGAAGCCCCCAATACAAGCTAGTTTTATATAGTGTTTTGTGAACATAATTTGTTTCCACAAATCATACCAAGTGAACTACTTACAGAAAATTAATCTGGGGGGCACCCAGAGATGGTCAGCTCTGTATGAGGAGGGACCACGAATCATTACATACAATAGTTGACAGGAAGCATGTTCCAAATCCACAAGAACATTGATAACTAATTGCTGCCATATTATTGTCTAACAGGAATTGCCAGCATATAACTCTGGGCAGAGAGTTGCTTAAGAAACAGAGGAATAGAAATTATGATAAATACAGGTATATTTAGGCATCGATTTTGGAAGCGATTCTGTCTAGGGTCAAGTGCAAGTTCAGGATCTTTTATCTTAATCCAACATCCAACAACTCATCTTTTTTTTTTTTTTTAAACAAGCTTTGCAATGGATTATCTATCACTAATGCAGAATTATCTTCTTTTCCTTTTGGCAAAAATTCAGTAAAAAAAAAATTAATTTCAGAACTATTTTTCTCCTTTTTAAATACTTCATGACCTTTCAGCAGAGCTGAAAAAATTACTATTTACTTCATAATAGTTCCCCCAAATGTTCATAAATTACAAATGGAATTTAATTTGGGATTGCTGTTAATATGAGCAAAATGTCTGAGTTTTACTTGCACCCCTTTTCTGCCCCTCTGAGATGTTGGCACTATGCAATTTTTCCTCATGGACAAGATCATTTCATTTCTTGCAGCTATTCCCATTACTCACGCAACTTCTAATTACTGCTTAATTACTGTGTTAGGAATAAAGCTCTACTTATAAAGAGATTTGTGGTTTTGCTCATACTGCTCATCCCTCATGCACACTCAGATGATGCAAGTAGCTTTCCAGCAAAGTATTGTTAGGATGTGCATTTGATGAGTTCATAGCAGATTTGGTACTTCAGCAGATCCTCATTAGCCTGTTGTGGAGCGCGGTGCCTGTCAGAGCTGCAATCAGCAACATCTGAGCACAAGCACCAGAAGCCCTACAGCCTTCTCTCTGTCCTAGCTGTCACACATTGCACCTATATCATATCAAAAATGAAATATCTTTCACATGTTTGCCATCATCTTAAGTGAATTTAAAGCAAGAGCTTCTTGACCCAATTGTAAGGGTGTTTTTTTTCTTTTTTTTTCCTTTTCATTTATATATCTTATTATGGATAACATCTCCATCTCTGGAATCAAACGAAATCCTAAGAATATCAAGTAGTAACCCTATAATTTTTAAACAAGGAAGTAACTTCTGCAAGATGGATCCGTTTGCATAAAAGTGACCTTAAAAACATCCCAACCACACCTGTATTTGAGCCTTTCAATTCAAATTGTTACAAGGCATCTTTAAGGTGCTACACCTACCATTCCAATAGCAGAGCAAGACTACCAGGTTACAGACCACCTCTCTGCTGTATGCTTTGTAAAATGGGAACTGTCAACACGGAGAACCTCTGGAGGTTAAACATTTCTCACGTCCTGTAATAGCCACCCAGAAACTACAATGCAAGAAATCAGCACCATTTAAAATTTAGCCCTCAAATGACATTGACTTTGGCAATGCAGGATAAAACACTGAATTATGTGTTCACAGTCAAGGAACAGAAAGGGAATTCTGGAGCAGGAACACTGATCAAACTCTATAAAGTGGGTGTTGTTTGTGACTAATTAGGAAAGAGTCTGATGGGAAAGAAAGGAGGTTGGGCAAAAGGGCGTTTATCACTCATGTGCAACTAGCTGCACAGACCTCGCACATGCTCTTGAAACACTGATATGTTGTACAGCATCAGTGATAATGCACTGGAGAAACAGATGCTGGAATGTTAAAGTGTGTCATACAAGCAGAGGACATAAACCTAATGTTTTAATATACACATAAACCTTTCAAAGGTATCTCCACCCAAAGTTTACAACTATAACTAGCTATCCATAAGTCTTTTTCCCTGTGTTATTTTTGATGAACCTAGGACACCTAGGGAGCCCTGTCCCAGTGCAACTCTCTACACCTTTTCCTCTCTGCAGGAGGAAACTCAGGAAAAAAATAGCACTGTTTAGAGAATGCTCAAATCTTGATGGCCAAATCGAGTACTTCCCTGTTGAAAAGCTATATGGAAAGGCAAATATGTTGCTGTTATGTGTTGACAGGAAAGTGACATGTAAGACACAGGAGAGTAATCAATCTGCTATTCAGTGCTGGCCATATCCAATTTTGAGTGCTGCTGTGAGCAAGAGAGAGGCAATTAGGAACATGCTGAAAAGGGGCAGCAAAAATAGGAAGACATTTAGAAAGGTGTGCCCTATGAGAAAGGGTCACAGGAAGAGAAGCCTGAGGGAGGACATGATTACAGTCTTATCTACACAAAAGAGAATGGCAATCAAGGAAGATGATGAGATCGGTTGCTCCCTATGACCTTTGGAAGGGTAGGCTCTGCAAAATAACAGATTCCACATGCAGCAGGGAAGATTTGAGTGAACTTTCCCAATTGAAGAATAATTAAATCTCTATATCAGAAGTTTTTAATGAACAGGTTAGATAAATATCTGCCAGAGATTGTCTAAACTGCTGTTTCACAGCTGGTGTTACACAGATGAAGGGCAGTCAGCACCCCCTTGGGGGTGATCTGTGAAGATCTCAGGTGATGAAGCCCCAGAGAAGCACAGGTCCCTACTTGCCCTGAGGCTGCAGGGCAGCTCAGGCACAGCTGCTGGGCTGGGCAAGCGCATGGCTCCCTGCCCCCCTGCTCCACAACTGGGGATTATCTGCTGTTCAAAACAAAGGCAGCCCTGAACCCAACCCTGCTTGTTGCATTAACGACAACATTGTTGCCTAAATTGCAGTAAGAAAATAGTTTACTCTCATTCTTTGAGACATCAAATACCCACTCTTAATTTTTTGGTGCCCTAGGCTTTTAATAAGCACTTTGGCTATTGAAGGCACTCATTACAATGCGGATAGATAGTGCCCCCATGCTAGAAATCATGTAGTTTGATTTCCAGATTTTGGAGTCAAATCACTTATTTTTTTACTTGCAATTTGAGTATACTTGATATATTGGAAGTACGATGCAAGAAAATATCATTAATAAATGGATTAATAGTATAATTTCCATAGTCAAAAAACTTGAAAGGAATGGAAAACATGGATTGCCTGCTGAACCTAAATTTTGCAGCCAGCTTCTCATTCCATATAAAAAGGTGATGCAAGACTGGAACCTACTGCACCAAAACAAATATCAGAAAATTCCTAGGAAACTCTTTCAAGTGGCCTTTCTGGACATGCTGTGACAACTAATGATTAACAGTGTTCTAGAAGGCTTCAGCTAAGGGAAGTTTAACATTTTATTTTTATTACAATAAAAATCACTTATTCATAAAACAGTAAGATTTAAAAAAAAATGTACATATATATCCTGCCAACTACCAAGCAATAAAAGGATATGTGTTAGTCCATTTTCCTTAACTCCTGATACACAGTGCATTCCCTCTAATAAATAAGTTGGAGAAATAGCAGTCTAAGTGCCTTTGATCCTGCCTACAGGGGTTTGCAGCTAAAGACCTCTCAAGGATACTTCTACTTTTTGTTTTTTTATAATTCGCATCTCAGTATTAATAAAATCATTTAGACAATGCCTCAATCTCTAGGCAACCTTCATTATTCCCTTTGCTCTTTGTGGTGGCCCAAAAAGGAAAAAAGGTCCTGGTATTTACATTTTCTAAGGGAAGCCTTTAAACCTAATTGACTCATCTAGAGTCACAGACAGTAGGCAGCAAGTAGATAAATGATGCATATTATTTTCTAGATTGATATTACAGATTAATTTGTTGGTTTTAGAGACTGACATGTTTCATCAGTTCTCACTGCACTTTTCTGTTCTCAGCCATTCACAGTGCCATAATGTATGAAAGCCCTCTCACACCAGCAAATAGCAAAAAAACCCCAACCCAGATAAACCTTTTCCCAATGAGAATCTTATGTTTACTTTATACTGATTATATTTTATGCACCCATAAAATGGGTCAACAGAAAATTGCTTTTGTCTTTTGACAAATACTCCAATTGACAATGCTTCTTCATGGGCAGCCTGACACGTGGTGACACACACACCACGCAGCTGCCAGTGGAGCTCTAAAGGACTCCTCCAGGCTGAGCAAAACACGCTCCTCTCCAGGCATCAACAAAGCAAGGCTGCAGTTGCTGCTGGGACTTCAGGGTTAGGGCAGCTTCTGCCTGCCTCAAATCTTATCAGCGGGGACAGAAATCAAAATATTTCTGGGGCTAAATATTTCTGTGGGTAGAAAAGGGGCATGGGCTGCTAACCCATTGCATACAGTGTCCCCGCTCCAGCAACTAAGGATCAGGGCACTTGCCTGGTGCATCCTTCTGTGCTGGGAAGTGCTGTGCTTGAATAATTGTGGCCTGGGTGGATGCCTGGGGGGGGAACTCCTTGTTTCTTTTTACTGCTCTTGCTTGCCTGCCCAAGGCTGAGCATACTGCAATCCTGTTCCCTTAACCTTTCCTTGAATAACGAGACAGACAAAGCATCTTTAATTGCATTAGTCAGGGATTCTGCAGACAGGATGCATTCCTTCAAAGTGCCCTCAATCACAGTGATTGAGATCAAAGTAGTGCATAAACAAACTAACCTGCCCAGCCCAACCTAAGGACTCAACCATGGACACAACGGCCTGATATTTCCTTTGGTGACAGTTTCTGAGAGTTTCTTGTATTGTGGGACTACTGAAGGCTGACTGCGCTCTGAAGCAGTTAAGCCCAGGGCTGCTCTAATTCACATTCAGACTGCCAGGGGAGCTATAGGAGTAGATGAAAGACAGCATACATTGGTTACACTCTTCCCCTGATAGTTCCTGTTCTTCCTTGTTGGGGTTTCTAAGAAAGATGGTACAGAGCACTTCATTAGCTCTTTGTTCCACAAGGAGGGCCCTAGCTCTGAATTTGACTGTGACACATTTCTTCCTTTCTTTGAAAGTGAGCTTAGAAGACTTTGAAAACAACATAATTTGACAGGAAGCCAAAGCAAGGACTTAGAAAGATAGACAGTCATCAGCCTGCAAGCATCTAAGCAACTGCAATTTAAGTAACCTGCACTGACGGATTACTCACGGCAGGGAATCCAAAACTCTCACTGTAATAATCTAGCCTTGAAAAGACATCTGTATACAGCAGTAGCTTCAGATGTGTTTTGCTAAGCTTTGTGGCAACTTGTAGGTACTTAAAAAAGCAGCTGTGGTACTGCTCTTGCTATGGCTAACCATCCATGAATCTGAACATAGTCAAGTGTGCACACAGCTGAAAGAAGAGATCAGGCTCTGTTATCAGCGAAAAGTCTGCAATATAACTCACCAACCTCCTAACAGCTGGAAAGAGAGCCCCTGAGAGTATGTCTGAACTAATACACATCACCTTGCTGCTGCCTGGACATCAGCCACCTCCGGTGCAGAAATGGCGTAGTTGTATGAGCACCATGCTGAATCCAAGCTTGTGCTGAGAGGCAGAGCATGTTAGATCAGGCACTGTGCCATGCTAATAAAGCTAAATGGCACCTGGATCAGAGCTGGCTCAAAGCATGCAAAAAGGAGTTCTGTCTGCACCCATCTATCTACACCGTGTTATTTATACAGGCATCTTTCCAGGGTCTGTCTCTTAAATGCAAGCAGGCAATGCTAAATATACCACAGCAATCTGCTGGTGATCCCATTTTGGGTGGGGTGGAAGAGTAAACTGGAGCTCAGAATTACATACAGGGTTCTTGAAATGTTAATTGTGGGCCACAGGAGATGCAATTCAATTGCAATGGCCAACATGCGCCCACATGGTTGCAATATCTTTGAGTCTGCTAACTCCAAGAACTACAAGAAGGGCAAAAACACTGCTGAGGTCTGACACAGTGTGAAGAAGTCCTAACGGTACCTGCTCTTCTCCAGCAGCCCCTTAGCTTCCTTTGATAGCCTCACGGATAAGGTAGAGAGAGAAGGCACCAGTCTTGTAAATAAGCAAACAGAGGCTGCATAACAAAAGAAATACACAGTGACAGTGAGAGAAGAAGCCAGAGAATGACACTGATATATCAGACATTACATCAGAGCTATTGAATGGGACAAAAACGTGTAAGGCCCTTGTGGGCTCTTCCTGTCCCTGTTCAATCTAAAAAGCAGAAGTTAAAAGAATGCTGAAAGTAAAGCTTCACTTTGATTCCTACCTTAAAATGTAGGAAAATATGAAAAATGTGTTTGTGGTAATGATAATCCAAGCCTCTTTGATCACTATCTGTATATGTATTTGGAGCAGTATATATCATGACAGCAGAATACAAATAGGTGCCTCTACAATGCAACTGCAAAAAGAAAGTTTCTGGCCAACATTTTGTAGGATCCACCTATTCAGACTTTCTAGCTAAACCCATCCCTTCTCTCACATTAAACACAGCTGACATTTATAATTCTTTATTCACTACTAATGGCACTGAACATTTTGCAAGCCTCAGTCCATGTAAAAACACCCTCTGCTTGATATAAGAACTATCTGTTCTGTTCTCTCTTGAGTATGCCTTAAACGTCTGATTCAATTTAGTCTAACATCTACGCATTTTAGAGCTCATGGAAAAGTGCAAGAAGAGTAAAGTGACTAAAATCAATTGCTATTTTCACATTCAAAAGTCTATTTCCAAAGAGCATTGGATTTCTTGAAGAACAAGTAGACAACTCAGAACTTCCACCACTGTCCATGGTAGCGAAGTGACAGGACTGAGAGGTGTTTGGAGCAAAACTTTCACGGGATTAAACAGGAGAAGGAAGGATTGGCACTGAACGCCTTTGAAGAACCTGGATAAAAATCTTTCCAGCAGACTGACCTAATGATCTGACAAGTGATGGAAAGTAAGAAAGGAAGAAGATTCAGTTCTGCACACACAACAGAACAAAAACAGGTCTACTTCTGCATCACTTCTACTATAGCCTAGAAGCCATAAACACTCCTTCAGATACTGCATTTTGTTTGGGGAAGTGCCCACCAGTTCATAGATTCATACAGGCTCTTTCTGTTCCCACAGATCTCTGTAAGCATTCTCACTGCCCAGTGACTGAGGAAAATAGCTTACAGTGGACCTGCTGTATCCCCAGCCATCATCTCCAAGCTGACAATGGTTTTGCTCCAGTAAGATACACGTTGTACATACTTCTGATATTCCACGAGTAGCATTCAGCAGAGTTGATTTCTGTTTTATTTATTCTGGTTTAACTTCATAAGTCCACTCGTTTCAGTGAAGATGCTGCTGTGCTATGTCCAGTGAGGACCAACATGGCTTTGCTTTATGTAACCAAGAAGTTTGTGGTTGTAATCAAGAGTGGTTTCTTTTCAAATAGATGGAGAATGATGTCTTTTGAGATACTTGAGATGCATCAGAAATAGGACTACATTCTTTAATCTTAAAGAATTTGATTGGCTGGCAACAATGACCTCTGCTCATTATATCCCAGCTCTTAAATTAAACTTTGAGGGAACTGCATTCTTCACTACTACTAAAAGCAAATGGAGACTGTTATTACACTTTACAGGGATTTTTGTGTAACAGATAAGCAGCAATCAGAAATGTGTTTGCATCCTGAATTGCATCATTTCTTCTTTGGGCTAGCACAGAAACATGTTGTTCCAGAGGAAACCCACACAACAACTTGCCAAGGCTATTTAATTGTGCCTCAGTTTCAGACGTGCTGTGTCAACTTTTCTACAGACAGGGGAACCCTTTCCTTACTTTTATTAACATAACTGCAAACATCTAGAGAACTGAGAGACTGATTTTCCTGTCTTCTAACACTGCACATCTTTTATGCCATGGCTCTGAATCAGCCTGAAGAATTCCAGGTCTTCATGGGTGACTGCTTCTTTTCTACAATCACTGATGAGCACCAACACTTCCATTAACCACAGGCATGTGGTTATGCATGCTTACAGTAAACCTGGCTTCCTGAAAATAAGGAATTTACACAAAATTATTATGGAAGCTTCTGAGAAGTAGACATATCATAGGTAGTAGGTGCTGAGCTTTCTGCTCTAGTGATGCAGTTTTGAGCAAGTGCATTGGACTAGATGATCTCCAGAAGTCCCTTCCAACCCGTCTATTCCATGTGAATCATTATGTGAATCATTTTCAGTTTAGCTGAGCCCATTACTACAGTTCTGGTAAAGAAGTAATTTCAAGGAGTGTATCAGAAGTGCTGTCCAACAAATTTTGGAACATTTATTACCATTGAGTAATAAAAAGATCATTAGAGTTTGTGGGAGGCTGGTTAGTGACAGCAAAAATTAGGAAGTGGAAAGTATGAGGAAAAAGACTGCCAAGTATATTTCAGATTCCATTTGGGGAAAAAAAAAGGACAGAAAAATCAGTTACTAGCTTCATAAAAAAAAAATCTAAAATCTCCACTGTGTTACCATCTAGTGCAGACTTGGTGACTATCTCTTCAGGACCCCCGCAGAACAGTAGGAAAGTGAACATGGTCTTGAATAAGACACCATGCTCAGAAATGTATCCTGACATCAAGGCTGAAAACAGTCTTAACACAGGGGAAACTCCTGTGTAGAACAGAGCTTGAGTATTATAACAAATGTTCAGCTGCCACAGGAACATCTGCAAAACTTGTCACTTGCCTTTAAAAAAATTCTAGTGTTTTTAAGATCTTGACCTTGATGAGAGGTCCAGTGATTCAGCCTTTCATACTGCAGTCATGCCCTATTCCAGCTATTACATGTCTCATTTCTGTTAATCTTCTCTAATTAGTTCTGCTTCTCAAGTGAAGTCTTGGGAATCTAACATTTTTCTGTGCTAATAGCGAGGGCTGGGCTTTGCTTTCATGTTCAAGGTCAGTCCAGCATTTCACCTTGTAAAACTCATTTGTCCTCCTAGCACTTACACTTGTATATTGAGTTTAAGTTTAGACATCAGTTTAGACTCTCTCAAAGACTTTTACTGACTTTAAAGTTATCATTAAAGGTGTGATTGTGCCCAAAGCCAGCAGAGTCATGCAAGTGTGGAGGAACAGGCTTCTTTTGGATTCTTTCTCTTCCTTGCAAATGTGAAGAGAAATTTTTTTTCCATAAAAATACTTTCAGCTTTTTCCCCATAAAGTGTATTGCATGTTTTACTAAACATAAGCAGATTGAACCTCAGTCTGCAAGTAAGCAGCATCTCAATTTTACAGGTGAAAATGCTGAGCTGGAGAAGGGAGAGGTGAATACCTTGCTTGCAGTGAGAGCGCTATGAATACAATCCAAATGATCTCCCTGTTCAAACCACTAAATTGAGATTTTGTGTTTCTCACTTCGTGTTATACACACATATAAACATATACATATTGGGGGGGGGGGGATGGGGACACATACTTTTCCAGATTTTTGTTGAGCCTGAGATCCATAATATGGCAAGTATTTTTTTTTTTTTAAAGACAAAATGATTAAGTATTTATTCATTCTTGCAACAAATGTAGGCAGTCCTTGTACTTGTGATTTCCATCGCTAACTGTAAGGATTTCCTTTGTATATCACTTCTTTTATTTGATAACTCTTAGCCTTCTTTTGTGAAGGGATCAATACACTCTTTGTAGTGACTAACTTGCCATCCTATAGATTTTCCTTTGTGAGGATTGGTGAGATTCAGTGATTACTAGAGGCACATGATGGCTGAGGTGTGAACACTAATGGGAGGAGGCATCTAAGCCCCAGGCAAGAAACACACTCTTCTCCAGCTGACGCTCCATTCAAAATGGCAGACTATTTTCAGGTTAACAAAACTTAACTGGGCAAGGGGGAAAAGTCAACTCTCAGCAATGTATAACTTAGACTACAATCAGTTTCTTGCTTAGAGCATTGCTGCTGCAGCTATGGATAAAATTTGCAGTTCATCTAAAAAAGTCACCCAGGTTTGATGCTTTTAGATGTAATGCTGTCATGAATTGCAAATAGACATAATACAGGAATAGGATAACAATAGAATAGCAAGCATTTCTATGGTTATTTTCAGTTATTTCATAGGAAACAAGAAAATCTGTTGACTATTCAACCTACTTCGTTAAAATACAATAAATAATTTTATTTTTAAAATTAAGGAAAGCACAAGGAGGAAAGCACAGCACACATGAACAAAGAGCGAATTCACAGACTTGCTGCAAGACCAGTGCTTAATTTAAAAAACCTGAAAATTTAAAAATCCTGCTCTAAAGGCGAGTAGCACCTCACTCTCCATGAGCCTTCAGTAGAGCAGAAGTACTGCTGACAAAAACACAGAGTTTTGGTGCCAGAATTTAGCCCCATATGAGCTGTACATCTGTCCCTTATTTGCCCTTGTAAGAATGTGTCTCCTTTCCAAGGATATTTCAGAAAAAAATACACTGCAGGGCTGAATTAAGTATGCACCTTAATTCTGCGCTGACATGGGAGCAGGATACTCAGCACCTTGCAGTGCTGAGCTCTGAATGCGATTAGATCATGCTCTAGACTGTTGCCACAATCATGGTGTGCCGCAAGCAGAGGTTGTGGCTCGTGACACCCAAGAAAGCATCCTGGAATTGTGTAAAGTGGGAAAACCCTCCATCTTCCTGCAGGTGGGCAATGGAATATCTTTCCATGCTTGAGGTATACTCTTTAGAAAGAGGAAGAAAAAAGTATATTTGAATCCCTGTTCTTCAACTTTCTCAAAGGTGTGCTTGTTACAAATTGATACACCAGAAGCTTAAATCAGAATAGTGCCCTATTGATAAGGTGTTAGGGACTGGAACGTGGTCTAAAGGATAATATGGGACAAGAGTTAGGGCGGAAAGGCATTCCTGGAAATTACTTTAAGTCCTTCTTTAACTCCAAGTTGTCACCCAGACATGTTCATAGTGCAGTAACTTAAACATCTCCACGTTATTCGCTCTGTCTTGTTCAGCACATGGTGACAATGGTTTTACCATTATTTTTTCTACGCAGCACTCTGAGCACTGACAGCTCTTTTCTCTTTCCCTCCTTCATGCTGTCATCCTACTATATTTGCCTTGACACTGTCTTCACATTGTCTTGACATTGTTCTGACAGTTATGAAAACTCAATCACTGCAGCAAACAGCCATGACAATGCAGAGAAGAAAAAGGAAAAGCGTTATGAAAATTGTTAAGGAACTGTGAAGAATTACAGACTAGTGAAACCAAGATCTTGCTTTTTCAAAACCATATTCCCAGTGAGTTTTTTATTAAAAACTGCTTTATAAAAACTTCAGCCAAAGCTGGCAAAAGCCATCTCAATGAAGTCACTTGTCAGTTATGGATTCTGTACCTGAAATTCAGATGTTCTTAAGTGACAACCCTCATACTGCTGTGAGTTCAGGTCCTTTACAAGGCCTAATTCAGCTCACCTCCCAGGGAGCAGGGCATGTTGGATTACTGTGAAATGCTGACTCCAGGAACACTCCAGCTACACTTCCTCCTAAGCATGCCATTCAAACTAGGATCCTTTTTGAGGGCAGCCAGGAAAGAAAGGTGGCAGAGGAGGAAGAATATCACAACAGGTTAGCTGGCACATTGCTTCCCTTTGCTGATAATAAAATAGAATTTTGTTTTGTTGGTTCACAACTTAAAAGAGAATAGCCTAGAAAGAGGGAATCATCCCCTAGCAATCAATCTAACAAGTGCCAAGTATTGTGGTAACAGGCAAAAAGACCAGCATGGGTGGAGTAAGTTTAGTAACTGTTAAATGTTGAATTAAACTTCTGAGCAACTTCTTAACTGTTATGGAATAGTAGGGACACACTGAAGTGCTTAAAGACCATGCGTGTACTTGACAAGTTAAGCTTTGTGACTCAACAATTTGACAAAATTACTACTGATTTGAGTAGGAATTCTGGTCATCAAGAACCGAGGGGGGGGGGGTGTTGGTTTTGGTTTTTGGGGGTGGCATTTTTTTTCATGAAAGAAATCTCTGCATATATACAGTTTTGATAGTAATCCAAATTCTTGGTACTTACAAGAATACCTAGGTAATACAAAAATTACTTTTAAAAACTACTTTATATTATATTTGCATGCATACATTCCATATCTTACCTGAAAGGCATCATGAAAGCTCATCCATTGCAAAGCAGAATGGAGCTCATCAGCAGGGCAGACTACATTGCTCTGTAGGTGACATGTAGCGTTCCCTGCAGATCAGACAAGCACTAGTTCTCCAGAAGGAGCATAGCTGTCCCTCTCCTGTTCCATTACTGCAGCTTGTTTTCTTCTCCCTAAGTTAATTAGGGAGGGAAGACAGTATGAACTTGTTCCCTTTGCTGCAGAGCTCCAGGCCTTTCTCAGAGACCCTAGGGACAGCAGGGCTGGTGGCCAGGCACTGAACCTCTCCTCATAGAGCATAGGCTCTTCACCAACATCTCCCAAACTGCAGGGCTAGCCTAGCAACAGACACCTAAATGATGTGGCACAGACTTGAGCTCCAGAGCTATAAGAAACCTTAGCCATCCCCATTAGCTCCCTAAGGAGCAGAGGAGGGGCAAGGGTCCAGAGGTGCTAATTTGTAATCTGCTGACAGACCTGCACCTGGCTCTGCATAACCACCCCGACAGGTATCTGACCCACATTGCTGGGGAACTACATTTTCTGCTTTCTCAGATGTAATCCATGAATGCAATACATGGAAAATACAGTAATTCCTGCATGTATCTCTAGCATGTATATTTAAGATTGCAGAGTGAAAAAAATGTTAGTAAAAGCTTCTTGTGACATCAGAACTTACAGAAATAAGCCTCTCTCAGTCAGTGAATGTAATTTGTTGATGACAATGAATCAACACATCTAATAACACATGATGCTAAGAGTAAACTGTGCATGCACATATACAAACTGATGCTCATCTGGTTAATTTTGTGGCTAATTTCATATGTCATGATGACTAAAGCACAGGTAAGACAAAAACAGAACAGAGGCAAAATTAGCCTAAAGAATTATTAGCAGAAACTATATGCTTCCATATATCCAGAGAGAAAATTAAGCTTTCAGTGCATCTGCCTGAGGTCACCTGATGAAGCATGGGCTGGATCCAATTAAGAAAAATGGCACAAAGGAGAGGGCTCCACATAAGTTCCACCACTTTTAAATTACAGACTATAACCACAGTGTAAATGCTATATTTAATGGTGATACTCCAACTGCCCTGGCAAGTTGAATGACAAACATTTTGGTGCTTCCTTTCTACACTGTTATGCCTACAAGCTTCCTTGATTATTAATGGAATAATACTTGTTACAGGAGGCTACCATGGTCAAATCAATACCAAAGTGTCTTGAAAAGACACCACAGTGTCTTTTCACCACAGTGAACCTCTAATTAAGTAAGATATTTTGTTCCTTTCAAATGAGACACTGTTTGAGGAGTACAGTAACAGTGACTTGTTCTGTTCAAGGCTATCTATAATTAATAATCCCAATGATCAAAGGAAATGTGATCCTAAGAGAAAATTGCTTTTGAGAATCCCCAGGTATTAAGTACTGAGAATTACTTCCCAATCTGTTCTTCAGTCTCTCAGCACAGTATGTTGTATGATGCCCTTTGGGATCATAAAACAAGCCTCATTGTAGAGCTCTCTGAAAAAATGCTTCCAGCAAGATAGTCACTAGATATTTGTCACGTATTCAGTATTGCCATCAAATCTTACTTAATTTTTTCCTGGCCAGACCTTTACTATTACACAGATCTCATTTATTTATATAGCATAATTTAATACAAAACAGGGTCAGGATGCTGCCCTATAATGTAGTCTGTACTGGTTAAGTCTGGACTGGCATCATTGTGAGGAAGGTCCCTTCCCCTAAAATAGGGTATTCTTTCTGTTTTTTCATCATTGCATGGCACCAAAGTTTCTTCAGATAGAGAAAGCTTCTCAATGTCAAGCTGTGGAGGCTTTAGTTCTCTCCTCCTGCTTGCTGATCTTATCTTCCACTCCCCAGCTACTACACCACCACCATCTCAAGCTTTCCCTGTGTCTTAAGAGCAGAGTTGTGTGACACAAAACTCCACTGTCACTGCAACAGGGTTGGCTAAAACTTATATCCAGGGGAACAGCAGGCCAGAGCATCTCTATTGTCCTCCGGATCATTTTGTGGAGTGTAAGTACTTCAACACAGCTCCAGAGGCACCTGAGCTGGTGCCACGAGTGACCTTGTGTCCTGGGCCTACAATTACTGCAGGCTCACTTACCAGCCACACAAAATTACTGTAACTTCCCATTGCTGCCCTGAAAATCCAAGTCTGCTTTGGATCAGGCCTCAGGGGAAGAAAAGAAGAATGCATGGAAAAAAAAATAAGGCAGAAAAGTGAGAACTAGGAAAGGAAGGAGAGACAAGGAGTCAGATCTAGGTCTTACATAAATTAAATAAACAGAGGAAATAAAGGAGAATATTAACAGGGAAATAAAATAATTAAAAAAAAACCAACACCAAGAAATTACTCCACTATACTGATTGCTACTGAATAGTATTTATTTATTCATGGTTTTAAATTTTGTATCACTTTACTGGCAAAAATCTTACTGCTCTAATTTTGATGAAGGCTTGCTGGATACCTCTTCATTTATAGCAGATATTTAATGCCCTAGTGGCAGGTGGTTTTTATTATAAAACACACCACCACATTAGGCTTATAGAAACAATTTGCCTTTTAGTGATATTCCTCTAATACGAGAGGCTTATTACTTAGCATGTTCCCCAAGGAAGGCTCCTGGGCATACCTTGATGCTGGTTAATATTCTGGGTTTGCTTTTCTTCTACAATGAAGCATCTTAGAAAGATTTCAGAGAATGGCATCCCTAATTATAGAGTGGGTTTTCAGTACCTACTCTTGCTCTTCCTTTGGGTCTGTCACTCCTCCTCAAAGGACACATACACACTGGAAACTGGGATCGGTGCTGTGAGACCAAGAGATTCCCTGTGAGATCTTTGACTCTGCACGACTCACGCTAGTACAGTTGGTGTAAATCCCCCTGAACTATAGGATGCTTGCACAATGCTTTGAGCATGGAAAGTGCTTTGAAAGCAGTAACACTTCAGTGTAACACTTAAAAAAAATCATGTCCTCCTTCTCCATGTCTGTCACATGTAGGTTTGCAGCTTGAGGTTTTCTTATCTTAAGCCAAGAAAACCAGTTCAGTCTGAAAGGCACAGCCAGGGAGCAGCAAATGTGGGCTGCTCTGCAAGGGAAGGGAAGCTGGGAGCTGAGGATGACAGCAGAGCAGTCAGGGCAGTGGCTGTACCTTGAAGAAATCAGGATTTGGGCAAGGCAGGCAGAGGAGGTGACAGCAGCCGGGGTTAGCCACAGTCCAGTGATTGCCAGACAAGTCTATAGTGATGCTGCAGTCAATAAGTCAGGATCAGGATCAGTTCTGGGGCACAGTAACCAGGGTCAAGCTGTGGTCCAGTGATCACCCTGTAGGTCCATAGTGAGGTCAAGCCAGGCGGTCAAGCCCAGGTCATGGTCCAGGACTGGATCAGTGGAGTACATAGCCAGGCAGATACTAAGGGTGAGAGCCTGACCTTAAAAGTGGCTTCCAAGTGAAGGAGGGGCAGGTCCCTGCTGAGGCTTCCTAAAGCCATGGAGCTGTGCTGTCAGTGTTGGACCTGAGCCCTGGCAGCCAAATCCCCAGGAGTGGGGACATGCTCTGGGCCTGACAGGCTACAAGTTTCAATAAAATCCTGTACCTGAGTTGTGGGCAACCACGAAAAAACAAAGATGAGCTTGTGATCCATCACCTCAAGCGAACTTGGGATAAGGGATAAAAGGCCAGTCTGACATCCTGCTTTTCTGTGAGGAAAGGCTCCTGATACTTTGAGTTAGAACAGAAATGTTAGTGTTATAGAGACATAAGCTGCCTTAGAAACAACTTTGGCTATGGCTATACTACTAAATGATCTGGCACTTCTGGGCATGATGTATCACATTACTGAACTAGTATTTGTTAAAGTTTTGAAAAATCAGGCATAAAAAGGAGTTTGTGAATAAATTATAGCTCAAATGTTTTTTTCTGCTATTGTTATGTAGGAGACAAGGAAGGAAAATTGTCACCTCAGGAGAGCATTTGGGCTAATGTGACACATACAGCCTTGAACCCTCTGAGAAAGTCATCAAGTGACTCAGTCAGCCAGACAAGTGCTATGACATAAAAATATGCCAGGGCTGAGGAGAGCAGGAGGTCTACCAGCCCCGTCTGGCCTGGCAGTGTCATGAGGTCAGTGTACTTCGCTGTGAACACCACTACACAGACTAGTCATCGTGTTCTGCTGCAAAGTGAAAGGCAGTCAAATGAGCTGCATAAATAACCATGTGATAGAGCTAGCTCCTTACCTGAACAGAATGGTAAATGTCAAGCTGATAACTTGCGTTGTAAATACCAGTAGAGTAAGAATTCTGATTTTACTAGCAACCTCCAAAAATTCATGAATATCTCTCATAGAAATAGTTTCTGTTGTCCTGCAAACTGAGTTCAATCCAAGTTCTCATATGACAGAGAAGACAATGTGACCTGCAGCTGCTATTCTCTTGGCTTTTATTTAACTTTCATTCTTTCATTCGATTACACTGCATTGCTGTCAGCTGCAATCAAGTTCTGGGGTGTCATCAAGCAAGGGCTTGGCCAGTCCTCTCTAGGATTGTAGTATGGACAAGGAGAGGGTGGTGGCTCTTAGGGAAAGGTGGAGCTGGTGAAACAACATCTCTGTACATTATGTAGTGTGTTGGGGGGGTGGACATAGAGTTTTGCCATTAATCGGCAAACAGTTCTTGAAATCAGGGGAGAGGAAACCATGGTGGTCTGTGGACTGAGACTAGTAGTTTCATATCACGTAGCTTAGAGACTTATTAGAATCTACTTCTGAGCTTACTCTGGAAATAAAATGTTGTAAAACCATGAAACAAATTCATTCTTCCTCTGTTAGAAGTCAGTGGATTTTTTAGGATGCTACAATACAGTCTGTTTGCAGGTCAGGAAAGCTACCACAGACATTGTGTCAGAGCCATGACCATGGTCGAGCTTCACTGTTATGTGAAACTAGCATTCAAAAGACTAGCCCTCTGCAAAAATCCACATTATAGCATCCTTCTATTGGGCCTGTGACTGATTTTTATCTGTATGAGGTCAGTGAGGGCAACTTGTGCAGATCACAATCACATCATTGTTCTTCACCAATCTCAGTGTTATGATCTTGGCCCTGTCAGTAGCTGCTCTCAGCATGGGAGCTCAGCAGGAGAGCAGATGGAAACTCTGGTTGCGCCAGTTCCCCCTGTTACATTCTAGCCTGTCCCAAAATACAGGAACTGCAGCTTTTCCCAAGCAGTCTCTAAATCCCAATTGGTAATTAGCTCATGCAGAGCTAATTCTAGGTGATTTCTATTGAAAATAATTTAGTAAATAACAGAAAGGGCTGGAACGTGAACTCGTCTACAAAGTTCACACTGGAAAAGAAGGACCTTGCTTTTTCTATACTCACTGTGCATCGTAGCTGCACTGAAGCTTTCTCCTGATTCCTGATACGAGAGTACTGTTACATAGTATGAAACTGAAATTGTGTGAGAAAAGGACTATGCATTCAGCAAGCCTGGAGGGACAGCATGCGCTCTGGTGAGTATGGATATCAGTGTGATGCCAGTCTAAAGTTGGACCTGATCTTGCTGTTCTGCTGCATTTTGTTGGCTTCAGCAACATTTAGTTCTCAGCTGTGTTACTGAGAAGCTACTGGAGGCGATCTCAACATCTGCACACATCAGGACACAGCTTTGCACCTAGAAACTTTAAAACATTCATTTCCTTATAGACTTCAAAGCAGAGCATAGTAAGCCAGCTGGGAAAAGGAATAGATCTATAAAAACCCTTATGTGTTTCGTCATGGTTTTTGCCCCTGTTCTAGTGTGTTAAAAAACATCATTTTCTGAATGTGCATTTTGTTGCTAGAGGTTTGGCTGCACAGAAAGGATATGGTGCATGTGATGTAATATGCCTTGATGGGATCTTCTGGTTATCCGAATGCTGTAAAAACAAGTGCTTGTGGAGACTGTTGAATCAGTAGTCATCAAAACCTGGCTGTGAACATACACCTGTGTGATACACCTGACAATAACATTTTCCCTATGATTTACTAGTGTAGTACATTTGACCAATGAGCATATACATATTTTCTTGAAGCCAAAATTTAAGTGTGACTTACAGAGGGAAAATCTAATTTTCTGAAGTCTGTGACTAGCAAAGCAGAGGTGAAAATATCCCTCACCAGAAGCGAAATTCTTGTCCCATGTTACAGGTTGGTATGATGCATTTCCAACAATCAGGGCTTTTAAGCCTATCTGATTTTGACTCACAGAAAAGAATTACACCTGGGTCAGTGTTACAGACATTTGAGGCTATATTTTAAAATCACAGCATCTTTATGCGCTACTGTGTATCAAAACCACTGCTATATGCTGTTTTCCTATTAAGAAAAGGAAAGAGGCAATGAAGTGAAAGGTAGAATCACAGATAAAGGAGACTGAAGAGGATGCCTTCTAATGGCTTCCAAAAGCAAACAACACACGGACACAGAATTTAGACCTGAAGTCAATTTTGTACTCAATTTTTAGCCCCTCTACTCAGTAGATCAATGATTTAGCAGCAATTGGCAGCATTTCTGACTGCTTTTTCTTTCCCATGTTAGTAGTTGAGCACAGTGGTAGCACGGCTGCTTGCATGTTCTGACCTAAATGAAATCTCAGGGCTGCAAGCCAGTGGTAGCTGGTCTGCATGAAGGGCAGCGTCTCCCAGCTCAGCTAAGCCCCCAGCTCCTTGCTGAGGCTGGATTCAACAAGAGCCAGGAGCTCAACGGGAGTTGGGAGCCTCTGTCTTACACAAAGGCAAAGTGCCACAAACTCTTTCCACACTCCAGAAAGGTGTGAGACCTTGTGTCTCTCAAGGTGAGATTTGGCCTCTTCAAGAGGCAACAGCTTCTTTGCTCCCTATTTTCCACTATTTGGAATTCAGACAGAACCAGGAGCAACTGGATTTCACCCAAACGCACAAAGCGAGTGTTTTATGCTGTGTTACTCCCTCTGTGTTCCTGAAAAAACCCCCATTGATGCAGAGAAGAAGTGAGACCATGCTTTAGTCTTTCTGCAACCCTTTTCAGCTCTGGCACCATTTCCCTCATTATTTTGCCATGCGTCTGCTTCCAGGATGTACATTTTAGCCTTCCTCCTTAGCGTAGCTGTGAATACAGGTGGTATCTTTCCAACTGCAAGCATTGCTTTCATTTTTCCACTTCCCCAGCACCACTTGCACCCGTCACTGGGTTCACATATGGTGTTTGGAAACACCAGATTATGCTTCTATTAATTTTAAAAGGCTTGATGCTGCCATCTTTGTAACTCTTGGGAGCAAGGCAGGAGCAGCACCTTTCACAAAAGTGTTACAAATCCACCCATCCAACCAAGTTCATCTAGGCGTGCTGAGAAACCTCACTAAGGGCAAGAAATACAGGATAATATTTTAGAGTATAAGACATAATTCACACCCCTAACTAAACCACTTAGGTTTTCTCTCTTTATTTCTGCAAAACCTTTCATCTCACAGGATACATCTTTACACACATGGCTCTGTGTCCTGAGTTATATGGTGAGGATGTCCCCAGGTTTAATGAAGCCCTAAGAGCAGTGCAGGCAGGAAAGGTATTGTCTGAATCCTTGGGACAAAGACATTTAACCTGCAGAATCACCAAATCTTTCCTATAAGCAATCAAGTTTATTACCTATATAAAATTGTTTCAGATTTTGAGCACAATAAATTTTCCATGTTCTTTGCCTCTGAAGAGATGATAGAAAGGCAAACTTGAAGATGGCCCCCAGGTTCCCACCACCATGTATCACGGTTGTTGCTCACCTGCCTATTTATCTCCCATGTCCCTGTGTGGAGGAATCCTGTTCTGTAGTATTAAGAATAAATTCTGCTGTGTGAATTCAACTAAAAAGAAATGTCATCACTTCTAAAGGGAGAAGGAAGACCTCATTACACTCATGTCTTTACTCTTCTGCAGAGTTAGAAGATAAGAATGTGGAGACATATCATGAAACTATTAAAGAGGAAAGTTATATTCTGATAGAGTGTATGCAGTAGCGGAGATTGCACAGCAGAAATCAGTTCGGTTTCTACATCAGTGTCTTCATCATTTTCTGGGATGGATATCAGCTACCTTCTGGGCCTGATCAGCCACTGCCCTGCATCTTATACAAACAAAAATATCTGTGCATAGTAAAAGCACGACAATCACTATGCACTGTCAACTTAAACTGCAGTGCTGTAGTCCTAAACGTAAGGAAGTAGCAGATGAACTCTTTTATTAACATTAGAAACCAGTCTGTTTGCATTGCTAGTAGCACCATGCCTTGATGGCCAATTGAACCAAAAATCCTCCAAATTCTATCTGTAGGAGCCCTGTTGAGCTCATGGGCCTGATTCTCCTCCTGTTCCCAGCACAGACACTAGGGTACGATGCAAAATAAAGTGAGAGCCAAAGAGTTTTTACCACATTGAAACAAAGGATAGAAGTGAAGGGGAGCTATGAGAAGAGAGCATTTGCCTCATTTTCAAGATGTTTATTTGTCCACTGCTGGCAACACAACTCACAAGCTAATGAGCTGCACCCATTCCCCGCTTTTCTCCAGCACTCTTGCACTAGCCAGAAAGCAGCCGTGTGTGCGCACACCAAGTGAGTACCTTTGAACTAGCACACCTCACTGTGGTGTGATGAAACAGTCACTGCATGGCTGCTTTGTAGGAAAGCCTGTCAAATTGTTGCTGTGTTTAGTATCATCAGTCAGCGTAGCTGTAAGGACTGCTGCTGCTGAAGTGCTCATAGGGTAAGGAACTCTGGGACAGCACAAAGGTAAAAAGACAGCGAAGGAAAATGACAGCCAACAGTAACAGCCTTCGTTCTCGGGGAGCAGCAGCAAATTAGTTTGAGCTTGCAGAAATGTTTCGAGAATAGTGAAATGGAGACACTGATTTAATAACCAGTTCTGTAATCTGTTCTGAAAATCTTGAAGTGTTTCCTAAACATTTTAAAATTTTAATGCTATTCAGTTGTTACTCTGACACTAATATACAATACTTCTGCTTCAGAAAATAAGTAGTTAATTTACTTTCCTTGTTTTTGCTGATACAAATGTACTTGAAAACAAAACGGGCTTTTTTGATAGAATGGAATATTTGTGTAACCACCTTTTTTCTTTTCTGCCTGTGTGTGGTGGTGGTTACTATGGTAATAATTGTGACTCAAGATTTAAAGCCTGAAAGTGGTTTCTATAACAACATGCTAGGATGTTTTGGACACACAATTGAAGTTAAAGATTCAGGATTAACCCTTTATGACCACGATATTTGTAGATACAACAAGTGCTTGCTTGTTTGGCAAAAGCTTGTTCGGCAAAAGCTTGTTCATAGCTTCCCAAGGTACACTTTTTCATTGAGCAGTCTGAGTCATAATTCCAGCTGTGGATAGAGCAGGTCAGGTCCTGGGGCTGGCGCTTCTGTCCCAGGTGAAGCTTGCAAAGGAGAAATGGCACCACAGTAACTACAAGATGCTCATTGTATTAAATAATTAAGATGGTAGACAAATGTTTTGGGAGATGGGCAGGGAAGGGGTAAAATAGCGTTAGTGCAAAGTTTAGGAAGTTTGAGACTTTAGTCTGGCAATCAGAACTGTGTGGAAAAAATGAAATTATCTATTCACAGAGAATCTTTATGGAAAAGCTATTTTGAGGGCTAAGATAGCCCCTTACCTGGCTTTGTTTTATCCAGAATTGCATAGTTTCATGTCCTTTTCTTCCCCATCTGCCAAATGCTGATCCACGAATGGCATCTCTGACTTTCAGTCCATGGTGAAGGTATCTGATCCCAATCTCTGTCACTGTCAATTATGCAGCTGTGCTCATTTCTTCCCTAGTTCTTCAAGATACATCAAGAGTGAATACATATGCACACCCACAACTTTCTAAGGGTGTCTTTGCAAGGAAGTTATTGTCATAGTGATGAACTGTATTTTCTATGTCATGGTGCACTGCAGATAAACTGAGATATGCCTAGTTATACCAAAGCCATGTGCTCTTCAATGCAGCACTAAATGCCTTGGGCAATATTGTAATATTTCCAGTTAAATGCTAATTATTTCAAGATCTCACTAAAGTCACAGAGCTTGATATTTTAGTGACACAGATTCACACACTTGTTTTAAAATCCCAGGGGTAAGTTTTAAACAAGAAATGACACAAGCATTGAAGGTTCTCATTTCTAACTCCAGACACTGGGCTATCTAAACCCTTGCTATCGTCATGTTATCCCATGACTTCTTTAGTGAGCTTATTTGATCATAAGGTAAGCCTTCAGTTGTGAACAAAAGCTGTATGCTGTTGTTGAGTCAACAGAAGACAGATTGAAGTAATAGCACTAAGAGAAGCAATGCTTCCTTCATTTACCCCAATGAAATTTTATCTTTCTAGTGACTGACCACAACCAAGATGTCAATTATATAAGCTATTTTAGCAAATTAAAAACAACAAAAGCCCCCACCCAACACACATTTTTCTGGGTTGTTTTTTTAAAAACAAGCAAACAAACAAACACTTTTTTTTTTTGCTATTGTAATTCGATCATTTTTTCCTTAGGAATATTTTTAAAGTTTCATTTCTCAACTCATAGACCAAGCATATTGTTTTTCTGCTATCCATTTCTTTCCAAAATGTATGCGTTAATAAAATGTTAGATTTTGCTGTGAACTGCTTTATCTGCATTAGCTGGTGTAGCTTCCTACTTTTAATTCAAACGTGAAGTAATAACTCTTTGTTAAAAAAAAAAAGAAAGAAGTCCTCCTCAAAGCACAGTAAACTCATCAATGTTGATGACTATATGGGTATCAAGAAGTTCTCTATCTTCTCATAGATTTTTTTCTAAGAAAATAGACTGGCTCTGTTAAGAAGGTCAGAAAATCTCTGCAGCATATGTAAAAGACCCTGAAGCTGTTAGTGTTGAGAGCTTCTTTGAAGTCCTCCTTCAGGGGAAGAAGGCACATTTGAAAAATAGCATTGTGAATTACAAGTAGCCTCCAGGCATGATGAGATGATTAGCAAAGTGCAGGCATGACCACAGTCAAGTGAGCTCCAGTTCATAACAATGTGATTAGCAGTGATTGAAATTTGATTTTAAATTCTGCTGCTGATTATGATATTTCACCAACTTGCAGGCAGAGTCGTGTCCAGAAAGAACAAGTCTTTGCTGAAAGACATTTCTGCCAAAAGCAACCCAAACAGTTTGCTAGGTTTTGTTTGTGGACGTTGAATGGCTAAGATTGCTAATCAGATTCTCAGAATTGGGGATCATCAATTTACTTTACTTTTGATTTTATCAGCTTAAGATAACAGAATATTTTGAAAAGCACACATGAACTCTCTAGCTCTCTGATTCAAACAGAAAAAAACCAACCAAATTGTCAGGAAAGATATAAGGATGTGCTCTTCAAAATTACCTGCTTTACTGAGGAACACTAGTTCCCATATCAGGAGTCAGAAGATCTGTGCTAAATTGCTTTGGCCCTTTCAAAACTCCTGCCCTGTTTATGTTAACTTTCCAATTAATTTAATTTTGCCCTCCTAGGCTCATTGGCATGCACTTCCAACACCCAAATTGTTTTGTATCACTTTGGTGGTTTCCAATCAGTAAGAAGTCTTTACCAGACCAAAATCATGCATTTTTAGTGCTGATTGGTTATATAAGCTCAATTACTCATACACTAACAACATCACTTTAATTAATTTAAGTAAGCATGTCCAAGACGAAAAAACTGGCTCTTTCTCAGCATTTCTTGTATTTAATAGTTTGCACCAACTCTTTTAAAAGATGCAGGTATTGACATGTTTCTGGTAGTACTGATGATTTGCCAGTAGATGGCAAGCTTTACTGCAAAGAATTTTACTGCCAAACATCTCATCTGCATAAAAAGGATTTAACTGTGGGGTAAAATGCTTGGCACTAATTCCTCTCGCAATTAGATTAATGTACCAATGTTTATAAAGAGACTGATAATTACCTCAAGTGTCAGTCAATGTAAATCCAAAGTGATCGGCATTTTGTTTCCATTTTTCTAATGTTACACACAAATTTTAAGACTCTGTCAGAACAAGTCACTGCTGAAATGACCTTAATTACTTAAGAATGAAAATGACTCCTCTGCGTATCTGAGCTAGAACATGAGGCCTTTTCAGGTTATACCTCTGCAACCTTACCAAAAATCAAGCCCCCCAAAACACTGAAACATTTCTGCCCTCTTTCTGCAAATGTAGTAGAGAATGTTCTTCAACCATGAGCTCAAACTGAGCCAGCCTTTGCATCAGACACCACCATACTCTGCCACATCACATTGCAGAACATGGGGGAGTTCCGCTTCCACATGCTATGATCTTCTTCCTCTCTCATTTCCCCATAGCTCTCAATAGCTCAATAGGTTCCCAAATCCATCCTTCCACATCACTCCAGAGCAGCAGGGAAACTGAGTTTCTATGGGGCAGGAAGGGAGGTAGTGTAAATAACTTGTCTCATATAGGTGGAAAATGGTGCTCTAACTAGCAGTCCAGGATCCAAGGATTTTCTGAAGCACTCACGTCATTTAGGACTTCTCTCAAAAAAATCCTGGGAATGTCCTGGTGAACTGCATACCATTTGATAACCACAGAATGATAATTGCATACCCTTTGATGATCACCTTTTTGAGATGCAGGTTTGATGCTGGGGCAAAACTACTGTATAGCACCCCGAACAAAAACTCTTGGTCCTAGCCTTTAAATCATAAGTAAGCTAAAACTCAACAGTGATTACATCTCTGCTAAGACCTTCAGAACTCTTGTGTTCCTCAAGAACTATACAAATAATAAAAAACATGGCACAGCGCATTAGAATGAAGATGAAACTCCAAAAACTTTATTGCTTCGCTGTAAACTTGTAGTACAAATCAGACAAAAGCATCCTCTAGGGAGTATTGGATTTATTGAATTGTCTGTTGGCAATTTCTGCATAAGAAATTTGTTTTATAAAAGCCAGAGAAGTTGAAATTAAGACACTAGTTAAAAAAATCCAGGAAAGGTTTTCTGTTTCATGTTTTTCACATTGTGGTGTCACCTTGGAGACAAATTGGTTGCCTTCACTACAGACTGTGCTTTTAGGGCTTGCTTTCCTCTTCTCTCATTTTCCATCCACTATTACTGCCTCAGAGAGCTATGAAGCTTTTTAACCAGTGCTCGCAGCTAGTATGTTGCTATCAAAACTGTAGACTGGCAAATGCTTCAGTTTCTCTCAGTCATTGCAACAAATTGAGTTGTTGCATGCAAATTATCTCTGGAAAAGCAGTAATAATTAACTAAATTGCTTCTCATGTCACAGTGGTCCTACTTAAGAAGCACTTGAATGATTGACCTCACCTCTTGTAGTTTACACAGTACAATAGTTAGATAACGTTATAACTTAATCAGAGTTAATTTTTCAAGTTTGCAATGCTTCTTCAAACATGCACTTTTAATGAATTTTAGGTAGGCAGACAGACTGAAAGGAAAGCTTTTTAAAGTTGTGCAATCCCAAGAAAAATGTGGGATGCAAAAGTTCCTAAGGAACACAGATTTTTTCATTTTAACTGTAATTAACAGATTGCAGTAAGCTTTTTATTATCGAGGCTAAAGAAACTAAATGCATGGGTAATATACAAAATTATGTAAACTAGAACATCAGAACATACATGAGGGTATGTTGAGGAGGAGGAGAAAGGTCCGTGATACTGCTGACCGTGGAGCAAGTCAGTACACGATGGCCAATGTCTTGAATTTTGCATTTAGTGAGAGCTGTGAGCTGGAGGAAGTACAACTGACATATCTGCTCCCAGTGCAAAACTGAATGTTAACAGGTTTGGGGATGGTCATTTTAAAGGCAGGCTGAATCAGAAGTACTATCTTTAACCTGTTTTCCTTCAAAGAACAGGAAGTAAAGCTCCAGTTCTCCTCCTGCTAATCAATGTTTAGCTTGCTTTCTTAATCAGGTCTATCTTAGCCTGCATTAAATGAAGATAATCTTTACCAAGAAAAGACCATACCTTTTCTCGATATTTCTCCTCTGCATCTCTGGTATATACGAGCATGACAACAGCTAAAAATAGTTCAAACAAAAACATTTCTCAGGTTTTACTTATACATGCAACACCCCAAAAGAAACATTAAAGAAACTATTTCTGTGTAATCCTTAAGACCACTGTTAGTTTGTTTTAAATCACAATGTCACTGTTACTATCGATATTACTACGTAAATCTCTATTCTGCTTGTTCAAACAAGTATTAATTAGGTATTTGACGCAGTATATGTACCTATTTATGAGCATCAAGTTCATTCAGGCTGCTGCTTTTTATTCTGAGAGGCACTGCTGCTCCTGTGTACACCTCAAGTCAGAAGACACAATAATAAAGCACAGATAACTTTTCCAACCTCCCCATTTATTATCATAGTGTCATGTCTACATAAGCTGTCTTTCCTAAGCTGGTAAAGCCTCCTGAGGCTTTATTCCTCCACTTCCCCTTCCTGGGAAAAAAACAGATTAAATTATATTATGTATTAAAATACACATTATGAAAATGCACCCTCATCAGTCAGTTTGTATTCTCTGACAGTCCCCAGTGGTTGTTTGTTATCTTCAAGTGACGAACCCTAGCCTCTCACCTTCCCAGCCAGCCAGGGATCTGTCCCAGGACTTTATCAGCATTGGTCTAGCACCAGTTATTGATTGATTGATAAGCATCTCTACACGCTGCTTCTCTTTGAGTGCTCCATCTACTTCTCTATTGTGTTCACCCTCCTGAATCTCAGTTCCAAGAACCAGGAAGAAATTAGAGACTGGTGGTAGATGGGCCTGAATTTCTCCGAGAAGTTCAGCTCATCCACAACACGCTGTTTGCACAAACATACACTGTTCTGCCATTTGTTTTCAAGTAACTGCTGTAGAAGACACATACGCTTTTTATTTCCAAACAGGACTCCAGAATAAAAGTATAAACTGAAAGAAGAAAACAGGATGTTTACAGGACCATCATAAAGATCGTTCAACTTTCATTCTCCAGCCCACTAGTCTTTCCCTTCTGAATCACTACCTTCTCTCCAAAAGGAATTCAGCTTTATTTCATAGATTCTTGGCCAAGATATGACTGCTTTTTTTCCCTCCTGTGATACAAATATTTTTTTTTTCTCTAGCAATATGCAAAATACTTGTTTATAGTTTTACCCTCATATTTTGAGGAATGTCACATCATAATCACATTAGAAGTCTGATGGTATTCAGATGTTCACTATACAGTAGAGGTTTTCTTATAACATGGTGAAAATCAGTTGCAAAAGAAAAAATTGTACTGTGTAGAACTCTTCTTATTATACTCCAGATCAGATTTTCCAATTTGATCCATAGGAATTAAAATACTATACATGCATTTGGCTTTTTAGGTCAGTATTTATATGGTCCCTGTCTTCTAGGTGGTTTACATCAGTAAACAACCACTTGCCTTTCTTCTCTCCATTAATCAGTGTCTATGAGGTTTGATCTGCCATTATTTCATTTTACTAGCATAGTATTTGGAGGCAACTCCAGGATTTCTTCCACTAGCCTCTCCTCAGCATTCAAAAGCTTGATCTTTAGACCAAGATAGAGGTCTAGAGCAAACACCCCATTTGCAATAATCCCTTTGGGTCTTACCAGCTCCACAGCCTTGAGTTAGTTTATATGAGTAACAAAATTCCCAAACACTGCAGGACGTGTGCTGACAATTAACACCGTTTCTGCTGACCCATACCAAAACAATGGCAAGTCATGACAGAAACAACGTGATATTATGAGATTAATTTTGTGATCAATAGAACCCCATTGCACTTTTCACCTATGTCTGTGCTGCATGTGGGAGACCTGATTATAGCACACATAAAAGTACACAAGCTTCAGTCTAGCTCACTTGATATTGCTGGCAGTGAAGCTGTGATTGCAGAGGATTCAGCCCAAGTCAACACACCTACCTCAGGCACTCAGCATTTGGCACCTTGCTGCTATTGCTTAGTATGCCTAACACTGAATTTAAGGCAGCAGGTGTATACCTACATATGTATGCTATGCTTACCTGAATACAGCCATTTATTTTGTTATGGAGACAATTAATCACAATTTAAAAAATTATACAGTTTCATGGCAAAATTCTTGTTTTCTTTTACTAGAAAGAACATCCTTCACTACTTTCACTGCTTTAACTCTATCAGTGTTTCTCAGTGATGGGTTATGAACAATGCTGGGAACAGCTTGCTCCTCCTTGAGTGGGAAGTGAGAAGTAGCTATTGTTATTGTCAGCCAGTCTTTATAGTAAGGCAGCTCCAAGTGGCCTTTAATTACTGGCAGGAGCTTAGTTCCTGGAGAGTAAGGAACATGTTTACACCGTGTTCACCATGTCCTTTCAGCTGCAGAGGCTGGAAGGCTCTCAGAGGACTATTTTGAACCTCAGGTGTTTGGGAGATTCTTTGTGGTGGAAATGCTGTATCACTGTCAAATTGCTATTTATAATCAGGAAGTTAAAATCAAAGTGCATGATGGTTTGAACCACTTACCTGAGCTATAACTGCATCCAAGTCATTTAGCTTTGTTGAAATCTAATACAAAAACCTTCCACCACAAAAAGAATACAAAGTGGTATTGAACTGAAAAATGTGGCTCCTCCTTTTTCTAGTAAAAAATAATAAATTTGTCTTAAATATACCTAAATGCATTCCATATTGTTGAATATCTGTTGACAACCACCAATAGTGTTGCAACTTTACTCTTAATATAGTGTTAAGCAATCCTGACACTCCAGGCCATGGTTGTTGGAAGAGGCGAGAACAGGAAATTACAACCTACTCATATTTTCATAATTGTTTTCATTTGACTTTTATTAGTCTACTGATATGTGTCACACAGTAACCAGTCCTGTTTTCTTCTCAACAAGCCAACAATTGGAGGTGTTGGTTTTGAAACACAGTTGCATTAAGAGTTGCACTTCTTTCACTCTTGTTTACTCCCAGTGCTGTGGAAGTCCTCAGGATTTTTTGTGTTTCCTTTCTAGCGTCACTTTGCATGAGGAACGATTCCAGGTGCCTGTCAAACTCTTGCCAAAAGAACTCTACGTGCATTGCTGGTCGTAAAGATGATACCTGTCGTTGTGCAGACGTATCAGTGGACAGTGTGGAGGAACTCTGCAATAAAACCTCTGATCCTTGCTCCTCAAACCCTTGTCTTCAAAATGCTACCTGTTTAAGCTCTGCTGGAAACCTCAGCTTTACTTGCGAGTGCCCTGCTGGGTATAATGGACCTACCTGTGAAACAGCCGTCAGTGTGTGTCACACAAACCCTTGTGAGCATGGAGGCACCTGCCAAAATGGCCTGGCTGGGCCCACCTGCCTTTGTAGTGCAGGATACACAGGTGCACTCTGTGAAATGGATTTTGATGAATGCATTTCTGAACCGTGCCACAATGGAGCGGTGTGCAGGGATGGAGTTGATGAATACTCCTGCTACTGCGTCCCAGGCTACCAAGGCAAGCACTGTGACCTGGAAGTGAATGAATGTGTGTCAGATCCGTGCCTGAACGGGGCAACATGTCTCAACCAGGTAGGACAGTATGTCTGCATCTGTCCACTTGGGTACACAGGTAAGCACTATTAAAACATCTTTTTCTTTGCATCGTGGCCAACCATCACAATTCATGTTCCAAGTTCAACTCCCCCACCCACACACCTTTTTAGTCATATCTCTATTACCACTTTGCCTTCAGCTTGGGCAACAGTGACTGTTGGTACATTATGGGTTACCTTGTCACTGTGAACTACTCATATCAGATAGAGAAGGATTAAAGAAATCTCACATTTACCAAAAACTACAGAGCAGTTTCGTGAACATCAAGCTATGTCACAGGGCTCGGTTAACTTCCCTTTTAAAAGAAACATTCTCAAAATGCTTGTCCTCAGAGTGCTATGCATAGTTTTTGGTCCTCAGACAAAACCTGTTTGACAGGGTTAAAAATTAGATCTACTTAGACTTGCTTGATTTGCTAATCACGACAAACTGTACTCTTAAACCTAGACGTTTCATGTTAACTTCCTCTCCTCTGCCCTTCCCAGAAACAGAGGACTCGTTTGCAACTAGAACATTATGTAAGTTAAATAGAAAGAAAAGTATTATCAGGTTCCCAAACTGCTCATTTTTTGATAATCCCATTTTATGTGGCTCCATTTTTAAGGTACGGGTGTGATTTTTCTTGCCTACTTCCTCTACTGGAGAGCATATAATCCTTGCAGGGGACAGCTCCCTTCAAATTTCAAAGCTGTATTCAGGGGTAGGACTGCAAGAGGTAGCACACTGAATCATTAAAAGGAGAAAAGGGGAGGCATTTTAGTGATAGACTGCCAGTCAGGTAAACAAAGAAAAAAAAGAATCATACAGCAAAAGGGGGGAAAAACCAGCTATTGCTTCAAGTGATTCAAATGAATAAGAAATAAGAGATGTGGTTTACAGCTCCATCCCCAAATCCCCATGCAGGAGGGGAAGTCAGAGGTAAAAAGCAGATTTCCCGTGTGTGACACAGCACTCGCTGGAAACCAGCCCTTGGTTAATATCCCTCATGAGCACAGAGAATGTTATTTGAAGGAAACTTGTTACCTTCCCGCCACCCCGCTGCTGCCAGCGGGTGTCTGAGCCCAGGCCAGCTGAGGAGAAAACTACACAACCAGGGAAAAGCTGAAGAGCAGAAGGAAGGAAAAACCTATTAACAGCCAGCATGGTTACTCTGCAATGATCGGACTCAACCCAGACCTCCTGTTTTATTCAGGAAACTGTATTTGTTTAACTGGCACTGTTAGTGGGGTCCAGGCCTGGATCTATAGCCTGGGAACTTGGTTTGAAAGAGGCAGCACATACACCTTAGAGACAGAGAGAAAACATAATAAAATAGTAAAGCCCAAACAAAAAGAAATGAAGATTTAGATCAACACAAACTGCTGGAGGAAACTCGCTCTGCTGGCGTTGCTCCACTTCCATCACGACGTTCTGCTGTTTCCCAGGCTGATGCTCTCTGCTCTCACCAAAAATCAAGCAATGTCACTGAGTGCTCTGCACTCCGCACAAGCAGAGTTAAGAAATGAGTAGAGAGCCAAGGAAGGAAAAGAGGGCTAAAATACAAAGCAGAAGAGGCTGCAGTGTTTTGACATGCAGCTCCGACACTGCTTCCAGCAGCAAAGAGACTAATCATAATAATTCTATAAAGGAGTAGTGGATTGTTCCTTCAGCAGTAAAACACCAGCTTTTAAAGGCTACTTAACAAAATGATTTATCAGAAGCATTCTTTTTCATTGTTTTTCTGCACCTTGCTGTGAGTTGCGCTAAATGCACAATGCAGAGGGATTACTAGATGAAAGCCCTGAGGTTTCCCCACTGGCAATAAAAACCTTCATTTACTCTGTCAGGGGATCTTGCCAACCATTATTATCCTGGCCTGACACCATGAATTACTGTGGGAAGTGATCCAGCCTCATCTCATTTCCCTAAGATGTTAAAAAGGTTATATCTCTTGATATGTAGGTAGAGAATGTACAGTAAATCTACAGCAGTAACGTTAACCAAATGCTTGAGTTACTGGCTGCGGTTGCTACTTGTTTCATGGACTACGACTGCTATTTTGTATGATTGGTATGCTGCAGCACTTCTTAAAATAGCTGAGAAATGTCACACATAATTCTTACACAAATGGAAGAGGTTAGAATGCACCAAGAGCCAAAGAGTGGAAAATTTAGCATGAAATCCCCAGTTTCTATGATAATGCTCTGCATGTGTGAAATTATTTACAAGACATGTGTCACGCAGCTGTTAAGTAATGAAGCTCAATTGGTTTGTTGAAGTTTTGCTGGCTACCTTAATCAAATGCGATTTTTCCTCCATTGCACTAATTGCACTTGCTTTTAATTCACCTCAGCAGAGCATGGTGTAAGAGCCTGTTATTACCCACAGATAGGTACGTTAATTACCTTGCTGGACACAGATGAAGCCAGTCCTCTGTTGCCAGTGAACATTTTAGTATGAACTGTCAGGGGTGCAAGGCAGTTCCAAAAACCACTCTTAGCCCAAGACAAGAGCAGGAGAAAGTGTTTCAGTGATAGGCACAATAGGTACAATGGGCTAGATTCATTCTTGGTGCAATGCCTTTTACTATGATGTAACCATAGCTGGGATGAACTCTGTACAATATGAAGAAATTATTCCTGATGGATCTTTAAGTTCTCATGCAGTATTCTTAACAATATGTATGCCATGCAAGTATTTAGAGTAGATGCATCATAAGTCGTAGGCACTTAAAGGCAAGCAGAGGCACAGCAGCCTCTACCATGGGATGAAGTACCTCAAGTACAGATCTCATTTCCCAACAAGCTCATGGTAGTATCACTGTGGGTATTGATAGCAAATGGCATTGTCCATCCAACAGCAATTGCCAACAAAGTGGAAGGTCTGTTTCCTTCCCCAGCTTTCAAGTTTCAAACCAGCGCTCCCCACTTCACGCCCTAGCCAGCCTGAGCAGAGGATTCAGCCCAGGTTATCAGCTTGCTGGTGAGACTCCTAACCACAAGACTGATGTGAGAGGATCCCAGCAGTACTGAACACATTTCAAAGGGTTTTCAAAATAAAGATTAGCAGAGGGCACATACATCCAGAGAGTACTTGTTGCAGTTGATAACTTCCCAGCGCTGAAACCCTTGATTAGATTTAGCCCCACTGTTCTCCTCTAATTGCTTCTGGTTAGTGCAGTGTTGTAAGACCTGTAACATCTTATGTCTGTGCATGCATGCAGGTAACTGGTGGTTTGTACAGACCTGTGTGCAAAAAGGACAAGCCTTGCTCCAGGAAACTGAACTCGTCCCTCTATCTAGTTTTTTTATGAACTCTCTTCCTGCCGTTTCAAAGCTGGTGCTTCAAAAATAGCTATCTGACACTCTCCATCCAGATGACAGCATGTAAGATTACTAACAGATAAACAGATTGAGGAATTTTGGGACAGTCTTCTGTACCTGCTGTGCCCAAGCACAGCACTACAGCACAGGAGCGTGGAACTGGTGACCTGGATACCAATTTTCAGCCGCACTAAGAACACGCAGGTCCACCTGGAACTACTCTGAGCCTGCAAACCTCCAGCATCATTGTCCAGAAGGTGACTTTATAATATATCTGTAGGCAGGCAAGTCTGAAAATGTTGGCTGTATCTCCTTCATCCTCTCCCGCGTTTACTTTTTATTGACTGGGGCTGTACAAAGAAGCGCACAGTAGGACTCATTTAAAAAGCAAGCAGTATAAGAAATAATTTTAGTTCTTCAAAGAAACCGCAAAAGTAATAAATATCACTTATATCCACCTGCCCAGTCTTTCAATTCAAGCCACTTGTGTGGTTCAGTATCTGCCAAAACACTCTGCCTGCTCTAGGACAGGAGGCCTTTGCTCTTGATGCTGTAGCCCCATGCAATAACCATGGCAGGGCTTGTTGGTGCCTTTTTTTTTTTTTTACTTTCTGGCATATGATATTTGGCATACAGCATATTTACAACAGAATGTTAGACTGAGGTGCAAATGCAGATCTAATCTTTTCGTCTCTCTTCTTCACATATAAGAAAGCCTGACAGGAGATTCAGTAGAGGCTAGGAAGGAATTCCTCCTGTTTGCATGGCATATCGCATTGGCTGGATGCATTATACAGAGAGAAGTTTTCTTCTGAGGCAACATTGCCGAAGGCAGGTTACTGGGCTTGATAGATTAAAGACATGAACTAAAACAACAATGCTATGTTCTCATGTTAATCGTCAGGCTGTTCTCAGGCCTGTAGTTTTAAATTTGGCTGAACTGAGGATCAGTTGAACAGGGCTTGTTTTGTCACATGATTTTTAGTGTTCGCAGTAAGCTGTTAACAAGCTCTGGCAGATTTACGGTCACTAGACATACTTCTGCAAACACACTGTTTACAATTACAGTGAATTCACAGGGCAATGACCACAGAGGGATTGCTCACTCTATCTGGATGTAATGTACATTACCATAAAGCCATAAGAGAGCATTCCTGTGCTAGGGTCTCGCGGCAGGCTCCTGCTGAAAGTAGTGGCTAGCCGAATCAGTGAACCTTAAACTGGAGGCACAGGACCGGCAACTTCACCCATCCAGTGTTCTATATGTGGTCTCAAGAAACTATAAAAATATATTCTCTAAAGCTACAGCAATAATATTTCATAACTACTAGAAAGATGAACTTGCACTTTTGTGTTTAAATGCAATAAAAAACAGCTATGAGCTAACATCCTCAAATTTTCTTGTGATATTTTAAGATATTTCCAGGTATTTGTCTAGAATATGGATTTTTAATTTTTTTAAAGATTCTACATTCAAAAGGGTCAAAATAAATTAGTAATCAGCAATAAATTAGTAACAGTGCTAAATATTAGCAATCTAAGTGTTTTGAGAAAAATATTCTGAAAATGCAAAAATTTCACAGCCCGACAGAGATGGCAAAAACAGTATAAAGAAAGAATTAGAGGTGAGCTCCTAAATAAATTGCTAAGACAATACCCATCATCAAAACATGTCTGTTCCCATCTTTTGAAAGCCTGCCCCATCATCTTGTACTGAAAACTTCACCTCTCCAAAAAAATGGAACCCATTCTCAGGGCTGCAAATTCTCTTTCAAGTAGGAAATTCCCCCGAAAACTATTTACAATACTACTGCTACTTTGCTAAGCCAAATAAAAGATAGGGAAGTCCACTTAAAAGCAACTTCTTCATTATAATTCGCCATTTTGCCTCTGTTTTGTGGCTGATGCTGTAGCTATTAAAACAAATTGACTTGGCAGGTGAAAATTATTTAAAAGAAAAATCGCTATTACTCAAAATACTAAATATGTGCATAAGCATACAAAACCCTGAAATAATCACGCAGGAACTGCAAGGCATTCATTATAAAATTTTCTTAGTATCTCCTGGACTGTGCTAGAGATAAAAAAAAAAGGAGTGTATATTTAACCTGCCAACTATCATAAATAGCTGTAAACTAATATTAGTACTGATTTAGTTCTATCCATTATCTCTGAAGAGCAGCTCCAAGATTCTGACCTGTTGCAAACCTGGCATCATAGACTAATGTATTTACACATTGCTAAATCTTAAAAAAATTAAGCAATAAAACACAGCTAAGCAGACAGCTTTCCAATGAATTCAATTAACTATGCAGCTTTAAATGGACTCTTCTGAGATCATTAAATTACTAGTCACTTCTGTATTATATAAATATGATAGTAGCATGGTTTGGATAATCTGGATAATCTGAATATTAGTTCCTTCTGTTTCCATGTTCAAGCTAACATTAAAAGTTGTTATTCTACCTATTCTTGTGAATAACAGCTGGTTTGTTCTTTTGTAAATTCTCCCAAGCCTTGAGAAGAATAGTCTTGCAATGAACATTGAGGAGGAAATACCTTTTAATAATAGGCAATTACTTAAAAAAAAAAAAGATAAGGTGAACATCGTACTTCTAAGTTTGGGGTTTGCTTGTTTTCTTTGCTTTTGAAGGTACAAACTGTGAGCTGGAAATAGATGAGTGCTCATCACAGCCTTGCCTGAATGGTGCAACCTGCTGGGATTCCCTGGGGAGCTTTGCCTGCTCCTGTGCACCGGGCTTCCTCGGAGACCTCTGCGAAACCAACATTGACGAGTGTGTCAGCCGGCCATGCCTCAACGGGGGAAAGTGCACAGACAATGCCAACGGGTACGTCTTCTACAGCTGGGTAACGCTAATGTGAGGTGCTATTAGCTCCTCTGCAGATGGGAATGCTACAAGAGCCTGCACCGCCAGGTAGCTGATTCAATTTCAAATTGTGGATTTCACTCCTTGATCCTGCACTGATTTAACTTTAAATTTGAAAAGAATTAAAGAATGCAAGTCTGGTGTCAGAGCCAGTAGGACAACAAAACATTTATGGCAAAGACTGATCAAGTGGTATGTCTTTCACATTTGTACCTTTACTTTAAATATTTACAACGTGTTGTTTGTCTGGCCCTGAGGACTGTCATTTACAGATGAATTCTGTTTCTAACGCTCATCAAACTTTAGTTTCCAAGAGAGATGTGAGAGTGTATAAAATTGAATTTGCCAACAGCAGCTGCCCACACTGACAGACAGAAGCATTAGAAAAGAGAGGCAGAGGAAAACTGTAATAATAGTAACCATAATGATAGATATCATTAGGAAATGTGTCAGGAACTTTACAGGCACATAGGACAACAGCTCCTTATTCAAAACAACCTGCAGTCCATGGACAAAGAAAAAATAAATAAATAAAGAGAATACAAGGCAACAGAAAAGTAAGTTTCTCCACCTGATATTAATAGTCCTACACAGAGGTCCAAGCACAGCCCAGGCAGCCAGAGCTCTGGCATTCGTTCACCAATATGGGCTTTGCATACTCAGCATGAGATTCCCAAAACTGAAAATGTATATGTATAAGCTCAAGTCTATGTTATAGAAAAAAAAAAAAGCTGAAAGTTCATAAGCATATTTATGCAGGCTCTCCCTTTGCCAGTATTTGTCCTCTACTGTGTATTTTCCAGCTTTTACAAAGCAGTTTTGAAGATTTTAGTGGTGCAAACATCAGTCCAAGAATCATGTCAGCAAAAGGCATGCTTGCCTTGAATGAGAGGGGGAAGAGATCATGTTCTGGGAATGAGCTTTTGTACAGCGTGGTGACATGGCACCAACCTTGTGGAGCTCCTTCTCAGCAGTGCTGTATTACTCTGAACAGGACAAAGCAATTTACTATTTTCCACTGTAGCTAAAGCATGACAGCAGGGAGAGGGAGGTCACCTTGCACCCGACTAGTTCACAGCAGACCCACTTAGTAACCTGCAAGCCTTTTAGGATACATGCATGAGGTGAGCAACTGGGATACTCATTCAGGCCAGACTTAATCCTATTCATTTTTCCCCTAGCTTTTAAAGCTGAGGTACATGTAAGAGCAATTTTAATTGGCTTGTAATACTGCAGGATATCTGGAGAACGATTGGAGCTTTTTCCACATTTGTTACATGATGAAAAGGATTGGACAACAAAGCAATTCAAAACAGAAGGGTGTCTAGCAATTTCCTTCCTTTTGTGTATTTTTGGGGTTAAATGAAGAATTGTAGTCTTTAAACAGTAGTTTTCCTTTTCTGACTAATGCTACAGTACAGCTCAGGCTTTTTTGTGTGCCACCAGCTCTCACAGAAGTGTGAGAGGCAACAGATTTAGCATTTAAAGCCGAAAATACAAACACCAAACCAAATTATCTCCCAAATTTCAGACCGATTCTTCCAGTGAGGTTTAATGAATGCAACAAAGTATAACTTGCTCTCTTAAAAAAAAACAGTTTCACATTATTGCACATTTCTTATTTAAATTCAATGATTTAGAGGTGCCTTAGTTGAACCTATGAAACCTGGTGTGCGCAGGCACAGAGGATACCTCTGCATGCTTCAAGCCTTTTTTCCATAGGAAATATTCCCAGGACCTTCAATGCTCTTTTCATTGCATAGGAAAGAACATCTGCACATATTGCTTTCTGCATATTGTGAGAACATGAAACAAGAAGCCCAAAAAATGTTAGGTAGAGTATCTAAGAGTATCACTCTTAATAGAAAAAGCCATCTGCCTGCTCAGTCACAGCCGGCCCACAAGCAGGGTACCCACCAGAATCCCTGAAGGTCGACGGCAACATCAAACACTTGAAGATACCTGAGAAAAAAGGCACACAGGTGGAGCTTCACATTAAGCAGCAAGTTGTGAATATTCCTCACTGCTCCTTCATTCTGGACCAAAGGGAAGAAGGAGTGTGGACTAAGGCAGAAAAAAAATCTTTCACCACAAAGCTGAACAGCACCAAACTGAAGGCACATGGAAGACATGTGGGAAAAATACAGCAAGAGAAAGAGACTTCTGTTTTGAGAACATACCTCGGAAGGAAAATTATTTTTCTGATTCACATCTTCCTCATTACTTTTTATATCCTACATTCAAATGCCACCTGGTCTAAGTCATCTCTGATTTTGATTTAAGAATAATCCATACACTAGTAATAAACTGGCCTGCCAGAAGTTTCTGCTTATGTAAACTTAAATAGGGTGGTAAAAAGTTTACGCTTTTTGGTTCATTAGACTGCAGGAGCCAGTTGTTCTCTGATACTCCCTTATGTTCAACGATTTCACTTTCCCTCCATATATTTACTCCAAGTCTAAGACTTGGATATTAAGCACAGAAATTATCAAATAAGTATACTTACCTCTCGTTCAGCAAGATTCCCCATGATTTCAATTGTACAATAACCAGTGTATCATTTTAATTTAAAATAAAACAATACAAGAATAAATTTTTGTTTCTGATAATTATTATTAGACAAAGATCATCCAAGCATGCACATTTAACATAGTTATCGTGCAAAGGCCTGTCTTTTCTTATGACATGTACAAGTTGACCTTATACCTTATGACCTGGGCATAGGAGTTATGTATTTTATAATAACTAGCTCACCTGAAAAAAAACACAAACAAAAAACCCCAGACGTTACTGATTACCTGCACATTGTTCATTTATATATACTAGCTTGTTTACTTCTAAACCCATAAAAGTAACATTGCTATCAAAATGAAGCTTGTATTACTGTTGTTATTGGAACTATGCAAGCAATTGACATTTTTTTACTAACCTAACAACAAAAAATGTTGTTTTTCATCAAAGAGAAAACCTCACTTAGTCGAGGAACAGAAATTGCCTTACTGTTTGGCCAATTCAATATCTATCAGTCCAAGAGAAAGGGATACTAACACACTTACTGTCTCTTCCCTTTTCATTTGTGAATAATGTTAAACCTACAAAAATTACACTGGAATTGACAGAAACTTTTTTCTCCAAAATTGAAAAAAGAAAAAAAAATCAGTAATTCTTAGAAGAAATGATCTGTCAAAACCAATTTGACTTCACAAGCATATTTTTTCCCCAGACAAAAATCACATATTTCAGGAAAAAGCTCATTGTTAGTTCCCAATGGTTTCTCCTAGAGCACCAGATGGTGGTCTCGAGCCTGGTCTCAATTGTGCAAGCGGCTAGCCAAGGCTACACAAGAAGTCTGCGTAGGTTTGGGAACAAAGCCCAGATCTCCTGACTTCCAGCTACAGTGACCATTGCATTCTGTGTTGCAGGTACAGCTGCAACTGTACCGGTACTGGATTTATGGGTGTACACTGTGAGACCCTAACTCCCTTATGTTGGTCACAACCATGCCACAATAATGGCACTTGTGAGGACAATGCTGACAATTACACATGCCACTGTTGGCCAGGTAAGCTCTAAGTTCTCCTGTAAACACTCTCTTTCCTTGTGTAGTAGATATGTCCTAATTTTTTTTGCTGATACAATAAAAGGTTGAAGCTATATAACTTTAAAAATACTCTATGGGCTTATGTTTAGATGGGCTTTGCTCCTCATCACGAGTCAGAGCCCTATGGGTAAGTTGCTCTGTTTTATAGCTAAGGAATTCCCTGCACAGCAGAAGTTGGCAAAAACAATAGTGCCAGTATTATGGTGTAAAGACAGGAGATAAGTCAAAGTTGGGATCCATCTTCCAGTTGCTTAGTCCTTCAACCCATGTGATACATAAATGAATCACTGCTGCAGCTGACCATTTTTTACTCTTCACTAACATGACCTTTACATCGGTCTAAAAACTTATGTTTCAATACGAAATATTGTCTGTTTATAAATAAAAATTAAACTAGGTGTTACATTGGGAAACTTGTCTCCTTCATATCACCAATGCGAATTCTTCTGTCTAGCAGTGTGGGGTGAAACACACTGGGCTGTGTTCTCCACTACGAGCAATGCTTGCATATCCAGCTGTTTGCAAAAATGCTCCCACAGCCCCAGTGGGGACAGAGACACTGCTCTTCAAAAGACTTTGTGAATCTTTCAGCATGCGGACTAACTACAAGAAGTCTCTCTAGAAAGTTTAACTTGCATGTCCTTACTGAGGACACAAGAACACAGTGCACTGCGAGGAGTAAATGCCACAGTGGTGTTGGACTACACAGTTCTCAGTGCATTAGAAATGGAAAGATTAGACAGAGTCCTTAGCATTTTCCAGAAATCGGGGAGTTTTGTGGCACTTCAAACTCCAGATAAAGCACTTTAAAAATACGAAATAATTTATACTCCCTGCCCTCCTCTGTCATAGGGAGGTGATGCAAAAGGAAAACTTCACACAACCAGAGAACGTATCTACACCACAATGCAGGACCTTGTCATCCACACAGATCTCCACCTAACTTCCTAAAAAAATACCAAAGTCTGTAGAGCACAGCAAAGCTCAGCTAGCTATTGCAGAATAGCCGTAGCAATATCCTGCTGCTGAGCCCTGACAGAGAGCTGCAAGGAAACGTTCACACCTTCAAGAAGCAGAGGAAATCTTTTAGCACGCGGCAGAGTCTGAAACCAAGTGCATCTAATATTCACAGTAATATTTTCAGGTCTGGAACGAATGGATAGCACATCAATTAAATGCCTTCTCCTCCTGCAGGCTATGCAGGTTCCCGCTGCGAGGAGGACATCGGGGAGTGCAGCAGCAGCCCCTGCCTCTCCGGCGGTGACTGCGTGGAGCGCTCCTGGGCCGGCCACTACGGGAGCGTCCCAGGCCTGCCGCCGGCCTTCAGCTATGACAAGGCCGAGGGCTATATCTGTAGCTGTAAGCCCGGCTTTACCGGTAAGCCTCCTTTGGTGAAAGCTTAGGAAACGATGTGCCGCAGTACCCTGTTGTTTAGGCCTGGCTGTAAATAAATCTTTTAAAAAGTTACGTGTTTTCAGGTGCCATAGTGCAAAGGGTCCCTCTGGTGGTCACCAGACACACGTTTCAGTAATGGTTTGTACGGAATAAAAGGAGTTGGTTGCACAAGCTGTGAACGTAGCAAAAGAGTAGCAGGCTCCAGGTACGGCCCCTACGGCAGCTCAGGCAGCAGGAGGGAGACGTGGTCTCTTCCACGGTCTTGTCTGCGAAGCTTCGTCGCTCGTAACCCCATTTGCTTGAATTATGCCATAAACTTCAGTTAGTGGGTGTTTTATCATGAGTTTGACATTCACTGTGCACAGGTGTTATATTACATGTATGAAAACAATGAATAATAAATAAGAGAGTATTTTCATGAAACAAGCGTGAAAGAAAACTCTCAAGCTTTTGGCATCTCTGTCCTCACATAATTCTACGTAGCAGCACTGAGGACTGGCAGGAACACTTCTTCAGCTGAGCACAAGGCAACATTTTGTATAAATTCAGCAGTGTAGCATATTGGTGATATTCTACAGCTTAAATGAAAAATAATTTCAAGTTGTGTGCATAGCTGTGTTCTTAAGGGAAAAAACCTATCAAAATTACAGATACCTCTAATCCTAAGAAAGAAGATGTGTTGAGATTTACATTTAACACAGCCTACACTATTTAGCACAGCCAGAAACAAGTTGGGTTTCACTTGTAAACTTCTGGGTTTACAGTATTTTTCTGTCAACTCCATGCCTTTTTTTCCTTCTGAAGGAAAACATACTTAATAGCTAGATTAATTTAACCAGTCTTCAATTTCTCATTCCATTCATCTCCTGAGCAGTTTACAAACTTTCCTGTGTCTCCCAGTGAGTAGCACGACTGACGTCTCCAACAGAGCAGAGACAAAAAGTACGTGGAGAGCACAGCTTTCACTCTGAATTCCCAATTTATTTTTCTTCAAACTGGCATTGAGATTTGTTTGCTTTTGTTCCATCCTTTCCCCCTAACTGTCCTTCCCTATCCTGTCACTAAGTGTTGCTGTTGTACTTTTGTTCTACCTAAGACAGTATAATATGAGGCTTCTACTAAGGCTTGCGATATCCCCCAGACTATCCTAAGCACCCTTACCTCTTCACATGCCACTTCTTTCTCTTCACTTCCTTCCAGTGATGTCCAGCTCTCAAGTTTCTTTTCCTCCCCTCTTGCCCTAATTTAAAAAATCCTGTGCTCTGTCACACAACCCAGAAGGTGTTTCCTTGTTTAATCATCATCCTTTATCCTCCCACTTCCATATCAATTGCCTTTGCCTGGCCTGTTTGCCTAATTTGGGTCATGATTCTGCTGGTTTCCTTCGCATGAAGGACTCTTTTACTCCCCAGGGAGTCAGTGGACCCATGTACCGACAGATTCTAATCAGTCTGAAAAAAGAGTGTCAGAATCTATTTAAGTCAATTAATCTTAAATCAATTTTTCAATAGGTAAGCTCCTAAATCACAATGCAGGACTCCACAAAGCACAACTGAGAGAAGTCTTGGAGACCCTGAAATTTCTGCTGACTTCACATACAAATTACATTACATTTTTTAAAACCTTATGTAAGTTTAGTTATCCACATACCTGTTGGATACTATATATAACCTTCATTAGGAAAAAAACAAAGTAGTTATTCTTACCAAACAGTGTGCCCAGGCAGCTGGAGGCACGAAGAACATAATCTTTAACAGGGATGGCTGTAAAAGCTGTATGTGAGATGTCATTCAGTAACATGCTGCAAAATAATGGGAAAACAAGGTTAATCATGCTGTCCTTGTCAGCTCCTTCCCTGCCTTTGTTTTTCAGCAGGGCCTAAATTTTAAACTCTTTTCTTGGTGGCCTGTGTGAGATACAACACAGTCAAGCAATTTACATATTAATAGAGAAAACAGCAAGATTGCTCTAACTGGCACTTAGCATCCTAGGCTCCCAGGCTTTGCTCCAACAGCCCTTAGGTAAAACGCAACCAATCTCCCAGTCCTCCCAGTAGCACTGCGCATTTCTCTCTGGCCTTTCTCCTTCCCCCAGGTAATCTGGAAGGGGAATCTCAAAATGAGCCTCAGCCTCCTTGTATGTCAGAAGCGTTGACACAAAAAGTCTATAAGGAGGAGTGGAAACATTAACTTCTGATGGTGATAAGTAATTTCTCTAATTATAGCCGAATTCATGATAAATAAACCACATGTTTTAATGGGAATTAAGGAAGATTTAGGATTAGAGCTGATAGCAGAGCTGATAGCTGATAGCTGAGAGCTGATAGCATAGAGCTGATATGATTCAAGGTAGCAGATGAATCCCTGATCAGGATCACTCAGTATATGGGTGCTTATCTAATGTATATGAACTAACAGTCAGCTGGAAAAAAAGTCAGATCCTTTCATCTGGGTATCAGTACATCCCACTGACAGCCAAAGTCCTACATTTCTGTGGCTGTAGGTCAGGAGTTCTTCCAGCCTTAACACCTGAATAGTTGTATATGCTTTAGATGTAAAACCTGAGATTCCTATTGAAACAGGGCAAAGATTTTCTTCAATAAATTACATTCAATATTTTATTATACCTCTTTCCTCACTAAAGCATTTGCAGAACATTATAATCATACTTCACTGTTCAGGGTAATATGAAGAAATAATAATCCATATACCCTGCATTGTGAGGGCAGTATCTTGTTCTAGATGGTGATCGTTCAGGTGACTTGAAAAATAGTCAGTAGTCCTACTAAAAGTCTTGGAAGCAACAAATCTGCAACCAACGTTATTTACACAATTTGATTCTTAAAAATAAAAAATAAAAGTCCCAGCCTGGAGACTTTATCCCAGCTAGGAACTCTTTGAGGCCATTGGAGATATGCCTTATCCCGGATCCAAGACAGAAAATTCCTGCACAGGTTCTACAAAGGGTTAAAACTTCTCCAGCTCCCTTTTAAATCAAAGGGTTCAGGGATACTCAGATTTCAAGAGGTCTCAATAGTTCTGCAGTAGCAAGCCCTAGATTTTTTTATATTACATTGCTCTGCTGGCCCCCTAGCACAACAGTACTTTTAATAGATTGCGCTTTCTTTTAAAGGGCTTGTGATTTGTTACTGCTAGCTAAAGGCAATAGTTACCCTAGTACTGTGTCCTTTCATATCGTGGATATATTGTATTGCTCTAGCACTGCACATTTTTTAAAAAGACTGTTATTTGAAAGGTTAAACTTTTCACTTCCCTCATGAAAACATGTGGGAAAGGAGGAGGGCAGAGCTGTGCATTTGGTAGTGACTTATTTCACCAAGTTGTAATAAACTTAACACCATGTCAAAATTAAAGAGTCTCTGAACTTGCAAGGTCTATCAAGTGACACATTCCAGCATTGAACTGAGCCTGAGGAGCGGTGAGTGTGCAAGGCTCCCTGTGCCTCAAAAGCAGTGCTGCCCACGGTCCCCAGGTGGGTGGGACAGTGTCACTAGCAAGGATGAAGACCATCCATTTTGCTTCAGCAGAATGAGTGTAAGAGGAGCAGAGTCCACTAACCCGTTTGTAGGCAGGGTTCCTGCTGCCTGCTGACATGCAGACGAGTGCTGGCTGCTGAGGACCTTACCACTTCTGGTGTCTTGTTATCAGCTATGTGCCAGTTGTGCCAGCAGCACTGCTGCTTCCTTTGGATTCATGAATTCCTAAGTGGTTTTTGGCCTTTTCGTTTATATTTGTCTTGTTTTCTGTTTTTCCCTTTTAAATGGCCTTGGCCCTTTTCCCAGTCTGTTGGACTGCTGCAGGAGAAAATGGTATGATCAGATTGGTGTCGTATGCATATTGAATTCCTGGCGTATGCATGGGGGAAAGAAACTGTCTCCTGGAGCCAGACAATGAAGGCAGATAAATGGCCAGTATGAGAGAGTGCTGAACACTCAACTAACTAAGGAAAACCTCAACCCAGATACTGAACTGTGAACATCATGGGACCAGTGCTTAAAAACTGGATCATTTGGACTCTTACTCTGCACTTAAGCCAGGGTGAAAGAAACACAGAAGCACACAGGGCATCAGGCTTCCATTTCCCTGCACATCTCTAGATGCTGCTATAGGCAGACCACCCAGCAGATGACAGGGTAGACTATGTCTCAGACAGCTGTACTCCTCTCCCCTGGCCTGTGACAGTATTATACAGACATAAATATTATTTATGAGTAATGGGTAGGATAGAAGGCACTTTATCACTAACTTGGGGAGCTTAAAATGCATACATATATTTTTGGTTTCTTTATTTTTTAAATCCCCTTCTTAACCATCAGTACAATGATCACAGAGCCGCCATCTTTCTTAGATATATAAAGTGACCTGAGTCTTACAAAAATGAAATCAAGCAGATGAATAGCAGAGTTCTCATCTTGTCCCCAAACTCCAAATTTTATTTTTTTCTTTATTTCCTTGTCTGTCCTTCAGCTGTTCACACCACAGTAGTCAATCATTCCTCCATTACACCAGGTTAATTCACTTTATTTCATGGCCTGTCATCACAGTTTAAAAGGTTATTTTCTCTTGATTCTGAGACCTTAGAAGAAGACCAGACGGTTCAAGCAAAGAATGAGGATAAAAAAGGAGGATACACAGAGAGAAAAGACGATTTTTAAATTAAGAAGATGTCAAGGGGACCTCTTATCTTTTCAGTGGGACTCAGGCTTCTCCCACAGGCAAGGCAAGCACTCAAGTTCAAAATTAACAGGTCTGGAGGTACTGTTAGCTAATTATTAGTCCCATACAAGCAAACATTCAAGAAGGAAAATGCTGCTACTATCAAGCACTCATTCAAGGTTAGCTGGTTTAGGAGAAATTCCAAAACAAGTACTACACATGTGAAACACTGAAAAACAGAATTAAGGCTTGATGTATTTATAGGCTTCTTACCACTCTGGAACTGCAGAGAGGCTGTAACAGAGATGTAAACATATGTCTTTTCCACCTAAATTCAATTCACAATCAGTACAGGATCCCTTTTACACTGTTAGACTGCTGTGAAAGGTTCCTTTACAAAATCGACTTTGTGGTGCTGGGCAGTTGTGCAGCAAAACATGAAAAAGTGTCACTATTTTCTGAGCATGGGAAAGAAGTTACTACTTTCCTAGAGATATTTCTACAGTGCTGCCCTATCTCCATTCCAGACTCTGTGATCTCCATATATTTCCTGGTTCAAAAGCACAGGGGGGAAGGAGGAGGAGGACCATCTCTCACTGCTCCCAGCCAGTCTGTAGCAGCTCCAGCATTACAAGAGCAGTGTAGGCAAGGGCTGTACCAACATAGGATGCCCTCAGGGCCTGGCAGGCACTTGCTGCCTGTAAAAACACTACACAAAAAAGACAATTAGCACTTTAAAGTACTTTTTCCATCTCTACTAAAGCCTCTGATCTTGAAAGAACATTCGGACAGGCTTTTAATGATTCTATCCTCTAATACTATTTAACATTTCTTCAATCTGTAGCATCCTAGTAAGGAGTTGTTCACATTGTCATCAGAATTGGTTCCTTCTCAGTTTTCCCTTCCTCCTCTACTTTTGTCACGGAGTTCTTCTTTCTCCTCTTTTCTCTTAATTTTTGGAACTGGTCAGGATATTATCTTTGAATGACAGAGTGTGTCCTTTAGCCCTGGCCTGTGGACTACTCCAGGGAAAGAGGCAGACAGCTTTGCAAAAGGTTTCAGACTCCGAGAATGCAGCATGCTCACTAGTTTCTTGCTTGTCTCTTTATTCACTATTGATCAAGCTGCTTTCTTTGCAATAAGCACTAATCACTTCTCACATGCTTAGCTCCCAGACCAAACTCATTGTTAGGTTAGTCTCATTAGTCTTTCTCTGGATAGTCCCCCAGAAGGAAAGCTGAGGTTGAACTCACAGTTCGAACACTCTGTACCATAATGGCCATATGAAGGAAACGCACCTCAGAACACTGATGGCAGCACTGAAATTAGGCTGTATCTGGATAAATTTATGAATTTGCCATTCCTTTATCAGTTTCCATTACAGAACTCATGGGACATTTCTATTTCATTTCTACTGCAGGTAGTGCTCCTCTTCAACAACTGTAAGAAATACCATTTAATGCAAGAAAGTGTAATTTTTACATTCTTCAGCCATATAAATCACCACAGCAGCTAAGACTGACTTGTGTTATTCATGACAGCTCTTTCCTTAGCAGCGTATATCCTGAGATACTTTGTGAAAGCCTAATAGCGTTTTTTTTCAAAAATTAATCTTGTTATGACTCAACTTGCCCCCCTGCATGGCAGCAGACTGCAAGAGCGATTGTTTAAATGCACCAACTCTAGTTGTAATGGTTACCTAATGTTTGTCACTGGTTAAAGAATTCTGATTTAGTGGGAGACACTTCAGAAAACAGCAGCGTGTATCTCGAAGTGATATTGATACCACCTGATAATCTTTCTGTATTTACCACAATATTCTGCAGCTTGGGTTTCACTTCACTAAAATCTGAACATTTCGTGAATACAAGCATAATCAGTCATACATCATTACTGTGAAGTACATAAGCATTATCCCCACTTCAGAAAAACAGAAAAAAAGACTAAGGTCCAACATGATCATAAGGTATGACATTACCTTATGAACAGTGGAGTCTCACAGCAACCCATGGAGGATGCATTTGGACATCATTATCAGATCCAGTTACCATATTTAATGTGCTCCAAGTAGAGACTGAAATAGTTTCAGATCCTAGGTACAAAATATGAACCTAGCATGGGCACTAACTATGCAGAGGACTCCTTTTAATGAAATAAAATTCAGCTTTACTGAAAACTTCAGCTTGTACCCGTTATTCCTATTGTACAAGGGAACCTTTTGACAAAAGAGTAATTTTACTAGCAATGACGATCTATGTTAAAATTTTGTAAAAGCTGAACCACGAAAATTAAGAAAGGAGCCCTTGAACTTTTCATGACAACGTTTTGCAGAATTAGCCCCCAGACCTGACAATTTGTTTGCAACTCTGAGAATGACATTTAGGGCCCTGATATACCTACGTATATTTTTTCATGAGCAATATGTATTACATAAGAAATATCTCTCCTCTTCTTGTTGCAAGTTGCACTGGAAATGCAAAGAGATCGCAGCCATCACTTCTGCATTATTCAGCACCAAAAGAAAGCACAAATGTCAAGATGTTTTGGGGTTTTTTTGAGTTAGAAATATATGAAATTACAACATTAGGAAGCATCTACCAATATTATTTTCAGAACGTGTATAGAGTTTTATGCTTTAAAATTTCACAACTGACCCATTATTACTATGATCTATTTTCTCTAGTTACACTGATATGTTAAGTTGTATAATGTAGTCTGACGTGATTGACAGAGCCTGCAAGCAGTGGATATTTTGAATCTGGCACATCTCTCTGAGTTAAACAGTGTTGCACATAAACACTTTTTAGCATGAAAAGCTTTTCTCCTTCAAGGGAAGGAGGGGATGAATGGCTTTTCATCCGTAAGCTCCCAGATCTTGCAACACACAGACAGGTAACATCCTTAGATTTAAGGAATCTCTAAATCCAGTACCTGACGGAAAGTGCTTTAAAAAAAAAGCAGCAGGAATAATACTTTTCAAGCACCTATTATTTTCCTGACACTCATTCCTGGTGGGTCATTCCATCATATGATTGACTACTTGTTAAAACTAGTCTAAATATCCAGTAAGACTTTTCCTTCTGGGGCTTTATTCAGGCTCTGCCTAGTTACCTTTTTGATTTCTTTCTTAATACTGTGAATAAACTTTTCCTAGCCTTTTTAATTGGCATACCTCAGATATTTATAGTCTCCTACAATGCAGTTTTGCCACCTCTTGGCTGAGCTTATGAACCTGCTCAGTTCCATCTTTCCCTATTGAACAATCTCTCTGGCCTTTTCATTTCTTGCTTGCTTTGTCCCAGCCCAGCAACATGTTATGCAGCCTGGAACCGAACATAGGACTCACTTTGCCCTACTCTTCCTGTTGTTGAAAAAACAGTAATCTTAATTTCCCTAATATAAACAGAAACTGCTGTATATCTCCTGATATCCATCCTAATGCTCGTTCTACGTGTCTAGCACACCCTGGCATTACAGTTGATCCTATATGTTTCCTAAAGAGAGGTGTTTCTTGCATATACACATACATCCAACGGCAAAGAAAACCACTAATGAAAGTAGAGTTTAAAGTGTGGTCTAAGTGATAACCATGCACAAACCTGAGTGAAATCAAAGGTATTGCACATACTAAACTGACGGCAGAACTTTGCTTATCTTCTTAAGAATTTGATTGTCCAACTCAGGAGCTACTTTACAGCATATGGTTTTTAGCATTGGATTGTATAAGCCTATATCATTCTGGTTGAATTACAGTCAAATTGCAAAGTCAAGCAGATGTGCAACTTTTCCCCAAACAGAAATGAACTTTCTTTAAATCTACACATCACATAGTTATCACTAATCTGGAGAAAGTGCTTAACAAGCAGACAGTAAACAGAAGACTTGTGCTATGGGACTAATATATTTTACTTCCTCAATACATTCTAATTTATGGAATATTTAAGGTCAAATGTCAAGTGATAAACAAAATGACACAATTTAATAGTTCAATATTTTACTCAACAGATGATTCCAAAAACAGCCTTAATAATCTCACCATTGTGAACCCCATTAAAATCCAGTTTATTGGAAATATAGTAAATTATACAACCAAACATTTAAAAGGCATTACTTCTCTTTTTCCCCCCATAACGGAGGAACTCAGGAGTGACATTGGAGAAGCTGGAGGAGTTCAGTCAGAAATAGCCCATGGGCAAGTAGTTCTGAACCATATGCATGTATGTATATATGTGTGTACACATGCACATATGTGCTAATACACACATATATAGACATATATATGTGAACACATACATAATAGCTGCTTCAGAGTACTTTATTGCTCTGCTTATAGAAAGCCTTTCTTTGATCACTAATTAAAAAGGTCCACAACTTTCATCTTTTCTATTTTGAAGTGCATAGTTTTCTGGCTGGATTGTTTTGTGGTAAGAATGAAAGATTTGTCTTTGTTCCTTTCTGCAAGATTTGCAGCATGCCATATGTATGCTTGTTAATAAGCAGAGTTTATATTGATATTCATTACTAATTAATTATTTTAATTGCATGGCTTCTGACAGTGGGAAATGTGTAATGTTTGCATGCCAAACCTGTATATATTTGTTATGCAAGGAATACTGACCTATATTCAGATAAAAAGTCAAGACACATGAGTAAATTTATTTAAGATTAAAGTATGCAGGCTGCTGTTACCTTGCTATGGCATCAAATATAAATGTTATAATTGTATTCATTACTTTGTTCCTGTAGAGGTTACGGGTTTTATATAGCTTAGCCACTGTGTTTTCACTCTCACAGATTTTTACACACCTTTGAAATACCATTTCTCACGTATAAACATCCCCAAATAACCCACAGCAGTGGGATGGCATTCTCATTCACCCTTGGTAAAGGGCTTTACTTGGTAAGCTGCTGTTTGTATTACCTCCCCCCAGAAAAGTATAAGCTGCCCTAATATGTGAAAATATGCAATTTGTTTGAGCTGACATCAGCATTTTAGTACCAGCAGAGCTCTGACAGAACTAAGAGCTCTTTGAGAACAAAGTTCTCTGTACTCCTTCCGTACTTATTAGCCAGTAGAGGGAGCATGAAATACTGTGTATGTGTAGCATCTGATACACATTAGCAAAATCTAGTTTTAGCTGATACTTCAACGCAGTCATTAGAGCCTGATCTGGAAGATGCTGTTTCTCAAAGACTTTGTGATGAACACTGTTTGCTAGTCCAAATTCTTAACATCAATTTTTAGCTTTTGCACTACACAGTTTGATTAGCAGAACCTTTCACACGGAGTTCAGGGATATTGGTCTTCGGCCAGTCATGCAAAGTCCACTCAGAGCTGTAAGAGCTATGGAAAAAACAAGCACTACGGTTTTAAGTACAGAAGAGTAATTTGATGACCCAGATCAGGGCTATTCCTAGTTAAAATCTGTTAGCACCTTGGAGGCTTGGCTTTCACACAAGAAGAATAACATAATTTTCCATCCCAAAGTATTGGGTTTTGCTGATTATGCCAGTGATCCTGCTGATGGAGCTATTGGGGTGAAAGGAGGCAAAGGAATTCCTGTCCTGCTAAAGGCTAAGCACCCACAATGAATTTTGCACATGCTCGCTTGACAAAAAATATGTGTTTGACCCAAGCATTGTGTAAAATATTCATTTTTTCTTCTTGATCCTTAAAATACCAGCAAAAGACTATTTCAGACCCTTACATAAGGTTCCCATAATGCCAGTGGCATAAATGACATCAGTTTTTAAAGCATAAAAGGCACCTCATCTAGGCTCAGAAATGTCAGTAGTAATTACAAACTTTGTTTTCAAGTATAATCAATTCTTTATTTATGGTGTGAAATGTTTTTTACCCTTTTGAACTTTCGCTATTCTAAGCCAAGCAATATTGTTGGCATGTTCCTTTAAAAATAATTGCTTCTGGACTGAGAAATTGAATGTCAAGTTCCAACTTGATGTAAATTAAATGGGTTACATTAATAGTCTGGCCTGTGGTAGAAGTGAGTGTTTCAATTCTGGGTTTGACTTCAGGACATGACCTCTTGATCACACAGGTCAGCACAGATGGGAAATATTGAAGAGGTACCCTAGGTTGACATGAGGAAGAAAGTGTCTTGTACTGATGTATCACAAACTGTCTGATCCATTAAACAGAAGCAATGTCAGACTCCACAGAGAATAAAGCTTAGTTGTCATAGGTCATTATGCTCTTCAAAAAAAAAGAGTTGGAAGGAAAATCACAATGATGGAAATCCTCAGGGCTGTCATGTACACATAATCTTCTAAACCTTCCTGAATTAACGCTGCCAAGCCTATATACAGGGGGAATGGAGTAAAGAATCCAAATATTCTTAACTTTTACAGTACAAGTATGTCTCAGATTTCCCACCTGTACCTGTTATAAAGGATTATTTAACAACATACAGCATTTTAAATTTAAAAGCAGGGTACCTATACAGCTGAGCCTCACACTTATGTGATCAGGTCTTAAGAAGAATCGCATGCATGAGAGCAATCATGTTTGCAAGATCAGGCAATATATAGTTCTTCAAGGGGAAGGAACAGGGGAACTGGGGAGAAGTTTAAATGTGGGGGTTTTTTTTTCTTTTAAATGCTATCCCCTGCCTTTAACATTTACTTTCATTTCAACTTCTGAGCAACCCCAGCTCTCTCAGCCTCTCCTCATGACAGATTTTCCAATCCCCTAAACACCTTCATGGCCCTTTGCTGGACCTGCTCCAGTACGTCCACTTCTTTCTTGTACCTGGGGAGCCCAGACCTGGACTTGAGGTGTCACCAGTGCTAAGTAGAGGTGAAGAGTCACCTCCTTTGACCTGCTGGCAACATGCTTCCTAATACAGTCCAGGAAGCTGTTGCCCTCTTTGCTGCAAGGGCACACTTCTGGCTCATGTCCAACTTGCTCACCAGCATGGCAAAGCTGCTTTCCAGCCGGTTGGCCCCCAGCATGTACTGGTGGATGGGGTTATTCGTCCCCAGGTGTAGGGCTTTGCAAATCGCTTTGCAGAACTTTATGAGGTTCCTGAAGATTGCCCATTTCTCCAGCCTGTTGAGGTCCCTCTGAATGGCAGCACAACTCTCTGGTGTATAAACAACTCTTCCCAATTTTGTATACACATATACAATTCCAGTTTTAATCCACCATCAAAAAAACCCCTGATCACTTTAATGCTTTTATTCAATTGAACTCAGGAGTTTTATACTTTGCTGGCAGTTAATTATCACTGATGAGTCCCAGGTCTAAGGTCTTCTCAAGGACATAAAAAATCTGTTTGGACACTGAGGAATAAAAATAAGCTGGTAAAGTGAGCACCAAAATTAATTTTATGTGATATACTACATAAAAGCTCTTATGTGAATTGTTCCCTGTAGCATCTAGCTCTTAATTATTCAGTGTTTGCTAACAGGAGGAACAAGTGATAAGGCCTAGTATTTTTATGTCTGCTCATTTGCACTCTTTGAAATAAACTCTGAGGTGACTGTATTAAGGCACAACCTGCTTCTCTTTAGGTACCCTGACTGATTTTTTTTCAGGTACAAGGAGAATTTCAAAGAGGTTAAGCTAGCCTTTTACTGATCACCTGGGTGCTGATCCCCTTTAAAAAAATATTTGAATTTACTTAGAAAAGGACTTCTGCTGATTGTGTAGGAAGACATGGATTAAGGAAAGCATGCTCCTTCCCTGGCTGACAATGACCTTTACATTTTCAATAAACTGTCTCGGACAAAAGAAAGAAAGCCTAGTATAGACAGATAATTTGTACTGGTAATTAACTGCTAGAAATAGATTTGGTGGATCTGATTCAGATTGCTCTCCTACCGCTGTAATTCTTGGAGTCTGGCTGTGTTAACAACACGACACTATTACAGAGAATCATAATGATCAATACAGTTATGGCTGTAGTCACTGTCTTATGGGCACTACTTTTTCTTAAGAAAGAGGGTTCAGAATCTGTTATTAGTACTGTTTGTGAGGCCAGAACATCACATTCAATCTCTACCTATAGTAACAAATAAAGAAAACTATTTAAATGCTGTACTGCGAATATGTCTGCACAGCTACAGAAGTTAACTGTATAAAGACATAAAAAACCTAGACTTAATCTAGGTAAATCACATACGCATACTATGACCCAGGAAATCCCCCAATAAGACAGCCAGAAGTCCATGGCAAGCACACACAATCCCAGCTGAAGTCCATGCTATCCCATTGCCATTGGGATTGTTACGTGACCGAGCGAAAGAGAAGCTTGTTTCAGTCTCACGCTTCCCAGCTTCAAGATCTGTTAAGCATATGAAACCTTGGATAAACAAAGCCATCATTTAGATGAGTTTTCACAGTGCAAAAGAACTAACATTGGAAGGAACAAGAGAAATGAACACTGCTGCGGGAGTCAAAAGAGGTATGATCTTCTGCCATTCCCATTGGTACGGATTTTGATTGAAAGATCACAGTCCAAAGCCTAAGATCTTCTGCGTCTACATCTGCTCTATAGCAAGTCACAGCTCTTTACACAGGAAAGAACACATACATCAGGTAGAGTAATTGCCTTATAAAAAATTGTAAAGTGGATAGTTCAAGGTAAAAGACTTGTTTTTCTGTATTTAAAGTGATAATAAATTCTGTACAAATATATACTGTAGGAATAGAGAAGTATAATTATACACAGCATAAATACATATTCATGCTATTTATACAGCTATGCTATGCACAGCTCAAAATATACACAGCATAAATGTGTTGTGTATGTTCACGCATTCATATTTCATATTTTTCTATTCTCAGGTCTCCATTCTCAGTTAAGCTTTATAGGCCCTATTAAAACTATGATTTTCTAGCCTACCGGCTTTTTCAGTTTGTTTCAATATGGACTGACAATGAACTTATATAAATACAGTCACTTTTGTATGTTGCAGAGATTCACATTGGTTTTAACAAAATGAGAAGATCTTGCAAATGACCAAATATTTTCAAAGCGCTGTTTCCAGGGCAGAAGCCGTTTCACACTATACAGCACAGTGGCTGTGCTTGCCTACCTCAGTTAAAACAAATAGGAAGCAGCCAACAAGACAAGGTAGAAAATCCCTTTTAGGGGAGACTAGACACAGCATACATTTCTCAATGGATGTGTTCATCAACAGCAAGCACTCTTTTAAAGCCCTTAAGTGTTTGTAGGACTGAAAATTAATTTGTTTTCCAATTCCAAAGTGAATCATATGCTCCAAACAGATTTTCAAGTCAATGAAACATGACCTTGTATGATCTAATTAAACAACTGAAAGGTATTGGTTGTTTTAAGATCCCTCTGGATATACTTCAGTTCAAATGCACACACATCATCTGTATTTATAAGCTCATAAATCTACAAAAAATGCAAATCAGATCATTAATGCTTTGAATTTGACAGTCTTACCACAGTTTTCTAAAAGGTTAAAAATGAAAAATTCCTTAATTATATATACTCTTTTTATAACTTAAAGAACACACAAAAACCATACTGGAAGCACCAAATATCTTTCTTTGGCTTCCAAATATCTGGTCCATAATCAGGTATAAACTAATCAAATTCTCTGAAACCCACTATTCCAATTTCGTCTCTGGATGATGTCCTGACCCTTTGAGTGGAGCATTGGACCAAATAACCTTCGAAGGTCCCTTTCAATCTAAATGTTTCTACGATTCTATCTTTTTGTGAATTGACTTCTCTGCTCCATCGCACGTGACTATTTTATTACAAAAAATCTATGACTGTTTTTTTCTAATTTTTTTTTCAGGCTTTTTTTTTGGCATTGCTCCTGTGGTCTCCTTTCTCCACTCTCAATTTTAGCTCAGACCTCTGTGTAGACCTTATCTCTGATCTGCAGTCTTTCTAAGCATCCCTCACATTTTCTGTATAGGTTAATGGTCATACACATACACACTCACTCCTCTTACTACCCATAAATGCCTCTGTGTCCAACAAGAACGCTGTCTCAAATGCCAACACAAGTATCTTTGGGGGCACCATTGATTCCTATATTTTCCTTTGTACTGAGTTCCCATTCACATTTTTCTCTACTTTTTCATCTGTTTATTCTCCAAAATTTTACCTGCTATTTTATCTTCTTTCTTAATGGTATCCTTCATAAATCACCTTTCTCCACTTTGACCTGTCACACCCTGTAACTGTGCTCTCCCTCCTCTCATTGACCCTTCCTAGCTCATATCAACAATGTGGCCATAGCTACATATACCTTGGTGCAGCCAGAAAACCCACTCAAGAAGGATGTTGCCTTGGAAAACTGGGCTGCCACCGTTTGATTTTCTTTCTTACCTCCATCAGTCAAATGCAACAGCAGCTGCCTCTTTTACCTATATATAAAGCTGACTCTAGAAGTAGGGAAATGAAAGGAAAGTAAGTGCCATGCAGGGATATATTTCTTCACCAAGTTTTTCTTTACTCCAGATTCAGACCCTAATCCTACAATTGGATCCACATGGCTGGCTGTGTTAATCGAAATATGGGACAAAGGTGTAGGCTACAAGCAACAGTTTTGCCATGCTGCCCTTCTAGGACATGGCCCCTTGCCATTCACAGGCTATATGTGTCTGACCTCTGGCTGCGCTGCTCACACAACTTTGCCTAAGGAGCACTCATGGTCTGCAGACCAGGCTCATGAAAAAGGCTGGCGGATCTACCCGGAAGCTGAAGCCAATGCTTAACTCCGTCGGCTGTTTCCAATATTTATAAAATAAAATAAACACACCAGATCTCACTAAACAACTAATCACCTACAGCATGTACATGATTTGCTTTTTTTTTTCAAATGAAAACTATTTTAGGTGTGACAGAACGTGTGAAACAAGTGGAAAAACATTTCCAAGTACTTTTGCTCTCAGAAAACATTTAATGATTGAAGAGATTAAGGGATTGGGGGTTTTTACTACTTTAAAAAAATCAATTTTTACTGAAAATTCAAACTAGTCTATGAAGCTTCAGGCCAGCAACATTTAAAAAGATTGAGTTACAGCATGCCATTCTGAATGTAGCACGTTATGAATTCCATATCCCTCAGCTAGAGTGGCATATTTAATGATTAAGCCAAGTCACTCAACTCTATTTCTATTTTAATTTTTTTTCCTAGCCAGTATTAACTTTATATGTACATTTCAAATGGCAAGAGGAAAAATAGCAGCATAGTGAATTTGTCTGCAATAAAGGAATAACTAGCAAGGTCTTATGACTTTACAAAATTAGAGTTCTGTGTGAAAGGTATTGTGTGCAAATTAGCCCAATGTTAGCAAATGCTTATTATCCTACTGTTGTACAGTATCCCATTTTCCATGTGCTCCAGCTCTGCCCTGTATTCTGTCCTTCATTTTACATGAGCTTTTCCTGCTAAGACAGCAACAAAAATTGCCATACTAGATCAGATCACTGGTCACATTAAGTTCAATATCCAATATACGCCAGTTCTTTACTGAAGAAAAATAGGAGGAAAAAAATCCATTTACATACACCTCACTTGCTCTACACTGATGTACACAAGAGTAAAACCTCCTTCCTGACCTCCATGACAACTGATTTATGCCCAGAAGCATGAGTTTTAATTACGATGACATAGAGATGGTCAATTTATTTCCTTGCGCTTACTCACTCATAAATGTGCATTTCCTCCTTCCAGCAAAGAGTAATTATCTCTTTGCAATTATCAGCACAGATGTGGCAAAGTCAGAATTTTCACGATTGTCTGCTAAGACCTGGAGCCCTGAAGAATATATGCTCTGCTGGATCTTTCCACTGGCCTCAGGATTAATGAGTCCCTTGAAAAAAGTTGTTTCTGCCTGAGGTAGGATTTTGTAACAGACATTTCCAAAACTGTATAATACAGGTGGACGAAGCATTATTGCAAAGTCTCTGACTTCCATAAAGCATATTCTAAAGGATATGCTACAATTTGAGTTTCACTAAGTTTTAATCCTACTTGCGTTTTATACCTGTATGTTTATAGATACATGTATGTGCATGTATAGTTTGACACATCGACAGCTCAGTTGCTGGAAATTATTTTATTCAAGGAAGTCATAGAAACATGGAAAAATAGAACTGGAAGGGACAGTCATGCAGGTATCATTTGGGCTATCTATGTGTCTGAGATAGGATCAGCTGACTCGTGTCACACTCCACTTTTGTCTCTAACCTATTTTTAAGGATCCAAAATAGACCTTATGGCTCCCAGTGGATATCTTACGCCAAAGCTTTGCTGCGTTATTATCATTAGAAATATTTTCCTAAAGTGTGACTTGGATCTTCCTTGGTGCAGGTCAAACCCATGGCTTCTTCACTTGTTTACTATAGTCTCAAGGAACAGTGTGCTCTCTTTTTTTTGCACTGAAAGACTGTTACTGTGTCGCATTTCCTCTCCTTGTCTTTCAACTGAACAGCCCTACTTTTTTAGTCTCTCCTCACAAGCCATATTTTCTAGACCTGTTATTATTCTCATTGATCTCCTCTGAATTCTTCCCAATTGATCCAAATCTTCCTCGCAGTGCAGAACTAAAAATGGACTCAGTATTCCTGCTCAGGCGTGACCAAGGCTTTGTAAACTGGAACTATTGCTCCAGCTGATTGCTGGTTACTCTGGCCTGAGGCTATAGAAACTGAATGAGTGCTTCCAGAACTGAATCCAGTATTTTTCAGACCATTTCTCCAATTTCTTATGTTCACCTATAAAGATAATTTTGTCTTTAACACACTAAAAAGCTTCACTTAACCCTGCTTTATCAGACAACTTAATAAGCAAACTTTCTATACCATCATCCACATCTTTTATGAAAACACCGACCAGAGCAAACCCAGGATAATCCCAAATCATACTCAATAGAGCCTCTCTGTTTGACAGGGAACCTCTGACAGTTACTTTCTGGGCAGGACTATACAAGTTTTATACCCACTTTATGGTGGTTTCACATAGATTTTTCTCCTCGGTTTATATACGAAAATGTTATTAAAGACAATATCAAACCCTTACTGTAATTAGAGTAACTACCACCTTCTGTAACCCACTTGTTCTTGACAGGTTTGTTCAAAACACCCACTAGCAGTTCTGACATGGCTTCAGGCAGTTTGCTAAATATCCTGGTATGAAGTTCCTCTGTCTTGGAGTGTCATCAACTCCGTGTTTTCACTGAGCTGTAATAGTGTATACCTATCCCAACTTGTTGACAGTGCGTATGTACATAATCTTACCTCAGAACATTTATCAGGGTCATATTGCAAAAGGACTGACAATTACTGAGAATCTCCAACTTTTTCTTGTTATTTTCAAAATAAAAATGCACGGTAAACTTCAAGCTGTAGCACGAGACATCTGATAAGCACTGCTAATAAAGTACATGCATACTAATTTATCAACATGAGCTTTATTTTGTTTAAAGCTTCCTTACTTACCTTTCAAATAGTTTGGATGACATTCTTACCCCATGGTATTTGAATTTATTATAGGAAAAATCACTCAATGCCTGTATCAGAGGTTAGAAGGAGAAGCAGTTTTCTGAGCATCGCCATAAAAGCAATTGTGAACTGTAGATTAAATTAATCCAAAATCGTATCCTGCGTATGAGTCTTTCGGTGAACCTAGAAACAAATTTGACACAAGGTCAGGAACTTCCTAATTAATGGATACATGAGTTGAGGGAGAAGAAGGAATGAAAAAACACATTTGCCAAAAATCAGCATTTTCTTGGGGACAGGCTGAGAGAGGCTTCAGGATCCATTGTTGACGTTTTAAAATGGGAAACTGCCAAAACAAAGATCTGAATCCACAGTTTGCCATATGCCGGTTGGATGGTAAAAATACCAACCTGGGGAAAGACTCTCTTGCTTTATAATTATTTCACTAATTACACAAAGAGATATTGCTCTAGCAATATTTTAAGCAATTCATCATGTAAATAAAGTATAATGAAAAGGGAAAAAAAAAAAGTCTGCTGCTTAAATTATCACAGAAATAAGTAGTTCAATCTCCTGAACTCTATTTTCCTCTCATTAAATTAGGTCCAAAACAAAATGTATTGTTCAAAAGCTGAAGAAAGAAAACATTTTAGTAAATTATTTTTTCCTGCCTTTAGCACACTCAAAAATCTACAGACATAAATTTCCAGTAAGTAGTACAATGGGAGCCAAAGGAACAAAAATACTTTATAAAATAAAGAAACAAGATACAGTTTTAGGTCTTTTCTATCTGCTTATTGAGAGGTACAGTTTCTCTGAATGACAGTGACCATGAAAGAGTTGATCTGCATTAACAAACCTCTTGAAAATGAAAGACAATACAGTCTTAAAAAACAACACCTTGTAAAACAACAAGTGACAAATCAATTTTGAACAGATCCTAAAAAATCAGTGAAACATAATCAAAGTTTAGTGTGAGCACACTTGGACAGAACATGCTGAAAAACAGTTTAAGTAGAATACATATCTATTGCGTAAGCAGTTTAATGAGTCTTACTTTAAGCCTTGTTGATCTGGCTTGGGCAAAATACACCATCAGACTACATCAGCAGGTACAGAAGTGGAGCAAGCTAATCCTGGAAAGGAAACCTTTATACTAAGAACTGTTTTGAATTTTACAGAAACTTACTTTGTGGACTGCTTAAGTGCTAAAGATCTTTTTCCTTCAGAAAAAGATGGTTGCAACTAGGATACAGGTTTACCTCACTTTAATGACAATGTTTACAGGTAAATATTTTCTTTTTGTGAAATTATATGTGCACTTAGACTGTATTGAACATGTAGTATCTATCCAGACTACTTGCTAGTACTTGCTTGATATTTATATAGTGTCAACGAACTGGAAAGGCAGAAGTCTGTAAACACATTTCTAACTAAAGGTGTGTATCAAAAGTGTACCTTGGATAATACTTTTATAAGTGTTTAATCAAAATGAAAATCACTGGTGTTCAGCAGAATTATGCTTGAATAATTGCTTTTGTCATCCTGCATCTGCAGGAAACCTTTGCTGCTAAATTTGAAACCGATAGTTTAATTAAGAGGTTAACAGTTAGAAAATAGCTACCCTATAGTAATAATGTGTAAGTGAAGAAAGGAGACAGATATGAGTTGTGGTGTCAAACTGAGTCAAAGGAGCTGTTTCATCTCTGTTTTGAGTAAAACTTCACAGGAGGAGAAAGTAATCATTATCTATAAAAATATGATAAAAATATTCACATTATCTGAAATTTTAGGTAGGTGTGTAATATATTTAGAAGAGAAAATGCTGAATGATTTTACTTTACTTTTTACTTTAAAAACACAAATATGTTTAGCCGAGTTAATGCATGTAACCACTGAAAAGAAAATAATAGTTCCCCTTGCACTTGCTTTTGGTCTTACACCTTTTGAGAATACTTTTTTTTACATGCTAAACTTCTCCTCCAACCTGAGCTATCTGAACTGCTTATACAGTTCTATAAATATTGACTAATCCTTTTATCTAGAGTGCTTTTATCTTGAGTGACAGTGGTCTTTGCTTGTATAGCAATTGGCAGATAACAAGCAATATCAACACCACTTGTAAGAACAGATGATTTATTTATTCTTGATATGAAAAATGGCTTATTATTTGTCTTTTGGTGTGACCTATATTTATGTTTGTGCTAATCTTATGAAATAGTAGGCATATAGATGTAAGTGTATACGCGTATATATATATATATATATACACACACAACACATATATTTTGCAACATATTATTAACATCATAACTTAAAAAATAAGCATTGTATTCAGACACTGAAATGCTTATGAAATTGCATGTATTTAAGTGGCTCTATGGTAGTCACTTTGCATTTACTAACTGATGTTATTAATTTTCTACAGGCAAAGAATACACTAACAATAATATGTGTACCCCCTCATAAAACTCATTTTATTTCTTTGCTAGACATTGATGCTTTTGTTATCAAATGTGTTATCTAAATTTAAAGGTAGAAACATATATGATTTCCGAAGAAGTTTAGCATTCTCATGAAAAAATTTCATTAATTTTATGTCTAATTTGATGAAGTAGAGAACAACACAGACACTAAACATTATTGTAAAGTTGGGTTCAGTTTATGCATCTGTTTCATCCTTTCCAGAGACAAGTCACTATTGCAAGGTGTGACTCAGACCAGAAGCTACAAGGCAAAGGTGATGCCTCACAGGTGCCGTGGGATAATAAACTAATATACATAGAGTCATCACGCATTACTGAAAATGCGGCAACTAATTATCTAGCCATTCAGGATGCTAATTTTTTCTACGGAAGGTTTTATAGGGGCTCCCAGTCTATAAATCCTTAAGCATGCTCTGACCACTCTGAAGCCCGATGACAAGGCTAAGTACATCCCTGATCCTACTGCTTCTAGGCTGCACTAATTTTTCTCTGAAACAAAAAACCCAGAGAGACCTGCATTTCTACAGCTATCATATTAAGACCGAGTTGTATATAAGGCCTGTGGACACATTGTTGTCAATGTAAAAGCAGGGAAGGGAGCAATATCAGGCAGGAGATGTACTAAAACATTGACCAAAACAGGAAACAGCTCACAGTAACTTCACTTTTCATATATTAGAATAGCAAAAGCAGGACAAGTCGCTAACACAGAAATTGCCACAAACTGGGCAAAGCAGACATCGTTCTGGCCCCCAGTCAGTAACGGTTGGGGAAGTGCACTTCACTTTGAGAAAGTCAGTCCCAATGAGTCATATTTCTGCCAGATGTCACTACACATTAAGGTATACATAGACATCTCACATTGGAATAAATATGAGCCTGGCTGGAAAACAGAGAGAGACTGCTGCTGTAAAACCCCACTGCCAGACCAAGGAGATAGCACTAGCTGTGTTTGATAATCTGAAGCCTCAAGTGGAAACTATATGATATAATTGAAGACTGATGAGTGAGGAGGATCACTGCGGAGAGAGCCTTTTATACACATGCTATGACCACTTCACTCCGGCTAATCTTTCAAACAAATCTCAACCAATTCTCAGTTCCCTTCTGGCTCTCCTGTAACTTACTGCTCTCTGAGATGGGTCTAGTTACAACCGTGATTGAATAAAGTGGACAGGCAAGGAATCAGCCTGAGTAACTACGTTTATCTACTGCTATTCGAAGCAATTCATTGTGGCTGAATGCTGCTCTGTAATTTTCCATGAAAAACGGCTGCATTGTGCTGTAAAAGTAAAGCTCGATGCGAATTTGTGTGTAAAGCTAGGTGTGGTCCCTGGTACCTAGCTGCAACTCTGTGAGTCTCAGCATACCTCATTATCTAATTTACAGGCACCAGTTTTGCTGGTGGTGTACAGGCATAATTATGTCTATTAACTACTTTGTGCTGATGATACTAGTTTGAAAACTAACTGCAAAGTATTTCTTACATTTCTCTAGAATAACTATGAAGGGAAGTGGAAATATTAACAGTTGTGGCAATTAACATGAGTTTTCAAAAAAGTATTTGGATATTTTGCCTGCTTCCAAAGGAGATAAGAAACAGATTTTCCCTGATCCATTGCATACATATCGGCCACTTGATTGCTCAAGGGAGAAGTTACTATAATTACCACTTTATAGATGAACAACAGTGCAGAGGGATAAACAGATTAGTTTTATAAGAGGAACAAATTTGTTTTTCTTTGTGAAGTCTGATCCAGTAGATATACTTAGGTCACATCTATCAAATTACAGTGAAGTTGAGATGAGGAGCTCTCCTTTTACCCAATATACCAGAAGTCACGCATTATATGGAAGAAGAGGAAATACAAGTCTGTATTGCCCATCTTCTTCGGAAGTGCTCTCATCACCAAGCTGTGAGACATTTGAGAAAATACTCCTTTCATCTTTTCTTGCTTTATATTTTGTATATAGGAGAGGTAAAGAAAGTTCCACTGTAGATCCACGGTAGCAGGAATATTCTGCTGGGACATACAGGCTCAAACCCCTCCAACAGCTTCTCTCAGATCCTCACGTCCAAAGTGAACTCTCCTCACAGTATGAGACCATGGCTGATGGACCAGAGGTCACTGCTGCCTTGGTTTTGGAAGAATTGAGATCCCTTGTTCATTTGTGAATAACTGCAGTATGCACCTAACGCTGAAATGTGGCAACTGCCCACATCTTGCCCAGACCATCGATAGGATGTAGGTTTAAGCTCTTCTTTGGATTTCTTACTGTCACACTGTGCAGCTCCCTGCTCACTCTGTGAATTTCATTCTTCAGATAGCCAGCTCACTGTACATACATTTTGCAGGGATGTTGACCTACTTGTCAGTCTGTCCCACTATATCATGTAGTACTTATAAGTCCCGTGGCTCTCACTTGAAGATTGTGGTCCAAGATGTTTCATATGGGACCAGAAATACTAGTCTGTAATTATTCTACTCTTTGAATGAACGTGAAAGAGAAGGAAAGACCAGCAGACTATACTCCAGCTCATCAACATACTATATTATGAATATGAATTATGCAACAATTCTTGGCTTTTTCTATGTGATAAATAATTCAGTTCCTCTCAAAGCATTCTAGATTTCTACTGCAGAATAGGTGGGAAAAAATTACTTGATTGAATCTTTTGGAAGTGATGTTTGTCTCAATTTCATCACATTATCCATATCAAAACTGTCAATTTGTTTGGTTCTTTTCTCCAAAATGTGATTATCGCTAAGGTGTTTATAGAATAGTTTGCACAAGAAAACCATGGCATGTGAATGGTATTTTTATATTCAACATATTTTAGACTTGTGAGTCAATCATCTATTTATCAAGACTATCAAGACCCTCTAATTAAAGATAATTTAATAAAACACATGTCATTAAAAATGTCATTTTGGGCTCCAGTTATCCAATCCAGAATGTCTAATTCTTTGTTTATTCTTCAGGTACTCACTGTGACGAAGACATCAACGAATGTTACATGAACCCTTGCCAAAATGGTGGAATCTGTGAGAATTTTCCTGGGAATTACACTTGCCATTGCCCACCTGCAGACAAAGAAGGAATTTATTATGGTGGCTGGAACTGTACAGAAGTTCTCCATGGCTGTACTGATCGGCAATGCCAAAACAATGGAATATGTATCCCACATTTAAAAAATGGCCAACACGGATTCAGCTGCATATGTTCACCTGGGTATACTGGAATACACTGTGAAACCATAACCACGTTTTCTTTTCAAGGAAACAGTTTCCTTTTGTTGAAGAATCCCCTGACTCCTAAAAAGGATTTTTTCTATAACATAAACCTGAGGTTTCAAACTGTGCAACCTACAGCTTTTCTGTTTTACCGAGGGGAGAAAAATACATTTGCGAAGCTGGAGTTACTGAATGGCTACTTACACTTATCCGTGCAAGTCAATAACCAGCCACAGGCTCTTTTGCATATTTCACATAATGTCAGTGATGGAGAATGGCATTCAGTGGAGGTAACCTTGGCAAGAGCTGTTACTCTTAATTTGCTTGACAGCTCTTGTGTAGAATCGTGTCTCAATAAAACATCTGCTATGATAGATAACGATCACGTGATGCTTGCATTTCAGAGCACGTTTTTGGGCGGCTTACCAGTGGGGAACATTAGCGGCAACTCTCTACATAACATCTATAATATACATTCTGCACCTTCATTTGTAGGCTGTCTCCAGGACATTGAAATAGACTTGAATGTTATTACTCCAGAGAACGTATCACCTGAATCATCTTTAAGTGTTGGGACAGGATGTACTAAAAAGGACTGGTGTGAAACCCACCCTTGTCAGAACAGGGGACGCTGTACCAACCTGTGGCTGAGCTACCACTGTGATTGCTACCGGCCGTACACAGGGCCAAGCTGCGCAACAGGTAAGGGAATGCTGTTGGCATTCATGTTTTAAGTGTTTGCTGAAAACATGATCATAAAAAATCCTGTTTACCTGGTGATGAAACAGCGTGACCCTTAGGATCTCTGGAGCTTAATGTCAACTGGTAAGAAAGTGCAAGAGGTTAGTAGTAGCATGCCTTTGTTATTTTCTAGTTACTTTCCCAGGAAGGCTGCTTTTCAGCCTGACAAAAAAGTCAGGCTAAACTGGTGGATTCCACTCATCCAGTTTTAAAATCTTCTTAGTGCTCTTAGCACGCCATAAACTCTGGAAAACTGTAGTTCACTGGAGGTTATGCACCCCGAGTGAAATTTAGAAAGCAACCAAGTCACTTGGCGTTTAATTCTTACTTGCAAAGCATTCTTTGAAAATTTTATCCTAAAGCTCTCTAGGCTTTTATAAAGAAACTCATTTAAGGCAATGAAAGGCAAGCAAAAGTACTGCAAGTTAAAAAGACAGATTCCAATTTTAAAAAATGAATGAGATTATACTATTAACTTAATCTGATTAGCCCAAGGAGAAGGCAGGGCTTCAGAGGCTGGAAACAGGGCCCGTTCATCCCTCAGCTGGTCCCAAGGCAGCTCTGGACAATCGCTAACGAAGGCGGCTGTTACCAGAGAGTTGCTTGGTGACCAGAGGGAAACGTGTCCATGTCTCAGCAAAAAAAGGAGCACATCTCAGCAAACAGCTTCTTTGTCAGTGATGAGCAGGAATACAAAAGCTGCAGATGCCCGTAGCACTTTCCTTGCTACAAATGATCTTTCCAAGCGCAGGCTGAGGCAAAGTGGAAGGACAACAGGAGGTCCCTGCCCAGCTCTCTGCTATACTGCATCTGGTGTGTGACACCCTCTGGAGCTGTAAATACAGCACCCCTCAGGAACATTTTGGGGTGGACTCTGCAATCCTTCCTCAGCAAAAGTTTTAAGGATTTCAAACAAGCAGTTTTGTTTCAGAAAATTGTACAGGACTCTCTTCCATGCAGCACCCTTGTCCCTGCTTCCTTCTCTGCCCCCTTACTAACCATCCACACCTCGTCAATCATAGCAATGTTTAGGGAGGAAGAAATACACACATACATACACATATACATACATACATATACGTATGTATATATATTTGCCAAGTGGACTGGAGAAATGAAGTGCAACAGCAGAGCCATGGTCAGATTGAAATGGACAGATCCTAAACTGGTGTAAACTGGTGTGGCTGCACTGCCGCCAGTGAAGCTACATTGATTTACATGAGCTGAATGACTGGCCCCAGGGGTTTATTGAATGCATTGCTGCAGAAAGCTGTAGCCTGAAATACATTTCAAAATGTTTAAATACAATTTCGTTTTGTATGCTATACTTAATAGTTATCAATACTTTTCAATAGTTTTTCTTTTTGGTTTTATTGCAAAATGACAAAGTCTGAGAGGTAATTGTAACAGACTTCTTTGAAGTCTAGCTGTAATTTATCCAAAGATTTGGAAAGCAACTTTGGAGTAGAGGACAACATCTGGTAAATATGTTTGCCTCCTTATATGAAGCAAAATTAAAACCAGTCAGGGCCAGGAGAGGCTTATACTGGCATTAGAACTGTTGAGAATTATTAGAAAGCATGCATTTTTTTTTCCTGCTGACCACAATATTCCTTGCAAATCATGGCACCATGCCATTTTGATACATAGGTTCTAGATATATGCCACATTTAAAAGACTGTAGCAGGTTTCTTAAAAGGCGGAGTGGGGGAGACTAGCAGTAAAGGATAACATAAGAAAGGCTAGTGTCTTTTTGAAGAAAAGTTGCTGCCAAGTATTTAATTGACAAGAGGCAATATTTTCTCTACATATACAAAATAACAAACAGATGTTGACTCATTTTGATCAACATCCAGATGTTGTGACTCAAGAGGTTAATATTGACCAAGGTGATGCTAGCCATCCCATCAAACAGAAGATCAGATTGATGATATATATATGTATATTTATAGAGAGAAATGTAACAAAGTAATTGTAAACATGAAATACCTTTTTGAAGATTAATGCTTCCTCCTAATACTGCAAATGTGTAATCCTCATTCCAGCAGAAATTTTCTTTTTACCCTCATGAAAAAATGTCTCAGTCTCTAGTGCTGCCTTACAGAGAAGATATAACTTAGAGATTTAATGCCTCAAAACACACATTTCAACAAATATTTATTTCCACATACCAGAGTTTTAACAAGCAGATGTGGATATATAGGTAATCGTATTCATAGAATTAAAATATTTCAAATTTAATTTATTTATGAAATTGTCTGTTTAGGAACAAGTAAGGGATTTATTCCTGTTGCTAAATAATATTGCTGTGCCACATAGTAGTGCAGTGTGGTTATTAAGGGTCTGTTGGGGCTTCACAGTCAGTCCCCTATTTTCATTGGGTTTTTTAATGTAGTCATTAAAAAAAATAGTGCTGCAGGCGGAAACTTGGCCTATGAGGGCTCGCTCTAGGAGTTTTACTGCACAAAAGCGGACTGGCTCTTTAGCTATGTGAGCATTTAAATAAAGCTTGGTTTATTCTTTCTATGAATTTGATATATTAAAAATAGCTCTTGAAAGTGTTTAGGCAGGAAGTCTATAATATTGAGGACAAGATCACGAAACTTAAAGCGTAAAAATAGAAACACTTTGTTGTGCTTTAACGAGATGATTCATCAGAATAAAATACGGTTTGGGCTACATATTTTGTATCCTTACAAGTCTGAAAATCATTACTGAAAATAAAGAGTAAGGGAGAGAGACAGATGGTTTTGGTTTAATCGTTTTAATTGATAAGCACAAAAAAAAAAAAAAAAAGAAAGAAAAAGGCTTACTCGATCCTGGATCATTTTTCCTCCACAACACCACAGCATTATGGGCACTCACAGGACTGAGCAGGATTCGTAACTGGATACAAGTTGATGTACATGAGCGCGTGTTGAGCCCCAGCAACAGGAAGTCTGTCAGAGAACTGGGGAGCCCAAATAGGTGCCCTGTTTGGAGGTTTTACACAAGAGGGGGTTGCTGAGCAGCTTTCCGCTATTTCTATGATTGGAATCAGTGCAAAAAATATCACAAAGTTGCAGAATTACATTAACTTCCATGGTCATCAGAGGATCAAAGCAGCTAGGTTCTTTTCAAAATGATCTTTCTGAGGACAAATCCAGGAAACTGTAGAAATCTGTCCTTGTTTAACCATTTGAAAACACAGCATTACACAGAGCATGATAAAGGGAAAAAATATGCCCAATAATATAACATCTGGTCCTGTACTGGGGCTTAATGCTACAGCTGTGGAAGCCAACAGGAATTTTGAAATAGAAGCTATTTACAGCTGGATCAAGTCTTTATTCATCCATAAATACCAGCACATCTTACTACCATACATAAATATTACCAGAAGTAGCTATTTGATCATTGCATTGGCTCCCTTGTCATTTAGCCCTAACTATTTTATTTTTCTCCCTTCTTCTCTCTTTTTTTTTTTATCTTTTTCCGTATCTCTAACCTCAAGAGTACATTCCAGGCCGGTTTGGATCTGAGGACTCCTCAGGCTATGCTGCTTTTTCTTTTGATGTCACTCAGAATGAAAATTTGAACATATCAATGTTTGTCCGAACACGCAAATATTCTGGCTTGTTGCTGGCTTTGAGAAACAGTACTTACCTCTACGTAAGAATCTACTTGGAAGGTGGGAAACTCACAATGTTAGCTCTAAATTCCATGAAGTTATTAGGGAAACACTCCCTGAACGATGGAAACTTTTACTTAATAACATTAAAAATAGAACCAAATAAGATGGAATTGTTCCAGTCCTCCCAATACCTAGGCTTTATTTCTACTCCAGTACTAAACATCCAAAGTAAGGATATTCTTTACATTGGAGGCCTACCAGATAACAAAGAAACTGAGAGAAATGGCAGGTATTTCAAAGGCTGCATCCAAGATGTAAGAGTGAATAACCAGCCACTGGAATTCTTCCCCATCACCAATCCACTGAATTCTCTTATCAACCGAACTCTGATCAATGTCACCCAAGGCTGCACTGGTGACAACCTCTGCAAGGTAAGAATGACATTTTTGAGAGCATTTTCACATGTTTATAATGGGGAATTTCTTTTAATTTTTTGTACATTCCCATACATTATTTGATGATAATGACATCTTAGGAAAATATGTAAAAATACTAGAAAGAGCAGATTTTGTTGAGTTATGCTATGTATGATGAATAGCAGCAAAATGTTTTGCACAGGGGAGAATTAAAACATTTTAAGGTTGAAATACTGTTTTTCACCAATTATTGAACATGCTGTGCTGTCATAGTACTGGTTTTTATCACTTTCCATCTGAAATAAACAGAATTCTCCTTTGTGCCAAACAGTCCCCCATCCTTAGAGCTGGGAGTCCACCAGCTTGTATTCATACTTAGGTTGTCTCTTCTCTTTCCCCATAGCCCAACCCTTGCCAAAACAGTGGTGTGTGCTATTCAATCTGGGATGACTTCACTTGCACGTGTCCCCCTAACACAGCAGGGAAGGCATGCGAGGAAGTTAAGTGGTGTGAGCTTGGGCCCTGTCCTCATGAAGCACAATGCCAGCTGGTGCACCAAGGATTTGAATGTAGGTACATTTCAGTTATTCCTATCATCTTTGGAGATTAGAAACAATAGAAATTTTCATCAGCATTTCCTTAAAACTCAATATTCACTGCCTTTAAAGTTCATTCAACTGTTATTTCTGTATTAAAATAATTATGTCAATTGTCAGTAACATTAACAGGAAGAGTCTGCCCTACCAAACCCAGAAATTTTCAACCAGACCCCCTGACACAGACACCGATGTTTACAGGACCTTTGCTTTTGACTTATTCAACACAACTTGTCAAGGTTGTACAATAAATCAGTACATTGCCAGAGTGTGAGTGTACCCCTCATACTTCCACTGCAAAGAGATAAGAGGATATCCAGTGCTGGATTAACCTTAGGATGTTCTCCATCCTCCTGAAAAGAAAAGCTACGTGACATAGATTACATCCTTTGATTTTCTTAAATGTTAAATATCTTTGAAGAAAGTCACCTTAATACCAGCAGTGCAATTATTCAACTAGTATCTTCATAAGAAGCACCTGCACGCCAAGCAGTCTATTTGAAAATTGATGACCATTAGCTGTCTATTAGATGACCATTAGCTGAACATTAGCCACCCTGCATATCTCTTTCCTTCTCCTTCCCACCCTGGAGTGGAATTTAAAAAACAAGTAAGGATTTTGAAGCAATATTTTTTCTTTTTGCTGTCAAAGAAAGCCCTAACAATGCTGTGAAGGAAGATAAATATACACACAGTCTGATGGAAGCTGTTAGAATGGCTGACGCTTAGGAATGAGAAGGTTGGTCAACAAACTAATTCTATCATAGACCATTTGCTGGCAGACCAATATGATGCTATTTTTGTTGAGATTGTTAGAATCTGCATTGCAGCGCTTGTTAAAATTTATAACTGAAATTAAAATAATTGCACCTTCTCTAATAGGTGTCTTTAATGATAACATCAAAATACATTCTCTCATAAACTTTACTATTGCATATTACGGTAGAATATAAACACAGACAGAGAAGTGAAAAGTATCTGAACTGTTTCCTTTTGCTAAACTCAAGGTCATTGACACTGTTAGATCACTTTTAGATTTTGTGCTGGTTTATGGGCAATAGTAGGCAGTTTCCCTAATAGATATTCAAAAATTCCTCCACTACAGAGCTGTATTTTTAACTAGTTGTTTTCTTAGCTACAGCATAGACTTCTTGTTGTTCAACATAGGGTAATGAAAAAAAGGAGTTTTACTGGCCAGTGAGTTCTCTGCCAGCCTGGTGTCTTATGCTGTGGATACCATTTTAAGCTAAGGCAGAAAAAGAGCTGTTTTCCAGGGACTGTGGCTATAGTTCCATCTAGATGGCTACAATTAGCACGCCGTTTAGGAAAACGTGCACTCCAAAAAAAAGAGAAAAAGCCAATACAGGAAGCTGATGTGGACAACATCAAGTAACAGCAAAACTGTATGCCCAGTGTCACAAGTGAGAGTAAAAGCACATCCAGACGGCTTGCTGTGCTCAGGACTTAATAAGAGTTCTACAGGAGTATTTTAGCTTTATGAGCTTAAAAATCTCCGCTTTGTGAGACATTTAAAAAATCAGAAATAATTTTGAAAAGCTCTGACTTTCATTATTAGTATGGTTTCCTCTGAGGAAATTTTTCCTGTGAGAAAGATACCACATTTGATGCACCAGGCAATGTAGTTACACCTCTGCTGCCTTAGTATCAGGATATACAGTCAATAATTTCGTACTGGGACTCCCAGGGGTTCTTTTCATCAGGATTTACTGAGCCCAGAGATAGTTCAGGAGCCCACCTTATCTCGGTGCTAGGATCTTGCAAAGCTAAATTTGTGTGAAGTACAGACAGAAGACGTTCCCTCCTCTCCTTTCTCCCTGTCTATAATCCTCATAAATCTCAGAATGTGCAAATTTACAACCCAGCAAGTTAGTGCATTTTAGTAGAAACCACGCTAATGAAAGATGTCAAATACCTTTGTGAAGATGTCCATAAAACTGCCACAATGTTGCCCATCAGTTTTCACTCACAGCAGTGCAAACTGAGTGCTCCGCTGCCCTCCCAGTCCCACCAGCACAGGCTCGGTGCCGTCAGTAGGGCTGTGGCAGTGCGTACACAGCAGGAGAAGCTGGCTTTAAACGTGACAGGCACGACTCTTCCTACATTGATTTTGAAGGGGCTTTTTGCTAACTGACTTCAATTAAATTCATCCTTTTTGCATCAGTGAGAGTAAATTGGGATCCAATCAAATACTTTCTAAAACCTCTTTAGTGCTTTACCTAAGAAGAGAGGAATGGAGAACAAAGGTTCACCCTGTCCAGACCTGCCATGGAGAATAACTAGCTGCTGATACTTAGGGAATGAACATAAAATGACAAATATATATCTTCTTTTGAAATACCTTCTCAGCCTCAGGTTTGAGTTGTACACAATTATGATCACCTCCTTCTCTTTGTCTAAAGAGGAAAAAGAGAGGTAATGCTAATGTAGAATTGTATCTTTAGAACAATAACTTGAGATGATGCAAAGCAGCACACTTTTGATGTCAATATAGCTAGTACTTGCACTGCCCTGTAATTTCTATAGCCATAAGGGGCAGGCAAGGATAACTGAAACACTGGTGGAATTTGGTTGTTTTTCAGCAAACCCAAAAGGACTTACATGACAGGGAGCATGGGGCACTGAAGAGATATTGTTCCACATGTATTGGTTTAAAGTTGGCCTGGTTTCTCAATTATTATCTTTGCACAGGTCTTGCTAATGCAGTGTTTAGTGGCCGAAGCAGTGCGATATTTTACAGAAGCAACGGAAAAATCAGCAGAGACCTCACCAATATCGTATTTGGCTTTCGAACTAGGGACACTGACGTGATACTGCTGTATGCAGAGAAGGAGCCAGAGTTTGTTACCATCAGTATTCACAACTCCAAATTACTCTTTCAATTGCAAAGCGGCAACAGCTTTTATAAGCTCACCCTTGCTAGTTCACTGCCTGTGAGTGATGGGAAATGGCATCAAGTGATGGTCTCTATGGTAGAGCCCTTGTCCCAGTTCTCTAGATGGCACATTGATATAGATAACAAGAAAGACACTGCAACTAGCACAACTGCTGCAGGAAGCCTCAACTTTTTAAGAGAAGAGACAGACATCTATGTGGCTGACAAGGCTTTTGACAGTCTGGATGGCCTGCGAGGATGTATGAGCACCATAGAAATCAGTGGCATTTATCTCTCATACTTTGAAAATGCTGACATCCCTACTAAAAAACCTCAAGAGGAGCAATTTCTCAAAATATCCGCAAACCCTGCTCTTACTGGCTGTTTGCAGGTAGATGTCTGCAGCTCAGATCCCTGTATGCATGAGGGGATATGTGAAGACTTCTATACTTCCTACCATTGTGTATGTCCCAAAGGATGGACAGGCACCCATTGCGAAGTCAACATCGATGAATGCTCTTCAAACCCCTGCATTCATGGAAACTGCACTGACAGGATCACCTCTTATGAGTGCAGTTGTGAACCTGGTTACACAGGGGTAAATTGTGAAGAGGACATAGACAACTGCCGTGGCCACCAGTGTGCAAATGGGGCCACTTGTGTTGATGGGATTAACGGATATTCTTGCCTGTGTGCTGGTAACTTCACCGGAAAATTTTGCAGGTACTATAAACAAGGCAGATACATCTGATTTTGTCAGGTCTCTTCTGAAGGGTTGTTGCATCACTGATGTCTCCATTTTAAACACAGATGTTATGCATCTATCTACATATTAATCATGGCTGCAGAATTAATGTATAAAGAGTCTGCAGTACAGAAAGCTGTACAGATCAATCAGATGTGGACCGAGGCAGCAGAGAGCTGGCAGCTCAGGCAGAGACTGATGAGGCAAGGAAGAGAGAGGAACGAGGGACAGGGAACGAGGGACAGCTCTGCTGCCCAGCTCTGCTGCAAGTCCACCAGAGCTCGGAGATAGATGTGCTACATCTTTTTTTAGAAAAAAAGATTTTAAGGGTTTTGAATCTCTAAAACTATAGTTTATTAGAGTAATAGAGCTCTAGAACTATAAGCAGAGAGATTCAGAGTTGGTGGGTAAAAGAAAATAACAATAGAAGGGCTTGTAAAGAAGTTTTTCTCCCCACCCACAGCATCTTTGCTAGGTGGGTCTTTTCCTCCAAGCTTGCTCTCTCAGCCCAGCAGTCCTGGTGGCTGCAGACACCAAACAGCCCCCTCTTTCCATCACTTCTGAGATTCCTCACATGCCTGTTTCCTGTTCTTCTCAGATACTCTTCTGTAAAGGATGCAGGTTCTTCCCTGGCCTCTCTTTCCTTTAATTGCCCTTCTCTGCACACCATAAAATTCTCCCTTCTGAGCATGTCCCATTGCTCTCGGAGAAGGCAAAATCCTTCTCCTTCCTCCAGAGGACTCCAACAAACCCAGTCTGCTGCAGCTTGAAGGATGTAAACAGATGTCCTGATTTCAGCTGGGATAGAGTTAATTTTCTTCCTAGTAGCTGGTATAGTGCTGTGTTTTGGATTTAGTATGGGAATAATATTGATAACACACTGATGTTTTAGTTGTTGCTAAGTAATGTTTATACTGGTCAAGGACTTTTCAGCTTCCCATGCTCTGCTGGGTGCACAAGAAGCTGGGAGGGGGCACAGCCAAGATAGTTGATCCAAACTGGCCAAAGGGCTATTCCATACCACATGATGTCATGCTCAGCATATAAACTGGGGGGAGTTGGCTGGGGGACAGTGATCACTGCTTGAGGACTGGCTGGGTGTGGGTCGGCGGGTGGTAAGCGGTTGCATCACTTCTTTTTTCCTGGGTTTTGTTGCTCTCTTGCTCTCTTGTTGTTTTCCTTTTCATTACTTTTTTTTTTTTCCCCAATTATTAAACTGTTCTTATCTCAGCCCATGAGTTTTCTTACTTTTGCTCTTCTGATTCTCTCCCCCATCCCACCAGGGCGGGGAAGGTGAGCGAGAGGCTGTGTGGTGCTTAATTGCTGACTGGGACTAAACCACAACAGACAATAATTTTCATGCTGTCCAACCAGTCTTTTAGGCTATAATTACACAATTGTCAATTGTTGGTGGCTTTTTTTGAGTAGTGAGGACATCTTGAGATTTGAAGATGCCTTATATTGGCCCAATATGGTCTATCTTGTATGCTAAGTCTCTCTTTTGAACGATTCTACTAAGCTGCCCAGGTATCACATAGAGCTACGTCAGTAATGTAGGTAAAGTGCTGTCCCTTTTTTTTTTTTTGCTAAGAAATTAATCATTAACTTGCCAGTAACTACTTGCAAAAGGAAAACCAAATTCAGCAAATTAAAAAGTTAAGCAAAACATGTTCTGTGAGTCTTAAACTTCAGTTCCTGCTGTCTTTCCTTTGGACGATACCTCAGCCAGTAACGGCATTGCTCTCGCGGTTCAGTTGCTGCCTACCACTAACAGTGAGCACCCCGAGTACCCCAGGCACCAGGTGTGTCAATGCACACAAATGTGGGGTTTCCTTTCCAAAGAGGAAACCAAGGAGGCACTAAGTATGTGCAGCCCCTGAAACTGTGTGTTCATTTACAGGTAAAATGTCATGCCTTTCCCATTGGTATTGAATAGTATTTGCCAGCAGGAGCACTGCTCCCTCTATTTGGAGACTAATAGTACTAGATTCTGCATTCAAATAACAAATTTGCAAGGTAGATCTAAATATTTTCCACTAAAGCAGTGGACTAGAGTCAAATGAAAAGCTGAGAGAGCATGAGACATCCAGAAACAAGGGAAGTGCAAATAACAACTACCATTGCCTTCTCATTTATCTAGATACAGAAGATTACCATATACAGTTTGTGGGAATGAAGAGAGAAACCTCACATGTTTCAACTATGGCAACTGCACCAATCTCAGCGGCGAGTTGACATGTGTGTGCCTGGCGGGATTTGCTGGAGAACGGTGAGATGCTTCGCCCAGCAGATCTTTGTGGAGCAATTCTTCCAAAAGCTGTTCCAGAGGGTCCAGAGGGTAATGGCCACAGGGGTTTTGGCCTCCTACAGAAATACAGACAAAGCAGTCATTTAAGTTCAGCAGTTCCTTGCTTGAGTGACTTTGAGGGCCTGAAAGCATAGCAGTTTTACTTAGACAAAAATCACAAATTAATGCAGCAAAATTCAATCCAACATAGCACCATTAACTCCAGTGCAAGATATTATTTCTTAGACAGCATTGTACACTTCTACTTTTTTTGGATTCCATGCCAATTTTATATATGACAAGCTAGAATGTTATCTTTCTGTAGGTGTGGACACATAAACACACATACCCTGCTCATACATAAAAATCAGCTACAATATACTGACACATGAATATGCAGAGCTGTTTCATTTCCACATGTATGTGTTGTGAATATACATTCTATTCTTCCACAGGGATGGTGTAAGATTAAATACCTGGTGGTATTGCAGCTTGTTACTTTCTTACTGAATGCTGAAGTATGAAAACAGAATTATTATTTTAAAAAGACGTTAAGAAATACTTTTTACATGTTACATTTAGTCTGAAACAGAGGGGCTGTCTGAAATTTCACAGTGAAATTTGTATCTCATAGCACATTGTCGTAATTCACACTTACATTTGATAATTTTCTACAGACGGCTCTGGAGCAGGGAGTCCTGACAGTCTCAGGGTATTAGGAGCTGTAGAAAGGTAGGAAGACATTGTCCCAGTCATAATATAGTCTGAATAGGTAAGGGCACCTTTTTGGATAGTGAGAAAGGAAATACTGTATGTGCTTTTAGTGAGATTAGCATTACATCAGAGTATAATATCCAAAAGTTCAACAGGACAAAGCTATGCTGGCTCTGCAAACATAAAGAAGTTTTTCAACAAAAGGTTTTCATTCTCTCAGAAACTTATTAACCCACTGATTTTGTGAAAACAGTACAGTAAGCTATAAAAGATAGACGAAATGAAAGTTTCCACCCACTCAAGGCACAGTGCAGTTGGCAGACACATCTGCATTGTGCTGTTTAACTCAGCCAGAAGCTCTGTGTACCACTTCACAATATTCAAAAGAAGGTGAAAAAAATCAAGTCAAATAAAATATAAAAAAGTAAAAGCATATTCTCAGACAGTTCTTTGGTATGTATATTTCTTGGTACTTCAAGGTAGAAAGAAAGTACTTTTTCCTTCTTCCTTCCTCTGCCAGGCAACTTGCTAACTACAGCTTTGGGAATGAGCCCTCCTTACATCCATCCCACTGGCTGGCAATAATCTCTATTTTATGGTTCCCATGATTCTCATATTGAACAGCAGCCTTGTACCAAGCGTACTGCACTTTAACTGACTATCGCAGCAAGGCATTCTTCTCCAATGTCTAAAACTGACTATTTGCCCTCTTTCTCTCCAGGCTGCCAAACCATAAACCAGTAGTACTTTTGTGCTTGCAGATCTTAGTATACCAAATGAGAAAATTTCACCGCTTCTTCTTTTCAGAATAAATTCAAATATATGAGTTAATAAAAAAATTAAAACCCAAACCCTTTGTATATTTATCTATTAAATTCATAAAGCAGACATTTTCCTTCAAAACAATATTTCATCCCTCAGAAAACCATTGATGCCCCGTATAGAGAAAATCGTATCTTTCTATGTCAATCAATTGACTGGGGATCACAAAAAAAAAAAAAAAAAGAAAGAACTTAATAGGTGGAAAGGGAAATGTGGAAAGATTACTCTTCATAAAAGGAGACCTAGCTGTCTCTTGAACACAAATTTATCATTGAGTTCAGGCTGGGATTTTTGAAATTACCTAAAGGAGTTCAGGTTATAAGTTTTCCTGAAATTCATTTGGATTCAGGTGCCTAATTCCCTAGAAGATTTGGTTGTGGTTTTTTTTATTTGCATACGTAAGTTCATAGCTATACAATTTTTATACATTGGGTTAATACTTTAATTTAGCTTTCTGAAGTATATGAATATAATTTACCATTGAAGGAAATTGTTGAAACTTTTTTATAGAGTAACAAAGAAAATCAACTAAAAGTGTTTAATAAAAAGAACAGCTCTTCTCTAATGTAACACTAAAAATTTACTGCATGGTTATGAATATGATGGAACAAAGCAATTGCTTATAATGCAGAGGGAGTTTCTCACATTCTTCTTCAAGAATAAATCTGCTTTTTTATCTGGAAAAATTAGGATTTACCATTAGCATTATTTGAATAAAAGGGGGCGGGGAATTAAGGGGAAACTTTGTCAGAGCAGCAAATCACCAAATCATTACTAGTTTTCAGACAATCTCACCCTCACCTCACACATTCTTCATTAATGTTCAATTGGTTGCCTTGAGAAATTATGAGAACTCAAACGTCCTTTACCATCAGAATTAACTCAAAAACATTTAATGATACATATTTAAGCTTGTAAAGCCCTGTTCTGCACCATTCTTACCATTCTGAGGGCCCATGTCCTCAGAGAGACCGTATAAGAGATTCTGCTAAGCATCTACTGGCATTTTGAATTGAGAAAAAAAAGCAGGTGAGCATTCCCAGGGGCACTCAGCTGGGAAAAACACGCATATGTTTGACTTACTTACAACCAGACTACTGAGAAGGAAAATGTGCCCTTAGCTCCCCATAACAATGAAAATGGATCAGCAAGCTGTCGGCAGGACTTGCGCCAGATCTAGCTCTAAAATCGTACACAAACTTTCATTTTACATTGCTAAGCACCATTAACTATGAAATGCTTTACAGAGATGAAATTTCTGGCTTAACTATCTGTGTTTGAAAATAATACAGGAAGTCCAGGATTTGAGTGTAGCTAATCGGGTAGTTAATAAAATCATGAACACGTCTGGAAATATACCACAGATTTCAAATAGAGCATCCTCCTCTGCCTTCCCCCAAAAGCTTCTGAATTAAAATTGTGCCTGTTCGGTGCATTTTATTTGTGATTTCAGATGCTCACTATTTGCAGTCTTTCCTCTAGGTGTGAAAAGGACATTGATGAGTGCAGCTCTGACCCCTGTCTGAATGGGGGCCTCTGCCAGAACCTACTCAACAAGTTCCACTGCCTCTGCGATGTGAACTATGCTGGAGACCGCTGTGAGATAGATGTAAGCGACCTCTCCTTTTTTGTCTCTTTACTGTTGTGGCAGAATCTCTTTCAGCTTCTCTCCTATCTTATTCTACGAATGGATGATGATCCAGCAGTCGAGTGGGGTGAACAGGAAGACTATTAAGCAGTCTTTAAACTTTTGTATTTTAATGCAGCAGAAGATGCCTTCACCAAACAGCTTAGCAAAGCGATATGAACATCAGAGTTTTAAAAATTGTTTTATATTTCTTTGAACAATTTTCTATGAATCTCTTTGGATCTGTTTTAATTCTTTAATTTAATTTTAGAACAAATGCTAGCACATCTTAAAAAGTGTTTCATCCTACCTCCACCAGAGCATTTCACCACACACATGTTGCCAGTGGGCAACAGTGGGCCACACCAGCAGGCAATACATATTAACAAGAACTATAAGATATGCTGATGGTGGCATTCAAACCTTATGGCAATGAGTGGCAAAGATCCACTGCCTTCAACACGGCTAATTTTACCATTAAATCTTACAGATGGTAACTATCTTTGCATCACATACCATGTTCATTGCTGTTTCTTTGGCAGTTTGGTCTCACACCTGTGAAATCATGTATGATAATTTTTGATAATTAGATAATGGTTTGGATTAGCAATTGGCAACATACTGAGCACACTCTCACATCCATTTGAATGAGTGGCAGTCCTGCACTGATATCACTAATCTGGAACCTCTGCTCCGGTAGCCTGTACGTCTCCAGTATCTTATACTGAGATAAAATACAGCTGTCTTAATCTTCACCAGCCTTTCAAGAAAGGCCCAGTAAGTACATCAGACTTTAAAATCATAGATTTGTTGTTTATTCCAAGATTTCTACAAATTTAAGTAAATCTATGTTATCCATCAATAGATATGAGTGTCATCTGACAAAAATACGTTGGGTTTTTTTTCCTTCTTAGGAAGCAGTCAAGATAGTTTGGTTGATTGGTTGTCCATAGGTTCTTTAAAGAATGAAAATAAGGGGCCTAAAAATTATGAATACCAGGTGTTTTAATAAAAAATGTAATAGTAAAATATCTGCGTAGTTGCCTTTGAGAGTGTAGACACAACTGAAGTACATTGTTAAAAACAAAACAGTAGTGAAAAGTGAGGTTTTGTTTTTCTGAACAATTCTTTAAGGCAAAAAACATTTATGAACGGTGCAACCATTTATTTGGGTATTCATGATCATATTATATTTGTATAGATTCTGTACTCCTCTTAGTCATTTAAATAGTGTCCTTGAGTGATGATTCAAAAGAGTAAGCATGTATAAGGTGGTGTCTTATTATTAAGTGATATGGCATGTAGCAGACTTATAGGAAAGGCTAACTAACATTATACAAGGAAGTTTTATGACTCCAGAGAGAACAGATGATCTTTTGCAGGAGTCCTTGAGCCTACCGATATTACAGTTTCCCCACTTCAAACCTAACCTTGTTTCTTCAGTCCTACCCAACTTGCTGTGGATTGGACTAGGAGTGTTCATGAAGAGTGAATCCCACCTTTAATTCTACAGTTGCATTAAGACACCTTAAAATGTGTGTAAGTGAGATGTTAAAGTTCCCGTTTTGCCACTGCAGGATATAGCAGAAGTCACTGCCTGGTAATCAAGCCTCTATTTTTTATTTCCCACCTTTCATAAATGTCCCAAAGTCTGTTATTTGTCTGAATACCATTCAGCGCATAATTGCAGCAACACTAGTGTTAGTAAAAAGTCTACTCCTATTTTCAGAGGCAAAAAAACCCCAAACACATTTTTTGCACACTTATGGAAAATACCATGATTCATCCCTGTGATATGTCACATATTCCTATCTCAAGCACCTGCCTTAGTATGAAAACTTAAGCACAATATATTGACTTACAATAATTGTATTACACAAGGATAATATCTTTGCTGTCTTTATCATACCAGAAAAGTGATTTGGGTAATTTTCTTGTTAATCTCTTATTTAAAAAAAAATAATAATTCAGCTAAAAGTTCCTTTCCTCTTTGTAAGCAAACAATAAACACAAGATGGGAATGCATGTTCCAGCACTGGGGATGAAATTAATGTAGCAGTGTCAGAAACAAAACTGTGCATTCTATCAGATGCAGGGTTTAGTTATCTTACTTACTGGGAATCCCATGTAATATTGTGGACTATATAACACAGGCAAAGACAACAAACCAAAACCAAACTGCATTTTTTTTTTTCCAATGAAAATACAGTTTTGGAAAATTAGTTTTTTACTCCAGATAAAGTAAGTGATCAAACTTACAATGTCAGAGGAAAATATATTTTTTTTTAATGAAATCAATATTTCTGTGTGAATTGTCTGCATTTTTGTTTAAAATATCAAAGTAAGACAAAACAAAATTAAAACATTCACCTTGTTTTGAGTTAAAATGTCAATTTTCCTTCATATGGAGAAATTTAAAATAATAAACATTGTATTATGTTGGAAATTTTATTCCAAACTGTAGTTTTCATTTAATCATAGCTAAAAATGTTACTTGGTTCAGTATTATTGAAATGAAAAATTAAAAATTTAAACACAAATAACTTGAAATGAAAAGTACCATATAATTTCAGAATGCTAACTAAAAGCAAAGAAATAAGAAATTTTTGAAAATTCATATGAAAAAACTGATGCTACTAACCAAAGCTGTTCAAACCAAGTTTTTTTTTAAAAATCAAAATTAAGAAAATCACAATAAAGTTTTGGGTTTTTTTCTCACTGGGTTTAGTTCAGCTCCCATATCAGTAAACTGAGCTGTTATGTACTTTATAGAATATACACTACAGGGTACACTACAAGAAGCAAAAATTTCATCCTGGTATTAGTGTTGAAGAAAGCTAGACAGCACTACATGTACTAACCGTATGTCTGACATGCTATAGCTATAGGCATAATATGAAAAACAAAGAATACATCTGTATAGAGATTCCAAAACTCTTTCTCTTCAATACTAGAAACTTGATATAAGAGCGTACATACAATATTAAATACAGATTTCATATGGGTTTACAGGAATATGCAAGTTATTAATCTAGAATATATTAGCAGAGCATCAGTTCAGTCTTTCTTTTTCTGAGTACACACCTGTAATTGAATTCTTTCCTTCCTCTAATGCCTTGTCCTCATGAAACATCCCGACCTCAGAAATGCTGCTCCTTTCCTCTTTGTACTTCTGTATTCTCAACTCCATTGTGCACATGTACATAACTTTCCTACCTTTATACACAAAATAAACCTTCTGCCTTTGTCTCTTTATGTCTACTCCTCATTTTCTGCTCATGACTCTATTCATTTGCTTTAAGTGTGCCATGTTTTCTGAACGTTTGCACTTTACATGTACGCCACACAACAACTAAGGTTGTACCTTCCCTGTGTCTTCTCCAGGAGTGCTGACAGTGCAGGGCCAGGTGCTTCCCAACGAAGCAGTTCAGCTGCTTGAACCACTTCAGCTGCAATACTGTGTTACCCATCAAGGGTGATTACCTCTGCTGGGTAGCTCTTGGTACCTTACAGAGCACAGCTAAACAAACAAGCCCCCAGACCAACAATTCAGAGAGGCAGGGATTTTATCCACATGGCTTAAAGTGACTCTTATTACTTAGTTCCTCCTTACATACTGTCAATACCTACAAAACTGTTGAGCATGATGAGGTCTCCATTAACATTTTGATGGGTCATCCCTTTCCATTGAGCTATCATAGCCCATAGGCTGGACCTGTCCCACGCACAGGTCTTCAAACACACCCAGTGGAGAACAGACTTGATATTTCTAGTTTAAAAGGTTAAAAAATAAAGAAACAAATTCTACATTAATTCAAATAACTTTCTTGAATATATATATATTTTTTTAAGAGAAATGCACGTGTAGGACATTTAAAGGGGAACAGCTATAGAAGCAAACATGAAAAAACAGCTGGATGAATAATGACACTAAGCACTAATTTTTTTGTAAAGACATCCAATTGCTAAGATTTTTTAGAATTTGAGGGGTTGAAAAGGCCATTATTCCTGTTCAAGATTAAGATATAACAGCAAGATCTTCATACATCTCCAGTGTTGAAATTTTATTGCAAATCTTTTTATATTTGTTTTTCTATTTAGAACACAAACTCACAGACAAGTTCATGCTTTTGTGAGAATGTCAGTATACATTTAAAAAAAAAAAAGAAAGTAAAAAAAAGGATCATACCATTTTGAGTGTTGAGAAGAGCTTGGAAAACCATTGCCTCAATATGCTCAAAATTAGAGGAGGGATACCAGACATGCAAATGAAAGAAGGCAAACAAGCAAGGTCAGGATTTTTGGAGGCATGGCTTGTGATGCTAAATACTGATGTTATCTGTAATGCATCCCCCTATATTTTCATGCTAAGATTCAAATTGTTTTTCAGATGCCAGTGACTGTCATTCAGAAATATGGGTAATGAGAAGTACCAGTGTTCGGGCTTGGGGAAGAAGTAAGATTTCTGAAAAGAAGGGAAAGACAGCAGTGATGGAGGTACTAAAAGGAAGAGCAAAGGGATTTGCATCAGCTGTGGGATGAATGAAAGGGTATTCTTTAACCTGTTTGGCAAACACATGAGAGGTATTTCTCTGAGGAATTATACACAGGGAATGACAGAGTTGCTTTGTTCACCGTAGCTCCTACTTGTGACCCTTTAAAAACAGGCTCTGACTGGCGCTCCTCTGCAGGTGCTCTGATACAATTCGGACTCTGCCAGCAGTATCCTATCACAATTTTAAGTACAAAGAGCCCATGTGTTTGTGAATTGGAAAATATCCTTGATGTTGTATGCTTACTTGAATTCTCTTGCTCCCAGAACATTTAATTTTTAAGAAACTAGATCCAATACTCAATTTACTCAGTGCACGTGACTACAGTATGTTGGTGAAACTAAAAATAGGAAAAAATCTGCTTCAAACTCACAGTGACAAAATCAGGTTTTATTCTTTCATTGCAAATATTTGTCCTGGCCTGACACCCAAAAGTTCAGCCAAAGGAGCACTTCACTTGTATCTATTAACTTTTAGCACTTGAACTAAAAGTTAATTTTATATCTTAAGTCTTCTTTCTGTGTTACTTAGATTACTATTATCTGAAATAGATCTCCAGAGAGCAAAAAAAATGCAGAGTTTGGTTGTTCATTTTACTTTCTGTTTCAAGAGTGCCCTGAGGCCCCATTAGGCTCAAGAGCACATCCTGCTAGTGCTGTGTTCTGCTTGTGCTAGCAAAAGGCAGACGCGTCCCTGTGCTGACTGGCGAACAGCTCAGTCTGTACTGTGAAATTGTTTCTTGAACATTATCATCTGCTGCACCCTTGGGACAGCACTTCCTCACAAAGCATACCCCCTCCTATTGTACATGTGAATATACATGAAACTTGAAAGTGGTGGTGGATTTCATGTCCCAGAATTAAAGTTCTGCTTAAGATAGCTACTGCTATGTGCTCTGATGTGCACCAGTGTTGCTTTCACATCCTCTTCCAGCTGGTACAATTCCATCCTCCTGGGCATAAGGACAAGCGTCATGCACTGGAGGTTACGATTCATATTTAATGTCATTAAGAATACACTGATAAGCATGTAAGATATGTTCAATATTGAATCTAAATTCAATAAAACTCTCTCAGGCTTCCATAGCACAGACACACAGAATTTTGATTGAATCTGCTCTACAGCGATTAGCTAATGTATTCATTAACTGCAAGGGTTAGTAATATGAACGTAGCAAATGACACTTAATTACAATAATTAATGCCTGGTGATTCATGAATAATGCATTCCATTGCTATTTACATATTCATACTTATCAGGCTATTAATGCGTAATTACCACTTGACTAAAAGATGTGAACATCAGGAATATAACAACTACACCATTTTCCCCCAATCTCCCTGTGGCCTTACCTGTTAGTTTTGCTCTTGTATACCTCTATAGTGCTATTATACACAGAAATATAAACGATGTTTTATTTTCAAGACCTATAGAGCAATATAATGGCAAATAGAGTCATGCAGGTTAGTTTTCACACTGCGTCAGTTCTGAGCCAGTATTCTCACCAGTTTATGTCTTGAGGCTGCAAAACAATTTAGAAGAATTTTAGGATATTATTTGTAAAGAAAAAAAAAGTTTCACCTCCTCTTTCCAGCAGAAAACTTCTCAATATTAGGAGACTAAGTGCAAGAGCAGTATTAGTGTTCTGCTTCTTCAAATGCAAAAAACAAACAAAAAATCCAAAAGTAGAAATTTACACCCTTGTAAGGGAAAGTATTTGGTGAAAGAACTTTGTTCTCTTTGTGATCAGTATAGATTTGTTCTTGTCCTGAACTTACGTTCTTTCCTACTGCAGATGGTTAGGACATTTCCATACTTCAGAGTTTGTTCATTTGTGAGACTAGGATAGCAATATTGTCAACACCTTCAATCTGAAATAACGATTCTGCCCTAGATGGCTCGTGTTTACGCTCCAACACATAGATTTCAGCCTCCATGAAAGAAGATATGTTGCTAGCCCTCCCGAGCTTGGAGAAGGTTTTAAGAGCCATAGAAGGCCAAAAATACAACACAGAATTTTAAAAAAATATTTTTCATATTAAAGTATAATTATTCTAAGGCAATGTAATAATTTTTCTTCTTAGCCTAAGCTTGAATGCTCACTGTTGGCAACACTAAGACAATAATATTCAGCCTCAGGAGTACGATAAAATGAAGAAGTAAAGCTGGGTAAGTCAACTGAAACTGAGAAGTGCTGCCACCCTGATTTTCAGACAAGTCACTCACCTACTGCTCCTCCACAGCACCAGCTGAGGACCTGTGGGTGCCCCGGGTCACTGAATAGCTTATCCCAGCTGTTATAACCTGCAGAGAGTGAACAGAGGGTCTTGCCATACATGGAGGTCAGCTCCAGGTTCCCCTCGTATGGTGTGGCTGAACAATCCGTGACTCCAGGCAGCAAGATTGGGTCAAGCCATTGGGGATGATCAAACTGATGTCTTAGTAAGTGAGCACATTTGTATCTACTGTGACTTTTGTCTTCTCCAGTGCTCTTGCAGCCTGTTGAGAAAGACTAATATGTACAGTAAAATATTTTCAAAATTAAACCATTTTTCTGAAGTTCCCTGTCCTGTGTAGCTAACTCCACTGTGTTTGAGGTCCTTGTCTCCCAATAATATAACCTCATGAAATCAGAGATATTTAAAACCACTCATTTGCATGCTCTAAAATCATACTGAAGCCAGTGGTACTTGAGGATCAAAGGAGAGAGGACTGAACCCCTGTTCAAAACTGATGCCCTCAGCCTCCAGCAAAACCATGGTCAGCATAGCCAGACCATGACACACTTGCTGGCATTCTTTCCCAAGCGGGGAGCAAGCCGTGCGTTAGGAGAACTATCAACGAGGAGAAGCCGACTCTCACCTATCAGCTTTCCTGATGCTCCTAAGATCTAGACAGGGAGCAGACTGTGGGAAGGAAATAAGCAGTCTGGTCTATATAACCTACATTCTGTAAGGTTGCTGCTGGACGCAGAAAGGGTATATTCCCTGGTACTTCTGATTTATTCTCTGTAGTACCTTACTTTGAGAAAACCCTCATCATGTCAACTATTTGGAGAAAAGGACTGTACAGCACAGGTAAACTTATTACAGTCTGATGATAGGTTATTGAAATTATATTGTTTCATCGACTGAAGTAAGTTTTTACTATTTTTATTAGCCTAGCAGAGTCAGCGTATCTGAGCCGGGAAAAAGCTGGCATTTATTTGTTTTCACGTCATTTGCATGGCTGTAGATCACCCATCATGGCAGAATCATTACCGTTGATGGTAGGAGCCAGAGAGAGCTCAGCTTTATTCCTGTGCCAGGTCAAATGTGGAGTAAGAAGAAACATCTTTAGATTTGTAAAATGAGCAGCTCTGCTCTGGAAGTCATTGGAAATGTCACAATGCCATTTTTACAGTTGTTTTTCAGAGAACAGCCCCTTAATGTCCTTTTCTATTTTCTATTAGTCTGTATTCAAAACACAGGATTTAACTAAAACTTCTAAAAGGATATTGCAAGAAATACATTTAATATGTGTCATAACATAAGGTACAAAAACATTAGGATGCAAAGACAATAAGCTTATCCGATGTGTCTTAGCTGGGAAAGACAAGAAAGCTCCTCACAAGGCCAGCATTACTGCACGCATCAGTGAAAAGCAGTTGAATATTTAATGTGCATGGTAAATATAAGCAGAAAAGGGAGCCCAGATGACATATGACAGCATAACACTCTGCAGTATAGGAATCAGCTCAAGTACGGTATCCACATAACACATTTAGTATTCAGACTAACACATTTTGTCTGTACACCATCCTTTATGTTGCAATGGCATTGTTTTCCTTTTTCTCACCTTCTGATGTTTTCCCTGTAGACTCACATTCATATCACATGGGCATTTACTTCAGTCATTGCTCACTTTTTAACACATTCATGCACTCCATGCCTGCATTGTTCAGATACTAAATTTTACATCTTTTTTCTCATATGGTTCATGAGACTTAATGTTCTTTTCTCTTTTATCTATTTTTTCTATCTTCAAATAATGCAGCAGGCTTAGCACTGAGGGAAGGTATTCTGAAAGTTGCTTTAGAACAATTAACTCATAAATATAAGAATAATACTCTACTTTTACTTTTTTTTTTTTTTTTGGTAAGAGCAGGAACAAATACTTCAGTCTTCAAGTTATCTCTCTAGATAGAGTGTAAGTCTGATCTCATCCTAAGGACTATCCAAACACGAACAAACATTTTGGAAATTCTGGTATTTCTGGCTATTGCTATGATCTAATGCCAAAACTTTGCATGCTTCCATTTATTTTCTTTCTTAAAATACAACTGATGAGAAAATTATTTTGCTGCAAGTATTGAAAAGTCTTTTGCTCGTATTTGGTATCTGTTTTCCACTGAAAATGGAAATGAAGCTATGTTCAGTGGTGAATTTTTGAAACTTTGTTTTTAAAAAATACGGATATTTAGAAAATAGGAAAACAGCAGTGATACTCCAACAGCAGGCCTTAGTCACCTGCGGGCTTCCACTTTTGCACAGTAAGATGCTTTTTATTTGCTGGGCAACTTAACCAAATACTGACTGAAACCAGACCATAAATCTGTTTTAAATACACAAATTTTAAACAACTTAATTGACCAGAAGTTTCTAAACAAAAGAAAACTCCAACCTCACTTTCAAGCTGAAGAATATAGTTTAGGCTTTCACCTGAGTGCTTACAAAAAGAAAAAGAAACTGAGCAGAAGTTAAGGAGTTATGATGGAAAAGATAACTTACACTGAGTGCATGGTGCCAGCCATCTCTTGGGATTCAATGTTTGTCCTCTTCACTAAAATTAACAGAACTGAAACATGGGTATGAGGTTTACATGGAATTTATTGACCGATCAGGACCAATGTGGCTTCAGAGGAAGCTCGTTCTCCACCATTACAATTAGAAAGACAAAGAGTTACTCGTACCTTAGATATGTTTATATATATAAAGGATGCCAGATAAAGGGTAAATATGGAGATTTCCCAGGTACTACCAATTAAGCACTTCAGCAAATCCACCCACATTTATTCAGGTGCCTGAATGGGAACCATGGTCCTCGATTCCAACCACTACTTTATTTAGACAGTGATAGTGCTATAGCTCCTGAATGCTATGGACATATTAGCTTAGCATAACAAATGCATCTTGTAGGCTAGTGTTAATGTCTCGGAAACTAATCATATGCTTAAGATTACTGTCGAAGGTCCATGAAATTATGTTCTTTGCAGATAAAACAAGGCTGCCTACATATCTCCTGATGAACTCTGCCTGTAGAGTACATTCTTGTGCAGAGTATTTTTCAGTTCTTGTTATGAAATTCCATTCCAAATAATGTCTGAAAATTTTTTGCACACTTTACTAGGCCTATAGAATATTTTTCCACTACAAAGCAATAAAAATAATTCCTGTTCGTGAGGATCTGAAAAATATTTTGGTTTCAGTTGATCAGGAACACATCTGTTTTGATACACAGAGCCACTTAAATGACAGGCAGAACTTGTTACACAAATATCTGAGCTTTGTACCAAACTCACTGTGCAGCAAATACAACAGTCCTCAAATTTATTCAAATACAGTCCTCAAATTTATTCAAACAATATTTGGTAGAAAAGATTATTCACTTTTCAAGAAGAATAAGAGCAGTCAAAGAAAAAAAATGTGATGCTGCTGTAATTCAGTAGAAAGGACAGGAGAATCAGCAGCTTTGCAAATCTTAGTAATTATTTAATGTGAGCAGATTTTGCACCACCGCAGACAACTTTGGTCGTTGGTGGACCCTGTGAACAGCTAGGGTAGGGATTTTGGAGCTTCTCAAGCACATAAATAGTTTGCAGCCTAATTCATATGTTACTGAAATAAATTGAAAGATTTCTCTTTATGCCAGTGGGTACTGGACTGGGATCTTGGCTACTGGACTTAAGCCAGCAGCTCTTCAGAGCGTAACTCACAGAAACTGGCTCGGAGCCTAAGGGAGGACAGTGCTGTCTGGTGCAGCACTGCTAATGCTCACACACCGCGCTCTTCTTATCCCCCAAGGGACAGGACTCTCTTTTCCCTCTTGTCCAAGATGTTGTTTGGTTCTCTTATCTGGGCTGACTCGAATCCCTCCGTGAAATGGCAGTGTAGGTATAAGTCTCCTCCACAGAGTTTATATAGTGATGTAACCGTTATCTTTTTTTATCCCAAAGCTTACCGTTTTGTGAACTTATGCAGTATCTTGCACACAAGAGTCACACGAGACACTATGCTGTGTCTCATGGAAAATTTCATTTGGTTCTTTCTTAGTTCATTGTTTCCTTTAATCAAACACAAAACTCATTCAGGCCAAAGGAAAATGCTTGGTTTCTATACATATGAAAGCGTAACACGTCCTTCATGGTAGACCTAAACCCACTAGTAAAAGCTGGTGTCTTCGGTCACTGTCTGCAGATTTGGAACTTATTATCCCCATACAAACTCTTCCCTGTCTTTTCAGTATGTGATATTGTCAGGGAATCTCAGGGGTTGCTGAGGATCTCTCTGGAGAAGCCAGTGCAGAGAGGAGTCCCAAAGAAAACCTCAGTGCTGTCAGTGTTGCCTAACATTCCTCAAAGCCACCAAAAAAGGTGGTTTTGGAGGAGATCCTGGAGGTGCAAAGTGACACTGAGAGAAATGAAATTACTACACAAGTAGGAAAATTGTAACTAAAATGGATTTGTAAAAATCATACAGATGGGGACAGTACTGAACACCTGGACTCTATCTTAGCTCAGTAAGAATTACTTAATTATTCTAAGTGAATGCTTGTGGCACATCTGTAAGGTACAGGCATGTTATTATCTTGTCCTTTACTAGGAATTGAACAGAGAGAGAGAGTAGAGACCGAAAATCTACCCCAGGATATTTTAACCACGACACTTCGAAAAATAAATAAAGCATTATATAAATATATAAATAAAGCATAAATAAATGTGCTGCTGTCTTTGAAACAGTGAAGTTCTCTAGATGGAGTTTGTATGGAAGCGATATATCCCTTTAATACTCAGCTCCCCCCCTCCCCTGAATAAGCACTCAAGACTGATGCACAGGCTGGTCGGAGGGTAACTGGCCCGGACCCAGAACCCTGAAATGTCATCTTTCACATCAAGAAAGTTTTGAGTAAAAAATTCCTAGCTCGTGATCACTTTTTTCATCCTCTCCCAAAACCACTGATGAAAGAGGAAGCCGAATTATTTTCCCAGAAGAAAACACTAATATATGACACTTCTGCCAAAATTATATATAACTTGCTGGATTTCATGGTTACCTTACTGATCTTGAAATAAGTATGAGATTGGAAATGTTTTAAGGAAGCATGCAAGTATCAATCAGAAGAGTTACTCGGAGCCATAAAGAAGCATCTTGGAAATCACTGATTAAATTACTAGTTGAATTAAATAGTTTATTTGTGGTATAAAAAGTAAAGACAGAGAATAAGCAAAGCTTCAGGTCTGTGGGACTTCAGAATGGGATTATGGCAGGGGATGAACTATCTCCCAGCTCTTGCCTGGTCTCATTCTCAATGGAAGCGTTAGAGCCTGGGCAGGGCTGCACTGCTCTGATATGACTACTAAGGGCTGATTGCAGGTATTTGTGCAGTCAGCGTTCAGGCAGTATGAAGAGTTAAATTAGATTACCATTTCCACCTTGGGTTGCCTAACTGATCATAAGCTAATCATGTCTCTATTTCATGCTTCAGTTTCCCTCTCTGACAAAAGGATATTGGCCTGCTTTAAAGGGGATCTCCAAACTGAAAGCTACTATTTAAGAAATAAGGCATCAAGGATGGAGCTGAGAAGGAAGAACCACCTAGGCTGCCTGTTCAACAGAGGACAACTCTGGTATCTGAGAAAGGCAGAATCAAAAGGGGGGTTGTATCAGAAATAGCTTACACTTGCAGACGAAGGTGGATTTTGACCTGACTCCACACACTGTAGAAAATGCTACTTTCAGTCTGTATTGAGGAGCCCCCAGATCTAAATTAATGATCCGGCTAGAAACAGGGGTGAGTTGCACTCATAGTCAATACGCCTTGCCTTGGAGCACCAGAGATAAATTCAGTGAGCTGAGCCAGCAGATTTTTTTCCTATCTCTAAGAAGTATGATCTTCAAGAAAATCTTCTGAAAGTGTAGGAAATCGTCTTAAAAGAAATACATTGACAAGGCTGCCATCAATTCCGAACATGTTAGAGTAAATCTCTCTAATCTGAAGTTCAATGTATTTTCTGTTAGTTATCTTTAGGTGGCAGTAAGGTAAAAGCATGGAGTAGAAAGTTTAGAGAAATCTCTGATGTCTTTTTAGAGACCTTTTTCTCATGTACTGTGCTAGCTGTGACATAGAAAGAGACTTCATAAACCACTTGCATCTTCAGCAGGTATCCAAAAAGCAATTATTAGAGTTGGCTTCATCCAGATCACATTCAGATGCAAACCTGTTGAATACCCACAATATTAATACAATGATGAGATACTATGTTAGGTATGCAGTACTTGATCCAAGAATCCCTGAGGACAGAGTTAAGGTTCACAGGTAGAGACAGACTCATATGTTCCTATCAACAAGATGTAAGTACACTAAAAAGAAAAAAAGCCACAAGAACCAATAAGTTCACTGACAAATCAACATCTGGATCAAGACCAAAACAGGGATTCAAGGAGTAGTTATTGACATAAAGGTTTATTGATTTTTTTTTTCCCCACTTACACTTTTCATGTATGCATCTCTTTTAAAGTCTTTCCTGAAGCGAAAATGTAATGATGTTTGTTGTCTCTAATCAACTTTCTACTAGAAAAAAAGCCAGTAGGATAAAAACATACTCAAAATTTTTATCAAGGAATATAATTAGCTAAGTAACGCGACGGTGTCATGTAGAGTGCTAAGGCAAGTATTATGTAGCCAATAAAGGTCTATCTTATACCATTAATATTTACAGTTGGAAGCATGAGATGGCTGCAATCGAAGTGCTGTACCCAGCAAAGGCTAGCTGTTGACTTGATACCTTGTTGTCTGACAGTGTGAAACAGTCAAATAGCTACTTACTTCATCACCACTTGACAGCATAATAGTAATGCTAGGTAGCAACACATGGCTGTTTTGCAGGAGCTTAGCACCAAATAGGAAGAAGAATCTCATGGAACAGTTTTGAGATTGCAGGCTTAGCTTATTAGCAGAGAAGTAGGGATGCAAAGTACCTGGCAATTACAAAATAAAACAGGAATCATAACTCTGTCTCTGCTATACCGTACACCACTGACCCACCTATTATGCACCATTGGACAGAGCAGTTTCTTATTCCCTCAGGAAGTGGGAAGAGGCAAAACTGACGCTTTCAGCCCAGGTTGCACCAATTCTTACAGAGAACCAGGACCTGGGGGAGACAGATGACCCTGCTTCACATCGTCACAGTCAGGGACCGGAGCCCACAGAGAGTGGCTGTGTCTCTATGTGATGTGAGTCTTCCATGGGTACTTAGTGCTGTTCTCAAAGGTCTGATTATAGAAACAAAAGAACATCTATCACTAGCATCACTAATTAAAGAAGAGATCTCTAACCTCAACTGTTGTGTGCTGGAAAGTGGAGTTTTGAGCAACCAGTTCTGTGTCCACAATTCAGATTGTGCAGCTCTAATAGAGTAAACTGAAATTGATAATGCACAGGCAAATCATGCCTGGTGAAAACAAAGTGCATGGAAACGTATTAGTGAGGAGAAACAACATGCAGGAATTCACTTAAATGGGCTTTGTACTTTCAGATGTGAATACCTCAGCAAAATTCCTCATATATTTCCCTAATACAGAAAAGGTCAGAATCTAGATTCAGAGAGAGAGGGGGGGAGGAGGCGGGGGGACGACAGAGAATATGTGCAAAATTCAGAAAATCAAAAGTTTGCATTAGAAATGGGTTAGTTTCACCCTTGGCATAGCTGTTGGTAGCCTATGTTATCGATGCTTGCCCTGTTCTCTTACCTGAACGCTGTCATTCCCATCAGCCCCATCTTGAAACATCCTAACATAAACATCCTAAAATAACATCATCCTTCACATGCTGGTCTGCTCAACACCTATGCAATCAATGAAGAAAGCAGTTTTGAAATTCATTCTTCTTTCTCATAATCCTATTTCTCTCTGTCTACCGAATTTCTCTTCACCTCTTTTCCTTGGGAACTGTCCTGCCCTCATCTTCAGCGCTGTAGCATCTTTCCCTATTCTTCTCCTGCTTTGGGGTTTAACCTGCTGACCCCCTCCCACCCACTTCACTCTCCCATGACAGCAGGAGCAGACTTGCTCAAAAGGCCACTACTGTGCGTTCTTCCAAATCCCTCTTCAGGAGTCATTTCTACTGTGGCAACTATAGGGATGCGGTAAACTCAACCCAGCTATGTGCAGGGCAATGACAGAGAGTTACTGTTTTCAGTGTCAGTCTTTTGATTTTAAATATCATCCATTCCTTCCTGCAAGATGCTTGCTTGATAAGGCTTTTATCCACCACCAAGATTTATTCATACAGAATTTGCTGTCTTGAAGCTGTAATGCAGTTATCCCCTATGGAGAAACACTACCTGATACACTGCACTGTTACCCATGTACAAAAATGTTTCTGTATGATACCCCAAAGCATTTCCCAAACTGGAAAGGGATGTTACACCCCAGAGACTGACACCTTTACTAAAACATTTGTCTAGTCTGCAGTGTAGCAGCTATGGGACAAACTCCTCCTCGGCATGGTTTGCCTGGATTTGCACCAGCTATAGATTTTCCCTCTTATCCTTTCAGATTGCAGCAGATGGTGAAGTTTCTACACCAGAGGCTGTTGATAGAATTTTAAAAGGCATCTCATAACAGCACGTTGGAGCTGCACATTTCATTTGTGCTGCACCACCAAGATGATCTTAAAAAGAGCTGGAGCACGCTTACAAAATTAGCACTGGCAGTTGCTGCAGAAATGCTATCAAGGAGTCTTCTCAAAGCCCACAGCTTAATGAGAGCTTACCTCCCAAACTGCCAGCCAAATCACTTCTCTGTGTATAATCAACACTCTGCTGTCTGAGTGAAAAGGCATTTCATACTCTGTCCTGTGAGATACTGATCCAGCAAAATATCTGATGGAGATTTTAAGGGGCTACTTACGTACTTCTGGCTTTGTTGGGTCCATGGCTGAGCTCACGTGAAGTACAGTGGCCAAAACCAGAAATATTATTTCTTCTGCCTAAGACAACATCCCAGACTTGCTAAATACCACTGTTTGCATGGCTGGACCTCTTCCATTAAACAGATAATATAAGTGAGACATCAATACTACAAGTAGTTAAAGAAATTATAGTTACCGTATGTAGCCTGTTCTTTAGAGATGAATTCCTAAAAGTGAGCTTCTGAGTCTGAAAAGCCACATCCAAAAGGCTAATATTGTAAACAGAAGGCTACCTGAGCTGAACATTACTGCAAGTACTAGCATTGAGGAGGGGGAAAATAGGTTTGATGTAAACACAGCAAGTGTTTCCAAGTGATCCAGGAATGATCCTGCAGGCTAGTGTGGGAAGGAGAAGGTCTGTGTATGCTGATCTGACTGGAAGATAAAGACTAATGTGAATAACACCCTCGTTCAACTGAGGTCTGCTTTACAATTTAGTTGCAACACTTTAGAGAGCTCCATCTCCAAATTCTTGCTCCACTATAATTAGAACAAACTTCCTCGTCAACTTCTGTAGTGTCACAACAGTGTCACTTCACGTGTCAGGAGGGAGGCTGTCAGCATTTCTTAATGAGTCACTTCCCTTGCAAGCCCAGCTAAATCCTAGACTTCAATCATCTCAGTTGTCGTCTTCTTCTCACAGGACACCAGAGATGTAATTCTTCCTTGATAAAAAAGATTGCATTTTTCTGACCTATAACTGGTCAATCCAGATGATCAATTTATCATTATAGCTGCTAACACTGATTCTCTCTACATTTGCGCTTTGATTTCAGGAAGAATTCTCAGACAAGTAAAAGCTGACATTTTCCAGGAAAGAATTCATTCAAACTGTTACATTACAACCAAGACAAACTATTCAAACTAAATTTTATAGAAAAATGTATACTAGAGGGAGGTGGTAGTGAATGTAATTTCTTCAGAGATACTTTAAGAAAATATTCAGACAATAATATCCACCAGAAAATAGAGAAATAAAAAAAAAAGAGTACTTACTAACATTCTTCTTCAAGGTGAGCTGCCTATATCTATATTATACTGTGGATCTTCTGCACACATCAGAAGTAGTCACCTAAGTTTTGTCTTCAGCAATGTCCACAGAGGTACGTATAGGACTCGGGGTCTAATTCAGGCCCTCCAGCAAAGGGATTGTCTTTTCCTGCAGATATCAGGAAAACAAGTCGGAGGCTGATGGCAGAAACAGCAACAGCAATGATGAAAATTCAAGACTATCTACAACTCTGTATGTAGTATACATAGATTTTCAGTGGACTACAGAGATAGATGAGAGGCGACAGGACAACCTCCTCCCAGTGGACATGGTGTCAGAGGAAGAAGTTCCCAAGATGTGGAGAGAAAACCAGTCATGCTTACCTTGGGGTGTTACCTCGCACGCAGAAGGCAAAGCTACCTGTGACCAGCACCAGAGCCGATATGTGGCAACTACAGGCCAACCTGAACTGGAGCTATGGGCTGGCTGATTGCAGGGGGAAGCAGTCACATCTTTAGGCCACAGAGGTCTTCATCAGGTATTCAAGGCTCCAAGTCTGAATCTGGTCCTCCTACAAACCGGTCTTGTTCTTATGCATTAAGGAAGCAAAACTAGAGAGAAACCCTGCAGCTGTCTGTCTAGGTTTTTATTCTTGCTTTCTGCTTCTCAGTTTCTGAGAATTCAAATACTTTTCTTACCAGATAATCCTGAAGCTTGGTAGGCACCAGGTTTAAAGCACAGCAAATATCATGCCTTTCAGCAACGACTTCCTTCACACACAGAGGCAAGAAGAAGGCTGTTCAATGTGACTGCCACAGAAAATGCGCTTTTGAAGCCCACGAGATAAATTGATGAGATGTAAGGTTTGCAGAAGGAAAAGAAGTTAGTGGCCTCACTAGTAATAAACAGTCAAAAATCAGCTAAGGTGCACCACAGACACTAAGTGCTGCCTCCCTTGTTGCCACAGGTACCAAAGTAGAAAGGAATAAATTATTCAAGTACCTGAATGGTAACTGTGTATAGGAATACTCAACACAGATGAGCGCCCACATGGACAACAGCATGAAGAAGGAAACCAGGATAAAGCATAAAGAGGATAAAGCAGTTAAAGGCAATAGATGATGTGTATAGAATTTTAAAAATTGTTTGCCATTTCCAGTGACCTGTGCAGTGCTTGGCTCAGCTGGACGTGAATCTGCTCTCTTTAAATGAGTCCAAAATGGATTATTGGTTCAGCTCAGCAGCCCAACAACTAGGTCAACATGGCTCTTGGGACCCACTGGCTGGTGTTTAGCACATGCAGAGCAGCTGATGGGAGGGAGAGCAATAAGTACTTGCTTGTGAAGGTGAAAAAAAATCATGGAAAAGGGACTTCATATGCCACTCGTTTGAGGTACTTATCTTGGAACAAAGTCAATCCATAGATTTATGGCCACTTTACTGCTGTTGAAAATGAACTGTAGTCCCACAAGCTGGGGTTATCAATGCATCACATTATAATAGATTTGCGTGTGACTGACTGGATTTCTTCTTGAACTACTGGGATTCTTATTTGAATTCAGCCTTTAACAGAAAAATTTTCCGATAAAATGGTTGTAAATCCTCAGTGAAATAAACTCAGCATATCTATGGGCTTTTTAATCAAGTTAATGGCTTTTCTTCGGCTCCTCAGTATTATCCCTATATGCCTCCAAATCTTTCAAAGTAATTCTGACATGGATTAGGACCACTAAAGCCAATCGTCCCTCATTACTGTAGCAAATGGTTTTGATTTGGGGGCAGTAAATCTGGATGGCATGGATCAGATATTCTTACTGTGAATGAAGTGATAACCTCGTGAGTGGTGTCAGGACTCAGGATCCGGAGACTTCACCAGTGAAAGCTCCAGCGCACACGAGCAGCTGCAGAATTCCCAGAAAGCCCCGCATGTGGCAGAGAAGAGAATTCTCCGGGGTTTGGCAATCCCTGTGTTTTAAAGCTTGTGTTGATGTCTCTCTCTTGCAAAGCATCCGGAGTCAGGCACATTTCTGTGCGAGTGCTGAAATGAAGGCTGATTAATTTGTAATGCCCAGCAATAGAGGCATGCTTCTGCTTTCAGAGCACGTTATGCCTTTCACATCCCAAAGACACATACCCTTGGCCCAAGCTACACTTTCCCACGCAAAGCTCATGCCTGGGTAGCAGCATCCCAAGGAAGCTCATGCTACTTCTCTCACACCTACAGCAATTGCTCCCCTGGCCCTGCAGCTCACTCTTCTCTCCCCCTGATCTGGCTCAGCCCTTGGTGTCTGTGGCCATAATTCTGATCCCCTGTATCGACATAAAGCAGGATTAGATCAGCTAAGTCATGCTGATGTAAAACACACAAGAGGAAGAGGCCCTGTGTATTTTGCTGGCTCCCTTGTGCTATTCCACTTGCCTTTGACACTGGCACACATGGAAACATTCATATATAGCAAATCCCTAATGTTCCCCTTATAAAATAACTGTTTGGAAGACAGCTTGTTTAAAGATAAGTATACGTATACTGGATTGATAAACGCTACTGAGCTTTGACTTGTGAACTGGGCCCCCCTTATCCAAACTGTTCATCTACAAAGCAAATCAAGGAACCAAGGCTGAACAATCAATTTCAATAACCAAATGAAAAGCAAAACCCAGCCCTACAATGAATTTTCACTCTATCCAGAGATTTATTTTAATCTAATCTAAACATTTTAAATAACTTTTATTTAATAATTTAAAAAACCTAAAAAATTAATCAGCTTTGAAATGAAACCGCTAGTGAAAAGCCAAGACTTTGCTTTAAAAAAAGAAAAAAAAAGATTTTTTCCTGCATTTCCTCCTGTCTTGGCAGATGAAGCTTTTCACGGCATGAAAACTAAATTCAAGAATATTTTCTTTCTTCTTTTTTTTTAATTTTGCCGAAATAAATTCATCTTGCTCCAGATGACATCCAAAGACATATAAATAGAACATGCTACATAAAATATCTTAGCGAGAAGCAGATTGGCCTTCTAATGTTAGCAGACTTCATTTTGTTGGTATTACCACGGCACATGACATCATCTTGCCATCAGCATCCATTACCATTAAGGATACAGCTTTTACCAACAGCTACTATATATTAGGGGCAGAGGAACTCTCACAACTCTTCTGTCACTGACTACCTTTTAAACAGGCTCAGAAGATAATTCAGGTCAGAAGAGCCCTCAGGAGGTCTCCCAGTCCAACCTCCTGCTCAAAGTGTAATGAGAATCTCTAAGGTATTGCCCAGTCAGTAAATTAACCCTCCTTTAGTTACCCTACATATATTTAGTTATTCATAAGCAGTGCTGAAGATACATTCAGAGATAGCTGTGATTAGCAAGAATTATTTCTGAAAGGCTATCACAGTGTACGGGGGTCTCATAGGCTTCCCTGACAACAAAGGTCTTTAGCAAAAACATTGAGTAACTCGTTTCTCTTCATAAATTTCCAGCTGTCCTGTGGCTTTTTTTATTTGTGCTGAGGCAAAATGAAGTTTGCCTCACATTGTCCTTTCCTTTCCAGAGCTTTCCCCTTCTGCTTTTGAAGCTCTAGGCCACAGAACACCTCTTGTGTGGGACTCTGCCACGGCTTGGTCATAAACACACCAAAAAATTGTGTATTCATAGCAAGTGGCCATCTCACAAGTGGCCAATTCAACAACCAGATCTTAACAAGCTAACGTGGGGAAGTGAATAGCAGCCTGTGTGATATGAAGCTGAAAGTGATGTTGTAGTATGGTGGTTTAATCAAGGAGAGCTCAGCTGTGCATTGCTCACCACCCAGCGCCTTAGGACTCCCATAGACTCCAGCCACGGGTGATCCGCTAAGCAGCCATGAACACCGAGATAAGCAGCTACACACATGAGCAGTCCCACAGCAGTCAGAGGGGCTCTGCTCTTTGAACATCGGAGAGGTTCATAGCCTAGATCCATCTATGGTGGAAGCAACAGGCAAGGGCTTACTAGAAGAGCCTGAAGCAGTGATATGGGACCTTTATGTTCAAACTGCTTTTTTAAAGTCCACTCCCTCCCATTATGCAAAATACGCAGTAGGGTCAGTAACAGAAAACCTCTTTTTCTCCTATCTTAGCAGCAGTATGTTTCTAAAAAATGCTGCTCAGTCCTTTTTCTTTTCGGGATCACCAGTTACAATTATTTCAGTCTATCATCATCACCAAATACTGTGATAAACAGACTCTGAGATGACGGGGGACAGAACTTTTCAGATTTTTTTTTCCAGATCAGCCAGTTGATTTTCCAAATTAATTTAACTGTTCAGCCATTAATTACTAAAGAAGCAGTTGATTTTGATGGGACCAGACTGCAGAGCCTTCTGGCAACTCTTGTTATCAGTTCAGTGCTACTGCTAAGGGAGGTACCTATATTGTAAACTTGGGCAGTGATCTGTGGGCTGATAAAGCAGGGGACAGCACTTGAACAGTACATTTTTTGGGGATCAACAGAATCCACCCAGAAAGATGACATAAAGGCCTTTTTTTTCATATTTAGAAATTAGAAGCAACATAACACAGAAATAAAGTTAGCTTATGTATCTGATCATGGTAAAAACCCCAGCTCTCTAGATTTTAATCAGTGCGGTAACTTTTTTTACATACTGGCTCAAGAGGAAGTGTTTTGTCCAACACAGATATAGGCAATATAGGCAATTTTCAGTAGTTTTTTCAAGTTCAAGTCACTGGTTGACCAAACCAGATCCAATGAATGAATAACAGTTATTAAACAGAAACAAGAATCTGAACAAAATGCGTAGTGGATTGCTATGGTGTGCTATGGGTAAGGTTTCTATAAGTAGCTATTGCAGAACAAAAAAAAAGCCTTGCTATGATGATTTTAACTTGAGAACAAGGTTTAGATATGTGACTGTATTTTAACAAGTTACAGGGGTTTTTTTCTCCCCAACTCCTTTGCATAAAATTTTTGTTTAAGAAATAAAATTAATTTGAAAGATATACATGAAAATGTCTCCATAGATATAGACATACTTACAACAGGAATGGAAAGAGTATGGACTGGAAAATAGGAGAATAAGTTCAGAAATTTCACATACCAGAGACCAGGCAATACCATCTATTTGCCTATGGCAGTGAATTGCTTTCACAAATGTCCTGTTCAACCCTAGGATCAGTTAACTTACTTACTTGGTCCTCAGTTTCCCAGAGCAGGCAATGAAAATAAAGGACAGCTTCTGAGAATAAAAATTCCATTAAAAATTTGCAGCATCTCTGAGATAAGGGGAATAAGGGTCATATAGTCTAACACAGTACAGAGAAAAACTAAGATCTCAAGTATATCTGTAACACCATCTAAAGATGAAATGACCTTCCTAATCCAATACAATTTAATAGACCAACATGTTTCATGCCACCTTGTTTTAGGGTTGGAGTCGTATGGTCTGTCACCTGCACTAGATTATTTCTATTGGAAAAAATGTTTTTAAAATCATAGGAACCATATATTTAGCCATCAAGGACAGAGGAAACTATCCTAGCTGGTCATGCATCCCCTTAGAGAGTATCCCTGAGCCAAACTTGCTTTTATTATTATAGTAGGACCTTTTACATCAGTGTGAAGGTGGAGAGGGAAAAAAAGAGGAAGAATTATTTTAACATTTTCCCTCTAGCATTGTTGTTCTTCTGCAAAGGCATCTGAGCAGCATGAGTCCAAGCAATGTACGCACAGAAATAGCATCCACTTACAGTACATCCATTGCTGAATGCAAAATCGTCATCGTTCTCAGGACTGTAATTGCACTTCCTTAGAAATGACGAGTAAGCAGGTCACTAAAATATCCTGTAACATGCAGTATCTAACTAGGAAACGGGCTTTGACCTGCTGTTTTCTGTTTCTAAATATTTTGGGATTTGAAAGTTCAGCCTCAAGCACACATTCATCTATGGCAGTTCAGCTGTCACTCATAATACTAATCAAAAGATGATGGATGGCAGAATCTGCCCAGAAGTTCAATCCCTGCTAGGGTCATTCTGTCCGTAGTGACCACTTTTCCATGCTAACCACATCACTTCATTGGCTTACCTCACCATAAGCATTTTTTACACATAAAAGCACATACGTGGATGTGTATAAAACGTTCATCTACCAACTATAAAATTTCTCTGGTATAAAGGTTTTCAACTGGCAGATTTGTTTATGTGCACTGTGCCTTCTGACATTATCACATTTCCCACTGCCACATGAAAACAACAAAAAAATCAGAACATCCTTACTTTCACCCTGTAATGTATTGGTTGTGTTTCTGTAGATTAAGCTACAAAGCCTATATGTAGAGGAAGAGCTGGATGAATATTTTAAAATATTTTAAAATTATTTTAAATACATTTCAGTTGCACTCTTGTGCAGGCTTTATACACTTACTTCATGCAAATATGCTGGTAGGAAAGTTTACTGGCACAAATGTCTGTAGAAATAGTACATTTTACAAAAATATTTACAGTAAGCAAATTTTCTATATCTAAGTACAAGTATTCACATAAACTTGACTCCTCCAGCAAGAGAAACAGAAATGTGACTGAATATATATCCAGTCAAAATAGCTCACGTTTAACTTGCAGTAGCAAAGACTAGCAATAACGTGTTCACAACCAAACTAGGAATAATGAATTTTTATTCAAGTGATTAAACAAATAATTGCTGAATTACTACTACAGTCCACAGACATACTAACTCACAGGTTATTTTCAAGCAGAAAGGAAGTTGTCAAATGAAATGGGTCATTATGTGAAATTCATCCAGCTCTGCCTTATATATTAAATACCCAGCATGGTATGTATAATTTTCTGAAGAGTCCAAAGAACAAAACCTGGAGGGGCTAATGTACTTCTCTACCAATAAACGGTGCTTCAGCAGTAACTCTAGCAAAACCCTATCCATAGAATGGTTTTTGTTTTCCTTCCACGGTAGCTCAAGTGTGTCTCAGTATTCTCTTGACGTAAATTATATTGCAATTATTTCAATCCTTCCAGTTGACAACTGACTTGATCTCGAACATATTCACCTCCATTGGCTCAGTAACGCTGGCCTTGTTATTGATCCTCTTCTTGGCAGTTGTGGTTTCAATCATTGCTGCCAATAAACGGGCGACTCAAGGGACCTACAGCCCCAGCCGGCAGGAGAAGGAGGGATCCCGGGTAGAGATGTGGAACATGGTGCAGCCACCACCAATGGAAAGACTGATTTAGAAGAAAGCGCTCCTCCATCCTGGAAGATGGCTGAAGGGACAGTGTACATATGTTAGATATGTTCATTTTCATTCTGATTCCAGGAATACTCGCTATAAACATTACAATGACTTTGGGCTTTCAATACTTTCAATATTTTTTCTTTTAAGTTCAATAACATTAAAATTCTCTTAGTAGGTAAGTGAACCAATGCCATTTATCATTGTTTTGGACCAACCCGTCCAAGGACAACTTTTATTTGCACTGGCAGCTCCAGCCTTGGTAATCAGCAGTAGGCATTACAGACAGTACTGGCTCCTGGGATACATGTAAGTGCCTGTCTTGGATGCAACACGAATAACAGCTTCTCGTTTGTGTTTTCCTTTGACTGCCTAGCAATCACTGCTGCAGAAGACGATGCAGACAAATCAAATAAGCCTGTACAATAAAGACATGATAATTCCGTTATCAAAGGGTTTAGTACTAGAGCTGTGTCTCAGCATATCTACTTTCATCTGTTAATCAGGGATTAAAGGGAAGCTGTGCAAAACCTCTCCAAAATAAATGCTTCAAATTTAATTGGTTTTCTTTCCTCCAGTTCTCTCATTTTACCTGCTGTCCCTTCACCTGAGAATTTCAGTTTCCACACAAGCACATATTTCTCTGATTATAAAAGACTATGTCCTAAAATATCCAGTGGGCACAATCTGACCTCTTAGGAGACATCGAATCTAAATATCCTAAACAAATTCTGTGCATCCACGCTACTGCCATTTTTGTATTACAGTATTACCTGATGGTCCATTTTAGAAAACTATTGCTTCTCGCATTGCAAACATACATTGGCTGCCAAAAAGCATGCTCAAAATGTTTCCAAAGCTCATGGAAAATACCAGGAAAGAGGCAGTAGTGGCCTACAGGTAAAGCACTGGCTTGGAAATATTTACGACAGACTTGGTGCTTCTCCTGGAGCTCAGACTTCTCATATGATCACAGGCAAATAAACTTTTATGCCTCAATTTTCCTCTTTTAAAACAGGGATAATCCCACTTAACTGCCTTGTAAACCTCAGCAGCAAAAGGATTACAACTGTTTGTTGAAAAAGAAACAAACACATAAAATGTAATGGAATAACAGGAGAAGTTTGGCAGAAATCTCGTAATGAAATAGACATTTGAAAATCTTCAAGAGATTTAATGAATATTCTTGTAGTAGGAAAGGGTGTGCCAAAAATACACCCAGGTCAAGGGGGGTTTTGAACTGTAGAGGCAAATTTTAGCAGTAACTTATCCAGTTAATTTTCACATGTAGTCAAGCATTGCTCCCACACAAACTGAACCCACAATAAAGAGGCAACGGAGTGGAAAGTCCATGATGGCATTTCTTTCTTCCTGCAGTTCAGCTTATATTTTCCCGCAGTTGTGAAACAACCCAGATATACACATCAAACCCCAGATGGTTGTTCCAGGAGTTGCATAATAGAGCACGCACACTCAGTATCCAAGAGTTTAACTCATCTTTTTAATTAATGATCAATTCATAATTCATTTTGAATAAACCCCTTAAGGGCTCACTGAATATCAATGTCTCTCCCATTTATTTTTGTATTAGAAGATTAGCACTAACTATGATAGTAAGCACATTCTGGATTTTTTGCAGTCCTCACAGATATCTTTCAAAACAAGGAACTACAGAAAATCCGAGCGGATGGTAGGATTCAAGCCAAGTTAAAAGAGCAGAATGTAGTCACAGTGAAAATGCACAACAGATTTTATTCTAGCCCAATTTACAGCTTTACTACTGAAGCTTATTATTTTGAATCCAATCGTTGTTGTACAGATGCAGTTTAAATCCAGACAGTTCAGATGGCAACTAAGGAAAGAATGGAGAAATAAGTTACCAAAAATATGATGGCAGATAAGAGATAGCAGAGATTCAGGGAAGATCTTTTCGAATCGTGGCGTTATGTAATAACAGATGTAACAGCTTTTAATTGAAACTCTTGGTTTAGCCTAGCATTTGCCCTATGAGATACTGCTAAGGCACAATAAAAAAGTTACTATGAAGTTTGTTAGGCGTGATCATTTTTAGAAAGATAAATAAATATTTGAAAAAAGAGGAAATTGACTCAAAGAGCATACAGTTTGAGGTAGATACCACTCAGCAAATGAGACAGCAAACAGCAGTGTGTGAGGATGAGACCGCAAGTGAAGCAGGAGTGATTTGGGAAGATTCTTACACACATCACTTTAGCCTCACCCAAAAACAGCTGTGAGAGACCCAAAGACAAGGCCACTTTCTAGACAGAGATGGCAAAGCAGGCAAAGACACAGGAACCTGTGGGAACGAGAGGGCAAGCAATAAGTAAGCGGACAAGAAGAGGCTGGAAAAGGCTTGGGGGCAGAGCGCTCTGAAAACCAGGGGGAATCTAGAAGCATCAACTGAGCACAAGTAGCAGAAGCAGCATTGAACTAGTAAAGCAGATGCAAGGAAGATGCTTCCACACACCTGCTTTGCGTTCTTGGATTTCTGGTCAATGATAATGGTTGTATGAGCTGAAAGGAGAAATAAAATTGATAGAAATCTCAGTGAATAGCAAAGATGGAGAAAGAAAAACAGAGATTAAGTCAATTCAGAAGGATGGTTATAATATGAAGTTCGCCCTTCTTTGAGCAGGAGGTTGGACTAGATGACCTCAGCAGGTCCCTTCCAGACTAAACTATTATATGATTCAAAGAAAAGGACAAAAGAGAGAAAGCAGCTGAAAATGGAGGCGGTTTGCATGGAGAACTAACTTGAAGGAAAGCATTATTGTTCACAGTGAAAGACAGAGCAAGAATAAGGAAGTGGCTGGAAAGTAATTCTGCTCTTCTCAGTGGTTTGACTTTCTGGATGAAATTTTGGAGACAGTAGAAAAACAATCTGTATAGAGGTAATAAAATATTTGAGAAAGTGTTGCCACACAGAGGATCTATAGGGCTGAGCAAGATACCCAGGACCATGTACAGAGGAAGGACAAGCAGAGAAGATGAAAGCCTGAAGAGTTTTCATACATACCAAAGAGAGCTCTGGAGGAATATGCTCCTAAAGAATTAAAAAGACACCCATAAAAGCACAAGAAAGGAAAAATCTCACAGTGAAATACGAGTGTGGTTTGTAGAAGGTATGCCAAGGAGATAGAAGGCAGGGGAAAAACCTTTAAACTAAGATTAGAGTAAGTCATGAGTGATTGCTGTCAGTCTCAGTGGAGAGGAAATGATAAAAATAAGAGTGGTGAAAACTGATGCAAAAGTGAGAGAAGAAAAGGAAATGAAAGTGGATGACACTTGAGGAAGGTGGAGGCAAAAGCTGGATCACAGCAAGGGTGAAGCTGGGCTTTCATAGCAGTGAGGCCATGGGAAAGGGAAGGAGGATGATAGTGAATCAGGAATGAGAATTACCTACTGAAACAGACCTGTGTAAGATAACTTAGAGGGAGCATGTTTTATTGCAAACAGGGATTAAAATGTAAAATATTCAAAACTCTACTTACGATCTTGTAAGAAACAAACAAGAAAAGGCCCAAAAGGCACAAATATCCATTCTCAATACACTTTCTGAAAAGCTGAATTAACAAAGCAACACCCAAAGAAGGCAGGGAGGCAGATGCTGCAGCTGGAAATGCTCAGTGGCAGCCTGGAGAAGCACAAAAAGTCCCAAAGCCGTTGCTCTATTAACATGCTATAGTGACTGTGAAACGCATGGTTAGGAAGACTGACCCTTCCGGGCCATACCTCAACCAGGGAATAACAGTCAAGAAAAAGAGAATACATTATAAAGAGTGTCTAATACCATCTTTGCTGAAATTTAAACCACAGATTAAGACTGATATAGCAGATGTCAAGCTATTTACTGCTTCTCAGCCCAGGGGTATAATAAAATGCATATAGAAGCACAGTCATTCAGGGAGGAGCAATAACATCTCAGAGTCGTGGAGAGCATTTGTACTGCTATAAGGAAAAAAATACCAAGATTGGCTTCTGGTTTCCCAAAAAGCACTGATAACTTCCATTAATATGGAGGTATCTCCACGCAGAAGACTTAAAATATTTCAAAATTACATTTGCTTAATCTATCTCACTATTTGACTCAAAAGATGAAAGTAAAATTATTTATCCATGATCACTTGCAACCTATCCATTAAAGAAACAAATGCACAATGTACTCCCAAACCTTACACATTTAAACTTTCTCTTCATGTCTATCAGCCTTCTACAAAGAAAGAGAAGGTGCTAAGTTAGAGTACATGATCTGCTCTGCACCAAATCCGTCTGAAGATACTCAGAAGCAGAGGAAGGATGAAGCAATTTACTCCCCTTTCACAGTCCATTCCCTTTTCCCTTGGAAAGGGGTGGCCTCCAGCCTGTGAAACAGTGAAGAGTACCTTCAGAGTCCCAGGAATATTTACACTAGGCGGAATACAAATATTGCAGCTGGAATTTGGCCAGGTCCAAATGATCATAGTGTATCATTGCATTATGTGCCTTCTCCATCTTATGTAAAATTAACTGTTCCTTCTCTGTATGTACATAGTATGTTTATAGCTTAGATGGTGTATTCATATTACTGTTTTGCTGTGTACAGGATCAAAATGACCAATAAATAAGGATTATGTCGAGCCACATGCAACCTATATTTTTTTGCTTTATGGGATTATTTCATCACGCATTTACAAAGGAAATTATCCTCAGGCCAGAATTATATTTGCAGTTTAAAAAGTCAAATTTGCCTTTTGGAATCAAGTGATCAAGAAACATTTTCCATACTTGGAAATGAGATGAACATGCTTTATGCTATGGTCTGGGGCTGCCAGCCTCAGCATTGCAATCTGCACCACCCTCTGACAACATCCATGCTGACTGATTGCACTGTGCTCATCAAAGGGAGGTGTTTTGTGCCAGGTCTCAAGGTGGCATGAATCAATACAGCTTCACTGGAGCTAATTTATACAAGCTGAGAATCTCATGCTCTGTTTTTTTAAATAACTACTGTCTTTCCAGCACTGTGGATGAGTGCAGGCAGAAAAATGGCAGAGCAGTAAGAATTTTCACTTAATCTAAGTCCCATTTTCACAAGGGGCTTTATGCTCACCTCAACAGTTTCTGTGTTACTTTTCAATAAAGATCAATAACCTCAGAAACCAAGAGTCCTATTGTCCCAAAGCTACTTGTAACTGAAAGGTCCTCCTTGGAAGAATTCAGCTATACTGATGCTTGCAGTTGTGCTGCAAGCTCCCCTCCAGCCCAGCTTGCCATGGCTGCATTCCCCAGGACACCTCCAGGTAAGACAGAGTTAAGACAAACGAAACACTGTTCCTTCACTTCCACGGGCCTTCGCTGATCAATGCCCAACCCTGCCCCAATGGCCATTTAGCAGCTGAGTCCCTGAATCCAAGTGTGTCAAGTGGACTTCTGGGGAGGTCTATTTCACTGCTTAAATCAGTAGTACCTCTTAAGCCTGACCCTGAGGAACATCTCAAAAACCATGAAACTCATTCGTTGCCATTATTTTGGTAACTGGATGCTATGAGACCTTGCTCTCCCAAGTAATGAACACTGATGATCATGATCTGACCTTGTGGGTTTTAAATAGAACACATGGCTTTTCTGTGTTCTCTAGAAGATGAATTTGTTTCATTATGCCACAAGAAAGCTCAAGAATTCTTATCTGTTTCAACAGAATATAACTATCTTTCCTGTGCAGTACAACTGAGTGATTCGAAATCTTGATAGCATATGACTTGCAGCTATGATGCCACACTAGCTTTCCAGCTGTGACAGGCCACTCAGCAGAGGGCTCTCAGGTGGGGAGTCCTCTTCCTTCCGAGGTCTCCAAAACTCGTGCCTCCTGGCCCTTGAGGAAGCAAGAAAGCATCTGGCGCATCCAGCTTTCTGGTCAATGAGGAGCTAAGCTACAATTTATTGTCATTGTCTGTGTCTGAAGTCTGGCTAGTGATTATTGTTCAAACAGATGCTAACTGATAATAAACATCATCTAAACTATGGTATTAAATAAAGAACATAGTTGATACACTTTTTAAAATGGTCATAATAAATAAAGGCCTGCAGCAGAAAGCTGGTCTCCAGAAAAGACACAGCTAAGTCTTTTTCCCAGCCAAAAATTTCTGAACTATGTTTTATTTAACATAAGCCCCGAGCCTCCTGCAAGTCTTCCTACAGGACAAACCTTACACGTGTAATGTCACATAGCGTCAGGAATCACGGATCAGAAGATTTTGGCCAAGTTCCTTTTCCTGTGCTATTCAGTCACCTCTCAGCTAAAGAAAACTGACACCTCTGAAAACAATTCAGAAAAAGAGCATCAGATTAGACATTGTAAGTCAATAAAAGTTGAACAGTGAGTAGCTGACAAGACTAAAATTTTGCCTATTGCAAAACGTCACAGTTGAATGAATGGATGGGGCTTTCATGCCCCACTGAAGCATGCACAAGCTTCAAACTACTGGCATGTGTCAAGATGCTGCAAAACCTAACATTTATAAGAGATACGTCTGGTGTGTATTTATTGGGAGCAGAGTAAGGTCTTGTTTAAATTGCACACATGAATTTGATGTGGAGAGCGGACGATACCCTAGGCCTCACAGTAAAAGCATGTTTTAACCTAAACTCCTCCATCTATAATGCATGCCATGAGGTGCGAAGACCTCTTGCACACTGAAAAGCCAGAGTATAAATTATGAATCAAGGTGGAGCCCTGACGGCCAGAGTTCTCAGTTCAGTGGTGATTTTTCTAGGTTTAGGTTCCTTCAAATGATATTTATGGAATAAAAATGTATTGGAGATTTTACATTGTAATAACCAATTTGAGCAAATTTGTTGTATTTTGACTTGGTTTCACAAAAGTTGCTTTTAATTTCTGCTTTTATCAGGCTGCGATTTTTCTTTCCCCAAAACAATTTGGCAAAGCAATTCCATTTACCAGCAATTCATCTAACATTGTCAAACACCAGCAAGACTGACATGTCCAAATCATGATTTTAAATCATCTTTGTTGATCAGAGAAAAATGACACAGCCCTTCATCTGCTTTTATGCTCTTCATGGCACTGTTTAAAGCATGACATTTTTCTCAGCTCAATATTGTGTATGACCTTTCAGATTTCACCTGTAGTTTCAGCAAAAGCACAGTTTTCATTGGCATGTATTGTAATAACTAGCGATGACAAAAATGTGTGTTTCCAATTTAAACCCACTTAGTTTCGTTTGCCACCTGCGCTAAACTTTACTTAGCAGTAGAAATTCAGAAACAGTGACAGCAACATAGGCACTGGAGGAATGAGAGCAAACTGAAAGGGCAGGCTCTGCATGGCAATCTTAATTATATGTGACCCTTTGGGCTGCGAGCCTTTTTCACCTGTACGAACAGCTATTTGCACCGCAGCATGTTTGCAATGTACAAGTAGTCACAGCGTAGGGCAGCCTCAGGTTAAATAGCTGCTTTCTGTCCCACAAAATAAATAACCTAATGTCTTCCATGCAGCTAGCACAAGGTATTAACAGAATTTCAGGTGTTACCCGTAAGTAATTTCACAATCTTTAGGCAGATCAGGAAAGCATAAGTCTGCAGGGAAGACATGTGGGGTGTTTCCACGTATTTTTGCTCCAAGTGTAAACCAGCTTAAACAATTAAATGCAGTTTTAGCTGCTTCTAATCATCTCCTCAGCAAGCTGGCAAACGATGCCCAAATGACAAGCTGTGTGCATCCAGCAGTGACAGGGCACTGTGCCTGTACCGCAAGCCAGTTCGAGACCAGCCAGGGGCCCAGGCATTATTTCGGGGCAAAAAGCACAGGGCTCTCCTTTCAGGCTGCCCACAGCACTACTGTTTGAACACTGTTTCAAGCCTTAGACACAATGACCAAGAAAGATCCACAGGAGTCACCTCAGACTCAGACTCCAATGACGGAGCAGGAAAAAAGCAAACCACAAGAGCATGCAGGTGCACCGCTTTTCTTCCTCAGTTTCTGGCAGCGCACCCTCATGTGTCTGTGACCCCAGCTGTTCCAGAGATTAAGATATTTCCGTGGACACATAATTAGGTCAAGTGAGGATTGTTTAAAGTAAATCAGCAGGTTGACACTTTCCTTCTTAAATGCATAAGGCTTCAATGTCCAGTTGAACTAGCCCGGTGCCTAAGCATTTTCTTTCAGAGGGATCTGTCCCTGGATCATAGAGAACTATGTTAAACCTGACCCCCAGGGAGAGGGAGGCTCTATCAGGTTTTCGCATGAGAAATGAGGCCAACAGAGAAGATGCAGATTTGCCCTTGGGGGGTGGCCCAGCGTTGGCACAAGTGATTAAACCAGCCCAAGAAAAGATCATTTCTGTCCAAAACTGTGGGTAACAGTGACTGCGGGGCAGAAAAAGATGTGGCTGTGCTCAAGAGCTGCATGGACTAGATTAGCCTGTGTTTGTCACTCAGTCCTGGGATATATTTTTCTCGTGTAGCCTGCCTGAGATGTAGAAGTCATTTGTCAAATTCTCTGACTTTGGGTAGAAAATAAATAAGGGGGGGGGGGGGGGGGGAGACGGACCAATTACACAGGTACTGGTCTGTTGACATTTAAAATGAAACAATGATGAGCATAAAAAAAAAAAAAAGGTTAAAAAAAATCCTGGGCCAGCAACCCAAAGGACCAAAGACAAATCACAAAATAGGATGCAACTAATTAGGCTGAAATGCCAACAATGTTCAGTATATCGTTCAAAGTATCCGCCGTGTCAGACTGCTACCGTGACCCCCAGTTCGAATATGCCAAGGGGAAATGTAGAAAAGGACTGAATCGGATAAGTTAAATACAAATATTTTAAAATGACATTTTAATTTCTACCTCACCATTTTAACATTTTCAAAATTGTTAAATAAGCATGTCGCCTATTCTCAGAGCAGGCCAAATGTCAGGTGTTTGTATGTATTATTCAGCTGAACATTTTAAGTACATAATCCTTCTCATTGCTAAACAGGTGGTATTATATTAAGAGGTTATTTTCTTAAAAGGAACAGTGAATAGAAAACTGCTGATACTATAAAATGTTATATTCTTGAATGTGGAGCCAGTGCTAGCACGGAACTGAACAAAGGTTTGCAGGGAGGATGGGGGGAGCAGGTAGCCACAACTCTCTGCTGTACCTGTGACTTCTAAGGCATGTTTCAGGGCACTGAGACGCAGTCTCAGAAGTCATCTACCACAATTTAAATTAAGTCACCAATGCTAAACCACTCTCTAAAAAATTGGGCTCCAGAAGTTTTAAGATGAGCATGTCAAGGCTAAAACCTAAAAGTCAAACATGGTTTTTAATATTTGGCCTTTGAACAGTCCAGGCCGAGAAGAGCACCCTCTGCCCATCTTGAACACACAGAAATGTTCCTCTTCATCGCTTAGGAAGTGTCTTAAGTCAAATGAAGTGATTTTATACCAGGATAAAAATACTCACCTTGGAAAGGATATTAGTTGAGCTATTCACAGAACTAAACATAGCTGAAAAACAAACTTCTGTAGGCAAATGAGTCTTGTGTAAGCTCTACACGGCAGAGTACATCTTTACTGTGTCTCATCCATGATACTGAGTATTTTGCAGGACTTAACAATAAAAACCAGGTAACATCTAAAAGGAAAAGGTTTGCAACCAAGTTTGTAGCCCATGTTGTACCTTTCTTTTTTTGCTGTGTGTTGGGTTTTGATGCTGTTTTGTTCCCCATGTTTCAGTGGCAATTATTTGAGGGAAGAAGTAGACCTGAAAAAAGAAAATTAGTGGAGCAGTATGCTGTCAGGAACCTGGCCCTTCAACTTTCAGGAGAAATGTGAAATAGGCAGCCACAGAAAGGAAATTGTATACAGCCCATAGGATATTCCACATGTGCTTCCCAAACTTTGCTTTTAGAACTAGCACTTGTTTATGTTTCATACAGAATTTGTAACACAATTGACAGCCTCTGGGGTTTTAAAGCTTAAGAAGCTGCTAGCATTTTTTCTGACTGATGAAAATCTGCAGATTGACTCGACTCTGCTTTATCTGAATACCAGCAAACCCACAACATCACTTCAGGCATTGCTTTGGGGTTTTTTTTGTTGTTGTTGTTACCGCTTGTCACATCAAATAAAAATCTAAATCTATGAATTTGATAAAGTTACTTTTCCTTTTGTGAACATGAGGTTAACACACAGTGAGTTCTGGAAAGAAAATGAAATGCTTTGTCCATCATTCAGGTATGGCTGCAGCTGCACGGTGTAAAAGTGTCTTGCAAAAGCAATGTTCTCAGCTGCTTCTGAAGCACAAACAACCAAGAAGCTACTAATGAATAGGAGCGTTTATGACTTCTCGTAAACAAGTCCCCAACAAGACACTGCTTTGAGTTAGATTTTTCCCTCAAATGCCACAATTCTTAATAACATGCCAGCTTTCATACTCAGGGTGCTACCATGTGACTGGTACACCAAAGCCCTCTGAAAGAATTAATTTTTCACGGACACTTGGTATAGTTGTATCAACAGGAACAGAGTCCTACAGTATCACCTGTGGAAAGTTTGCCAACTTAGACTAACTTGTCTTATTACCTCCTCTTTTTCGATCCTTTCCCATGCTTCCGTTTGAAAGAACTTACTGAACTGAAACATCCATAGAAAGCAAGCTGCAACCACACTCTCGGTGCCCTGAGATAACAAACTAAGGAAAGCAGGCAAACTTCACCTGAAAGACTTGATCTTCATACTTGCTCACTCCTGCAAAAAATTAAAGGCTTCTACATTTTTAGGATGTCCTCCATCAGCTCATAATCTGGACCTATGACAAGAGGTTCATTGTCACAGCTGTCTGTTTTCAGAGCTGAATAAATATGTGGGAACATCGACTGGCAAAATGAAGAAATGGCTGCAAGATGTGCTATGCTTAATCTAGCAGTGAAGATCCCTGCGCTACCAGCCTTCACAGCTTGTATCACTCTGCTAGCTACAGCAAGCTAGTACAAGTCTAAGAGCAAGTGTTAAAATCACACCTTCATTGTTTTGCTTGAACACAATTTGTAATTTTTTCATCAGTTGTGGACTGAGTATATCAATATTGAAACCACGGTCGCTATGGTTTGTCTGCATAAGATACCAAAATGCTTTTAATTTAGAAGAGTGAATCACAGATCAAATTATACTCCATAGACATTTAATGTAAAACCCTAACTGAATTATAGTTATACACTTGCATAAAATGACACAGCAAAGCATCTATATTAAAAAGTTAAGTCGTATCTGATAACAAATGCATGATGTGTTACTGTTTTATGTGTTATTTAGCCTGCCTAAGTTACGAATAAACCGTGTCTTCGTCTTCATTCCTGATCACCACCGAAGCCAGGAGGTGCTTTCTGCATCAGCCCCTGCCCACCAGCAGCGGGAAGGAAGGCAGGCCACCAGAGGGGCCGGCGACTGACAGAGCTGCGCAGGCCAACAGTGCCCTGGGTGCAGGCGGGGCTGCCGTCGGGGCGCGAGGAAGGAAGAGCGGGTGGTGTCCAGAGCAGGCTGGCGTGCTGGGGGTTGAAAAGGTGAGGTCCCAGCGACTCTCAGCGGCACGCGGTCCGACCCTTCAGTCGGATCCCATTACAGGTATTACGGGAGGTCGGGCATCCCTCTTCCCTCGCTAGCAGTATCCTCAAGACCTCTCTGATACTTGTACTTGGCCTAACAGTACAAAAATACCTGGTAATATCCGGTGGTTAAAGGTTCAAACCATCGCACCCAGCAGTTATTACTACTGTAGCTTCTGCTTGCATTTTGCCCTTAATATCTTAATTTCTTAATCTATAAAATAATACACCTACTTTTTTGGTAAGAACTTGAAGATCTACAGACCAAAACCAGCTGTTTAACAAATAGGCATGATTAGCTAAGATTTTTAAAAGAAGCAAAATACCATTGGAATTATAAAGGACATCAGCATTTAACTTTTGTACTGTATGAACAGTAATTAATAAGAAAACATATTCAGCTTTCTCTATATTTGAGAAACTGGAATGATCATTCAATGGAGAAAAAATTCCAACATAATACAGTATCATTGTATTATTTTAACCTGTGTGCCTGATAAGTATGAAAATGCTATTCAGATCAACCCATCAAACAAGAACCTGCACCACCCAAGGAATTTTGATATCGTAAAGTTTTATTTTATAGTTCAGTGTTGGGCACTTTATGGTAATGTGGAGTTCACCAAAAACTTCTACTGACGCCACAAACTTGGAAGAAAAAAACCCCAACAAAACAAAACACACCACACACACACATCACAGCTCGTTTACTATATCTACACAGTGCACTACTGACAGTAGTCTAAGGTCTGAATTACAGTTCTTGAGATGACTTCAAACAGTAGTCCAGAGGGTGCAAAAGCATGGAGTAAATTCTTAGATTTGGTTCTAGTTTTACTAAAGGTCAGTAACTAACTAAGTTTTTAAAACTGTTAGCATAATGCTGGCTTTTTTTTTTTTTTAAATCTCTGAAATTATTAAAATTATCAATAAAACCTCAAAATGTCCTGTACTTCATGCCTTTCCTACAAGTATTAAAGGCTCACAACAAGGAGATTATCAGGAATGGTTTTCAAAGGTCACTGAAAAAACATTCTGAAAAAAAATCAGAAGCATTGGGATACATAACATTGCTTTGTTCTGTGTTGAGACATTTCGCATTGTATCTGACACAGATCTAAAAACAACAAAAACAAATTGTCAGTTGGCTAAACATGTAAGCATTTTAAATTTATCTTCCTCCTCAAAAATCATGAAGTAACAGACGTGATGTGCTTGTGCGTAAGCTGCATCAAGACTACCTGTTCCACAGTGCTTTATTGCCTCATTCAAGTATATTAATTTAAAGAAGTTCTCAAGGGAAAACAAAAGGTTAAAACAAAATGTACATCAATATACAAAGAAATTAATTTACAAAAAATTAAAAGGATACTGGCAACATTAGTAGATATTTTAAGTAATGACTTACAACAATTAGGGATGTCACAAACTAAATTCTTAATAAATATGGTCATTACCATGAACCCTCACCTCATTGGTGGTACTGAAAAGCAGTGCTTAACTCCTCATCTTTTTATCAAGGATAAATAAATGATCAAATGATAAACTAAACATCATAAATTCTAATATTAAACTTTACTTCAATTTAACTGGGTTATAGTTTTAAGAATTACCTAGAACTACTGGTATGCGAACATTGGCTTAGGCCTTATTATTTCCACAGAATGTGACATCCATAATCATTCCCGTCATTGGAAATATACATTTGCCTCATTAGAATATATTCTTTATGTTTTTATCATACAACCATATTTCAAAGCTACATGTAATTTTACACATTTTTGAAAAATACCATTTCAAGGATCTGCTTGAAAAGCAGATGTGCACTACTAAATTACTTTGAAACAAGGAGAAATATTGCACAAAATTCACTGATGATTTGAAAGTCAACTCATTTCTCCCCCACAACCAAGTAGCTCCCTTATTTTTAACAGAAACAGAATGTCAATTCACACAGAATTGTAATAAATGTCAACGTACTTGAACTCAACTTATTTTTCAAATGCTAATACTGTTACCAGACTCTAAATACAAATGTGATTAGTATTGACCTAAGTAATAGTACAAATTCATTTGAGTACCTTTACTACAGTAAACCTTGGAGTAACTTCCAACCGTGTTACCTGCTTCATACTCCAACCCAGAAGAGAACAGCAACGGCCCTGCCAACTACACGGATGGTAGATGGCCCTCTAGACTAAGGTGGCTGTGGACTCATCAGGCAACTCTATTTAGAAGAAGTTTAGCAACTTCCAGGAAAGACCTATCAAGTACTTTCAATTGGCCACTGACTAAAACTGTAAAACAGACATTACAAAGCAAATTAAGGAAGGTTTTGTACAAAAAAACATACCATCCCTTTTCCATTCCTTTATTTTCAACCACCCTGAAGATCATGAATTCTAGACCAGCTGTGGTCCATGCCCTTGGGGTGAAGTTGAGGACACGTTCTATTCAGCCCAGATTCTGTTAACAGGTAAACAACGCTTGGCAAAGACATACACATCTAATAGCAGCAAAGAAGTTACTGAAGACAAGTCACATCACCATTCATACTGTTTTTGCTGGTGCATTTATTTCTACATTCATTCTCCAAAGATTTACCGCGATATCATGTGAACAGACAGCCTTCACCATCCTGAGCTTTGCAATAAGGAAGCTGCTTGCCTCAGACGTAATTTTATTAGCTACATTTGTTTAGCCTAAAATTTCAGGCTGCTGGGAACACGCTGGCTGGAGTCTCACAGCACCTGGACTAGAGCCTGGCACTAAGAGAGAAGATGCTAACTCCCTTGGAAATAAAGACCACTCTTGACCTCTGCCTGCGCAGTCAGGGAGGTCAGCGGTTACGGGGCTCCTTTCTGCAGGACAGGGTACTACAGTCAGCATTACACAGGAGGTGCATTTGCAAACAGGCCTCATGCTGGCACTTTGATTATTGCATGAAATGTTTCTTCAATTAATTACATGCATAGAGAAAAGATTTTGGATGTTCCTAGCAATTCCATTAGACAGCTGCACCAATGAAAGATTGTTCTGTAGGGCTGAATACGATTGATTGTAGGTGGAGAAATAGAAGCTGTTTTAAAAACCTGGCTTAACTGTTCTTTTGCCTAGACTTTACATGGTTTACAAGAACACAAGGTTGTAACTAGCTCATTCTAAAACCTGAAAAGACATCAAAAACAGATTTTTGAGATCTAAACCACTCCTCTAATAGATTGGGTGGGATTTTCAAAAGCACTCAGCATGTGTCTAAAACTCCAGCTGAAGTCTGTTTTACAATGCCTGAGAGGGGACTTCAGCCAGTGCTGAGGAATTCTGATGACCCCACCCAAACAGCAGCAGTATCACTGAAATGCTAAATGACAATGAAGGGTTCAGTCAACAAGTTATGACAACTTCTACAACTACATTTTTCCTTCAGAACAAGTCTATTTTTCAGAGCTACACGATGCCCAAATATGTGGGATGGAAGAGCAAACCACTGCCTACTCTACACAGACTGCCCTCTGCATGCTTAGAGGGTGGGTAGGGCTCACCCTTGCATCCGCAGTACTGTCCTTCCCTGAATATCTGCACTGTTTTTCACATGTTGCATCTCTATACACATGGATGGGAAGGCTTTGACTGGGACAACATATTATCCATTCTGCAAATCCCACAGGGGATTAATTCCTTAGGCAATATTACTTTTGCCTACATGGCTGGGTTGGAATCACTACAACTGAGCTAGAACATTAAACAATATCCTGAAATCTGGACTTCCTCAAAGTTATCATCCCTCCTGAGGGCTCCCAGGCTCTGCTTTGTTACCGCACTGGAACAATGCAGGAATCCCTTTCTCCTTCTAGTGCCCTTACTTATTTCCTCCCAAACCAGATGAGCGATATGGCTCATTTCAGGCAGACATCTATGCAAAACGAACTTGAAGATACTAAATTCAAGTCCTAGTTTGACGGTCTATGTCAGAAATTTGTTCCTAAGTGTAAGTAACAGATTACAAAGCTTAATCAAATAACCTGATATCTCCCTTAAACAGGAGAAATGGGAAGATCCTGAAGAGATGCCTCTGAAGAAGACCACAGGAGCTCTGACTAAGCAGAATTCAGTTCTCACCAGTAGCTGGTGATGAACGTTGATGATTTTCAAAGACATTAGAAGGATTTCCACAAATAGAAAGCATACAAGTATAAAACTTGTAAAAAGTACTGGACCTGGACAATTTATCTTAATATAGAACCCAATGTGGTAATAAAATACTGTATATGTAGCCAATAAACAGTTTTATATTATCACAAGGACAGAAAACAGCAGTGTTGAACCCGAAATATCAGTTTGGACTCTTATCTGTTTGGTAACTGGTAATTCTGCTTAAATAAGGCACAAATATTAGCCTTTTTAAAAGATCGCTGATAGTAAGTGGAAAAGATTCTGTAATATTACAGATTTTAAAATGTACCTACAGTTAAATTCAACACAGATATAAGACCAAGTTATTTTTGAACACATGTAAGGTTCAAAACCAAAAAAGACACACTATTTAATGGCTGTAAGCACTCTATGGGCTTTATAAATAGTAAGGAAAGAATGCAGCATAAGCACAGTAACTAGCATTTTGATGGCAACTGAAATAAAAATAATTCTAAGTTGAATTTTACCTTCCATCTTTTAGCTTAGCTGTTTACTTCTTTTCAGCCTGCATTTTCAGTCAATGAAACAGTGAATTATTACCACGATGCATCAATTTTGAAAGATTTCACTTTCAAACTTTCAATTTTATGACCCTTATAATAACTATAAGAATGTTAGCAGCCTCACACGGCTTCCATATTTGTCCCACAAAGGTGAGAATGGGACAATCTACCTGATAATAGGAGTTCAGTGCCTAACTCTCATGTAAAGCCAGTAAGATTTATTCCATCAGAGAGGCATTTCTGAAAATCGTTTTCTGGCAGCATTCCTGGACTTATGTGTTTGATGGTTTTGAAAGTAATGATAGCCATAATTTCTGATTTTTTTCTGGTTTTCCCCTTAGGACATTAATACTGTTTATTATCGGTAATACACGAAGAAAATAAAACATCATCTTAGATGGAACCGTGGACAGAAACACCATGTCAGATGCAGAGGAAAAGGAAAGGTGAATCTTGAAATTCTCGTCAACAAAATTCAAGGACATAAACGAGAACAAGTGAGAAGCGCTACAAACACACAGACCTTTGTGTTGCCTGTCTTAGACACACTTAGCAGCACTACCTTTGGGTAATGTTTAGTACTAGCAAAGGAGAAGAATGCCCTCTACTGAGTCATTAATACTGCCTCTAAACAAGTATGCGTGAGGTTGCCCTGCAGCTTTCTCATCTGAACAGCACCTGAGCCACCTGGTCTGACCCACCTGGAAAGGTTATAGCTAACATTTTAAATAATTGTTATGATACTTTTGATTTTAATAGTGCAAAATATTTTGCCAAATAACATCTTCATGTTGTTAAAAAAAAAAAATCCCCTTCCAGGTTACATACCATGTTGATACACAAGAGGAAACCAACAGATAGATAAATACTTCGGAGTACAGACCTCTGGACATACCACCTCTAACTCTGGAATACTGAGATTCTGCAGCAATGCAGATTGCAGATGCCCTCAGGAATGGTCATGCTCTAAGCAGACTGAAATACCTGCTTACAGATATTTCTGTAAGATTTGCACTTTTACAACCTTTTATCTTCATTGCCCTGATTAAAAAAAATATAATTCTGGAGGCTCATCCTCAATGACAAGTACTGGCCCTGGCCACCTCATTCTGGAACAAGCTGAAACTTTTGCATGAACAAAACCAAGGTCTCACTCTACTCCATCTCTTTGGTAAAGCATCAAGCATTGCCTCTGTAATGATATGGATTCATTCCCTTAGGTCAGCTGCCTTGTAATAAAGCAGCCAAAATAACCCTTTCCATTTGTGTTAGCTAGAAGAAAAATTCATTCATAAATCTCAATGTGGCAACTGATACGAAACTTTGCTAGAAACTACTATTAAGATATTAAAGCACAATCTGATCCAAATACTGACCTCATGAATGTGCTCACTCAGGCCTATACTGAGACTAAGACTAACCATTCATGCCAAAGAGGGAAAGAAAGAAAAAAGGCTTCTGACATGAGTTTAGAAGAGCAGAAGCACATTCTTCTCAGGCACAGTTCATTTTATACCCATGTGTTACTTCTGCCAACTGCATCACAAATATCCTTCAAAGTTGAAAATTCCAATCTGCTGAAACTTACTTCATGCCTTTCCTGTCCTGAGCTATTGTGGAGGACAATGCATGTATGGTAAGGTGGAGAGGTGGAAAAAGAAAAGGGGAGGAAAATTAAAAAATAAAAAGAAAATGAAAGAGCTGCTCCATGTAGCAGCAAGAATTTTCAGACTTTAAATATCCAAATATTCCTCAGGAATGCTGCCAGAAGGAGGACAAATGCTTGTTCTAAATACAATATACATCAAGTCCACCTATTCTCCTTCACTGAGTTTAGAAAGAGATTTTTGGTTGTTCAACTTGGCTAAAATGAGAGTTGGATATATGCAGTCTCAAGCGGAATCTGTAATTTTAGTTTTCTAGTGTTACAAGTAACTTTCAGTCATGACTCCTTAATAATTTAACTAAATATGACTTCTAAGTAACAGTAATTCAATCTACCTTCAAAAAGGTAGCTACTAAAAATGGAAAGAAAATAGTTCAAAAGAGGCACAAATTAGTTTTCAAACACCATTAAACTGGAGAAAATAAAAGCTAATAGAAATCCATCAATTCCACTTACAATTTCCTTTCTGAAAATTTTTAGGTAAAATAGTCTACCTAGGGAAACCGGATAATATGTCTTTAAAGTGTCTTAGTTGTAAACAGAAGTTAATAAATGTCACATTATAATTCAGCACTTCATGTACTTTACAGAAGAGAGAAAAGTATGCGCTACCTTTTCGAAGTCTGGAAGACAGGGCCACAGTTTTAGTTTGGAGTAAATTCCAAGTTATATTCACAAGAAACTCCTTAATCTAAAAAAAGTTTCCTTTTCCCCTCACTTTGCTGAAGCAAATTCTTGCCATGGAAAATCATTATTGCTGTTTTGTAGATTTGCATTCATCTTCTAAGATAGTTAAACCACTTCTCAAAAGATTAAGGCAATTATTATTCATTACAAATATTAACATTTGTACATTTCAGACAAATCAGATTGCTCGGTTCATTTCATGCTTAATGGGATTAATATAGTACCTTCAAAACCTGGTCACCTGTTAGGTGATACCTTTCCTGCTGCTTAGAGGAAGAAAATGCTAGGAAGCACCATACACCTGCTGTATTTTTAACACAGAGACTAACTAGTACCTGATTTAAGAGTGCATTCGTATATTTAGTTCCATTTTGTGGACCTAACTACAGCCAACAAACGAACTGGGTAAACATAGAAGCAGATGTCCCAATGGCAGAAAATGCATACTCAACTGACGAGAATTATTTTTATAATTGAAGATCTCTTATTCCTTTTTCATCTTTTGGTTATGTTACAAGGAGTTATATGGAGTCCTGAGTAGTCTCCCTTTAACTTCTGATGGGAGTCAAGTTTCTCTTCTCATAGTTTTCTTACGTTTTATTTCCACTGCTACTGCTGGATAAGCTATCCTTTGAAATATTTAAACCATAGCGAAAAGCAGAACTCAGTTTACATAATGACACCACTTCTTGAAGAAGCCCACCCTCTTCTGGAGTTTCATTTCCTTCCTTCCCATCTTTCTCCCAAGGGACTAGAATGGATGGATGTTGAGCAAGACTTGCTGGGAGCTGATCTTCTGAGGTATTGCTTAGTGTTTCATTCCGCTTTGCATACTTATAGGAAGAATATCCTGCATTGAAACTTTCTAGAGAAGCAAACTGGGCACTTGATTGTACTGGTGATGGGGATGTCATACTAGTTGTGTCCATCTTGTCAGTAATAAAGGTTTTGTCACTACTTTCTTCTTCCAGCCTTGAGAGAGATTCTCTATGACCATCAGAAGAAAGTTGCTTCCTTGGCGATGGAGGGAGCTGCTTCCCATGGAGAACACTGTCATCCTGACCTAGGTTCCACTCTGCTTGATCATTAGCACTGCTGCAGAGCAGGGTAAGGTTGCTCTCACTAGGTGCATTTGACTTGTTCTGAAAGAAAGAACATATGTTTATAGTTAACGTCACAAGAAACGTCTCTACACTGGCACTTTTGAAACAAAAATACTGTAATGGATTTTGTGTGTTCCTGAATCATGGATCCCCTTTGAGGTTCAATGTTACAAAACAACAATCCCAGAAACAATGTTAGATCGAGTGTTTTTACACTTCCTCACCAGAACACTCTGTCTCTTATCCTAAGGATTGCCTTTTGTGCAGAGGAAGGATGTCTCCCCTGTCCATTCCGTCTTTGCACAAGCAGTTTTGACAGTGAACAAAGACACACTTTGCTGGTTTGTACCCATAATATGAGAAGGAGCTGGACTAAAACTAAAAACAGATGGCATTTCCTCTTTGCTTCAGTAATTAATTATACCAACTTTCAATATTAAATTTTTTTGGCTAAACAAACAAAAATGGGCATTTTATTACTGTGACCCCTATGTGACACATAATATAAAATTTTACAAGCTTTTTAAACATTTGCATCAGAATTTGCTGTTCTAGTAACAAATCTTCTACTATAGGATCCCTTTCAGTGAAAGTAAATGCTGGACAGCTGATATGAGCTGGAATTCAAAAACACTACCATTTTTTTGGCTAACATCACAGCAGTGACTTGGTGAGGGTTTTAACGTTGTAGGCAAGCAGTTTGTTTACACTACAGGTCCTGTGTGACTCTACCTAAAAGGATCAAGAAGCCCTCTCAGAAAGCTCTGGAGTACTATTCTAGCAGTGTTTCAGGTGCAATTACCACACAGATCCCATGACTTAATCAAGATGGAAACATCACCATATCACTATGACTAGTTTAAGGATGTAAGGTGAAAATGGAAATAAATACCTTCTAAACCACATTAAAAAAAGACTAAAACCAGCTCTGGGAATACCAGATTGAACAGCTAAATATAATATTAAACTATTTGATTACATAAATTATTACATTATTCACAGCTCTATATGTGGTTACTGTTACAAGGGAAAAATACTGTTCCAAGATGACTTGATAAACTGGACAAAGGTGTAACCAACCTCTTGGCTGGTGAAAAACCATCATGCAGTGGCCAGCATGGGCGTACTGTTATGTAGCCCTAGGAAGACACACTAGCAATTCTAAGGACTATGCTGCAGTGTCTGAGGTGCATGTTGTTGATTCCACAAGTGCAGGATCCCACTATAAAGGGATTGGAGATGTTTTTCAAAGGAAAGCAGAAGACTAACCGCAGTCTTGTAATCAATGTCATCCATTGACCTAAAGAAATCCAGGCTCTTTGCTCCCGAGAGCTTTCCTTGATCTGAACTGTGTGTGCTCAGCGTGTCCAAAATCTCCCCAAGCAAGTCCATTTCTCCTTGATGCTGAGGAGTTATTCCAGTTTCACCAGAACCATCACTATCATAAAAGTAAGCAGAAGCTTCTTCACTGTCTTCTGATGATAACCTGAAAATAAAAACTTTTCCATCAGCTAGGAACATAAAAACCATTTTATTACAGCCACTTCTGAAAGTAAGTAGGAGAACGCGTTCCAAGACTTTTGAAAGGGAACATAAACCCGGAATTTCTTTCTACTCAAGAATTTTCCTAAACATAGATGTATGACATCTATGGAGATGCAGTTACCATTAGCTGGTTTTCCTTTCTCCTGGCTCTTCCCCAACCACTATAACAGTTATTTCAAGTCACCCTTAACATGACTTCCCAAATCTTCCCTCCAAATTTTACAGTTATTCCAAAATTGCTTCATCTTTTCCCTTGTCTACACCTTATATTTAGGTCAGTGTTGCTACACCTCTCTAGCTGACCTAGCCACATACATTGTCCTAGTGGCAAGACGCTCATACTGCAACTCTTCTTCTGTCATATGACCAGATTTACTGGAGTACTGCTTATCTGCAAGGAGAACTGGTGCTTTTGTCTCTTCCCCTTCATTCATTGCAATACCCTTACCTCTGATCCCCATACTACTGCAGTCTTTCCCTACCTCTGTCTATCCAGAATACTACTACAAAGGGTATTTTCATGGCTCGCTGTTTTGATGATATCCTTTGAACACTTCAGTAGCTACCTCTTCCCTACTGCATCTTGGCTTAAGCTGCTTCACTTCGCTTTCAAGGTCCTTCATGGTTTACATTCATATGTTCATTATCAAAACTCATCTCCTGAATTCACAGGATGCCTCAACGCAGCTTAAGCCTCAACTTACGATTTTCCTCTAATTCACACATAGCAAGACCTTGATATAAAACTCACAAGGCAATATTTCTCTTTCAGACCCTTCAGAAAACTTTCCATGGTCATGACCATAACACAAGACTTAAAGAATAGATTAGCTGAGGTGACTGCCCACCATGTTGACGAATATTATTTTGCTGCTTCTTTGTGTATGTAGTCTATCTTTTTATCTCGTGTCTGTGGAGACTGAGGATTATGTCAAGCTCTTCTAGGCACTATAAATAATGAAAAGATATAATAGCCTGTCCCTCTTTTTAAAAGCAGATTTAATCCTAAACTACCTGACATCATCTAGATCAAGAATCAAGCTATCAGCCTGGACAGGAGAAAAATGTGTAATTTGAACTCAACTTTGCTCAATAACGCTAGTTATCCTTTCTCCCATACATACACACACATCCAAGCAGGTTTCTTACTTGCTTGTTCTCTCAATTTCATCATCATCGTCTTCATCCAAGGGAAAATCCTGGTTACTGAGACGCTGGTTGAAACGAGTCTGGAGGATAGAAAATTAACATTTTATTTTTTGTTTATTTTTTCTATTTCAGCATTACTTATTTGGAGACTAGCTGCCACTTTACTCATTAAGACTTCCTGAGCACTTGAGGAAAACCACATATCGATCGAGTCTTCTAAAAGTTGTTATAAGAGGATGTGAAGTCCTCAAGTGTCACCAATTAAAGAGGAAGAGAACCATTTTTCTTCATGGCCTATGGAGGGCCTTATTATTTATGCAAAGCCTGGAGTGCCTTATTATTTATGCAAAGCCTTGATTAGCATAAGGACTGGCTGTTGGAGGAAAAGCATCACTCAAGTCTACTACCTACCCTTTCTTGCAAGTATATCACAAAAAGCACTGTGGTTTACTACTTTCTGATAGAAATATTTGCCAAGTTTTGGTTGATGTGGTCTGCTGAGCATGAAGAAAAATGGACTTTTGAGGTAGCAAATACAAAAGAAGTCAGGAGTCTCTTTACATAGCTATATTTATGTTAGGGTGTTAAACAGAATTGTAGAGTGAGTAGTATGCCAGCTCGAAAACTGTGCACTAAGAATGCCTTTGTGCAGGATAATTTACTGTAAATTACAGTTAACTCAAAGTTAGCATACACTCAGAGCATCCCATGGGGAGCTTATGTAGAATAGCTGGTGTGCTGTAAATCCACACACTACCATACTGAGTACTCACTAACTTGTTATATCACATTATTTAGCAAACAGAACCAGGATAAAGATTTCTACAATACTTGAAAAAAAATCTCTATCTTCATAGAACAGTTTGGGTTGGAAGAATCATAGAATGGGTTTTGATTGCACCTTAAAGATCTTCTAGTTCCAACCCCCCCTGCCATGGGTAGGGACACCTTCCACTAGACCAGGTTGCTCAAAGCCCCATCCAGCCTGGCCTTGAACACTTCCAGGCATGGGGCATCCACAACTTCTCTGGGAGACCTGTTCCAGTGCCTCACCATCCTCACAGTGAAGATTTTCTTCCTTATATCTAGTCTAAATCTACCCTCTTTCATTTTAAAGCCATTCCTCCTTGTCCTATCACTACGTGCCCATGTAAAAAGTCCCTCTCCAGCTTTCTTGTAGGCCCTCTTCAGGTACTGGAAGGCTGCTATAAGGTCTGCCTGGAGCCTTCTCTTCTCCAAGCTGAACAATCCCAACCCCCTCAGCCTGTCTTCATAGGAGACGTGTTCCATCCCTCTGATCATATTCGTCACTCTCCTCTGGACTCACTCCAAGAGGTCCACGTCCTTCTTATGTTGGGGGCCCCAGAGCTGAATGCGCTACTCCAGGTGGGGTCTCACGAGAGCAGAGTAGAGGGGCAGAATCACCTCCCTCAACCTGCTGGTCACACTTTTTTTGATGCAGCCCAGGATACGGTTGGCTTTCTGGGCTGCAAGCGCACACTGCCAGGTCACGTTGAGCTTCTCATCAACCAACACCCCCAGGTCCTTCTCCTCAGGGCTGCTCTCAATCCATTCTCCACCCAGCCTGTATTTGTGCTTGGGATTGCTCCAACCCACGTGCAGGTCCTTGCACTTAGCCTTGTTGAACTTCGTGAGGTTCACACGGACCCACCTCAAGCCTGCCAAGGTCTCTCTGGATGGCATCCCTTCCCTCTGGTGCGTCAACCACACCACACAGCTTGGTGTCGTTGGCAAACTTGCTAAGGGTGCACTCAATCCCACTGTCCATGTCGCCGACAAAGATGTTAAACAGCACCGGTCCCAATACTGACCTCTGAGGAACGCCACTCATCACTGGTCTCCACTTGGACATCAAGCTGTTGACCACAACTCTTTGAGTGTGACCATCCAACCAATTCCTTATCCACCTGGTGGTCCATCTGTCACATCCATATGTCTCCGATTTAGAGACAAGAATGTCGTGATGGACAGTGTCAAATGCTTTACACAAGTCGAGGTACATTTAAGTCAGGAATTTTAGTCACTTGTGCTTCACAAATTACTGTCTTGAGGTCTGTGCATCTCTTAGACTTGTTTTGTATCAAAAACCCACAAAGATTAACTATGCAGGCAATCAATCCACTGAAGAGATTCTGAACCTTGGAAAACTGGCCATAATTTAAAGACATATGGATAGAATTTGTGCAAAGGGAAAACAGTGTTAGCTAACTTTAAAGAAAATCATATGCAAGTAAAAAGAAGTGCTACTGCCCACATCTCATCAGGCAGTTCACCAAATGCCTAAACCTACAACAAGCCCCTGGAAGAAATATGGCCTTAATTTCAGACTACAAGGAGCTTGGAAATCTAGGACTGTGAGGATTTCAGTACGTCACCTATTACAGATGTTGTCAGTGTTCTACATGTACTAGGACACTCTCTGTAACTTTTTTCCCCCCATTATTGTCAGGAATGTCCCAATGTTCACTCCTTATAGACTGACACATTTGTTCTTGTTCAACAAGACAGGATTTAATTAAAGCAGCAAGTTTTGATAACACTTTCCATAGTTCTTCATCCACACAGAGGAAATGTGGTTCTTAACATGTTAAACCAAATAGCAGTTGATAGAAAATGAGAGAATTATTAGAGTATTAAAAACTATGAAAGAACCCAAACTAAGCTTCATACTGAGCAAGAGTTATAGGATGGAATACAGAGAAACAAACTATTGATATTTCTAACTCTTTCCCAGTTTTGTAAATTCTTTGTGCCATTCCCATCAGCGTTGTAATCAATCATATCCCTGCTTGTAACTAAAGGGAGGTTAACTCTGTCTTAATTGATATTGTTAATTGGTTATCTTACTGATTATTGCCACAACTACAGTCACTGTTTTCAGTTTAAAAGTTGCTGCATTAAGTATTTATCTTCACTGGGACAATTAAAATACTTGGTTTCTATAACACTGGTAATTCACTACTTCCCCAAGAAAATTCTGGCATGGCATTCATTGTAATTAAAGTGCTAATCCTGGAACTGACTCTTGGAGGGCAAAACCCTGTCTCACTTTCTTGGAATTTGCATCAGAATTAGATGCTGCCATCACGATTACTTCTACTAATGTAAAGACAAGATTTTGCAGGAAAGAAGGTTCTTTAAAAATGTTGAGAAATTTCAGAAAACAAAACCAAAATCAACACATGTTCATCTGTAGATGGATTAACTCTGCCAATGGAATAAATTCCCATAAGATAACACTCACTTATTTGTTGAAATAATAAATAATGTTTCAAAGAGCATAGATGGCAAGTTTCAAAAAATAAAAAAATTTTAAAAAAGGAAAGAAAAAGAAAAAAGAAAGGTTGTGTCTTTGAGAAACAGGAACTGAATAAAATTAATTAGAATCAGCAAACACCACAGGCATAGCACTGGCCCCTCAGAGCATTTACAAACAGTAAACAAGCAAGTGTGCTAGTGAAAGGAAGAATAACATCATATAAAGGAATATAACAGCGCATATGTTGATAAACTTAAAAAATGAAACAAAACCTTTTCGTTCCTGATGGTCAGACTCTCTCCTTGAAAAAATATTTTAGTTACCAATTTAACTGTTTAGAGGTACAAAATTATACAGGAAGACTTTCAAGAACTAAACCAAATAAAATGGGATTTACATACAACAAAAAAAAAAGCAAAAGGGGAAGGAAAGGAAAATATCTGGCTGTAAATAACAACATTCTCCAGAGTTTACAGCTCTGTGAGCTAGCCATGGAGACAACAAGCACCACATGTTTTTGAATAGGTGACTTTCCTCTAGGAGCTGTAATAAAAACGACTGCAAGGGAGGGGTATGTCCAGACTACTTTGCAAAAAAAGAAAAAGAAAGAAAGAAACTCTTAATAAATTCCAAAAGGAGAACCATAAATCTTTTTCAATGCTCCACTAGGCAAAGTGACATAGTACGTGCACCTGCAAAAGCTGTCAAAGTAATTTAAGAAGTCCTTCCATTACTGACGTACCCTGCTGTTTGCAGTTATTTAAGCTTTTAATTTCTGTCTTTTCTGCATTTTGAAGTGTGTAACCTTTTTTATACCTTTTTATGAAAAAAGGACAGACTTCTGTTTCCTTCCTGATCAGCATTCTAATAACAACCAGACCATTTAAATTTATTACCACAAGAAATGATATGGTAACGCTCCTTTCTTGCTGCACCAGAACTTTATAAAAAGTCTTAATAGACTGCTGTCATGTTTTTTTCCACAAAATAAAGCAACAAACTTCTTTGAAGTACTCAATTGTTTTGCTTCTTCCAACTAGTTCTGCTTACATAATAAATCTATTCTTTAATGTGTCTACTTTATATCAAAAAATGAACAGGGATTCAACTTTTGCTATTTCAAATTTTTCTCGTCTTCAGGCACACTGCATTACAAGAACCCATCTCTCATCTTGCTCAGAAAATAAGAGAGTTCGACATACTTAAACACAACAAGGTCACACTCTCCACAAGCCACTGTTGAACCATCAAGCCTGTGTGTAAAGTACGGCAAAGGAACAACTGCAGCCAGCGTGAGGATATATCCTTTTTGTGTACATCGTATACATCCTCTTTTGTTTCTGCCCCACTTCAAAATCTCATCCCGCAAGTGGCCTGCTACCTATACAGTTGTGCTAAATGCTGATCACTGAAACCAGAAAAAGAAGGTGCTGACAGAATAAATACGGGTAGAACCAAACAAAGTGAGACTAGGTCCCTTAAACTGTTCTCTTCTGCTTGCTTGTAGCCTCACAAAATGTACTACTTTGGCATAAAAATGTGGACAAAATACATGAAGGCTAAAGGATTTAAATGTAAGATGGTTACATTCTTGATTGGGCATGAAAGTCAATCTTTGAAATGTCAGCTTTTTATTTAATGCTAGACCTTTCAGAAGCACAGCTTTCTGGAATGAGTGCTTATTGATCAATACTAAGGCAGGAAGTTTAACAAGGCTGCTGCTATTAATTGTCCTCAAAGTGAGAAACAAATAATCTTTTGATAAATGGCAGCACACATATAATTTCACATTTACTGGCTACTCAATACATCAACACATATAAAGTTTCAAGAAAAGAAAACTACTATGGTTTAAATCTATGAAGTAGTGTTTCCTTTGTCTGAAAAATTTAAAGATTATTCATGCAGTACGAGAAAACAAAATAAATACAAGTCCACTATTATTTATGATTCAGTATTTTATTTTACCTATCCTCCTCTACAATCCAATCGCAGGCATAATTATGGCTTCACTTCCAGTAGGGAAGCAGAAGATCTCTCAATCAAACTTTCTAGTTAAGTACAACCCGTTGCCTTCCTTTCTGGTTAAAGACTGTGACCTAAAGCAATGGATAATGAAATCACAGGAAAGTATTTCACATTACACTCCACAAGAGCTGAGACTGATGGGGGAAGAGGGAAAGAAGAGAGGTAAAGTATAGTTTCTAAACTTTCTCTTCTTCAATGCCCTTCTTTTTCTGGGACATGGTACAAACAACCACAAGCTTAAAGTAGTGCTAAGGATACCAATTAGCTACATGGACACCAGACTAGGATAGATGCAAGCAATAATTCCAGATTAATTTCTAGAAATGGTCCCTTCAAAAAATTACTTGTGTGCTTTTACTCACAGAAAGTAACACAAAGTAATGATGCCTCACAAAAATAATGTTCTGGTATCAGAAAAGTTGTCCTGGGTATAAATTCAATAGATATTATCTTAGATACCATATTTGCTTTTTAAATTATTATTATAACACAGGACTCTTGGATAATTTAAATACTGTTAACGTTAAATAAAAAAACCCTTCATCCTTCCTAGGATAGAAACCTTCTCTGCTTTAACAGATTCAGACATATAGGTGATGCATTTGAAAGAACACAAAGCAGTTGGAAACATCCACAGCTGTATGCCATGAGACAAAAGCGTCATCAATTCTGAGATCTTGTAATTAAATCAAGTAATTAAAATTATAGATCAAAATTAAAGATCAAGTAATTAAAATTATAGGGACACAGAGATACACAGAAAAGTAGGTTCCCCATGACAGAAAGAAATCCTTTTCTGTGGCAATAAAGAGCCTGCAAGAGCAGGAAAACCCCAAAAATCTGTTTAGAGACACAGACAACCAGAAATGTGTACACAAGAGTACGGGCACAGTACTTTGAAATGACAAGTAAGCTGTAATGCAACAGAGATCTCCACTGACTTCTGTAAAGTTAAAGGAAACATTAGTAACCATGCTGAGGTAGGATTTATTGTAAGTAAGGATGATAAATTTGTTGAGATACTTAGTCATGGATAGCACATTAGAATTATTTATGTTCTGAATTACTGTGGTGAAAAATTAACAAACTCTAAGCTTCCTACCTTTTATGTACGCTATACTCCTGAACACAAAAAATATTTGAGAATTTTGTAACACTGCTTTCAATTTTTAAGGATTAATCATGCTTCTGCAAAAATTTTTCAGAAGTAGTTCTGTTTTTCTCCAAAACAGCAAGTAAACTTCCATTTTCCCTGAAGAATTACAGACCATTTTTCCCTCAGGAAGCCTGCACCACCTCCTGTCCCTCCAAATCAGACCAGGACCCCACACTGCCCACAGTCAGGTATCACCTCCAAATAGCCAAATCTCGCTCACTCTTCTCAATGGCACAGAGACTATTTCTTTGTGAAAATGGCCATTTTCAGCTGACATACTGTGGCACTCTGCCACACATCATTCTAGCTGCAAAGAGTGCACCATCCAAACGCAGCCTGGCTTCACTTTAATTGGCAACAAGCAGAAGTGTTAGTCTTTTAAAATAGGACACAGAGATTTTCTGTGCTATTAGCAACAACTAAAGCAAGCACCTCTTTTATAAACAAGTATTCTTTATGGAATTTTTTTTTGTGTGGATGATTTTAAGAATCAGATTCACTAGGCAGAACTTCCAGTTACAAAAACTAACAAAGAAAAATACCACTTATTTTCCCTTTTTGATGGTTATTAAATGCCCTAGGTTTACTCAATGATTAGAGGGAAGGGAAATGACAAAATGGAGGGCTGAGGGGGTCACGGTGGACAGAGGAACAAGAAGATAAGGGGGAACACGCGTCAGTAGAGAAAAACTAATCAGTGTCCATATGTACAAAGGCATGTGAATATCCATATGCACAAAGGCAGAAAAGACAGCACATTTTTGACGTAACAGGAAAGTCAAGAGACCTGGAAGTAACTTGGGTGCACAGTGTGTGACTTAAGTGAATTGAAACAGCTATAAAATCAGTTTATCTGGCTGGAACGTGCTACCTATTTCCTACAACTCCTAAGCAGGTAAAACAGAGATTACTGATTAAATCAATCTTTCAGTTAAAATGTGCATCATATCCTTACATCAGCAGAACTATCACATGGTAAAATCACTGCTGGAAGCGCTGTTTGCAGATCATGTGTGACTTTTTTTTTAAAGGAAAGCTTACCAAAAAACTCTAAACATGTTAAGTGAATAATAAAAGTGACTGAAGTTAAAAATGTATGACATGGATGCGATCCTAAACACAAACATCATAATACCTCCAAACTTCAAGATTTAATGGGAAACACCAAATGACACAGAACTTTAGACAGATAAAACCTGAGCAGCACTGAACTCTTGTCCATCAAACCTATGGACAGTGGCAAAGTCTATTTGATGGAAGCTCTGTATGAAACATGAAAACAGAGAGACTGATCACATTTGCAAGAAAAAAGATTGTGCCTTGGAAACAGAAATACTGACTCCAATCACATTTCTGTATAAGGCTCCCAACCAGAAGAATTAGTTAGCAAGGAGAAGTCCCTCCTTGTTTGATACCAGTAGGAGTCTTCTGCTCAAAGAAGGTCTTTCTCCACAAGGTGCTGGGAAACATGGATGGCACTCGGATTTGGATTCCCTTTACTAATTTCAGATACTTTAGAGCCTAAATTAGAAAATAAACAGCAGGAGAGAGGCATCATCAGGATGTAATCTAGATTCTAGGTGGGCTGAATTGCCCTTTGGCATGCGCGCCTCTTTCCACTTTCTGCAGAAAGAACCCAGGGTAGCACTGCTACTAACTTCAGCATCTCAGCAGTGTCTAAAATTAGACAGGTTGAATTGGGGCTTTCACATTCGGAGATGCTGAGATCCCTACAGGAAAGGCTTTTCCTGTTTCTTCTACTTCTTCCTTTTGTCCCCAGCCATACTTTATTCTTTAATTGAACTTCTTCATTTTTGTCACTCTTATGTACAGGATTAGAGAAAGAAAGAAAAGGTTGGGAAACATACAGTACTAGAACTTAAGTTTTAGACATAAGGTTGTGCTCTCCAAACTTTCAGGCCAGAGGGCAAAAGCAACGTGGATGTTGGGACACAGGTCCCAACTATTGGCTGACAGTTCTTCTGGCTCCCTGCTTTGGCTAGGTGGAGGCAAAACGCGACCCTTGGAGGACAGAAGATACACAACAAATGAAAGCAGAAGATACCACTGTTATATTAAGATGTCAAATTCTCCTCATGAAAAAATTAATCCAATTATTTCAATTAACTATTAAGGACAGAAAGGTTCATCCAGTTTTGACTGTACTTTGTGAAACAGCATTTTTCTTTCAGATCCTTCAGAAAAAATAAATCTTGGTAGATATATCAGTATGGTTCATTTGTTTGTAGAAGACAGACCCTCAGAAAGGCTGCCTTTCTATTTGTTAAAAAACTAAAAGAGGTGACAACAACAGCCAGAAAAAGCATCTGCAAACTTTTTGTTTGTCTAAATGTCTCTCTCAGTAGGATAAATCAGAGGTAGATGTGCTGATGACTTTGCCCTGACAAAACCAAATGTTCCACTAAATGCCCACAGCGTAACAAAAAATTCCAGAGTGATTTCCTGACTGTAACCCTATCTTTCCACTCTTTTTTTTTTTTTTTTTAATTGGAATCATGGTAATTAGTGGAGAGATTTCTCAAGTGATGTTTACTGCAAAACTCAAAGGCAGCAACAAGGTTTATGGTGGTTTATGGGTGCAGAACAAACAGCAGAACTCTGCTGCAGGGACTTGCAACGGTCCTTCACTTAAAACTATGGTGAGAAGAGATCAGGGCAGAGAAGAGGAAAGAGCTCACACTAATAAAAATACTGAAATTAAAAAAAAAAAAGGTTTACAAACTTATATTGGTTTGTTTTTCTTTAAATGTGTTCACTGACTAAATTAAAATCAGTCACTGTCACTGTTTAGAGGCAGTATCTACTATCTTCTTGTTGGGAAGTTTGAGCAATCTTGTAATTATGCCTCTACTCGGTAGTGTATATTCCTGAAAATAAAATTATGCATGATGCATGAAGCATCTAAATGTTTAAGTTGCTCAAAATCCAGATAATCTTTCAGTTAAAAAAAATAAAGGAAGAACTGCTTGATTTCTAAGAGGTCTTGTGTTGTAAAAAGCAAGGTTTATACAAGGCAAAGGATATATGTGTGCCTGTACTACTTCGGAAAGGTATCAGAGCCACGAGAGGGCACTCTCGTAATCTACAATTTGAATTTTTGCTGCCTGGCTTTTTCATTTTTAATTAAAAGGAAATCTGCCTGTTTTGCAGAATGAAGAGATCTTACTTGACACATCAAGACAAAAGATTTTTCTCCAAATTAAAGGAAGCTAATGATATCTACAATATTTTCAAATTACACCACATTAGCTAAAAAACTGAATTTACTAATCAACCAAAGCTTACTTCAAAACTATATTTTACAGAAACAAAACATGATTTACATTAAAAACTAGCTCTTACTGTTTATGACATCTGTCAATTTGTAATATTTTAGTCAATGAGAGTAGAAGATACCTCCAGCTATATAACCAGTATTATCTGTGGATGCTAGGCATAGATGTGATCTCAAGCACATCATCTGAATCCAAATACAGGTAAAGGCCCTTAATCAGAGCTTTTATGTTTCTGAAATTATTGTGGAGTTGTCTGCAGGATATTTTTTTTTCCTATTTTTCTTGAAGGGGTTCAGTTACCTTATACAGAATATGTATATTCAGCACTGCATTATCACAAGCATTTCCTCTCCTCTCATGTTCCTGGAAAAGAAAGGTTTTCAGAATAGCCCACTCTCACCACCTTTTTCAGATAAGGAGGGTAATCAGTTACTGGAAGCCCTTTGTAGCTAATGATTATGTCATTTATTTTACTGGCCATTATAGGGGTATTGATAAATGGGGCAATCCTGAAGGTAAGGTTATTCTGAACACATCTACCTGCCTGATACTTGCTATCTTTGTTGAACAGAAGCCAAGTATTCCTACTGCAAGCTGAATTACATATTGTCTAGTTACTAGGATATACTGCAATAGAAGTGTAAAAGCTACATTTGCGATACGCTTTTAAAAAATAATAAAAAATGGTAATTCTCTTCCATTTGAGAATACCAAGAAAAAAGTTAAGTCTAACTTAGCTTTTATTACCTTATGCAAAAGTGTTTTTAAAACCTTCTTAGACACTGTATTTAGATCCTGCAAAGTCATGGGAAGTAATTCACTTGGTTTCTTCAATATACAAACATTTAAAGTAGTGCTGACACACAGGGATTCCTAGCAAATCCACACTTAGAATCCAAATACCCAAGTTTCCATTACGGCTGCAAGGTAGTGCATGCCTAAAGGTACAGGTATTACATACATTTCCTTAGAGACAAGGGGGCATTGCTAACTTACTAATTATAAAGTGAACCGGTAGTTCTTATTTGATATTCTGCAAATCTTCAAGAACATTTTATTAGCCACTAAATACATTAGGACTATTGACATCCTAAAATACTCCATTTTTAATAAGCTACCCTATCACCTGATATAACAGTAAAATTGCAAAGATCATATTCATGAAATCAAACAGATCTTCCTGACATTCTATCCAGGCTCATAATAAACACGCTCCCTTTTTAATTATATATTAATTTGGAACAATTTTATAGAGCTGTCACTGCATTTTACCCAGAAATCTGCATTACCTGGGAGTGTATAATGAAACAGAATTAAAACAGATTATGCAAAAACTGAATGCACAGTGGTCTAATACATGCACTGCCGTACCCTCCTCATCAATAGTTAAAGGAACTCAGCAATATCATTGGCAAGATACTGCAGAGTTGAAGCAATCTCATGCTTATATTGATTTTTATTTCAAAAATTTTAGCTGGTAATTTCTTATACCTTCTACATACCTAATTAATGTAGGAGATAAAACATACCAGGGACATATTATTAGATCTAGGCATGAAACAGTTAACAGCAGTGCACATGCCAAGGTTTTAATAAGGCTTAACAATAAAAAGCTTCAATCCTCCACTTTCACTAGATTTTGTTGTTGTGGTTTTCCCTTGCTTAGGGCAATCCATCTGTTAATGTTGACTTGCAATAGAGTTAAGCTCGCACACGTATAAAAAGCCTACAACAGCTAACCTAAGCAAGAGTAAGCTCAAATGAATATAACAGAGATAGAACAATTCATCTTAGGCAAAGATTAATTGTGTGTGCGCACACGCGCATGCACACAGGCACGTATGTGTGCACTCCCGTTATTTCTTTTTTTAGGAAAGACTTTCAAAATGCAAATTATAGGAGGGCAAGCTGATCACTACAGTTTGCAATAACACATTTAATTATTTATCCTCTGATTAGGTTTTGACAGCTATTTTATATGCTATAATTTGTTTTGATTTACTGTTAATTTTTTTAAAGTCTATTGCCGATCTGGCAAAAAAAGATACAATAAAACCACTATGACAGCAGTGATAAAGCTTAGTAAATATTCATTGCTAAAAACGGCTCTGCACTGTGACCAGTGCTGGTATTCTCCCTGGGCCAAACTGGCCTTGTTTTCAATAAAACCAGAGAAGTATCCTTTCCCTTGAGCCCTGTTAGGCTGAGGCTGCAGTTGGAACTGTCATCTTCACACAAAAGCAAAGGGGTTGGGTCTTACAAACGCAAAGCCTAATTGGGAGATCTTCATGGCTGTACCCTTGACATTTATTAAAGCCTCATCAACAAAACAGGAAATAACCGTACTAATTAGCAGACCCACATACAAACTATTATTTGTTGGGGTAAAAGCAGATTCACTTCCTATTGTAAAGGAAACATCCTCCCAGATGCCAAAATCCTGTTATGAACCAATTATTAAAATGATCTTTTACACCGAAGCAAACTTTCGTATCATACATAATGTTTCAAAGTAAATATGTTTTATAGCATCTCAGGTAACTATTACTTAGTATTTATGTTTAACTGTTTCCAGGAAGTGGAGAATGAAAAGCTCAATGCATACATCTAACATGACATAAAATATAATACCAAATTCTCTATATTTACAAGTTTTTAAATGTTTCAGTATGGAAGAGAGAGTAATAAAGTGCAGAGGTGCCTCTTGTTTGGAAGCAAGATGACCATTAAAAGCACTCTCTGTTTTGTTTGGGTTTTTTGTTTAGGTTTTTGGGGGATATTCAAATACACTGACATTGCAACTTAATCAATATCTGGTCCTTACTTTGAATATACATCAAAGTGCATGAACTGCATGTTAGCACTATCCTTATACTGCTATAGACACTCATGGGCACCATTTTAGAAATCTGAGTGGAAAGGTTCATTTAGAGGATAAAGAGTTACAGAAAAAAGGATTAAACCTGACAACAATAGCAATCTGTAAAATTCACTTTTTTAAATGGCAGATTCAGTACTAGATCAAACATAGTCTCTTTCATACACATGCACTTGTGAATGCAAATGTATATTTTTATTTGGATGTAAAGTTTAAAACCACCACTTATTCATAAAGAACTTGCATTTAGGTTATCTTATTCAAATACTTACCAAGAACAAAAATAAAAACAAGAGTAGCAACAGTATACTATTAATTTTTAGAAATACTTTGGTCTGTTTGCTTTTGGGGAGGAGGAAAAAGTGGGAATAGCATGAGTGACAGGTGAAGGAAACTGCGCAAGACCAGACTTCTTGGGGAGCGATCACCATTTGCTCCTTCCTGCCCACTGGGCTCATGTGACATTTGGGACAAGACACGGGACCTTTGGTTTGCAGCAGGGCAAAACTGCAGGGCTATTAGTTACAAGCTTCACTAGTAAACAAACCCTATATATGTACATGTATATGTATGTGTGTATACACAAACATGCATGTGTATATGTATATATGTAAACAAAACTATGGACGGACATGCACTCCTTCTGTCTTCTTTTCAAAATTAAAAGACGACTGGTAGAGACAGCAACAATGATATCAAAGGATTTAGCAGTATACAGCTGTATGAACACAAAAACATACAGAAGTTAAATTGTTCTGTCTGAACACAGGCCTTCAAAAGAAATGTTTAATTGTACCAAGGTAAATTATATTCCTTTGTATCCCTAGGTTCCAGTACCTAAGAGTAGGCAGCACTACCATGTCAGTAAATTACTGCAGATTTCTTTCATAAAAGCAGCCTATAAAAATTCACTGACTACAAGAGTAAATTTGTGTTACATGTTACAGATACCTATAATTGTAGATTCACCTACACTAATCTGTGAATGTTTGCTTATAATGCATCAAAAGCTTTTTAGTACCTCAAATTATCAAATTATTTTGGTGGGGGGGAAGTTGCTATATATTAAAGTGACAGTTATCTATTAGAAACAAATATTTTAAGAACCATTCACGTTATTAACACTAGAGCTCTATACTCATACATTTAGAGTTGTATCTTCTCTTCTGATACTCAGCGAAGAAAATCTACTGTACACAAGTTCCTGAAAGAATGCAGGCACCACAGCTGCCTATATATAAAAATATACCGAGGGCACATATTTTAAAACTTTATCACTGGCTTTAAGAGATCACGAAAACACGTACAAAGTAAAACCTGCCTAAATAAGGAAAGCAGAAAGTCTTTGTATTATTGTAACCCTACTAAAAATGATGACTTAATACTAATGTACAATTTCAACATGATTTAGCAATAATCTACATCAGTTCTATGTTAAATTTCATAAACGTTATATTTATTACAGATAAAAACTAATTCAAAAATCAAATTGATTAAATAGACAATTCAGATTTGTATCATTGCAATATCTAAAGTAAAAAACCAAATGTTGTTCGATCAGCTGGACTGAATTTCTATACTTAATTCTCATATGAGGAAGATATATGCATTAAAAATCCATATATAAACATTAATTACATGTATTAAAAACACGCAATAACAATATAATGTAAAAATCTATATCCACACATTAAAATATGTACATATGCAGGTATTTATTCCCAGGAAAAAAGTGTTACAAAAACTACTTTATTGATATCTTTGAAATGAAACTGTCAAAATTAATCCAAAGACATTAAAACACTTGCCAAAGTTGAGACACTACACCTGTTACTTCAAATCAAGACTAGAAAGGATTAGAGAACAAAAGGACAAGAGATTGGCACCGTATTAACTAGCTGACTTATTAAAAAAATAATAAATCATAACTATCTGAGCAAGGTTAAAGGCCATATGACTGCCAAATCAATTTATCAGAAAAATAAAATTAATGTGCCCCACTATAAGAAACTAAAAAAAGATAGCTTAACACAGATCGGTGAATAGACCAGAATGTATTTGCTGTGAGAAGCTTTTATCAAAAACAGTATTTAAGAATTAAATCTCAGATCCATACTTATAAATCTCCTGTTTTTTCCCCTCTCAACAGAGACGAAATACGAATAACATTTTTGCTCCATTCAAGCAGTATAGTATTATTTCTACAAACACAGCCTTTTAATCACACTATGCAAACACAGGCAGTAAAATAATCTTAAATAGATTCATTGATGCGTTACCATAAGCGGCAAAAAATTTTCCTCATATGTATGTGAATAAGGACAGAAGTTTCAGGTGTCTTACCTGTGCCAGTCTTCGTTTTTCTGAGTTTGCTCTTTTCTCATAATGCAATGTATAGACGGGAGCTGTCTGTACTGCACCAGCGCTGCAAGTCCCATAGTATTCCTCACTCTCCTACAACAAAACAGATTTAAATTCCTTTATTTATAATCATTATCTACAAACGTGCCCTCCATATTATGCATGCAGAATGCATTCAAAATTATCTTGCCACAATCTATTACTGTCATGAAAATACCATCTGTAGTAAGAAAATCAAATTTAGCCTCTCAGGAAGCTGAATTATCAACATTGTCATTTAAAAGATGAATTGTTCAAACGTCTACGAAATATTTTTGAAAGTTTTCTTAAAATAGCATAAAATATATCTAAAAAACAGTCCCTTCTCCCTAGAGAAAAATCTTAAGTGGAAACAAAATTTTCAATGGGAAAAGCAGCTGCAAAATGCCTAAAACATCTTTTCTGATATTTCTGCAACGTTGCTTTTGCAAAATGAAACTATTCCTTCATTTTTAAACATTGCCATTGCCCACATATCTTATGAAGCCAAAACAGACAACTACGCCTTCTGAAATACATTGTACTGCACGAGTCTCCCATCTCAAATTCTCAGCTTGAAGCAAAGGCTTCGATTGTGATATCAAAGCAATCAACTTTATGAAAACATACATCCTGTTAATGTATCTTTGAAGACCTCTGTTGTTCTACGATAAAATATGCAAACAATAAAGAGATTATTCAGTGGATGCATAGAATGACAGATAGTTGCCAGAGGGCTCGTTATGAAAAATGTATTGTTGAACAAAGGGCTAAGCATATTTCAAAAGTCATTAAAAACACAAATCTCATGTGATTTGTAAAGTATAAGCTTCAAACTGATACAGGAAGCAAGGTAAGAAAGTAAGAAGTGTACTACATACCTTGTGTTTTAACTTACTCTTCACTTCTTTTATTCCTTGCCTTGCCTGATTTTTTGCCTAGAAAAATAAAAGGACTTAAGTAGCTCTGCAAGACACTGGCTGTAGTCATGGAACATGCTTTATGATGCCATACTTATTTTACCTTTTTTTTTTAAACACCTGGTGATATAAAGAAGGGCAATAACCTTCATCACAAATTTCATACACGCATTGTCAGTATATTTTATATATTCATGCTTTGTCCGTATATTTAAGGATTTTTTTCAGTACCTGCATGCCAATGCTGTGAAAACGTACACACTCAAAAATTCTTCAGTATTACTAAGGACAGGCTAAAAATTGTCGTATACATCACTGCTTTATTTGAAATGGTCCTTTAAATTTGAAAGGGTATTTTAGCAGTAAGGCATGCTGGAAAAATGTTAAGATTTTCAAGATGACTGCTACAGTGTTCCAGTCTGGCAACTTGCAGGGCAACATCAATCTTAAGAGAAATGAAGTGATTTCATATGCAGATGGAGATTTTTGCCCAGTGTTGCTGAACAGTGTAGTGCTGCTATTTAGGGGAGAATTCTGTATGTATTAAAATAGGCAGCCAAGGATCACTGTTGCATAGAAAACCAGCCAAGAATGTTCCTCAATAGAGAAATTAATTATCAATACAAAATACCATGTACTTATGCTAAAAAACATTTGGGGGGGGGGGGGGGGGGAGAGGAGAAGAGGAGGGGTGTAGAAAAAAAGAAAAGATGGGAGGGACAACACCGCCAAAACCCCTAACCCTAATAGAAGAAAAGGTATCTTTCTTATATGAATATAGGAAAACACTATGGAAGTTTTCAAGGTTGTCTTGAAAACAGGACTTTAAAAAATACATTTAAGGACATAAATATATGGAAACCACCTATTTTTCTATGGTTTTCTATACATGGAAATTCAGAAAAAGAAAATCTTTTTCTTGAATCAAGAGGTCAGAGAGTCTTTTTGATCCTTAAATCATACATCTATAAGCTCAATAACAGCACAATGGGGTGCCATGTAGCAGATGCTAACCTGAGAGCCACTTTAAACTTTCCAGATCATGTTCACAGCATTTGGATGCATTCTGGAGTGCTTTGTTCTAACTCTGACGGATGGAACCAAGCACATTACTCAACTACCAGTGTTTCCTGGCATACACAGAAGTTCACTTTGAAGAACCCTTATTATCAAGGACATAATTATCAAAATTGAAGGCTGGGAGAAGATCACGTAACCACAGTCTAAGCTGGTGCAAACTGAAGAAGAATAATTTGCAGATAACCTGCTAATGAACCATTTTTTAAATTATAAATGAGTCCATGAATATGAAATATATTTAATTTATTTACCTGTTTCTCTCCACAACTTCTGTGTTTTTCAACTGATGTAAAATTAAAAATTCTGTTTGAAAACTTTACTTAAAATACACTAGCTTAGACTGATGTACTGATTTATTCAGGACTACTTATTATGCATCCAACTAGTGAAACATTTGGAAAAGCAAAAATGAAGCCAAAATTCTTTTCCCGTATATTAAAAATGCAACCTTAAAGTATTTCCCACTTCATTTTACTCTATTGCTGTTTTTCTGTACTGCATAATACCATATAATTTCACATGCTTTATTGGTTAGGCAGCCTTAGAAAACAAGATCTTTTAAGCTTAAAAGTATAAGCATTAAATCCAGTTAAACATGAGTATTCTAGTATCATCTTTAAAAGAGCAGATGATAGAAAAGACTCGCTGCACACATCACTGATGCTTTACCACATCTTTTCAAGAGTGCAGCACTTGGTGCCAAAGCGAAATTGCATCTGTGTAAGCCAGGACTCCGTTTGTCCAGCAAGAACTGTATCTCTTCTGAACAGAAGATCACTACATCGTGTTAACACTATTTACTATGTAACTATACACTATAACACTATATTTATATTACATATAAATGTAACATTTACAGAACGTTTCACATTCATATTAACTTTGCAATGCCCTCACTGTGTTACAGGACACCTTAGTGTAAATGAGAATTTCTATTTTCAGAGTCCATGTTTTAATCGTGTTGTCACCAGGTTAGGCAGAGTTTACAGCTGTGTATTAAATATCTAAATGGTATTCAAATAAGCTTCTAGTATGTATTATGATTGAAACAAAAACAGCACACTGATGCTTTGATAAATGTCTATTGTTGTGTAAAAGCTATCTGGAAGACTCTGAATCAACTCCAAATCTCAGTGCTATATGAGAAACAAATGAAGCTAAAAATTTTCTACAGGCTGAAGTGTTTTTCTGCAATATACTTATAAAATGCTTAGGTTTTTAAGTATTCAGGAAGAATGAGAGGTTGTAGGAAGTTGTGGCATTTTTGTATATTATTTATTTGAAATAAATGATCTTACAAATTTATATGCTGTTTTCACAGCTGGAGTGGCTTTCGTCATTGCTGTGTTGATCAGTGCACCGCCTTTCTGAAATATACAAAAACCGTATTTTAATAACATTTTAACTAAGTCAAACCTTAAGACAACAGCAAGGAAAAATAAACAGTGTGCTGTAAAGAAATAACAATCTTCTTTTTAAATCAGTAAGAATAACCACAGCTGTGTTTCCTCCCCAACCTGCTGTCTGCAGCTACACAAGGGTTACAGTACGTCATTATCATAGCTGACACATTTATCAATGCATTCTAACAGAATGATGTATTTTCATTCTTCATTCATTGTTACCATTTCAAAATCAATTCAGAAGTTATGGTTATTTTTCATGTGTTCCTATCATATTTATTATGCAACTTAAAAATACTTTGACCTGAGAGAAAGAACTATCTCATTTAATCACACAAGAATTCTCTTAATCTAAAATAATATATTTTACTAATCCTGCAGAATAACAAGGTTATACCAAGGGTCTTCTGCTAGCCAAACTGCACAAATCCATATTAATGAAATTGCTATCTACTAGAAGTGATAAACTTTGTATCAAATCATACTGTCACACCTAATTCACAGTTACGGAATGTAACAGGATACAGAAAGCAGTGAAATCCCTGACCATACAGACAGAAAAACCTTGTGCATTTTGGCATTTGTTTTGTGTATGGGACTTTTTTTTTTTTTCCATCTTCAAGAAAAAACCCACAAAATTATTGCATATACCACAGACATGTTATTTATTATAGAATGTACTTATATTACCTTCACTGTATGCATCCACTGCTGATAAGATCTTGCATTTCCTGAAACAGAAATGTAAAAAGTAACACAATCAAACATACGTTCAACATTTTAAATGTTTCAACCCTCCTCACAATCTGCATAAAAAATTCCCTCAGAGGATTATTTGTTAATTTCATTCTTCCCAGACAGACAAGGAATGTAAAGATAAGAATATGTATACATTAAGAAAAAAACACAGGTATCTCTTATTTCATGTTTTCTATTTTCTTTGTAAAAGCATATCTTTTCACCACACAGAGTTTTTAATTCCAATTGAGGTAGAAAGAGAAATTAAAACTATGATAAGGTAACATACAGCTAAAAAGTCTAAAAAGAAAAACACCAACTCGAAGGAAATAATAATATATAATGAACTACATTCAAGCATAATGATCCTACTGGGCAAACTCTCAAGTACAAAAATGACATGGACTACAGATGGTACCATCCCAGGGAAAAAGAATGAGAGAAAAGTCTAAAGATTATGGCACAGCTATATACTCCTGTGCAGGGGAAATCCTTTTAAACTATTAACTGTATCTACTTTCTTTCACAAAGGAAAACCTCTAAAAGGCAAGTGATAGCTACTGGCTTCTGTAGGACTACCGAGGACTATTGTGCCACTAAGCTGGCCATGAAGGACAGGGTTAAATTCTACTGAGCACTTGATGAAGAAATGAATACTATTTCCCAAAGGTGCTTCAGCTGAACACCAAAGATTGAGTACCTGATCCCTGATAAAGTTTTAGAGTACATCAGTCACTTGAATACTCTGGTACTGTGAGCTGTTACTAACCCCAGACAACACATTCACATTGACAATGTTTCAGAAACTTCAGCTGAAGTTTCAGAGAGTTTATCCGTTTTGAAAGGACCATACTGATATATCCTTGACATTACAGACTTTTAACAGAAGTTGTCAAAACTTCTTAGGCTTTGCAATAATCAATTAACTAAGGCCTGGGTGGAATTATTGCATTGGCTAGTGGAAAGCCAAAACATTCTCCTAGAACATGACTGAAAACTAACTGGATCATTGTAAAAGGTATTCCCAAGTTTCTCAATGAGGTGGAAAAACTGAGCTGTTTACAACTCATATCAGGCACTTTCACCCATTCTGCTAAATTCTTTAAAAGCAATTTTGAGACACCCAAACTCTCAGGAATGATGGCACAAATTAAAGCAATGCCTGCTTAGAAAGGAGAGAACCTGATAATCTTTATGATCTATCTCCAGTAAGAACATCAAAGATCAACCTAAAGCAAAAAATGACTCATTTTTTACTTCTTCGATCTGGCTCCCTGGACTACCAGAGAAGGCAGCATGCAAATAACATGTAATAAAATGAAATTTAACCACTGCTAGTGTGTTAATGAAATTTCAATGAACGATAAGTACTTTCTCTAACATGACATTTCATAACTTCAAATTCATATAAAAAATATTCATATATCATCTAGCTTGTGGTGTCCTTAACAATGACTCTTTCCACATCTGAGCCTTTTCTATCACAGCCTATGACTTAAGCAATTACCAGAGACAGTAAATGAGATCACAGAAAATCACCAAGAAATTTAACTGTCTTCTAGTTGTGTAGAGAGACTTCAGGGAAAGCAATAAAGAAAACAGATAAATACCCATCTACAGAAAAGGCCACATTAACACTGTATACCCTCAGCTAGAGTTAAGCCTCCTGAAACTCTAGTGAGAAAATGCTGACTCCTTAAAATAATTATTAAAAGAGAGGTACAAAGCTTTTCACTTTTTCAGTTTTCCTTATAATACCACCATTGATATTAGACCAACTCAAAAAAAAAAAAAAAGACTGCTATAGTAAAATTCATGTGATTACAAATTACTTTAATGGCTATATTCTACAAGAAATCCAAGTGCTGAGCCAATCAATCATCACTATATTCTTGTATTGAAAGTTACATAAAACTTGTTGAGAACTAATACTTCCACAGAATAATACATGTAACAGAAAATAAAATTTTAAGTAATGAAGATGGCTGACCAATCTCTTTTCACATATAGTCACAGGGAAATAAGTTTTGACCACTTTACTGGGGAAAAAAAAATTCGTAAAAAATAATGAAATCTAAGTTTTATTCTCCAATTTCCAGTTTAATTTTCTGTGCTGGTTTAGTTATGCTCGCATATGTGGAAAAATGCAAATTAAAAAAGAGATTACTTAAAGAAACACTTCCCATTTGATTCAGTAATTTTAAAATTATACTCTCTATAGCTAAGAATATGTTCACCTGTCCTTTTAACAGCTTGTAGCTTACACTAACTTTCTGTAACTTTTCTGAAGGCTGGCTTTCACCTGTTTTTTAAAAACCTTGGGCTTCCTGATAAAGTTGATGGGAGTTAACTCTGCAAAGAGATCATAGTTCTACCCCATTAGCATCACAAAATGTCACCTTCAATTGCATACATATTGTTAGCCCTGCACTTCATAATGATAATGAGACAGCAGTTATGTAAATACTGAATATGTGCCCTAAGCAATTTGTCCACAACCTGGCCATATACAGCTTGTCTGACTTGAAAAGTATGCACACAGTGCAATCTAACTGAGAACTGCTAGCGAAGCTGAGCATTCCCTCCTGAGCAGAGCCAGGTGAGACGTGGTTCACAGGCTGCCAGCATGCAGCCAAGAAACAAGCTTTATCTAACTTCTATTGCAGTTTTATTGCAGCCTCCTGACCCCCTAACTGCAGACAGCAAACGAACTCCGTATACTGACACCACCTATCTAAATAATGGATGCTCAATGCCTAAAATCCGTTTACAGAGCAGTGTAAGTTACTCTAAAAAGGTAGAAAAGATGTAAATATCTGTATAACTAACCACACTTTAATCAAGAAAAAAAAATTATGTGCTAGATCATAGCACAAGACACAGAGGGCAGGAGAAGGCAGTGAAAATATTGAACAAAAGGATTTACGTACTCTGAGCATAAAAAGGATATTTTACAGAAGGTGAAGATGGCTCTGCACCACTCAATGATTTCTCCATGGGGGCCAAATCCCTTCCTCTATAAATATGCCCATTTAAGAGCAGTCTTGCAAAGGAAAACCATCTAAAGCTGCCATATGCAACTCAGTGGATTTGCTCAAATCACATAACCTCCATTTACTGAGAAAGCTTCTACATGACTTTAAAGACCATAAAACAGTATTTATGCTGTGTCATGCACATTTTGATCCAATATTTTGATAGCAAATATGATACCTCAAATAACAATATAGCTGTAATAAATGTCTAACAGGAAAGCAATCAATAATCCTGTAATATTCAGCAATGGATTCAGCACACACTCTTCTATATGGGTTAACTCTGTAAGCTAGTTAATGTGAAAAGTGCTACAACAGTTGTCAGTGAGCATAACTGAGGGAAACAACACAAGGACTAATATTTTTATTTATTAAGAAGGTAAACTTTCGATGTTCCTTCTGAGATCATATACAAATGTTAAATTTTTTCCCTTTTTTAGAGTAACACATTTGCTGGTGAAAGCAAATTTCTCTAAAAATTCAGGAAATCACTCTGATTTATGCATTGCAGAAATAATTAGATTTGAAAAAAGTTAGAAGTGTTTATGGAAAATAACTAGAAAAAGTTCGGCAGCACAAATTTCAAAATTATTTTTAAAATACAGTTTACATATAAGGTATCATTATGTAAACATGCAGTTAAAAATGTAAATAATATAGTGATATTTCATATATTGAAATCTAAGTATTATTTTACTGGATTAAAACATATTTTCATTTAATATACTGACATAACTAGATATATAATAGTATGTGTCCCAGCAGTGATTTGTTAAAGGCTAAAACCTTTCCAAGAATGAATGGATACAATGAAGCAATAATAAGATTAATGACTTCTAAAATTTACAGGACATCCTGAGAACATCATCATGTTGAACAGCTCCCAAAGAAGCATCATCGGTGAGTACACTCATATTAATTCCGTACCTCCACAAAAGCCTCCTGCTGTGATTTCTTCTTCAAAAACATCAGAGAATCCTCTTCCTGCATTTAATTTTGATAGCCGACCATCAATAAACTGGAAAAAAAAAAAAAGTCACACTTTGTTGGCCCTTCTATTGCTATACAGTGTTACAGTTTTCAGTGTGTACATTATAATGGAATATGGATGTTCAAGACAGCATATGGCTTACGGATAATATATTGCTTTTAGATGGATTTTGCAAGAGCAGTTGCAACTATGAGCAGCAGAAATATCAGAGTATTTTTTATATATCAAGTAAATTATATGTATTATGCAAAATTTACAAATAGTTTTGTAAAATTTTATAGTAATGAAATTACACATCAGTTCGTTCAGAAATATTTTAAATGGCTTTCAAGCTTTTCTTGCTTTTCTAATGGCAAGAAAATACATTAATTTATTTCCTTACAAATGGTAACTTCGGATTTGTAATCATAACCAAATAAAGATCACTGAGACGCTCCCTGATGTCCTGTTTTGAAATCATAAGTTTACTTTGTATCATCAACAAAAGAACATAAACAAACCTCCCTATGGTATCCCTTTCCAGGTATGCATCCATGAGTCCAAAGTAGAACTTGTCCACAGAAAGTACCTTTAGAACAACTGGAGACATCTCACCACACCCAGTTCAAAGAAACGATAGGCTAGAATGTGTACTTGGCGTCCATCAAAAGTGTATGTGTTTTGCATGAAAAATGACCCTATAAGGACAGTTTGTGGAAGAGAAATTGTAGCAAAATTTCCACACAGAAACAGCAGAGGAAGGCTGTGGCTTGGTTTCAGAAATGGTGGTAACAGCAGGCTGGATTTGACTGGTAGTGTGCAAACTGGCTCAAAGGACGTTTCATTTAAGTGGGAATGTGATGCATGAAGTCCCCAAACAAAGTGAGGTACGATGCCAAGGCAGACCCCTAAAACCCTCTCCACCTGACTGAGCACAGTTCAGGGTTGACACCACTGTATTTTTAAGTTCCAACACATCTGTTTGCCCTTTTCTTTTTTTAACCACTACCATTTACGTAGTTGCATCTACAGATGCCTATTTGCGATAGTGGTCCTTATGCAGAGGTTACAGCTGCATGAGCACATGGATTTGCGTCCACATATAAGTGTATACAGAAAGACTGAAATGATCCAAATACTTCAGAAAAAGTCAAAGTAAGATAATTAATGATTACACTTTTCAGAAGGAATGAATACATTCTTTTCAAGAATTAACATGCTTCAAAGAAGTACCACAAGCACATTCTTAAAGGTTTAAAATTCTTCCAAGAAGCAACCCCTCCCTTTTTGTTTTGAAAAGGCTAACTCAAGTCTGAGAGATAAGTGAGAAAGCACTTCTCCAATTATACACGGTTCACCTTCTAAGAAGAATTATGAGTTATTCACTGGTACTAAACCAGCAACTAACCAAAACTAATTATTTGGCTATATCATATTTTACCACAGATTATCCAAACAGTGTCAGTGACAATCTGATGCTTGTCAATGAACAGACTAGTGACACGAAACAAATTACTTTCTCAGAGTACAAAAATTCCAGCAGCAAGAATAAGGCAAGCACGAAGATAACCATTTCTTTCTCTTGTCTAAATTAATTCCTTCTTATTTTTTCATTTTACTCCAAGTTGGCTTTTTTCCAAATAGGTTGGTTCATGGTCAGACCACTATGGGATCACTGGATTATTTCACAGTAAGAAAAAGAGATAAGAGCGTCTTTAGCTACTGCTGGGGGGGGGGGGGAGAAAAAACAAACCAACCCCCCCTCCCATCCCCAGCCTTTGAACTGTAAGACTTTATCTCTTTTGGGAAAGTTATGAATTCTTCCCATACTATAAACTAACATAAGATTTATGGACATACTCATCATTTGGTAAAATTCTATCAACAGAAGGCTGAGACACTGACTGAATTTTAGTTTTTAGAGGATCACTCCAACTGAGTATTTAATGTAAATATTGACAAACAGAACTGTTAGCAGAAAGATATTGGAGACATTATTTAAAGGAAATGATAAGTGTTAGTAGTGGTAGTAGTAGTTATTACTTTTGAGTAATTTCCTGTTAATGGTTGCACTTAAATTGCTACATTAAAACAATAGCACGTGGAATCACACATACACTTTATGGTTTTCTCCTCCCATTTTTCAAACCCATACTGTCTCGAAAAATCTGGGCCTGCTATTTCAAGAAATGCATTCAATTTGAGACCCAGAGAGCCCTTGGTTGACTACTGCTTTCAATGAAAAAACAGTAATTCCAGTGCTACTCTTGGATTTTAAGCTGACTAAAGACAGAACAACCATCATCCTTAAATAATTTTGAATTTTAAAAACAAAAAATATAGACCATATCCACTTCAGAAGATCTTGTTGCACAGCTGATAAAGGGTGGGGGGTAGGGGAAAAGAGATGATGTATGTGAGCTAAACCAAATCATTCATTTAGGAAGGAGTAAACATTCCAAGTCAACTCACCCATTATTAAAAACAAAAAGTTGGTAGAAGCAAAGAAAACATCATAAATGTGACTTCCACACAGTAACAGCTCAATAGCTTGCAAGAAGAAAGCTCAACTCAAAGCTTGAAAACAAAATTTGAAATTACTAGTAATTTTCAAAGACTTATGATTCTTCAAGTCCTAATCCTGCATTCATTATTTATTTTTCTAGTTAGCACTTTCCACCATTTTAGGAACAAATCCCAATAAATGTTGCAGATTACATTACTTACGCAATTACGTTATTTAACGAGATAGTCTACATTAGGCTTCATGCTAGTTCTAAGAATGAATTAATATTTTCCCTGGACACTCATCAGAACTATTTGACATGTAAGATGCAACTATTAATTGCTTATGTTTGCAGCTTGAAATAAAGATTATCTACCTTCCACGTTACCCTAATTATAGGGGAGCCTTTCTAAGGCTCAGAAAAAGCTAACAAATAGATAGCATACATAATAATACAAATATCAAAGATGTGGAAAAAAAGCAGTGAGAAGTAACATAAGTATACAGTCCAAGAGAACAAGCATCTAATCTGAAGAAAAACTGTCATATACAGAATATTTAACCAGGAAATAAGAATATTTAATATATAAATAATAGTTATTTCCTTTTTAAGAAAAATATTTTTATATGATTAAATATCCTAATAATAGTTTAAGAATAACAATAACCAGGGTTTTTAAAATTAAATCTATTCAGGGCAGAAGACAGCTTTAGAAAACTAAAGCCAGCAAACTGCAGCAAATTGAATTTCACATGTCCCTATAGTTGTGATCCATATCAGGGTATTTATCACAAATTACTTCTATGAATTCCTGGAAAATGTATGTTTTGCATAAACAGTTTGATGTATTCTGTTTCAGAGCAATATAAACTGTGCTTTCAACTTCCAAAAACGTGAAGTCATCAACCTGATTTAAAAGACATCTCCATAATTTATAAGTCAGAGAGAGTGGTTTGAGGCTAAAAGATAATCTAGGCATGGTCCCTGCCAAAAATATTCTGTCTCAATTTTCAGTAAAGACTATGATGCTGAATAAGGGAACAAAAATACAAGTGTTAAAGAAAATGAGATATAGAAATGGACGTTATAATACCTGAGGAATAAAACTCAAATCAAAAAAACCCTAGATTCACCTCTGTTACACGATTCTAAGGAAACCAGCACACATATCTGGAAGTAAAATGATTTTTGTAAGTCTATCAAGGTAAAGGAAATACAGCTGAAGTGAAGAATAACAGTACCATTACTTAAAAAACAAAGGTTGTGATAAGTTCTGGTCTGTCATTTTGCCCTTATCAATTTGATGAGTGTTACAAATAGATTTTGGGGCTAAAAATGGTAAATGAGTAAATGGAAAGATACAACATATGAGTTATCAAAACCTTGGTTCTCACAGATTCTTTGACAATTAATTTTCTAGATAAAGGAAATGCAATTTATCTATACCACAGAAAAGCCTCTTGCATGTGCCTCAAAATACTAGTTTAGATAAAATAAAAGCAGAGTACCTGAACAGTACACTTGAACTTTAGGTTGGATGAGGACTGGCCCAAAAAGGTAACAGCTTGTAATAAAAGGAAAAATGTCAGGCTGGGAGCATCACTGGTCATGGTATTTAAGGGTAAGTGTTCAGACTGATCCTATTTACAGGTTAGTTAATGATTTTGGTACAAAAGACTGCCATGTGCTAATACATTTGGGGATATCATTACTAGAAAGCACATCAAAATGCAATACAAAGTAAAAACAGATTATGTTGAAGATGAAAATAATCTGAATGGGATGAACACAAATAATTAATTCCACAATTTATTCCAACACTGATTTCCTGGTATTTTGGCAAAAAGATACAATTTCCAAAATTAAGACTGGTTAAATTAGAGGAATTAACATGTTTTAATGTAGAAGAGAGGGGGAGAAGATTAAAAACCTACAAAGAAAAAAGGACAGAGGAAGGATTTTATAAAATGGCACAAATAAAGCTTACTTGTCAGTTACAGCAAAAAGGGTGCATTTAAAGTACCTATTTTCAGCTTGGTCTAGGTTTAAGGCTGCTTCTAAGAACTATTTTCTGCTTTAAAGATGTTCCAGAACAGAATAAAATACAGTTTAGTCTTTTTGAACACAAACAACTTTGAAAACAGCTCATTTGTCAGTGGGAAAAACTGGAGAAGGTGCAGCTGGGCTGAGGATTAGCTGAAAAAGTAGGAGTAACCTTTACAACAGAAACTAGAGCAATGAAAAAAACCTACTACTACTACTACTACTATTAAACCACACACATCATCAAAATTGTTACTATTTCCTAATCCTCTAAAATATATTATTTCCTTTAGTTGAAATAAAATTAAAACAAGCTATAAACAAACTGTAAACTGATTCTGTTTAATTGAACACATATTAAAATGTAATGGGTAAGTACAGAGCCACACTGACAAGCCCATTCATTTCAGTGGAGTTAAACCTTTTTCTTACAGCTGAAGATCTTGCTTTAGTAGTACTAGTGTGACAACAATTTAGGAACATTGCTTGTAGGCAGCTTTCTATTAAGAAAGTTTCATGCTAGCTTATCACGCTGAGATACGCAAAATGTAAACAACACTGTTTACTCTGTTACTTCTTTCCATTTCAATCATATGTGCTGGATACTTCAAAAGGTTTCAGATTTCTTCTTTATTATTTTATATTTTTATTTACATTTTGTTATTCTATAACATAAAACACAGTAAATTAAAGGAGCCCAATTCTATGATCAGCATTTCCTTAACTTTTATACAATTAGGAGAAACATATTTTCACAGGACTTCTACAAACTATCATCCTTGCATAAATCTTTACTTTAGACACTAGCCTCTGATTAACACCAAATGTTTTCTGAAAATTATAAGATTTACATATAATGAATTTCCCTTATCTGTCACAGTATTATATCTTCAAAGAAGTCCACCAGATTATTTAAACATGAACTCCCATGACTCAATCATTCCACATATTTGCAGGCAAACATATACTTTTATGAGTCTTCTAATTTCATTCAGATTTTCCTTGATTTTCCCAAAAATCTAGTAATAAGTTTCTTAACACCCTTTTGATGCAATGGGGTCATGTGATGAAAAGGGGGAAAAAAGTTACAGAATAAAATGAAAGAAAACAATTCATTTCAAAGACTGTAATAAAACTGTTACTGAGCTGTGCCAGACATTCAGCGATTTGTTCTCTATTAGTTCAAAATCAGTGTTAACAGAGCAGCTAGAATATTCTTCAGGCCACCCCTATGGCTTCGGTTTCTAACATTCTCTGTGTGCATAATTCAAAAAGCCTAGCAAAGAAAACCGCAATTACAGTATGAATTCAGTTTTTAAATAAAATGCCACTGAAGTCCAATTTAAGTAAGCACTATATTGTCTAGGTTCTTTGGTCATGAGCCAAGAGAGCTGAAAATGAAGTTCAACCATCAAGCTGGGAGATCCATGATTTTTCTTGTTTAGATGAGTTGCTGACTGGCTCTGAAGAGATGCTGCACTGGCTCTGCACCCTGGGGTTATTTTTTTGTTGAGTTTCTCCCCCCACCACCACTCTTTTTAACTATAACTGAAGATTTAAACATACAACAAAACCAGGATGACTGCCTGTACACAAAGTATTTTTACTTATATTTTATCCCAGAGTTTCGTAAGCTGACAGAAAGGAAAACGTATTTAAATATGGATATGTTTTAAGAGAAAAATCATTAAACATGGGTCATTTACCCTCTCATACCTGTTTAAACAGTTGAAGATTAACAGCAGTTTCCAGGAACTGCTTAGTAGTACTGGAACGATGCTTCACAAAACTATTCTCACAGAAAGTTATAGGCTCTCCCTAAAAAATTTAAACAGAAGAAGTTAGATGGTAACTAGAGTATACAAATATGCCAATTTATTTAAAATTCTCCATTACAAATTTATTTATTTCTTAATAGTCAATACATACAAATATTCCCTTTCAAGCAATCTTGTATCCAATTAAACAGTAGACAACAACAAAAAAAAGCCCAAAATCTTCATACAATATTTAAATAGTTCTCAATATACATGTTGCAATTGAACCTCTGGTTTATGGAGTTAGTCTACAAAATACACACTGCAAGGAAAAAGTAAGTGGTTTACAGTTGGTTCGTGTTACCTTTATAGCACTCTGCATTAAAAAATTTCAAGGAAGTGGTTCAAATTTTGAGGAAGAGCAGGTCCACTGCTTCAAATAGTTTAACATGCATTATTGTTCAGGATTACTCTGATTCCCTGGCATGCTAAACCAGCAATACTAGTAAACCAAAACTCTAATTCAGTCCAAAAACATGTATCGGCACCAAAATATTTTTATATTTATTCTACCAAAACATGTGAAGATTGATAAATATACTGCTGATTTAACAGGAAATTACTGAAATACACATCTATTTTATTTTTACACAAAACAAAAGCTACAAACTTTTGGGAAGATTGTTATGGAGAAAGTCTGAACAGATGAGATTAACATTTAATGCAATAAAATGTATTTCCCCAACATGGGAAAAGCACATAGCCTATAGTTACCAAAAACCCTGCACCAAAACACTTTGATGATGAAAGAAGATAAACAAGTATTCATTGAAAATGAAGTGTTTGTTGAAAAAATTATTACTGAAAACAGCACTCGTTAAAAAATAAAATATGCTAATAGGATTATTTATAAACAATCATTATTGACTCCTATGTTACTCCCTAATTTCATTTAAAATTTGCTATCTTCAGTGTACACAGACCACTGGACATTTCTGATGAGCATTCTCTCCAATTCTGTTATTCTTGTCAATACTTTGCGATAAATACTTGAAGCTGTTTGACTTAACTGGATAGGTACATTACAAAGTTTGTGTAGTGATCAAGGTACATGAACCGATTTCATCATAAAGCCAAGTTTACAAAAGCAAAATAATTACCAGGTTAGAAACAACTACCAAAGATCTCAAAGACAGAGAATTTGGAATCCAACAAAATGCCACACCTAAATCACCACAGAATATTTTACTACAAAAGCTACACATACAGTGCAGTCCCACAAGAGAATAAAAGACACCTCAGCCATTCCAATGAAAAAAGATCAAGGACAGCTGTTATATTGATCTTCACAATAGCTCCAACTGTTAGCCACTTTAAAGACAAATTTATTCTTGCCCATGATCACCACAGCTTTCTGCTCCTAACCCTGCTTAACTTTAACGGCACATGCTACTTCACGCATTTTCCTATCATTCTGGCTGACTGTGCAGTTATGTGCTTCCAGAATATCACAAGCTGTTTTCTGCATGTGACCTAGGTGAGTTTGGTGGAGTAACTCTAAATCATCTTCAACTCCTCTTTACACCTTGCACTTTGTTTTTAAATGGTTCAAGTATGATCCAAGGAAACGTTGCAGTAAAAACACTGTGATGTCATTTAAAATCCTATTCTTATTCTATCAAAGGCTTCCCTCTTTTTAAGTCTCTCTTTTAAGAGATCCAATCCTACTCAAAGTACTTAAGTTCATGTTTAACTTGTTTTTAAGTTTTACGTCCTTACTTCTTTATGGACCCTCTGATTTTAGAAAAGAAATCTCACTGGAAGAGCTAGAAGCTATACATTTACCTAACTTAATCCTTCCCCTTTCACAGGGTAGCTGGAACGCTGTGATATGCAAACCCATCTCAGTACAATATGTAGCAGTGTGTCTATCAAGTCTCCAGGAGAAGCACCCAAGTTACTCCACCTACTACTTATCCCGAGATAACTGGTGAACACCGTGCACATGCAGGACATGCTGAAGCTGCCAAACAGCTTGAAATGTTTGTGGTACTCTAAATAGCACTGCCTTCCTGACCCACTTTGCATTAGCTATTCTTGAGCTCCTAAAGACTCTTGTCTTAAGAAGATGACCCCAAGCTACTTAGCAAATTCAAAGTGCATCAAAACAAATTAAATAGGCTCCAGTGAGATATGGTGGTACAAGACATAGTGTTCCTGAGGGCAGACTCTCTCCTCAGTTCTGTCGTTCTTCCAAAAAATTTCAAGGAAGCAAACTATAACAACTCCTTATTTATACATATATATATATATATATGTGTGTGTGTGTGTGTGTTTGTGTGTTTGTATGTATATATGTATAAATACATAAAATTGTTGTTGTTGTTACACAAAGAAATTATTTCTGGAAATACAGAGGCTTTGTGGGAGTGCAGAACTGACTAGATGATGGCTCATGACATACTACGAAACATTAAATTTAGGACCAAAGAGAGAAAATATTATTTTCAAAATATCCTATTTAGAAAAATAAAAACTAAGCTATGCCTCCACTGCCACTTTCCCAATTGTCTTGGGAAAGATGAAAGAGAAAAACAAGAGGTTCTCTCCCAGCAGAAGAGAAAACAGGCATGCTTGCTCTCCCGTTTACATCAGCCTGGGAAGAGAGAGCAGATAGTTTTACCTGATGGCACTTCTCCCACCCTAGCCATGTAACAGAACACCAGGAAATGGTAGTTCAACACACATTTTTAGTGCATGGCTGTAATATTTTCTCAAATACTTTCCTTTAATCGCTGGATGCTTCAGATACTTAGTAAGCACTCATGCATTGGTGCATCTGTTCCCTTATCAGTACAGTTCAGAGACAGAATAACCAAAGCTATTCCTTAGCTGAAAATTTATTTTGATATACGAAGAGTTCACATCCAAAAGTCATCTATGTTATTTGCACCTACTGATAGCAAGGTTGCTTTAAAAATGTGAGTAGGTTTAAAGCTCCTACCTGTTCAGCACATGAAAATGAGAAAGTCTGTTGAAACCTGTAGAAATTCCACACTGAAGTTTTCTCAGGGTATCTGCTGTAACTTTACTGAAATTGCATTAAATAATACAATTAACTCCTAGCACTTTTATTTGGTCAAGGCTCTGAACAACAAAACTGTTTTCCAAATAAAACTTTTACAAATCTTCAAGATTATTACTGTAAACATGAAGCCTTTTGAAGTGCTATTTAAAAAATAAAGTATTGAATCAATATAAACAAAAATAGCTCTAGAAGTTTTCCTACATAAAGCTTATAACATTCTCGTTTCTGCAAATACAACCGGGTACCTTTAGAAACTGAGTTTTGGAGGAATGCTCCACTGATATTTAACTACAAGACCATCAAATGGCCCCTGTCATATTGATCTACAATGTACTTTCAAAACAAGTTCGATCAAAACCCAGTGGGGACTCTATACAGAAAAGTAGACAGCTAATACTCAGACCAAACAATCTATGCCCAAACAAGATATCTGTCCTTTTAACAACAGTTGCTATAGAATTTTCTTCCCCTTTCATAGCTTGCCACACACAGCAGGAATTTCTTACTCCAAGATACATTCACATTTTAAGCAAGCTATTTATACAGACCTCAATGGAACATGAAAACAGTGAGCTAAAACAGCATGATCATTTTAAAAGGAAAAATAATCTAGATTAGAAGGTATGTTTGTGCTTTCTAAATCTAGTGCTATTGAACTTGAACAAGAAGTACAAACATTTTAATTTTTTGTTTCAGAAAATATATATATCTCTCTTGCATGAGATGACTCATAACAACTATTTGTACTATTGCTATAATTAATACCATTTCATATGGTAGCTCTCGCTTATTACATGAAGAGTATAAGGAAGGTAGGTATGGACATAGCTTCTTTGGTTTTCTATAATTTATTTAACAAAAACCCCCAAAATTTTAAACCATTTTTTGGTTTTGATATTAAAATTCCTCTGTTTAAAATCAAGGAAGTACAAAGCTGAAATTTCAGCTGTTGTCATGACATTCAGAGATAAAGGCGAGAAGATAACTGAGTATGACCTATGATTCTACTCAGGAAGGTGCCATTTAAAATTACAAACAAATTTCTGCAAAATTTGCAAATTTCTTGCAATCTATGCAAACAAAGATTCAGATATGCTGATGTTTTTTATAGTCACAATTAAAACCTACAATAACCCCTATTAATACAACATCTGTAGTCAATAAAGGACTACCACAGTCCTTAAGACAAATTAAACAATATGGTTTTCAACATGTAAAATAAAATTCTAATGGAAGTCACAATAAATAGTCATAACAGATACTACACAGGGTGCTTCTGGATTTAAACGCAAACAATGTTCTGGCATTTCATTACTCTTTCTCTGTTTCTGTACTCTGCTGTACTTTTTATGCCTAACTCTTGGGGGAAAGGTAAACAAGTCAATGCCCATTTCAAGAGATACCTGTCCTCAAAAGATTTCATTCTGAAACTCAATTATAAGCAATCATTTCTTATGCATTCTCAAGTAATTCAGGTGCATTCTGAATCTTAAAATATTGATTTTTTTTCCTAGTATAACATTTAATTGTATAATTTTGCTTTATTGCTTATTGAATACAATACCTGCATCTGTTGGAGAGCCGATGTCACTACTTAAAATAGTGTCAATATTGGCCCAAAGCACTCCAGTTAGCATTCAATTAAAGTGAGGTCTGACAGGTTGTGCTATCTTCAAGCTGGAAGTTATCTCAGCACCCCTGGTGTGCTGATGAGACCATGAACTCCTACTGCTGAGCATTCCAGAGCAAGCCATTAGCCTTTGCTCTTCATTTCTTAATTTCTGATGAGTGATGTTACAACCATCATAACTTAAAACAAAGTTATCCTGGATTTATTTCTTTTGTTGTAACATCAAGAGCTTTGAGGACTTTTTCCCCAAAAGAGGTGATTTTTTTTCCAACAGCTTAATCTTTTGTTAGCTAATTCTTGAAGAAAAGACAATTTTTCACAGGTAGAAAGTAAGTTATTGTGGCTTATATTCCATAATCTTTTAATAGATGTGTCAAAGTAAGAGGATTTATTTGAAATACGTTTGAAATGTATTTGTCTTGCCATGATAAATGACCTTCTTTAAAAAACAAAAATTAAAAAAATCACATCTATATATCCTCCTGATGTTTGCTGCCTAAGAGAAAACAGCTTTTCTGCTTTGCTTATTTTCCTGATGATGTTAAAATTAATCTCTATCATGGTGAATACTTTTACACTCATTATTTTTCTGCTCCTTCCTCATTCTCTTACCTACCTTTCCCTCTCTAGACATAGATTGTCAGTGGGAATATTGCCTTTTTAAGAATTCTTTACATCATACAGTGTTTTATTAACCGACCATACCGTATATGATTAATAGAAAAAATTTACTAGTTTTTGCTTTCACCTGCAAGGTTTGCACAAGTATATGTGTAAGGCCCGTTTTCCCTAGCCACCCCAGAGTTGTTAAAATGTTTGACTGGTGTGGCTCTTGTCTGATATAAGGAAGGATGCCTAAAAATGACCCATGAAGAATGTGTATAGTAAAATAGCTAGAAGAAACACAACGTTGCACATACATGGATTGACAAAATGACACAAACTGCACAACTGTAATCTTTGTATCTAACTCCCACTTATGCATGCAATTCTGAAACATGGAACATGCAATCTTATTCCACAATAAATTCCCAAATGCGGGACTACCTAAAGAAAATAGGAGCAACAGAAGGTTCAAGGCTAAGTTCTGACCACCCAAAGTAAATATAATTTGGATTTGTATATGCATTTACATGGTATAAGAAGTACTCATGTTACTCTGATCATTGCAATGCCTCAGCAGGGTTAGACTCTTGTGATCAGAACAGTTTGTGATCACTGACACTGCAGATCGTGCAATGGCAGCTGGTAGCTGAGTGAGTACAACCATGCACTGACCACTTGCCCTTCTATATGCCACAGCTCCTTATAGCAAAACAGTTTGATGGCCACATTGCCACTGCTGTAGGTCTGCACTGCTGGAGACACACCACACACCCCCCCTCAAAGTCCATGCACATTACCTTATCAAAATGGATTGCAGTCCTCTACGTGAATGGGACCATATACAAAAACACTCTAATTCACTATTCCACTGATGACAATTTTGTCCTGGATTATTTTTCGGTCATTTATCAAAAGACAGTGAAGTAAACAAAGATGAAAATCTGTTTTATTTTCTTTATCTCTTCCCTATCAAAATTTTGGAATGGTGATAAGATAGTAAAAGAGGTTGTATAAAGAATTTTTTCAGTCATCCCCATCTACCATGCACTAACTGGATTCCTTCTGGATTAAACTAAAGCTGAAAATGAGCTCCAGCTAGTCATGGGTATTCAGTATTCAACACCAGACTAAAATAAGAACCACAATAAAGCTAGAAATGCACACTGTGTGGATGTCAGGTCCTTAGCACTAACTGTACTGTTTTGCTCTACAGATCCACTCCTATTATGCAATATTTGCTAATGTAAAGCACAGCATATTACAAAAATACTTTTGGCAGTTATATCAATTTGACTGATTTATTTAATTCAGTATCCTGATTAAATCACAAAAAACAACTATTTCCACTTTTCTTGGAAACTTTTACTGGATTAAGATTTTTATTATCATTTATTACACAAAAAAATACGATCACCTTTATCTATTACATGTCATATTTCCTGTCTGTATAAGAGTAGTCAAATTTTCCATATGGTCTTTTGGAGTCCTGTGAACTTCTTCCAAGACCCCTGAAGCTTCCCATTTTCCCTTTCACCAATCTTTTTTTTTTTTTTTTTCCAATAATTGCTAGACGTTTGTTCAAGACATATTGCTATACCAAGAAGAATCTGTCCTATGCTGAAAACAAACAGTTGCACAGAATGAGTGTTCAGTGTGATGAACAGCGTTTGGAGTGAAGAGAAGTGTTGGATGAGTACAGACACTACCAAAGCTGTTCTTTACTCAAAGTGAATATTAATGACAGTTGTTTCATGTTTCAAGTTAAAATCATACAGAACGCACTGTTGCAAAGAAAATAGTTCAATTAAACATATTTTTCAACATACAAGCAATCGATAACTAAGGAAACACATTATTTTGTTTTTCATCAGGATGTTTGCAATCCTAAAAATGGTACCCCAAAACCTCTCAGTTCTTGATTCTGAAAATATGACGAGCTTATTTATAGCAAAAGTATTTCAAATCTATATAGAAAATATTCTCATTTAAGTATACCCCCTACAAATTTTCTACATGAATACTACTTGAGCTCCTGAAAGAATGTAAATAAAGTCCATATCTGTGGTTTAGATTTCCTTATTAGATCTAGCACCATAGACTCCAAAACAAAGGGTATTGTTTTCTTTGCAATAACAGTTCACAAGTTTTGAGACTCCTGACAAACGGTCCTAATACAGACAAAACTTCTTCACCAAAAGGGTTGTCAAGCATTGGAACAGGCTGCCCAGGGAAGTGGTTGAGTCACCATCCCTGGAGGTATTTAAAAGACGTGTAGATGTGGTGCTTAGGGACACGGTTTAGTGGTGGACTTGGCAGTGCTAGGTTAACGGTTGGACTCAATGATCTTAAAGGTCTTTTCCAACCTAAATGATCCTATAATTCCATGATTCTGCAAATGTGATCCTATAGTTCTATGATTCTATAAATGTGATTTGATTTTTTGAACTTCCCAATTCACAATGCATTAAACTGAGTTCAAAAGGCTCATGTAAAATGAGCTGAACAATCATGGGACAACTCCTCTTAGTTTCTACTAATCCAGAGCAAATTCAGCTTCTAATAAATTTTTCTATCACAACAAAAATTCTGTAAAATACTAAAATTAGTTAAAGCAATGTGAACAGAGCTCAAAATAAGTTACACTTTTTTTTTTTTTTTAAATATGCTTTATCTTTGGACAAGTTGATGCCAATCCAAGATATGCTGGTATTTGCCAGCAGACTTCTGCCTGTTAAGATATTCTGAAATAACATATCTTTAAACAAAAAAACAAAAAAACCAAAACCATCAGGCCACAATGGTTTCATAAATATCTTCTCTTATATGCAATCAGAGGAGCCAAAAAAAAAAAAAAAAACCCAAAACAAAACAAAAAACCTGCAAAAGAAAATAATGCAGAAAGAAAGACTGCAAAGGTCACTTTGACAAATGTTTGCCAGTTGAAATGATGCATGGTGCACTACTTCCAATACAGTGCAAATGTAGGTATCTCAGATATGCCAACAGATAAACTGAAATAAAATGGAAATCAGTTAAAAGGAGAGCTCATTTCAACAGAGATGTTAACCAGAATGCTAAAGAACTTGCACATTCAGTTCAACAAACTTACCAAACCAAAGGACTGACTGGAGCCTATATCTGGTCAGAACAGTGGTAAGGACATCAACCAGACTGACATCATTCTGTTTGCATATATCAAATGTAGATTAAGACACTTTTTGACCTCACAGCTCTTACTGCAAGCTGCCACAAGTTGACACAGACCAGTGTCCTCACCTTTAGACTAAGGGACAAATTAGATAACCCCTCCTGAACCAATGTCAGGTAATGCCACTATAGAATAAATGACAACTATCTGTTTTGTTGGGATTACTTGTTTTAATGAAACTAGTACTATGCTGAACTCTAGCAATTTTGAAAACAGGTACAGTCATTTCAATATTGTATGTAAACTGGCTTCCCATATCATAAGAAAACTATAATGACTGCTAAACACAAATACTTGAACTAAATTCTTAAACATTACTTCATTTCTGCATGGGTTACTTTTCATCTCAGTAACAATTGTCAGTGGCACAGACAGCTAGCATGTAAAATGCTCACAGCAAAAAGACTACCTGTAAGAGAACAACTTGGGTAGAAGGAAGACCCTGCCATACTGTATTTTAATGTTTAAAATTAAAGGCCAGGAAAAGGCCTCATCTGGAATTAATAACTATCCTATCCATTTCCATCAAGGAATACCACATAGCTCCTTACCCAACAAAAGAATACACCGCCCTCCTCACCCCCAAACAAACATCCACCCATGCACCCACTCACCCACCAGTTTTACAAACTTGATGCCTCAAGCAAGGATGATTTTCTCCTACCAAATCTCAATAAATATCTGAATCCATCAGACCACCAAACACCATATCCTCGGAATCTGATTCAGCCAATGTCATCTCAATGCATTTTATCGAATGGAACTACTGTCAGTAGTTTGCAAATATCACAAGAAAAGAATCTGGACTGACAGATGAAATTAATCTCTAAGTTGTTTCTGATAAATTACTTTCTCTCTAATAGGCTCAATATGCACCACCCTCATAAACCAGAAAGGATGAAAGCCCAGAACACATTAATCTACTGAGCACCAGCAAAACGTCAGAATACAAATTCTGAAGTTCTGATGGGATGAAATGGGTTTTAATTTCTCCTAACTTCTCAGTGTAATCAAGGTTAAGCGTATAATAGAAGAGATGCATGTTTGACTCATATCTGGCTTCTACTAGGACATAAAAAGCTTCTGGCCTCAAAACACAGCAAAGTCTGTGGACCGGTACAGTGAAAAATGAGGGAGTCTGAAAGGCACAGCCTCTTAAGGTGAGCTGTGTGTAAGTAGCTTCATTAATACAATCTGATTTTATACTAAGTAATTATAAAAATGATACAAGTAAGAAAATAGCTGACTTTGGATGAGTATTTATTTTTCAGCACAACTCACCGTCAGGTGGTAGTGTCTTCTAAATTGCCAACGTATCCTTAGCAAAGAGTAAGATTTAAAACATTTTCTTTGAAATGTTTCAGACTAGGATAAAATATTTCATATTTTCCTTGCAAAGAATGAGACTGTGCTCTTATAAATTAAGGAAAAAAAGAAGTAAAGAAGCAGCCTTACTGGTTTGTATCTTAGTGCATCTCTGTAGGATCCAAACAGCGCTGCCTGCGCCCGAAGAAAGGCCTTGGCTACTCCATCACCCGTAGCTGTAGACTGCTTTTTCAGTTTATTTTTCAAGGCCGAGACCTGCACAACAGAGTGGAACAGTTAAATTAACACCTCAGAAATTGGTACAGAGAGGTATGAACCCAATCAGCAGGCAAACCATGGTGTCTACAGGTCAGCCAAAAATTCATCCTCCTCCTTGATAGCTTATCTTTTTAACTGCAAAGAGCACCTGCTGGTCTGTTAATTGAAATGAAAGCAGGGGATGATGGTAGAGTGCTAATGCAAATTGGTTTATGCTCTCTTTTTTTCCCCAAGGCCTCTTGACATAAATAAGCTTAATTATTTTACAGTAAACTGCATGTGAGCCACTTTTCTGCAGATTTTTTTTCTCTCAGTCATAACATGTACCTACTTGTTTTGAATGAAGACAGTTGGACATTTTTTTATTTATGCTATGAAGGCTTATTTTTAAGGACTCTTAATGGTCACTCACTATTCAGTTTTAGGGATTTTTATTTTTTGAAGTCAAATTACTATCTTACATCATTTCTCATGCACCATGGGAGTACCTGCTACCACTGTCAAACAGTTGAGAAAAGTTTGTGTAAATTCAGTGATACATTGTCTTTAGAATTGTCCTAGAAGATAAAACAAGTGAAAGGGGAAAAAATAAGAATAACACTTACAAGGCACCTGTAGTTAAAAAAAAAAAAAAAAAAAGATGATTCTTATTTTAGTGCTTGACTTTTTTTTTTTTAAGGGGGTCTTTTCTTACTTGGCAAATAGCAATCACTGATTATATAGAATTGGGGGAAAAAAAAAATCAAAAATACTAATTTAGATGACCCTTACTTGGAGATACTTTGGAGAAAAAGTATATACTTATGGAATTATTACAGTGTTCTTTAAAGATATGTAGAATTGCACCCAGTCTCTAGTTTATAATCTCTTAATTTTCAACATGAGGGATATCTGGAGAAGTCAGTCAACTCCAATTACGATGAATACATGTTTCTACATCCCTTTGTATTACAATATACCCAATAAAGCAATATTTAAGTCACTAAAAACTATACAAAGTAACATTTAGAGTTACTTTTTATACAGAAGGTTATAAACACAAACTATCACCAAAACAGCTTTCATTCTTATAGAAATATATGCAAGAATGCGTATCTTTTTGTTTCTTTATGCAAGCAGTCCTGACTGCTCTTGTAGATGATGATTGTAATTGAAGTGTCAACCTAATTAACAACTAAACTTTGAATAATGCTAATGAGAACTGAACATTGCATCAGAGAAAAGACCAGCTCTACAGGTGATAAACCTTCACAGTAGTGACATTTTCCAGTGTAAAGTCACAGTTACTGTGATCTGATCAAAGAGAGAGACCCCCATTGGGTCCAATTATAACTATAGTTTTGAAAAAAAAATTATTGAGTTATGATGTTCATAATCTATGCAGAAAGGCCTTTACAGTATAGGTCTTTTCCCCATAGCTGTGATCTTTTCAATTTATATCCAAGCTCCATAGATCTAGATAAAAGTTTAGAGCTTGATTCGTTTAGCCCATGGAAAGCATACACCAAGGCTCATTTACGTTTTTTCCTCAAAAGAAAAAAAAAAGTACAAGTCTGAGTACAAAAACCAGCTAAGGAGTTCAAGGTGGAAAAAATAAATGCATGTTTTGGCTTTGGGTTTTTTTTGCTCTATACTGTATGATTATTTTAAAGTTATTAAAAATAAGGTTTATTTAATTCTGTGGGAAATAAATGTATATATCTTTTGTATAAGGGAAATGTGCCCATCAATGTTAGCTCAGTTTTACTAAAACAAAAGCAGTAACATGAGGTCAAAAAAAGAATTGTCTACCTTAAAATGTTGTCTCTGTCATGACAGACAAAGCATCATCTTCTAAATATAAGGGAGGGAAAAGGTAGAAAATTATCTACATTCTTCTAATTCTACATTCTTCTAAAATATACCTTGTGAGTTTGGGGAAATAACGGCAGATGATAAGATAGGGTCAGAGAAGAAAGGGGTAAAGATGATGTAGAGCAGAGGAATTACAGGACAAAGTGGGGGACGTGAAGGAAAACGGTATTTTCTGATTTTCTCAGTTCTGGCAGGCCCTACATACCCTAACATGAATTGACAAACAGGATGCTTTAGGCAAAAATATATTAAAAAGAACAACAGAAAGCAACAAATCTCCTGCTTCACTGCCGTATTGGTACGTTATTAGTTCAACAATATTAAGAACATCCCAATGGGCTGGCAGTTTGAAGGCAGATTCTCCAGCACAAAAATGTGTCAGATGCACATTTTTTGTGCTGCCATCCTGCAGGGAGTTGTAGCCTCAAAAAGGCTATGCTGGAGTTCAAAGAAAGTTCCTCCAACTTCTGCTTCTCTCAGGAGGCTATGCTAAAAGGCAAGAAGAGCTCTGTTAGATTATTCTACAGAAGTACTAGGGGCACAGTGCTCTTAAGAAAAAGCCTGCAGAGATAACGTGGGCCACAACCCTGGTTTCCCAATTGTCACAACCGGAGTCCTGGCTGAAGCATTCTTGAATCACCCTTGAGACCTGCCTAGGTTTCCTTCAAGCTGAGGTCAGCAAACATGCATGCAGAGGGACAGTGCTTTCTCAGGGCTTATCCCACCACCAAGTAATGGCAAACCCAAGCTGTGCATTTGGGTAGGTTGCTGGCAAATTCTCCCAGTTCCACAGTTTAATCAAAGATAGCATGACAAAGTAGTTATTACAGTCAATACAGTAGGTACAGATAAGAGACTGGGTGCTTTAAACTACTTAGAAGGACTTGGTGCACAGCAGGATTGTGATTGTTTAGATCCATGAACCTAAAACCAAGGAAGTGTGAGACCCCTTTGGGTGACATCATTAATAGCTCTTAAAATTTCAAAGAAAATACACAGTTCTGGCACCAAGCCAAAAAAATACCAAGCAGCATCTTTATCAAACTCTTTTCCTCATATATGCTTTAATCCACCTATCTATCCATGATTAAGAATGCAAAGCTTTTTTTCTCCCCTTCTTTGCCTGTCTTAAGCAGAAATAGCCTTTTACAAAGTTTAAAAATAAAGAACTGCAAACAAACCACACGGGTTAGAATGCTGTTAAAATTTATTTCTGGAAGACACTAGTGATCCATTTCAGAAACGGTATTATTAATTTACACAAGAAGCAAACTGGTCTTATCTTCTCCTAGCAACTGCCTCTCATAGGAAGGTGACTTCATTGGACTGCTACACACCACCAATGAAGAGCAATCAGAGCTTCAGGAAGGTTTAAATCAATAGAATAGTTTTTTGGAGATTTAGAAAGCCATGAGAATGAGATGTGATTTTTCTTTCATATGTAAGTATGTATATCTAAAATGTAGAAACATATTGTGTTGGTCATTAAAAAAAATAAAGCATTATTTTTTAAAATAATCACCCTATGTCCTTTCCAAGATTCCTAAAATATAACTATCTGATCAGAAACAAAAGCATGACTAATATCTCTTCAAAATTCATGTGAGTAAAAGAATAGAGCTACACAAAGTTAAAAAATAAATTAACAAAATGATGTAACTATTAATCCAAGCCTTTGCTCCTGCAAAAACTTAAGCACGCATATAAATTTAAGGACATATAGAAGCATTCAAAACATTTGTTGCCTGAGAAATGCAGAACCATGCACTGGGGTTCCCAATGACTACCAGATCTCTGGAAAAAAGATATCTCGGTATTTCTCTGGTATCAGTGACAGTTGTTATCCTTTAAACTATTTTTTTTGGTGTGCCCCATCAGATCACATCACTATAAAAGTAAGCCCACTCTCAACAGTGAGAAAGTGCGAGAAGATGGCAGAGAAGAGAAACAAAACAAAAACCTTACAACAAAATGGAATCTGATATGATTTAAATCAATATTGTTACTGAAAGGGCTTCTACATATTCGATATTATCTACACACACAGGATTTAAGCATCTCAGATAGCCCTCCAGCATTTAATCACGAACACTCGTTTAGGTAAAAACAACTACTTAAATACAAATGTTTTCAAAACCAGTTATACTTGTCAATCTCACGTTCAAGCTTCAACAGAATCTCAACTCTAAGAATTCATTCAAAATAAATAGTTGCCTCATAACACTGCAAACACTGCTGACTGCTCTGAGTTTCTAAAATACATTAGTAATATTTTTGGCTATTTTCTGATGGGAAAACATAATAAATTATGATATTTAAATTTTACCAAAAAAAAAAATCTTTTTTGTTGCACTGTTACACGTTGACCATAACCTCTTTATAATACTATTAATCATTGTATTTTCAGAAATAATTTGCACTCCCAGTAATTGTTTTATAAAGTAACTGTTATATTTTCTACATAAATTACAGCCTACTTCTCAAATGTTACTTTTAGCACAGTAATGTTCACATGTCCAATTTGTGGTGTTAAAATCCTGTGACTTTAGGAATCTCAAAAATAAAACTCTAAAACCCCATTTAGATTCTGTATTACATCATAGTGTGCAGGCACCACACGTTACAAAAGCTACACATCCTTCAACACTCTGTAGATTTTATGGTTAACAATACTTAATGACCACAGAAGATGCTAAAAACCTATGAAGCCTATTGTTTTCTGAAGATCATATTTATAAAAGTTCTGCTTAGTCTATGGAGAAGTTAGTAAGATTTGGTTGCTAAACATGATGCCCTCAATTCTCCAAGCTTTTTTTGACAGTGTTCAAATTTGAGCAAAGGAGTAGGCTTTTTTGTCAGAGTTAACTGCAAGCAGGTATTGCAGGATCAGGCCCAAAGTTTATAAATTTGTGTCTATGGTCTCTGCTAATTTATATACAACACAAATGTTCTTTGTCTAACATCCTACATTATTAAAGTGGTGATCTAAATATTATTGTAATAGGAAATTTACTCCCACAGAAGTAGTTACTTATTTTCATTTTTTTTAATTAAAAAATAATAGACAAATTCACAGCAAAATGATGAAATTTAAAAACAAACGTTCTTGTCAGAAGAGAGGAAGAAGAAGGTTTTTGTCCCCCTCTAAGAAAACAAAGGATTCCTGAAAGTCTTGCACTGATTTATTTTTCCAATTTTAAATACCTTAGGAGTAGCGGAACTGCTACTGGCATGGTAGTATTTCTAACAGTCAATAAATCTAAAATATTATGTGTGAATATTGGAATGAAGCCATTAAGAAGATTACAGCATGCAACGCAGCAGAGGGTCCACATGAAAAAAGGACTGGTAATTCAGGACAACTGTGACCACTGACCTTTGCACAGTCAAGACCACTGGTCAGTCTGACAGAATAATAGAGTTCACATGCATAGAAAGTCATCTAGCCTGTAACTATAATTTAAATGCTTAAGTGAATGATTTAAAAATGTCTTTAAATCTCAGTTAATTTATTATACAGTTTATTAGACAATGCCATATAATAATGTTTTTTCAATCATGGAAAAAAAAAATCACAATCAGAGCATTTTAATAGACATATTACTTATACATGGGTAAACTATTAAATACCTATGCTGTGAGGGCATCATCAGGCTCATTGATCAAGATAATAATTACTCAATTTCCTTCAGACACAAGAAACAGTTTTAGAAAACTCTTTGAAAATACTGCATTTCTTTTGTTAGGCTGTTAACCAACCTGGAATCAATTTTTGGAAGGGATAGTAAGACTAGAGCTTCTTTTATATTCTCAGTTCTTCATTCTATTTTAACACCCTTCAGAGGTACTCATTATATTTTTTCAAACAGAAGTTTTACTACCTTTGTACGTATGCGTATGAGGTTTATTTATATAGGTTTAAATGCTTCACATATGTAAGTATCTTTGACATTTGCTTTAATGTTTTAAGTATAACTTACCATTTTGACTCTATACTCCTATGTCTTATACTTTTTAACCGAGATGTCAGCAGTTGCACTGCCCCTCATGAATGCAAAAGACAGACAAGCATTTTGTCATTTTATGAGCCAAACACAGATATTGTCTGTGCCTTTTGTTTCCAGGTTTTCCAAATGTAATTGTAGATGTTTTCCACTAAATTGTTTAATTAAAAGTGTTTTACAGATCAAAGTAGAGGCAGAGATGGGAACATTCAAATTAAAAGCTTCATTATAAAATCCTCAAATTCTGCAAGTATATTTCACATAAAACATAGCTATTCTGTTTTGTTCTATATTAGACATGGAATGAAATATTTTAAGTCTACTGTATAGTCTGTACACTTGGATAACCTTCATTAACATTAATAATAGTAACATGCATATATCCTGGGGGAGAATATACTTCTAGAAGTATGAAGATCTGTATCGCTATTTTCTTCACGCTAGCCTACTCATTTAGAGATCATTTTGATATGCATCTGTAAAACACAAGAGAAGTCCCTCTCATTGCACAAATATCCATTTTTACTGTTCAAAGGACCTCCAGCTACAACTCCAGTATTTTATGGAAGATGATGCCTAATTCTCAATTCTACATCTAGCTATTATTTGACAAGAGGTATGTACCTCCATGACATTATAACCTCAACCTTATTCACTGAATGCAAGGTCAGTTAAAATTACTGAGACACCAGAAAATGACTCATTTTTTACTTAACTTGTTATACTCTTGAACAATAGATTGCAGTCAAAATGACTGTATATACTTGCATATGTGTGTGTGTACTTTTTCATACACTAACACAAAATCACAAAACATCAGAATAATTTTTATATAGTCTTTTACATTGCTGAACTATAGTTGATACTGAGTCAAAAGAAAGAATGACTAGATGATCTATAAAAAGTTGAGATTTTAACATCATTAAAATCAAAGGGAACCAACATTAATATCAGCATCAAGAGTTTGTTTTCTCTTGTACCAAATATACACAAATTGCCAAAAAAACCTAAAGACATAGTATGTCACTACAGCGCCTTACTTTGATTAAGACAATTTGTTTTTACGATTTACAATTTCAGAAATGTAACTCTTTGATTTCACATTTTGATATAAAATTCTTTGTGCTGACAACCATTTGTGATAGCTTGAGCATCTATAACTAAATAATCAAAACAGTGGTTTCACAATGATATTCTTTTACAGCTCTATTGGGAAAAACAAGGTAAGTGAATTTCGTGACTATTTAAAATGATATACAGAATGTGTTCCCCTATAGGCAATAACAAAAAAAAAAGGGGGGGGGGGGGGGAAGACACCCTCTGCAAGATCAAAGTCCAGAAAGAACTGGCACTTAATTTATCATCCTTTACAGACAAAAGACAGTTTTCGTCATTTCAAAAGGATCAGATGTCTTTTATGACAAACTGGGTTTGCAGTTTAATTTACAAATAGAATTCTAAGTAAGCAGTCTTTGCTCTGCCAAAGCAAATGACAAACAGTATAGGTTTTCATTCACGCAGCCCTCAGCAGGATAGAAGAGATTAAAATAAAACTGAAATAATTTAGCGAAAACAAATAAATGTTTCAGAAAGTTGAAGAAGATCAAAGCCTGAATTTTCTGACCCCAACTGTACAAGCATTTCTTATTATATTGACCAGTGCCATCAGATCATTAATTAAAAGGAAAGCGCTGGCAGGTGGCAGGAAAGCAGAAGCCGATAATTGGCCCCCTTCTTCTTTTTGCCTTCAAAAACTCTCTCGTTCTTTTGCAAGACATGCCACTAGGCAGACAGAAATGCCTACTTTGTAATATAATGATTAAGATGAGATGAAGAGACTCCTGCGTTTAAAGCAGCTATGCCTAATGAATGCAGCTAGCTTTATAATTATGATCCTACTTTTACAATAAGGAATATGATGTTCCATTCAACATCTCCTCAACTGTCAAAAAGGTAAAAATCTCAAACATAGGTGCTTTTCACCCCCTTATTCCTTTCATAGCAGTTAGCAAAACCAGGCAAAAATAACTACCAGTAATTCAAGCATCTATATAAGAAAGAAGGAATTAAATATCTGTAAGACTCACCACTTCACCAGGTAGGTTGTTCAGGTCATTAAAAGGGGTTTCTAGAGTGTTTGTGTCAACATTTAGCAAAACCACATCCTCCAGCGATCTATTTTTTACTCTCTGTTAAGAGGAAAAAAAATAAATAGTGGAAAAGCATTTTACTGTGGCATCCTCCTGAAGTATATTTTTATTATAATGTGCTAGATTAGAAGCAATGATTTTACAAAGGACAATAATGGCAAAGACAACATTTTAACCTTTAGATGTAGGATTTGTGAATTAGACACAGGATTCAGAGTAGCTTTTAAAAACACTTCCTCTTCATCAAACAGTAAGGTTATATTAATAATCTCTGAAATACAAGCATATTCAAGAAATTAATTCTTGAAAACCAAGATTTACACAAAACACAGTTAAATATACTGGAACTATACATAGAATGAAGCGTTGTTATATGATCTCGTATTTGTGAAAGATAGGATGTTAATCATATAATCAGATGAAAAACAGAGAAAACTAAGTAATTATTTGCAGATTTATGTAAGTCCCAGGCATGTGATATCTACTAGTATTACAGAAGAATGGATGAAACAATCTTTCATCAATGGACTTGACTAGCAGCTAAGAATTAAACAAATTGTTTCTTTCAGGAAAAAGTGATAGAACTCTCTTCTATATGGTCCTACAATAATACATAATAGTGTGGGTCCAGGAAATAATTCCAGAAGGAATTGAGTGACTCCTTTTTCAGAGCAAGCCTTTCTGTTCCATTATTTTCTGATGGAATAAGGAAAAAGATCCTAGTCAAGGTATTATGATCGATGTATGCAGATCATAAGAACTTGATTTGAGAGAAGAGAAGGCTATGCCTAGAGTTAAGCAGTGTACGTGATGGAAGGCTTTTTTTTGGAAACACAAAAGTACTAGTGGCTCAGACTGGGGGAGAACCCACCTCACCAGCTTAGCAAATGTGCTTCTGCTTTAGCAGAAGTGTAAATCAAATAAAGTTCACAAATCAATTATCTACTCTGCACAATCATCAGACGACACACGTAGGCTTCATGGTGTCATCAAATGGTTATGGAAAGAGGCAAAACTATTATGACCCGGCTATTACTTACCGCTTGGGTGAGTTCTATTGTTTTGTTGTATGTTTAAATCTGAAAAGGCTACCTCCTGGTTTTTGGCAAACAATACTTATTTCTAAATTAGTAGTCATAAATGTTATGGGATGAATGTTAGACTCAGATTTTCAGAGGGACAGGAACATAAATTATCTGGGAAATCAGAATGATGCTGAATTCTAATTCATGGCAACTCCAAAATAAATTTTAACTGTTCTTATTATTGGGAAAATCTGTTGATGAACCACTAAAAAAGGCAGGAAAAAAGCTATCATTGAGCTATTAAATAGACACAGAAATAAATGATGATGTAGAGCTTACATGTCTCCATAAAACACTTCAAAAGTAAGATTTCAAAGAGGGACATTTTTTATTTTGTAAAGCATCTGAAGCTTAAATTTTGTACTTCTGTATGCTAAAAAACATGGATTCTTTCCGAAGCATCTCCATTAAAATTATCATTTACGGCACACACACCTCATGCTTACCAGTACTCAGAAGTGTATAGTAAACTTACCTCTATCAAGCTTAAGTGGACACCAATTAGATAAGGCATCGGTGCACTGAAGAAAAAAAGTGGAAAAGATCAAATTACTGTTTTAAGTACCAACCAAAACACTTGTGGAGAAAAAAAAATGTAAAACTTGGCACATACAGTCCCTAGTTAACATTCACTGTTTAAGCCTGTATTAAAATTTACACAGTTGCTACTGAAATTTTTACTAGACAAGGGAAATTATTTTTTTTTTTGATCTGCAGTAAAGACGACCACAAAATAAAGGACGCTGTTCCTAACTATAGAAGTACAAGCGAGAAGACGTGTAAGGCTTGCTAACCGGCTTGCCATACCTACTTTCAATAACCAACCATACTGTATGACAGAGCTAACCTAGCAGATGTTCCAGAAGTGGCATGTCTCTAGAACTACAATGGTTTTAAACACCATTCTGGAGAATATGGTACCAGTTAACATCACCACACTGCAAGACAAACATCATTAACGCCACTTCTGGTTCTGAATGTGCTTCTGAAACCTTTCCTTGGTGGGCATTTGGAAGTTGTGTAATATCCTATTTAACTCAAGATAGTAAACTTCTCATTTCCAATTTGAATAAGACAAGGAACTATATTCTCAAATAAAACAAATATCCACACAAAGCCTCTGGAGTGAGACCTCCTGCAGCACGCAAGCAAGAAACTGAATTAGTCAGGCTAATTTATCATGGTTTCCTATAATCTTCTGTTTCTTCCTCTAGTGAATGTATCCTGGCAACATCTGACAAAGAATATACTCAGTATGCAGCACTGAAGGGAAAAAACATCCAACGATCATCACACTTTTGGGTATGGCGAGATTACTAAAAAAATATCCCTCCAGAGAAGTGCGCAATAGATAGGCTGGTTTAGCAGCTCAGTAGGAAACGAAATACTAAGGGAGCAGAGAGAAAAAAAATTAATAAAAATAATCTCTGAAAAATAAATGGAAGGTAAAAGGACTTATACGAAGCTACACAGACAGCTGACATACAATAATTTCTCCCATTGTATTCATTCGATCACAGATCTGAGCCACTGGCACCAACTGATTGGCGATTGACTTTCTGAGGCCCGGGGAGAGGCTTCACTGCACCGGTTCATGTAACCACCACCAATTTGTCCCAACTCTGGGAGCAAAAGTAGCAATTCTCACCTGCCTGCGACTGCAGCCAGTTTTAGAAAAATCTGTACACACTATGGATTAGCCAATTGCTCTCATTAACAATGTCCCACAGGAAAGGATAGATCAAAAAAAAAAAAAACCACAAACCCAAAAAACCCCACATGTTTATGCTATCAAAATAAAGGTTTGCTGAGACTGCAAGCTGTCATAGCTCAAGGTTTCTAGGCAATGAGGCTTCCAAAAGGGGAAATGGAGACCCCTATGTCCCCACACATCTCTTTCTTAGCCCAATACTGAAAAATTTTAGTACCTCCTGACAATTTCATCCAGGCTAAGGCCTTATGCCTTTGCGGACTAAACACAAGTTACATGGAGTCACAAATGGGTGTCCCTCCAGAGCAGACATGCATTTATACTCAGTGAGGAATCAGACAGCTTTAAAACACTTTATAATTTTAAGAACGCCTTATACTACATAACATATTTAACCAAGCCAATGAGAATGACTATGACTGACATGCAACTGAGGATTCTTCTGCTGAATTTGCAGCAAAATACATCCTCAGGTTCACCACATCAGAGTTATCTTAGCATTACAAATAACATGAAGTGGAGAAACTACAGTGAAAACAAGCGCTATAACATGTATGCATTTTATGCACACTTGTTTTCTTGTACGCCGACACTGTTCTAGCAGCTTCACCAGGCCTGTACTGACTTAAAATAGATGATGATTTGCTCCATTAATAAACTTGTCATTAAAAAGGGTAGTGTGTAGCTCTTTTCTATAGAACAAAGCAACAGCTACATCATTTCAATTTTGAGAAGTTAACAGAGTAAAGGTACAAAGCTAATTAGATAAACACATCTTGAAAATGCATGAAATAAAAATTGCAGGTATGGAAAGTCAATTTGATCATTTTCTGCAAAGAATGAATTTTATTACTGCTGGACTCTGAAGCCTTAACAGCAGAGGTTTGTAATATGTACATGAAATTGCTTACTATGATACTACTGGGAGCTGCCATATAGTTTCTCTCTTGCTTATGCATGCTATTACTAAAAATGTTATTAATCTACAGCATCATTGCCTAAAATAATTACTATGTTATGCAAAACATGCAAGTTAATTGGAAAATAATTGTCCCATTCTCACAAAAACAGGCATGTGTATATCCCAATTCAGAAGAGACCAAATCTCATAAAAAGACATGTTGCAATTGTAACTTGAATTTCCTAATTGCATTATAGTCTTAGCAGAGCAGCAGTAGAACAGATGCTTTATCATCCACAGGCAAAACTGTCATACATTCTTTTATCAGTGACTTAGTTTGCCAAGAAATTACACAGAAATTTCATGAAATTAGCTTTCTCCTTTACAAAAATTAATTTTATTCAAATATAATTACTATATCAATGCTCAAACTTGATTTTTGTAGAAGCGTTCTTGAAAGCCAGCCACCTACTGGGGTGAGTGCAACAATATCTTTTTGCTTACTTAAATGTAGAAAAGAAATAAAAGTCTTAAAAAATATTCAGAAAATTCTATTTTTTAGTAGTTCTGCTGTGTTTTCTTCCTCTAGAGCTAAAACAAAGATTACTTTCACTGCCTAATATTTTGCTATCTTTTAGAAAAAGAAACTTATTCTCTCTTCTTTTTTGGATGGTTGTTCCAATTCTCACATTGGAGTTCTCATAATGGAATTCGAGGCCAAGATAAGCTACGTGGGGGGAAAAAAACATCCTGAAGTAAGTAGGTATACAGTATGTTCACACACTGGACCTTGCAAGTACTCATAACCTGACCAATCCTGACAGCATTACAGTCCGCACTGATGCTCAGTACCGGTGGGTTTGGACTACTTTAAGAACATCTGTTACATTATGTCTAAAACCAGACTGTGTATCAGGTTGCCTGATAGAACCTACGAGGCTTTTTGATTAAAAAGGCAAGTGCAAGAATTTAAATAATTTTTAAATACAGATCTGTTTTACTCAAAGATACATTTTTCTTCTTTGATGCCCACAAAATGTACCAGCTGAACAGTTTATGTAATTTATCAAATTCTATCCCCCACAGAACTATATCATTTATCTTTATGAAATTTTGAAGATATATAGTCCAACTCAGAAAAAAAATTGTGGATTTCTCTCAAAATATGTTGGATGATTAACACGCAAAGAAAAGTTGAAGGATCAGGGCCTATATTTAAACTAGTAGATTTAAATGTATTTTATCTGTGTTTAAAAATGGCCTTACTCCCTTGGAACGAACAAAATTATCACACTGATAATCCCCTACTTCTTTTATTTGAATACCATTTCAGAACAACACTAAGGAAATGAGAGTTCATGGGAGACATCCCAACAAAGTCCAAGTGCAGCAATGACAATGTAGTTTCTAGGTATGAAAATGCATGTTACACTACAAGGAAAAAAGGCACTTTTTATAAAAAGAACTTTGCTCCATCAAAATGAAAATATAAAAAAGAATTAGAAAATTATTTTATTAATTTTAAATTGACATAACCCTCTTGGACTGCACACTAGGTCTGGCCTAGCATAAACTTCGACCTTATGAATTCATCAAGGTTTTCTAACTTGATATACCATATACCTATGAGGAAAATATTCACTGTTAATATGCCAAAACATGAGGAAAGCTAAGTATTTTATGTGTTTTTAATACACTATTCCAACCTGTCTCACAAAAGAACCATTCAAACCAGACATGAGCAGACAGAGAAATGTAAATGAACGAAAATCTGAGTTAAAAGGTCTGAATTATAGTTACTGTGGTAAATTCATCAATTGTGTATTTCCTTTCATGAACTTTATGTTTCTATTTGAACATCTCTAAAAAAGGGAAACTTTTTTCCCCCCACTCTTATTGTACTACTGTGAAAAAGAAAGAGGGATATAAATGAGTTTTACAAGTTTAAGAAACTCCATGCTTCTTTTTAATGGGTAAAAAAAATTCTCAGGTCACGCCAGAATGACCTAGAATCTCAACTATTATCATCATCACAAGAAGATGTGTACAGCATCTAACATTATTATTTCTGGAACATTATCTGTGCTTAGGAGGGGAAATAAAAAAATCTTGTAGTATTCAGGATGCACTCTGCAGGGTACAGCTTGAATAAAGGTGTTGATCTACCTTCTGAGAACAGCATTTATGGATGATACTGAAGAAATTACAAAGCTTCTGGCAGTAAGCTCAAGTAATAAAAAACCTAAACAAATACATGCAAGCCCTACCCCCATCTTGGTGCATTTTATCAAAGCTAGGAGGAAAAACAATTAGGACAGAGTTTCTTCAAAAGAAAACTATCATTAAGATGAAAGGCTTAGCTATAGTTGAAAGTAAAGGGAGGAGTGGGAGAAGAATATTTGATTTCTTTTTAAAAACAATAAATAATATACATATGAAGTATAGGAACTATCACAGAAAAAGATATACCATGGGCAAATATTGTAAACTTGAGGAAAAACTATCAAAGAGACTTAAGGAAACATAATGAGAATTTCTTTGAAAACAAGTTCAACAGACTGGGTGGAGTTCAATGGAACATCAATATTTATAGGTTCCAGAAGAAAAACAAAACATTAAGTCCAGCAAACATACAAGCATAATTTACTTCTGTGAAGAAAAACATTAGTAACAGAAACACAGACTTATGTTGGTAGACATCTGACTTGGACTCAATTTTTATATATAAGAACAGTTCCTGATCTCTAATATGGCTTTAAATGCTTCATTTTTCCACCACAGATCCACAGAGTCTAGTTAAAGCGAAAGTCTCCAGGGACAGATACTCCTGGTTCAGGTGCTTTAATGGAAACTCTCATTTGGTATCTCTGGCACTACTACAAATAAAAGAAAGTAGATTTCTTAGCCTGAAATCTTAACATACAGGCATGTGGAAACATCCCTTGAAGGATCAGAAGTGACTCAAAAAGTGATTCAAGTGATTCTTGTTCAACTTAAAAATTTGCCAAAACCATGAAGTCTGTCATGTGAACAGAAACACATCAGGAGAAGCAGAATCCTTATAATGAAAATTTTGGAAGTACCAAAGGGAGATTTTAAGCTCTTTCAGGAAGGTGTTGAATAGGATCCTGAACCTGGCTGAGTCTAAAATATTGAATCATTGTATGCACCTAAGGGAAACATTGATGCCTACTAATGTTTGATTCCTGAAAAACTGATCAGTCTTTTTCTGAATGCTTCTATCAGTATCATTTATCTCAAGTTAAAATGAATGCCAAATAAAAGAAAACCATAACACAGCTGCATTTAAATTACTGAATGCATTCTCTAACAATAAAACATAACAGTTATTATAAACATGATTCTAAATGTTGCATTGATAGTAATCAGCACTGTAATTCAAGGTACCAATTCAAACACCACGTAAAGGCATGCTGAAATCTCTCTATTCAAGTCACCATTTAAGCATTGGCTTAAGTGCTTTCATAAACTGGATTCTCTATATTTAGTCACATAAGTAGTCAGTGTTTTCATCAGTCACTTAGAATTACAAGACAGGTAAGAATCTCAGAAACAGGGATAACAGGTTAGCTGTCTTACCAGCAGTAGTCCAGAAGATGTGGAGGAAGCACTGGGATGTAAATGTGTTGCCAATACATTGGATATAACAATGCAGCTGACGCATGAACACAAGCAGTTAACTAAAAATAAAAATACACACACAGAATTGGCAACAAAAAATATGAATAAAAAGAAAATACAAAATTTTAAATTAACTTTTAGACACATAAGAATCTTAACCTCCCCAAACCACCTATTACAGTATTTTTTAATTACTTCTAATTGCTTAAACACATCTATGAAGAACTCTGATATATGTATACAAGTACAACATTTGCAAGAAGTCAGACTAACAAGTCAATTAAAAGTTAGCCCTGCTCAGCTATTTCCTTGAAAAAAATAAAATAAACATGCACTACTTGATGTTTATCAAACATGGGTACTGCCACAAACACACAGAACTTGGGTGCACCCCAGCTGCACTCAGCGCTGCTGAGCGGGAAAGACTCAGGGGAGTTTTTTGGTCCACATTTCTGCTATTTGGAAGAACTGGAATTGATCTGAACCTGCATGAAGCCACAGAAGAGCATTAAACTCAGGAGCAGGATTAATTTGTGTTTGTGTCACTATCTTGATTTCCAAACTACCTTTAAAAAAAATCTGAAGTGAATATTCCCTGTGACAGCAAAGCAACTTTATTACAATTTTCCAAAACTCCCTTCCCAAAGCTGAGACTGGCAAGTCTGGCACTAGCATCACCAGAAAATGAAGGCCTCCTTGACCAAGAAAGGTGGTGTTACAGTCTGCTTACCATTCAAAATCTGTTTTTCTAAAACAAACAAACAAACAAACAAAAAAACCACCACAAAAAACAAACACCGACCCATCCCCCCCCCCCCCAAAAAAATCTATGGAATTGATTAGAAATGTGGTCTAGTTCACTCCTTGAGTGAACAAAATAATCTGCAATACCTAAAGAATTCAAATTTGATCTACGAAATACCACTTTGCTATCAGGGAGTCACTCAAATGTATTTATTTTATTATGCGGCCAGAGAGTTACAACAGAATGAGAAAACATCAAGACTGTGTTCAAAATGAGGTAGCCTATATGCAGCAAATAAAACACTACAAACCTCATAAAATAAAGAAAAAAATAAATTAAATAAAAAGGGAACGCCCCATGTAGAAGACACCAAGCTTATGGAAAAAGACAAGATTGTCCTAATGTTTTATATCACAACAAAATTACTATCCGAGGTTAACTTGATAATAGCACTGTTTATTAGACATGTACTTTTACAGTAACAAAACGAAGAGCTAAAAATAAAATGTAAATCCTGTCCATAGAGCAAGTGCTAAAACATTATGGATTTTACAGGAAAAAAAAAAAACAACAGCCTCTTTGTGGAACAGATCAGCAGTTAAAGCTTTCACACCCTGCCTGTCTTGGACATTTAGACTTGTAAATAAAAATTATACTGCAATTTTGTACATGTATTTTTACACTAAATATTAAAAAAAAAAATAAGACCGTCACAGCAGAAATCACGGACAATTACAATTTGTGCAGCATAGTTTGCTTAGCACTCAGATTAATATAACACGATTAAATATGGAAAAGAAGAGGGTCTGAAAGCTCCTGAGGGATATCATTAGGGCAAATTGCCAAAGAATGAAACATGAGCCAGTCAGGAGAGTCTGGAAGCTGCAGTAGTACCAAGGGACTTGAATGTTCGACAGTTGGAGCTTCAGTAATGTGTGAACTGCAGGTTAAGGTATCAGGAGACTCTGTTCACTGACACACAGAATGTCACTATTGACCAGCGAACTGCCCGAGCCTGACAGCTACACTACAGAAAGCCAAGTATATCATAATTCCGTATTTAAACTCTTCGTTTCAGATTAACATCTCGTTTCTTAGCTTTACATCAAACCCCTGCAATTACTCTCATTTTAGACTTATAATAATGGCTATTTTAATAATTACTGTGTTGTTACTAAGAATTAATTGATTTGGGGGAAGAAATGAATGAGTATTTTATCCCTCTTCTACACAGTGGGATTTATGAGTTTTATTTCCATATTATCTCTCTCTGTAGTTTAACTAATACTACTGATAGCGCAGTCAAGCTATCATGTTTTTTGTTCTTTTACTCAAAATGGGTATGGAATTACTAATTATTATGTCACATACTATTGTACACAGTATATAAATTTCAAACCACAACTATCTATATAAAAATTAGCATTTCATATATTTCAACCACAGACTGAAATAAAGCTGAGCATACAGTTATACAGGATATCCCCCAATGTATACAGCCTCCTCCTCCTCCTCTTAATAGGCATTCTTAAATTATGAATTAAGATGACTATACTATTTGCATGAAGAAATATTTTCCTATCTTACGCATATGTCTGTGTTATAATTTAGTTCTCACTTTAACAGAGGAAGTGGATAATTCCTTAAAAACATTTGAAGTTTTATTAACTCTCTTGTTTTACAACATATATTTTGGTGTGGCATTCAGACTGGCATCTATTTAACATTTGTAATCAAAAAAATCTACTAAATTTTAGCTTTTGTAGCAGGAAAGATAAAGATTTGATTACTTACACATCAAGGTTTTGTTGTACTGTTCCTTGCTTTTCTATTTAATGACATCTTATTGTAACATCTTATTTAAACATTTCTATCTATGCTGCTGCAGTAGGTTTCCAAACATTTTAGTATGGCATGAATATGTTTTATAGTTTCCTGTTGTATACAGCCTGTAATATAAGCAGCTATGGGATTCTGCTGCTCTTCAAACTGTGTGACATTTTAATACTGTGCCAACTCTGCCTTTAAGCAAATACGGATAAGATAATTACAGATTTCATATTAAAAATTGCACGCTTTCTGGCAAATTCTCTTTTTGCCTTTTTTATTTTTTCAACAGTGACTGCATTTCTCAAATGCATTTGCTATTTAAATAACTTACCTCTTTAACTGACATATTCACTCTTCTAAATAGAACGGGGACTACTGCAAATCTTGGAATAATGCTGCATGTCTTAAGTAACCAGACAGTTCAAGAGATCTGAAAAGCGTTCGGGGACCAGGTAGAGCCCCACTGCTTACATCAGAACACAGAGGTCTATAAAGGCGGCACTGGATTTGGAGGGGTGTCTGATAGCATCTGCACTTGGGAGTGGAGCCAGGCAGAGCCCCCCAGGCACCCTGCGGAACGCTGAAGGAGGAGACAGTAAGGCAGAGAGCGCAGCACAAGCTCCTAGGTGCAGAAATGAGCATCTGTTGCTTGACCAAGTGGTGAGATCTTTTGCAGAAAAAAATTCTTTATGCTATTTAGGGAAAAAGGCATTCGTATGGAGCCTGTCTGTTGATTGCTATCAATTCCAAAAGGAATTATCAAGATCCACCTTTTAAAAAAACTTTGTAAGAAGAGAAACGTTCTAGATCAGAAAAATCTCTTTTTCAAGACAGGTAGTCGTTACCCTAAATTATCTTGAAGTCGTCTTCAAGGCTGTGTACAACCTTACCTATTTAGCCAGCAACAACTGGAGATGACATCAACTATGAACTGTGATCCCCTTTACAGATAAGCTTGTATATAAAATGTGAAAGCATCTGTCCAATAAAATTTGCTATATATTTACGTATACACACAAATATATCATTGCTCAACTCTGCAGTTTGCTAAAAAATCTTAAACTATAGCAGAACAGTGCTGCAGAACCTAGTTACTGCAAATCTGATAGTTTATTACAAGTTTTGAGGCAACAAATGATGTTGAGATCCTCCTATAGTCCACTGCACTGGAAAAGACCTACCAGAGTTGTGTTTCTATCCATAATAAAATGGGCAGGCAGTTTTTAAGTATTTGTCTGTTGAAACCCATTTGTCAATATTGAACAGAACTTTCAGTATTTCTGCTTCCAACAATTTTGATTTTTTAGACTGTTTTTCTCCATTTCAAAGAATGTCTTCTAGTTTAAACAACTATTATTTTAAAAATAAATCTAATTATGGCTTTAAAATTGCTTCTAATAATGTGGTTTTAAATTACATAAACAACATAAGTCAATTGACTTGAACTAGTTAAAAACAACTTTTAACAAAAAATTTAAATGTTGAACCCTCTACTAGACAAATTTAATTTGAAATCCCTAGCATTTGCATTGGACATGAAAAGAAGTTTCCTGTCCCATTCTATCAGTAATGAATTTACTAACATTACTGAGTACAACTGAAAGTTTCAGTCTGTTTCTGATCTCTTCTGATAAGACACTGCAGCCAGCATCACCACATAAGCTTTCATCACCCTGTAAGGAAAGTATGTGGTGTGTATATACAAAATCCAGAGTTTTGTAGTGATTCTGGTACAATAATTTTATCTTTGTCTCCTAAAAAAAAAAAAGGCAGGAACTACATGCCTAGTGATAATACAGTCTCTCCAAATAGTGGGAGACCACATTACAAAGTTTGTTAGCAAAATTCATTATTGGGTGACAGTAAATGGATTACTACCAAACCCCTGTAAGACTGAAATAATGCACAAATTCTAGAGAATGATGAGTTACTTTCCACCTTATGGCAATAAGCAGCTACTTGGGAAGACTGTTGTTCAAAATCTATGCACTGCTGAACAGGAACAGTCAGGAAAAGTTTTAGTTCAAGACTTGATCAAAGCAGGTTTACCTGCTCCTGGGAACATGAAGAGTGCAGCTCCTCCCTGTCCCTCATGTGGATGCAGTAATTCTGATGCGTGTATCTGCTACCCCAATGCTCACTTCTATCAATGAACCTTCCTACTCTGGATTTCAAAGGGACTGGCCCCTTTTTCTTTTCTTTTTTTTTTCTTTTCTAATTTTAGTTTTTGCTAAAACACTGTGACATGTCATACTACTACAGCTGAAAGATTTTCTGCAGACTCACACATTATGCTTATTTGATACCTATTATTCACATAATTTCAATGAGTAACATGAAAATAATTATTCTGTATCCTGCACAAAACTCACCTGGCAGTTACTTTCTATCTATATAAATTATTTTCTTCAAAGACTTTTCTATAACCAAAGGTAAAAAGAGAGGCAGAGCATAGGTGGCAAGATTTGCATGTACCGCAATGCACAAACTAGAAAGACAGAAACTGATTAGCAGAATCTTGTCAGAAAGCCAGAAACAGCAACAGAAGTTAGACAAAACGCTAAAGTAAAATTAACCTGTGATACCGTACAACCTTTCAAAATCTACTGTAAGCAACTAAAGAACTACTGTGATAAAACCATTTCCTGAAAAACCCTCAAACACTGTCAATCTCTGTCAACACCATGTCCAGAAATGGGTACTGGTGTGCTCTCTCCCTCCTCCCTCACAGTCCCATTGGGCCAAAGAACTGCTTCCCTCCCACTGCCTTGACCACACATATGTTGAAAGATGCCAAAGATTCTGTTTACTTATCTCATCTACCTACTAATACCGATAGCAATAAATTGTAGGGGATGGGTCACCATTTTACCACAATTCCAGTAGCTACCATCAACCTAGACCAACTCTCATTGCTGTTACCCCAATACTCCCAGTTCACGAGAATTACTGAGAAACCACTACCCACTTCCTGAAAGGGGAACAGTCATATGAGTGAAAGGAAGCCTCTCCTCTACATTAGTACAACTCCTAAGACTACCAGCTTTGTTAGACAGGCATCCATATCTAAATCTTGTTTGATCGGGAATGAGATCCCAAACCCATAACAGATACTTAAAGGTTGCTAAGACCTACCTTCCCATCCATTTCTTGAATGGATGGGGGAAGACTGCTGGGGAGTAAAAGTGGGAAGGGAGCCCTTGCTTTTGCCAGTTTACAACAGAGCGTAAGTCCCTTCCCAGCTCTAAAGAATAAACAGTCAGACTAAATCATAAACTTAGTCCATTCTGCTGGCCTTGGTGAGAAGTCAGAAGACACTGATGAAAAAAAATTTAGCAACAAAAGAGTACAGAATATACTGTCCAAGCCACGATATCCAAAGCCACTTCTTATGCATTTCTTTAATTTAGCTCCTGGCTAATCATTTCCCATCTGCCATCCCCATAATCTTTAAGAAGAAAAAGACGGAGGACCTTAAATGAGCCATAATGCATTTTCCTCCTGTTGGCAAGATGAGACCCCCAGCTCTCCTCTCTCACAGAGGGGAGAGAGGGGAAGGGAAATATATTTCCACAGATGAAAATTTTAACTTTTTCCATTGTGAAAATTAAATGTGAAAAAGAAAACACTAATATAAAAAACTTATTGTCTCCTGGGTTTGTGAGGTTTTTTTAGTATTATTCACTTCCTTTTATCATTATTTCTGGGGGAAGGAAAGGGAAGAGAAGAGTGTTATTCATGAATTTGACAGCACTTCATATACAAATCAATTTCATTCTTTTCTTGCAATTCTTGATTCACAAAGCAGCATTATGGCATCATTCTTGTGCATTAGTTTGGAAAGGAGAAGAAAAGACTGCAGACGCTGTTTGCTCCTTGCCTATGGCTCCAGGAGTAACATGTTTCCCAACAATGGAAGCTGAGCAGAAAAAAAAATTGAAGTGGTAGTAGACAGGTGAGGGCTCAACAAGGAATACCACTGGCATATTGTGCTTACACTAAGGACCTACATGCACTTTTACAGATAATCAGAGCTATCTATATAACAAAGTAGGTGTGGATGGCATAGAAAAAGCCACGTAACTCAATTCAGTTACTCATTTTCTTCATCCCACAATGGTTTTTAGTATTTTTCATAGGTTGAAAATGAAACTTCTGGAAGTTAGTTGTCAGCTTTTATCCCTAACACGTTACAGATTAGGTTAACTAACAGGTCTCTTCTGATATTTGTTTATCCTATAATAAACTAATTATGCTTCTTTACATCATCTGTTCAATAATTTCAGTTTCCTCATATTTCTTCATTTAATCTCTGTACATTCTTGATAATTCGTTTATTCTCATTTTGACATTCATTCATTTCTTAACTTCTTTATCTCTTCCTCTCTCACAAAAACACAGAACACCACAAACATATACATCTTTTTGTCCCTTTTCCTGACCATCTCCTGACTCCCCCTTTACTCCCTCCTTTATTTTATGACCTGTCTCCATAGAGGAAGGGCTACTCTCCCTTAAAACAAGAGAGTTCTGCAAATGTTTCCCACTTCTGAAAGGAGAGTTTCCAGGAAAATAATTTTTATTAACATTTCCTCCCCCAGAGTAACTCCATGGTATGTTCTTCTGCCATACACTAATTAAGAAGCAGCAGGGAACAGCTTCCTTGTGAATAGCTGACAGACAACTTATTTACTGCAAGCAAGAGTAGAGATAACCACTGACTATGTTATAGTTCATCTCGTCATTGGTAAATTTTGGAAAACAAGAGTGATAAAGCAGCAGTGACTGAAAAAGGGGAAAACTTGCCATAATGGCACACCAGAACGGAGAGCTGGTATTACACTCCCACACCTTTCAGTAACTCGTCATCACATCTTATGCTTCATACGACCACCAATTACTTCAGTGGTCTTTTTTTTAGGGGGTGAGACAGTTCTGGTCAACAGAATACGGACTCTTTCACTTTCAGTTCTCATACAGCCCAACCACAAAGGACTCAGTACTTAAAGGCTTCTCTTAGATTGCATATGCCCACAGCAGCATCTGCACTGGCTATACACAGCATTTTGTTCCGGCAGTTTTTACTGAATTGCCAAAGATTATATGAATTGGAAAAAGAAACAACTTTTGCCCCAGATTATCTTAATCTTGGATTTGTTCTTTTTCCTGAAAGTGATAGTAAGTGAAAAAATTAGTTTTGAAATGAATTTGTAGATCTGTCTTTCTGTCTACATTCTTTTCTTTTACAGTGTGGTTTTTTGGTTTTTTGTTTGTTTGGGGTTTGGTTTTTTTGTTTTGGGTTGTTTTGTTTTTTTTTATAAAACCCAGTGATACAGTTCTTCATGGTTTACACAGATGGCAGGTAATAGCAATCTGCAACTTTTTCTTGTTTTTTCCCCCTCTCATTAAACGAAAAAGAATTTTAATCATTTGCTGACCACACATTTCAATTTATTTTCACAAATTCTTTCACAATTATTTCTCCTAATATTATGCTGTGGCAATAGGAAAACTATTCTAAACTTCAAGACTGGAGGAGCTTTCCAGGTCTGGCTGAATATCCTAACCACATTTTGATTCCACATTGACATCCCACAGCTTCATTGCTAGAAGTACACTCCCTACGGGTGTCCCAATGGGACCTTAATGCACCCACAACACGCACCTCTGCCCAGTTTATCTGAACCATAAAAAAAAAAATTAAGCACCACTTCTTGTCTGCTCCCAGATCAAATGGTCTAATTGACCTAATATTCCAAAATTAATTCTAATTATGCTTCTGGGAGCTAAGTGAGTATCAGCAGAATATCTGTTCTGCCTTGCAAGTTAATGATAAATTCCCATCCTTTTCTTGTTTTCCAAGAACTAAATTTAGCCCTTGAACATTGCTGGCCACTATGTACTACATCACAGGAATTTGAGATACAGATTAAGTTTTAAATCTATAATTTTTTAAATTATTGGAAGAGTATTATTTACAAACAGATCTGCCATACACTTCATAAATACATTTTTAGATAAAACTGTGACTGCACTACAGTGCACAATTAAAATAAATTAGATGCTATAGTTTGTTTAATCAGAACCGGGAGCATCACCCTAGCACAGGGCAATGTGAGGATGTCACCAAGCTGTATGACAGCTCCCAGTGCCACTATTTTCTCCAACATGGAAAGTCTGTATGGAGCCAATTGTTCCACTGCCTTGGATCCTTAGTCTGCACCAGAGAAGTAGCTCCATAAATAGCCGTCTTTGAACTCAGAAACATAAAAATACAAAAGAGGATCTTTCTGTCTTTCCAGGCTCCACACTAACGTGCACTGTGCTCCAAAACCACATCCCAGCAATCTGGCCTAGTCACAAAGCAGTGCTTGGCAGTTTTTTTAACCATATCCATGAACCTCCAACATGTAAACCACAGAGACATTTAAGTGAAGCGAGAGAAATAGACAACCACCACAGTTGTTTTCTGTTTCAGTTGACGATATTACTGCCTTGGGACATACAGATTTTTCGAATAAACTCAAAAATCTTGGATTTAGGGTCAGATGCAGGAGGAACAAAGCGATTCACAAAGACAACGTGTTTAGAGTAAGCGGTGTTTCGCTTTCTCTAGCAGCAGCTGGTATTACATTCTCCAAGGAGCCTCTGCATCTTCCCAGTGCCTGAGCGACCATGGATAGTGTGACCGTACCTGAACAAGACTAGCGAGGCAAGGAACATGAAGCCACTGCTCAGTCCAACTAACTATGGTGACTGAGGGCAACTGCAGAAAGCTCTCTTTGCATATAAGCAACAATAAAAGTTATTCCACAAATGTATGTTTGTGTGTAAATTTATATTCAGTGCTCCTTCACCACCAAGAAAAAAAATCTGTATATTTTATTGACATAAACATTTGTTTTTATAGGGATCACCAAAGAAACCTACAGCCAGCGCGAAGCAGAACTTTGTAACCACCATGCTCTCAGACACATCAGACTTGTATTATCTGAAACAAATACTGGTCAAAATGGATATAACGTTTAGACATTTGCTTTAAAGTGTAGCATCCTTTCCACCTGCCAGTGTAGGCCACAGAAGATACACTCTAGTTAGCATATTACTGACAGGATGATGAGAAAGCTCCTGTCAGACACGGGCCAGCCGGGTGTTTGAGACAAAATGCACAGCCCCAGCTGACTAGTTAGGGAAAGACTGGTGAGGTACAATTACAGAGGCATATGACAAGCTTTCATGCTTGAGTGACTTGAGAACCGATGACATGGCTTTAAACACCAATCCTTCCTACCTCCGGTCACAAAACAGCAATAAGTCAACTGATGCACTGTTGTAAAATCATGATTTATTCCTTTGCTTTGAATACATGAGAGTGTGGTATGATGTTCTGGTAGACTACCACAGCAGGTGCACTTGGGGCCGAAACATCTAGGGCCTGCCTCCAGCATGCATAAAATCAATGCTGTAGTTCAGCCTTCCTGGAAAAGCCATCCCCAGCACTTTAATAATTTATAGAAAGACTGAATTAAAAAATTATTTGTACTGAAACTCATACAGCTCCATGCAACTAATAAGAATACATGCAGATGCAGTGATGTGTGAGAAAATGGTGCTGTGCAAGAACATACAGCATGACATTTAGGAAAGGTCTTCCTTTTACAGCTAAAGTGAAACAACTAACAGCCACCTCTGTGAATAGATCAATTCCTTTGTTTCATTCATCCTTTCATTTAATCCAAAGCCATATAATTTGTTTCCCTTTCATAGTTTACTGTTCAAAAGCCAGAAATGGTAATTTTTGCTACAAACAGATCTTACAGAGCATAATCCTCAGGCTAGCTGAATCCACCTCACTGTAACACTAAGCCTGAAGCAAGCTGTGAGGTTGGTGATAATCACATTATTAAAGTGGTTGGAAAGTCAAGCTAATACAGGAATCAACAGTTAGGGCAAATAATGACCCAGAAGCTACGACAGAAAGGAGCGGCGGGAAGTTTCCACTTCTGTCTTGGTGGTAATTGGTGGGGCAAGCAGACAAAGATCTCCACCAAAGGAGTTTTTTTAGGGGGTAAAAACACAGAAAATCAATTTAAAAGAAACTTGCAAAGAATACACACCAATTGCAAAAATCAGAAGATGCATATAAAACAAATGCCACTTGGCTGAACTAAACCATAAGCTGACAACTGAAACATACCCTCAGGATAAAATGGTACTTATCATCATCTTTTTCTTTTTTAGTTAAAAAACTCTACTCAACAGCTTAAAATAGGCAACCTTCTTTTCTCTTTCTCTTTTTTTCTCCAAAGTAAACCTTCTTTTTAAATATAGCATCATTTTTCCCCCTTTTTCCATAAGGGGGCTGATCCTTTACTTGAGTATAATGAAAGCATGAAATTTATAGGGCAGAAATGCTAGACAAAGAATTCCTGTGCATAAGTAAGTGTAGTTTTCCATTCCTGGCCCCCCACAAGAAGGGCAAGGAGAAAGTGAGCAAGGCCTTGAATTATGCCTTTTGTTATCAGTCACTGCTCTGAGATAGTGAACCGAAACAGAGCTGGTAACTCGAAGGTGACATCACAACCCAGTCTCCATGAACTGACATGAACACTTGATATTCAGTTAACCCCAAAGATAAGGCCCAACTCCCTTAACAGAAAGTTGGACTTGATAGCACTGTTTTTGAACAAATAATCTTTAAGTATCAAGCTGTAATTTAGGAATATTAAAACACAGCCTTTGCAACACACAGTACCAGTCTGCTGTGTTTTGTACACAACAGTAAAACAGCACAAAGCTAGCAAATGCTAATGTCCAAATACACTCCATTTGCTTATTTGTATTATATTAAGCAATCCAACATTTGACAGAAGAAATATCTTATGCCAAAAACACATTTAGTCATTCTTGGCAATTCATTTAAATTCTCACAGGAGATACTGAGAAGTGTTTAATTGGCTTTTTAAACTATCTTGCTCTGTAAAGAAGCAAGCTTCACATCAGTCCCATTCTGTTTATGAAAGAGATTAGCAGGTAGCAGTTCTCACTGAAGTTCCTCATAAGCCAGGTCTATTTTTCTGTTTTATCAGAACTCACTAGTGCAAGTGAAAATTAACCCAGTCCTATATCAAAAGTGGATCTGACATGATGTGGCAGTAATTTCGTTTAGCTATGACATAAGTAATGCTAGCAGACTGAAAAAATAACCAGAAGAAAGTGAAATTGATGTGCTATCTCTTTTTGGACTTGACCTGCAATCTACTATTTACATTCACAGCTTGGGGACGTTCTTCAGGATGTTCAAATGCCACTACAAGTGTCTGCTACTGCTACCCATCCTTGTCCAGGAGAGCGATATAAATTATTTTCAAGTGAGGACACCATCAAGATGACTATTACTTCATGAAAGGTTTTGGAATAAACAGCTGTATTTTGAACAAAGTTAAAGTTTCTCACAAGCAGCATATTATATCTGTTGTTCTGTAATGACTTCCAAAGAGCTTGGAATCTGAACATAAAAATAAGGTGGTCTAGATCAGCGCAGTGTGATTCTGATACCTCCTCTTCTCTTGTCCTATCACAGCAACAGAGATCAGCTGAGATGTTCAGCCTAATAAAAATAAGTCTTAAGAGGATCCAAGTGTAGGCTGAGAGTACAATTCTAAATCATGTTAAGCAGACAGACATGTGCCCACCACAGAATTAATCTTCCACAGGCACAGAGCTGCCATCATGATTCCTATCTCCTCTCTACTGGAGCAGTAAGAGAGGTTTGACTGGGGCATCATCGGAGCTGAGGGTTTTTTATGGTGTATTTTTTTCTTTTTTTCTTTAATATAGCAAGCTGGGTCCCAGACTAGCAAACTGAAAAAACAAAAAACCAAACCAAATTCCACGCGTTAGCTACATCATGCGAACTTCTACTAAGCCAGGTTCTTTGAAAGGGCTTTCCCTTCAAATTCTCTTCACCGATTTGGGCGGTCTTATTACTATGTTGTAATGCTCAATTCTTCCCCTAGCCATTTGGGGGGGGGGGGGGGGGGGGGGGAACGGGACACGGACACACGACACGACACCACACAACAGGGGAAGACATAAGTGTGACAGAATATGGAATTTTCCTAAGATAAAGTAAAATCTTTGGTGGTTAAAAATATATCATAGACTAGTAATTTGAAGATTCCTTATATTCATTCACTATTTATTTTTCTGGTTTTCTGTTGTTTATGTGGCCTCTGCTTATACAACCCCCTGTTTCCTTTACTCTCCAATCACCATGGACTTACTTAGCTCCATATTCTGAAAACCACTGGTAAAGTGCTGTCTTTGTGCATTCCCCTAACTGCAATGGTGACAGCAGATTCAGGGACCCAACACTGTGGTGTTTGAAAAAAAAAAAAGAAAATAAGGCAGTTACATAATTGGCAACTACCACCTAGAATCGTAAAACCTGTAAGCCTCTTATGGCGATTCTGAATCTTCTCTATCTTCAATTTACTTTTGACTCAAAAGAATTTAAAGGGGTTTTATCCACTATTTATAATCCAAAAATTCTCAATCCTTACATGCACATGTACGTATTGGAAATCAGCACCTGCAAGTCTTTGAAAATACTAATTTTTAGTACTATATCCAACCTTGTACCTGTGTTGAAAATAACTGTTCATTTATTTGGTAGTACAATTAGCAGTGTTCAGGAACATAAAGTCGATTTTCCACCATAGAAAGCATACCAAACAAAGTGTTTTATGCAGTACTGTTGAAAAAAAATAAAGGTATTTTCAATGACTGTGCTTAACAGGCTAAAGATTCTGCATAACAAATATACTCTGATGGAAGTTGGTTATAAAGTGACAGTCTTGTACTAACGCAAAATTAATCTTGGGAATTTTTTTCAAAATATAGGATATTTTAAAAACTCATAAGGTTCTGTGAAGAGTAAAACAAAATAACATCTGAATATTTAAGCATACTTTCAAAATGAAACACAACATTCTTTTATTAAGCAGTCTAAGCTGGCATAAGGGGAAAAAAAAAAAAGAACATTTTAATGTGGGCAGTAGCCTAAAACCTTTAATAAAACCTCTAATAAAAAAAAATGTTATTTTGAGTTGTACGTTATTATCAGTCTGAAGAGCTGCTCCAAATCAGAGCTATTACAGTATGCACTCCCAAACCACTCTAACAAAGATGAATCTACCTATTACCAGGTTAGGATAGCAGCTATTATTATGGACCCTTGATTTCTTTCAAGTAGCTCCAATGGAATAAGCCACAAGTGAATAATAAAGATCTTATAATAGCCCTTAAGAATTCTTTTTAGGTTAGAAGGCATAGAAATGAACTCAGGAGAGTTAAAGAACTCTCATCTCCTGATAAGAAAAATAATTAACCTGACTTAATGTATCTGAGTAGGTCTTATATAAATCAGACTTTTGTACTTCAAGAGCCAGACTAAAACCATATATCAGAAAAGTATGTAGATATTGTCTTATAAGTACACATGGAACATATCTAAAACCACAAAGGTCTGCAGGTCATTTTGTGAAATGTTCAATATATTCTACTTGAAAGGAAACGTGTGAAGTACTTACAGTGCTTAGTTTCCTAGAGGTAATAATGATTCGTCTCTCATGCAACATACTGGCATAAAGTTGCAGCATGTTGTTCACATCCACAGCAACAAAATATTCAGTGAGGTTTCTCTGTTTAAATAAATAAGATGTTAACAATATAGCAACAGTTAGTAGCTAAGTGGAACATTTTACATATTACTTACAAAAATTTTTGTCCAATTAGTAGGTGGAAAAAAACCAACCCAAAACTGTGAAAGAAACCCCTTTGCATTAAAATTTGCATGCTTTAAGAATAATTGACTGGGTTTTAAAGCCAATGAAAAACTAACTTTGGTGTAAGTTATTAATATTTTGCTCATTTGATTATGCTTGTGAATTTAGGTTTGCCCTTTTTAAATTTGAAAAAATATGAAATTTGGTATTACATCAATAGCACCATATGCTATTAAGGTAACCAATACTTTTAACTCAGGAACAGATCTTCCACCACTGCAGTAACTGTTCTGTCATAGCTACAAGAATAAAACTGTGCTATTTTGCCAGGCTTTCCCAAAGTCAACACGTTGTATTCTACTTCAATACAGCAAAAGAGTTTGTTGAAAAACACCAAGCTTTTCCTTGAACTGTATGCACCAGGACACCAAACGTCCAGCAGCACCGGTAGAAGGCACTGGGTCCTGCAGCCACTCTTTTTGCCCCTGATGAGAAACCCACTGCCACCCCCACTGTGGGGTTTAATGAAAAGCAAAGTAACCAGCACCTCTTATTTATAGTTCAGGCAACGCAAAAGTGGGGGAAAAAGAGAAAAAGGCTGGGGGGAAGGATCTCTGTGTTCCAGTATTTCTGCATGGCACAGTGCCAGAGAGATACAAGTTCTGAGTAAGCTAAAACAGCTACCAGCAAAAATGCATAGGAAAACAGCAAGTTTTTGTAAACGTTACAGAATATGTATGAAAATACAGTAATGCACCCCACAATATACAAAACATTTAATTTCACACATTCATTATCATATCTGCAACCAGAACTCTTACTCATCTCTTCTCAGGAACAACATATTACTAAACGTTAACTTAGGAGGTCTATCAACTATATGCACCAACCCAATGATAGAAACCTGAAGAGTGGAACTGTTAGTCTATACTGGATATGGCCAACACATGGCCGCAAGGTAATGCACCCCTGAAATAAAAGCAACAGCAAGACAAGTGGTAACGGCTTCAGAGCAGGGTGACCCCCCTGACTGCCAGCACCCGCCCCCGCAGGGGCCAGGACACAGTGGCTGGCTGTGGCCTCTCCGGCTCATGGCCCTCTGCAGTCAGGGAGCACAGCAAGGGGCAGAGCTGCTGTTCACCAGCTGCTGGTTTATCTCCTTACAGATTCTACTATATCAAAAGCTAACTTTATTTAAAGCCTGGATGATGATCAGAAGGTTGACCTCCTTTTTGGATATACTGCAATATTGAATAAAAAAAGATACTGAAAATACAAATGAAGATCCAATGGATGATCCAGTTTCATGTAAATTCAGAAATGCATTATTTATTCAAAGACACGGAGTATAGAGTTATTCTTGATCCATGCTGCATAAAATTTTGGAAGAGATAAATACAAGAGCGCTAAGGCTACACACACTGCATTTAGAAAGAAACTCTGGTGTTTCAAGTGCTACTTTTTAACTGGTTGTCAGAGACTGATGCACCATGATAATTTGAGTCCAATTTACCTTGGACACCCTCCAACACTGTAGTTGATAATGGTATGCTGATTCTGTGTTGCAAAAGTTGTGGTAAAAAGAGTTTGCAATCTTGTACAGAACAATATATCTTTGGGAGACAGTCACAGTTATTTCTGCATTACATCTGAAAAGTTACTGCCCCTGAAATACGTGAAGCTTACAACAAAGAATAAGAAAATTCATTTTATTGCTAATTTACTGTAATTACCTCATCTCTTCACTCCCTGCATGTTCTAACCCTCCATTAGTACCATACTATTTTGATTCATACTGGAAGGATGAGACTTTTATAAATGGAGTAAAAAATAATTATAGAAAGGCACCATGAAAATTACTTTTCCTTTCTCCCACAGAATCAGAAAAATAAATACACAGTGGCACCATCACAAGATCCTCCATCAGCCAGAGGCCCAGAGAGAAGCTTCCCCACATTTTCTTCAAGTTGAACACATAACACACCTTCTAACCTCCAAAGCTATGTTTTATTAGAACCCCAAATACTAAGCTAGAACAAGAGAATTCTTTAAAATAGGGGAATTCAACCCATAGGGGAAACAGATGAAAATAAACATTTAAAAACTAAGCCCTGTCCTGCCCAAATAGCCCTTGCAACAAGGGTCCTCTCTTTTACTCCCCTGTCCAGCAACTTTCCATGGTTTTCTGGATTGCAACAAGGGTCGTGCCATCTTCTCTGGGTCCCTGGTGCAGACTCCTTTCCACAACCATAGACGTACACGCAGGCCTCCTCTCTGCTACGAGTGCCCTACCGCTCCTCGCCGACCCAGGCTTCCCCGGCTCCGTTTCCTTCCCTTGCCCGTCCCACCCTGCGGCCCAGGAGCCGCTGCCCGCCTGGGACGCTGAGGGGCACAGCCTCCCCTCTCACCCGCAGCGCGGAGGCAGGGAGCGGGTGATCGGGACGCCTTCCCCACTGCGCCTTGCCCATGCACCACCACAGAGGCTGCGAGCACCCTTCCATCACGCTTTCTGCACAAACACCTCAAAATCTACCAAGAACAAGTTCTGCGGTACTGCGTGATTTTGTACTGTGGTGAACCCCCAACAGCTTCACTTTCAGAAGGAAGTTGTTATTTGAAAGTGTAAAAATGCACATCGATGCATCCATACTCAATTCCAGATTTAAATGCAAGAGTGGAAAGCAGAAAGTTTCGAAGCTCTTATTAGATGTTATCCAGCTAAACACATCATAGAGAATGTGATCTCAGATTTCACATTTGCAATCTACCCACAGCACTATTGAGGATTTAGCATCTACAGAATGCAAGTCTTCATTTAAAAAAAAAAAAAAAAACACATCAAAACAAAACAAAACACAAAAAAAAAACCCAAAACAAAACAAAAAAACAAACCACACCACACCACCATTCCCAGTGCATGGTTACCACCCAAACGTAAGCAGGTACGGCATGTTTTCAGAAAGCCTGAAACAATGCCTTCTTACACAAAAAATAACTGCATATCTTGATAGCTGAATTTGCAGCTTAGCAATGCAGTGTTTAAAGGGCAGGTATTCAAATATAATGAGGTGCAGAATTACAATATATTTTACATAAATAATCCCAATAAATGCAAACAAGCCAAGTAATTATGAACAAAGGGTGGATATAGCAATGGTCAAAAATGCCCTGTTAATGCTTTAAAATGGGTTAATGATGAATGCAACAGTAACTATTAGCTAAAGGTTGTAATAATAGACATTAATCACATTCTAAAAACAGTCTTGGAGAAAAAAACATCTCCTATTGATAAAAGCAGAGTTCAGCCCTACCCACAGAATGAGGTTGATACTTCTCCTAAATATTTAAAAAAGAAACTGCATACTTACGCTTTCAGGGATTGTTGGCAATCCAGTTATATCAGGAGTAATGAAATACGAGTGCTAATCAATGGGGAAAAATAATTAATAATGTATGCACACAGAAACCAAAATTTCTTTTTTAAAAAATCTAGCATTTAGGATTTCCAACCCCATCTTTGTTTAAGCAAATAGACATTTTTCCAATAGCATTCTTACCATTACTAGACAAAGAATTAAGCAGATCACGACACGAAATGACAAGCTCTGGTTCAGCACAGCACACAAACCAAGGGAACAAAACGCTGGGCTGCAGTTTTGAAATAACACTGAAATTAAGCCAGCTTTAAATGTTGTCACGAGCCTGAGAGTAGCACTGATTAACTTAAGCGTTGATTTAAAAATTGCAACCAAAAAAAAAAATGTTAAAGGACAAAATGTAAACTTAGAATGCAAAAGGAAAAATCATTCACATGAGAAAATTAATTAGAATAGAAATATTATTACTTGATATACATTCTCTTCTCTTTCCAAACATCTTTGAATCAAAAATGTCCTAACAGAAATGCAAGGTCTGACAGCTTGAGATTCTGCAATCGTTTATGAAATACATTAGCAATTTTATGCATCTTAGTTTGAGGCCATCTAGGATGTAAATATAAAATGGATTAAACTAAAAACAGATGTAATTTAAATTATTCTCATTAATCCAGTGCTTTTAGTAGTTATCAGACATGGATTTAGCTTAGTAATTCTAAGGCATTTTTGCATATTAGTCTAAATCGTGATGGACAAAAAACCTTAAGTGCATACTAAGTAAGTTTGATAATTATTGACTTTTTAGCTTTTATTTGATTTAACATGATTTTGACATTTTTCGTAGACTTTCTTTGTTTTTATAATGTATTTTAAAATTATAATTAACAACACAAAGACACAGTTTGTTTTCAAGTCAAACTTGAAAAAGATATACCAAAACATAAAGGAAATCTATAAGATATTAAAGGTGTCTTGTGTTCAAGAAAAAAAAAAAAATTATTAATACTATTAACTCTGTGTAGCAGACTTATTAAACCAGCTTGATACATTTAATAGAAAATTTTCCCCACAAATTAGGTCATTTGGCAATAGTTAAAAATTTAAGAAGAAAAAATTGGCTTAAAAAAGGCATCCCATAAACATCATAGCACTTGCACAATAAATATCCCAGGTTATTGTTTTGCATCAACAGAGGAAAAAAGCTAAGATTTTTTCTCTAGTCAAGAACAGGAAAATATTCAGATTAATGGAATGCCTACATTCTTCAGAAGTATAGCGAGAATAGAAAATTATTTCCTATATGTAATAAGGTCACAGAATATTTATCAAAAGATTTCTGAGTAATGAAGTTAATAACTTAGAGCAGTAATTATTTATAATTAACAAAGTAATAATACTTCACTCATTAAACAGAAAAGGAAGTCAGAACTGTGAGAAGCAAAGACCCATTACTGCAGTCATTAAGAGTCATAAAGCAGCAAAAATAGTGTGGTATGGAGTCCTCGCACATCTTTATGAACTCCCTTAGGAAGATGTACGACCTTGGAAGAGATAACTAAATTAATAGTTGCTGTCCTGTATAAAGTTTCCCTAAAAAGGACACCAGAAAATGCAAGTTTTGTTCATCAATTTAAGGGTTTGATTTTGGTTGCGGTTTTTACAAAAGGATTATGACGCGCACAAACATAGCTCTGAAGTTAGACTGATTTAAACAGAATAGGTACATTAATATTAGACTGCTCTTTTAGGCTAAAGACAGCAGCAGAATTTCCCAAAGGACAGGTATAAATAAGCCTGAAATCACAAGAGATATCCTATAGCAAATAATTATTTCTTTAATTACAATAGGCTTTAGAGAGTCAGTGCCTTTTAAACTCACCGATACAAGACAAGGCTGTTTTTTCAAAACTTGCTCACTTGCAAAAATCATCTCTTGGTTCTTATGCAAGATGAGAGAAAGATTGAACAATTGACTTTTTAGTTTTCCAACAAAAAGGGCAAAGCTGACTCTAATGCTTGTAATATTCCATGGTTAAAGTAATGGCTGAAAATGTTTATTCTTTGTATTCCTCCCCCATTTGAATTCAGACTTCACTAGCTTTCCCAACAACAACAAAAAAAAACCAAACAAACAAAAAATCATTTTTCTTAGCCATCTATGGGTAAAATAAAAAGCAACCCAAATTATATTTAAGCTCAGCTTTCATAGAACAAATGATCACCCCTCATAAATTTCAGCTGCAGAATATTTGTTACTGGGACCAACAGGTGAGAGTAGAACTTGGTCCCTAAGTGGACCACAGCATTTTGGTGTCCTCCTGACCAAGGATTACTGGGAAACACCATGTATCCAGATACTGGGTGTAATTTATGCATGATTATATACGTGCAATCCAAAGTACCGTTGTGGTCTGCCATCTAAACCCCGCTTCAATGTCTATGAGCCTTACCCTGCAGCACACCTGAGTAAATGAGGGGAGGGATCTTTTTAATTCTGCATCATGAAATTTGAACTAGACTCATCCTAGCACAATGAAAAGCCACCTCATGATGTCATTTCTACAATTATTTTTCAGCCTGTAACTTCTTTTTAGGTCTATTACTACTGATGGTTTCAGTCTAGCTTATTTACAATTTACGAGGAGCAAGAAAGGAACATCAATATAAAAGACTAGGCACACAAAGTTGGAGTTGAAAGTGGCCATAAACATTTCCCTGCTCCCTGTAGCACTGAGCATTACAAAAACAGAGATGCCTGTAGATCCAAAAAGCATTCTGATCCAGGCTAACCTATTCCTTCCTGCTCTGCCCTGTCTGAACCCACAATATTTGCTCGACTGTACCTGCAGCCAAGCATTTGGCAAAAGTCCTGCATTTAGATAATCATTGTTCAGCTAAAAAGATTACAAAACTCTTTGATGTAACAACCTACTGGGAACAAGAGACAATTGAGAAAAAATTTTTTTTTTCAGAAGTCAGATAATATTGAAATAAAACCAGCAAGCATCAACTTTATTGCAAGCGGCTTGTCATCCCAGTGTTGCCAGCTGCATTCACCACAACATCCATTTCTAGGTTCATCACAACATTCATTTTGAGGTAGGCAAGTTCTATGCAAGATGAACTGCAACACTGATAGCAACAGGTAGTAACACATTGCAAGAAATACAAAGAAAAATATCTTAAAAACTTCTCTATGTCCCTCTGAAACACAGTAGGATTTTTAAACGACTTTATAAAGCGTTTTAGGGTTGCCAAATTAGAATTGGTTATAATACTGCAATTAATGATAGCAAAATATTATTTGATATACAGAAGTATTCTTGGCAAAGGTACTGTGAACTGAAAATTAACTTGAAAATATTACACTGACAACAGAAAGAAAAAACAGCGACAGAAACAATTCTGACTGCAGCCCCAAAAACCAGTACGTTGTTCTCATGAAAAACAACACACAAGACTGGAAGGACTTTCAAATACAGTGGATTAGCACTGTTCAAGGGGAAAAAATATTAGGCCTCTATAGCCTAGTGAAAAAAGCCTAACAGGGAATGTGAAATATGACACATTTAAATAAAATAAAGGTAGCATTATGTTAAGCAGCAAGGGTGAGTAACTACTGGAACAGAAGTGGTAGACTCTCCATTTCTGTATGCCTTCATAATAGGGACAGATGCTTTTCTAGAGTCTGTGCTTACTTTACCTGAAGTATTGGGCCCAATCCTAAAATAAATGAGTTAAAAGTAACAGGAAATGACACAAATAAGGTCAAGATAAATAATCTAATGATCTTTCAGTATGTGCATAATGGAAGCCTTTACAAAATCACTTCTTTTTGTGCCCTGCAAACTGTGATAGTTCAATCAAGAAACAGTTATTTGCACAGTTACTTATGCGTGCAGTCATTGTAGAGATGCTGTGAATACGAACAATGTCTTGGAGACAGCAGAGGCTCTGTATTGGCTTTACATTTCATGCAGACTCCACAAATGTATTTAAACACGCATCCATATGCTATTTCTTTTAAAAAATTCAGGAACTGTAACAGTGACAGGCTCACTTTTTGATGTTTCTGCAGCAACACCACCTTGCCATACTATCAATGTCCAGTCCCACATCACGAGAAGTCAGAGCACAGAAGCAAGGCAGGCATGGACACATTCTTTCACCTAGATGTGCTGAAAGTTTCACGTAACGCAGTACACTTCTCTTACCATCTTTCCTACAGCATTTTTGCATGATCAAGCAAAACTATGAAGAATGGGAAGAAAAATGGGAAAGAAGCCAGCTTACACAGATTTTTTTTTTTCTAATCCTGCAAGTCTACCTACTCAGACATAAGAGGCAATAAAACAGAGTTAGTGTCTCCCGATTCACAGCAGGAGAAACCAAAATTATCTACATGAAACAGCTGGAAGCACAAAAAAGTAGTTCTAGTGCTGCCAGATCCTGCTGCAGTTTACTTTCTCATCCATAGAGCAAAATTCAAATTTCTGCTTCTTTATGACTATAAGAGAACAACATGAGACAAAGACAAACTCTATTCTGCACAGAGAAGAGGAAAAAAAAAAGGCTGTTCAAGCCAGTTAGTGATGGGAAGCAACCTAAGTTTACTCTTTACAAAGGGTTGTTTGGGTTTTTTTTTGTTTCAACCTTACCTACTATTTTATAGTCAGTAATAGGACTTAAAAAGAGAATACTTACCACACTTAAACTGACTAAAGCGTTCGCTTTTGGCACAGGATGGCTATACAATGATTTTAACAAATCATTTGAGTCATTCTCCTATAGGGAATATTTTTAAAAGGTAGTTAATTATTGTATAAAAACTGACTAATTACCATTTACTACACATCAAACCATATATTGACAAAGATATATATATTTAATGAGAAAGACAATTGCAATTCGCAGTGAAGTATTTAAATATTAAGTATAAAATTCAAGCCAACGTTGTATCTCAGAAAATAATTGTATCTGCAAGTTACATCCATCTCTTACATATTTCCCCATAGACTCCTTAAATGAATCACATTATTTGCAACTGAAAATAGTGTTAACATGTCTAGCTGGTCTGTGCATCTAGGACATCATCTTCCTAAAACTGTTAGCCATGATATTTGCCTATTCAAAGTTTTACTAAACATGCAGATACATAGCTATATTGTACACTTTGAAAATGATTCATCAGAGCACATAAAACAGTTAATAAGGTTTACTGAAAAGTACATGCAGCTACGGGGTTTAACTAGGATCCCCCACCTTGATCTCTAAGAGAGACATTTACTTGTCAAAGAGAAGTGGCTGGAGTTCTTGTTTGATTTAGGGTTTTCATTCAGTGTAGGGTTTTTGTTCATGGAGATTAATTCTTCTTGTTGTCAAAGTAAAACCAAAATTATCAGTGACAAGCCAGGGCCAGCTTTTAAACATACTTTTTGAGTTTGCAGGAAGCTTCTGCCTCTCCCTGCAAGAATGATGATGTTACTGGATCTCACACTAGTAAACAAGACCTTGGGTCTAGCTCTTGGTCAGACGAACAGTGCCTGGGCCAGGAGAGAGCAATGCCCTCTAACAGCCTCCTCAGCAACAGATATGACACTAGGCAATACAACAAAATACTTCCATACACAGCTAAAACCTTCTGACCCATTAAAACAGTTTTTGCAGTGTATAGGACAACAACCTTATAACCCAGCAACTTAAACTGGTTGCAGTAATAGCTGCAATGACAGAACCAGTGATCAAGAAACAAAGGAGAAGACAATCCCTCCCCCTTCTGTCAAATACAACCTTAATACCAATTTTTACCATTACAGCAAAATCGGGGCCAAAACCAAAGTCTCATTATACCATTTATAAGACTTAAACGTATTTCACACTTTACTTTCGTTAAACATAGCTAACACCAAACTATCCTACTGCATTTTCTTTTTACATAAAATGTCATCATTCTCTATAGTCCATTTACTATAATGCACAATAATTGCTTATTCTATAGTTCATATATTCTTGAAATGTCAGCTTTTCCAGTCTACAGCATATGGCTGACTATTGATGCTTTTTTTTTTTTTAATTACAATCTAGTACACTAATATAGTTAATGCAGAAAGGTATAGCTTTAATGTTCTCAGTAAAGACAGATGCCAGTATTTCCTTTCTTTTATAATCCTGGAACATGTCTAATTGCTCATGAATATGCAAACTAAACTATCATGATTCTTCACCAAATGCTGCAAGTAATTCTGTCTTGCTAGTTGAGATGACAGAATTATGAGAAATAGTTTTTAGTAATATGAAGGGTGAAACAGTACATCATATTTTATGCAGTTCTGAAAAAAGTGTTTGTAACTGATAATCAGATAGTTCCAGAGATCTACAGTTTACAATCAATACGTCATACAGATCTCCAGTGATGTGACACTTTGCTCACACTTCACCCAGGACTTGTTTATGCTAAGACTGACACTTTATAAAGGTATATTCTTAGCAGCTTTTTAAGATTAATGTGGGATTCAAGTGACAGTGGCAGCTGTAGGTTCAGATTCTTTGAATTTCAGTATGATGAATGTAAAAACTTGCTTCTAAATTCTACTAAAATTTTAAACTTGTAACAGTAGAGAATCACTTTACAGCACTTCAAATGCTGACTATTATTTCAAGGAAAATATTGTACACAAAGAAATAGAATATCTAAAATTACCTGTTCTTTAGCCAAATAATCTGCCAGGGTATTTAGGAGCTTGTAGTATACCTCAAACCATGGTAGGTAACTAAAACAGGAGGGGAAAAAGTATTTTAATAAAATATCAATGTATTTTTTCCAGTGCTTATAAAATACTGCTATGATTAATCTGACTTGCACATTTTTAAAATATTTCTACATATAAATAAAATGCATATAAAACTCTTCCCCACAAGTCTAATGGTACATCACTGATGGATTACTATGTTTCTTTATGCTGGACACCTGCTTGAAGTTCCATGAAGCATAGATTAGCTCAAAATACTTTAACTTCTCATTATTTTAAAGGCACCAAAAAATCATTTTAAACATTGCCAAATCACATTCCCATTATCTTTATTTGCTACGGCTTTCAGTAGTTATATTATTTGCAATTTTGAAATTCTACGTCCTATTGTACTTAGTGGACTGCCAGAACTGATGCTTCCCTGGAAAATGAAAAATAATTTTACCAGGGCAGACCGGGTACCCCGTATTTGACAAGTGGTACAATACTATGCAGTAGTGTAGATGTCACTTTACACGTAAGAATATTGGTCTCCCTATAAAGTCATTTCTATAGGTAGAATTAACATCTAAAAATAAGAGCACATTCACCAATATTGTGAACACACAGCACATTAATACATGAATAATGTATTAATAGACTTTAGAATAATAGAATAGTACTTAATAGACTAGAATAGACTAGACTAGAATAGAATAGACTTTAGAATTAATAGAATAATACTTAATAGACTTTTAACACAAGTCTGCAACCCGTATGCACGCAACGCTCTCAGTGAGTTAAACAGAATCCAAGATAAGTAAGACATAACTGAAGAGCATGAGAAAAGAAACTCAAACACAGTGGCATCAGTTCCATTTTTTGTCATCTATTTACAGAACAGTTACCTTTAACAGTGACATCATCAGTGACTGCATGCTACAGAACTTTCCGTAATCACTATTTAAGTCTATGACACAGATGTAATAAGTCTGGTAAACTAAATAGTACCAGTATAAATTACTCCTTATTTACAAATTACACACCTTCTCATGTCTGTTAGAATTTTAGCACAAAGAACATTACTAAAATGGTAATAGTATGGTTAATATTAGTTGTTTGAGATTACAAGCAGGGCTGTAAAGGAGATAAAGCCTGAAATGTTTTTACTACATTTCATACCCATATGTAACAATACTACACACTTTGTTATTCAGTGCAGTGTAAATCCACGGACATACTTTCAATGCATTTCTTAAAAGCTTTAGTGTGTGCTATGGACAGACCTTAAAATTTCAAAGTTATATATTTCAGGAAACATGCTATCTGCAACTGAAAAAGCCCAGTATGCAGAACCTAAAATGTTTTCCCTGGTAGGAAAAGGAAACCTGTTAGGGGAAACCCTGGCTGGTAGAGAAGCCAAGTCTACTTTTGTGCAGTGAGTCCAGTGAAGGGTTATGTTTTCCTTGTAACACCTCTGTTCTCAGTATACAGCTGGCAAGGCTTTAGAAACAGATCCCGATTCTTAGGGTAAAGAAAGAGAACAGCAGAAATCTGAACATAGTTATAGTTATGCATTTTCTAGCAATCTTACTTTGCTATCCTTATAAATGCTTAACTGCTGGTTCTTTAAAAAAAAAAAAAAAAAAAGAAAAAACCACAAAAAACCATCATGAATTTACTCTCGCCAAGCCAAAGAGACAGAGGCAATGATTTCTTTTAGAGCCACTGTATTAATGTCTTTATCACACTTTACTATACACTGTACTGGCTATTAATCAAAACTACATCAACTTCTTAATGCTCACAGACATTTTTAACGCTTGGTATTGTTGACAGTAGTTAAGGTGTGACATTATTACATTTGCTTTTCAATATATTCTTCTATAAGCATAAAAATTTACTTCATTGCACCTGTGCAAGGCCACTCACTACTTACAGGCATGAACACTGCACATCCTTGTAAAACACCCATCATAACAGGACCTAGGACTCCTGTTCTATTATCTTCTGAAATCACTTTAACCTGGTTTTACATGTCGCTGAAACACAGCGTAGATAGGCAAACAAAATTGTTCACCACAGCATTCAGAGTACCTGCAAATGTCAGAGCTATTGAACAGTTTTACCAGCCTAGAATTACAGCAGGGACTGGAACACTGTTCTAGTGTTTTGTCCAAGTCAAGGTAAAAGGTAGATATAAATCGCAAAGTATTTTTATAACACTGGACACACAAAGGGATTAGATTATCCAAAAGCTTTCCAGTCTTTTGCTATCACCTCTGCATTAGTAGTGTACATCACCACAGCATATTCTGCTGTAGAATACTCTAAAATCTTATCTGATCATTCATTTTTCATAATGAACATTTATGAACAGCTTTCTATAAAAATAAATGCTCCTACTTCAATAAAATATTAACCAAATTTCTTTCTTTTCTCTATGATCTCAGCTCCCCTCTTATTGTGAAAAGAAAAATTAAATGCAATTTTTAAGTCTATGCATAAAAAGGTCAAATTCATTATTTGAAATTAATGAACCCTAGTAGAAAGCCAAGGGGGATTTTTCTTTCATATGGCAAGGCATGCTGACCAGAGCGCTCATACAAGAATTTCTTCCCTTAGCAAAATCAGGTTGATGATACACTTTCATGTCTTCACGTAACAAAACCGCAAAGAAAAACACTAAAAACAGACTACTTAAACATAGTTTAAAAATGCCAGTTTCCTTGCTGAGCTGAAAGACTGGAAAAAGAATTGCTTTAAGCCATATAACCAGAGACACAAGGTTAATATCATTTCAACATGCCTCTCAAACCTGAAAACTTAAGGAAATCAAAACAAGTACTCCATTACATTATATGGCATGAAACCAAAGGCCACCAAGACCTGTCCTCTGTTTCTTTTCCACATAATCTTCAGTTCTTCAAAAGCACGACTTAATTGCAAAAGTTTTTGTCAATATTTTTAATTATACTGTTCTTACTGCAACAAGATATTACAAAGATCTATTGGAAAGCAAAAAAGTTCCCTTCATATTTTTCTTTTATGTATTTGCTAATTGCCATTAATTCAATGTAATAACAAATTGTTACATTTGCTGTTTTCTTAAACAATAAAGAGTGCATTTGTGTGTGTGCATATAAAATGTATCTCTGCATGCAAAGGTAAACATAAACACAGGTTGTATTTGTTCATAATGAAGACAGCTATCAGGTGGTATTTTATGTTCTCAATTCAAAGATCAAGTATAAGCTCTTTTTATTTTTTAACATCCTCAAGGCTATCAAGCAACATTTTTGTCCTCTTATATCACAGGCTGATTTTGCAAGCACATGTGTTAATAATCCTATTAATTTATTTGGACTACTCTACTAAATAGATTTATTCATAGATGAACATTCCCATGATATAGGCTTTACATCTTTATCCTGTACATTGTATTGGATAAAGCAGTGTATATGGCACTTGTGTGTGTGATAGCTAAAACCCAGAAGCATTACAGGTAAAAGAATCTTCTTAGCTTGTCCTGTTAGCAAATCTTGCAAAATTATTTAATCTTTGTTTAGCACAGAACCACCAGTCTAGGTACAGAGAAATCATCCAGCACACAAATGTCCATCAACATCTGTTAGCTTGGGTACCAATTGTTTTCAAGTCAGTGCAGAAATGCACTGTCTGCAAAAAATAGTTTTGAAATGGCTGAGTTTAACAGAGGAGACCTGTAATATATTACTCCTAACTCAAAACTGTCACACTAATATGTACCTTAACCACAGATAAAATCAAAATTAAGTCCATTACTAGAAAGACCTTACCATCATACTTGTATTCATAAAATTATTTATGAGCAGTGCATTTCATAATTAATTAGCTGTCTTACGAAAATGTCAAAAGGTTATCAATGAAGCCCCTTCACAGTAGATAAAACAGAGGAAGAACAGGGCTTTAATTTTCAATGTTAATGTATTTAGAAGCCTAAACTTCAAATAAAAATAATTTAGGTTCTTAAACTATGAAACCATTATTGGTTTCTTGTTTATTTTTCTTTAATTGTACCCTTTGTCTTTGCATTCCTCATGTTACAATCAATAACTGTTTGAGAAACAAACAACAACCTCCAACAACATACAACAATTTCTCTAAAGTTGCCACAAACCATTTCTCCCATAATAATGAAAACCATCAAAACATACAGAATATTGTTTTAGTAGCTATGTATTCCCTGGTTGAGAATACAGTGGTCTTTATTTAAAAGTACAGCCACTGCCTGTCACAAAAGCAAGAGCTCAAGATATTTCATGGTTAATTAAAAACGTACTGAGCATTTTCTTTTAATCCAAATGAGCCACAAGGCAGGAGCTCAGACTTTTATTCAAAGTCATGCATAACCCTTGTTGCTGTAAGTAGACTTCCACCTCACTGGTGCTTCTACTAGAGCTCTGATAAAACTTTTACATTCATGAGTCAAAGGTTAAATAAAGGAGAGGAAATGTTTTCTGTCAAATAGTCAGGTAACCACTAACAGTCCTGAACTATCAGCAGGAATCTAACATCTAGTAATCAAATAAAACTAAGGAAACTGCCTTTCCGTAGCTAAATGTCTAATGTCTAGGGGCTACTTTTCTGTCTGGAAAATTGACACAAAATGTGTAAAATTGAAACATTCTGCTTCTAAGGGATTTGCCTAAAGGAAGAGCGAGAAAGCTTCAAGCGTGGTCTGAACTGAAGAACTACAAAGGCTTACCACATAAACCTGTCTTCCTTATTAGACCATTTCATTTGGAAACATAGGTGACAATTTTACAGTCATAAAATTAATGAAATCTAAGACTGAGCATTCTAATGATGCATTTTGCGTTCCTCTGGATACATAAGGTCAACCTCAGAGTCCATCAACAGTTTCAAGATTTTTAACAAAACAAACTTCAGTCAAATAATTTGCACTTTGTACTAAAACTGTTCAGGTAATTCAAAAACAACTTCATGTAAACCCAGAAAGTATTATTCCTACTGCAAACAGCAATGATATTTAGAAACAATACCCAGAAGAATTATGTTTCCTTCTATTATTCAAAAGTGAACGTTGAAGTTTCTACTGTGCCACTTCAAATCTCAATTGGCAAAATTATTATTTAAATTAAAATATAAGAAGTGAAACTAGAAGAAAAGATCCAGTATAGTATATGAGCACAACAAGGTATATTACAATATTCCGATTGTGGTACCCCTCGTTCTTACGGGGCTGCATTAGCTCAACAGTTTGTGGAGAGGGAGGAGGTGACACAGCAGGATTCACACCAAGAGCTTCACAAAGCAGCTCTGCCGTTTAAAGAAAACAAAACAAAACAAAAACTTGCAAAGGGATCACACAAAACTTCTGGAGAATAATCCAAGATTTATTTTCTCATCTTACTATGGTTTTGCACTTACTTGCACTTTGAATTTGGCAACTGCAGTCAAGCTCTGCGTGATCATTTTAGACAATACTGTATCACAATTCAGTTCTTCAAACAAAAATGCCTGAGATAGCTACCTTGGAGGATTTTTATTTCACTGTATAAACATACAGAGAACTTGAACACCACATTCTGACTTGGGAGAATATTCTGTTTACACAATTCGTATATGTGTATATAAAACATAAAAAAACCCATAAAACTTACAGAAGAATTTTATATGTGCAAGTGTATTTTCTGTTTCAAATGATCCAGTTTGATCCAGGACCATGTGGCTACAAATTCAGATATTATTTCCTTTGATTATTGTTTCAGATGAAGAATGAATTATAGAGAGAAGTCCCATAAACTACAAGACTTTAATCTTAGAAGCAGCTTTAGGTTGTTGGTGTAAAACCTGAGGACAAGCACCTTTTTCTTCAGTTTTTGGTTAAGAATCCCGTTCAGCAGTTCAAATCCTATCTCTTTAGTTGCCCTAGCATAGGTTAACACATGGCCTGGTACCATCCACAAAAGACATTCACAAGAGAAAAAGCTGTGTCCTGTTCCCCACTCATCAGCCTACCCAAATTTCTATAGTATTTCCTTCTCATCACTTTGACTGGCTTGTTCCTGCTCTTCTTTTCAGACATTCTTACTTAGATTTTAGTTATTTATGACCATTTCATTTAGTTAATTTTCCAGTATTTTACTATGTCTAGTTGTCTTTGTTAAAGCCCCAGTCAGCAATCTTAATATATTCCTCTTATTTGAGGCAATATACATGTATGTGCTTATGTAGATGTGTAGTTACACATGGTATTTATGTACGCCTGCATTTGTGTGTTTATGTAAAAGTCTATGACTATTGTGTACATACCTGTGACAGACAAGTAGTTTGACTTGCTCATACATCAGAGTCCTTATGTGTATATATACACAGTGAATGTGAATTTATGCTATTTTGATATATGGAAGAGTGCAAGCGTGAACATGCATACACACTCTTTATATATAAAGACAGCATTCATTTGTTAAGATTTCTTTGATATTGGTTAATTTAAGATCATCAAGCGTGTACAAGGGAAAGCCAGATGAAATGCCAGAAGAAATCTGCTAGTGAGTCTTCTTTCACTTGGTCACTTCTAATGAATCTTGGATTCAGAGCAGAAACCAGACTGGATACTAAAACGCATTGGATGGAAATACTGATGCATTCTGTCTGTCTGAGGCAAACACAAAAAATACACAAATTGGAGAGAAACGGACTACCAAGCTAGAAGTACAATGCTATGAAGCTAGTGCTGTTACACATTCAGCTATGCATTGTAAATTTGAAATTGTCACAATAAAAGCAATGAAGGCAATGCTTTGATTATGGTTCGGTGAAAAATTATAGCTTGCCACTTCTCATTTTCCTAGTTATTTCTACCAAGTAACAGACTGTTGACTAATCTTTAGCTGACGTATGTCTGTGAGGAAACGTTAAAAGAAATATTCGAGCTTACACCAGCTGAGAATTTGCATCCTTTGCTTTGCAGCACTACATACGGTATTTAAATGTGCATACTTGAGTGTGCATAACTTATTAAACATTTGTTATTATAGCATGAGAAGCCAGCCAGCCTATGTTAGGAGCACAAGTAAAAAATTTTGTTTCTAGCTTGATGAGGGAACAAAAGGTTAATTCGGGGAAAAGAGCTAAAAGCATACACATACATTCTCTCTCTGGGCCTTAACAAATATCGACAAAATATATCGACAAAAGGTATCACAGAGAAAAGGCTTAAGTATCGTACACTCCAAAATCCTAAGAATTAAATCTTTCTGAAGTATTAATAAAGAAGTATTGGCAGAATCACAGAAAGGTGATTAATTTCCAGAATAAAATCTTCTCCTTTTGCTATTTTTATTATATGGTAGTCATTATTATTTTCTGCAATATTTATAGCAAATACTTATTTTTAAATTACTTGCCCCAAAACATCCAGTGTACTGGCTCTCAACATTAGTTTGGAATCTGTTTAAGAGCTCACAAAAGTCTTGATGTGATATTTCCAATAATTTTAAGCACTAGCCTACAAGCTTCTATATTGTCTGGTCTTTTTTTCCCCTCCGCATGTTCTTTTACTGATATTCTTTTACAAGTCGATGTTGGGTTTGTCTCCCTAACTCATGTGGTCTATCCTAATGACACCTTCCATGACTTCCCGACTTCCATGTTGTCCAAATACCTGATATTCTGCTTTTCTCCATAAGCTTCCTAGCTTACTCTCCAAAATTCTCCAAGTTGCCCCTCTGCTGCCAATGGGTTTGGCTCTTTGGCAGTGCATGGCTCCTCCTTCACCTTGTGTTTGGGGATTCTCACTTTGAAGGCAATTATACTTCAATCTTGTTCTTCTCACGTGCTGCTGAACTGGTTGTTCCCATTTCCTCTATGGACATCACAGGCTGCTAGGCTCTTAACTGAAGTGGCAAATTTGCCTTTTAATTAAAGTACTCTGCCTTTTAATTAATTTAATTAAAAGGGTTTTAGGACAGTTAAACAATTGTTATTTTCATTACCAAAACAATTATGTTACAGGAGAAGAAAGAAAAAGCAGAGGGAGAAAAAGTATTTCACTGGAGTCAATTTCTTCATCATCAGTATCTTTTCTGCAACGAAGTGGCATGCACTTTATTGAGAATGACCTGGCTCTGGCACTTCTTACATTAGATGTAGTCTGGCCAAAGAACATGGAAGACACCCCCAAAAGTCATATTTACAAGGAGAAGAACACGAAATAGTCCAGTTTATTGTTAAATTGAGTGGATACTCGTCAAAGATCTCATTAGAAAGTAAAAATATCCACATAATATTCAAAGCCACTAAAGCTGCAGTGTATTGTTCTCTGCTTTTAAGCAGAGATTTCATGTTATTTAAATAGAATTATTTAGCCTCACACAAGAATACCATCACATGGGGCTTGGGACCACTTTTCACGTGCAATCAATGGTAACACCGTTGTAGAGAAATGATACCCTGGTAGAGAAGTATAATACATTATCAGAGGACTTGCAAAAGATAATTTTTTCTTGTATTTTTCTCATATTTACTCCTTGACTCAATTTTTCTTATACCAACTTACCTTAGAATACAGAGGCAGACCTTGCCTCCTGACGTCAAACGGCAAAATCCAAACCTTTGCTTACTTTCAATGTCGGTGAGCACGAAGGTAAAATGCTGTCCTACTTGGTTTTGGGACACCCTGAAAAATTAGATACAGAGCATAAAACCACTAAATCACATAAAAGATGAACATTTAAGTCATTGGTCTCAAGCATTTTCATGCCCAAGCCTCACTATCCTTCTCTCCCTTTCCACTCTCCAGGCTGCCTCCTGCACCCCACGCCCTCCCCTCGGCACAGAAGAGCCCAGGTCCTTCCTTCAGCCGTGCCTCCAGCTGCCGCCCTGGCCCCGCACTCTGGCTGATGTGCTCCACAGGATCTTGCCCTCAGTCTGAATGGACGGGGCATTTCATAAGGTCTTTTCCTAAGTAAGGCCTAAGCGAAGCCAGTACAAGCCTGCCACAGCTTGTTGGCTTTGAGCACACCTCCACAGCGGAACATGGTAACCCAAACAAAGGTTTTAAAGTCTACAAATAATTTATTAAATGTTGTAATACAGGCCTGGCTTAAGACAGCCATTAGCAAACTAGCTTGCTTTTTTTTTCCCCCCTTCAGAACAGCTTCATTGGTTAAACCCGTAGCCTTCCCATGCACCCACATATCTTCCTCCTTTTTTTGCACTACACATTGCCCAACAAGCAACTTTTTGCTATGTTCATTTTCCAGTGCAAACTTGTTCAGTTCTGGAAATGCAAAAGCCAGAAAATAATCAAGAACAAACAGCACGAGAGCTAAAATAATAACTAATATCATCTTCAAGACTGTATCAAAACCTGCACCCACTTGCGAGAGAATACCTTTACACGGAATTTCCCTGCCTGATGTTCCAACTCCTCTCATGCCCCAACTCTGCACAGCCAGCATTCCCTCAGCAGTGCAGGCTAATCCATTTTGTTCTTAGTTTCCATCTCCCCTCCAGTGTCACCCCTGATTCCTCATACTCGTGTCCAGGTCCCAGTCCCAATCTCCATTCCTGACCACCCACTTTCTGGTTGGCAGTATGAACCTTTCTGCAATTTCTTTTTAAGAAGAAATGTCATCTTCACTGCCATGACGTGTCTCTTGTATCCTTTACTCCCTCAAGCCAGGCGCCTTTCTCTCTTGTGCAATTTGTCAGCTTCACACAGAGGATCACTGAGCGCACAGGACGGACCCGCTTTTCAATGTGGCCAAACTTCAGTGAACTTCATAGAAATCACAAAATATATTCAATGTAAGCATTTTAGAATACCAATAACCTGTATCTGAATTTCACTCACAGAAATACATATTGTACTTTTCCAAAATCTCCCAAAGACAATCAGCTTTAGGTAGACTTGGCATTTTCAGCCAGGAGAGGTAACGTGTGGCATAGAATGAATCATAGAATGGTTTGGGTTGGAAGGGACCTTTAAAGATTTAATTAAAACCAAATGTAAACAAAGTTATGATGGGGAGTGCATGGAGATTTGAAAACGTAAAATGTAGCAATTCTGCCTGTAATTCTATCGTCCTCTGTTCTTTTCCCATTCTTACATGATCTTCTACAGCAGAATACCTAAGCACCTGCTAGTAAGTGCTATAATTAATGTGTCATGTGGTTCATTCTTAGATGCCAAGCTGAAAATGAATTCCTGCAGAAGCTGAGAACCATCAAAGATCTCACAGCCTTCCAAGAGCACAAAAATATTTTTTTAATTTATCCCCTGCAATATGGTTTGGGTTTTGTTGTTGTGGTTTTTTTTTTTTTTAATAAATCTCCACCAAAAATTTTCCCCTAGGAAAGAAGAAAGTAGAAGATGGTCAAAGGCTGAGAGAAGTTACATGGGACACATGCACATTATACTGCTTAACACGTGCATGACAAAACCTTAAACATGAGTTAAGTGATAACATTACCCAGGCTGTCGAGTCTCCCACTCATTTCAGTTTGGTCTAGTCCCTCATGAACATCCAGTGACTAGGCTCAAACAAAAGCCTGTGCTGAGCATATATGACATTACAAGATACCTCTAGTCCAATATAATCACTGGAAACCCATGATAATTAATGGACTTTTTTTAGTTACGTAATTAAACTCAAATCATTAAGACAAGCATTTTCCTTGCTTGTCTTCAATAGACTGGAACAACCGAGTGTGCTCTTTAAACACAGTAAACACTCAACGGCTTTCACTTAGTCCTTTATTTTTCAGGTTCCGCATAGCTAGCATGATGCCTGTATGTTATGCCTGATACAATAGAGAGCCATCAATAACAATGTGTTATTACTCCCCTGCCAATGATGAAATTTTCTATTTCACATCTTTGCATTTTCCTCTTTATTCCTGAGAGCAGATCGCCACTGAAACCTGCAGTATGGTTTCAGTGTCCCTGCACACACTATGGCCAGGTGCTTACACAGTAATTCAGCAGTAGCTGGTCAGTTGGTAGCACTGGTAACGCACCATGCACAGCGACCTCGGCTGTCTCCTGCTCCCTCTCTGCTCTGCTGTGTCCCACCATCAGGCTCGGAGCTTTCTGCAGCCACGACTGGCTTTTTCTTACACCGCAAAACATCTGCCATGGTTAGGCTGGGGTCTCTACACGCTATCTTAACCCAGAGAGATCATTAATAATTCACAAAAAGCAATTGTTAATAGATGCCCATCTATGCGGGCATTGCTTCATTGCTTTTAATATACTGTGTACATGCATGTCAGGCAAATGACTACTCTGTTACTGCTTGAAAACAATTCCTTAGCCCAGAAAACTCACATCAATAAGAATCTCTTGCTTTCAGTTATTTGCCTCCTCCCTTCCCAAAACCTGAAGATGACATGGGAAAATAACTGGTACTGCAATTAAAGCATATATAAAAATGTCACTACACAAGATCACTTTAAAAATTAGATTTAAATTCTGATATTCTCTATTAAAAATTGCCCAGCCAAGTTATGATAGTTCAGTGGGAGGCAATTCCAATGCCATCTCACGACCTCCACCTCAACATCTTCCTTTTGCTGCTTTAAGAGAGATAACTCCACATCTCGACAGTCAGTGTAAAAGTGGCCCAGTTTGAAAACTGCTTCCCACAGAGTTCAGAAGGAGATGTAAGCAGCATGTTACAGATTTTCAAACTGAGAAAAACTCCAAGGCTAAAACTGAATCTCCACAAAGAACCCAAAAGTTTGCATTTGGTCCCATTTGCTTCAAAAGAACAGCTAACAGAAGCCAGTGACCATCTATCTGGACCACGTTTTCTGATCAGAGTTTAAAATACTGAATTAATTCTGGGTTTCTAATTTGAAAGCTCCCCTTAAGATCTGGGGGCAGCAAGGATGCCTGATTTTTTAGTCCTCTTCAGCAGAATTAAAACTGACTATATGTAAGCCTTACAGAAACAAATGATGACTGGGGATTTCTGTATATCAATAGATAACCACAATGTATAAACCAGACATATAAAACATTCAAAAAGTGCTAGTACTACAGTTTTAACATATATATTGCGTGTACCATCATGTGGACAAATGTTGGCTTATATGACTTGGGGCTCGTGCCTCTCTGTTTCACTGTGGCACATTTGGGTTGTTCAGAAGTCAAGTCTCACCTTCAGAGGCAGGTAGCAGCTCCTAGCACTGCTAGTGAACCACAGCAATGATGCCTCTCAGGTTTTCCTTAACATGCTAGCCTGATTAATGAAAATCAACACAGGTAAAATGCAATTATTACGTACCAGAATTCCCTACACAAAATGTTATCTAGACTTTCTATTGGAGCGCAAGATCAATTGGCTGAGCTTCAAAAACTTTCTGCAAAATGCTGATCTGGTCAGCTATTTATCAAACATATACAAAATTATACACGTTCTTGAGGAGAGCGTGATCTACTCACTTGTGTGGGGGAGAGCAGGCACAAATCATTCCCAAACATGACTGACCTTTCTCCTCACTCATTCTTCTGCCTTGCTTTTGACTTACTTTCAACTCCTGCCCTGCATGCTTACATTTAATCTTAGTTTAACAATAATAAATCACTAATAGCAAAGAATGTGTATAAATACTTATAAACCCTGCAGACTACAATGGGTTCTTTCAAGGTTACAGTTCACTATAGGAATAAAAGTAGTTTTTAAAATTTTCTAAGTACATATCTACACAATGCAGAAAAGGCTCTTTGGTACCCATGGAGTAGGTAAAGAGTCATTTTAAAGATTTTTGTTTACATTACAGCTATTGTTCAGGCCTCATTTTAAGGCCGCCTTGAGAAAGCTGATTGAGGCAGGAATTAAATCTCTTCTTCGAAGGAAAAACAGCATGTCTAATCATTAAATTTATCCCTTGTTCTCAAGAAGAATTGCTCTTCCAAATTAATCTGTTTAAGACACAGAAGATGTTTGAAATTATTTTTTCTTCAAATTTCAGGAATTTTTAAAGGGTTTTGCATTTCAGAGAGATTTTTCAAAGAGTTCATTTTTTCAGTGAGTTTCAAAAAATAAAAGACTTTATGCATGGGAATACAGATTTTGATGACTTATTTTTAAAATAAAACAAAGCTACCGGTATCATTAATTATAAGGTATCACGTACACATACTTGACCAATGTAACTAAAGTATACAGTTCCAATTAAAGATTTGGCAGCTGCTACCTAAACCTGAAAATTTCAAATGTATTTCATCTCCCAGTCTGATGCTGAAAAGCAAGCCCTACCAGTCAGTCACCCTAATTCTCCCCAGATCAGAGAATAGATTAGAAACCATTTCAAACAGGAATTTGAAAAACAGATGTTAAGATAGTGGTACAAGCTGACTGAGAGACTGGGTAACCCTAGGTTGGGCTGTCTCCTTCAGCTAATTGCTATCCCCAAATCTAAGCTTCAGGAACTATCTTCTCCACTTCCAAGCCCACTCCATGATCCATGATTCCACAGCTCAGGCTCCCTGTGTGGAGAGCTCCTCTGCTTCAACTGAGCTATCTGAGTTGAGCTCTGCTTCCCAGAAACCCCAACCCCTTACACATCAGAAAGAAAAAGAACAGGAAGAAAACTGCAGAAGATTTTTTACTGAAAACGTACAAAGCTACCACCAAATTAGGAAATTCCCAGAAATAAAAAGCATAGTTAGCTTATAATTGGGGTTATGTTTTCAAAACAACAGAAGCATTAAAATAAACCACAACCAATTAGTAAAGAGTCTCACTGAGTGTATTTAAGTCGCAACACAAGCCTGCTCTGTCCAGCGGCCACTGTACCTTGCCCATGGTCTATTGGAGCACACCGCGGCTCCCTCAGTGTGCCCAGGTTTCCTCTCAGATGGGTCCACTTCTGCACCCACATGGAAACCAAATAACCCACATTCGAAACCAATAGTTACACTCTTCCACAGTGCACAGTTCATGCTGCAATCTGTCCTTACAAAGACTTCTCTCTTACACATACATTTAAGATTACATATGCACATACCATAATACAATGAGATAAAGGATGGAAAGAACTCAATTGTATAAAACTACTGCTGCATTTTTGAGTTCACAACCCATCTTGCAAACTGACTGGAATGACTGAAGTGTACAGGAAATGCTATAGTTTATTTATCTTCACCTGTACAGCTTGAAATACATTCTCAATTACTTACTTTTCATTCTCAACTATTTACTTTGAAGGCAACAATTTTTGTGTAAGGTATCTTACAATTGCTTTTCACAAGATCTGCAACTCCAATGATCTCTCCAGCCATTGTTTTGCACTTGTCTTGACCACAGCTGTGCTTCCGCACACAGACTTTTACCAGAAATACCAACAGAAACAGCATTAGCCAGGAACAGGAGAATGAAAGTGATGTCACTCCTGCTATCATTACTCATTGACCCTAATAGATTATGAGTTAAATATGCACAGTAATTTCCATACTTGAGCAATATTCTACTGCTAATGAGAAATCTTTCACAGTATCAGCAGTACAGCCACTTCTTACATTCCAAAATATACCACTTCCCTGCGATCAGGTGAGCGCAGCAGGGGAAATTAATGAGGTACATATCATTGCCTCTGTGCTGATCCTACAGGCAGTTTCCAAAGCATCTTAGCTAAACAGCCACGCATGCTACAGATTCCGCAGAAGAAATGCATCCTGAAAGGGAAAAGACAGAGGAATGGAAGGAGAGAGGGGAAGTATTTATGATGGAGACGAATGAGAAAGATTCAAAGCACAGATAAAATTGAGGGGTCAAGCAGTGGCATAGCGCAACTTAGGACTGAATTTGAAATGGGACCAAAAGGAACAAGAGGAGAAGTTGCATGCTCACTAGTCATCATCCAGCTAAATAGCTGACAGATGTAGAGATCAAGGTGTGGGTTCTCTGCAAAGTTATACCTGAGTTTTGGGTTGAGAGTGAAAATACAGAAGACCGCTGGAGAAAGAAAAGTGAAGAAAACCATGCAGAATTTGTATAAAGGATTCAAGGAACAAAAGAGAGGACAAGGTGCTTTTTCTGATGTATTAGTATTAGTTTAGCAACCACTAAAAGGAAATAAAAATCTCTACATTCTCAAATGTTAAATCCTCCTATTCCATATGAAAAGAAACAAAGAAAGGAATTCTGCAGCAGAAAAAGAGGAACTTATTCATAAATATCTACAAGCAAACTGTTAGAATGTTATACAATTGTGCCATTTATTAAGCCTAAAATCATTTATTCACAAAAGAGAGACATAGGTTCTTGGAACAAATGCTCAGGAACTTCTATGACGCAATTTGTTTCTCAACCCCCTTCAAAATAAAATGTAAGCCATAACCAGCAGTAACGAAATTCTGTGCTTGCTTTCAATAAAAAAAAATTATATATAAAACTCAAAGTTTAAGTCAGGGTCAAAACATTACACCATTGTGCCTTTTTTGGCTTGACTTTCAGCTTAAATTTAATAGGAGTTACCTATAGATTTTTAATCACCATTCACAGTATGTACTTTTGATCATTAGAATGAATAGTGTACATCTATTTATAACATCTGCATAAAAGATAAAGTAAGTATGTCTGGTGAGATGATGTAAGAGGCATCAAATAGTAAGAACCAAATCTTGATCTCTGTCTACAATCACTGTAGCATAGTGAATAAAACAAAATTAAATACATGTTCTCATTTCATTCACTTTTCAATTCCTTCATTAATTAATACAGGTGAGGTGGAGGAAAAGAGGTGACAATGATCTTACCACTGTGCTTTAACTTTCCATACTTTGAAGACTATAGATTTCCTACTTTAATGAGTTTTATTTATCTAGTTAACAGAAAAGACACTCAATTCCTCCAACTCTGCTGTACAGTAGGAACTCAGAAGCAACCTATGGAACAGAGTCACTTTTTTTATTCTAGGTATTTTGATCAGCAGCATCAGTGGAAGTTATCACTTTTGCTCTGGTAATTTCTACTTCTTACTAGGATCAGATATTGCTTGAAGTGGTTTATATACATATAGTACACATAACAGGTTGAGAAACTGTGCTCTCTAAAGTACACTCAGTATGCTCAACCAATGAAACAGATACTTTGTGTTTCACTTCAATCAAAGCTTTCTGTACAAAAATTGTCATTGAAACTGCCTGTAAAATATTTGGGGGTATTAGGTGTATGGTCTATGATGATCCTCTATAAAAGGAAAAAATATATATATTTTTTTTAATATGTATTTTTAATTTTTTTTTTTCATCAGAAAAGTGAAAAACACATTTATGGCTAGACAAAAACTAAAATGCTTGTCACATCTTAAATGTCCATTGGAAAAAAGCCATATAAAAAGGAGCTACAACAGTGGTTTTTCTCAATAATTTTCTTTACCAGTCTAAATTTCAAAATTAAAAATAAAACTGAGAAAGCAGAAGACAACTGCACAGTTTTCTTTAAAAACAGTGGTATTACGTCTACACTATAGAAAATGCCTGAACTGAGTAGTAACTGGTACATACACCACACAGCCAGTAAGTAACAGCCAATTCACACAAATAGCTTGCCAGTAAACAGTCGCCTGCTTTCTTGAATGAACTTCCAGTGTTTCTGTCCTTTTTCTCACAATAGCTCTGCCCCTCCTCCTTGTCCGTGCTCTTTTATACTCTCATGAGGTCTCACTGCTTTTCGTTCTCCCACAAATCCCCTAAAACTCAGCTCCCAGCTACACAAAAAGCTGCAAGTGTGGTGGCCAATTTTAAACATACCATGGTACTGCCTGAGCAGTCAGCAGGCCAGACTGACCACATTGGTTTTGTTCCCCTCATCAGCCTACCTCAGCTTCCAAGAACCTCTCCTTCCTCTGTCCAACTGCCAATTTTTATGAAATTTGTAGAAATTTTGCACTTTTGAGAGCACTGCTTTACAGTCGAGTATGAGGCCAAGAGTCAAAAAGCATGTCTGGGATGGGGACATGGAGGGTATTAACAGACAAACGATAAACATCCCATAACTCTTTCTCTTCTTTTTTTTCCTTGGGTTTTTTTTTCCCCCCTTCGGATACTCAGCTAAAATACATACCTAGCTATGCTATAAATTCAGGTATTCCCACAGTTTATTGATTAAGCTTATCCATCTCATACAAGCAAGTAAGTGTCTTCTGAATGGTTCAACAGAAACAGTTAACGCAGGATGAGTTATTTGAAAATAATTATTTGCTGCCACTGATTATCTTCTTGCCACTGGATGGCAGCAACAGAACCTCACCTTTTTCTGCTATCCTCAAATTTTATTTCCATTATTCACCTTCATTACCAATTTTAAACAGAATTCTGCACATATCTTAAGCACATTAAAGACTTTAACGCTTTAAAGCCAACACTGACAACCATATTAGTTAAACGGCTTAAAGGACAGTAAGCTTAACCAGTTCAAAACCCAAACAACTTAATTAAATTCAACTATAAAAGACTAAGTGAACCTAGTTTACTTCAGGGAAGTTGTGTTTACAAAGACCTTTATTTTGCCAGTGTGTTTTTCTGCAAAGCCTCTCTTCTTTCCTCTATACAGATACCATCTTTTACTCCACAGATAGTAGCTTCTTGCAGCCGATAGATGCTTCTCATCTTTGAGTCTCCATCTACAACTGATGCCAATGTTGTTCTGAAACCGGCTCAGCCTGCACGCTACCTGGGTGTATCTTTCATTAATTATGCAGCTCAAGCTTCTAATTCCATCTTTGCTGATTTGCACAATATGAGTTTTCCAAACTGAGTGAGTACAATTGATTAAGTTAATTCCCATTAATCATTTTGACAAGCCTAAATAAAAATTTTAATTAATAAAAATGTTTTATATGAACAATTTAAATGACTGGCGGCATTACATGGAAGCCACACTATAACTGATACCAGAAAGGTAAGTGCTAATTAATTAAAAATAATGGTTCTGATTCTTCTCTGAGAAAAATCAATTGCATATTCAGTTACTTCCCTGCAATTAAAGTCTTAATTTCTTTGAACTCAAACAACATGTTTTCAGTACTGCTCGGTGAGTTTTTATATCCTGGTGCACCGTAACATTTTTTATGATGCTTGCCGTTTGAAGGAAACTATGTTATATCTTTATATTAACACAGATGGTGTTTACAATTATAATGGACAAAACTGGGAGCTGGAACGTAGCTCCATCTTGAAAGAGATATCCCTAAAATTCTGTAAAGGTTGCATTTTGCTGTGATAATTTCCTACTACTGATTTCATACTTACTTGAACACAAAGAACATGTTCTTCTCATCTGCAGGTGCAAGTTTAGGGAGTACAATACGTTTTCCTTTTCTTTAAATCTTTCCTTGCAATTATGCTGAATATCATTTTCTACAAAATATTTTTAAATAAACAATAACTGTAACACATACCTTTCAACGTCAAAAGGAAAGCAGAACTTTGGAACGCTGTTCAGTACTTCCTATAAATATAAGTAAAAGAAATAAAGTTAGGATTTTGAAAAGGCTTTCATCTTTATCTGCTAGCAACTGCCCTACAGCTTGCTTTTAAAAAAATAAAATAAAAAAATACTCATAACAAATAATAAATTCAAGGAATACATGATCACAAAAAATACAGCACACGTTCCTGGACTGAAATAATTGATTATTAAAAAGGAATTAAGTTTGTGCTTTGGCAGATTGCAAAGACAATACCATAGAAGCCCCAGGAGGGAAAGGCCTGGCCTGAAGGGTATTAACACCCTTCACATCCCCGCTGGGATTCCCTTCAACAAGGCCATATGGATTTTACAAGAAGCACCACACCATATGGGTAAGCCACGTCTGCTGCTACTTGTACCACAGACTAGCCACAGGGACTTCTGACAGATCCTGGCTCAAAAATACAAATGTTGTTTCAATTAAAATGCAGGCAGAGAAAAGGGAATGAAGTTGGCAGCAGAATGAATTACAGAGAGGTGTAACAACTCTATACATGTTCCATAGTCAAATGCTGAAAACGATGGAAATCGTCTGCTGGTCCAAAGGAGAAATTTATATGATTAACCCTTTGGGTTTCGCAAGCAAGCCTCGCTATTAATAAGGGGGGCGGGGAATTCACCTGATCTACATTCATACCATAGTATGAGAGGATAATGTCACTCTTCCTTGCAGAATTTTATTTAAGAAGCTGTTTAGTGGCAAATAAAATGTGTTAATTAAAATATAAAAATGCTTTCAAACAAGTCAACATTTTTCTCTTTAAAAAAAAAAAGTGAATTACCAGATCAGTTAGCAGCAAATATTAAACAATAACCTTACAAGATCCCAGAAAAACAGGTTTTATTTCCTTGCTCCCAACTGGGAAAACAATCCCTCCATGAAATGCTTCAGCTAAGAAGACAGTCGACATCAACGCAGTTGGTCAGCACAGCTACAGAACTCCCTTTCTGTAGCAGACCAACAGAAACTGATGTACTGCTGTGTAAACGAGTTATCCCACAAGGTGTGTGTTTTCAGAAAAATGCATACCGATTGCAAATTTCCAGAGCTGCACATGGGGGTTTAAGAACTTGATCTAAGATGTTAGCACTCTCCAGCCTGAACTCTCTGTTTACTGGATGTTGAACAGTCAACTCCCATTAGGGGAAATTATGTATTTAAATTCCTACACACCACAATGACTATTTACTTCAAACATTTGCCTGGCTCAGTGGATAGTGTAAAACATGAAGAACCCATGCAAGTTAATCAGCAAGGGACAAACAGTTAAGGAAAAAGATGCCTCTGAATACAACATGCATACATTAGTTGCAACATTTTAAAGGTATATGATGTGCCCCAGTAAATCATCTTACAGTACAAAATGGAAAAGTCGATTTTTCTGGAATTTCTAAGTCATACAAGAGAGTTCAAGAAATCTTTGGAACTTTTACTTTGTCAGCACAGATAAAGGAGGATATGAAAGCCACATATTGTGTTTTGAGAAAGGTTGTTAACTTCATTATGAACACTAGCAGTACATATAATATTCTCCAAAAGAAACTGCTCTAGCACCATCCCGACTGCTGTGAGTGGCCACTGTGGAAGCATGAGGAGCAAAATACAAACAGAGCAGGCAAATATTTAAATTTCTGTAGGCAGGAAGCAAGCATACATGATGCTGGTAGTAGTAATAATAAACTCTAACAAAAGAAAGCAAGCAGAACAGGGTAATCAAAACTTTTAACTCAGAAATTTCCTCAGCATTTCCAAATAGTCTCTTACTTCAGGCTCATAAAGCTTGTTTTTCCCATTCCAAAGAAATAGTATTTTATACTCTATTTAAATTCTCTTTCCAAATCTGCACCTATTCTCACACTATAGGAAGTCATTTTCTCCTTACTACCGAGGCTTTTAATTGCTGCCTGGTGAGCTTAGCACTGACTCAGAATTGGGTATGGAAATGTATTCATTTATGTTCCCCATTGTATTCTCTCAGAATAAATTATCACACAAGAAAAAGAAAACACAAACAAAAAAACCAAAGGTATTAGCTCAATATTTTGACTAAGCAACCTGAAAATTATGGGTATGTTTTGCAGCGTTTTCCAGGCTGAGCTGCAGGACAGCATTACCCCAGCTCTGCTCCGTCCCTCCCCCAGCCAGCACACGTGCACACAACTTCTGCAGAGCAGCCTCAGCTCGCTTCCCAACTGGCAGGAGCATCCCTCAGGGGACAAGTCTTTAAACGTCCGCACTCTTTAAAATTCAACCAGCCAGCAGGTCTATAGACTGGTGTATAAACAGTATAGACAAAAAAAAAAAAAAATCCTCTCTCAGCTTATGTCAGTGACAAAGCAGCTCAGCAGTTGACTGCTTCTCCCCTGATAGCGTAAGCCAGGTTTACACAGATCAATAGATGGAAGTCCTACCTAGCTTCCAGGGCTCAGTTTTCTCCCCCAATTACAGGTGCTATCCAGATTTTTAAAGTGGAAGAAAACAAGATGCCCCCAAGATGCTCCTAGACAAATTTAAAATGCAAATGACATTATATACACACTCACATAGTCACTATTTGTGTACAATTACAGTTGATACTTTCAGTAACCTCTGTATTGAATAAAATCTGAGCTCTGTCTCCTCAGGGGTCATCATTTTCAAGGATCCATAACTCAGGCAGGACTTCCTCTTGAGTCAACATACACACTCTCAGAAAAAGAATAACGTATTTATTGTCTTTTATTTTCATAGCTTCATAAAAGTATGTGTTTATTTCCGAAGACAAAAGGTTGTACAAGTCTTCAGAAAGGAAAATATCCTTGATTCAGATGTCCCATGATTATTTCCTCCTCTGGTTCTCACAGTATTAGTGCTTTCAGAAATGGTCACTATGTCATAAAGGAAAGAAATTGTATGCAGGGGGAAAAGGATAATGATGTTGTGGAAAAGAAAAAGATTACCTATTTGCTTTCAAACACCAAATAAACATCTACAGTTGCATACACAATTGAGCTTAATTACTAAGTTAAACGATAACTTTCTCATTCCTTATACAAGCTCCAAAAGAAAGAAGAAAATAATAAAATTAATATCATGTGAACCACAGCATGCCGCTTCCCTCGCAAAAAGCTTAAATACTATTTCCATTTTTGTTTAAGAAAATATTTCCTTTATGCCTATAGCATAGCAGCAGAAACTTGCACTCTCACAGGCTTATGGTCCAGTGGTTTTACTAATTCACTTACATCAATTGCACTACACAACTCCAGCCTAGCCTGGTCATGCTCACTGTCTGTACATTGAGATGATATTACAAAAGCCTAAAAAGTAAGGATTACTTAACTTTCCTTGCTTATTTTGATACCCATATAGCTAATTCTGTGTATCATCATTTTATAAAGCAATGTAAAAGGTGGTAGAAGATGCTTCTGAACTCATGCATGCCAGTTTTCTGGAGAAAAGCTCCTGATAACTCACAATCTTGCCCTTAAGGGAAATTACTGGTTAGTCATTTTGGTTAGATTCAAGATATACACCATATTCCTTACTAATGAGAAAAGATAGGATTTTTTTTTTTTTTTTTTTATAGTATCACAGTCAATTGATACAAGCATATGAAACCTTCAGGGCTGTTGAGTATACATTGTAGAGCACAGTGATTTGGGAAGATACTCGTTTCTTTTTCCACTTGAACAAGACACAATGGGATCTCACTACAGCTGGAAGAAGGTACAGGAGCTTACAGGAGCTGCTTCTATGGGAAAATTGCACTAGATTTGATATACATTAATAAGCTGATTCTGTAATATATCTCTACACAGGCATGGTGGGTGTTTTCACTTAACTTACACATTTCAACTGGTTACCTTTTTGTATGTAGATGAGGCCTGACGACTTGATGAATTGACAGAAATTAAGTTCATCACTTAATATTATACTACTGAAATAATTAAGTGTTGAAGCTTAACCTGATTAATTTCTGAGGTTAATTTCTAATTAATTTCTGAGGAAGGATGCGGGAACTATTCACCCCAGCACTTCTTTTCTTACTATAACATATTCCACAGTTTGAATTTAAGTGGGGAGGGAAAAGAACCTGATTTTTTCCAAGTGCATCCCTGTGAAAGGATTGAAAATCTTCCCTGATAGGAATACTTTAAGGTATCCAGAATGCTGAACCACTTCATAAATAGCAGTTTAGATACTGTTGTTTAAAAGAGAGTCCTGTTACCTTCCAACTAATTCTGTGTTTATCTGCAGCATAAGACTGTTCCTTAAGCAAGCAGGTGGGTTCTCCCCCAGGTCCATTCTACATATGGAAAGAGCATCTCTGGAGAAGAAAGGGAACAGCCTTACACTGAGACACAGTCACACCGTGTCCATGCCAGAGACACATCAGGATACCCAAGGAAGAAATGGCCTAAATAAAATAGATAGTAACCAAGATAATTTGAATTATTTAATTATATAATCCAGACCAGGTTATGAAAATCATTGATATAAACAAGCACTCAAATAACTGCCTATCTATCCTCATCTCTTTATTCTGTTTTGAGGCAGAAATCAGCCAAAGAAATATCAATTATAGGAGCACAAATAAATGGTCATCCACTTAGTTACAAAATGCTTTTGCACTTTTCCCCATTATTTGTACTTCTTCAACTGTTTTCTTTCTCATTAACAACATTTTTCTAGCTTTTGTCTTTCTCTTATTTCTCTACCTTATTTTTGTGAAGTCCTTTTTCCCTTCCCCTTCTCACTGAAAGGGGAAATTATCTTTTTTATCTTTGTCATATCTACTTTATTAAAGTCTCCTTTTTTTTTCCTCCTTGTTGACAAAAGCTACTTGCTATTCTATTTTAGTATTTCATCTAATTGTCCTTCAAAACTCTTATTTTCTTCCTGCTAGAACCTCCTCTCCCTACTAACCTCTCCTTAAATGTCTTATCTTGAAACAAGTGACTGCAGGTCTCTCTTTTGGTTCTTCTTACCAGTTTTCCCTACTCAAATCTCCATCCTCAACTCCAAAGTCCTCTCTCCTTCAGTCTTAACCCAACTTTCCTCGAAGGGGACTCTATTTCACCATTCCTTACCATAGTTTTCAGTCATCCTGTACCAGTCCAAACATACAAACAAGAGATCTGCTTGAGATTTAAGACTGACATGTATTTCTGACTCAAACCAGTGACTTCAGTGAGAATATTTAAATGCTTAAAGTTAAGCACAGATTTAGGTTCATTCTTAAATCAAAGCCAGGCTGCTTAGCATCTTGCAGTGTTGAGCCCTTCATCATTATGGCTCAACGAAGGTGAAATTTTAATGCTGCCACATAAAACAGCTGATGAAAAGGCAAACTCTGTCCTCACCACTGACTTTTCCTTTTCCTTCCTCTGAAGCCGCACACATCCACAGCAGGAACCCATGCGAAGCCAGCAGCAGTAGTTATGTTTCAAAGACTTAGCTCCTACCTCCGCTAAAAATCTCATCAGAAAATTGTACCTACAATAAAGAAAGGTCCAAATGGTTTGAATAATAAAAAAATTTATTATCTTAGATTACATTCACTGAATCTAATCTTAGATTACATTCACTGAAATCCAAAGGTCTAAAGTATGGAAGTGATTATCAGGCCTCCATCACTATTTTTAATCTCTATGTGCCTCTCTCCAAAGTGCCTAAGTGCATCATTCAGTGATTATCTAGTAGTTCTGTAGGGTAAAAAAAAAAAAAAAAAAAATTAGCTGCTTTCTGAACACTTAAAGCAAAGAATACAGAAATTAAATGCAAATGGTTTAGGGCAGAGATGCAAAGCTTTTAAGAAATAAATAAATAAATATGTACCCTGAGGTTACAGAACTTCATTGTTGCAAGAATGAGCCACTAAATTACATGGCTTTTTTTTTTTTTACTTTTTTTTTTTAAACCTTTTCTTAAGTCATAAATCTTCAGTTTTAAATATTTTAGCTATCATTTCAATATTTGTTGAACAAAGTGTACATATAACTTAGAATTTTCAGGAGTTCAAGGCTACTTGTGAAGAAGAGACTGGAAAGCAGAAGTGTACAACTACGTGACTCTAACAAGCTCTCTGCAACACAAGCAACATCTTTCTCCAATTTTTATGAATCATGTGAAACAAAAAAGTCTTCCAAAGTTAGCAATGGGTCCCACCTTGTACACTGGAAAGAAACACAATTAGTAGTTAACCTTGTGCATTTTCACCTTCGGATATTTCAAATTTTCCTCTAGGTCTAAAGGCAAATTATGAAGAATTCTCTGAAACTGTTTCAGACAAATATTAATATTCAATAGCAATTACTAATTGGCTTGCTAGTCATATTTATGGGGTAGTCCCACAAAAGTCACATGCACATAGCACCATTCCATTTGCAGCGTAACACCACAGGATGAATGCAGTCATGACGTAAAACGGTGAGGGTAACACAACTGCATGACACAGGAGTTTCAGTGCTGTGTGAGTGGCAAAACACAGACCCGTAGATGTGCCCTCTAAGCTCTACCTGTTGCAGTACTTCTATTCCCAGAAGATTAAAAAAAAAATTTGTGAAATCACAGCTCCCTCAAAACAGACCTGCTCCTTTCATCTCACAATTTTCAGAGTAAGTTGTGGATAGTGCTGTGTTTTCTGACACCTAATTCTCCCCCGATACAGCAGACACATGAGAGTTCATACATCCCTGACAAACATATAAAGGGTAAGGTGATTCTGGACCATGTAACACAAGTTGTCACTAATGGATTCAAGAAAGATTAAAACGCCACTAAGCTGAGCTACCCGTACATTCCTACAATTGCAGATTGTTTTGACCTGCAGAACACAAATTCTACTCCACTGCTGAGAACAATTTTTGATCCTCATTTAGCTGGCTCACACGTAAACTACAACGGGAAAGGCCCTGCAGCCTATGACTGACATTCAGAAGAATCAGGTTGCTCATAACGCTTAAACACCAAGCCTTTTAGAAGAAGGCTTGCTCTCTAAAATGTCATGTTTTCATCTTCCTAAAGCTTATTCGGAGAAATATTTGTTGTCTAAAATGAATGAGGAGCTGAATACCTGCAAATAAGGAGGAGATCACTTACAGAGTTCCAATCAGAGTTAATTTATCTTGTTCCTGTTCCCTATCTCTTCTCCCCTTGGCCACCTCTCAGTTATGTGCCTCAGGGGGGAAGGAAGGAAGAAAAGATTGGTTCACCTACCTGCTCCTGCCAGACAGGCAGCTGAAGATGTTTGGTAGCTTAGTCTATCTGCTCTGTGCTCTACAGAGCAATAAGGGTACAGTTAAATCATGAAGACAGAAGAGGTAGCAGGACTCTAGACAACAAGGTAGCAAGAAGATCTTGAGATCTTAGAGAGGCAAAATCATGTAAACAAGTAGCTATCATAGAGGTGGCAGCAGAGACCTGAAGGTCAGCTGTATCTGCTACAAAACTTACAGATGGCTGTTGCAACATCACTTAGAACTAACAGTACATTAAATACAGACAAAAATAAATGAAAGAAAATTAATGACTGGAACAGTGACATGACTAGGGTGTGGCACACTTGGACTGGAGGCACACTACAGGATGCTCTTGCCCTGTACAGCAGACTAAGGCTGGTGTCCCAGGCAGTACGCATAAGACTTTACTGCTTTTAGAGTATCTTTCAAAGGCACCTTACAAGGAGAAAAATCAAATGTTTTCACTAACCCTGAGCACTTTAAAAGGCATTGTTAATCTCATTATCCTGCAAGACTGAAGAATAAGGCTTCCTAAACAACCACAGAGTAAGTTTAAGAATTCAGAGGTTTCTACTAAGTTATAAAATGTTGGAGTCTCTATTTGTCTAATTGTTCCTGGATCTCATCATGTAACCAGTTAAAAATAAAGCATATTTCATCTACAGGTGTGTCCAGAGTGGCATACGAGGACCCAAAGTTCATTTGAAAATAACAAGCTCAGTTACAAACAGCAGAACAGTTAAAACAATATGAAGTTCAGAACAGGTTAATTTACCTGCTTAAAAAAACCCCTCAACTTTCCTGGAACTCATAATAAAAACATAAAAATTGACAATGCTCTTCTTCCCAAATAAAGTTCCCATTAGAATAAGTGTTGATCGAAATGTTACCATCTATTCCTGTTACCAGCAAGGCAAACAAAAACAAGAGAAATAATACTTTGCCATAAAGCTCTAGCAAGCATGTAATATTTGTATCCCATACACCAATAAATATTTTCCCCTTACTTCACTGACTCATGTCAGGGAGACTGTTATTCCCTATGGCAATATCAGAGAGCTGGGAAAAACAGGAAATATGCTCTTCCATCTCCACTCTTGAGATTATTATGTGGGCAATATTTAACTTTTAAGGTAGTACAGTATTATTATCTTTAAGACAGTTCATTTTGTACAAAAAAGACATGACAGTATGGCACACAATTTTCTATCATCATGCCGTAGGGGAAAAAGTGACTTTTTATTAATATACACTTTCAATGACAGTATCTCTAACATTATCTGGAAACTCAACAGAGAAATTGCCTTAAACTAGAGGTAAGGTAGACATCACTTTCAAAATCCAAATATGTAAGTCTTTGAAGGCCAGGTTAAAATCCACATGTCATCCTGCATAGCTGAGGGCAGCAATATTTGCTTCACTCAACATGTCTTAAGGTTTCCCACTGCTTACAACACCAGTTAAGACGCATCTTTGGCAGCAACACTGAGAACCTTCTGCACATCCTGTTCAGACACTGTTTCTCCAGTGGTGAAAAAATAACCACCATAAAATAAAGCACATATGAAAATTGGTTCTTAGTTATTTGTTTTACATGTTAGTGTTTTCATTCCACCTTGGAATACTCTGATAGCTCAGGACAGAAATCAGCCTATTTGCAACATACCCAACTCTACTTATTCATTATATTGCTCTAAATTGAAGTTTGCAGTCTCAGAAATGTCTGCAAAACAGTATCAAGGAATATCACAAGTAGAGCGTAGTTGACACTCAGGTCAAAAGGCTCCTATTTGCAATATTTTCTTCTCGATCATCAAGGAAATAAATTTTTAAAAGGAAAATTAACTATAAAAGTATACTACAAATATTAAATAGCTGCATTTCCCTAAAAATAAAACATACTGAAAAAAGTAATAAAATTCCAAGCATGACAAACTCTACTCTTGATGACACTTGATACATATTTCAGATTCATTTCAACTCCAAGCATATTTTGTTCCAAATATATTCCAAATGTTTTTTCCTTCATAAGTTCTAGCATTTCACCAGAGACTTCAAACTACGCATAGTACTAATTATAAAAGAAACAAACAAACAAAAAAAAGCAACTGCAATTTTGATGGAAGTAGCCAAGGCAGAAGACCCACAACACGCAGCAACCAGGAAAACAGAATGAAAGGTCAGAGGCAAGAAAAGAAGATCGTTTGAGGCAGAAGGGAGAAACCAGCTAAATGGGTTTACTATATAAATTTGATAATGGTTTCTATCCGCATAAGGCACCACATTTGTCTTTTCAATACAGAGGTTGATCAGAATCAGAGGTTGCCAGACTTTTGGATGTACAACCAGCAACCGTTTTTAACAACTACTGAAGTTCTTTCAAGTCTCCTCTTAGCGTCATCAGTAAAAAGTCTGGATTTTTCCATAAAACATGTTTTTGCAGGCTGACGGGTAAAAAACAAACTAACAACTTCACCTTGTTTGTAATGCCACTTTAGACTTGCTGACTCCCTCAGTTTTCTAACCATTACGCTTTCACCCCGGCATATTTCAGAAGCAGAAGCAAGCAAGCAAACATTATGACTACAACAGCCAAATTGGGAACAGTAGCCTGAGCATGACATACAAAATCGCTCCTTTTCCTCAACTAAATCCTAAGTATAAATAAGAAGTACTGCATTAGTTACTTAAAAGACACATCCTGAAACAGAGCGTCCCTGTAAATAGACAGATATTACAGAGATTAGAAAGTTTAATATCTGAAATTAATGATCTGTACAAAGGGATCGAGTGCACCCTCAGTAAGTTTGCAGACGACACCAAGTTGTGCAGGAGTGTTGATCTGCTTGAGGGGAAGAAGGCTCTACAGAGGGACCTGGACAGGCTGGATCTACGGGCTAAGGCCAATTGTATGAGGTTCAACAAGGCCAAGTGCAAGGTCCTGCACTTGGGCCACAGCAACCCCACGCAATGCTACAGGCTTGGGGAAGAGTGGCTGGAAAGCTGCCTGGCAGAAAAGGTCCTGGGGGTGTTGGTTGACAGCCACCTGAATATGAGCCAGCAGTGTGCCCAGGTGGCCAAGAAAGCCAATGGCATCCTGGCTTGTATCAAAAATAGTGTGGCCAGCAGGACTAGGGAAGTGATGGTCCCCCTGTACTCGGCACCGGTGAAGCCGCACCTCGAATACTGTGTTCAGTTTTGGGCCCCTCACTACAAGAGAGACATTGAGGTGCTGGAGCGTGTCCAGAGAAGGGCAACGAAGCTGGTGAAGGGTCTAGAGCACAAGTCTGATGAGGAGCGGCTGAGGGAACTGGGGTTGTTTAGCCTGGAGAAAAGGAGGCTGAGGGGACACCTTATCACTCTCTACAACTACCTGAAAGGAGGTTGTAGAGAGGTGGGGGTCGGTCTCTTCTCCCAAGTAACAAAAGATAGGACAAGACAAAATGGCCTCAAGTTGCGCCAGCGGAGGTTTAGACTGGATATTAGGAAATTTTACTGCACAGAAAGGGTTATCAAGCATTGGAACAGGCTGCCCAGGGAAGTGGTTGAGTCACCATCCCTGGAGGTATTTAAAAGACATTTGGATGAGGTGCTTAGGGACATGGCATAGTGGTGGTCTTGGTACTGTTAGGTTTACAGTTGGACTCGATGATCTTAAAGCTCTTTTCCAACCTATACGATTCTGTGATAGCAGGATGCCATTCCTTGCCTAGAAAGCGTCTACTGAACAATTGGTCTGCCCAGTAAATACCCAGTACTGACGTACACAGAAACGTCGGCACCAGATCTGCAGATTGCCTATATGCAAGAACTGGCCTGCTCAGGCTGGGGAATGAAACTGTGTCTTATAATGCCAGGTGATGCTCTTCCAGAATCAGGACTTTCCACTGATATTTTTAATAAAATGACCATACAGCATATGCCATGATGAAATCCTGATTTTGCTGGCAACTCAGAAACTTAAAAAAAGTTAATAAATGAAGTATCACATAAGTTAATGAACAACCTAGGTGCCACACCAAGAGAAAATCTCTGTAGTAGAGAGTGATTCATGCAGATAAATAAGGTGAGACAGCCCAAGAGCTAAACCTTTGACTGGGCTTGTCCACCTCTAGATGTGCAGTCCTATGTGGGAGCGTGCCAGCTTGCACGGCTGTGTCAGTAGTGGGGGAGTTGGAGAACCACATTATGTTGCAAAGGGTAGTGAAACCGATTACATGTGTGGGCCGAGTTTCTTGAGCTAGAAGAATCTATAGCCAAAAGAAAAGGAACTGAGAAAGGAAATCAGCTTCTAAGGAACCTGCTAGGATTGTGATCCACAATTATTTGTGATACTTTTATAAAGGAAACAGTTATTTCTTGTTTTACAGGCAGCACAGGTCAAATTCTAAGCCTTACCATAACATAGCTCAACAAGAATCACTTGTAGTAACAGTTTTTCAGTACTAAATTCAGATATCAACAGTGTTGAAAAATGGAGGAGAGATGAAACAACTCCAAGACCAAAGAGAGACAGGGAAGAAGCAAACAAGCATAATTTTAAAGTGCTAACATATCCCTTGTGTTACCAGATGCAGACAGATGAGTATCACAAAAAATAAAACGCAATGGATGTACAATTAGATGTATTTTTTCCCAAGGAGATACACAATGTACATTCACTTCGCCTATAGCTGAGCCTGTCCAGACCTTCTGGCTCCCTGCTACAGCATCGTTGCTAGAGATTACTTTGCAACAGTTTCAGGTTGGTGCTTGTGCATGTGAGCATCTGTCAGCCACTTCGGCAAAAAGTCAATCAGCTTAGCTTAGACCTCCAATATGGCATAAGTCAACTTGGAACAGCTAAGAGACGAGGGAGGCAGCTTCCACCAGCAAGCCAGGCAGCACAAGCAGCTACAGCCAGGAAGATTTTCAACTGCTTCACTTTGATTCAGAAGAATTAAACTGCCCATGCTCAGGGAAGACACTCACAAATCTAATCCAAGTATTTACCGCTCTCACTGAAAATTAATTAAAGAACCTGTTCCTATAGCAGGATCTCTCTGTCAATTGAAAGAGGTCTTCCCTCTTCCTGACTTTAGTCTAAAACTCAAGAAGTGATGCACTGAGTCTGCACTGGCCCAGTATGTTTTCTCTAATAGCAGCCATTAGTACTTAGTGAAGGATAAAGGACAGAGATAAGCATGCACTGTAACCTCAGAGACAGGTTATTTCTCAGATTTGGATCTTTTGTTACTGATTGTACTTTTATTAATAATTGCACACAGAAACTGACTCACAGAAAAACCAGAAACTCGACACCTCTGCTTAGGGAAGAAGCAAGTAGAGTCTACCACCCAAGTAGTTCACAATGCCTTGAAAACTTATACAGAAGTAATGAGCACCAGAAATAATTATATTCTGATTGATTAATGTGTTTCCCTTCCTGATTACCTGCCAGAGCTGCTTCACCTTCACTTACTCCTCGTCCAAGATCCCAAACCATGTAGTCTGGACCCTTCCAGCTGCAGCCCACGAACCACCCTTGCCTTGCTCTTGCTGCTGGCAAAGTCCTCTGCCGCTCCTGATCTCAGTCCCATCAAGTCTCGTTCTTTGGCACCAGAGTGCCCTGGTTCCTTGATTTCATCATACTTGAATTATGACATTTGATTCCAGACCATTTCCTAACATAAGTAATATGTAAAAGAAAGTTACTTTATTTAACAGAATATAAACAAATTATTTGAAGTGACACTTCAAATACCTGTAGCAGTAACAGTGAACAAATGTGCCTCAAATGCTCTCCCAGTTCTGCAGAAAACTATCACCAAGAAAGGCAAAGCAAGAGCCAAGAACCAGAGGGTTCAGGAATATTACATCCAGTACCAAACATAAAAAGAGGCTGAGCTAGTTCAGACATTCCTCAAAGAGCAGCAGTAAGCTTGAGACATAAGAGCAATGCTGAAAGTAAAACAGGCAATATACCGAAGACAAAAGTGGATGGAGGATACTAAGCAAGTCAATGAGAAAGTATAAGGTAGCATAGAATAAGGAATTAGGTGACATTAGAATGGAATATTCTGAGGGCAGTTGAGGTCAATCAACAATGACATCACACATGACAATTTGGCAGTCTTTCTGGAAGACGTTCCAAATGATTGTCATCACTGTTTCAGCCATCAGTTAATTTTTTCTTCTTTTGTTTGGCACATCACTGAAGGCTGTAGGAATAAGCCAAATCACTAACAGTTATTTTTGATAGGCTGATACAGAATATCTGAAGGACAGTCAAATATTAATACTGTACTTACTTGAGCAAACAGAGAAAAGAACATTTCTACAAAATGTAGTCCCCCAATATCACAGCTGTATGATTAAAAGAAATGGCTAACATATGCATACAGTCTATTAAAATGCACATAATTTATTTGACTCAAAATGAAAACATATCTAACAAGTAATTCTATTCATCTGGCCCTTTTTCACCCAGCCTTAAGATATACAAATGCATGCCTTTTCACCAGAACACAGCAGCTGGGAATGAAAAGGAAAGCATTCAAATGATCATTTTCACATCATATTCCATCGTCTTTTCACCAGCTTCTCCACAGTCTTTCTTTGAGTCCCATTCTGTTACAAGAGAGCCGCTTTTTAGATCAATTCATATTTCCATAATCCACACTGCTGTTTCTCCCTCTCCTCCCCAGGGTGGACTAACCCCTGCATCCAGAACTATGGCTTACAACTGTCATTAAGACCTATAACAATAACAAGATAACAAAAGAGCTGGTAGAGATGAGGCTAGCCAGTACCATATGCTGATCAAGTTCAACATTTTTAACTTAAAAGCTCTACAAAACAAAACTGCCACAATCCTGAAAACAAGCATACTTGATGTTGCCACCTGTCCTCAAAATTTCAAGAAAGTTCCAAGTTTTCAGTATTGGGCTTTTATGATTTTAAAAATAAAAGTCTCAAAATAAAGATTTATTCTGTCTCTGCTGGGATGAATTAAAAAAAAAAATTGAGAATGCATCTTGGAATATTTACATCTCGAATGATGTAAGGGTCTCTGTGATCCTGGGTGTTCTCAGCATGTCTAGGTGGGCAGCTATTTCACAGAATATTTATCAGGACTGGACAGATCTTTTCTGTTCACACAGTGCAGTTAGCAACTATAAATACACCTCTGAATGTTTTTCTGCCGATTGTCTATCAGCTGTGATTTGCACAGACAGAAAGCATTGCTGCCTTACACACACAGTATTCTTCAAAAAAAACAGTATGTATTTCAAACACAAAGTGTCTGGAAATCACAGGAAACTATCTTAACCTAATAAAGCTTACTTGCAGTACACAAAGTTGCCATCATCTCCAGTGGGTTAATGGTTTTCCTCAAAGTTACACAGGGATTCAAGTTCCAAAATATCCTTAAACTAAACAATAAGGTGTAACATTTAGACAAAAACACTTTTGAAAATTAGTAATCTCATTAGATTGATTCCTCCTTTCTCATACCAATGTACCCAAATACTAATCAAACTTATTAATACACAAGCAACAAAATCCCAAAAGCCTTTTTAAGACTTACTGATAAAAACAAAAACACCAAAGCAAGCACCTATCTAGTTAGCATAAACATTTGAAACATGTATTTAATGCCTCATCAGAATAAAAGAACAAAGCCATCAAATGCAGAAAGCCGGTGAGATGTATCCCCTAACAGCATGCCTGCAGCCTTGAAAAGAGTGTGAACAGTCTCATACCTCCTGGGTTCCTGCTGCTCTCTTAGGAGAGCACAGAGGAACACAAAATCATCACAACTGGCTTCCACACATTATTTTGACCCAGACAACAGACTTTAGCTTGCTTCTTGAGATTTTTTTTTTTTTTAAACAAAACTTGTGCTATTATTTAATCTTTAAAAAAAGAATATCATCTCTTTCATATTGACCTCATTTATATAATTGCTGCCATGATCCATGCAATCAAGTATTCCATCCTGGAAGAAACTGAGCACTTTGACTCCAATCAGACATTCATTTAAGCCAGGCTTAACCTTCAATAGTTAATACATACATTGAAAGTAAAGCGTGAGATTAGTGCTTTGCTGAGGGAAGGCTAACATATTACTACTTCATAGGATTCATCCTTTAAACAACTGACGGTTACACACATGTATGTGTATCTATCTATTTATATATATATACAAATATTTTCACATGAATCTGATAAATTCACATGTATAATATCAGGCTTTAGTAGTTGGATCACTACAGGATAAGGAGTAAGGTTTATTGCTCACAATTCAGTGGTGACTTTTGCATAATGTGATACATTAAAAATAAAAACCAGATGTTATGGTATAAAATATGAGATAATAACACAAAGGGCATTACATTAACTTCATAGAAAACAGTAGAGACTCCCCACATGGGATGCCTTATCTGGCTATATCCCTTACTGGTTACTCATCTGCAGGGTTTGGGAAAAGCCTGACATGAAAAAGCAGATTTAGTCTGCTTGCCTTAGAAAGCAGAGAGCGAGAGAAGATAGGATGAAATCTGCAACACAACTAAGAATCTAATGCACAGTCACAATTCTTTCTCAACCCACATCTTCAGTCAACAACCCCTTGTCATATTTCATACTACTAAAGTGGCTTCTGGTAAGACCATCTCCAGCTACTTGTATCATCCTTCTGGTGAGATGTTGTTCACCAGAAGAGAAGTGGCAGACTGAAGAAAGAAATTATTAGATCATTAGAATGGAGAAGAATAAGAACCATTAAATGGATCAGTTTTTCTATACACCATATACTCTAGGGCCTCTTGCAGATGGAAATCACTTTGGGCCTATAAACAGTCAGATTAAAAAGCAACTGAATTCTTACACAGCTAAAAATAATATCCAAAACAATAGTTATAATTACTAACTTCGTAAGAAATGTTAGACTTCACGTGCTTCAAAGGTTAGGGCAACAGAAAGCAGCGCTGCCTCTGGCAGAGCCACTAACACCTGCTCGTGCTATCAGCACTGTGCTCTCGTCCTTCCTTGTGCCAACACTACTCCTTTTCCCAGGAATGTTTCAACCCAATGAAGTTACTGGGAGCTTGAGTGTTTTTATTCCCAGAACAGCTACAAATAGAGGCATCCTGAAGGCACCTGGACACATCTGACATCAATAGGTCTTTGCCATTGACTCCACTGCCATGAGGAGACAGCCAGCATCAGCAGATCTCAGTTCTGCTGGGTGACGATTTCTGCAGAGATACACATTTTCTTTTTTAACAGCTATGAAGTATTTCACTTTAGAAGCAAAGGTGTTGTTTTTATTTGGGTTGCTTCTCTAAAGCACTTAAAAAATACTTTATTTTTAAAACTACTGGGGTTTTTTTTTCCAGATATCATAGCACTATTATTTTCTCTGTATAGACTTCCATTTGAAAATGAGCTTGCAAGGCTGAAATTAAACTCTAGTTTAACCAGTCCAAATAAACAAAATAGGAGTTTCAAGATTAAAAACATACACATCTTTTATCATAAAAATTTCAGTGAGCACAATGGGAGCTTTGAACATGCTACAAGACAGAGCCTCTAGGCATATACATTCAAAATATATTTTAAATTAAAAAAAAATATTCCATTAAATGGCTACAACCTATTCGTCATCCAAATGTGATCTTGTGAGGATAACCATAGAAGAGCTATATATGCTCAAATCAGGAATCTTCACATTTTTTTCTACAGTGCTGAGATTATTCAGAACTTTTTCAACATTGTCAAACTCATGTTTATAGAGCTAATGCCAGTACAACAGTAAATTGTAACTCTGTGATGTCTCAAATGGATTAGTTCTTTCAGCTTTTGGGGTACTTTTTAATAAAGATTTTCTTTGAAATGGTAGTGTGGTTCTTTGTACTTAGAATTCTACCTGGCATGAGTTCATTGTTTAATTGATAGTTTTGAGAGTCACTAAAAAGTGAATTACTCCCAGCATCAAAACCAAACAAAAACAACTTTTTGAAATACTCCTGGCAAAGAGAAGTATTTTTCATTTCCTGCTTTAAAGCATTACTTTTTTTTCTTTCTCCATTCTGTGTTTTTCCCTTTTCCTTCTTATTCTGGCATCTGAAGAATTACTAGATAGAAAATAAGTGGCTTCCCTGCAGTCTTGGCAGATAAGGAAATCAACATTGAATGTTGCAAATTCTTTTGTGGTACCAAAACTGTGCCTTAATATTTCCTTTACTTAATGGACTGTGTATGAGTAAGTGATTATGCCAAATCACTAATCTTTTCTTTTTCCTGAGCATCTGTAGTTTCTACATCCCAGCCAAAACAGATGGGATGTTTTGCAAAACAAGATTTTGGAAAGTCAACATTTAAGAGAAAAAAGAGACCAAAAGAAGAATACTGCCCAGCATAAAAGAAAATGGCAGGCCACAAGAATAAGAGAGAGGATTAGGGATGAGTAAGCATTGGAAAGTTCAGGCATAACTGAGAGGATGAATGTGAGAAAGAGGAGGAATATATCAAAATGGCTTAGACAAGTTTTCTTTGCATTATGAAAGCAGCAAAAAGGTGACATGATAAACTGTAGAAAAATTCAGGAAGAGAGGAAAATATTTTGCCCACTGTTATCACATCACTGTGCAAACAGACAGCCCTTAGATTTTAGGAAAGATGATTCTTTGGGATACATCCAAAAACTAACTCACACATTTTACATTTAAAATAGAAATGACTGGAAAATAGCATCGAGAATATTCTTTTTTTTTTTTTTTTTTTTTAATATTCTCCCCACAAACTTTCATTGAAATTAGTCCTGATAGTTTCAGTGAGATCTCAGTTTTTAAAAAAAATAAATCTAGTAGATATTCAGGTCTCCAATCCAAACCTACTGAGTTCAACATGCACACACACACGTGCACAGAAGGCTTCTGCTGATTTCACTTGACTACTTGGCTCAGGGGTTTGCTACAGAAGCTGCTATATATTCTGTTCAAATACAGTGGTTCTAATAGGAAAATTTCCCTTGCAAGTATGAGGATTAAAACATACTGTTTCCCAGGAACACAAGCAATTTACTTGAAACACTAGATTCCCTATACTGCTGAGACACAATGTGCGGGCATAGGTTTTTCAGAGCCCAAAGGCAGAGAGCTGCCTGAGGACTCTGGTTTTTATAGATTAGGTATGTCTATTGCATCCTTGTACGATTCCCCTCCAGTCTTTAGTGGGCTTCATCTTCTAATCATTTTTCTACACCAGCTGTTCTTTGAATAACCTTCGACTTACTGAATAAGCTCCCATTTTTCTTCATACATAATTTCTCTTTTTTTTTTTTTTTTTAAGATCAAGTCTTTCTTAGGGAAGAGAAAAAGAACAAGACAAACTAGAAAAAAAGAATTTAAATGACAATTAAGATGATCATCCTGCAAACAGGAAAATTATCAAAATTTGCTGGATGTATAGCTAAGAACATATAACACCACACTTTCCTCATGTACCATTTATCACTATCTTATAAGTTGCACATGTTTCTGACTGATGCTATTCCCTAACCAGACATCCTACCTTCTATGTTTGTATATTTATTTCTTTCATCATGAATCACCTTATAGCTGTCTTTATAGAATCTTGTGTTATTGATTTCAAAAAAAAAGCAACACTTTATCAAGATTTACTGTACAAAAATATTTCCAGATTGTCCATTGTGATGATATTACCAATGAAGAATGTTTGACTCAGTATCAGTCTACAAAGAACAGCAGAAAGAGACACTGAGTTAGAGATATTTATTCCATTTAATGTTTTTATGTATTTTTGTTTACGAAAATAAAAATATTTCCTGGGAAGAAACTCATCTAAAAGTTGCTGAAATAATAACATTTAATAGTTTCATTAAATTTCAATATTAATAATTTTAATAAAATAGTCAGGGGGGGAATCAACACATTAATAGCTTTGCTATCACTATGACCAGTGAAATAATCCATCAGTTCCGTATGTATAAACTTTCCTTTGAGGATTAATTATAGATAGAAACTAGGATTTTCATGCTTTCCAAATCAGTAAGTTTAGATCATTGTCTCTTATAAGGGTCTGAGGACTATTTTTTTTCCAAGTAAATAACTAGGGTATCTCTAAAATATTATTAAAAATATATATAAAATTTTGCATTTTAAAGGATTAAAGGAACAGAACTCACAGGTTCTGACATTAAAAGGACATATATGTGCAGCTCTTCAACTTTTTTGTTCTGGTGGGTTTTGTTAACACAATTTAAAAATCAATGTTTGGCAAAGTTTTGTTGATAAATTTTCCACATTTTCAATCCTACAACAGATAAAAACCCAACACCTCCAACAGAAACAGCTTATAAAATACTCCAGATCAAAAATAAGGTGATACAGAGAATTCGTATGATATACAGTGCTCTACAACTGCTAGTCCGTATTCTTGTCACAAAGGCATTCTAATCACCAAGCCACCAGTTGGGTGAAGACTTCCTCCCCGCTATCATTAGCATCTGCCTCAACAGCTGAATAGGAAAGCTTTTTTCTTATTATTCTAACATAAAAAAAAGTTCAATCTCATGTTTCCAACCTGGTCTCCAAAGTCCTCCGGGAACTTCCACAGTACCACTGGATCTGTAAATAATTGACAGACAGCATTAATCAGAGGCAGAGGAACAGAGTATTACAGTCAGAGTACATTAATATTAAAGAGAGGGTCAGCTTAGCATTAAGCTTTGAGGCAAGTGCAAAAATGTATCTAAAAACTAAGGAAGATACTGGATTATTAAAAAGACTTATTCCATATTTATGAAACTGTATGTTTATTGTTTTACATATGGTAGCAGGTTACAATGTACCAAACTATTTTCATATTCAACTCTTTCTTTTTAACCTTTGAGTACTTAATTTTTTAAGCACATATTCAATTTTCATATTTTAATTTAATTAAGAAATAAAGTGATATAAAACCTATGGATATATATTTGGATATGGATATATATTTCTATCCAAGGAAAACAAGATGTAAAATGATAAGAAGGGGAAAACAAAGATCTCTATGAGGTATAGAAGAGTGTCATTTGTGATTTTAAAGATAGTACCAATGTAACCAGCACTCTCAAGGAAGAGGTTAGAAGAGCTAGCACATTTGAATATTTTCTGTTCAAAGGCATTTAAAATCAGCATTTCATTAATATCTTAAAGTTTTAATTAACCTATTATAAACTGTTAATTATCAAAATAATCAGTGTTATTTAGGCTATATATCAGTCTACAGTTAACATTATTTTGAAGGCATCTAACACAACAACCTGAACCATAACCTTTCCACAAAAAACAAATTATGTTCTTCATCCTCCCCAATGCTTTTAATCTCCTGTGATACAAAACCTTCCCGAGGTGCTACTGTTAAACTGTATCACAAACACCCATGAAGCTGCACAGCACTTCCATACAACAGATTAGTAGCAGCATTTGTCCCTATGCTAAAAGTCAAATTACTCATCTTCCTGCAAGGGAGACCCAGGTCGGTGCCAAAGCCTGGACTAGAGGGAGAGCTCTCCAATTTCTGCTCGTACCCTAGTCAATGTCAGGCAGATCCTCCAGCCAACGACCGCGCAGCCGATGACAGCTCTGGTTGCCAGAGGACAGTAAAATGAATGGAGAAACCAGCCGGTAAGCGCCAGGGGACACTGCCTGATGAGAATTGCAACCTCTTGGCTACCTCAGGAGCTGCTAGGACTCCAGTCTTCTGAGGAGCTAAGATCTGGGAAATGTATTCGGATTTCCACTTCAGTCTCTAACGCTAGTACTGTCTGATAAATCAGAAACTTCCTTCCTGTTGCTACGTTTTACATCAGAACCTGAGGGTTCTCCACTCTCGGCAAAGTACGGAGGTTTCAACTCTTCTTCATCCTCCCACGTATGTTTGCTGCTGCAAATTGAAGCTTTAATGGAAGGGAAACTCCATTGATGGTATTTTCATTCCCAGCTGCTGATTTCAAATCCTACTATTCAACATGCAGCTGCTGTGCCCAGGTTTGCCACTGGCCCACTCACAAGGAGCTGGAGACTGAAGCCAGTATTCCTCCCTCACCCTGGGCCAGATGTTAAACCAACAGTGGAACATACATTTTGAATGTGTTGCAAAATTCAACTTGTCCATCAACTCAACCTAACTTAGACCTAACTTTCATCTAATTCAAATCTAATTGAGACTTTAGATAAAAATGTGGCCATTTGACTCTTCTTATTGGACAAGACATCTTTGCTCCTAAGAACATCTGGGGAGGGTTCTGCAGCTATTATTTATGAAAAGTTGATTTATGAAATATGTATTTTGCACAAGGAATCTTCCTCCATCTACTATGGGGAGCAAGAACTTCTGGAGCCAGACATGAAACAAGAGATAAGTTGCTATGTTTATTAAAATACGAGAGCCAATAAAGACAGTTACTTAGAGCTTTTCCCCCCATTTATTTGGTGTGTATTTAAATGACAAACACATCTGTGTAATGACCACATACAAGAGGATTTTGAATATCTCAGTGCCTACCCTGTAAGGGATCTCTTATTTTTATTCCGATTTAGTATCATGAAGAAGAAAGTAATTGTATATCAACAGTGATCTCTGATAAGTTCAAGGAGCAGCAAGCACAGTAACAGATATCAAACGCTCAATGTTAAGTCATTCATAAATTACTTGCTAAAAACTACTGGAAATTGTGCAGAATCCCAAAAATAGCTTAAAAGAGCTTGCAAATCTAAGGCCATATGTCCACAAACATTTCAAGCATAAATTTCTCTGCAAAAGAGCAATCCCACTGTACCCCCACTACCAGCTACTCGGTGATCCTGTACCATTGTCTCTCTCCTGCTGGTGCAGACTATTCCACAGCTACACACTGAATCAGATGAGGGAACTGACCAAGATCAAACCAACTGTCTGGAATTTTTCAGGTCAGCGTCAACTAGATCGGTTCCTCAAAACCCTTGGTCCTGTGCCAGAAAAAAAGGAAGAAAAACCAGAGAATGGGGAGTTGTGGTGAGAAGAAAGCAGGACTGCTTCACCTGGCAGCAATCCAGCCTTAAGCATTTGCTAGACCTCATGATATACAAGCTGGTTACTAGCTGCATCTAGTTCCATTTCTTATCCCCTATTTCTTGTTCAGAACTTCCCAAATCTTGTTGTACTATTTATAGTTGCTACTATTGCACAACTCGAGAGTTATGGTCTGCAAATAGGCGCACAGACCGCTCTGCAGTAAGGCAGGCTGACGGAGCATCACCAGGGAGGAGCGGACTTGGCAAGCTCACCTCTTCATAGCAATGAAACCGGGCAGATTATTTTGGCAGATGTGAAGTACAGTGACAAGAGAAACATTTAGTATACTGAATGCTTTAGCAACACAGTAACAAAATGACAGGGTTTCTTTGATATTTTGTAAAATGTTTAGTGTACAAACTTCTAAATAGGAAAGAAATGTAATTTCTTTCTTTTGCTGTTCTTAGCAGAAGTATAACCACCAGGCTTCAAAAAAGGAAGCAGATCGCAATAGCAAAACCCCCAAATGTAATTTTTAAAGGTCAAAATCAGGAGCAAAGTATAATCTCAGAATTAAGCAAAACTTGTCTCCAAAACCCAAACTTGGGGTTTGGGGTCACAAAACGGGTAGTATCTTCACATCTCAGTGACGTGCCAATGGAGCTGAACAACATTTCACAGGAGCACCCTTTACCTACTGGCAACAAGATCAACAGCTCCAATAACTTCTTTTGGTGCCCTGATATGCTAACAGATATAAAACCTGCAACTACAATTTAGTGTCCTGCTCAGTCTGCTATCTTCACTTCATGTTATTAGGGCTCTCTCGTACTAATTTGGTCTCATTTGAAATAATAAAAACAACTCGAAAGTAAATTCCAGTTCAGTGAACTACAGGTATAACAACATTTATTTTCATATCATGAAAGGATATTTATATTATGAGAGGATAATTAAATTCATGTGATCTAAACAGGCAGAATAATGCTCTTAATACTCCTCCGTGTAAAGAAAAAAGATCCAATATTTAAAAAAATATTCCTAACTCAATTCAAAAAAAACATTCAGTGCTACATTCAGCAAAAATTATACGCCTCCAAGAGTTGTCCAACTGCTTTGAGCTGGGTTTTGCAGTTGTTATTACTGGCTTTTAACCGGTTATTTTAGTAGGTACTTGCCATACATTTATTAAGTAAGAAAATCTGATGTGACTTGTGCTTCAAAAAGAAAGATTACTATACTCTTTCTATGCCTTCATTCTCTGAAACCAAACCCTAACACCTATAAAAAGCCTTGGCATTTTATGATAATTATCTGAGTCAGGGATTGGGCTTTTTTCAAAAGATTATATTTGCTTCTGCTTTTGGAGCTAGGCTCAGGCAGCATCTGACACATCTTTGTGGCAACTTCTCACAAGTGCTGCAAAGGAAGAAACAAAAGGGTACTGATTTAGAAATAAAAAGAGAAAGTATAATCCGATTCTGCAACTTTATGCACTTTATCTTCAGATTTACAAAGACTGAATTTTCTTTTCCCTGAGGATTACTTTCCAGATACCCCATCTGATCTGGCAACGTTAGGTCAATTTTATGCTGATTTTATGGGTGAGAGGATGAGAATCACTCAGAAATAGCTGCTGCTATAGCCGGCTGAGGAACTACTGAGTTTCTCCTCATTTTCTTTCTCTCACAGACTTTTTGGGACAAATGCTTTGCGCCAATTCTAAGTAAATGTAGTAGTAAGAGGAAATTGTTAAGTGCACACGTAAAATAGTTTGTGCGTTGCATGTGTAAATAGATATATGAACGTACAAGCATCACTTCTTCCTATGCTTACTGAAGCCAGGACAGACATTTCGTACAAAAGTACATCTTAGCACACGCCAGTAATGCTTGAAAATTCCTTTGCTAAATATCCTACAGCATTGGAAAGTATGTCTCCCAGGTGTGAATTTCACACCACTGCGAGGCTGCAGCTCATGCACACATTGCTAGACATAACTTGTGACATTTGACTTATTTGACTACTTTTGCATCATTTGTGATCACGTAAGTCTGTATATACATATTTTAAAAGAAAGCTTTTTATAATAAGATTCAGAAAGAACCAGTTAAGCCCTTGAGGACCACAATTAGAAGCAGATGCAACTCTTGGTAAAAGTCAGAAAAGAGACAAGCATGGAAAGGTTTGTTGAGGGACCAACACTTAAGAGTACAGTACACTTGACACAAAGAGAAAAGTGAGTCACATGCAATGCTTAAAAACAAAAGTATTCAAAATGTTGCAATCTAGAACTGCTCCACAAGAAAAATACAGGCAAGTATGATACATACTAAGAGAAGAGGAAAACACATGCATAACCTCTCCAAAAATCTATTACCATAGAGGTAACTTCATAAAGCATGTCAACCGTGTTTTTAGGAAAACCACTTCTAACATATTTTAACTTCTGTATCAAATCTAAGAAAATATAGAAGTACTATTTCTCATGACAGAGTAGATTAGAGAACTAGTGCATTCAGAACTATGAAAAAATAAAGAGAAAGCTTTCTGGGTGGCAAATTTGCCAAAAATTCTGTAGTTAAATATACTCTGAAAATACTCTTCACAATCATTAAGCTTGCAGATTATAAACGTCACCCAAAAATACAACAGGATAAGCTAGTTAGCACACATTCAATTTGGTAATGGCACAGAAATTACACACACATGCTGAGAATCATCATCTCAGGTAATTCTCTTGACAGCAACAGAGAATAATTTCAGACAGAAACACACAGCTAAGGTAAAATGAAACAGATTAATTAAGAAGTCCAATATTCTGCCTGGAGAGGAGGAATCTTCATCCCTGTGGATTTTACAGACAAAAAGACTGCCAAGCAGAGTTGGTCATGTCTTGGGACAGAGGAATGGACTAGATGACTGCTCAGTATCCCTCCAGCTACATTTACTCTGATGCTGTAAAGATATTCATTGGAAAAAAGCTGTCAGTGCAGAGGGGAGAGACTGGGGCCAGGAATTATGGGGGTGGGGAAGAAACACAGTGAGGGAAAGGAAGGCAGCAAAGCAAAGCTTATTGCAGACAGTTCTTCTTTCTTGTCTGGAAAAAAAAAAGGAAGTTCCAGATTGTTTTTCTTACGTGAACATGAGAATGCAATTAATAAAGCTGAAATGATATATCATTATCTCAGGGAACAGCTTTATAAACACACATTTAAGCAATAAGCAGAATTGATTTTGTTACAATAAGTAGTTTTCAGCAATAAAAAATTAGTTCTCTAAACCAAGTTTATAATACTGCTATTGTTCAAAGGCAAAAATATGCTACATACTTAAAATAATTTGACAGAAACCTGCAACAGTAATTATAATTATGCTTTTGTATCAATATAGTATTTTATACTACAACAGTGATTCAGAAACAAAATAAGAGATGAACCGTAACGTGCAACCCAAGCATTTTCACAGATGAAATCATCTGATGAAAAAAAAAAAAACAGCATTCATATAAAAAGATTACTTCTTGCAAAAAAAAGACTTCTGTATATCATATTAAAATCCGCTTGTTAACAGTTTCATACATGAAGTGCCAGAGGTGCAGTAGGAACAGGAGGCACTGCTGTCAGGAAGATCTGAGTGCGACAGTGGTCTTCAGCTCCCAGGTTTGGGGGATCAAAGTGGAGCACCCACCAGCAGCTGGAGAAAGAGCAAGATGCCGCAGAAATGGGGGGGAAGAAGGGAGTTACAGTATTTTCCAAGCATCAGTAATCAAAAGAAAGAACAAGGACAAAATACATTGAAGCAACTTCATAAAAAAAGTGAAACTAAGGAACACTTGCTAACTTCTCTGGCACTTAAAATCTGTCAGATTAAAGACAATATGCAAATGAGCATGCCACTGTAGAAAATATTTGAAAGTACACTTTTATGCAAATCATGCAGTCCACAGTTCTTTTGCTCATCAAAGGAATACTGAAAGAAACTTCTACAGGACCGTTAAGGCTGATCTTCCTCTAACTATTCTACAGAAAGCTTATTGCAGAATGCAACCACACTCAGTCTTTTCATTAAAGCAAAAGAAAACGTATCTACAAAATTATATCAAATCTTAAAACTCCAGCACCTTCAACTTCTTTACTCACACTTTACCCACTAATGTGCTTTCCTAAATTGCCACCACAGTTTCAAACAGTTGCTACTTCAGCAAATAGCAAATGAACACAAGGCAAAAAACCACTGCACCGAAACAGGTACGCTCCCCTGGAAAGCCAAGTACTTCCAGCCAAAGACCAGTAATATTGAGTGCTTGACCACTGACAGTTTTAAGAGTTAAATACTGACACTTTACAACCATGTCAGTTACAGAAAAATGTTAACAAGTTTCAGGAATTACATTTGCCAGCTTTTCCTGCTATATATTAATACACTGAGATTTTTCTAGGTCTCTAGGTACTTACACAGTAACCTCAGCAGCACATTTGAGCAAGGTGCTGAACCTGGACTCGCTTTTCAAAATAAGCCACAGCATGGCCGCAATGCAGGAGCCTGGTGTCTCCTGTCCCATTTCCCTTCCCCACACCAGCGGCCTTTGCCTTGCCTCCAACTGATTGCAAAGCTTATATCCCATTTTGAAAAATTATTTTGGCAGTGAAGGTACCTGACTCTCATTAGCATTGAAAGAGATATTTGGAGTGTGTGACTTCTGACATTTTTCCGTTTAATCTTTCTCATACAAAGTAAAGTGTGAACTAAATGACAACAGTGTCAAACAACACACACTAAATACTGCCCTTTAAGAAAGGGAAAATGGAAAATAACATTTTAGTGGCCTGCCTCAGTTACAGTAGCTGTCACCTGTGAGTCTTCGTGGTTGCACATTTGCAAATCAGAAATGTGATTTTTATATCAGTGCCTTTTCAGTCAGGTTTAGAAACATAATTACAAAGACTGACTCCTCTCAGATAAGATGAAAACATCTTCCTCCCACAAGGAAGCTTTTCCCAAGGAAACTGCTTTTAACTGTAGCTGAACATAAACTGTGCACGCTTTCAAGTAAACTGAAAACTGTATCATAGTTTAAAATAATTTCTGTAGGACTTATGCTTGAAAAATGCCCCAAATTACAAGTAACCCAAATTACTCATGGACTTATCAAGTGGCTCAGAATTTAATTGAATCTTTTCACAGGCATGTAACTTACTAAATGGTTTCAGGATACCAGTGCTCACACCATGTTTGTGGAAATTCAGAATTTTGTTTCTAATACACAGGAAAACAGAGAAACAATCCACAACTCTAAGAGTCACTCGGTCTTTAAACAAAAACCACGCACACCATATTCTTCTCTACTCCACACAAACACAACTCACATTTGAAGTCAGTGGGTCCAACCCAGCCACTACTCACAGCACTACAATGTCACGGCAACTCCACAGCTTTTACATGCAGCTCAGTGCTACCCCATCAAAGTATTAACAGTTCACAATCTGCACTGAAGTGTGTGAATCTGACATGCATACATGGCACTGTAAAGCCACGCAATAGATTTACCAATTCCAAAATTTACCATAGAATTACTTTCAAGTACTTCTACTTTTAACTTATGTGATAACGGTTCCTCAAAGTACTCAGAAAATCAAGGATGTGAAAACAGTGCGCAAATATTGAACTCCAACTAATCACGTGCAAGGTTCAGCCTACCGCATTGTAGAGATGTGGGGCTTTGTCTGACAGCACTACAGGTTTTGGACCTGACAGCTCCTCTGATTTTTCCCATTTCCCTGCCTGTAACACCCTCAAACTACTCAGTAAGTACTTTTTTCCTTTTATGAGCAAGTAGATGGTTAAAACTTCTAGCCACAACTTGCCATCTCCTTCAGAGCTGCAGGTCAATCCCTTTTTGCCCAAGAATTTGTTACTACTGAAGGACAGAGCAGTAAGTCATTTCAGCCAACTAGGGACAGAAAGAAAGGGTCCTTTTGGCTACAATGCTATTAGCCACGCTTCAGGATAAAACCTTAATCAGGGTGAGAGTTCACTGCACAGATAGCGCACAGATAAAATGAATGTGTTTAGCCTTCATTTGGTCTCTTCGCAAGATAAGCAGGAGTTTCTTTTACCTGCTAAGTCTTCAGAATTAGCTTGTAAAGCATGGCAACAATTGTATGCCTTTTGGAGCTGCAGTGTTATTTTTAATTTTCCTATTTTTAACTTGCAATTGTGAATGAATTACAGCTCATGAAAATGAGGATCTAAGAACTAAGTAGCAAAAGAACAAGCAAGTGAGCACCATATATGCCTTAAGTCATTCCTAATGTTTGAGGAAGGTTTACAAAACAAAATACTTCTGTTCTGCTGTCACTGGGTCTCTTGTTCAAAGACATTTCAATGACACGGGCTGTGCAGTGATCTAATGAAATGAACAATAGTGTGTGAAAGAGAACGAACTTAATTGTATGTTACAAAAACATAGTTTCAAATTCTCTATGTTTATCCTGGTTTCATTCTCCCATTACAATTAATGTTGTCTACCTGAAATTCAAACCTTTCACATTTTTCTTACTGGCTGTGGTAGGAAGGGATGGAAGTAGAGCAGCACTGACAACCGGGACCTGGCCCGGCTGTTTCCTACTCCTCAGAATATCTACGGCACCACAACCGAAACACATCTGACTATGAAAGCTTTAACTATACCAGACAACATTTCATAATTTTATATACATACCAATCTGTTACAAATTAAATTAAAACAATCATAAACATTCTCAGTTACACAAAGCTCTAAAACCATAACAATCGCATTGATAAGCCATAGCCTAGGTATATAGTTTGCTATATGTGTAAACAGTTCACAGATTTAAAACAATTAAAATATCTTTTAAATATTTTTTTTTTTTTCTAGCCTGTTTTCTGATTCAGTGTTCATTTTTATCTTGGTTGTTCACGATACATTAAACCAGAATAAAGATGAAGGAGCACTGATCAATAAGCACAAATCTTTTTTTGCCTTTGCTTTCCATCTTATACCAAATCCATTTTAATACCATTGGGGGGAAAAAATAAACTCATCAGTCACCTGATGGAGTAATTCAAAACTTAACCAAACAGGGCTAATGGGTGAGAATTGAATTGAAAACACCTTGACAAAGAAAGCAATTTCTTTTCTTCGCACTCCTCAGAAGCTGTGGGTGATCACTGTAATCGAACCATCAACAGCAAGGGGCCATCTGTCCCAAGGGCCCTCCATGTGAGCAAGAATCAACAACAAAAAATTTTAGAGGCTGGCCCACATGCATTCAGCTCCTATTTGTCTATGACAGGCGGCACGCAGCTGAAAATCAATGTTTTGACGTTTTTCACATACCAATCCTTAAAAGTCAACGCTAAACTTTTGACAAGAACAAAACAAAAGAGCAGGTTAAGAGGTTGCTTACAGAAAGATCAGTGTTACTCCAATAGCTAATAAACCTCTAATCAGCTGAGATTCTCACTCTATCATGAAGCACTCATGTTTCAGTATCCAATAGCCATGTTCAGGACAAAAAGAGTACATAAAACAACCTTTACACTACCATTGATGTTATGAGCCCCCTCTAGTATTAGTCTGCGCAGCTACTGGAGATATTCTAGTCATCCACCAAACCACTTACACAGAATCCCCAAACCTTGGGCTTTTTCCATAGAAAACAAAGAAAACATTAAGAATGGGTCCCCCAGAAGTTTCCAAGCCAGCGACCGCACACAATGCATGCCGAGAGCAAGGGGTTCAGGCTGACCCAGCAGAGGCACTGTGGCTTTGGCACCTGACATCCCGGGGAACAGAGACCCCTCTGATCCCCACCAAGGACCTCCCAGGACAGGAGCACAGGCTCCACGGCACATCCCTCCTAGGGATGCTGCCAACCTAGGCACTTTTCCCTTGCCAAGCCTTTCAAAGGGCAACAACACACACAGCAGAAGGTTAATCAAATTTATTTTTTTGGTGTTTTCCTACTGGAAAATATATTGATCTTTTAGTAAAACAAACTCTGACATAGCCGCACCTCTCTGCACCTTTCTCTCTAACTGCCTCGACACTCTGAAGAGTCACAAAGCAGTTATAGAGCGCAGCAAGAAAAAAAAATTATATTCTTTTTTGTTCATTAACAGTCTTTGTCCCTCTTTGCTTCAGCAGAGCTAGAACATGGGCCCAGCCAGCAGCACAACACGCCGGGAATTAGAAAACACATGCTCTGATTTTCAGTCCTGCCAGTTACCTGCTGCTTGACCTCAAATAAGTCATTCCAGGTTTCCAAATATCATGAGATCTTGGAAAAATTAATTCTTTTTGATTCAGAAGAACATTTACATGTATTAAAAAAGGACATTTCCATGCAAGCCCCGGGTTAGTTATTTTAAAGCACAGGCCACACATACACATAAGACAAGTAAAAGCAAGTCAAAGGGTTTTCTCCCAGGTGTTTACAGTTACTCAGGTCAAAATTCCCAATTATTTGCCAGAGTGGGGTCAGGAAAACAGGGGATATAGAGAGCATCCCAGAATGCATAAAGGGGTTGTAACCAGAACGGTATTGTGTCTTCCTACCCTGGAGGCAGGAGATCTGGGTTCCAGCCTCTATGGGTTACTAATTCCAAAGCACATTCAATAACCAGGAAACTCTCCAAGACATTTCTTGATATCACATACTTCAGTGATAAAACAGAAGAGTTACGTTTCTCTACTGATTTCTAAAGTACTATTTATTCAGACCAGCAAAGTAGGAGGGTGATATAGATGCATGATTTCAATTTACATCCCATTACAAAGTAACTGTGATGTGGTTAGAGTGCAAAACTATTTTATCTTACGAAACCTCAATGCCTGATACCTGCTTCGTCCACTGTAATCTGAAATAAATTGTGCACAAAATAGTGAAAATTAATTTAACAGTGTGATAATAGCAGACAATGTATTTCACCCTAATAGAAAAAGCTAAAGTTCAAAACAACACGCTGCACTCGCATGTCCCACGTGGGGTCAGAACTCAACACGTCCTTTGTAAATTGAGCCTTTCCAGAAGGCAAGGTCAGAAGCCTCCTTCTCCCGTTTCAGCAGTCTGCATTCAAACTAGCTGTCCTAAAAGTACAAGAATGTATGTCAGAAGCAGTTACATCAATTAAGGCACCCTGCAAGGTACACAGCTATGCTGGTGGGTGAGAGCCCAACCCAGGCCCGGCCGCCTCGCCGATCAGAAAGTCAGGGTACACCAGCCGGGCTGCAGGCTCCAGCTGGTCGGTTGTCTGGTCACAGAGGCAAAGAAGTGGCCCAGAGAGTGGTTACTGCCACTCAGGGTAGAAAGAAGAGAGGAAACAGACCTGCGCACACTCAGAAGAGCAATGGGGTGTTTGGAGATGGGCAGATAAGGATGACAGGAAGGAAGATGGTATTACAGAAAGATGGGCTATCCATACGTTTGAACAGAGTATTTCTGCCTCTTAAGTAACGAAGGTCTTAATTTTACTTTCCAAAGAGCATTACAGCAGAAAGAAGTGAGATGAGAACACGGAAACCATGAGTAATGCATGTGTATGCACCAGATACGCAGCAGTCAAAAATATTAGCAAGGGAAAAATATCATTATTATTGATGTGAAAGAACAAGGAATGACTTATTAATAAATCAACAACAGCATAAATTAAGGTTATGTCTCATCTAAAAACATTGATTTACCAAATAAATCTGATGCTAATATTTCAGAATGCAACCTATAAACCTGCACAACAGTAACAGCCGTCAACACACAGAATGCACAAGAAGCTGAAATATATGACATTGCATGTAATATTACATTTTATATTACATTAATCTGTAAGAAGTTTTTCATATAAAAGGTCTCCTCTCAACCACTGCCCTTCTCATTGCACAATTTCCCTGTGTTCAGTAGTTGCATGAAAGGATCAGATGCTATTATGTCTTCCACGTGTTGGAGGGGCTCTATGATTCTAGCATCCATTTTGTATCTATTTCTCCAACTTCTTCCTTGACGTAAATCATTGGACAAACCTCAGGTTACCTACAGCCCCACATGACTAACCACTTCTAACCCATGGTCTGTCCTCCCATGTGTTCACCATCTTGACCAGTAAGGCAGTACTGCTGCCATGGCTGCACGTTCACCACAGGAAAGTTTAAAAGGATGATCTCAATGATCAGTACGGTTTGGTAACAATTTGGTAACATCTGCAGCTTTCCTCTTTATTTTTCCTTTTGTTTCTGAAAACAAAAAGAAATTCACCTCTAGGAGAAACAGTTGAGCTCTATTATGCATGTGAAACCTAGACCGGCAAGGGCGTACAGTTGAAATCAATGCTAAAGCCTAATAATTTCTGATCTAAACACAAATTTAGGTCATGACCAGATGGGCCCCAAGAAAACACCATTGTCTCATTGGTCATTTATCAGGAAAAGAAAAAAGCTACAAATACTAAGAATTAATCACAGACGCCAACTAGTCTTCATAAGGTGTAAAAATGAATTTTCAGAGGAAGTATTAAAATGTTTTCAAACAAGCAAATTCTTGTGCTAAAATACACTATGCTGCAGAAGAAACAAATCATTAACCACACACATGCACTTATAATCAAGAACAGTTCAATAAGCAGCTAGATAGAAGTTGCTTTGCTTTAAGATAACTAATTCCATTTTTTTATTAAGTCTAACCATAATCACCCATGCAGACAATTTCATAATCAATGGGATATGATATATTTGTAAATTATGTCTACATAAAGTAAGGTATCTCCTTATAGCACTGTCCTGGTTTTGGCTGGGATAGAGTTAATTTTCATCCTAGTAGCTGGTATAGTGCTGTGTTTTGGATTTAGCATGAGAATAACGTGCTAACACACTGAGGTTTGAGTTGTCGCTAAACAGTGCTTACATTAAGTTAAGGACTTTTCAGTTTCCAATGCCCTGCCAGGGAGGAGGTGCACAAGAAGTTGGGAGGGGACACAGCCAGGACAGCTGACCCCAACTGGCCAAAGGGCTATTCCATACCATATGGCATCATGCTCAGTATATAAACTGGGAGGAGCTGGGCAGGGGGCAGCGATCGCTGCTCAGGGACAGGCTGGGCATTGGTCAGCAGGTAGCGTGAAGTTGCATCACTTGTTTTTTTTCCCTGGGTTTTGTTCCTCTCTCTCTCTCTGTGTTTTCCTTTTCATTACAATTTATTATTATTATTATTTCAATTATTAAACTGTTCTTATCTCAACCCACGAGTTTTCTTACTTTTGCTCTTCAGATTCGCTCCCCCATCCCAAGGGCGGGGGGTGAGCAAATGGCTGTGTGGTGCTTGGTTGCTGACTGGGGTTAAACCACAACAAGCACCTTTTTAACTAATTGTTTTGATAGTTACTAAGAAAACATACAGTGTACAAAAACACTGCTGCACCTTTCAAGTAAAAAGACATTCTCTCAAGCAAGCCTCAGATAACTACTCTCATATCTTAAGCCTTCCATCACTCTGATAAACAAAATCAGCACACTTGCCAGAGCAGAGAAAATCCACTCATTTCTGAAAACTGAAAAGACTAAAAAAAGATTTGAAGAATTATGGATGGGCAAATATCAGATCTTAATTTTAACAAGTTATCTCAGACGACTTGTTATTGCTGAATTCTTCATTCCTATCAAGGGGACTAACCTGCTCTAGACAAAACAGGAGGCCTGTGAGCTGGGTGTCTTGTCCACACATGTTGGAAAGCACATTCAGGACAGAACTGGAGCCTAAAGCCCCATCCACCTGCAGAGGATTTCTTTTCAGGGTAGGTAAATTCCACAGAATAACATTATTCTTAAAACTGTAAAGCATACCTCTTTTCTTCTGGGCAAAGGGACAGTTAAGATTCCAGGAATAAAATCCTGTTCTAGCTCAAGTCCATGCTCGTTTGTCATTTGCTTTCCCACGACCAATATACCACCTTAAGATATGCATGACTTAGAAACTTTATTTTTGACACATAGAGTAATTTTTATCAGTGTCTTCTACCACTGTAGCAATTAGTCAGAAGAAAATAACTTAGCAAGGAGATACAAACTATGTACAGCAGTAGTTTTAACACTTTTTTTTTCCTGGAATACAGATATGTTGCATGAGATACTATTCTAGAACATGACTACATCACCAGTCGTCTTTCATAAGATATAGAAGCAGCTTAGATTGCTTTTAAAGATTCCAGAAGAAACTATTATGGGGGAAAAACTGTATCTCTTGTTTTCCAAATTCAAATACAAGACACTGCAAGGTCACCTACTCTAAAATGCATAAACCTTTTAACTTCTGATGCTTCCCCAAGGTCAAAAATTTCAGTTGTTTTGGTTGAAAACACCATTTTATCCCATCAAATTTGAAAAGCCCAAAAGGTCACAATTCATCTTGAATGCTGCCCACTGAAAAAGTTACAAAACTAACCCATTAGCAGCAAGGCAAATAGAGTATAAAGGGTTATTCATTTTACTTTCACTTAATAGCTATAAGAATCACCAGCAGAGGTATGTCCAGCAACAGCCACAATCCTAAGTCTTTCATTTAAAATTGATTTATTAAACAATTCTGCAGATTTGATGGGCTCTCCACTAAAACACTGTATTTTGAAATCAGTAAACCCAAAAGGATTTCTAAGGATCATAAAGAGAATGAAGAGTCTTCTCTCTCATTTGAGGATGTGTCAGATCACGGAAGTACACTTAGTAATACCCTTTGGAGGGATTTACCCCTATATAATTAAAAAGAAGAAAGATGAATGTCTATATGAAATTGAGAAATGAAGATTAAGCTTAGTGAAGGGTCAGAGGAAGCATGACATCTGAGGTTGTGCTATTTCCAAGCACAAATAAAATCAAGCGTGTACCAAAATATATGTCCCTAGTGCTGAGAAGTCCTGCCACTGGCTGGCTGAGGAATGCTGGTAGTTACTGATCACTTATCTTAATGCAAGGGGCCTAAAGCTGTCCAGGTCATAAGCAAATGTTTGAAGATGTGACATGTGAAGAGGGTCAACAACAAAGCCTGGCTTTAATCCCTTTGTGTGAAGCAGGAAGAGGAATTTACCTCATATATAAAACACATCTATGGCCAGTGAAGTATAAAACTTCCAGAGGTGCACAAGCAAGGCATTATGTTGTCTTTGCTTTTTTGCACGCTGGGAGAGACCGGGAGGGAGGAGAGTAGTGCTTCTCATGGGCTGGATGTAGTGAAGCACAAGGAATGGTTGTATGCCAGGCAGGGAGCTTTAAAGCACCAAGTGTATTAATCACTGTTGGTATCTTCTGCCAGCCTGAGTCAAGAGTAGCGTAACCAATTAGTCCAAACGGGGGGACCTGAGAATATGGGAGGCTTAACTATTAGTTAACATAACTTCCATCATTTCTAATTGGATTGCAACTAAATTCCCAGTGCTGATAATACCAAAATGAGATCAGAGGGGAAAGCCTCCATATTCCTTTTGCACAAAGATTGGAAACAGCTCTCCCCTGCTGTTGTACAATAGCACTGACCACCCAAAGACCCACGGCATTAACTAAAGAGACCCATCTCACTGCCCGTTGAACACGTGTGAGGAGGTTATTACTGTGATGCTTCTTTACGAACTTCAAAAAAACAGACCAGAAACAGTGGAAACAGTTAAAAGGCCAAATGCTAAATGATGTTTATTTATGCAAAGGAAGATTAAAATTTAAAAAAAAAAAAAAATTAAAAAAGGTATCTGATCTGGGCTGGGGAGGAGGAGAGCAGACAAACTGTACTTTTAAGGGTTGCTGAAAGATTCAATTTCCATTTGGGGATCTCTTTATCAAGCATTTGAGAAGGGAGAGCTATGCAAGCTCCAAACTCTGTAGCAACATGCAGCTAAGCCAGCACACATCTTCAGACTCACTTGCATCCCATCAGAACTCCTGTAACCATTCCTGACACTCATTTGCTTGACCCATTTTTGATAAACAAAGAATGGAGTACTTGAAGTATTTTTCCCCCTTGTTCATCCCATTCTTCAGTAGTCTCTTATTTTATGGTCAGAGGTTAAACTGCTGACCTCTCACCTTCAAGGCAAGTTTTTCCCCCCTTCCATAAAAGGTTTTTCACAGTGTGCAGCATTCGGATTAGCCCCTATCCCCTTGAACAAAAGCTATGCCTTTGTACTACTGGTTTGGGCATGGAGTCTGTACATCAGAGGAAGCTGCTCCTACTTACCATTCACAATAACGATATTGTGAGGCCCCTCTAACGCCTCGTCTCTCAGTGTCTAGACTTTCACCCAACCAGCCAGCAAAAAGAAAATCCTGTAAAGCACTCAACTGAAAATTAACTATGGTATCCTGTTGTGAACCTGATGAAGACGTTATTTGAACATACGGTAAAACTTTCCATTGTTTAACATAAAGATAAGAGAAAAACTTTTAGAGCCCTAAGCTTTAAATAGTCATAGGGATCAATTCACTTATGGGTCAGTAAATGCATTTTATCAGCAAGCAGCTATTGCTTATGTGTGTCTTTAAAATAATACACAGATTATTAAATTATACTCAAGCGCCTAGCATTCTGGATATCTACAGAGCCTAACTTCATACTCACTAAGGATAAACTAAGGCAAAGCTCAAGACATAGGAAATGAAGTGTATCTTCCAGAATTAATTGAAAGTACAGCATCAGTATTGCCCACTGTCCCACTTACCTTCAGCAATTAAAATAAAAGAAATATGGCAACAGAAAATATTTTATGCTTTGCTGTATGGAACAAGACATGTAAGTGCTCAGCATCACTTGTCATCAAATAAAAGAAAACTCTGGGCAAGAAAGGGTATCTACAAAGTCAGAGTGCAAATAAACCATGGGATTTTCCGGGGGGATGGGGAACAACCCCACACTGCAATGACTTGTATTTTGTTTCTCTGTAACACCTGCATTTCTATAGCATAAATAATAACAGTGGCAAGAAAGTTTACTGAAGTGGACTAACATTAATAAAAATATATTCTTTCATCTTGAGAAAAAAAATCCACAAGTAGGCCAGAAAAAAAAACAACAAAAAACCCCACCTAGATCTGAGCAATATTTTAATGTTTGAGTAAGCATTTGATATATTGTGAATCACTGAAAAGAATTTATTATTGCAGACACATAGATGTTTGCATCTTTGCAGAGTTCTTAAGGCTTCTCTTGGGTGTGTATTTTGGAAAGAGTTCCCGGGGCTTTGCTAGGAGAATAAGCCACAGCTGAGGAAATGCATCTCTCTCACCAATTTCACCAATCTGCTTTGAAAAGAGAGCCAGAGTGTCTCAAAATAAGAGGCAAACAGATTGCTGTTTGGCATAGGTTGCTTGACTGGGGGAACGTTAGGGTGTTTGCTTGTTTTGGGGGGGTTTTTTGTTTGTTTTTTAAAGTGTGTTTTGTGAAGAAACAAGAAAGTGTGAAATCACCCTTGTCATAACAGGAAAAACAAACAAAAAAAACACCCACATTTATCCCTTACCAGCTACCCCACAGGGCCTGGTCACAGCAGCAGTATGTGGAAAGCAACAGGACTTGAGAGCCTGGAAACAAACGCTACCATAACTGCAACGCCCCAGGATGGGAATAACAGCAACCTCAGTTGTCTCAACAGGTAGAAAAGGTTGGATTTGCAAAGGCAGCAGAAAAGCGGAGACAGCCTTCTCTGTCTTCATGGAGCATCAGACATCAGGCACATGCCATCATCTCCCTCTGCCACACAGGACAGTCATGCTTAGGAAGCCCACGTATTTTAAAGTTCCTTGTAATGCCCTTTAAAAAAAATATCCCACACATGATAGCTGCTGTCATACCTAGAGACTGCTAGATGTTGATAATTTCAGCTATAAAAATACTTAAGTCAACCTCTGATGCGTTTTAGTCTCCGTGATCTTTCCTAGGACTGACCACCGGACCACTTACCAAGGAGACTTGTATTGCACGCTACAGTCACCGGCAGCAATGCCTGCTGCACTACAGCAACAGCACAAACACCCTCGAGGTTGTACTGAACTACTTTTACTTGGAGTTATCATACATAAATCCCACCATATTATCACTGATCTCCAGAAGTGATACAAAGAAATAGTAATAAAGAGGCATTTAGTATAATTAAATTGGAAAGGAAAATGGTTGCCTTCTACACCACAGACTGGATATGCTTTCTGCCCCATGTCCACTGCACTCTGCCTTCTCTGCAGACAAGGTCTTCTCAGTGCAAGATAGCAATGGGTGCTCAACTTGATAAATCAACATTCAATTTACTTTTAAATAGGTTGGCCAAATCAGTAACTACAAGAGGGATTTCTCAAATAGGAACTTAAGGGCATTAAATTCAAAACCACAGAATAACCATTTTTGTCTGAAACTGAGTAGCGCTACACAGGAACCTCAGCTTCCCAAAACAATGTAGCTGCCACAAAAGAACACCAACAGAGGATCTAATACTATAACCCTGCTCGTGGTATCAAAGCCCTTGCTTGTTTACAGATATTCACTGTGAGTGTGATTCAACAAGATGCACATTTTCACACATATGTAGGCCGGTCTGAGAGGATATATGCAAACTGATTTTAGATAGACAAAACATCTGAGAAGGAACAAATCCAGAGCATTAACCCAAGAGTGTGCTAATAGAAAGAGATTTATTTTCTTACAATCCATTACTCTTTTTAGTTCTAAACCAGGCTACTGAGAGGAAAAAAAAAAAAAATACTAACATGGGAGATTTAAAAATTGGAACACTTTGAAATTCTCCCTATGGCTAGAAGTAAAATCCAAGATTCTTCTTCTTATACTGAAAATACATTTTGGGCCATTTTTATATTCTCTTCTCTGACCCCATGTTTAGCACCATAGCATCATACCAAAGAGAAAAAAAATACTCTGAAAAACTGCATGAGATCAGATGACCTACTGATTTGAAGCTTTGGAAACAGACACAGAACTCAAAGTTTTGTTTTGGGGGTGGTGATATTTGTTTTTACAACTCTATATATTTATAATCTTGTTATGAGAAAGAGCAGTAACGATAAACAGCAGATTCTCCACCATTGGTAAAAGTGATGAAACACTTGCTTCCAAGCACGAGGGAAGAAAAAAATTGTGAATCATCGCTCTGCTGCTATAGAAATCCATGACACCTGTGATATTTCAGGCAGTTATGACCACCCTCTCCCCAAAAACCAAGAAATATTGAGAGAAGAATACAAAAGGATATATCATAGGTATGGAAAAGCACCTACTCATGGTCAGGCTCAACAAATTACACTCTTCAGGTTAGAGAGCCAGCTGTGGGGGGACAAAAGATCACCCATGGCACAAGTGAGGATGAAAAGGAAATTATTCCTCCCTATTTCTTGTAATACAACACATATAATCCAAATGAATCAACAGTAGCAGGTTTAAAACAAACAGAAGGAAACTCGGCTCACAAACTCTAACGCAGACACAGATAGGACTGCCCCAGGAAGCTGGGGAGGCCAAGGGTATAAAGGGGGCTCAAAACCAAGCGTGCTTGCACAAGACAGGCCCACTGTTGGCCACGAGAAAAAAATGACAGCTTTAACCAACTTCCAGACCTAAGCAGGTGACCACGGGTATGCACGCCAGAGAAAGGAAGCTGGCACAGACCAAGGTGGGCTTGGGCAGTGACACAAGGCATGCAGCACCCACTCCTGCCACCACCAGCTGCCGCACATGGGTGGGGGAATTAACTCCTGCAAAGCCTGCTCCCAGTTTTTCTTCTCTGCCTCGAAGGCTAGAATCTGTATTTTGACACATTTTCCATTTTTCTTTCAGTTAGAAATACAAGAATGGAGTCGCACCAGGAATGTGACCACAAGGAGCAGGTCCCAGGGGGCAGCCCTCCAAACCCTTTCAGTCAGGCCCATCCCCTTCCATCCGCACTGAGGAAGGACAGAGAAGTTTTCACGCAGGCAAAAGCGGGGGCTGACACTTTTGGAGACCACTAGAAATGTGTAACAGTTTAGTTTTGGATCCACACAGGAAAGAAGTTGCATCCAGAGCAGGAAAGGATTTGTATTTTAGACCGGGGGTTCAGGTGTTTTGTTCCAAGCAGTGCGCAGTTTTTGAAAACAAGGCTGCCTGAGCTCCTTGCAGCAACATCAGACCTATTTTAAGATGCCAGATCTGGAAAGCAGAGTTTAGCACATCTCAGAAGAAATTTTCTGGATAATTCAGCCAGATTCAGGTCATGCTGGCCAGTATCACCAAAGCACTGAACTGCAACAGCTGCTGTGGCTAGCTTCAGCTGGTTTTATTAACCAGTGTTTTAACAGTTATGCGAAAGGGGACACATGCCTTCACACAGAGATCATCTATGGATTAAACAACAAGGAATTCACAGATAACTCATCTGCAATGAAAAAAAAACAGAATCTTTACTTGTCCTGTCGATGAGTAGCAACATCTTTCTTTTGCACAGAACTGCTGAAAGATAAATTTTCAAACACAGAAGTCTAATTTAAGAACACATCTCTGTTGTTCTTCAAATTAGAGAGCATCTCCTTTACAAAAAGCCTCAGTCACAACTTCCTCCCACATACACTTAACAGCCAAAATTAAAACCAAAAATGAGAAGATAGCAAAATGAGGAACAAACCAAAGATACTGAAATCTCATTTCTGATGTGCTTTGAAAAATTCATTTTATAGACAGTTATAAACCAAACACACTAAACGTATTTAAGAATCACCCTGCACAGATGACTTGGTTGACCTACTTTGTCCTCTTCTTCATCTATATGCTATTGTTTACCATCTTGTTCTTATACTTAAGGGACAAAATTACTTAAATTGTTTTTAATTCCTGACCTACAAGCATATAATCAAATTAACATCTAAACAATTATGCAATATGCACCATCCTAGAAGCACCACATGTAAGAAAGTAAACAACACACAAATGTACATCTAAAACCCATAACACTGACAGATACACTAATAATTTCTCATCTACCATTGCTTTTGGGCTCTTTAATCACTTTAATCTCAATTAGACAGTTACTAAAGCTACTTCAAAAAATAGGAGTTATAGTTCTACACGTACAAAGCGATAAGTTTTTATGCCATGGTACAATGCATGAGTCATTTCAAGTACCACAAAGCCCTGCAGCTAAATTTAAAAAGAAAAAGGTTACTGAATATAATCCTACATTAATATCTGAAAGCTACTTAAGAAAATTCTGACTACAAACTGTTCATTTTTTCCCCAAAAAAAAGGTTCTAATAAAGAGTAAGTGAATACATCGCTTATTTGTTTCGCTTTTGGAATGAAACTCTACAGCAGTTTTAAAAAAACCTGCACTTTAGTGTTTGTTATTTCTTTGCTAAATATACAGGAAGGCTCTGATAACAAAAAGAAAGCATAGCAGACTTATCCATTTTTATAGTTCTTTAAAATATTGATCTATTTTTAAATCCTGTGTTTTACATAGAAAGCAATACTGATCTGGTATTAACAGAAGTAATTACCAGATGCTCTGAAATGCTACAAACACATTACAAATGTGGCAAAAGTTTCAGCCTGAACTAACAAGACCTCACAGTCTACTTCACTACTCCCCACACATTAACCTAGCTTTTCCTGAATAAAAAGAAATAATCAAATAAATTCTGTTATCTTAGATGTAATGCATCTGTGTGGTACCTTGAACTCTTTGAGAACAGAGAGTTCAGCAATATTCTCCCCTCTAAAAACAAGGACATGAAGAGTGATGCTCCACACCAGCGCAATCCTAATCTGCTCCCTCTCTCAAATCAGTCATTGCTCATTGGATTTTCTTCCCATGCTTCCTAGCTGCTCTCCGTATGCCATGGGGAGCTAATCATCCATAAACAGACACAGAAACCTACTAGTTTTGCTTGGCCAGCTTTCTTACACAGGACAAGTTTAGAGAAGCAAAGCAACACTGAGACTGTAGTATGAGGTGACAGGAGTCCTTTCAGCTTCCCCTGTCACAAAGGTGATCAAAAGAAAGAGGTGCCAAATCACACCTCTTGCTTGGCAAGGCATCCAAGCCCCTAATGGTAAAAACAGAAAGCAGACTGGGTACCATTCTCACAACTGCTATTCCTTGAAGACTGACAAGGCAGTAAGTAACTAAGGATATGTCTGATGAGCTATGGGTAAATTGGCATGTAGTTTTTACCTATTAATTTACTGATTTCCCTGGATTATGAGTATCTTGAAACAGTATCTTGTAAACGTGTTGTTGCATCAGGCAACATTAACAATGTTTTAATGAAGCTTTTGGTAAATTTCCTACTTGAATAAAGCCTAGAACAATTTTCTTTTTGAAGTTACAGGTCAGCAGGAAGTTATAACTTTCACACAGATATGCAGCTGAAGTGCTGTTGTGGTGCAAAGGTAATAACAATACATTGTCTTGTTTAATCTTTTCAATAGTAGGTATTACAGCACTTCAAGGAGGTCACAATCACAGTCCCCTCATATTTCATGATACAATAGCTTATAAAGAGGGGGGATTTTTTGGCTTTTTTTTTTTTTAAAGATTGTCTGCTGCTTAAATATGTTTAAAAGGTTATACAGTAAATTTTCTCCACTGTCTTACCCACCAAACTCAGATTATTTGAGGTGAAAGTGTTGCTTAACCATAGACTTCACCCCCACTGGCTCCTGCTTGAAGGGGAGCTCATAAGAGGTGCTTTAACTACAGCCAAATACATTGCTAATTAAGGTTTTAGTCACCAATGAACAAAACCAAACAAACTTAGGTCATTTTCTGATATTATAAGAATGATATTTCAAAAAAATATTTACTTCAGGGACAGGAAAAGCTAACATTTCGGAAAATTATGTACATTCTCTATAATGCACTTATATCTTGTTTTCCAGCAATGAGAACCAGCATATATATTGCATTTTCTTCATGGCAGTTTCAGGAGTGCTCATCCCCTCACTATTACTTCAGTTACACCAACACAATTTCTGTGCAGCCATGCAGTAACTAAGACAGCTTTTGCTTTCTCCTAGCTGCCCATGGAAAGACAGGCTATAGAACAGAAGACAGTAACATTTATTACTAGCGCCAGAAAACTACTACCAAGAAATGCACTGCACTCGGTATTAGTCATTCATTTCAAACTTGAAGCGTCTATTTCCTGGAAAATGCTATTCAAAGACTTGGCTTTTTTTTGCAAAACTTGCCTAATGGATGCTTATTAGCAGTAAAGCTCATTGATGTGGCCCACAGTAATGCATCACTCGGGCCTTCAGTGATGTGATCCTGGCTTTCTTCACTCCCCTTTGGGGGTGACTGGTGCTTGCACTTCCTACTAACACACAGTATGTGTTTTACCTTTGTGCAACCATTTTTTTTTCCCCAGTTTGGCTGAAGCTCAACAACAGCAAAGTCCAAAATGAATCTAGGATTATGTTTGGCCCTTACAATGTTGGGGTTGTTTTCATCCTTTTCCCTTAGTGCTGCTAAATCAAATGAAAACACAGACCTCACGCATGCAAAGGAGAAAACATGGACAATAACAGGACACTCAAAAGAAAAAAAAAAAAAAAGAAAAAAACCAGAGCTAGCTCTGTAACATATTCCAGAGCTGAAAGATTTTGTATCCTATTAATAACTACTGAGACATCTAGCCACAAGTTAGGAAGATATTTCATCTATTGTTTATAAAATGCTTTTTCTTTGTTGACTTACTACCATTCAAAACCAGACTTGGTTGCTACTCTCTATGATACTGTGGTCTGTACCACCATATCTTTGGTGTATGTGATCAGTTTTCTGGGCACAGGAATTTCTAGAGGGGAGGACTGCAGTTCATACATAAAGCAGATTTTATCCACACACCTGTGCATTCTATCAATGCCCATAACTTCTAACACAGCTACATATGAAAGAGCATTCTTGTTTCACTGCTCATATATTTTATTTGAATATAATTAAAAACTATATTATAATGTCTGAGAATTTCAGATTTGAGGAGTCAATTAGCATATCCCAACAAACCACCATTTTCCATTGCTGTTATATAGTACACATTCTCTTAAGATTAACCTAATGAAGTTGAAAACATTGATTTCAAATTCATCTTTCCCAACCATTGGTGTTCAAAGTAAATCCGAGAATAAAATCTGGCTCTCTGCCTAACCCTGCATATTCGCAATACTCACAACATTCCAGTATGTCTAGCTGATACACCTTACAGTTAAAAAAAATCCTCCAGAAATGTTGGTGAACAAAGTATGAATATGATGGGGTAATTAAAACTTTAGAACTATTTATTTATATTTCAAATGTGGTTTCTTTGGTTTCTAAAATGTATCATGTTCTTGTAATAGATCAGTATTGCTCTGTCTCAGGAATATTAATTTAGGGTAACACCCAGCATACACTATCATTTCTTTTTGTTTTACATATACGGCATGACTTCTAATATTCCCTTGAAACAGATTAATTTAATATATACTGCTGGGACTTAACAAGAAAAAATTGAGGTTCTGGAACATCAATCAATAGAAAGCCACTTTCTGTAATACTTAACTGTTTCACCATTTATCTCGGATTAGGAAATTTGTATCTGTTTAATGATTTGCATTGTGTTCTGACCCACAAGCACAAAGCTACTATATTAGCTGCTATGCTAAGTAGTATATACTGTTCTACATATCCAAAGCAACATTAACTAAATACAGGTCTAAAAAAACCCAAAAGAAATACCAAAATCCCTTTGGTCTCATTGCATACAAAGCACTTTGAAACACCACTTTATTTGCAACTATTGTTTATGCTGTTCTGGCACTTTCTGTCCTAGCAAAACTTTTTGTCTTGCCCACTGAAAGATGAATATTTCAAGATGTGCTGACAATTAAAATATAGTGGTCATGCTTAGATGAATAATTTCTAGTGTTAAAATACACAGGAGCAGAACTCCAGTAGCAGAAGTACTCTAGTAGCATATGTCAGTATCAAGTTTCTCTGTTTATATTAAGATATGAGGAGTGTACATGATGAGACACAAAGCAAACAATGCACTTTTACCAGCTTATAAAACCCCATTATGTTTTTAAGACACAATGTGAGCAATTCTGATTTGGCTCCATACACAGCCCAGTTATGTTCCCAGCAGGAATCCCGAAGAACTGCATATACTAAGGGTATATATTTACTTTACACAGATTGACTCTAAATCCATGTTACAATACAACCATTATGAGCACCTCCGCAACTGTCCTAAGTTGAATTCATTTCAGACTCTCTTTCACTATAGTCATTAATGATGATGTTAACTGTTAATGAACAGATCATTCTGCAACCCCAGGCCACAACTTACTGAAGTGACTGCATAACACAGCCAAATTTTTATTCTGAATATTTGTCTCCCTTTAGATGGACTATTGAGCATTTTAAAGCTTGGACAGCATATGAAGTACAGCCACTGTTCAGCAGAAAGACAAAATTTCTACTGGGTACTCCTTTTGCAGAGGACGTCTTAACGAGGTATCTTCATTTTCACACAGATTACCACACAGAGCATTTTTCAGTTTACAAGAGTCAAGCAATCATACAAAGCACCACCAACAAACACACCTGGGTAAGAGAAGCCATACAGATGCATTCTGTGAGAGCAAATGCTGTTACCAAGAAGTTTTCTGGGAAATGCAGAGAAAAGCAGTGTTTCACAGCTGAGTAACCTTCAGTCCCATGTTAGGAGAGTCAGGCAAGCCTACAGATTGAACTGAAGTAATTTAGGGCTGCAAGCAAAGTACTTTTTCCTCTTTCCAGAGCTTCAAAGCATGCTGCAGTTTCAGATCTTTCTCATCTATTTAAAATGCACAAAGCAGATCATATACGAGCAGATCAAGTTTGTGTTCCCCAGCCACTAACAGAGCAAGCGCTTGGGCTTTGCCCATCCTCATGGATTTACTGGCTTCAGGAGGTCTGCTGTCCATAGCCAACACCGATTCACCAACCTTTCTATTTCCAACCTTCACCCTATTTCACTTCCACTAAAAGTTCTGGTAGTTTATTTTTATTGTTGTTTGATCTGGTTTATCCTTTCCTTCATCATTTTCCCCAATAGTAGGATCTGAAAAGATTTCTGTTTTGTTCAGTGTTGAAAACATAATGCAAGTTTCCTCCAAGGATTGCGAGGCCTGACAAGTATTCTCAACAACAAAGCAGTTTGCTAGATCTGTTAGTGTCCAGCACTGTCACACAAAATTTTTTATTTAAAAAGAAGATAGTCACCATCACTAGTTGCCAGAGAATTTAAGGCAAGTGTTAATTTATTATGGTGTTTATTGCCAGGGAAAAATGTTTTCAACCAGGCACTTTAGAGGTGTTTATCTCAAGCATTTTTTTTTTGTCATGCAGTTTCATAGCACTGATTTCTAACATCACAACCAGAATGCAAAAGAATACATTTCAAATTATTCTATGTAAAATACAACATATTATATCAAGACTGAGAAAGAGAATTCTCATTTTCAATTGCTTATGTATTAATTACACATGCTAGTTTGATCTGACTTTTTTTCCCTGGCTGACACTTGTATAAGCGTTTTTAGACTAGACCTTGCAAGATGCTACAGGGCTCTGACCCCAAGTAAAAGCAGACGTAAACATGCACTTACATTGCATGGGATGCGCCCATTCTCAGAAACTAAAATGGGTTTACTCAGATGCACCAATTAAAAATGCCTGATTGAAACTGCAACTGAATGCTCAGAACCTCACCTAACTCAGTTTCCAGTGTCAGAAAACTTTACCTGTCCTGACACACAACCACTGTCATGACAGCTACCTGTGACATGACAGGAAAAGTTCATTAGTTACAGCTAAAGCAGCAAGCAATTCATCTGCCACTAGGGAACCAAGTCCTTTATCTGGCAATATTCTTAGCAGGGAAAAGATACCTAGAATATGAATACCAGCAAAACTTTTTCCTGGACACAAAGTTTTTCAGAATTTCCCATGTTGTGTCACGATACCGTTAACTACATTCAGTTCTATGAATTACTGCATGATACCAATCTAGCATAATTGTGCTCTTTACAAAGAATTTTGTTTACACAAAATGAAAATTTAATCTATCTCCAAATGTGCAATGCCTTGAAGTGACCATGGGTGACAGGGATCTAACGTTGAGTATTTGTTTTTTTCCTAATAACTAAGTTTTACTATGTGAACAGAAAACTGGAAGGCACCAGCGAAGTTGTTGAACCCATTTCCTCAAAAAAAGGACAAGAGTTTAACATAACCCTGACACAACTGCAACACTCAGAGTACCCTAGAAGCCCAAAAGCCATCAGGAAGATGGCAGGAGAAAGTAAGTGCATCTCTAGTCTTTTTTCATTCTCCTGAACTGGCAACACATTTATTTTAACAAACCCTACGTTTATTTTAACTAACCCAAAAAATTTGAAATTAATGTTCAGAGGTGAAACAGCCTATGCTACATTGCGTGGCATGAAAATCCCACCTGTTCCTCCTTATCTGACCTGCATGAAAAACATTTCCTGTCGGCTCCAGAAGCAGCCCCACCAGCTGAACAGCGAGCATACCCACAGATCAAGCCTGCCAGGTGCCACCAGAAGCAGGACGGATGCTTACCTCACATGCTGCTTTTAGCGGCGCTAGCTATTTGAAGTAAAACACAAACAAACAGCAAACACACACAGTTTCGGAGCCAAATGACCTCCAAAGGATAGGAAGAGGACGCGTGAACGATCAGCTCTTCCTAGCAAGACTCAGTTACAATAACTGTTTCCCTCTTGTCACTAAAGGCACAGTGGTTTCACTCCATTGTATCAAACTCATTACAGACCTCCAGGTAAGTTCACAACTGTCACACAATCCTTGTCTTTTAGCTCTGTGCTGCTACTTTTTCTTAGTTTGCATTTAAACAGAACATAAACACATTCACTGTAACACAAAACACTCTTTTACATTTGCTTTTTTATATTGCATCTTAAGCTGAGGATATAAAAATTATCATATTTTCTTCAATAATGCAACTCCATTCCTGGAAACAACTGCCTTAAAATGTTAAGCTTTTCTTTGCAACTTCTGAGGGAAATGATGCTGTGCCTTATAACCATTATCAGCACGGCTTCTGTGTCAAGTGCAACTCTTGCAACACAATTAAGTTAAATTCAACATATAGCATCCAGTATTTAAATACAAAGACAGCAGATTTTTGCATTTAGCTTGTCCTGTAACAGAGCAAAAGAACTGCCTCCTCCCAAAAGCAAACATTTGACTCTGTCTGCACAATGACACCATAACTTTACAATATTTGGATGTGTTCTAAAACAGGTTCAACTGGTACAACAAATAAAACCCTTGATGTGAATAGCATCTAAAGTCAGATGAATAGGAATTTCTTGTTCTCTATTAGAAGGTAAGCAGAAGTATTAATCATTCTTTGTGTCACTCTTTCCCATTCTGAGTTTAAGGAAAAATGCAATGGTAAACCAGCTATGGCAAAATACCTTGGTTATGATGATTATGCCTCTATGATGATTAAAACTTGGCATTAACTAAGAAAGTTTGTAAAGTATGTCCTAAAGTAAACACAGAAACCCTAACTAATATGCTATTTTCAGACACAAGTTTGTAATTTTAGCTAGGTTTTAATCTACATCTGAATACCCACTCAAATGTGTAGGGAAACCAGATCCAGATTCAAACTCTAGGAAATGTAATCTAAGGGCATTGTTCAAGCCTTATTTCTAATTAAGGATTTAATACTTGGACAGTACCTTCCAAACGAGGATTAAGAATTTTACAAAGGAAGAAAGTATGACTGTAAACTGCTGCCTTGGCTTTCCCAGCTCAGGAAGCACAAATACCACACCCAAAATCTTGTTCAGGCCTTTTTTCTCTCTCATCACTTCTGCTTTTTCTCTTCTCTTTTCCATATAGAGTTCAGTATTAAGTTTTAATCTTTTCTCCTAAACCAGAATCACAAAATATAAGAAGTGTTTGTTGACCCAAATTATTCAGTTCTAAACACAGGGCTGCAGTTCCAAGATACATGGAAAAATGTCAAAAGCAAATATAAGTAGTTAATATTTTCAGCATTTTAGTACTTTATCTGTCAGTCACATAGAATCTTCCATCCTAACTATGTGCCTGTAAATATCACTTTTTTACCTGGATCATGGAGTTATCACACGTCAGCCTACCACAAAAAATACAGATTCTTAACACATTAGTTGCAGAGCGGTGCTATGCTCAAATTGCTCTTATTACACAAAATTATTTTAAGGAATAACAGTAGCACTTTACTGGGAAAACTTATTTTGGCTTCAGGGGTTTTTAAGCCCTTCATGAACAGTTACATAAGTCTTCCCCTTGTAGCCCTGATCCTGTTATATTTTATTTACAAACAGAAGTATCTATCCCAACAGTCATATGATAAGCACATGCATCTACATGTATCTGCATCCCCAGATACTATCACCAGTGGCAAAAAAAAAAAATAATTAAAAAGACTTTTTCTGTGAACCAGACAGGAAACCCTACACTTCAGCCTCTTCAAGTCAGTGCTAGAGAGAGAAGCATCTTATGGCTTTGCAAAAAGCATTTTAAACCTTGAAAGTTTAACCAGTTTTCAAAGCTTTTTAAGCAGATTTTAAATCCTCCGTACATAAAAGACAAGCCATTAAACTATATATGAAGACAGCTAGCAGCATAACATATCTCCTTAAAGAATGATAAACCTCTATGTAAGATGGACTGTTCAGTGTGTAGGAGGGCAGGAGCATGCTGACATTAGCTTAGAAAAATATGCAAACTCTTAGCACTTCTGAATGCAAACAATTTAAAAGCCCACAAACTATCCCCCAGGCAGCCATCTCAAATAGTTAAGTACTAAAATGAAACTAAAATTAAATTTGAAAAAAAGCACAAGAATGTCAACTTTCATACTGATTGACTACATTACATGATACAGGTTGCTGTCTTTGGCTTAATTTATTTGTATTAATACTAGTATATTCGTTCTACTGAATTTATACAAAATTATTTTTACAAGTTAATATTTGTATTAGTTAACTCATCAAGTTCTTCCCTTTTCATTTCACTGCCCAAAACCCGATCACACTGCTGAAAGCAGCATATGGTACTACATGAAAAAATGACACAGTCGGGCAAATGCCTGCAGGGGAATAATTCATCTCTACCAGCACTGATACCACAGCACCTGCCCCCACATTACTACAGCTGGAATCTCTGGACTAGAGCAGAGCCTGCCCCTCCTCCCAGGACTGTCCACTGGCTGCTGGGGAGTAGGGTCATCCCTCCCCACCGAGGTCTCTTCTCCCTGGTGAAGAATGCAGGGGAGATAGGAGAAAGGGCTTTCTTGACCTGTTTCTCCAGCAGCTCTTACCCTTCCCCCTCCTACACACGCATATCTGCACCAACCTCCAAATTACACATACATCCAAGAATCTCTGTAGGTTGGTGAAAAAAAAAAATCTGTAGGAAATGAGGCACTGAAAAGCAGCAACATTTTCCTCCACATTTTTGCATCTGTGAAGAGAAGCTGAAAGCCGGAGTGACTACCCTCCAGTTCTCAGTCTCTGGAGAATGAAAGGAAAAGGTAAAAAGCATCAAAATGCCAATCTTTATCTTAGATGCAAAATCATAGTTGCCTTAATTGTGTTTGTTGTTCATAATTCTCCAACACCCACTCTTTGCTAGTGACAGTCCAAACACACAGAAGACATTGTTCATACCCTGAGGAGCTTTCCAATTAAATGAAAGAAATTTGAATATAATGAAAACATTCATTTAGATACAACTGGAGGGTTTAAAGTTATACAAAAGATTATAATTTATGAAGGACTTGCAGGTATGCTTGGTGCTCGCACATGAGAGAGCTTCAGACAAACTCTGGCTTATATTCCTTGCCTTTGTCAAAAAGGACAAAAGCGATGCACAATCTCAGGCACTACCTGCTTCTGCCCTCAAAACATTTACATACTCCTCAACAAAGGACTGTGAAATATTCTGCTCCTAATCAATTGATAATCCTGTAGAGAAACCAGGCTAGATTAAATGTCCTCCTCAAGCTTTTTAGGTATCACCATTTGAAAATTTCAACAGGAAAACCAAGAATCTGTTACGGGGAAGTAGCACCAGCCTAACTAACAACATATGAATTAATGAGTTGGGGACGGGGGTTTTTAAGCTTAATGAAACTTCAGAGGAGTATGGAAAGAAAGCTTTATTTTTTATATACAAAAACTGCATCTAAGACTATAATCAGATAGCCCATGTTCTGAAATGGCATTGCACAAACTGAAAAAGCATCTTTAACTTTTTATTGGTATAAAATAAATTCTACTATGGTAACACAATATTTGAGACTAAAAAAATCTACAAACAAGTGAACCTTTTTTACAAGTTTACCTAGTTCATAGCAATATATAGTTGCTCTTCATAGTCACCTGAAGGACACAGTGTGCTTTAAAAAGTTAGAGAAACCTAACTTTCTGTAGGCCAGTACTTATTTAGTATCCTTCCAGTTAAACCCAACAGTGAAAAAAGTTGGCAGTATATAAAGATTATATCAAAAGTTTTAAGTGCTCTTAAAAAAAAAAAATCCTGCAGACTTCTTCATGTATTACACTGATAGAATTATCTTTTTAATCAGGTTCAAGTGATGCTCTGCAAAAAAAAAAAGTACAGCAGAGGAAAAGAGTTATCTGATCAGCACGTTACACCCACAGGCTTAGAGTCTGTGGTTAATAAACAGCTCTCCACAGTGAAGAAACAAAAAAGAAGAAAAATAGAGCTTGCTCTGACCACAATCCTGAAAGCAGCTTTGGAAGACTCTTAATCAAAACCCTACCAAAGCTAGACAGGTTACCCATGGACAGAACTACCACCTGCATTAAACTTTTTTTCAGAATTGGGACCTTCCTGGAGCTACGTATCTTCTTAGTACCTTACAGACCACAGTCAAACCTCATACAAAGAAATTTGCATTTCTGGCCTAATTCCTGGACTTAATTCATATAGTTCTTAACTCCACCAATACATGACTAAACTGGTTTTCATGGCTTTTCCTTGAAAATTTAATGAAAAAACAACTCTTTAAAGAAAAATAATTTAGACATCATGCATCACTAAGATTTATTATCATTCTGGCACAGGCAAGGTGAACTACAGGAGTTATTCATGCAATTCAACACAACCTATTAAACACCTCTGAAAATCACGTATCTAGCCCTAGAGGTATAGAAGGCTTCCCAGCATTTAAAGAGGAAAGAGACAAAGCAATCAAATTTCAAGCCTTGTTCAAACAACTGTTCTTTGCTTGAACAGAAAATAAACTGCTATTTCAAAGTAGTTTTCAAGTAAAACTTGAACAGTCAGGACTAAAGCAGTCCTAGACCCAAACCATGACATGCAGAGGTTGAATTTCCTGGATCTACCTGCACACTCCGTGGAGCCTTTTTGTTGCTTTTCATACGTGCTATTATCAAAGAAAATGAAGGTGTAGCAAACAGCACGCTCTCAGCCACACAAACTGAAACCAGTCTGAGTCACCTTCTTCTTGAGAAACCGTGGACAGAAATGCTGAAGATCTTATGTGCACAGAAGTTGTTGCACATTGCCATTCTACTGCTAGCTGCTATATTTGCATTGCTTCTTCTGTTTGGCCTCTGCAATCCAGTTTTAATAAAATCAATATAGGACATACAGTTTATAGAACGAGTTAATTTACCAACTTTATCTTTGCACATTTAACCAAAATCTAAAGTTCAGACATATATGTGTGCATGCGCATACTGTACATGTTTGTACATGTATGCATAGATACGTAGATAAACACACACTCTTCACAAAGATTACACTGGCACTATTATTTTGGATGTGTCCTGTGGAAGAGGTCAGAAACATCAGCCTATCAGCCTTCCAGAAATTCAGTTCACTTTTCATGATGGAAGGACCTGGACAGAAAAAAGAAAAAGGAAAAAAAAGAAAAAAAGCTGCAGACTGCTTTGGTTAGCCAATTCTGAGGCTCAAGTATATCTTACAGCGCCAGGTGCAGTATAGCTTTCAAGAGACAAGAGAGTGCCAGGAGAAGAGTAAAGTTGCTATAGGTGCAGCTGTCATACAATCTTGAACCAATAGTGTCATGTAAGACTATGCACTCAGGACAACTGTAACACTGCATTACTCCTGATACCTTGAAAGGGTGATTCAGCCTGAAGCGCAAAAAACTTCCATCTTTTTACCCTAAAGCTAAAGAGCAATGCTCATCTTTAAAATAACACAACAGTTTTGATAATATCTGTTATCAAGTTGTCCTCTGCATCTGTAAGTGAAAATTTAATACAAAAGGCCAGCTGATTATGTTAAAACGGGCACACATTTTTGATATTTCTTTTGTTTGCTTGTTCATTAAGGAGTGACATGGGAAAGAATAACGGAAATCTGCAACTGCCTGGGACGCAATGTAAAACCTTTTGCTCTAAGGTGCTACTGATACTGCAAGCCATATTACAATTTACATATCACAATTAACAAATATTGGGCTGCTAGAATAGCTTAGCACTCATCTCCCAGTCACTTAGCAAACTCTGGTGAACAGAAATTAATTAATCTCAAAGTTTTGCAAGAATCAGGTTATGAATTTTACCAAGAAAGAGTTGTCACACTAACTAGTTACTATGTTTCAACATACCATGTTAATTGATGCTTACCATGCTGGAAAGGACTGGAAGTTATGACATGGGCTACAATCTGATTTTGGTCCTAAAGGTTTTTTTCTCCTCTTTGGAATATATGCCTCAACTGTCTAATTAAATACAGCTGAAATGCAACTTTCAAGGTAAAGTCCTAGGTGTAGTATAATATCAAAAGCATAATTTACTCTGAAAATACAGTAAGTAATATATTCTAAATTGTTGAGGGAACCATATCCTGTTTTGTGCTAAGAGTGGGCACTAAACCCCTCTAATAAATAGCAGATTTTTTTTTTTAAACATAACTCAAGTGAAGAATAAACAAAGCTTGTCAGCCACAGCAAAAAATGGTACAATTCATGCTATTAGTTCAATGGAGTGCTAAATTGTAAGAATATTTACATACAGAGTACCCTTTTTTCTCTCCTGCCCCAAAAATGAGAAAAGGGTTAAAAGATCACTATTTCAGCAATGCTATTGTACACTCCGGTAGTTTAAAACAGAAAGAGAGACAGCAGCCTAAAGAGATTATCTACTCAGGCGAGAACACAATATTAAGAAATAAATATTCAAGTACACAAGCTACTCTTAAATCACAAAAAAGGTACCCAATGGGAAAACAAATTTTTGATCCAGCTATAACTAAAGACATGCTAGCACAACTAAGCCTGTAACCAATTCAGAAGCCACCTACCATACATGAAGCGCTAAATTTATATTAACCTACATGAAATCTCTTAGGTGTTTACACTGAGTAGAAAACAATGTTGGAAATAATTAGTGGAATGATTTAAGAACAAATTTCATAATACACATAAACCTTGCTGCATTTTGTGTATGTATGATCCTTTATAGCTGGAAGAGCTCTAGGACATTTTTTCAGATCTGAGAAATTAACATTCCTTGAGAGCTATGCTATAATTAAGAAGTTATCTCAAAATACTTTTCCAAAAGCATAATAATTTTAACAGCAAAATTTCATCACGTCACACCATTGCAGGCATATAGTGTCCTTGTAAAAATATCATCTTATTAATAGCTACACATGCAGTAGGGCTACCTTAATTTTTATTTGTTAGAACAGTTATATGCTGGCACAGGGAAATTAAAATGCAGGAGAATGCACGCTACAGCAAAGCCTGAAAAGAAAAAGCTTAAAGATACATGGGTCACATTAAGGTCTTCCCCTCTCCTAAGTCGGCTTCTCCTGCTGCTCACTCATGCAGGGAGATCATAATTTTGTGGCTGTGATATTTCCACGGCAACACTGGTGACAGTGATGTCACAAATTCAGCCCTGACATAGCTTCAGGATCAAGTACAAGGAGCAGATGGGATGCGAGAGAGAAAGCCCCTATTTAAACACAAATCTCTTTCATAAGAAAGAAAGAGGCATGAGCAAAGAAACAGGTGAATGGATCACGTTTTCAAGTATGATATATTCAAAAGATTATCCTAGCATGAAAATCTATTTAAAGGCAAGACCTACAATACGGGGTAACTGTCAAATTTGTTAGGCCTTATAATAAACCAACCTTGAAAGCTCCCTGTTTAGCATGACAAGCCTTGTGCTCCATTTCTAAAGTGGCGGTGAAGACAATACACTTTTGTCCCTTGGGAATTTCCTTTAAATGACTTTAACATTCAGATATATTAATTTGATACATTACTGTGCTCATAATACCATATGTAAATATGATGTCCAAGCCCTCACTGGAGTGAGTTTGTTATCTGAATTAGGTATAATATGAAAGAAATTAAAACGAATCCCAGATGGGTCACCCAGTACAGCAGGATGGTAACTGGAATATTCAGCCAGCACAATTTGATTGCTAAAAGGGGACTGTATTTTTGTGCTGATCTGCAGACTCATGCAAGAATCAATACAACCTCCAGGCTACCTGAAACACCCCTAAACCCCTTACCGGTCACACGCCATAGACTCCAATGCTACCAGCATCAGACGTCCTTTCTGCCTTTGGCCACTCCATGGACAAACAGCAACTGAGCCCACATGGGGTAGAAGGGATGATAGCAAAAAGTGGAAGAGCAGAGAATGCACCTACAATACAGTCACAAATACAGTCTCCACATTAACTCAGGCCACAGTTCAAGGAGGTACACAGATTTCTTAAAGACACTACTCTCCACAGAGGGCAATTGATGAACAGTACAAAACACCTACCGAGGAAGGCAGGGGAAGTGACTACAACCAGAATTCAGGTGTAGGAGGTCATTCACAGAGCTGCAGGTAACGAGAAGTGGCTTCTTATGGCAGCAGAGACAGAAAGATGTAAAACAAAAATCAGAAGTCAAACGGGAGATAAAAGGAATTAAGAGGATATAGATCCATGTTCTGATCACAGAAGAAAAAAAACACACATTTTTCAAGATTTCAAGATGAAGACCTGAAAGGATTATCAACAGTCTAGCTCTCAGGAGGGAAAGGCAGAAAGAGACTGAAATCCACAGGTTGTAGCTGGGCCTAAGCCAAGATGTGAACAGGCCTCCAGGAAGGGATGTCAGGTGGAGGCAGAGACTAAATGCACAATGCAAGGAAGAATAGATCAGAAGTCAAGTAGCTAACTAGGGTTCACAGATATCAGCTATGAAATTACTAAGGTAAAAACTGCAAAAGGGAGAGAACAGAAGGTAAAGTGTGCCACGATATAAACCACAACAATGATCAGAGAGTTAGGAAAGCACATCTGATTCCCCAAACCATGACTGTACCAACAGCAAATCAAAAAAGCAAGCAATAAAGCGAAGGACGCTGGCTAGTCAAAAAAAAAAGTGAGACTACCCTAGGACTGCACCAGGACCAAGATGCCATTCCACAACTAAATGAACAATCTTATGAAGAGGAGAAAAAACAAAAAGAAAAAAAAGCAGCAGAGGAACTTGAGATATCAAAAATGGGTAACATACAATACAACAGATACAGAAAAGTGTGTTGGGATTGACAGGAAAAGACCTAAAGAACTACAATTGTTTAGCTTCAACAAAAATGGTTTTTGTAAACATATTAGGCACATACCCATGACACCACTAACAGAAACGTTGGCTGAAATGAAATAAAAGGAATAGTTTGGGTCTATAAACTTCTACAGGCTTATAACTTGTTAGAGTAGTAAACTCTGGAAACAGCATTCATTAGCACAGTAGGATAAGAAACATACTCAATTTTAAGATGTAGTTTATTGTTTTTACAATTGTGATTAAGACACAGCTGTTGCAGACTAACATGACTACAACACAACCCCAACAAGACTTCTTCTCTCCCTGTGTTTTTACAAGGCCAACAACCTCAGATGGGAACAGGAACCACGTTCCCCCCATGGACTTTCTAAAGGTCACTTTAATTTCAGCACTGGAAATCCCATCTTCTTTTTACCCAAGAGGAAAAAAGCCTCTTAGATAACTCTTGCACTACTATATCTCTTTTACCACATGTTTATAGAGACGTGAAACTCATGGCTAATAGAAGCTCAAGTCAGCACTCACTGCTGTTTGTATCATGTATCAAACCAAAGCAGCTGCCAAACATGACCTAGAAAGAAAGTCTCTTTCTGTTGTTCAGAAAAGAACATACTTTCTCCCTATCACACTGATCAAAATTAACATTCCACTGATAGACAGAAGTCAATTGTTCTGCTAAAATGAAATCTTCTACAAAAAAATCAACATTTTAAGACTTAAAAACTTTAGAAGATGCATTTCATGTCCAAGTTTTGCAAGTATTTCTCTCAGAACAAAAATATTTTTACAATAGCCAAAATGAAAATATAACAATAAAAACCCACAACAACTATGAATTAACACATTAATAGATTTTAAAAGGCAATAAAATAACCATAGTCACTTTCTAATATAATCCCAATCCAATAGCAATTCAAAACATAAGATGACACTAGATCAGGACACAAACTATTTCTTCCCACCTCTCATTTCTGTAAATAAATATCAATAGGCACGGTATATTACCTTCGTTTTCAGATGCTTGGCATTTTACTTTCAGTACCAAATCAAAGGTACGTTCTGGATTTTCCCTAGAAGAAGCAAACACAATTGATTAATCATATATTTGTTTCAGATAGTGTTTCTACCATGTTGTATCTTTTCCATTCCATTTGTACAGAATAAAATTAAAATAAATTAAAATTTCATTAAAATAAAATTAGAAATCAGATTAGTTCTAAGGAAGAACCAAAAAGTCACATTTCCCTGTACAGCATTAAAAAAAGAATATGGAAGATAAACAAGCTAAACTGTGATTTATTTAAGTGATACTGTCGCTGCCTTATACATCAAATAGCTTTTAAGTCATTCTGTCATACCACACCTAACAGTTGGAAAAAAAATGCTACTAAAATCCTTATCAGTCAATCTGAAATATATTAATGGAGTCGTGGGCAGCCTTTTCTAAAGCTACGTCTTATTTCTACTTAATAGGAATAGCCCATCATTAGACTTCCACTTTAACTCCACAAATTTAGCCATTAGTCTTTAAATGCATATGATTACCACCACACAGCTGAGAATCACTTAGCTTCCCCTTTCACAAGATATCAATCGTCAACTTTGACTTTAAAGGCTGAATCTCAGGCATGATTCAGTGAGTGAAAAAACATTACTGCAATAACTACGGATGGATGCAATCCCGAGCTAGCCAGGAAGATGGAGCCTCCATATCTGCAGCAGCCATCATGGTCAGCTCTGTGTGATGGCCAATGCCTCTTTCACCTCCCCAGTAAATATACACCTGATAATAATGAACTGCATATGCCAATAGCAATTAACACTCAACCTAATCCCAAACTAAATATTTATTAACACAGTTCTAAATGCCATTACTATACCACCCACCTCTCTCTGCCTACCAAGCACACTGCTATTTATATTAAAAACAAGTGGTATAACTGCACCCATATCAATTATCTATTTAACCACATAAAAGGCTCACACTTGAACTCCCTTCTTGGGTAACACTCCCACTGAAGTCAGCTGGAGTTTTAGGCAAATAAAAAAAATCCAAGACTTGGTTCCAGGTTTCTAGAAGGCTTTCTAGAAATAAAGCGTGCAGCAAATTAACACACTGTTGTTTCTTTAAAGAAAGTTTTGAATGAAATCCAAAGGCTGAGCTGGGGAAAATTTCAGCTGTCACAAATTAATTGATTCAGTGCCTGCTTTCACTGACCTCAGCACCATCATCAACTGAGATATGCAATTATAGTTTAATTTAGGTTATGGAGACATAACCTGCCCGTATCACAATCTTTCCTTGCATCGTATTTTAAAGCGTTTAGTTGGGAAAATCCTGTATATAGTGATCCTGTGTGTAGGAGATCAAATTCTGCTCTGAGTTACAACAGCCTAAATCCAGGAAATTGGAGATTTACTCTGGTATTAAAGTCCGTCCATTGTTCCTCTGGCTGGCGAGCGGGTTCAGAATGAAACTGATAAGGCTTGGCTTCATTGAGCCACCTAGAAAAGCGAACCACAAAAACCCTTCCTTTAAAAGAAGTGACATTTCCCCATGACGTTACTCTAGCTCAGGCACTGGGTTTATACTCTCAGGCCATTTTCCCCTTCCATTTCTTCCTAAAACCCAGACCACACAATGCTGGGTTTTTGATGTGAATCAGTTAAAGTGTTACAAACACCGAATGAGGGCTTCTAACTCAACTCCTAGCTGAATTACCCTCATGAAGAAAGCTCTTTGAAGTAACACTGCCTTCCGTCTTTCACTATACCATTCTAAAGCTGCTTTTGCAGAAAAATGCTTCTAAGTTTACTCTTCACATCCCACTACGCTTAGAAGTGTCAAAAATGTGTCAAACTAATCTGAGAATTGTCAGACTGTCTCTCATTTCCTTTACAGCTACCCGGTAGCAGTCTGCTTATTCATCATGTATTTACATAGACATTTTTGTCAATTCCTGATATCCGTGTTTAACATCTTGTTGGTTTCCAATGCCAGCAAGACCGGACAGCCGCTCCTGATGGGCAAGGCTGAATATCAGTGCTTCCAAACACCTAAAAATCTCTTTTGCACCTGCCATACCACAATGGCGAAAAAAGGGTTGGAATTACTGGAAAGACTGATGTCACAAAGCAGCCCACCAGCTGCTGCAGGCAGGGTCACTGCAGGAAGCAGTGCTGCCCAGGCCTGAGGGAGCTCTGGCTACCGAGGCAAGGAGATGGGCCCGCGGGCTGCGGCCGCGCTCCCGACACGCCGGGTGGGCGCCTCAGGAGCAAGCTGCCACCATTTCACGATTCCCTTTCATCGGCCACAGGCCGACAGAGAGCAGGCACCGCTCCGCCCGCCCCCGCGCCCTGCCGGGCGCCGCTCCCCGGCACCGACGCCTCTGACCCGGCGTGGCCCGCTGAGGCGGCGGTTGCAGGAGCGCGTTCGCCCCACAGCTGCGGGAGACCAGTGTCCAGGCTAGGCGGGCTGCGCGCCGGGCCGGGCCGGGGGGCACCACCCCGCCGCTGTGCGCGCCCCGCTCCCCCCGCGCCGCGGGTCCCGCCTCGCCCCGGCCCGGCGCGCAGCGCCCGCTCCCGACCCCGCTGCCTGCCGCCCGCCCCGCTGTCACTCAGCGGCCGCGGCGCGCCCGGCCCCTCGCACGCTCCCGCCGGGTGGGCTCCCCCTCCTCCTCCTCCTCCTCCTCCTCCCCTCCCTCCCTCCCTCCCTGCCTGCCGCCTGGCGGGCCTGGCAGGCCGGGGCGGCTGCGAGGCCTACTCGCTGCCTGCCCGCCGCGGAGCTCAGCTCGGCCTGCCGCTCCTGACAGCCCCGCCGCGGCCCCCGCCCCGCCCCGCCCGCAACGGCCCCGCCGGGGCCCCTCGCCGGCCGCCCACCCCCACTCACTTGAACCTGCTGTCCATGGTCACATCGCGGGCCCCCGGCGGCTGCTCCAGCGCCCCCCAGGGAGAAGCGCCCCGCCCGGCAGGGGCGAGGGGGCAGCGCCTGCCCCTCTGCCTTCGGCGGCGGGGGCGGCTCAGCGCTGCGGCGGCGGGCGGCGGCCCATGGCTGCTCCGCTCCCCCGGCTCGGGCCGCGACTGCAGCCGAGCGGCGGCACCGCCTCCTCCCCCCGTCTCTCAGTTCCTGTTGCAGTCGCTCCGGCACCTTCTGGGAACCAGGAAGCTCCGCGGCGGCCCGGGGAGCCGCCGGGGCCGGTGTCACCTGAGCCCGGCGGGGGAGGGCCGGGGGCGAGCGGGAGGCGGCGGGGGACCGCGGGGCCTGCCCCCGTCAGGGCCGGCGTGCAGCCCCTGCCCTCCGCGGCAGGTGCGCTGGGCCCGGGGAGCCCTGCTGCGCCAGGCCAGGCCCGGGGCGGCTGCAGCCCCTTCCCGGGTGCCGGCCTGGGCCCGGGCCCGGGCCCCTCGTAGGTGGGGTAGGGCAGCGCAGAGGTACGGCAGCATCGGCGGTGGTCATGTTTTACCTCACGGGCACCTTCACCCGCTGCAAAGTAAGCTCCTCGGATGAGTCCGGCGAGCGTGTTAACTACTACATCTTAACATCCCTTTTACATGCTTTATGCACAGCAGGAAAGTAGAGCTTTTCATACTAAAGGTCATAAATGTTAATTTAACCTGCAGTAATCTGTTTAGCTTTTATTTTTATCGGTGCTAAACAAAGTCTCCCAAACTGCTTAAGAGGTGGTGCAGTGGGGGAAGGCGCTGGAGTAAATGCACCGTCCCGTAAACACACTTAAAAAGTTTTATACCCTCGAGTGTTTCCGGTGAGTTTGCAAAGGAAGAAAAAATAACACTGTCCTTGAGAGACTTCCAAGTCTCATTCATCTGAGAGGCACTGAGCAGCCAGATTCCCACCTACACCAAGTTTCCCTCACCAGCATAGTATCATTGCAATGAAAAAATGCATAAAATAGATTCTGCAGTACTGGGCCAAAGAAAAAACATCATTCTTTTCACTCTTCCTCCAGAAACTAATCATTGTATCAACAGTTAAAAAGAAGAACAAAATTCAAGCCAATTATATATTAAACACATAAACCAGCATTAGTGCATTACTGAGGCTGAAAAATCAAATAGTCAAAAGTCAGGAAATTACAAATACTAGCTTTTCCCAAGCAATATCGTTTTGGCTTCATTACACATCCTACACACCTCACAGGACATAGATTAAATAATAATAAAATGTATAGATGTGCAGTGAAAATGACTGAATGTTGTGGCAGAAACCTTAGCTTTGGGATTTTCTTGGTTTTCAAGTACTTACTTTCCCAGCCTTCATTTTGCAATAATTCTTGGCTGTGTTTTAACAGCCAGTATTTGCAACTCCCACTGAAGTAAATGAAATTGTTTGGGGCTTTGTATCCTTCACACATAACCACACACTTCATCTAGCTCAGAGGTTTTTTTAGAAAAAATCATCAAATGTGTATTTTTGTATACCACCAGAGGCCCTTGAAGCAGGCAGCTTGAACTCGCCCGCTGTTAAATTTAACTTCTCTGATAGGACCAGTCTGGATTTAAGGGCTGGGAGAGAGTGGGAGCGATGCCCGGCCCTGCTCCACCCACGGTGGTGGGAAGAGCGAGGCAGGGACCCTCCTGCAGCTGCCCAGAGCTGCTCAGCTGCAGTACCCGAGGCAGGCTGGCTGCATTCTGCACGCAGGGATGTTGCAGAACCGAAAGGGCTTCAGCAGCAGCTGCAAGTAAAGCTGGGTACACGATAAGTGTGCGTCGGGAGGGAGACGATCACAATCTTGTCTGTATGTCTGTCTCTCTGCCTCCCTTCTGCGCCCTCCTTCGCTTCCCCGGTACATACTGTAAAGCACACAGAATTTGAAACTCATTGCTGAAAAAAAAGGCCAATAATTTAGCAAGATTGAATTTGGATTGGATGATTATCCAAATATTGAGACTTTTTTTTGTGGAAAAATTCCATTTGAAGTGTACCAGAAAATGTGGTACACTTCAAATGGATGTGTACCACACTTCACATGGAATGTGTTTCAGGATTTCAGTAAATCTGTATTTTGGATTATACTAAATATTTTATAAGCCTACTGTGCGTTTGTTCTTCTCTTCTCTTAAGCTGCTGATGCTTGCCACTTTTACAGACAGAAGAGTAGTCTGGCGGCCCGTCAGGCTGATCTACTGCGCAATTCCAGCCAGTCTGTTGGACTGGTGTCTGTCTTGGCAGATATGACCATCAGGTCCCTTGGAATTTGTTTTATCGTAATTGGAGAAAAAGGAGGTAGGGTTTCTTTCCCAAAGTAAATATGTGCCTTGTCACTAGAGTAAATCGACTGGATGCAGTGACTAAACCTCACCTGCCTGGAAGAGCAGGAAGAGTAGAAAAGTTCACATTTAAAATAGAAGGCATACGAGAAAAAACCCTGTTGAGATGAGGCTCGCACCTCTCAGAGCTATTATTTCAGGCTTTGTGAAAACTTAAGCAGACATCAATGCCCAGGTTACACTTAGTTCATGTTTTCAAGACTGTTTTGCAACCACAGCAGCTTTTAAAGAAAGACGGCATTGTAGGAAAGGAGCTGGTGTTCAAAACCACTTCTTGCTGCTGCCTTGTTTTCAGCCCTTCCCTGGGAAAGGGTTGGGGCAGGAGAAACTGAAAGAAAAACCTAATAGATATGCAGAGAATGGATTACTTTAGTATATTCTGAAGCCGGGAAAGTCTAGTTTGCTTTTCTTTACTCTTTGGTTTTCCTTTCCAAATTAGAACCATGAAGCAAATGATATTTGGGCTTTTCAGAGTCAACTGAACCTGTTCTACCAGGTAACCCAGATGACACAAAGGCTTTTTCTTTATGCTTTGCGTAACATGAAAATGGCTGAACTCTGCCTAAATTCTCTCAAAAAGGTTAGCATAGGGACTGATATAAGAGGATTTGCAGGAGGTGGGGGTGATGACCATTTATTTCATAGATATGAGCAACTGAAAAACAGGTAATTTAAAGATGAAGATTCCTACTCAATCTTAATTGTAGTTTGCCAGCAGTGAATACTCATTAGTCATCTTTGTAGCACTGTAATAATGTAAAGGAGCCTTAAAACCAATATAGATATTTATAGGCACTATTCAGCTCTTATGAGCTGTCAGTGAAAGAGGTCTCGATGTAAACTGAATTGGACCTACAAGTCTCAATTTTCTCCCAAACTTATCGATGCTTTTCAGTAAGAGGTTGGATGAAAAATACCCAAAAGTCTACTTCATCTGAATCAGATAAGAGGAAGATGGAAGTGCCATCAGGGCAGCTCCATTTCAAGGATCAACGTAACAAAACATGTAGCATACTTTTTAGTTTACAACCAAATTCAATATGGAAACAACAGGAGATGTAGTTGAAAAACACCAAACAAAATCCAAAAAACAAGCATCCACATCCTTTCTACTATGGAGCAATCTGCCATTCTCTGCCAAATCAAAACCATGTGGGTTTGGGTCTATAAAAGTGATGCAGAGCAGAGTTAGGATCTCAAAAAGGGATATGAGAAACAGACAAGAAATGGCCACACACCATGTTGCTTGGAAATGGTGGAGCAAAGGAGAGAAGTTCCGTGAGAATCCAATTACTTCTTTAAAGTTGAAAGCATTACATACACACATTTACTGATTTTCTTTTTGCAGGGAGGAGGCAAAAGGGACAGAAAGAAGGAAAAAGCACAAAGCCTCTGAAGACAAGAAGTATTCTGTTAGGCATTTAGCATGGGGGAATTTGAATCCTCCCCATGCATACTGCAAGCATGCATGCTTTGTGCGAGGAGATTCACAGGGAGTGCAGGAAATAGAATTTACCCTACAAAGGCAATCCTATGAAATAACAGAGTCTTTAGGGATCACTGACTGAATCTGACTCTGTACAGGTCTAAATCTCCCACCCCAACTAACTCCAGCAAGGCTTTCTTCTCTTTGCTACCCCGTTCTGAGGTAGAAGAGAGCTCTCATCACCTCTGTAAGCTGGAGCGCATGTATTGTGAATTAAGGGATCTTAAGTATTACAGAAGTCCTCCTTGGCCAGGTACATTTCATTTAATAGTAAAACATACTACTAATAAAAGTAGTCTTCCTCTTAAATGCTGCTGAAACCCTTAAAGGGATTTCCTTCAGAATGTTGTTAGCAGAGCTTACTGAAAAAGATGTTCTCTCCCGGGAACACCAACGGGTTTGCCGAAAATGGCAAAATCAAAAAAGATGCAATTTCTCATCGTATGGTTATAGTAGATTATTTCTTGGAACACGTTCGTTTATACCTTATGCCAAGAATTACTTCATTCGCCACTGAGCCTGTTTGTACTGGGATCACTTTTAGTCCTCATTCCTTCAAATAGGTTACAATTGTTTTATGTTATCTCAGTGGCTATCAGTACATCTCCTAACAACATAATCACCTTGTCAGACCTCACAAACTTGGAAAGCATCTCTTAGGATGAAATATTGACCTCACTGAGACTTTGCTGTTCATTTTAATGGGATTGGAGGTTATTTTTTTATCAACTTGTTTGAATCTTACACACACCTATCCCAAATTGTAAATGAGTGACCGTGTAATCTTCCTGTGCAAAGTTCTCCAAACCCCCAAATTCACAAACATCAATTTCCCCATTAAACTTCTTAGCCATAGTACTGTCATGAGACAATATTTAAAAGAGAAAATACTTTACTTTTAAGAAACACCATATACCTACATTAGGTCATTTCATAATTCAGCTTCTTTAAAGATAGTCATTGATTTAAAATAGGTCTCCTTCAAAAAGCCTGTGAAGTTTATTAACTAAATATATATAGTAAATACATGTCCACAAATATTTACCTATTTATTGACTCCTTGCATGATCCCTCTAAACATCTTTTTTCATCTTTCAATGTTATTCATTCAAACAGCCGAGGTAAAAAGCTTAAGTTTTCCTGCTTAAGAACAGGTGATGATTTAAGGAAAACTTGAGCAAGGGTGACACCTTGAAAAGGTATAGACATGGCTGGGTAGGACTTTTGTGTGAAGATTATGCTATGCTATCATTAAAGTTCGGGGAAGCAGCATCCCAGTAGCTGTCATTGTCCCCCCAGTAGCTTCATTGTCCCTAGCTGTCATGTGTCCACACAGCCATGCTGTGTGCACAGGCTAATCTGCCCGAACACGCACGCACAGGTAAACACACTCATTAATTAATCGCTGAACTCCTGGGGAGAGATCGCTGCTTGGGTAGGAATTAGGATTCCCAGGCTTTCTAATCAATGTGTCCTACCAACAAGACTGAGAACACAGGTCTTCTTAATTAGGTCAGCTTTAATTGCAAGTTTAACAAAGGAGCTGGGGGAACTTTTATGAATATAAGTTCAGACTACAAAGTTTTAAGAGCTAAGACACTCAAAAGCTTAAATGTTTATGATATGGCTGTATTAGCTCAGCATTTGGTTTACTGGTAGTATTTGCAAATCCTCACAGTCTGATCCGAAATACCTTTTGTTAGTTCAATTTGCACCATAATCTACAGAGTATGTGAAGTATGTATACAGTAAATATTTACAAGCCTTCATAAGGCTTAATCAGACATTTGCTTTACCTATGCAGTCCTAATGTCTTATCAGTGGTTTGGATGTAAACTAATTTAGAATTGAAAGATAAATAATATTTCCATGCATACTAACCTCAAATCGTAGACAATTTAGAAGATTATTTGGATGGATTTCTAATGTATTCAGACATGGCAGCTGGCAGAATCTAACAGTAGAATAAACCACCTTTCAGCTCTGCTGCCCAAATCCAGCCTTCAGCCTGCGAATACCAAGTGATTTCCGTGGATGTTGATTATTCGTAGGAGTGTTTGAAAACAAGCGGTTGTTTTTGCCCAGTTTCAGTTTAGGTGCGAATCAGGCACCTTGTACTGTTTTCTTTGCATAAAAAAAATCCCTCCAAGAAAGGTTTGAGAAACATTGATGGCAACACTAAGGGAATATACCCAGTTCTTTCCCGCAGTTAGTGATTATTGTGGCGATTTTTTCAGCCTGGCAGATAGTTTTCTTAAGGATTAATTTTTTAGTGAAGCCGTGGGGTCAGACGGCATCTTTCAATATGCATGTATTCAGTAGAAGGAAATCACTCATTCAAGTAATTTGCAAGTAAAAGTTTCTTACCAGATTGAATGCTTTCTTGCTGAATAAATTCAGTTCTTCTGTTGAGGCAAGGATATACTCCTCGCATTTCTCAAATGTATATTTTAAATGCTGCAGGTTGTACGCTACCTGATGAATCTGGTACTCATTAAAACTAGCATGGAGCAAGATTTTTTTTGCCATATTTGAAAGTTATTTTTTTAAAAGTTTTATTCAAAGCAGTAAGAAACTGATTTTTGTTATCAGACATAAAAATGTCATACTGTTGTAATCTTCTGAATGTGGACTTCTTGCGGTGAGGCCAAATGTACATAAAATTAGGAACTGAACTTTATTAAAATGAGGATGTGTTAAAAGTCTGCAAGATGTTTTGGAAACTGTCTGCTGTGTCTACCAAAAAAATTCCAAACAGTAAATCAAGCAATACTAAATATTAAAAGAAGAGTTTCCAGCTGTTTATTGGCCATGGATTAGGGCCCTCTGTATGCACTGGCATCATTATGAAAGAGTATATACTGACATGTTTTGTATGGAAATTAGTTATAAAAAAGCCAGTTTCTCAGCTCTACAAATAGTATTTAATTTACAAATAGCCAAAGATATGGTGTATTTTATATTTACTTGCATAAAAAGATTAAAAAGCACCGTACAGTTTCCCCTATCAGGGTATCCTCCAGAATATCCCTAACCAACATTCTAATATTGTGGCTGACAAAGTCACATGGTGATGAGGGAAAGGCTGTGGATGTTGTCTCCCTAGACTTCAGTAAAGCCTTTGACACGGTTTCCCACAGCATTCTCCTGGAGAAACTGGCTGCTCATGGCTTGGACGGGTGTACTCTTTGCTGGGTAAAGAACTGGCTCAATGGCTGGGCCCAAAGAGTGGTGGTGAATGAAGTTTACTCCAGTTGGCGGCCGGTCACAAGCAGTGTCCCCCAGGGCTCTGTGTTGGGGCCAGTCCTGTTTAATATCTTTATCAATGATCTGGATGAAGGGATCGAGTGCACCCTCAGTAAGTTTGCAGACGACACCAAGTTGTGCAGGAGTGTTGATCTGCTTGAGGGGAGGAAGGCTCTGCAGAGGGACCTGGACAGGCTGGATCGATGGGCTGAGGCCAATTGTATGAGGTTCAACAAGGCTAAGTGCAAGGTCCTGCACTTGGGCCACAGCAACCCCATGCAATGCTACAGGCCTGGGGAAGAGTGGCTGGAAAGCTGCCTGGCAGAGAAGGACCTGGGAGTGTTGGTTGACAGCCGCCTGAATATGAGCCAGCAGTGTGCCCAGGTGGCCAAGAAAGCCAATGGCAACCTGGCTTGTATCAAAAATAGTGTGGCCAGCAGGACTAGGGAAGTGATCGCGCCCCTGTACTCAGCACTGGTGAGGCCGCACCTCGAATACTGCGTTCAGTTTTGGGCCCCTCACCACAAGAGAGACATGGAGGTGCTGGAGCGTGTCCAGAGAAGGGCAATGAAGCTGGTGAAGGGTCTGGAGCACAAGTCTGATGAGAGCGGCTGAGGGAACTGGGGTTGTTTAGCCTGGAGAAAAGGAGGCTGAGGGGAGACCTTATTGCTCTCTACAACTACCTGAAAGGAGGTTGTAGAGAGGTGGGGATCGGTCTCTTCTCCCAGGTAACAAGTGATAGGACGAGAAGAAATGGCCTCAAGTTGCACCAGGGGAGGTTTAGACTGGATATTAGGAAATGTTACTTCACTAAAAGGGTTGTCAGGCATTGGAACAGGCTGCTCAGGGAAGTGGTTGAGTCACAATCCCTGGAGGTATTTAAAAGACGTTTGGATGAGGTGCTTAGGGACATGGTATAGTGGTGGTCTTGGTACTGTTAGGTTTACGGTTGGACTTGATGATCTTAAAGCTCTTTTCCAACCTATACAATTCTGTGATTCTGTGATTCTGTGATAACAGGGAGCCCACAGTGCCAGCCTCTTTGGCCAGAGATTTGTCTTCATGTTTTGTTGTGGGTGCTTTGCTCATAATTGATTGCATCAGATAATTCAGTAATGCCAACCTTTCTTCTTGGGAAAAGGCAAATTTCCTCTAAGATAAAATTAATTGATTAATATTTTTTCTATAAAGGAAAAATTATATCCCTGTGCAATGTATGAATCCTAATGTAGGTATATAGCAAGCTTTTTGAGGAAGACTTCCTACACTTCTGTTGCTATAATGCTTTGTTATGCAATTGGATCACAGGTGAATCACTGAAATATCAAACACATCTTCTGCAGGTTTATTCATTCAGAGGCGTTAGGACAATTGACCCAGTTATCTTTGTGCTGAATAACTACAAACAGTTCAGACAGATGGTTTTAGATCCCTATATGTATTTGCCATTGTTGACTTGCCACTGGATCAGATACTGAAGGCACTAAACTGATTGAGAGATTCTAAGCACAACAGATGTGAGCGTAATCTCCAGTAATTAGCCAGTAAACTAACATAATTATTGGTATGCTTACTGAAGAAATTATTGAGTTTAATATCTGGCTAGAATGAGATTGGAGGAAGGAAGTGACAGCTCAAGAAAAGCAAGGCCAATGGGCTATCCTTGGGACACTACAGCCCTACTACAGCCATGCATTATACAGTTGATGACTTTAATTACTGGAGCTAGTCCAGCTGCCTACCCTAACCACTGGAGCTGTAGATCCAGTTTAGGAGCAGAAGAATGGTAGGACACCGTGCTATTTGGCATTTGAGAGAATGAACTTGAGAGAGTTCAGAAATATGGCCCTGTGCAGCCACCTCACCATTTTATTTCAGGGCTTCATTCCTCACTGGTGTAAAAAGGAACATAGGGTACTCAACAGTTCTCAAATGTTGCTGTAAGTCTGCCACAGGATCAGGCTGGTTTGTTCTCAGAGTCCCAGGCAAATACAAAAATTAAATCATACTGATATTACTTCTTTTGCACAGAGTTCTCCATCTGTTGCTTTTCTCAATAGTTCCATTAGAAAGTCATTTTGCTTCATACCCTGTTATATTATTAACAGATGTTGGAACAGAATAATGCGTACGTGTTCCTGAGAATTAGAAGCGTTGCTAAGTGCAAACCTCCGTGTGCTGTCCTAGGACTTGCGTTCTGATGCTGCACCAAAGTACCTTGCTGCCACATGAAATCACACAGGTGGGAAGGGACTTCCAGAGGTCACCTCGTCCAGCTTCCTGCTCAGAGCAGGTCATGGTAGAGCAGGCTGCTCAGGACCTTGTGCAGGTTTGTTCCGAGTATCTCCAAGGGTGGAGGATACTGCAGCCTCCCTGGGCAACCTGCTCACTCCAGTGTTGACCACCCTCACAGCAAAAAATGAATTACTGTATCAAGTCAGAATTTCTCATGTTCCAACTCATCTTTACTGCCTCTTGTCCTTCCTCTGTGCACCTCTGAGAAGAGTCTGGCTCCATCTTCTCTGCACCCTCCCCTTGGTAGCTGCATACAATGGGGGGTCCCCCTGAAGCCACGTCTCCTTATGATTGAACAAGCACAGTTCTCTCAGCCTCTCCTCCTTCATCACGAGCTCCAGCCACCCAACGCCTTGGCAGCCCTCCACTGGACTTGCTTCAGTATGTCAGTGTCTTTCTTGTGACGGGGACCCCAAAACTGGACATAGTAAACACAGGGACTAATGACTTCCCTTCAGCAGCTGGCTGTCCTTTTGCTAGTAGTGCCTGGTGTGGAGTCAGCCTTTTTTTTACTGCAAGAGCATGTTGCTGACTCCTGTTCAGCTCGTCGTCCACCAGGTCGCCCAGGTTTTTTTCTGCAATACTGCTTTCTGGGCAGTGAATCTCCAGCCTGTATTGCATCAGAGCCTTGAGTGAACTCCCCCTTCCAGGATTTTAGTTGGTTCAGGAGTTTAGTTGACTGAGTTCAAGGTCAGCCTTTTTGCTGATCTGAGCTGTTTGTTGGGAAGAAAGCTAGAGGCAGCCTCAGCAAGGGCCTGCCTGCCTCTCTGTCCCTTGGGAGTTGCTTTCAAGCTGAGGCTCCTGTGCTTGGCTTCTGCATGAGCCACACTGCAGCTGTGCTGCAGCTGTGTCAGTGCCCAGTCTCGTACGTCCCTGATCCTGAACCTGCTGACTGGATTTCCTCACTTGACCTTGAACCTGCTTCATCATAACAGACTTGCTGGGTGGTCACTGGACCGAGGCTGACACTGGTCACTGTTTCCAGGCACATGCACAAGCAGCCCTTCTTGTTGCCCTTCACATCCTTTGCTAATTTCCACTCAGATGAGCTTTGGATTTTGCAGTTCCTTCTCTGCACACTCAGGCAGTATCTCTGTATTCCTCCTGGGTAGCTGTCACTGCTTCCTCCTTTGGTGTGCTTCCTTTCTGCATCTGACCTCGGTCAGGAGCGCCCTCTTCATCCATGCTGATATTCTGCTATGTTTGCTTTACTTCCTGCATATTGCAATAGACTACTCTTATGCTCTAAGGAGGTTGTCCTTGAAGACTGATCTGCTCTCCAGGGCCCCTTTTCCCTCCAGGTCTGTCTTCCATGGGAACTTGCCAAGTCTCACAGTCATTGCAGGCAAGGCTGCCCTTGATCTTCACCTTTTCAACCAGTTCTTCCTTGTTTGTGTAACAGGTCCAGTAGAGCATCTCCCCTAATCAGTTCATCAATCGCCTGGCTTCAAGAAAATGTCTTCATACATTCCAGAAACCTCCTGGATTGATTGTGCATGGCCCTGTTACCATTCTAGCAAATATCAGGGTGTTTGAAGTTCCCTATGAATTCCAGGGCCTGTGATAAAGATGCACTCAAATACAACAGAACTAAACAATAATTCAACTTTGTGCATACAACATGTTTAGACCCCAAATACCGCTGCAAACACATTGTGCGATACCGAAGAAAAAGCTCGTCATGCACACTATATCATGAGCAGGAAACATAGCTAGAGCTATGGTGCAACTGCAGTCAACAGGACAATGTAGATTGACACGATGAGACTGAGCCTCCAAGACAAGAGCTCGAGACGTCAAGCAAGAGAGCATCATTCTACGTCCTGAATTTGGTGTTGACCCTGAAGTAGCAGGGATCACTACCTCCTCATCACTACCATTTCTTGAAGCAGTTAATCTCTGAATGTTTCTATCCAAATACTGGCATTAGCAACGCATGAGATCTGATGGACTATGTTGAAATATAATCATCTTGAAATCCTCATTTCCAAGGATCAACTTCTTTATTTCTGTTGCAATCTCCTGAAAAACAAAGCAAAACTATCGTTCAAGGACCTTTTACACATTAGCATGTAATTGCAATATATCAAATAGTCCAAGGGAATGTTCTTTCTGCTCTATTATCTCCTAAGTTTCTTTGATGCCAGCTGTTAAACATGGTATTTTGTTTCCAGGCTTCTATGGCAAAGCATTACTGATGTGCATTTAAAAACGCGTTGTGAAAGCTGTTATCATTCAGCTCTTCACAGTTTGCTCATTTCATCTGGTATCGATTATTAACATTCAATTTATATATGTTAATCAGGGCTGGGCCTGTTCCACAGAGTACAAACCAGTCAATCTGAAATTTGCCAAGTGAAAATATTTTTGAGAGCTTCATAAATATTCCTGGTACCTGCATTTACACTTAACATAATTATATCCATTACTGACACAATCAGTTGCAATCATTTGTTCCACTTTTCCTACTAAATTACAAAATATTTTGCACAACATTTTTTTCCTCAAATAATGTAAAGTAAGCTTGGCAAGTGGGAAGACACAGGGAAAAGTTTTACAAAACAATATGTCATTTTTCTTTTTTACAGAACATATGTCAGCCACTAGCAGACTCAGGAGATCTAATCCATATGAGAGTTCCTCAAATGTGTTACAAAATACAAGCAGAATCTTGCAAAAGAAATTTCTTTCTTCAATTTATAAGCTTGGAATGACAGTTAGGTCTAATCCATCATTCAATACAGTTAATAAAAAAAAAAAGGAAGAAAGAATTCCTTTATCTGTTTTCCACAGTAAAACTATAGGGTTTTTCCAGGCACTAGTTAAGTGAATAAAACCTATTTTGAACTGTAGGACCTCTTTAATAATCTCTAGTTTAGCCTGGAGACATGGTACACTGCGATTCGGATGTGATGCAACTTATTTTCAGTTTTATAATCTACAGAGTGTATTAAAATTATGTACAGTACAAAGTGTGCTATCAATCAACTCACGTCATAGAAGTTGTTTTTATAGGAGACATGGTAAGAGGTGCTTAAAATAGTCTAACTGTAGTGCTCATGAACTGATCCAAATGCTTGCGATTCCCTCTGCCGTTTTTGTGAGACTACCTCTGTTAAATGTTATATAGTGAAAAATTTAAATTTCTCATCATGTGGTCATCAACTTGTAACAACAGTAACCTAGAGAAATAATTTGCTAAAGTAATGACATGTTATGCTTTACTGTAAGACAATTTCTGGCCTGCTGAGGAAGTGGACCAGTATTTTCAACAAATCTGAGCATTACCCGCAGAGTGAGTCTTCTTTGATCGCACAGTTATACAGCGGAGGAACACAATCATCCACTGCTAGTGAATGTAAAGATATTTATCTAACCTATTTTCTTTTGGACCCATTCAGAAACAAAGACAGCAACCTCTCTGCACTTCTCAAACCAAGTATTTGCCGGCTTTTACTCCCTGCAACAGAAGAATCGGTGCAAACTACCTTTAATGCACACAACAAATCAGCATCCCTCCAGTCCATCTGCTGTATTCCACTATACATGAAATATATGTAACTTGAAATAGCCACTAAAGTATGGCAGTGCAGGGTTCTGCTACTATAGCTACTCTTTTGTTAATCTCATCCTGCAGTTAACGTAACCACACGTACTAAAACCATGTGAATTAACTCGGGACAAGCAAGGGTATTCAGGCAATTCCCTCCCCTATTTCCTAGTGACTGGGCTCACAATTAAGCATCTAAGAGAAAGCATTTGGAGTACCAGGCCATGGAAATATCTGCCAACAGAAAATCTTTTTCTTGATACCATAAAACAAAAATCTACAATCTCCTCGCAGCTTTGGAAGAAGCTATATTGAAAACACATGTCCTGCAGCTGGACTGCAAAGCAAATAGGATCCTAAACAACTGGGACAAGCACTGGTTGACCTGCGACCCTCAAGGGTATTTTCTCTGTGCTGCTTTGCTTCCTTTGCTGTTCATTTACTGTCTTCTTCACCTGATATAGGGGATTTACCTCTGCAGAAACATCATGGAGCTAACAGGTGCTTGGGAAAAAGACAAAGGATCCTAAAGGATAAGTACTAGTGGTAGAAAATTTCTCAAAGCTCTCTGACAAAAAAGTTGCACTTTCTTTTTCCCATATGAAACAGTATGCTTTTATATGACAAGAATCAACAATGGTATATACACAGAAGTAGAAAAATATCTTCAATACATTATGATTCATTTACCTTAAAAAATGGTCTTCTCTGTCCTTAGCATTTCTTTAGATTTTACTGCCTATTCATTTGTATCGATGAAACACTTACAATTTGTAAATGTTCTTTCTGTCTGTAATGTTGATAAATTACCCCGAGAATGTTAATTAGTATTTTATGTTTCTTTACGTTCTCTGCAACCATTTTTTGGGTAAAAAGTTTATACTACTAAACCTTTGTACAATCTTCATGTTCAAAGAAGGAATCTTGATCTGACTACATTCAGCTCAACCTCGTCAATTCTGATATTTTCACAAATATTGTCAAAATAATTTTCCTTGCCATGCTTTTTTCTTCCACATTCCTATGTTGTCAAATTCCTTCTTTTTGCAGGTAGTTCCTTATCTTCAATTTCCAGCACTCTATGCAGTTCTGTTGCCACTTATTTATCAGCTCCATCTTCTGTGCTCCTGCCATCAACTCTCTCCATGTTGGACTGAGGCACAGATATCAGATAAAGCCTTGAGCACTGGGATAAAGTTGTGTTTTTCCATTTAAAAAAAATCTTTCATTCAGTCTTCCAAAACCTTTCATGCCCTAGCTTGTGTCTGAACTGAAATTTGAGAATAATTGATCTTGAAATGTCTGGCTGAATATACAGCCTGGTGAAAGAAGAGCAGGAGAGCTCCCTCCATCCACTCCCATAGTTTGTGTGTATCCATGTGGATCCAGCAGGAGACTGATTCAGTGTGTCAGGGGTAGGGGACTGGAGGAGACCTGTACATCCACCCAAACAGAAACACAGGGTCCTCTGCTGTGTCTGAGGGCATTTTCCAGGAAGAGAGAGGAGTGTGACGATGCTAAACCAAACAAGAGAAGAGAACACAAAGGTCTCTTTGTCAAGTTTCCAAGACACAGTTGCCTTCATCCTTTCTTGGTGTGCAGAATGCTTCCCCTGGCCTCCTAATGAAGCTGCCAAACACCCGCCCTCTTAATATTTCATGCATCATTTCACTGCATAGACCTTTCTGTCCTCGGCATTTGTCCCATATCAGTTTTTATTCACTGTATCCTTACAGTCCTGGGGAGTGAGTAACTTCACTCATGAGGCTGCTGTTACAGAAAGCAGTGCTGCCTTTCCCAGTGAATCCAGGAATGTTTACACTGGGACTTCAGACTGTAAGAATGAATCTATCATCTTTTTCATGGGTGAAGCTGTCTGATCAGATTCTGTCAGCAAGGAATCACAGCCCAAGTTCACATCAGGGATCATCACTGGTTTGTTTTCCAAGTGTTAGTATTTAAAAAAAACCCCAAAACTAAGAAGTCAACTGATAAGTTTGGCGACCCCCAAACCAGCTGTTTGCAACAGAATTATATAGAGTAATCCAAACCAAGAAGTTCTACAGAGTTACACCGTTTCCGTCTCTTGCACCTTCAGGCACAGAAGAGTGCTCCTTTGTGCAGCAACAGGAAGCTCATTTTGTGCTCATTCAGATGCACTTTGTTACCAAATGAGTCACTGTGGTCTTCCTCTCTCTCCCAACGCAAGTTTACATTTGGTTTTTTTTCATAGTTTTCACTTTGCACACATGAACATTTTTTGCATCCATTTGTAAAGTTCAATGTTATGTTGATAATATGTTTCCATTTTTCAAAACAGCCTCATGTTTTTTAAAATCCACTTAAATCCAAAATAACAGACTGTGCTTAAAGGCAGGGAATAGACATGTTGAAGGAGACAGATTATGCCCCAGATCATTAATATCAGTCCGTCTTCACAAAAGTCAGGTAATTTATGCCAGCTGATGTTTTGGCTTTGCATTTTAAGCTTCCAATAAGAAATTATGAAAACAATACTGAGAGCGATCTAGAGAGTTATAAAAAAGCTTTGGAATTATTATTTTAATATTTCATTTCTGCATTTTTGTATAAAAGCCCAATGTTTACTAATCGGGTCAAGGCATGTGTCTATTCGGGAGCCATCACAGTATTGTTGAAGAATTTGGCAAAATTCTCAGATCTACTCTCATTTATAGCACTTATTGCCAGAATGCTCTGTCATTTTCCAAGAAATGTGTATTTCTTGGACTCGTTATCCCAGCTGGTTTATTGATTTCGTGGTTCTCCTTTCCAAATCGCTGTTCCAGCTCATTGATGATTCTATCCAGTGCTGGTTACACAAAATGTTGTTGAAAGTCATCTTTACTTTGAAAAGCCATGTGTTGACCAGTATTTTTAGTTGACAGATATACTTAGCCAAGATGACAATCTCCAAATTTTCTACTTCTGTGTTTTTTCCACAGAAGGCAACGAGCTGTTTGCTGCAATAAACTCTTCTGTTTTGCCCATGCTTATGGCCACAATCCACGCTCTAAATCACTGTCTACATTATTTTAACATAAATCCCCTTTCAAATAACCTTCTAATTCAATGGCATACCATAAATCAAATACACACTATTATAACTGCCTTGAGGCTCTACTGGAGCTCTTCAAATATACTCTTTAAAAGCACTGACTTTATGGCAAGCTTCAGGGTAAATTTACAGCATGATACACAAAGACTTAGTCACAGGAAAAAATTCTGCATGCAGAGAAGCTTAATAGCTTGGTCTTCTCAAACACACAGGTGGTTCACTTTAGGAATATATATATAGTCCCACTGAAGTTAATGGAATTATGTGTATGCTTAAGGTTAAGTATATGCATAAGTATTTTCAGGAATATTTCCAGTATTCCCATTTATCTAAATAACTGCACATTTAAAATCTTACCTTTAGCAACTGGCTTAAATTTTTTTCTTCCAAAGCGCTTCACGTACTTTTGGGGTGGCTGGCAGATTCTTGTGGTTGGCAAAACTTGCTAAAAAGAATCCACTAGCTTAGATCATAAAGAGATTGGCTCCAATTAGTCACACTTATTAAAACTGTTTCTAAGAAGTGGACATAGGTGATAACAGTCAGACACGAACAGCCCACAGGGGCAAGTTTAGGGCCATCTCAGTTTGCTCTTACAGTTTACGACCAGGAGCTATGTTACAGGTTTGCAGAGCTTTATTAAGCAAAATGGAACATAGGCAAAGGCTACGCCACTGTCTTTCTTCTCCCCCCCTGCCCCCCCCAAGAAAAACAACAAAATAAAAAACCTCAGTGTGATCTCCATCCCTCACTCTTGCTCCCCACTGACAGAGAAGGCTACTTTGCCAGGCAGCCTCTGACTGCTTCTTTCTCCGCTTCGTATGTATGCCTGAGGCTTTAAACCCTTTCTACGCAGCTGATTAGAAAGGATATCAAGCTGACAGCCACGATGATGAAGACCAGGAACAGCGTGAATAATAGTCCTCATGGTTTGGTATAAACTAATATATCAGATATTTTCCAAGAGATTTCTACCACTGCACAGCAGCTCCACTTTCAACCTGCAGCTGGTCTCTGGGTACACGATTACGTGAACAAACCAGACTAGCCCTGAACAACCATAATGAGGAACAAACAGTCTACACTTCGAACACCAACTTTCTGATCATCTTGTCAGGAATAATAGGCTCTGTAAGAGACAGGACATATTGAAAATGCTAAAAAAGTTAAACTGGCTAATATTTGTACAGCAGTTTTGCTGTACGATAATCCAAGAGAAAATGTCTCAATGTACTAGCCTTCCAAAGGAGTCCCAAAGGAGGAGTGCAGATTGCAATTCACATCTAGATTGTCTGATTTATGAAGGTCCTCATCTGCTGAATTCAGCAGCCTACAGAAACTAATCCCATCATGCTACCTTTATGAGAAAGCTAAATATTATTCTCTATTTGCCAGGCAGAGAACTAAAAACTAGAAGATTAAACAATCCATTGCATATCACTGAGCAAGACATTGGCAACCACAGACCATGTCAATGCCATTTCTGCCCCGGTATTTCAGATCAGTGTCAAACACTATCATGAAAGATTGCTTATTTTGTCTGAAAAATAGCTTCTTCCAACTCAACAGAACTTAGTTAACAAACCATCCTTCTGCAGTCCCTTAGTTGTTTAATGGGCTTTTCCACAAGGTCAATATTATAAAATAGTTAATTATCACAGATAGATTTATTCATTTTAAGGCCACCTCGGATCATACTACAAGATTAGTAATGCTAGCTGGAGGCCTGATCTAACTACTTCACTCACATAGAGAACTTCTTGCACATGCATAAGCACTTTGCACTCCGTGAGACAATGCATTTGACTTATCCACATGAGCGTATAAAGTCCTGGAATCATGGCAATCAGGCTTAACTGTTCAATAGATATTAAACATCCAAGTTTATACATAAAATTTCTGTATAGCTTAAAATGGATGCCTGCCCTTACTGTCATTTGTATAATACAAGAAACTTGAACAGAAAAATAAAGAGGTAAACTTGCTAATGTGTGACTGAACAAAGATAGTATACAGATACACAAAACCAAGGGAACATGTCACCCTAACCCCAGTCCAGGTACCTACAGCTATTGTTTAAGAAAGAAAAGGTGTTTAAGAAAAATATTACAGGAAGGTAGAATTATTTATCAATGGTGTAATAAACTATAATAAATAAGCAAGGACAGCATAGTTAAAAATAGAAAATGTTTAAAATATGGAAGAAGCATGAGAAGAGAGGTTCTAGAGGGGCCACGCCAATAACCTACTATTGAAACCCCCTCTCTTATGAGGAAGCTGAACACTAACAGGAATTCTATAATGATCAATTTTAATTTTGCTTATATGAACCAGCGTTTTCTACTAATTATTTGACAAAGTTATTCCTGAACATGGCGGCTGACAGATTTCTTTATAAAATAATACTTGAACTGACAAACAAGGCTATTTTAGACTTTTAGGTATTATGTTATAGGAGAGTTGCACATGCAAAATAAATTTGAATTAAGTAATCAGAACTTGATTCCAGTTTAGTTAAATGGAAAAAGAAACAAATGTTGGTCTATAACTATGATTTTTATTTCAAAAGGGCAAACTTTAAGGAAGGGAAACTGAGTTAAGTAAACTTTCCTGAAGAAGTCCACAATATGAACACTAAAGAGCCTTGGAATTTCCTTAAATGAAATGTGCTAAAACTATCTGGGACTGGTAAGTGGGGAAAACTGTAGGGAAAGGACTTCAGAAGTAGCCAGATGATAACCATTTCCAAAAGCATTTTAGGAGTAAGCACAGAAGCTGATACCAACTTGTAAGGCCAACATAGAAGTGGGTAAAAAAAGAATCTCACACCAGATGAGATATTTCTTGTAGAAAGAAGCAAGTGGTTCATCTAGTTTAGGAAAACAAATGTTGTAAGGGCAGTTGATCACAGTTTCCCAACTATCCTTGAAGTTGCTACTACCAAAAGTTGTTAGCCTAAGTTATAATACCAACAACACAAGGAACTGGGCTAAAAAAAATACTCTTCATGGAGGTTTCAAGAGGAAATAAGGTTTCTTTTCAGAAAAGTTTTGAAACAGCCTACCAATAGGGGCAGAGCAAGCAAAAACCTAACTAGTTTTACAGTAAATTATGAAAGGATAATGACAGTATAGCTGCTTGGGTCAGGGCAGAAAACAGCGACTGAAAAGGTCATTCCAGACCTACAGCCCATGCTCCTATCTTTAGCCTAGTGCTTTGCCCTATTCTAAATACCCTAATAAGTAAATGCAATTTCTTGTGCTTTATCAAGTTATACAATACATCTTCAGGGAAAACAATAACCAAGCTCTTGTGCATGTTTTTCCCAGAGCCAGGGACTGGAGCCATGGCATTTGGATGAAAAAATCTTTATTCTTGCCCAGTTTTCTTCTGTGGAGCCAAAGTGTCTGATTCTGCTGGCATCCAGTTTCAGTTCTGATTTCAGTCCAGTGAACCTGGTAACTCTGGACTGTGATCTTTTACACCACAGAATTTCTCATTGTCTTTGTAGCCAAGTTTATCATCATCACTTCGCACAATAAAGTAATGCTGCTGACTGTTTCAGATTGTTTCTCACTGTACTTTCTGGCCTGTCTATCCTGAAGTTCACAGAACTGACATGTAAACTGTTTTTCTCCTTTACTCCTTTCTTTTCCTGATTGTACAAAATTACTCTAAAGAATCACGTCATCTGTTTCAGTCATCTTTGCTTTTGGCAAGTAATGTTTCACTATCCATTTCCCAATCCTATTCCTAAACAATCATAAATAGAAAAATGTGAATATAAATATGCCAGTATGAAGTCAATGCCAAATGACTTATGTCCCCAATGTCCTATATAATACCAATATAATCAACATTTCAAATCCTGCAAAAGGTTTTTGCATTTGCATTGTCACTGCGGGCTCCATGAAGCTGAGACTAGAGTGCCTTCGGTTCCGCAGCACGCCACCTGATCCAGCTGAAAGAGTGCAGCTTTAGATTTTAGGCTCAAAAAACTGGAAACAATGACCACATTTTCTAGATGGCACCAAGCTGCAACATAGGCAAATAAATATAAACCTCATGTGGATAAGCATGTCTTATCCCATGGTCTAACAGGAGAACAAGGGACAGGCTCTCCTCTGACTTTGGGAAAAGAAGTGTGGGTTTGCAAGAGCACCAGGGTTTATAATGACTAAGACAGAGATGCAGATTTCTGCATCATTTGATAACTACATGCTCTTAATCTTTCTCTAAGTCTTGATCTACTTTCTTTTTTAAAGTGTCCCTGGCTGAGAGAGCACTTCCTTTTGTTATTGGCCAGGGAAACCAGATTTCAGCATTTGCTTTCTCATCAGTTAAAAGGAAAAAAGGCACCTACCTAGCATATGCAGCTTGGTATTTCTCCAGGCCACCAGAAAACAAATCAAAAATTTGCACCAGCAAATTGCTGTTAATTCATATGGACTCAAGGTATCAACATTCTGATGGCTTAATGGCCACCTCTAGTTTTTATGGTGAAAGATCTTAATCGCATTCAGCAGATTTTTCCACTGATTTTAAAGATGCCCAGATTTCATCTTTCATTCTCAAGGATTTTTATTACAACAACATATACATCACAGTCCAGCATCCTTATATACTGCTTCGATAAGGAGTCCCCATCTTGTTTTGGAAAAAGGATGATTTTGATGAGTCTTGGCATATTCCCCATTGCCCATTCACCTTGTGCTGGCACCCACATCCTGGTCAGGCAACACCTTCCCAAGGGACAGGGAAATTACACCTTTCCTAGCAGTAAATGAACATGCTTGTCTGGAAGAAGCTTAAAAAAAGTTTCCTGAGTTAGCTTTCTGCCAATTCAGTGGTCTGAACCAGCCCCACAGATGGTGAGGCAATTTCCAGAGCTGGCAGAGGAGGAGCAGGATCACCTCTGGCCGGGGACCACTCCAGCAACTCCACCTCTGAGGTGAGAGAGAGTTTTCCAGAGGAGCTAGAAGGGACCATAACTCAGCTACTGAGAACTGCGGGCTCAAGAGTAATGGCACAGTAGATGGAGATTTCTTTATGACACATTTAAATTATAATGTCTGATGCAGCAGTTGAACTTCTGTTTAAAGAGCATCTTATTTTGTGTTCTTGTAAAACAGTCTTTTAGAGATTAAGAGTCCATTTGGCGTGCTCACTTTGAGGAAGAGCTACAGCTGTTCTCATTTCAATGCTCTCAGACCTTTGCTTTCACCACACAGACGCTGAATTACAGTTTCCCAAGCAGGATGTGCAAGCACAGGGAGAGCATCTGCCTGCAAGCAAGCAGGCATGCCCTAAGGAGAGGGATCAGATACTGGCACAAACATCCCCTTTCGGACCTATACTGGGTCACTTCAGGTCCCCCCAGGCCAGGCATGGCTTTCTGGAAGCATCAGCCCCTTGGTCAATGAAAAGGGCCATTTGTTCCCAATACCATAGTGCTGCAGCAGCGCAGCGCTGGTGCTCGGGGGAGGCACCAAGCAGATGCTCTGGATCGCTGCTTGGTGGCCTGGTCTCTGGGCATTGCTCACTGCAGCTGCTGCTACGCTGTTCTGTACGTATTCAATACACTGAAAATCTGTGCTTGCATCTACCCAGCTGCCCAGCACACTAACTCTGAAACAGGGTGAGAATTGAAGTGAACAGAGCAGTAGTTAAGTTGGAAAGGAAGGTGGCCCCATTTCCTCCATCACAGAAACCAGCTCCAAATGTGCGTTTTCCCCACTCACCTGAGCCGCTTCTCTTCAGAGTAAGCCAGAGGCAACACTCATGGCCAGGGCCACCACCACAGAGGCTTCAAGCTCCCAGAACTTCCAGAAGCAGCACAGCTCCAGCAGTTGCTCCCAAACATCTAGCTTTTGGGGAGAAAAACTTCTCATCCCCTCACTAATATCACTGTTACACAATGCCATCTTACAGCCCGGTGTCAGGATCTTGTTTCTGGCCTTGGAGGGATATTCACTTGCTTTGGCATCACTTTACATATACTAAAACCAAACATGTGCTAATGCAACAAGCCGCCCACAGCTTTGCTGTTCTGCATATGCACGATTACTTGTGCTGAATCTCCAAATTAGTCTCCTGAGTCTAGATTAATTCACAAGAAAGGGAGAGTGCTTGTCACAGCTACCAGGGTGGATACAGTGCTCTTCCAGCGTGGACCCATGCCAGGTTCAGTTCAATCCCCAGCTGCAGAGCGATCCATGCTTTCCAAATGAAGGAGGACAAGTTTAGCGGATAACATAGCAAAGCAGAAAATAACTATTTCATGAGAGGTTTTGAAGTTTCTCCATTTATTTTTGTTCCACTGCAGAAATGTCACAGTCAGTTTCCTGCATCCCAGATGACTGACCGAACCGCTCAGGATCACAGAGCTACCCCGAGGGCAGCTTCTGGATTGTCACCAGGTACCAGAAAACTGTCATGTCAGGCTGTGTGCGACTTCGGATCTTTGGGTCTTGAATGCAAGCGCTAGACTAACCTCCCACTTCTCTTTTAGTGAGGCTGTCGATAAAGGGTTTTCAATACCACTTAACTGGCATTATAAACACACCTGGTCCTATAAAGTTGGGGGTTTTTTGACAATAAGATAAGTAGAGATTTTTCCAAAATACTGTCACTGAGTTGCTGGTTTTAATAGGGATTTCTGTATAAATTCTTAATTCAGATGAGTTTTGGTAAGCTCATTCCATTTTCTTATCAGGGCCCAAGCACACCAACAGGCTGTGCAGCCATTTCCCCCCACCGCTAAGGGCTTGGCTGCCCCTGCCCAAAGCTGGCTGTGGTATACTGTAGCTGTTCAACCTGGGATTGGACTTCTGTGGAAAAGCATTGTAAGAAACCCCACTCCTTCACTTGGGAAGTTTGGGCTTTTTTTAGAGTAAAAGTTTTCTGCTAAAAATCTTTGTCATGAGAGTATCTAACTAGAAAAATGAAGTTCCGTTTCCAAATTCTAGTAGTCTGTCAAATATTAAAATTGTATTTGAAGAGTCCCTGCAACTATTACTTTTTAATGGTACAATATTTAATAAAAATGCTTCAAGGTTGTTGCTATGGAGTACCTAGATCACCTGCAGCTATAGGAATGAGCATCCTGTAATGTATAATGAAAGCTCAGGCTCTACTTAGTTTTGCCCAGGGCTTGTTTTGCCTTAAAATTTTGGAGTTTGTTTTGAGGTTGCTTGTTTGAGTAACATTTGTTGTAGTTTTAAAGGGCCTAACAATAGTCCAGGGAGAATTCTAGTGCTGGTGTTTTGCATTTTTATATAGTAAGTACTAAACTTTTTTGGATAGTTGATCTTAAACTCGTTCAAGATCGGTTTTAGCAGAAAAATCCCCATCGTTTATAACTTTATAGCTAGGACCACTGGTAGGCAGGATAATGGAGAGGTAGACTGATCTGCCCTTCCCCTGGGACACAGGAGAAATGAAAGTGTTCCCTGTCCACTCCCAGCTTAGATGAGATGCTAACAAAAAGCAGGGAACCCTATATACTGTCAGGCCTCTATTTCAAAGGAAGCAGAGCACTTACATTTTTATGAATAGTGCTGAGAGCCAAAGGTATTGGATAAACATACATCATTTCCGCGCAGTTTTATGAATCATTCTGTAGCATGTATTAATCCCAGATGGTATGGGAACATCACCTTTTAAGTGAATACTGGTGTCAACCTTATTTACTTCTCCTGACCAAAACAACCACAGCCCTATAATATCCACCTAGAAGGCATAGCTTCCTGATCTCTCTCATCTCTTGAGGAACAGCCTTCTACCTTACAATTTAAAGTTAGTTTAAATGCTTCAAAAAGTGTAAGAGCTTAGTTCCAGGCCTGCTGTACAGATTTTGTCAAGCTTTTAGATATTTGACAATACTAGGTTATTTTCATTGTACAGATGGAAAATGAAAGCACAGACAGGCATGCAGTGCTTTGTTTTTTCAAGGCACTTGGCTCCCTACCCATACAGGTAGTTGCTCAGCACTTCTAGAAAGTACCTCAGAAACAGAGGTGTGGGTACTTTTGAAAGCACTCGTTTCCTTGATCATCAGCTTTGTGGGAAGATCACCTAGGCTAAGGGTTTTTTTTTTTACAGCAGCAAAAGTTACCCTACCTTTGATCATTCCTGGGATGAGTCTCCAGTTCAACTCCAGCTGCAACTCTTGAATTCTACTAGTCAAAATATTCCAAATCTTGAAACATTCAATAATTTCAAATAATTAACGCAGTCCTTAAAGTTCAGTGTTTACTGAAGAAAGTAAACATCTACAGAGGTCCGCAAAAAAAGAAGTGGAGTTTAGCTTCTTGATTCACTTTTTCCAACAGTGGCAACGCTTCTGTGAGCACTTTAGAGGGGATTCGAGAAACCTGATACATCCAACCACAGCACCATTACCTCAGTCTAAAGCAAACCAGAGCCAGTTAATTCTGGATGACTAACTGCTCTATGAAATCCCAGAGATCAATGGCAGAATGGCTTGTGAGAGTCAATGGGATGAGGACTAAGAGACAGGCTGTAAATAAGCATTAATTCCCAGAATACAGGATCCTATTCACTAGTACTTTTAGACACGCAGGACCTACCAGCCAATGTCTTTAAAGAAGTTTTAAATTCAGTAGATAAAATAGAGGTTCATCCCATGAATGATCCCATTGGTGTTTTCTCCACATTGCATTGTAATGACAAAGTTCAAGTTAGCGTTTTTAGAGCATAATTTCTAAATTATCACACTCTAGATTTTGTGAACTGTTTGCTGAATGCTAGGCATCTTTACAGTGTGCTATACTGAGGAACCTGAAAGCTCTTTACAAAAACTGACCGGCCTTCACAAAGCTCCAACTCCTGGCATGCAGATGATTTTCCGAGGCAAAGATTTTTATTTTTTTTTAAATTACTTGCCAAAGGCCATGCAATTCATCACTAGTCTAGGTTAGATTAGTGGCATGGTTTAGCTACCTGCTTAAGCCACAAGACCCCATTGCTCAAATAAAGGGCAAAAAGGGCACAAGAAAGCTATCTGAAATCTCCACTTTCATGTCCATGTCTGAGAAAAGTATGCTAAAATTGTTGGATCAGAATAACATACATTTTTACTGAGATAATACAAAAAACTTACCTTTTATCCATTAGCTAGCAATGTATTCTAGTAAATACATTTTTCATTCATGCACAAATCAGACAAATTATTCCATTATGAAATAAGAAAATACATTTTTTGACATGTCTTTTGCCATTTAAAATGATCCTATTCTTATGGGATTCAAGCAACTGTCCCTTAAAGCATGCCAGGAGCATGTGAATGATAATGCAAACAGAAGCAAGGTCTGAAAAGACTCACATACAAAAACTCTCTTGAATTTTTAAATGTTAAAAGCGTGAGCTTATAACTGCAAACGTATATAACTATTTGGTATTAAACGATCTGAAATGAAGAAAAAGCATCAAAACCATCATTCCAATTAAGAGTTATTCTTCACTTTTTAGAAAAACTATATAAAGTATATAATAATAAATCATAAAATCACATTTTTCTCATACTGAATGAGATCCACATATGTATTCAGGAGTCATATACAAGATCCACAATCCCCAAACTCAAACCCTATTCCAGGTCCCATCTTGCCTTCCATAGAGAGCTCTTCCAGATTTGTAAAACAAATTGCAGTCTATTACCATTTTCCAAGACTTTTACTCACCCACAAGTGACTGGAGGGGGAAAACAAAAAAATCAAGCCAGACAAAGAGCAAGAAGAGTCCACAGCATAGCATAAAAAGTAACAATACAGCAGCAAGCAAGGTAAGAAGAGATATTTACAGACAGGCTGCACTTAATAAATCGAAAACATTTAATATATACGAATGCTTTCCAGCTGCCTAAAACCCAGTAATTCCTGCTAACTGGTTGCATGCATAATCCTCACAAGGAGCATTTATAAGCTATTTCTTGGGCACAGAATTATTTTAACATTCTTATAGTTCATACCCCATTTACAACCTCATTTCTGGTCACTGTACGTACTACAAAAGATTTTTCTGAGTTGCAGGAAAAGGAGACTGGAGCTGCTGTGCATGAGCTCTGGATACATTTCAGTTTGGGATATTTCTTTGACAGTAAAAGACAAGATGAGAGCACAGACAATCCACAGTACTCCAATGAATTAACATCAGATGACTTTGCACAGTGGCTGTGGCTGTGACAAGCAATAATTTGAATCCAAACTATGCAGAAGGCCTAATTCTGTTCAGGCATAAATTGGAGCAACTCCACTGAAGCAAATCCAATTTACTGCAGAGGTAGCGCAGGATGCGCACACTGCAGTTCTGGGCATTGCTGGTCCCAGCAAAGGACCCTGTGAAGGTATGGCAATGCAGGTAGACACACAGGCTCCATTTTCTGCAGAAAACCTGGAGCCATGTGAAAAAATTCACCAACACCTTTATCACAGGAATGGTACCACCCATGGTGACAAATATCAATCCCAACTCACTCCTCCACAGCAGGAACCACTCTCTGCAAGGACTGGAATTTACAGCTGTACCCAAAAGTTGTCCTGACACCTCTCAGAGCTCCCATTTCAGGATCACTTCTCCACCGTGGCAAAAAAGCTGCAACACTTCTCCTCAAGATCCTCCGTGCTGCTGCTGCAGTGCATGGCACCCAGGCCAGCCCTGCGTCACAACACCCCGCTGCTCCATTTCCCATCTCTTCCCCAGCCTTCCCTTTCCTAAGGCAGGGCATAGCCAGGACTGATGGCAGGTTTTTCTCTATTTCTTTTCGGTCCGCATTTACGGCCCCCTGGGACTCAGAGGTGGAGTCTGGGTGTATCAGCACTTCCATAAGCACAGGAGGGAGAAAGGTCCTGCGCTCATAGTCTAACAGCCTGACCAGCCAAGGTGGGGGGAGCTTGCATATGGACCACAATGCCCAACAGCACTGCCTCTGTCCTGAATTTCTTTGCCATCCGTGCTCATTCCCTCTGGATGTGAGTAGCGGAAGACGTGTGCATGAACTTACCAAATGCAACAGGGTTGTAAATGTAAAACAATTTACATTTTGGCAAAAACTTGAAGGCAGTTGTATTGTCACCTACGTCTGCTGTGCCTACAAAAAAGTAATTGCATGTATAATTTGCATATGCAAATTATTCCCCAGATTTCATTAATCTGTTCCTAAAAATGCTGCCAAGGAAGTGGGAGGTCTGTTTAAGGATCGATTTGAGAGGATAAATTAATTGTTATTTAATAGAGTAATTCTTCCATGTTTATTTAACAGTCTTCCCCTCGCCACTGGTGCACCATTATCAGATTAAATAACATCTAATCAGGCTATCACATTATTGTATTTTTGTATGAACCAACAAATGCTTAATGGGTTTTATTTTAGAAGCAAAAAGATTCATATTACAGGAGATTAATGCTATGAAAAAATATCTATATTAATATCTCTCAGCAATAAGGGATATGAATTAATGGATAGATGACCCAGTTACAAAAATGTGATGGTTTTTAAAAATTCAATATGATGTATTTTTAAACCTCACACTGTTAAGTCTTTGAATATACTTCAATAAAAAAGCCTTCTGTTATGCAAAAATGTTGTACATCCTGGCACAGAAACATGAATTTGATTTTAATTGAAAGAAATCTTGACACCCTCTCACCTAAGAAGCAGGCTTGTATTTCATAATGAAGCCAGCATTCAAAGTCTTGATGGGCAATATCCTCTGCTGCCTGCCTGAGTTTTAATCCAGCAATAAGCAAAGGCACTCTGGTTATGGCCAGGAAAGGTAAACTGCTTTTGACCATCAGAGCCAATATTCCTTCAGTCTCTGGGCCATGCTGCTGAGCAGCTGGCGCTGTCACCAAAAGGAAGAGCTTAACAGGAATAAAGGAGGTCAGCATTCACCACCGCCTCGGCAGGGAGCTCTGATCACTTCGGTGACAGCGTCTCACAAAGAAAAGTCTTGGGGAAAAGAACATCGTCTGCCTCCGAGTCCTCACCCAATCTACAACTCTATCTGTAGTGTCTCTAGTTTCTGTAGTGCATATCTAAGCAGCTCTATACTCTTTTTAAGAACTGAATTGAGCACAAATTTAATCTTTAGTTCATTCTGAGAATAAGAAAAATGCCCAAATTATATGTCCTCTAATGAATAGTATTTTCTTCTCTTATTCCACAAGTTCTTCTGCTTGTTCACCCAATTACTCCTCCCTTCTCTGTTCAGCTCCTACCACTCAGCTTCAAAGAAGCCAGTCATCACTTATTTTCTTCATTCCATCACCAACTTCAACACCATCCAGTAAAACTGTGTCGAATAACTCTTCAGAGCAAGATGTTTCAGACTAGAGGCACCTCGCTCAAGGTTGGACCTCGCAATATTATAGCAATAATGCTGCCATAAATGAAGTTGAGTCCATATCAGCTTCATAATTTTTTAATTCTGTGTCTCATTCCAGGATGAAGAATTTTTGGGGAAGCTTGAAAGTAGACTGAGAAAAGAAAAACTGAAGTTTTTTTTAATAGTTCCCTGTTGTTTGTTTTATGCCACCACAGTGAGGCTTGTAAATACTGTCCTACCACATCTCTGTGGTTATTGCTCAGCCAAGCCTTTCTAAAATATTTAAGTAATCGTTCTCTATCTCTATTAAAACAACAGATGGAATTCCCAACCTTCAATTTTATGTCGGGATTCTGCAGCAATTTATTAACAGCTTGAACTCTGTTCTCTTGAGGTTTTAACCTGACGGTTGAACCCAATTATATTACAGTCCTTTGTTCATCAAGGGACATATGTAATATGATATTAAATATGAAACAAGTCATGCCTGAATAATGTAGTCTTTGTGATACAAATTGATGGAGTATGGAAGCCCAGATTTCAAGCACACAAACTGTTCTTAGTTCTGATCTTATATCACAAAAATTCAGGACTAATTCCACTGCTGTCGGCTGACTTACTAATGTAAAACTAGCGTAAATTAGAGCTGAATCATGGTTTGTCTTTCTCTTGTATTATCGTCAAGCCATTCTAAAGTCCTAGTCATGCAGCTCACAAGGTGGGTTATGACTCCCAGAAATTAGTATACATTTAAATCAGTATACGCCTCCTCCATCTCATATCAGTCCCACCAACACAACATAGGGGAACCCCTCCACACACACAGTACCCAGGCTATAATTTCATGCAGCTCAAACAGTGTTTCAACATAGCATGGAAACCTCCCACACAGAGTGAGAAATCTTATACTTTGCTGTGGCAGTTGTATTTGCCACTGTATTCTAAAATCACTCCTTATGAGCTAACTTTGACAGGTTAACATATTGCTTTTTCCATGAATCCTCCCTTCCTACCCTATTTTTTCCTCCTTGTCTCACGATGCAAGCCTTGAGTGTTCATTACCACGCTTCTCCTACAAATTGCTCCTAGTCCTACGCTTCATGGATGGCATGCCATTCCTGAGCTCATCCATCAGGCTCAGGCACTCCTGCTTTGTACCTGTGTTCCAGACGCACTTCCACTGCCAAGCTACAGATACATAAACCAATTAACAAGTTAGACCGATGAACACCTAATAACCAAGCAACCTTATATGCAGAAAATGTCACCTGCTAAAGAGCTGTTGCTTGTTTTGAGATAATTTACATTTTTATTCTAAGGCTCAAGTGTCCAGCTGAAACATTGCTGTTGAACAGTTCCCTAGTAACGCAGGGGACAAAGTGCATTCGGTTTTATGTTAAGCTATAATTACAGTAGCAAAAGACTGTATTTTGAAACATCTAGCGCGCTTAAATTAGGGGGCTGTCAGTATACTTTGCACACAATAGGAGGGACAAGATGGGTGGAATTGCATCTCCCTGAATGGCAGATCTCAAAAATGCACACCTAAAGTAGGACAGAATCAGTCTATAGTCCATGGAGGAAAAATAAGCACTTCAAAAGTCTAAATAACTTCATTGCAAGAGAGATGTTTTAGAGAGATTAATTGTACTTGAGAACAATACCATAACTTGACTATAAACAGAGTAACTGGCAGCTCAGGTACAGGTACCTACAGCATGGGTGTCTAAATATGGAACAAGTAATTCCACACATCATATTCAAGGGGAGTCTATTCAAGCTTGAATATAACCAGTTGCTCTGATGCTTTAAAATACCGCTTGCCCTGACCACAAAGTCCTGCTTAAAATCATATTAGTTAATACACTCCTTACATATGAAGTCTAGAGATGGCCATGAAGACCATATATTTTGCTTTGCCAGATATCAGTCTAGTAGAATTGTATTTTTACTGGAAATTCAGATAAAATGCAGTTTTAAGGCTGCAATGCTGTTTCTAGCCCGTGAAGTAGTTTTGCTGCCAGCACTAAAAACTTTAAAACCAAGACTGGATTTTGAAATTACTTCATCAGAGAGCAATAATGCTTTCTTTATGGTTCAGTTTATCATGTGTAATTGCCAGTGTTAATCTACACAGAAGTATTCTAAATCCCAGACCTAAAGAAATGCTAACCTAGTCCTCCAAGTTTTTGTTTCCTGGAGCCGAGTAGAACTGAAGAACACAGCTGAGTTTTTGAAGGAATTCTAGGAAGTTTTTAATTATTACCTTTCATATAGAGGGGTCCCCATTTCTTTTAACCTTTTATAAGATAAGTTTATGGGTTGTATCCTTTAGATTCTTAAAGCTTGTCATATTTTTCAAGTACCTTTCTGGTATGAATTTAAATCCAGTCGAAAAGCTCAATGACTGACTCCATCCCAAACCACGGTACAGGGTGACATCAGCTGCATTGCTCCAAGTGCCTCCACATACCTGACAGTTCCCTTTGCCTGGAAAGAGAACGGATTGCTTAGGATGGTTAGTCCCTTCCAGTTGAATCACTGGCGTACACAACAAGCAAGCAAACCAAAAAGCAAGGATATTCTGTTTCTCCCGTCTTCGTTCACCTCTAACACTCACGTATGTTGTAAGACAATCAACCTTTTTTCCCCTTTTACAAAGCATAAGCCCAACAGTGTATTTTTCCCCACAAAAGATATTTCACCTCTGAAAATCAATCAGGTTTTTTTTCCTTGCAACTCCTCATGCGATCTGAGTTGAACTGAGACTAAGACTACTACTTTAATTATTCTATTGTGCTTTTGGTGTTTAAGCAATCATGCTTTACTACAGAGACAGCTGCAGTTCAAAGGCACATGCAAAGATCTTTCTAGGGTACATATCAATTGGCCATGTGTTAAAGTAATAATAATTTAAGATTATTAAGAGAAGTATTGGAAGCCCTGCCCCAAGGTCGGCGTGTGTAGTCCTCAGTCAATCCCTTTGTGAATGCATTGCTGTGGCACATTATGATACAGAAGCAATTGCACCAAGTCTTCAACCAAAAGAGTATGAAATTTAGATGTCAAATTAAAGTTTTGCTTTTGTGACAGAGCAAATATTATCTTGGTGACTTCTTAAAATGACCTTCCTGTCTTGTTGCGCCAAAGCCTGTCAAGCCCCTGTCCTCTCCAGCTCCCAGCAGGCTGGGTGACGCTGCTGTAGCCTCTCCTTTCCACCTCTGTGGAAGTCTGATGCTCCTCGCTCACCCACACAGACCCCATCCCACCAGATAACAAGGCTGCACTCTATACTAGAGGTGACCTGCAGTTTACACAGGAACAAGTGAACTAGTTAAGAGCTTCCAGCTCTCAAAATGCTCACACATTTCAAGACTTCAAGGAACTGATTTTAAAAATGCTCTATTAAGCCTTTGCCCCATTGACTGCAGAGCAGGAGCCAAAATCTCATAAAATGTGAAGTCTGTCTCATCTCTTCCATACCTGCCTGTGGGGAGTGCTAGAGCCCTCACGGCACAGGGGCTCAGCAAGCTCAGGTCCTTAGTCTCCTGAACTGCATACACATCAGGTTTTTTTCCTACTGGAATTATTTTCCCTTGTCATTATGAGCAGTGTAATACAGTAACACATTCCACAGTGTAAACGAGAATGATTTTTTTTTAAATCATAAGTGTCTTTAGTTAGCAACACATGAACCAGAAAGCATCAAATAAGCCATCATTCTACAAACATGGACCAGTCACAATATCAAGGAAGACAATGAAACAGTTCGTTGAGTAACCTGTTTTAGTCACAGCTAATATTTATGACCATAATTACAATGCAGGTGAAACTTCCTGCTTAAGAGTAAAATATATTTACCCGTTACAAAAAAAGCACAAATAAACACTTGCATAATCCAAGATTTCTATTAATTCAGATTCTCACATATTTAAGCTGTGGGCAGAGTCAGGATTATTATAAATGCAGCTTTGGTATGCTATTGGACTGTCATCAACAAACAAGAAGTAATTTTGGATATTGTTTTTTAAACACTCCAGGGATATATTTTAAAAGCATTCTCTATATAGAAACAAAAATAAAAGACATACCTCACCATTTATGAGCAATCTTGCATTATCAAAACATTAACCACACACAACAGTGTGGTTAGCTACTGAACAGTAATCTGTAGATGAAAAGTCAAGTGCATCTTCGAAATTTAATTCTTCAGTAACTTTTTTTTGTCATGTAAGAGTGGCACTGTCATACAGCTGAAGGGGCAGAATCCAGAAGACAGGGAAAGACACATCCAAAGTTCACACATGAAATCTTTGAAACCCCAGACCAGAACCTCGGTGCCTTGGCACGCTGTGCCATACATACCTCATGTTGTCCTTCCTCACACAGGGCTACATTCAAACCCATTAAAGGCAGTGAGGGTGATGCCTTTGAAGAGTTGAAATCAGGCCCTATAATGGGAGTTTTACAGAAGTCACACTCGGTAGTAGGTGCTTTGTTTTTAATTGACTGGGAAAACAGAAATAAACAGCTATTATCTTCTTAACCCTTATCATTTTTTTCATTGCAGCATAAGAAATAAAGTGACATTCTTAATTGATTTTGTTGCTTTCTTTTAATAATAAAAGAAAAAAGCAGAAAGGCCACAGATTAGTTATAAATGCAATATAAATGCAATACTGCTCCTTGGTAACCAATCAAACCAGATCTTAAACCTTTCCCTAGAGCCTAAGGTCTCTGTTAAGTAGCTACCAACAGGCACAGGCAGTTGGAAAGGTAGGAAAAAGGTCAGAGATAGACTTTGTGCTTCTTGGGAAAAACATTAATTTTGCAGTTAAAGATTTCTTTCCTATTTTGTTGCTATACAATACTATTGCTATACAAAACTATTTGGGTTTTTTTCATACGCACAGCAAGAAAGCTCGTGATGCATACTACCCTGGAGCACTACCCCAAGGAAAAAAAAAAAAAAAGCATCTATATCAAGCTGGCAGCATTCACATTAAATCCATACTCTACTGGCAAATATTGATCCCTCTGAGCAAGAACTAAGTGAATTTCGCTGATCCAGTCAGGCAGGTGGCTTATCATCCTGTAGGCAATGAGGAAAGGGAAAAAGCTCTCTAGAGACAAGTATCCAGAACATAGACTGAACAGATTAGAACGAAAGGACACTTGACTATCCAGGCTAAGAGCTTTTTTATTATTATTTAATTTAATTTTTTAAACTGTTCTGTAAAGCTCTTGCCAAACATGGGTAGAATTCAGGGAAGAGGCAAATTTTAGATCCTACACCTCACAAGTTACCTACAAGAGCAAATGGGAAAGCATTAACAGCACTACCACAGAAATAGCAAAAGGAATCTATAGACAACAAACAGAGCTCATCACACCAACAGTGGCTGTAGGTCCCTGAAGCGTAGAGTAAAACAAACCTCCAAAGTTCTCCTTTCAGTTTGCCTACATTAAGAAAAAAAAAAATCAGTAAGAGCTGTACTTTCCTTTAGTAGACTATTCCCAGGTGCAAGCAATAAAAATCTTAATTAGTTAATGTTTATAGTAATCAGTTTAGATCATATGAAGATGACTGTTTACAGTGCTCTGCTAAGTCATGACAGACAAGCACTGAATGGAAACTGTGTTCAACAACCTGCAGTACACATACAGGTGTTTGGCATAGGGCTGAGTAAAGAGAACTACAAGAAAGGCTCCATGCTTATTTTCCTAGTTTCTAAGGCTTCAAGAGTGACATCCCCCTCTAAAAAGAGATATGTAAAAAAAGAAAAAAAAATCATCATCACAGTATCATCATCAAATATCCAATAATGATCTCAAGGGAACCATTCTTATTTACTCATTATTTTAAAGCACAGAAATATTGGAGGAATGATTACTCAAGAGTCGATGCAGCCCTAAATGGGGGCCAGCAGCTGTATCCCCACATTGCAACAGGAATGGCATGCCGTACCTCCTTGGTGTGAAGCACAGCTCCCTCAGGCCTCAGCACAGCTTTGTGCCAACCACAATCAGCAGCAGCTCATACATAAGAATTGGCACGTTTCAAACATCATCCAAGCTATTTTTTTTCCTTTCTAGTGCCAGCAGAAATTAAGAGCTCGAATAAGGGCATCAGAGTTACAGTAAGGGGAAGGCAATTCTTGTAAGGGAGCTAAATCCCATTAAAAGAGAGCTAATTCCCTGCAAACAGAACTCACATGTTCAAAGCAGAAAGTTGTCTACAGTGTTGAAGAAAAATGCACAAACTGTGCTACTCCATCAAAACCTACTGCTGGAGGCAGCAGCTGAGAAAAAGTTTTAGGTTTTTGCTGAGGTTAAAGTAGCAACCATAATTACTTTTGTCTGGGTTTACCAGCTTCTTTTGCATAAATCATCCAGCAGCCATTAGGCAGTTGCAGGATGCCATTTTACCTGTTGCAGGAGAAGTCAGCTCTCGATTCAATTGGTTATTTATGAAAATAAAATACAGTTATACAATACTTCACTCCCAGATCCTTCCCTCCTGAAAGAAAGCTACCAATACACATACTCTGCTCCTCCAAATTAAAAAAATCCATCAGAAATAAGGAAGGCCAGTAATCACTAACATCCTTAATGGAGGAAATCTTGATGTGGTTCCTTTAGGATGGTATTAGTTCCATTGCTTTCCTACTGAAAAAAATTCTTTGTCAGGTGTATTCAACAGATAATCAGCTTTCAAGCTCAGGAGCAAACATGGACCCACTTTCTGGCAATACTTGGTAGGGCACTGCAAGAGGCCAGCAGCTCCCCAGGGAGTGAGGGGCTGCTCCTGGGTGCAGCAGGGCAGGGTCTCACAGCCAGAGTCCAACCCACCACCCCAGCCAGGGAGCAGGGTGGGCTGGACACTGTGGCCAGGCAGGACCTTGGTGATGGAGAAGGTCCAAGATCAAGCCAGGACATCACCGATCAGTGTTTGGATCAACAAGACCCACAGCCAGGCAGGGGGAACAGCAGTAGTGCTTTGAAGACCACCACACCTACACATAACTGGGACAGAGACTACTAGTCCCCAGGCTGAGCTTAAATAAAGCCCTGGGCCCCATGGGCAGGGTGTGGATGGGGACCCAGGTGAGGCTGCTCAGGGCATTAAGGCTTGTTGATGCCCTCAGGGACTGGACAATTATTTCTACTCCTTCCAGCTCTCAAACATATTTTATACATGGGTCAGGGCAATCCCAAGCACAAATACAGGCTGGGTGGAGAATGGATTGAGAGCAGCCCTGAGGAGAAGGACCTGGGGGTGTTGGTTGATGAGAAGCTCAACGTGACCTGGCAGTGTGCGCTTGCAGCCCAGAAAGCCAACCGTATCCTGGGCTGCATCAAAAGAAGCATGACCAGCAGGTCGGGGGAGGTGATTCTGCCCCTCTACTCCACTCTTGTGAGACCCCACCTGGAGTACTGCGTCCAGCTCTGGAGCCCTCAGCACAGGAAAGACATGGACCTGTTGGAGCGAGTCCAGGAGAGGGCCACAAAAATGACCAGAGGGATGGAGCACCTCTCCTATGAAGACAGGCTGAGGGGGTTGGGATTGTTCAGCTTGGAGAAGAGGAGGCTCCAGGCAGACCTTATAGCAGCCTTCCAGTACCTGAAGGGGCCTACAAGAAAGCTGGAGAGGGACTTTTTACATGGGCACGTAGTGATAGGACAAGGAGTAATGGCTTTAAACTGAAAGAGGGTAGATTTAGACTAGATATAAGGAAGAAATTCTTCACTGTGAGGGTGGTGAGGCACTGGAACAGGTCTCCCAGAGAAGTTGTGGGTGCCCCATGCCTGGAAGTGTTCAAGGCCAGGCTGGATGGGGCTTTGAGCAACCTGGTCTAGTGGAAGGTGTCCCTGCCTGTGGCAGGAGGGTTGGAACTAGGTGATCTTTAAGGTCCCTTCCAACCCAAACCATTCTATGATTCTATGATATTAACTTATTCAAGTTCAGGAGAAAGATGCATATGTGTCCCATATATGCACACACAGAATAAAACCCTCTTGGCACTTTCTCCAGGACATTCCTACTGTTGAAATTAGCTAATTCATCTGCATTTGCTCCTGTAAGAAAGTCTTCACCATCTTTCTCAGTAAGTGCCTTCATCCAATTAATTGGGCAATTCTGTCATATAGTAACGTGAGGTGGTTTGTATCGTTGGTTTGGGATTAAAATAACATGGTAAAAATCCCCTTTTTTACTGGAGCTTCCACCAGTACCATCACCCCTTGAAGCGTGCTGCCGATAAAAATATATTTCTCAATGTCCACAGAGCGCAATAGAAGAAAGGTAATAAAACATTCAGTCCAGAGGTGTGGTAGGATACTCCATCCTCCTACCTCACAAGGATTAAAGGGATCTGTGGACGAGCATGTATACAATTTCTGTGGGCACCAGCAGGGTGGCTTCAACCAACAGATTCTAGATTACATGGACTATGTTTCTAATATATGCACCACTAAATGGTCTTTCTAGCTTGCCAGAAATCAGTCCTGACAGAATCCCCTTACATCACAAATACAAGTGTATCATTCTTTATTTGCCCATATATTACATAAATACTGTTTTATGCTGACTGCTACTTCAGGTCACAGGTAAAGAGAACAAAAAGTTCAATGCTAGTTTGAAATAGACTGAATTAGCTTATTTTCACCTTAATTTTTTTTATTAGTTTAAATTATTAGCTTAATTTCTTTTGCTCTAGGAAAGACTATGAAATGTATGAAGTGCTGTATCTTTTCCTTACTGGAGGTAAAACTATGTGATAGCTGTAAGTCTTTTACAAGTGCTCCCAAATATTTAATTTGTGTTTTCATTTACAATCCTTAAAAAAATAGTCTTAGAAGATTATGATCTTTTATTTTTTTTCTGTGAGAGAACATAATCTTCATCCAACTTGCAGAGGAAAGAGACACTCTTCCCAAGTGGAGCCCTTTACATTCCTGTATTCCTTACAAAAACAAAATTGCGAAGTCCTTGCAGTGTTAATGCTAGTCCTTGCCATGGACTCCCTCCATATGTGCTAGAGAAAATGCACTGAATCATAGGGGGAAACACAGGCTAAAGCAAATTGGCCCTTTCACGTTAAATGCTACCTTATACAGCATTTCAATTAGTTGATATTGATACTACAATTTTGTATGTTGGTGATTGCATGTGCAATACATAACAGCAAATTACTGCAATCAACAACTGTTTAACAAGTGCTTCTGATTCATTAGCTACTCTTTGATCTAAAAATTATATTTTTCTATCAACAGTTAAGTACCATAAATGTACATTAATTTAAATGACAAGGGAGATAAGCTTATGTAACACAAGAAAAAATAAGGAAAGAGAAAAGGTGCAGCAGTGAGTAATCATGTATTTAATGGCAGTCTCCACATTATGCTCTTTCCTTTTCTTGCTTGCTCACTGTAAAAATCGCAGTGGTTGTTACTGCTGAGGAGAATTTGACACTACAACAATTCTTCAGACCCCTGAGATCTCCCAGATACTGATGAGCATTTCAGACTGCGCCCCTTTCCCAGTTTCCTTGACCTCAAAATGCATTGTAGGCACTGGGCAGTCTATCTTTTGTGAAGAGATGTGCAGAAGATTCACATCTATATAGTTAGACGACCTGAGATGATATTCAAGACCCAATTCTCATTTTTCCTAAGATTGCCTCACATCATGACAAAGTAAAGTACAATTGCGTAACTGCCTGGTTTTTCTCTGGCTAGAAGTGCAGTGGTGATGTGAGGAACACCAAGAGAGAAAGCAGAGTCAGACGGTAGCAGAGATAATCAATCTTAAAGAAAGCTAAGGTATACATTAACTCTATGCGCATTAATTACTTTGTCGTTACTGTGCTCAGATGTCCCAATGGCACCACGCCATGTAGTAGTACATGTACCAACACAGCTTCTTTACCGAAAGTAGATATGCTCCGTTTAGCATTATAATGTGCTTTTTAATATATCAGCACATAGAAAGTGAAATGCTATTTTCCGTTCTGGATTTAAAAATACATCTCATTGCTAAGCTCACATCTGACTGTATTATCTAGCATAGAGAGCTGAGAATGTGAGAAGGTTCACTAAAAAACATTTCACAAAAATTTCATATTCTCTTCAAAGAAAGGTTAGTCCATACCAAAAAGCGGAGTCTATTAAAAGATGCTCAATAAGATACATTGCATATTCTCCAAATGTCTGTCACAGATGGCTTTCTGTCTGTAACTATGATTTGAAAAAATACTGATTTATGTTCCACAGAACACAGGAAAAAATACAGAAGGAAATTAGTGCCAGCCACTAGAAAGGAACACGCTCTACTAAGTAAATTGCAAATCTGTAGGAAGAGCTCCTATTACTCAGGGTTGAAACTCTCCTAACATCCAGAGAAGAGGGCTGAATGATGTGCAACATGTCAACATGTCCTTATTTAGGGACTGCTGCATTGGAAGGGCTGCCAAACAAGGGGGAAGCAACTGGACCACGAGAAAAGTAGGTAAAAATGTTTAGTGCTATGGCTCACAAGTCACGTGTACGGAAAGCCCATAAACAAGCAGTAATGGCAGCATAACACTGCACACCTAGTGACTGCGTAACCTGTACCATCAGTACTGAGAAATAACGGCATCCTGGGCTTCCAGTTCAAAGAAGTTAGTAAACTTTCCCGGGACTACTTACTGCTCTTACAAATGCCAGTTTTCTGGATCATGTACGGAGATACCAAGGGACAAAGCAAGAAGATGTATTTCCATGAACATGCCCTAATAGAGACTATGCAGAGGACACTCTTCTTGACAGGCGACACTCATTCCCACTGCTCCCAAAATGTGCTGTAAAGGTTCTGCAACAGATCTAAATTTTGAAGATTTAATTCCACACAGTCTCCTGAAAAATTCCCCTCATCTAGGAGGGCTCAGTAGACTGCAACAGAAAGTTTACTGTCTGGTAGTCTCCAGACATGCAACGGCTAATACGACCTTTTGTATGGGCCCCTTTTCAATGCCCTAAACAATATCTCATCATGTGCAGCCACACAAACCTAATGGAAGATATTGCTGGGTGAGAATAAATTTCAGCAACATCTTTCCACTGAAATAAAGAGTTCAGATTCTTATCGTGACACTCCACCTTGAATTCAATCATTGAACCTGATTGAAAATCCTTGTTATTGAAGCACTGCCCTCCGTGGGGTTTTTACGAAGGAGCGGCTAAAGCCTGTGACAGGACATTCTGCCTTCACGTGTTCAGGGCCTCCTGTCTGTAACGAGCAAAGTCAGCACTGCTCAGTCGAAGCCTGCTCTGTATCTCAAGAACATAGGTACCAGTTATTCTCTGAAAATAAGCCATTTGCTCACACCTGCAGACATTTCTGGACAAATGGGCCAGTACTGGCCTTATCTGCCAAACCTTTTTTATGCTCTCAAAAAGTAGAGGTTTGGTGGTTTGGAATAAAGGAATAAAACTCATTTTTATAAAAAATGTTTTTTTCATTGAAAAATGAGAATTTGTCAAACTGCTACTGAAGTTGAATCCTACAAGGATTACAGAACTGGGACCAACATCTGCAAAAACGAGTCTAGTTTTATTGCATTCAGTTAACTGAAATATATAACTCACCCACCTATAAAATAGGCTACTCAGCTGTGAAACCAACATATCTTCAGTTTCTGACATTTTAGTATATACAGATTTTCTTAAATCATTATTTGTTGTTACGGTCAGAACTGCTAAACTGCATAATCCACCAACTCAATCTGTAAGGCCAAAATAAGTAGTTGTCATTCAACACTCCATCTACACTCCCTGTACCAGATGTCTTCTCAATCATCTCTTCATCATCTAAACTCAGCTGCAATACCTATCCTGAGTACCACTTTTTTTCCAATAAATTCCAATAATATGGTATATAAGGTAGAGATTTTAAGTTAGCTGAGGGCCCGTGTCTCTATGGCTGTTAAGAACTAGATGTGTGTGCTGAAGTAGGTGCAGGATTTCCAAAGGACTCCTGTGGGGCTGCAGCATTGGTGAGCCAAGTCTCTTCTTCCATTGCGGTACCTCAGGATTTACATCACTGAGGTCACTGGGTACTTAAAGGTAAAATCAGTCATAGCACAAGGGAACCTGCACAGTCATTTATAAAGAAAGATGTAAATGTCAGGTGAACTAAGGTTATATCATTGGTTTAGCTGCTGATTTCCTTGATTATTTTTCTAGAGGACAGTGATAAGGAAATAATTTTATGGAATGTGACCTCTGGTGGAAGGAGTATTTATATGAATTACCAACTAGACTGATGATGCATGTATCAAACAAATAAAGACAGTTCTAGGAAAGAAAATAAGCTTCCAGATTAGGCACAATGTTTGCACACATTTTTGGATCCTGCAAAGCACCACACAGAACATTACATTAATTTATAAATAAAATTAAATGTTTGAAACCAATTTGATGCAGTTACTCAATCCTAAACAGAATTATTTAGAACTATCCACTGCTGCTGAACAATATGCTTTTCATAGATTCATAGGTGGAGCCAGTATCTTGCTATCTGTAAAGCTGCTCTACATCTCCCTTGTTTTCAGCTCCTTAGAACTGTGCCACTTGTAATAAATTAAGTTCCTATTTTCCAGGTTCCTCTTTGCTTTAGGGTAAATATTTTGCAAAATTTTAGCCAGGAGAGATATAGCCTTTTTTTTGATAAGGCTATGAAAAAAAAATATTTTGTCATGTTCATGTTAGTAGTTCCAATAACTTCAAGCAACGCTTGTCCCCCCTGCTCTGGAGTAGCAACGTATTTGTCAGGCAGACGGTGTGCTAGGAGCTCTGGGCATTGGGAAGGTGACTTTTGGCAAATACGTGAAAATGTATCCTGATTTGGCCAAGTCATAAACTGTAACAAACCATGCCCTGCATGTACCCATATAACCTGCTATATCTTCTGAATACATGCAGCTAAATTCTCTGTTAATTGCATTTCTGTAGGAATGCTCAGATTCAGGGTAAAGCACAATTTTATCTGCAATTTTTCTTCTGGACTGTTCTGGGGTCTTCCCAGACTGTCTGGGTCTGGAACCAGTGACAAGAAGCCTTTTCTCCAGTGCTGTCTGCAGTCCCTGCTGGCCTTAGAGCTTGTGGGAGAGGAAAGTGCCTGATTTACACAGAGAACCAGCAAGGGTTGGACTTCAGCGGGAGAGAACAGAGGGAAGACTTCAACTGAGGTAACGAACCGACACTCAGCATGGAGGAGGAATAAAGGGACATCTGATGAGCAGCTGTGTTCCCTGAGAACCATCATGTTTGGGAAGGCAAAAAACAAAAAAGGAGTAAAGAGGTGGTCACTACCCTGGCAGAGGCAACGGGAGAGGAACCAGGAAGGGAGCTGGGTCACCTTGAGGCCATGACTTGACAAAAAGGACAAAATCCATGTGGGCAACTAGAAAAGACTGAGCAAAAAGTTTGGGGACGTGGGCCCGAGTGAAACAGCCCAGCAACAAGGCTTCAGTTCCACCAAGGTCCTGAGTCTGAGCCTCTCAGTTCGAGCTCTGGGCTTTTGGAGATACCTGGCTGTGGTGAAACTGATCCAGTGGGGTCAGGACCGAGAAGCCCAGGGCAGGGAAACCAGAAATGCTTCATCACAGGCATTATGGTTGAGGATGGGACTGAGGCTGAAGGCTTGAGAAGGAGGTCTGAAAGGTAAGAGCATGTCTCCTGAGAAACACCATGTGCAACCAGAGATTGTGCTGAAAACCATCATTGGACTCGCAGAAGAAATAGGTTAAGGAGGTAGAGGGAAAGAGAAACTACGTAACTGTACAATTTCAAGTGGTGTCAAAATATACAGGCACAAAGACACAAATTATGGTTGCACTGGCACTTATTTCTGGCATACCCCGACTGGGGAGTCCTTGCTAGCGGTGGCTCCAGCAGATGGGCGGCGTTGAGCCCCCCAGGGGAGCACAGCTACGTTAGACACCCCATCCCAAAAAGCACCCAAATACCTAAGCACGGAGACCGGCCGCTCACAAACAAGCCACAGACGGGCCGGGGCGGAGGCTCCGTTACTCTCGCCCCGGGCCGCTGCTTCCCTCCGGAGGAGCAACGGGGCCGGCGGCGGCGGCGCGGCCGGGAAGTGCCGGTGGCTCCGCCGGCACGGCCGGGCCGCGCCGCCACGGGAGCCCCAGGCAGCCGGCGCGGCTCGGGGGAGGGGCGGCGGGAGCCGCAGGGCTGGGGGGCTTCGGCGCGTCCTCCGGCAGAGGAGCGGAGCGGGGGCTGCGCGGGGAGGGGGCGTCGCTCAGCCCAGCCGGGGGCGGCGGGGAGAGGAGGGGGCTGCAGAGAGCCCTCGGCCTTCGAGTTCGGAAATAAGACGAGCAGGAACAGCGGGTCGCACGGGAGGGCCGGGGCCGCCCAGCAAACTGCGCCCGGGGCCGCTTCCCCCGAGCCCCCGGCAGCCCGCTGCCCTCCGTTACGAAACGCATCATTCGCAATTACGGGTTTGATGTAATACGTGAGGGCATGGTTCGCATTACGGAAGAAATGGCCTGATAATCGCCCGGCAGCGGCGTGCAGATGTGATAAGTGACTCCGCAGCCGCGGCGCGCCCGCTCCGCTCCCGCGCCCGCTCCCCTCCCCGCGCCCCCGCCGCGCCCCACGGCCCGGCTCTCGGCATCCCCCGGGGTTCCTGCAGCCGCGGGGCACTGACCGCTGGTGCGGGGCTGGCCTCCAGCCTTGCTTTGCCGCTTGCTGCAGGCGCGTCCTTGGCAAGGGAAGGTGACCCCCGTGCCTGGCAGCTGGCTGCTGCCCCGCCGGAGCAGAGGGCGAGAGCAGGCGGGTATTGAAGCCATCTCTTGCTCCCCGGCGCCTTTACTGCTCCCCTGCTGGAAGCAGTGGCTCGGTGGCCCCGGGCTTGCAATTGCGGGGCACCTCGTAGCGTGGAGGCTGGAGGGATAAGCGTTGCTCTTGATCGAGGAGCTCTGAAAAGCAGTAAAATATGTCCAATGCTTTCTGGTAACGGCGTGAAATGTTTTACAAGTAAAATTCGAGGAGCTGAAAATTGGCAAGGGGAGAGGAAGCAGTGAAAAAAAGGGGAAACGTCCGAAGTGAAAGGGGTGTAACTGCTCCGGGAGCTCCGACAGCTCAGGCTGATTTAGACACTGCGTACGGTGTCTCGGAGGGAACGGGTGGGGAGTAGTGAAGCTGTGGCTGTGTTAAAACGATAGCTGTAGGTCCGCCGCATTCTCTTCTGTAACTTGCCCCATCCATTTATTTGCGAAGTCTTTGTGAATAGCAATTTCTTAATAAACGCATTTAATCAGGAATCACCAAGCGAGCCTGTTTCATTGAAGCAGCTATAAGAGGATAATATCAAACTCGCCTGCAATATGAAACCTCGAAGAGCTGAAGACTCCTCAGAGCTGAGGCGGTTTGCTTTTGCTCTAAGGCTGGCCAGCAGACCCCTGTGGATCCGGTTACTGGTTATTTAACGCTCCCCGAAGTTGCCCACTCGCAGAGAGGTAAATGCTGTGGCTCTGCGTGCAGACATGTGAGTACGAAGCCTTGCCTTTCGGCATCAGCTTGTATGTTGTCTCCGTGACTTTGTAAAATCATTTATGCTGGGGCAGTAAGAGTTGGCAACCCATCCTATGCGTTTTACCGTGACTTTAGAGTCAAGGACGTTTGAAGTCCAGGGAAGGTCGTTGACGGATTTTCTTAAAGTTAAAATAAAATATTGCAGCATTTCCCATTAGCGTTATCTCTTGGAAGAGCACGAAGCTCTTCCAGCACGAAGAGCACTGCACAGGAGTTATTTAATTGACTGTTGTTTTATAGAAGTTCTGTTCCCTTTGGCAAGTCCGTCACATCTAGGAAGGCAACCAGCATGCCAGAAAGTCTGTTTCCGGCAAGCTTTCCTTTTTAAAACAAAAAACAAAACCCATAAGATGATAGGACCAAGATGGGTTTTGTCTCCAAGGTAGTTCAGTTTTTCAGCACTGTGTCTAAAGCTTTAGGAATTATGGTTTGTAGTGGGATAGAGAAGCGACAAAAGGTGTGGGATTTGGTGGAAGGGTGGGTGATTTTCATGAAGCATCGGGATCTGGTACTCCAGCTAATGAGAAATAACAGTTTGTATTTTGTACCTCCAAGAAACAGGCCTCACATGGGAGCAAAGAGCGAAAGTTTTGTTGCTTGCAGCAGAGACAAGGTCAAGGCCACAATAACCCACTGGCCAAGCTCCTGTTACTCCTCCAGCTGGAGCCTGGATCTTCACCTGGGTTCCACATCAAGTGTGGTACGTAGGGGTATACCCACGGTGTATTTAACTTAAAGATCACACTTCAAAGCGGTGGAAAGAGTGGGTGAAAGCATGTGATAGACAGCTCGAATGTGCACGGCTTGGTTCTGGGTCCGTTTTTAGCTTTTCCTTTTTAAAGTTCGTGTTGCTGCCTGAGTGGCGGCAGTGACTTGCTTTTTTGATGAAACCCCCTTTGGTGCTTCCCTAAGGAGACGTGTCAGGACGCAAGGCTTTGGGGAAACAAAGTTTCACACGATCAGGACCTATTTACAGGCGAGGCTGAGAGCCGAGGATGGTCTCGTCCTCCCTTCTGCCCCTGGTGCTGCGCTGTACCCTTAGGGGGCTGTTTTCGGAGCTCCGGTACGCAGAGCATTTCTGCAGTTACACGCAAAATAAAGAAGTTTAAGAACAAAAGATTGTTCTGGACAGTCAGACGGGAATGAGTTGGAAGGATACATTTAGGAAGTGGTTTCTTGGACACTAATTAGGACCATTTGCTTGGGGTTGCCATTATTTTCCTTTTAGTCTGGAGGGCACAATAGATCAAATGATTTATATATCATTAACAATTCTTGTTAACGATAAGCAGGGTTGGGCTTTTCCATACTGATTGCTGAGTAATGCAATAACGACTTGGTTTATTTCTTGTGCAGTGTCCATATGAGCAAGTTAACGTGAAAGACCAATCCAAAAAGAAGCTCTTCAACTCATATTGTTTTATGTATGAGTATTAACGTCTTTCATTCTGGGAGCGCGGCCGCGAGGCCGAAGCCCGTCAGCTCTTTGTGGCTTCCACTGCTGGAATACTGGCATTTGCTGTACCTGATCCTGGCTCCCAGTGAATGCGTTTTAATTGTAATAAAACACAAACGGAACCATATGTGCACGTGTGTTTTAGGCGCCGCATTACTGATCCCCCTTTCCCTTTCTTTTGCGCTCCAAGTAACGGCGCACAATCCCATAACACAATTAATTTCACTTTGAAAGAAACTAAGAAAGCGAGCAGATGCAATCCTTAAAATCCCACGGCTTTATTTAGCGTTACTTTTGTATGCACCGTGATGTCCAAGAATTGTTGGTGACCGTGGGACGCCCAGGAGTTCCGGCTGTTGGAGGGAGGGAGGGAGGGGCGGGGAGGGACGGGGCAGTGTGGTGCAGCGTTGTGCTGTGCTGTGCTGTGCTGTGCTGTGCTGTGCTGTGCTGTGCTTGCTGTGCTGTGCTGTGCTGTGCTGTGCTGTGCTTGCTGTGCTGTGCTGTGCTTGCTGTGCTTGCTGTGCTGTGCTGTGGGCTTGTGCCGTCGCGCTGCGAGCACGGCTGGAGCCGGGCGTTGCTCCTCGCCGGCAGAGGCGGGTGCCCGGGGCGGCGGCCGCGCTCCCGCCGCGTACCCGGGGAAATCCGGCCCCTGGGACGAGCCCATCCCCTCCGGCTGCTCCGGGGGACGCTCCGACGCCTTTGTACAATGGGCTCGGGGATGCCTGAGCACCAGCGCAGCATCCGGCCCCGGCCCCGGAGCCCTCCCGAGGGGAGGCAGGAGAAGCCGCCGCCGGGCCGGGCCGGGCGGTTCCGCCGCGGGTCTGCGGCCGCGGCCGCCTGTCCCCCCGGCCCCGGGAGGTGATCCTGCCGCCTTGGGCAGGGCCCGAGGAGGCTCCCTGACACGCTCACTACCGGATTAAGTCCCTGGCACCGAGACGGGGGATGGGAGAAAGAAAGGCTCAACAGAGTCGCTTGGGTTCCTGAAGAATTTAAATTCTTTGTATTTGGTTGAACATCGGTCAGTTTGGTGTCCAAGTTTGTAAAAGCCCTTGAAAGACAAAAGAATTCTGTTTGCAAACATAATACGAAGTGTAAAGCACGCTACAGATATTCATGAGCACCCAGGAGGTACTGAGCACTCCGGTAGGTTAGGGGCAACCTTGCCAAGAGCTCCTTCATCTTTGTTTCATTAACAAGAAAGTCCTCCTGTATTTTCTGCTAAAATTATCGGTACCCGGACCATCGCATTTATTGTCTAGCACGCCTTCTCCCACGGATCTTCATTAAGATTGAATGGCTCCCAGATAATATGTCCTATCGTAGTGCCGATGAATTGCTGCGCCCAGAAAATCCCAAACGAAGCCCAAGCCCAGCGAGTATCTCTGAGGTGAAGCTGGTCTCCTCTTCCCACTCCCCGCGGAGCGCTCGGGACTTGCAGGCGGTGGCCTTGGCGACATCCCGATGCCACACAGCAGCTCCGAGGTGGACCTTGGACGGGAGGGATGTGGGGTTGCCCGGCGGGGCTGTAATAAATGGAAAGGCATTTTTTCATTTGTGTACTCTCAAATGAAGCAGCCAGTTTCATTTAGACGGGAAACTATTGGGCTTGGTGTCCCATTTTGATCCTTCCTCAGCTTTGGTTGAACGAAATGTCTTGAAACCTATTCCAAAAAGGTGCTTGTACAGGCTTCCAGATGCTAAGATTTAGATCATTTGAACGTCAGCGCAGCCTTCTGGTAACAAAAAACATCCAAATGGATTTCGTTTGTGTATTAACATCCATCAGATGGGAGAGTAGCACAGTTTAGAGCTAAAGTCTGTTTTCATCGTTTTAGCAACTGGGTCCACATGAACGCCTCGTCTGGCAAGTCAATAGGTTGAAGCTACAGTGAACAGACTGAGCCCAAGTATCTGAAACGACTTGGAATAGCTGTGCTAACAAACAGTGACTTAACGTATGAGGCTATTACTGCTGTTTATATAGCTTGGCGTGTGCATGCAAATAGATGGGGAGGGGGGTCACTGCGGCGGGAGACAGCTATAAACGCATCCAGTGAGCCGTGCACCCCAAAGCTGCGGGCTGAACCCGGCCCCACGGCGAGGTACCGCCAGTGGGTCCCGGGTCCGTGCGCAGGAGCCGAGCATCGGTCACTGACTGTCGCTGAACGGCCACCGGCCACCGCTTCCCGCGCCGGCCCGGCGGGGTCCTCCTCTCCCGGCTGTCGTACTAGGTGGGGAACTTGTCATGCGAGGTCCGGTTACGTTGCCGCCGCGGCAGTAATAACGAAATAAAGCATGACATTAGTTAGGCGCGACGCAGCAGGTGGCTTATTATGAGCCTTGCGTATTCCTCTGCCTCTTGCTCCCATTAGGGCGCCGGTAATTGGGAAAAAAAATATTTCAGGCGCTCTGGAGAGCAAGCGGAGGAGCGGGGAAGAGCCCGCGGCTGCGGCCGCCGCCGGCTGCGCCGTCCGGCCGGGCCGGGGTGGGCCCAGGCTGGGCTTCTCCCAGCGCCCAGGGCCCCGGCAAGGCCCCGGCACCCTCCCTCAAAGTCGCAGCAATGACAACCGTGGCGATGGTGATAACAATAATTCTTATTTTTGTACCTTGGCGCGGATGGCCGTTGCTATCCCAGGGAGACTGACAAGAGAGCAAGTCCCATGAAGGCACTTCTCTCCCTGCGTGGTCAGTCGCTTCCCAGCGCAGGCACAGACTGACGGGTTCAGCTAATCCTGCCCAGGGCTGCTCCCGCGCTTGCCCGGGATGGCTTTAAACTTCCTGATCGCGAGCGGATTTAATGAAAGCCTTGCTTTAAAAGTTCTCGCCATCCAGCCCGCGGGAGCAAGACGGACTTGCGTGGCCCCAGAGCCGGCGAAGCTAACCCGGCGTGCTCAGAGCTCGCGGTCCCCTGCCCCAAACCCACTCCTCCTGCAGGGCGATGCCTCGGCTTTTAAGTTCTCCGCCAGCAGAAGTACTGCCCCCGCCCGACACCCCCCTGGCTGGTTTCTCCAGGTGAGCTGCTGTTAGGTGCGATGTGCTCTTTGCCGCACGTCCACGATCGCAGCGACCGCGGACGCGAATCCGCTGCGCCCTGCGGGGAGCCGCGGCGCCCGGGCTCCCCACGCCCTGCCGCGGGAGGGCGGGCGCGGTGCCTCCGCGGGGGCCTCCCCCCGCCGGCCAGGACCAAGCCCCGGTGCTGTTACCCGGCTGCTGCGGAGCTCCCTCCCCGCCGGCAGAGGCTTGCTGGCAGCTCTGGCGGCTGGCAGAGCCGAGGCAGAGCGGGACCCGGCCGCCCTGCCCCGGGGCGCACGGCCGGACCCCCGCCCCGGTGTGCACCGTGGCGGGGAGCTGAGCCCTGCCTCCTCCGCACGCCGCCGGGTCGCCGCTCCCTGGCAAACTCCGAGGAAGACCACTAGCAATCCCTTGCCTTCTTTCTTTCTTTTTAAGAGATTACCAAGCTGGCCACGTAGAGCTAAGGGTCACACGGCTCAGGGGAGAAGAACGGGAACTGTCACGGGAGCTAAGAGGAACAGGCCGACAAAGCCCAAGCGAGAAGTCATCTCGCGTTCCTGCTCCAGAGGCAGCTCCCCGGCCGCAGGGTCCTCGCCGTAAGCCCCCTCCTGCGGGAGCCGCTCCGCACCAGCCGGCGGGAGGCGCGGCCGCAGCCCCTCCGCAGCGCGGCCGGGAGCCCGCTCCGGCCTGGCCGCCGGCCCCCTGCGCCCCCCCGGGGAGGGGGACTCCCAGTACGAGAAATGGCTCCCGACCCTGTATTTTTCTGTTGTTTTGAGCCGGCGGATCAATTGTCATCAGTACTGTCACCTAAGAAGCAATGATTCCGATTCATCTTGGCATCTGATTTTATTCTAATGGGTTAAATTGGGTTCACTTTTACAATTACCCCAGGTTTGACTGCGTAGTATTGCATGACAACTCACAGTTTCATCGGGTTTGGCAAAGCGAGGTTGCTCCATGAATCCGTATATCATATCACATCAGATCAGGCTGAAGTTTGCTGTTTAGCGACTCCATTTGAGAGGCTTTTTATGAAAGTGGGAAGGGTTGATGCAGTCCATGGCTGGTTCAGTGCGATTTGAAAAAAAAAAAATGTGGAGAGATGGCAACAACGCGGGCTTTGCTGCTCAGCTGTGAATAAGCACAGAACGACATGATGGGGAAACGCTCAGCTCGCTACAATATTTTTAGCAGCCTCTCAGTCCTCGCCTTTTTTTAATTTCCTAATATGTTCTTTGCTTTATTAGTTTTATTTACAACCAGCTCCCCATTAACACCTCACCTGATTACTGAGGAGCTGAGACAGCTAATCAAGAAAATCTAGCAAACCAGCCAAAACTGAGAGGTGGGATTTATTTTTGCTTTCATTCATTCTTCTTTATTTATTTATTTGTTTTGTTTCGGAAAATATTTCGAAACAAACAGAAAATAAAAGGCAGGTATAAGTGTATGTTGGTGAGAGGTCAGAGGTTAGAAATTCACGTCAATTCTATATTAGAGGCTACGGGCGGGGGGGGGGGGGAATCTTTCCACCAAGCAGCTTGTTTATTTTAATTAACATAGGGATCCTCTGCTAGGAACAAGGAACAACCTCCATCTACTGGCTAGATCATTGCGTCTCTTCTCCATCCAAAACCCATCCCTCATCACTCATTAAGGAGGGTACAATTTTGGAAGAAGCTTCTAAGGTCTCAAGGTAAGCTCCTACATGAGTCTTTGCTAGCAATGCAGCTGTTTAGACCTCACGATGTCATTTGCGGGGTGTTTCTTTGGCGTGGTGAGTTTTTTTTAAACAACACAGAATGGTCGTTTCCCCAGGTGTATTCGCAGACAGCATTTGGTGCATCTGTGTTTTAATCTAGAAAAATAGCAGCCTGGGAAGACCGAGCCATTCAGCTAAATAAAAAAAAAAAAAGCCTGTTGTTTTTTCTTTCTTTTTTTTAAAATATTTTCTCTCTCTCTCTCTCTCTCTCTCTCTTTTTTTTTTTTAAATGGAATGGCTGCTTTCACCTGTCTGTGAATGTAGCCTGTTAGGGAGTCCTTTCCAAAAGCAGCAAAATACGATAATTTCCAATGGCTTAATTACAACGGGAGTGCAAATACGGTTACGGTTAATATCAGACAACTAAGAAGCTAACAATGCTGAGGTCTAACATTTTCGCGTTAGACAATAATCTGCCTCTCCTGCTTTCTTCTGGCTGTGCGATCACTTGTTTGTGGTCAGTCACAGCGCTTGCCTATGGAGATGTCTGTCTGGGATTACTATGCAAGCACCTAATTGTTTATTATTTGAATATAATCTCCTTAAGACAATGAATGCGTGCCTTAATTTACACATTTTCAGATTACCGGGAGGTACGAGCACGTTGGAGGCTTGGTTTTTTTTAATTCGATGATGTTTACGGTTAAAGATACCCTGGGCTTGCGTTACCCGCACCGCCAGCCTCCGCGCAGCCCGGCCGGGGAAGAGAGGGGCGGGTACCTGAGCCCGGCTGCCGGGCATCCCCCGCCGCCTTCCGTAAGAGCAGCCCAAAGTTGGTCCACTCGAGAGGACTCGAGGCAGGAAAAAGGCGGTGGTGGTAAAATATGTTGTTTCTAGCACCGAAGTAGAATTTTAAACAATGTCGGGCTTTTTTAAAAAAACGCAACCCGTCTAAATGCTGAAAACGACATTAGCTACGTTGGACGGCACCGCCGAGAGATGTAACTCAGTTCAGATTTTCCTTCTTTGTGTCTAGATCGCTTGTACGAGCCGCGGACTTCACAAAGGGGTGAGGGTGACCAGTGGTAGCACTGTACTGCACCAGAAGCTCGCAGAGCAGAAAATAGCGTTCGGGTTTGAAAGTAGACCGGGCTTTAACCACCCGACTCGCAGGCAACAGGATCGTAACCCTGTTGCTGTTGTCGCTACGCGCTTTAAATGTCTGGAAATGATTAAACTGGAAGCGTCCTGAGAAGTTCGGGTACCTGCCGGCGACGGTGTGAGGGCTCGCTGCCCGGGGGTGGCGGGAGGCGGCGGACGCGGCGCCGCGCTCGGGCAGTGCCCTGCGCCGGCGGCCCGGGGCGGGGAAGGGCCTCATCTGGGGTAGGCTAAAGCCAAACCGTTTCTGCTTAAAGGACTCCCCCCTCCTCCCCGCCCCCCCGCCTGAATACCCTCCCCTTTCTTCTAATTATTGTTGGTCAATTATTAATTTGCATGTAGACCTTGTCCTGAATCCTCAGAACTAAACGCGAGATCGTTCACGCTGTAATAGGCTTTAGGCTGTAGCCCGTGGCCAGGAAGAATAAGGGCTCTATTGCAAAGCGGATCCCGGTGACCGCATGCTGAAATCCGTCCAGGGCACATGCTAATTACGAAAGCGGGAACAGCTTCAGCAAGCGCCCGGAAAGCTCCGGGCAGGGGCTGCAGCCAGGGCGCGGGCTGTCCTTGGGAGCGCAGCCGCCTGCCTTGGGCAGCGGCGACGCGCGGGCAAAGGTTTTACCTGGGGAAACCTCAATAGCCCTGAACTCCCCCTCATCCTCCTTAGCCTGGGGCGTCTGGGTGCAGCCCTACAGAAAGGAAAAACCTGAGAGCGCCTGCCATGCTACTAAAGTATTCCGAACGCTGCGCGTCAGATACCCTTCCCAAAATGCTGCGGCGAAAGGAGATAAAAGCACCCTGCAACGAGAAACTGCGTTCAGAGGCCAAGTGCTAATGCAGACGGATTCGTAAGGGATAAACTGGTAGATTTGGATTTTAGATTCCCTGTCGTGTTCTTTGTGAGCTTTTCTCTCCCCTCCCCGAGCAAACCACCAAAACCATATAGAGACCCTCCTGCTATAATGGCAACCTCTCGCTACCAGCCTGCCTCAGAGCAGCGGAGTTTCAATTTGCAGTGAGGAATGAGATCTCAGGAACATTGAAATAGATTTACCTTGATCTCCTACAGGCCTTTTGGAAACGGAGAAGTCACGTTTGATGCCAGCAACAAACTTTTACTGTCCCTTTAGGTAAGAAGTGGTCTGCCAACATTAGGATGTTAATCAGAAAACGCCTTGGAAACCCCTGGCCGCCTTTACTGGAGCGGCAGTAGCTAGCAGCGTATCCTTAACCGTACCTGATGGAGCAGAAAGAAAGGACCCTCTAATTAATTAAGTGTGCCCGACCGGAGGAGGTTTAGTCATTTCTGAGTTTTGTTAGGAGTCTGCCCAATTATTCCTAACGGCGCCGTCGAGCTAAGGTAGAGATGGGAATTTAACAGACAATATTTTTGGTGTCGCTGGCTTGGACCGACGCTTTGCCACTGCACCTGCAGGTAACATTTCGGTCAACCCCAGACAGCAGCTGTCAGGCGAAGCGGGAGAACTGTCAGGCAGCAGGGAGAGGTGTCCGCACCCGCAGGGCCCGAGGGGCTGGCACAGCCCGCTCGGGGGGCGCAGCCTCCCCCCAGTAGCCGCCCGGAGGGAGCTGGGCCCAGCGCCGCCCCGGGGCTCCCCCCAAACCCCTCCGCTCCCCGCCCCCAGCGGGCGCGATGAGTTTGGCCGTCCTCAGCCCGCAGGGACACGGTCACGGCGGGGCGGCGGCGCTTCCGAGGGGGGTCCGCAGGGACGGCCCGGGCCGCGCAGAGCGGGCGGGCGGGTGTCGGCGGGTGTCTGTGCCGGCACACGCGGGGGCATCTTCGGCAGCGCGGGCGCCGTGGGAAGTGCGGACCGCTTCCGAGAGAGCAGCCGCAACACCAAACTGCGGCAGGGCGCGTTACCCCTGACAAAAGGCCTGGACGGCAATAAAGGAACACCTCGTTCAAGGGAAAAATCCCAAACCCTGAACGTGCCAGTAGCGTGGAAAGAGTATATTGCAACTCTTAGAACTCAACTCGTGTCGAGGCGAGACTTTTCACCTCTGTCGGCAGCAGCCCTTGCAATCACCCACGCCAGGTAGGCGCACGCCTGTGGCAGCTCGTGGGCGCGGGGTGCGCGGGGAGCAGGCCCGGCCGAGGGGCTAACCCCCCGGAGCGCGGCCGCCCCCTCCCCAGCCCCCGCGCTGCCTCCTTCCCTCCCCAGGCGGCTTCGCAGCGCTCGACGGAGCCGCCGTCCCCGCGACGGGTCTCGCCGGCTCGCCCGGGCCGCGCTGCCCCGCGTGGGCTGCCGGCCGCGCCCCCGCCCCCCGGCGGGACTTGGGGTGGGAGGGAAGTCGCTTCGCCCGTCTCCCGGAGCAGTCGGGGCACCGCGGGGGGACGACGGCAAGGAGGGGGATCCCGAGCACACAGCTCCCGTGTCCCGCGTTGAATCACCTTGTTTATTTTTTTCCCGATGGCTCGTTGTGCTAATTGACTTGTTTTCTCCACGGAAAGCCTATCTCTCCCTCCTCCTTCCCCACACGCAGATTTTTTTTTTCTTCTTCTTCTTTTTCTCCCCCCCTTTTTTCTTTCTTTTTTTTTTTTCCAGACCGGGAGTGCTCTGCAGGAGACTACGGCTTGTGGAGGGATCTACCCGTTTTAAGGGAGATTCCCTTACCCCTTTGAGTCTCGTCGGTTTTATAGCTATTACTCTCTTATTAAAACACACACACACACATACAACACATTGATTTCCATCCAAAAGGGCTAATTACATTACTTACAGTAAATAGCAGCCCTGCTGTCCAGGGTCTAGTGTGCCAACAGAGAAAAAAATCCCGGCTTATTTCACTTGATTGACTTCATCTTTGTGTGAAATTTTGTTTTATGAGCTGTATTCTGGCACTCGGAGGAATGTAGCAACATTCAATCTGCAAATAACATTAATTTTAGCTACTTAGGGGGAAGGAGAAGGGAGGAAACTGGCTGCCTGAATCTTGGGTTACATGGAAGAGGTGACTCGAGGAGCCCCTGAGGATGTCTCTGGGATGCTTTGGAAAGGAAGTGGGGGCTGGGGTACTTCTTTCGCTAGTCGCGCTCGGGTTTGGTGTGGAGCGTCCCCCAGGGAACAGGGAGCGCAGAACTGCCGCCAGGAAGATCCTTCAGTAGGGATCGAGGTGTCAGGAAACAGCCGGCAGCTGTTCCAGGGAAAGGCAAGGAAGAGCGGTGTGAGAAGTAAGGAGGAAAAAGGGGAAAGGCGGGGAGGGGGAGCAGAGAGAGAGAGGTTAGCCGGGAAGGAATGCATCGCCCAGTCCCCTGCGCACAGCGATCGCTCGCAGCCCGAGCGGAGAGAGCCCCGCGAGGGCGTCCCCGGACCGCGCCGCTCCGCCCGCCCCGTCGGCGGCCGGGCTGGCCCCGCAGGCTGCTCGCGGAGGGTGCCGGAGGTCCTACTGCGGGTACGGGCGGGGGTCCCGCGGGGCTGATGCTCCCCGGCGGCAGCAGGGCGGGTAGAGCCCCGGTAAGCGCTCGACCCGCCCGGGAGCGGGGCGGGCGACGCCGCGCCCTCCTGCCTCCGAAGCCCCCGCCCGCCGTCCCGCCTCACCACCCCCTCGGCGGCCGCCGGGCGCGGGGCGCGGGGAGCGGTCTGGCCGCTCCGTCCCGCCTGGGCTGCCCCACGACGGCGCTTCTCCGCCCTCTCCCCTTCCCGCGGCCGAGCCGGGAGCGGCGGTGCCAGCCCGCGGGGCTGCGGAACGGAGCTTCCCCCGGCGCGGAGCGGCGCGGCCCCGGGGGAGCGGGGCCCCCGGGCCACCACCCTGCCCCTCGCCGGGCGCCGTCGCCGCCAGCTCCCGGGACTCCGTGTTTGGGGGAGGCAATAAACCCCACCCCACCCACAGCCCCGACTGTAACGTTTGTCACTGCTTGCCCATCACTAGGGGTTGAGAGGAGTATGACAGGTCTTTGTTGTCTGAATAAAAATCAGTGGCAGCTCAAGGGAGAGAACTCCTCCTACTAAATTATCAAAAATGGGCTGGCTTTAGTCTCTTAACAAATTGGACAGAGCTCCGGAAAGCAGCAGTCCCAAATCCAACCTACAGGCACTGGGAACTTTAAAGCAACCAGGGACTGCTGAAAATAGCACTTCTTTTTGCTTTCTTTGTATTCAAAACTAGATCCTTTCCCGACCGATTCTACTGCCCCAGGTCCAAGTCTCTCCAGTCAGAAGCCCCAGCTCTCCAGAACAGTAACAGATCCTTTAGCTCGCTTTTATTATTTTATTTTTAAAATTAATTATTATTACATTTTCTCCCCCTTGTTTGTTTTCTGCACATCTTCAGGAAGCCCTCGGTGCTTGTGCAAAGAGAAGCTCCTATTGCAACCTCCCTCCCTGCGCTGTGCGCCTCGGTGTAAACATTTTGGATGATCTAAAGACTCTGGGGTCTGTATATGGAAATAGTGGGGTGCAGAGCAGAAGAAAATACTTGTCCTTTCCGTCCCCCAGCCATGCTTTTCCACGGGATCTCCGGAGGCCATATCCAAGGAATCATGGAGGAGATGGAGAGGCGATCCAAGACCGAGTCCCGCCTGGCCAAAGGGGGACAGATGAACGGCCGAGAAACGGTAAGAAAGGAGCTGGCACTCTTTGAAAGGGAATCCCTGCAAGCGTGGACCCGCAGCGGGACAGACCCTGGCTGTGGGGAAGAGAAAGGCGCTGCCTCCCCCTGCCCCTTCCCTGCCGCCCCTTGCTTGTCGAGACCCTTCCGAGGCTCCCTGCGAACCCACCGTAACGCTGGGTGCTGTGCCGGCCAGGCTCAGTTACACATTTGTCTAACCAATGTCGTTCGTGTGCTCTCTGGAGTAACGGGGAAAAATATTTTAACTCGTACCTGGGACGGGTTTCCAGCCCTACCAGCGAAGCAGCCTTTTGCCCCTGCTCGGCTCGCCGCGGCCGCTCTGCCCCGTCCGAGCAGGGCTGCAGCTGGAGTTTCTGAGGCGGGCTTTCCTCTTTTTGCACTCCTGGCACCTCCTAAATTAAACCGCAAACCGCGACCGCTTGCTTTTGGTAACCGTTTTTGGTCTGAAGTGTGGGATTGATACAAAGAGGCACCGCTCGCTCTGAATGTTATGCCCGCCGACTACTTTGCTGAGCGGTAACATCTCCGCTTTTATCAGCCAAAGGACCGAAGTCTTCACAAATGTACTAACGGGCGGCGGAGAAAGCGAGCGTCACGCTGTGTTTTGTGCAAAGCGAGATCTCCCTTTCTCCAACTTGTAGGGCTTCCGCCGATCGCGCACAAGGCCCTGCACACAAAGTAACGGCCTGCAAAACTGCTTTAAGGCTTTGAGCCATAGGGTCCTTCCCCCTTCTCTTAAATAAACTCCCGCTTTGTTATGTGAGGATCTGCAACGTAAATTCAACTCGCCTTTGCAATTGCTGCAAGAAAAGGGGGCGAGGAACACAACTTCAGATTGGAAAGTGAATGTGGAGTTGCCACTTTAAAACAGTGGCCACTTTAGAACAAGATGTTCGGGATTTTTTTCGCCCTGTCGGTTTATCAGCAAACGCTGCCCCAGGTTTCTCGGCAGAGCTTTTGTCTCCGCCGTCCCTCCGTCTGCCTTTGTCCCGAGCGACACTCCTCGTGGGGAGCAGACTAATGGGAACTTGCAGAAGTTTGCTGATGAAAAGACGCTAGCTGTAGTCGAAACCAGCCTGTGCCACCTTTCTGTCCCCGGCCCTGCCCGGGGTGGTGAGCGTTCGCGCTCACTGCTTTTTACACCATCCACCTGTCTGCTTTCGCCTACTTTTGCTTTAAATGGCCTGGTTTTCTTTCGAGACGGGGTTTTGGCTGGCTTAAGCACGAGTGAAAATTTACCGGGAAGTCGGTGCAAGCCTGCACCCTCTGCCATAAACTTTTGGTGCAGCGAAGCGGTATTTTCCTACTTTAACATGCCGTCCTTGTGGAGCGTCCCGAGATTAAAACACCAAAGTAACGGGGACGCTACGGACTTCAGTTCGGGACCTCAGAAAAGCATGGGCTCTGCTTTTCTTACTGAGGCCTAATCAGTTGCCTTCACATATTGAAATGACGTTAGATCGTTTGGAGAGGTTTAACGGGATAAACACGAAAGCTGGATCGCGGTAAATACTTTCCTGGCGGGGATGGTCCCGGTTCCCCCCCAGACTTCCCGCCGGGAGCAGAGTTTGGTCGCAGAGAGCAGTCTCTTTGCACAAGCCCCGGGCCCTGCGCAGGACCCCGTCCCCAGCCCGGACTGCCTGCCTGTCTTTCTCTCCCTGTCTCATCCCCTTGTGGTGTGGTTGTTTTGCAGAACATGCCCCCAATGAGCCCCGAGAAGCCTGCTTTGTGTGCTGGTTGTGGAGGGAAGATCTCAGACAGATATTACCTGCTGGCTGTTGACAAACAATGGCACCTCAGGTGTCTTAAGTGCTGTGAATGTAAACTGGCTTTGGAGTCAGAACTCACCTGCTTTGCCAAGGACGGCAGTATTTACTGCAAGGAGGATTACTACAGGTACAGCAATCAGTCCCCATGGGTTCAAAAGCACGTCCCCTCACAAGGCATTATGAACCGAAACGCTCTTTTCTCCACATGGGCTTTCGAAGGTAGCTTTCCGCAGTCAGCCATTCCTTAACCCTGTAAACGTGTCCCTTCCGAAAAGTCTCGCACGTTTAAAAACTGAAGGGATCGACAGGGGACACGCCGACTGAGCGTGTGCGGCGGTGCACACACAGGCGAAGGAGAAGACCTCGGGTCTCCCGCTGCCCTGCGGTTTCCCTCCGTAAATACCAGCGCCAGACCCCACGAAAGTTTCCCTCCGCCCGTAGCTTGCCGCTGTTTCCGCGGGCCGGGGAGCGGGCCCCGGGGCTGGCGCTGCGGGCGGGGCGGCGAGCAGCGGCGGCAGGAGCCCGCCGCCCCTGCCGGCCCCCGGCTCGCCCGCGGAGGGTGCCGGGCGGCCGGGCCCCGGGAGCGGGCACTGCCCAGCCGGGCGTTTCAGCTTTCCCGGCGCCCAGCGGCCCTTCTCGCCCTGACGCGACCGCCGGGAGAGCGGGGACTGGTTTCCCTTCTTCAGGCGGACGGGCAGCGGGAGGGCTTTTGCAACAGCCCTGCGCGAATAGGTCAGCCTGGCAGAAAGTGCAGGGCGTTTACCCCGGGCCCCCGGTGCGGGCTCCCCGGTGGTGTTCCCGACGAGCCGGAGCTCCGACGCCAGGCGGGCCAGGGGCCGCGGCCGGCAACAGGGGCCGTCCTGGGGCCGGGGAGGGCGCGACCCTGGCGGGGAGAGGCTCCCCGCCGACCTCCCGCGGCCGGGAGGGAAGGTGGGCGGCACTGGGGCAAGGTCTGCCTTTACCTTTCTAGTTGATGCCCACTTTTCCGTTTCCTTCAGAAGGTTCTCCGTGCAGAGATGTGCCCGCTGCCACCTTGGGATCTCAGCCTCTGAAATGGTCATGAGAGCCAGGGAGTCGGTTTATCACCTGAGCTGCTTCACCTGCACCACCTGCAACAAGACTCTGACCACAGGCGATCACTTTGGCATGAAGGACAACCTGGTTTACTGCAGGGCCCACTTCGAGTCCCTTTTGCAAGGAGAATATCCCCCCCAGCTGAGCTACACCGAGCTGGCTGCCAAGAGCGGAGGGCTGGCCCTGCCTTACTTCAACGGCACTGGCACAGTCCAGAAGGGGAGGCCCAGGAAACGAAAGAGCCCTGCCTTGGGAGTGGACATCGTCAACTACAACTCAGGTGGGAAACACACGCCGAACCTCCCTCCCGCTCCTCCAAAACGAGCGTTCTCGGGCTTCCCCCCAGCTAGGCAGTGCGCGAGTAAGTCAGCCAGGCCAAATCTTGCTTAACCATTGGAAAATCAAACAAACAGCCCTCTGAGGGTTGGACCGTTTGCAGGAAAGCTAACAGCAGCCCTCCTCAAAGGCTGTCTTTGCCTATTAATGTCAAACACCCAAACTTAGCCACTTCCCAGGGTAAAGACAAAAAAAAGGAAAAGGAAAAAAAATCCCCACCCCAAAACCACAGCGTTCTTTCTCTATAGGAACCTCAGAGACACTGTTATCATTATTTGTATTTTATTAGCAAAAAGCACTTCACCAGTTAGACCTCAAATTAGAAGTAACCAAACAGATCAGAAAAAAAAAATAAACGTTATAGTATATGGCTCCTACAATGCCATTGCAGTATGCGCATAACTCGATATAGATATTCAATTTATAGTAGTTAATTCTTCAGGCTAAATAATCCCGTTTTACCGGCACATAAAGGATCAAACTGTACAAGAGGCCAACGAATAAACGTTGTTCCCTGTAACTAAGCGCTAACAAATGTAATTGAGGAGAATGCTTTCTGCTCCCTCAGCGGTAGGAGAGGGACAAGTGTTGCCCCACATTAAGTTTCTTCCCTAACTCCAGTCACTTAAGTACCCAAACCGTGCCTGAACACACAGCGTTAGAGGCCAGAGGTAAAGGAGTTTTAGGTAGGATCAAGCAGCTTAAGCGGCGTTTCATTAGATGGAAGACGGAAGCAGTAAGGGTAAATCCGAATTAACAACCTACCGACTCCAAAAATCATGTTAGCGAAACCTAAGCTCCCCGCCGACGGTAACGAGGAAAGAAGGGTGTGGGAAGCAAGAGTGGTGCAAGGCGTTTCCTTCCCTCCGCAGTGGGGAGCCGCTCCGGCCGGGGCAGGGGGCTCCGGCCGGGGCAGGGGGCTCCGGCCGGGGCAGCGGCGCAGCGCTGCGAACCGCTGGCCCCGCCGGGGAGCCGGGAGAGGGTTCCGGGCCTCCCCTCCCGACAAACGCAGGTGGGCAAAAGCGCACCGGTTTCGGCCCGGAGCTCTCTCCTCCCCAGCCAAGTTCAACCCGCCGCCAGTGAGAGTCAGAAGCGAGCCCCCCCCGCCGCCCGCAAACCCCTCCGTCCCTCCGCCCGCACCTCCGCCGGGGCTGCGGTGCCGCGGGCTCCAGCTGGGAGCTGGGTGGCTGTGCGAGGCTATTCCATCTCCTCTGGTGCGTAGACCTTGGAGCCAGGGTAATCACTGCGCTAATTGTTCCTCGTTAATTGAAGATGACATCGGAATCCCTGGCTGCGGAGCGGTTTTCCAATCAATCCTGAAAGCTGCTAAAGAACAGGGAACCTGTAGCGCAGCCAGGATTCGTTCGGTCCCGGCTCCGAAGGGTGGATTTCCCGCACGCCCGCTCTCCGGCCTGTGCCATCTCTGACCCGCACACCGTCACCCAGATTCCCCAGACACCTAAACTGATGTATTTCTAGGGACAACTTGTCGTTACAATTAGGACCAGAAACTAGGGAAAGACGAAAAGTTGTGCATGTGATAAAACACCCCTTAAACTTCAGGTCAGGACTCGAGACATAATTTGCGAATGCGGTCGCAGTTTTGCTGTGCTACTCTTAAAACTCTCCTTCTTTACAACGACGGGGCATATAAGATGTACCACTGACTCCAAATGAGATGAAAAAGCACTGCCCGTTATGAAAATACAGCTCGTTTTACTGAGATCTCACAGAATCCTCCGGGCAACGGAGCGGGGGGGGGGGGAGGGAGAGAGCCGCTCTAATCTGATGCTGTGGACTCAGTCTAGATGACTGAGAAATTTGATCCGTTAGGGCCGTGATTTGTTTAAAAAAGTATTATCTATCAATGTCCGGGGTTGACACATGTCTCGAGAAAATACAGTTTGCAGCCAAAGTGTGCATCCAGTGCAAACGGCTCCAGCCCATTGACCCACTGCGCTCCAGACCCGGGTGGGGGAAAGCGAATCTCTCAGAGTTACGAGATGACTTGCCGTAGATGAAATCGCTTCTCGAAAGACAAAAAAAAATCAAACTTCTAAAAAATTGGCAGCCACTTTCCTACACGCATTTTTCGTTCCCTGCCCTGTGGTCCAGTAACTGCTCTTGCACGTAACGGTTTACGAAGGGCAACGAGTCCACGGAAAATCAGATGTCGGACACACGACCGCCGCCTTCCGAGGGAGGAGCGGGGCGCGGGCAGGCCCCGGCGCGCACAGCCCGCCCGCGGCCCGCCGGCGGGACCCTCCTCCCGGGCGCCCGCTGCGCTACGCGCTGCCCTCCCGCACGGCGGCCCAGCCGCAGCCCCCGCGCAACCTGCCCGGCGCGGCCCGCAGCGCCGCTTGGGCTCGGAGCCGGCGGGGGTGCGCGGGGCCGGCGCAGCGAGGCGCGCAGCGGCGCGGTTCTCCCCTCCCTCCCCTCCCCTCCCCTCCCCGCCGGGCTCCCCTCCGGGCCGGCTCCCCGGGGCCTCCGCGGCTGGGACGGGAGACCCGAGGGGCAGCGGCGCGGCCCTGACCCGCGCATCGCCCGCCTGCGCTAAAGCGCTCCCGCGCCGGGAGACGGCGCTCCGCCTCCGAGCAGCCAGCCTCGGAGTTACAGCAGGAGTTCACTCTTGTCACTCGCCGTTCGGTGAGAACCACGCATTTAGCTTCCCCGGTCAAGCAGGGCGGTATCCTGCCGAAACAGCCGCACCCCGGGGTGTCCATATCGATGTGGCAAGCCACTGTGGGAAACGAATCCGACCTTTCAAAACGCAACTCTGGTGAAGCGAACAACTTCGCCAAGCTGAGCATAAACATACGTGTGCTCGCAAGCGATCCGGCAGTACCTGCCTCAGATTTGCGCGCACGTTTTGTTTCAGGGGAGCTGAGCACAGGGCCAGACAGGAAAATCAGATTCTGCTGCCGGATCTACAACAGCGTTTTATTCTGTATTTTGTTTAGTAGTTTAATTTCTGTTTCTTAGCTCCTCGGTTGTAAGGTGGAAACACAACAATAAATAACTCAAAATGTTACGAGGCAAAAGCCATTCATACTTGCGAGCTGTCTGGAATTAACGTGAAAAATGGAAGAAACTATTCAAAAGTCCTTAAAACATTCAGGGCTTTCTCTATATTACCTCTTATATCATAGAATTAATATGTACTTTGAGGGAAACTGTTGACTTACAGCCCACAGGATATAGAAATGAGATGGTGAAGAAGATTTCTCTAGGAAAATATTTTACACAGCTGTTGCTCAAAGAGCTGTTTACTTTATTTCATTACATATACACGTGTGCGTGCGAAAAACTATGAAGAGTTCGCTTGAAGAATTCTTGGCAATAAAAAGCAAACTGTTCTAGCTCTTTCCAAAGCAAAATTAAACCAACCCCCAACCCCGCTGCAAAGAAATGAGCAATTTTCTTGCCCCATTTTTTGCTTCCCCTTAGTTCTCCAGGCAATAGTGTAAAACTACGCTCTACGATGTGGCCAAATCACGTAACGCTGTTTCACCCACGTAAAATAGAGTGAGCTAATCATTGTATAAACTAGGATCGTCTAAGGATGCTTGGAGGCCTCTCCCCATTTTCTCTTGAAAATAAAAGCCAAAATAAAGTAGATCGCAGACAAAAAAGTAGATCACGGAAACAAATGCAGTAAGCAGGACAGAGGAGCCCAAGGAAGTTTGCGTTGCTGCTGTAAACTTGTGTGACCCAAGGAAAACAACACAAACAAACAGCTTGCAACTGTCTGAAGTAAAACCTGAGGACTGAATTCTGGTACTCTGATTTATGTCAGCTCATAAGTTACGGCCCACATAGTTTGACTGAAGGCAGTGTGATTGCTTGTGAAAACAAGTAGTAAATACAATCTAAATCTGGTCTGAAATTGTTTTTAAGGCAACTTTCAACTCCTGGTATTTTCAGAAGTGTCAGTGTACTTTGTTTGAAAGTGCAGATATACTTCTTACCAAGACTAGAAGCAAACCTAGCTATAATTAAATATTCACCTGATTTTCTGTCAAAGTATTGTCTTACCAGCATCTGTTCATGTTGACTTGTCTTATAATTCAAAAGAGAAAACACCTTCAAGAAGCTTTTTATTTTCTCCTGGTTTCAAGTCGCTTTGCCTCTGTTTTTAGCACTGTCAACACCAGTCTCTCTGTATTGTGTGCTTTCCCTCTTTCTCCTTCTCTCTCTTTTTTTCTTTTTTTTTGAGAAATAGGGATCAACTAGGCCTAGTAAAGGATCCAGTAACTATTGGAAAGCAGTTCAAAAATTCAAATGAGCAACTAATGAAACTTGGTCTAGTTTACGGACATTCTGAAACTTTTAAAATCAGCTGTTCCTTAATGAATATTCCCTGCTATGATGACACCATTAATTTTCTCCTGTGTGACTGAGCTATCTTTATAAAATGAGATCCTATAAATTGGTAACCTAATATTTTTTCAGCTGAAAGAAAAATACAGATATCTTTCTTACTTTTTTTTGCCAATACTGTCATTCCTTTCCCTAATATGAAGTAATGATGCCACGGTCCCCGAACAGCTGCAACTCTTGTGTACAATTCACACCCATAAAAGTGTAATCTGAAACAAATTCATCTTTCATAGACACTTTGAAAATCCTGAATCAGGGAAACTCTTTTAAAGTTTTGAGCCACTAGTTGGTTGCTTATAGAGACGTCCTAAGTCAGTACCAACTCAGAGCTGCTGCTGATTGGGTTGAGATTGAGCGACTGAATCAAGCCTTGACGCAACTGCTTTCTAGACATGTTTTACAGACGAAGGTCTTTGAGCAGTTCATATAAACTCCCAGGCAGAGTCCAAAAGCATTTATTTAATCAGCAAAAGCCTCCAGATTTTATGCTTTCTTGATGAACTGTCATAACAAACTTTCCTGCTGTACATCTCTTTTTGTAGGTGCTTGTGATTTGGGGGAAAAGCTCAGGAACATTCAAAATGCTCGTTTGACCTTTATTCTTCTCTCAAGCTAAGAGTGTTTCAATGAGTGAGATTTCAAAATCTGAATGAGATTTCAAATGACTCTTTGAACGCCCAAAGCAAAACCATCACCACAGGGAAAAGACTTATTTGAAAATAAATGCCAAACGAGAGAGAACTTGCTAAGTCCGCCCTTAGTAGGTACAGGCCCAGGGGACACAGCATGTTTTAAGAACAGGAAAAGGTCATCTTCTGGATCTTTTTTGTCTCATTTAATTACCACATCTGTACTTATCCTTTTCACTGTCTTAGCCCTTCCTTCCTTGCTTGCTTGCTTACTTCCTTCCAAGCGGTACGTGACTCAAGATTTTTGCCTTGATTCATTCATCCTACACGATGCATAGCCACTAAGTCCTTGTTTCATTTTGTTTATTGAACAGGTTGTAATGAGAATGAGGCAGATCACCTGGACAGAGACCAGCAGCCTTATCCCCCATCCCAGAAGACAAAGCGCATGCGCACCTCCTTCAAACACCACCAGCTTCGTACCATGAAGTCCTACTTTGCTATCAACCACAACCCAGATGCCAAGGACCTCAAGCAGCTTGCCCAGAAAACAGGCCTGACCAAGAGAGTTCTGCAGGTAAGAAGCCACATCACAGGCTTGACAGAATTTACCTTACCCCTGCCAGTCAATAGCATTTCCCTGATGTGTAACAACAGCGATACATGTAGAAATACTTTTGCTAGGTGTGTCCCTAGTGGGTGTGCAGAAGGGTACGGTATTACATGGCAGGAGTGCCAAATGTATGCCCTACCACCCCAAGGCAGCCAAATACTAAAATGCGATTTGTAATTAGTTGCATCCTCAGCATGAGGAAACTGTCTCCAGAGTCTACCACCCCAGTAGATATCCTGGGATCTGTAGTCTCTCTGTGGTGACCTTATTAAGGGGAGAGGTAGCAAATCTACTCATTGTACACACACTGGGTGAAGCCTTTGGGCTCCCCTGAAGTAGTTAATGTGGCCCCTCAGTGAGCAGATCCCCCGATATGTAGGAAGGAAGCTTTGACCATTACGATCCTCCAGGACCAGCTGGCTCCCTCTCTCAATAGCCTGTTAGACAAATGTTATCATTAAGGGACTAGACAGTAAAATGTCACTTCCCTGTGAAGGACAGCCTAGCAAACTACATTAAAAAAAATCCCTATACAGTGTGTGCTAGCTCAGTGAAGTTAAAGCGAGGTGTGTATTGTAGACAGAGTGCCAAAGAAGGGCAGCGATCGAGATAGAAGGAGAATCTATTAGCAGCAATTCCTTGTCCGTGTTACATGTCACCTAAAACATTTTCAGTGAATCTTACAGAACAGAAAGACTAGGTGACCCGTATCAACAATCTGTATGATAGGGATGGTGTAACTACCCCTCCTTCCTCTTCAGTCTTTTAAAATGATCAAGACGAACTTTCAGCCTTGGCAAAAATCTGCTCGTTCACCCTTCGCCTCAATCTTTATCACGTGTCTTGACCCGAAACCTACCCAACCCAAGAGTGCACTACATGGCCATCAGGAAGGTTGCTTTCCTTGGGTGAGTGAGCGAGCAGATTTTTCTTAAGACTGCTCTGTGAGGTCTGCACACTGGGCTGCAACGTTCCAGTGAGCGCCCGTAGCGCTGGGCCTTGTAGGCAGGGTCCCGCCTGTGAAAGAGTCGGTACCACCAGTAGCAAGTGAAGCTGTAGAGTGACTTAGTCAATTTGCCACACAAAAACAAACATCAAAAAATGACTTAAAAGCAAGAACAAAGACAAAAATAAGCAAAGCAAAACAAGCATCGGTAAAGAAATCAATTGGGATTGGTTTGCAGGTTTGGTTTCAAAACGCAAGAGCCAAATTCAGAAGGAACCTTTTGCGGCAGGAGAATGGGGGTGTCGATAAAGCTGATGGCACCTCACTTCCGGCACCGCCCTCAGCAGACAGCGGCGCACTCACTCCACCCGGCACTGCGACCACTTTAACAGACCTGACCAATCCCACTATCACTGTAGTGACATCAGTGACCTCTAACTTGGACAGCCACGAATCCGGGAGCCCCTCACAAACTACCTTAACGAACCTTTTCTAACATTTCCGTTTTTTTTTTTTTTTAATTCTTACTCTTCTTCTTTATTATTATAATTATAATTATAATTATTATTTTTATTATTTTCAAGCCTTTTTTTAAAAAAATAACAAACCCACAAAATATTTGGGAAAATAAACAGCTTGATGTGTAGCATCTGCAGCCACTTGGCAAATGAGTTTGAAGTAATATGTTGCTATAATAAATGAACATTTATTGTTGTTAAATTGTACTCAAATTTTTAAAATTCATCAAATAACTGAGGAGAAGGTTATGAATCATTCTAACAAGTGCCTCTTAAAATTGTATGTTATTTATTTCCAGAACCTTGAAAAAAATGATTCCTACCAAAAAAAAAGAAGATTCTTTTCCCTCCTTGATAACCAGATAAAAATCAGTTTAATTATAGCCAAAAGAACGCTGCTTCAGGATTGTATGTTCACTTACAGCATTTAAGAACCCCCAATTTAACTTTATTTTTATAATGCATCTAAAAGTTTTGTATGATTTATTTTTTAAGTGTTGAAAAATAAATACAAAATGAATTAAACTAATCATTGAAACAGTCAGACTGCAAGTGCCAGTGCTTTTTTCTAATGCATTAGTCACAAGCCTGACCCTCCCTGAGCACTGGGGAGTCTCACTGGGATAGCTAAACGCTCCTCTGCCAGTTCTTCACCCAGCTGGGACGTCCTTGGCCACCACTGAAAGCTGTGCCTGGATGGAGGGCTTGGAGAGAGAGACCCAGTGATGAGAGAGCATGTGGGTGAGGATGGCAGGCTCAGGCTGTTGGTCTCCAAAATTGTGTCTGGTACATTAAGGAGGCAAGATCCGGAAAACACCCTCCAGAACGAGCTCACTCCTGTAAGGATATTATTAAAGTAATAACAGCAGAGTAACAACTCAAGTGAGGAGTCCTACTGATCTGAAATATCGCGTAGGGAGGGCTTTTCATTTTTGTCTGTCAAGCAGCTCTGATTTGGAAATAAAAAAAAAAAGTGCGGTTCGCTACATGGCCTTGATGCCGCACCGTTAAAGCAAGCAGGAGGTTGCCCAGCTACTTTAGTGAGCACAAAAATAATTTCCAAGAAGATGTATGCATGTGTACTGTTAAAAGGAGTTTTTGATAAATCATACTTTTTTTCAGGGAAATGGAAATAAGCAAAATATAATTTATTAAGATGTTTAAGGAAAATATTTCAGCACAATTTATTCTTTACTATTTTGAATTCACTTTAGATGTTTCCTGAGATTGTACCAGACACTTTGTTTAACACATGAAATTAAAATCTTTAGTTCATTAACATCTCTAACATATACTTTAACTTTTTAAACTTCATATAAAAGAAAAAAATGTTAGCAAAAATTCTGACAAAAATGGGAATTGGCAGTGACTAATTTTAAAGCAGATAAACTCAGAAGCCTTGTGGATGCTGATCTGAATACATTTCTTAGTTTACAATAGTGATCTTTCTTTTTTTAATTTTATTTAAGCTAAAAGTCTGAATGGTCTGGGCAGTGGTGAATGTTCATTTGTATCCTTTTATTGTAGTTGAACACCAATTAGATTGTGGAGAGTCTCAGAAACAAAAACGAACGAAAACCAGTCAAGATCTATGTCTTGCTTTTAGTGGATTGTTAAGAATAACTTTGCACATATACCCCACTTTTTAGACACCATCAAATCTCTTTTTTGGTGGTCAAAGTGGCTATTTAATATATTTTAAAGGTGTCCTTTTTGGCTGTATAAATGTGTGGTTACATATTGACAGTTCACTGCCCACATTAAAGTGCATTATTGTAATTTTTGCTCAGGGTTTTTAGAAAATTAGCACAGAAAAGTAGCTTATTTTTAAAAAAAGATGATGGAAGAGATGTTAACACTGTAATAGAAGAAAGGTGTGTTTGCCATTATATATTTAGCAAGTATGGTTATCATCTTCTACGGATATTAAATCTTGACTTTTCCTATTTCTATTACCTTATGGGCATTTACCACTAACCAGACCAAACGACCTTGGTAAGGCTGAGATCTTTATTAATACACTTTTACAGGTAAAAATATTGATACTTATAAATTTTGTTCTTTGACAGAACAATATATGGTACTAGAGATCTACTTTATTAAGTAGACTAATTAAAACTCAGTTCTACTATGTGCCTTATGATATACCTTGGGAGTAAGTTTGTGAAAAATCAGGATATATGTGTTGTTTGTTAAATTAACTGTTTTAAGCCCTTTTGACACCTCACTAGTTTTGTACTGTTTTACCTCTTATTTCTGAAACTCTTTTTATGGTGTATCCTGTTAGAGGGGACAAACATGTCATAGAAAGCAGTTGTGCACTCTTTCAGATATAGTTGATAAATCCAATAATCTTATATATTGAGCTTCGTGTTTATAGTACAGTAAGTGGTCTAGCAAAATTGTCCATGTTTCTTTGTTTATTGATAAATGCATTGTATAGAAACTATTTCCCCTAAATATTTATGGACCAAACAATTGTGATATATCCTATTAAATTTGTGTGAATAAACCATTTTGAATCTAAGGAGTTTTATTTCCCATCAGTTTTTTTTGTTTTGTTTTTGGTTTGGTTTTGTTTTTTAATTTAAAGTCTACATGTACCAGTGCGTCTCTTTGCTTTTACGGTACCTGTGAACAATTGGTATGAAACACGGAAACACGGCCTTTTAAATATTTTAAAATATGGTTCCTTCTTAGGTTTTCGATTTCTTCATATTCAATGTATATGCTACTGCTGGTGCAATTTAGTTTTTAGCCTTTTAACCCCCTTTTTTGACCATGCAAAGTAATGCCCCACTGATTTGATATTGAAACCCTGTCTTAGACTTCTAAAACAGCCAGAAAACTAGCAGCTAAAGTAATTGCATGACAAATATAACCTAAATAATATGATGAAATGAATCAAGATTTAATGCTAGGTATATTGAACACAAAATAGCATTGCAGACCCCGAAAAGCCAGGTTGCTCTGTAGTTTAATAAATTGTCACTATGATTTCTTTCAGGGAGAACAAATCATGGGGCATTACAGCCAAACATCCCGACGTTTGAAAATTCCCTAAAGTATTAAAAGAAGGGGAAAAGTTTGATCGGAAATCCACTGCAGTGAAGACAAAGACAATATTAGGTTATGATAATCATACATTTAAAAATCTATTGAGCCAAAAAATAAAAATAAAAGACTCGATGTCATTTCCTGAATGTTAACAAAACATATGTTATTTTATGGTGTCTAATTAACAGAACTGAAGGCTTCAACAAATTGTGTGGTATTAAAAACAAATTTAGAGAAACTATGTATAAAACCAGAGCAACCTGGCAGCAATCTACCCAGCCCATATTCGAAGAAAACTTTTCTTTTAAAAAAAATCACATTTGTCAAGCACAAGTACTTGTAAAATAAAACCTGAGTGCATTCATTCCACTTGCTTGCTAATGTGTACTAGTCATATCTGTTAAATGGATTTTTGTAAATTCAAAGATAACTTTTCACTCATTCAAGATCATAGGAATCAAAACCCAGTAACTTTAGTACTATTGTTTCTGAATTCTTTTTTTTTAAATGAGACAAATCTGCATGCACTTTTCCATCTGTCACATATAGTGTACATTTCTGTATGATGAATTTCTCTTTGATGTTTCTTGTATAATAGCTTTCATTAATAAACATTTTATTTGATGCAAACATAGTTAACTTTATGTAAACACATAGCTAATTGTTCCAACGAATTTAAAATTTTCTTTTGAAAAGAAGCAGTACAGTGCAGTTCCAATATGTTATATATATCTAAAATCACAAAGAATGAGGTAGCAATACTGTTGCACAGCATAAAATCATTTCCTTTGGTGTTAACTTTTTAATTTTTTAACTTCTTGTATAAAACTGACATGTTTTTAAAAAAAGTTCCCATCAACATCAACAATAAAACAATCCCCAAACTCTTCACCAATATAAGAAAACATAAGCAGTACAGTATGTAAAATCCTCAATGACTTTTAGAGTACAAGGATATAATTTGTGGATCCCTGAGCTGTTTACATGGTCACTATGCAATGAGCAAGTATGTTACAAAAAGTTGGTCCTAAGATTTCCAGTCCAAATCACAGATGATTTTTACAAGCCAACAAGCAAGTGTAACAATAACCAATTCTTAGTAATGAGGTTTTGTAACTGTTAAGCAACTATTTGCAGAAAGATTTTTTAAAAGATATTCCTATTTAGCTGTATAGCCAAAGCGTATGTTAAACAAATTAACATATAAAAGACTTGCCAGAAAATCTTTCATTAAGATGACATTTTTATTATATACTAATGAACCCTATGTAAACAATGTAACTTTTATGAATGATGGACATTAAATATTTCACTTACGTGTATCCTCAGCATTTTGCATGTTTTCTTAAACTTTTCCAGTTTCTGAATTCTAAAAAGAAAACCATACAATTATTAACAACATAACACAAAGTTACGTACAGATTACTGCAGCGATCTCTGGAAACCGGTAACCAAGAGTGTTCTAGTGGCAATAAAAAGGTATCATTTATTGGTGGCAATTATGGGAAGCATTGTTTAAACAACAGTTTTATAGTATGTTGTAAAGTTCTATTGAAAAAGGTTAGCATGGTGGACTTAATTCAAATCAGCTTGATCAGAAATTTAAGTATATTGTGAAATTCTTAAACTGAGCCTTACACGTATTTATTACTGCAGAAAGTAAGTAAATGTAGGAAGGCAATTATTCATGTCACAGCCATAATGTGGTTTCCCCCTGTTGTTCATAGGAAAATATTATAAACATTAATTATTCAAATCAGTAAAGAACTTGGTGGTGTTTAGGGCGAAGAAAAAACCTAGGTACCATAATTTTTCTTTTGTAAATCACTGCATTCTTTAATAAGTTGGATTCCTTCTCCCGCTGATTTAACACTAATTTAGACTATTTCTAGTCTAAATTATTGTCTGTGTGCTGCTTTTTTCACCTGATTTAAATTAGAAAAATAAATTAATTAAATACTCCTGGTGAAATACTAGCTCCACTGAAGTCAATGGCAAAATCATCGCTGATTAAAGTAAAACCAGGACAATTTTATTTCTCCATGTCTGATTAGAAACATTAAGGTTTGATTTTTCTTAACAACACTACTCTTTGTTTAGAGATAGTCCTGCACATAGTGCTCTGATTAATCTGACTAGTTGCATTAGCCAATCCAAATTTTTTGAAAGATAAAAATCTGTCTCCTGCATTAAGAGAGTAAACATGTTGAAAGGGCAGCGTTATAGGAGAAAGAAAAGAAAGGAATCATTTCAGACAAGATTTGAGAGAATGCAAGACAAATGTAGGTTTTCAGGATTGTCGCAAGTGAGAAATGTTTTTGGGGTCTTCCTAGTGGATACATATCCACATCTAGACACAGCATTTCTTTGCATCCCTGTTCTTGAAAAAGAAGCCAAATTGTGCAGTCCTAGAACATCTTACTCGGAATTACTCACCAGAGAAATGGCTTGCAGGACCAGGCCAAATGACAGAAGGCTGACACCGCAGCCCGCTGACACTGGTGAATATTCTCTCTCCGATTCTGTGGGCTTTGAGCCAGGAGCTGAACGAACATGGAGACTAAATTTCTCTCTTGTCTCTAAAGAAAGCATAGCCTTCAGAATGAGACAGAACATATAGGACAGCCATGCTGCTCTGTGCTTTGGACTTCATTCTTCAGAGATGCTAATCCAAGCACCTGGCACATGCATTAAATTGACTTCAAAATATTTCTTCCTCCTTCCCCCAAATACAGGACACAAATTATCCTACTGGAATTTCCAGAAGCTACTATAGTGTCGGAGACTTTATTCAGTTATTCTGCAATGCTGAACAATTCTTCTGTGCTTCTCACTTGACACAGACTTATCTCGACACATACCTACATACATATCCTTGTCTTGCCTTCAGATAACCAGTACCTTCATATTTATTTAAGTCATTCAAAGCTACAGGAAGCAACTCTCCATGCTTACACGTTCTACCAAAGGCAGTTGTCATAATTTTTGTTTTGATACTCCTCTACAGTAAAACATTTTTTCCAGAGTAGTTTTTATGTTATGAATTTGTACTTTTGTATGTTTTTTTCTTTTCTTAGCTTTGGACCAAAAAAAGGTAGTGCTTGAAACATCTATGTGTACAGATTATTTTGCCAGCTTTTCTTGTAAGATCTAGAAAAACAAATCTACTGCAATCAGTGAATTCATGGCTTGCATGTCACTATAAGAGTATTCCCCTCTACAAATTGATTTTATCATAACAAATGATATCAAATACATTCGGTTCTAATTTAACTAATTTGATTAATATTAGAAATGATAGCGTTTTAGCTGCACTCGTTTCTGGCTCAAGTGTGCTTCTGTTTTTGGAAATGGGATTGCGAGCAAGCATCCTTTGAAATTCCTGGTATTTGCTACTGGTAGGAGCAGAGGGCTAGACTGAAGGTCTGATCTAGCTTGACAAAAATCAGCGTTATTTTCCAGTTTGTCCTCTTTTCAAATTGGACTTTAACAGAGGATAAAAATACTGTCAATAACTATTTCACTGCTAGAAAATAAAAGTTAGATATGCTTCTCTTTTGCACTTCAGTTACACGCTTCAGTGTAGATTTCTGAGTCCGAGCAGATGCACAGTGTTTTGAATCTGTGAGACTGATGCATATAGCAAATAAATAATAAGGGAAAGAACAAGCTAAGAAATAGTTATCAGGCTGCAAATATAAGCAGTCACTGGGAGAGATGTGGTAGTTTTCTATTTATCATCCTATGAATCCTTATTTCACCATTTTCCTTGAGGAATTTGGACTTACCTGAGAGTAAACGATCAAGTAGGTTGCTGTTGCCACATGCATCTTGATCCCACAACTGAGAAGCAATAGAGAACCATCTGTAACAAGAGTTTTTCAGGAATAATTGTCTAGCAAAATAACAAAAGGTTGGCCAATAGCCTAAAATCAGTAAAATAAAATGCAACATCAGGGAAGCTGAGAACACTGATTACTATTATATCTTAAGACACAAACATATACAGGCTCATGATTTCTGTTTAATTCATAGAGGATAATTAACTTTACCAAACAAATACATATCCCATCACAACAAGGAGCCATGCACGTAGTATCGGTAGGGACAGTAAGACAAGTTTAGAAAGTAACCAATTGGCAGCTTAGAGGTGAATATTTTTCATCTGCAAAGATACTTGCATAATTACTGCTCAGGCTGCAGGCACAAGTGTTAGACAATACCTCTCATTTTCTTTTCTGGCTGTCCAGCAGAGTATTTTTTGATGTTATAAAAAAAGTGGGCTACAGAAAAGAAAGTTAAATGGACACTGTAAAGTGCATGAATGGGATGGTGTGCCTTTTATGTGCCTTCTAGCACATTTGATTTAAAATGCTGCTGCATTGAGGCTCTGAGTATCAGTCTTAAAGAAGCTACTGCTTTCTTTCTGCTTTTTTATTTGAAGATGCCTTGCTTCTTGTATATGAGATTACATAGACAAGCTGTAACTACATTAGCTGGAGTAATATCCTACCCCATTTTGTCAAAATTGTTCTTAATAATCAAACCCTTGGACAGATGTGTTTTTTTGTGAATCTGGCTGGAGCAGAAGTTAGAAGTTAGAGCTGCTGCTGTTCATTACAAGCTACTTGAAATAGTTTATCTGCCCAGGAGTGCTTTCCACATACAGGAATGTTAGAATTGTCCTGAGTAAATCCATTTCTTCTGCTATTTAACCTGTAACACAGCACTAACATGACACTAAATACATAGTAATCAGTGGTTCAAAACACTGATTTTAAACCATTGCTGTTGTTGTGGATGGACCCAAATCGAGAAGGTCTCGAGAAGCTCAATCACAATTTACGACTAAAACAGTAGCATTAAAGGACTATATGACTTGGAGTGTCTAGATCTTTTACAAATAACATCTGAATCCTGAGATCTTTTTGCCCGCTTACGTTATAACAGCAACAGATTAAAACTGGAGAACTCAAAAGTATGGCTGTGTCCTTGTACCTATTCAAACTGTCTAATTTCAACGTGTTTCCAGAATGGACTGTTGAATTCTGGTGAAATCTGGAGCTTTTTGATTAAATTTCCTTGATTTCCTCATTTGGATCTGTCTGAAACAGAAAAATAGTATTTTAATGGGCAAAAACTTTAGCAAAACTGAAAAATGAAGTAATGTATAACACCAGTGAAAAAACAATTTTACAGAACTAAGATTCAGTTCAGAACAGTTCTAAAAATGTCCAGAGTTCTTTTTTTGTTTTGTTTTGTTTTATTTGTTTGTTTTTAGAAGAGAAAAGTAACAGAGAAAACCATTTTTTGGAAACATGCTGTCCAATAACTAGTTCCCAAAGGCCTCTCCCTTCAGCCTCTGAAGAATTTTGCCGTTAAATTAAATAACATTTCATTATGAAAACCTCTTACTTCAAACCAGCTGAATCCTCCAGTTTCTTTTACTACTTTTTTTCCCAGTACCTTTGAACATTTGTGTTTCCTCTGTATCATTTTTGCCTGTGTAAAGCCAATCGGTAGCCGGATCGCACAGGCAGTCTTATCAGCAGAGTGTGCATGATAAGATCCTAAAAAGAAGGAGGTGCCTACCTCTAGTTTCCACCATATTTCTCCTGGAGAAGTGACTACCTACCTGATGTGGCTGGGATGTCCGTGACAACCCAGCACGCTGTGGGACTTGTTGGGGTTTGCTGTGCAAGAGGTGGTGGCTTCCACAGGGCCTGTGGGCACCTTCCCTCCCATATGCATCCCACTCTCTGACATCCCGAAACTGCTTTTTGGGAGTGGAAGTCGTAGGCCTGGGAGCCTTGGGTGGAGGAAGGGATGAAACCTCTACCCTGGCACTTGGGGCAAATGTGCTCTGGCTTCAGAGCTGCTAGGTGCAAAGAAAAATACTTATGTTTATGTGTACTGAGCCTGACTTGTGATGGTGTGCTGCAGGAATTCTGTAAGGCTGCTAGCCTCGCGCCATCCCATGCAACACGCTATAATGCTAATGGGCAGCAGAACCCTGATAAGAAAAACTAATTTAAGCTCCTCTTTCTACTTCCAACTTGCATCCATATGCTATGATCCTGGTTGTGGAAACATTTATGCATGTCTCTAACTTCCTTATCCTGTGTGATACCACTGAAATGTATTTAAATAGAATTATTTGCAGTACTGAACTTAACTGGAGGCACAAACCAATAAAATCAGAGTTCAGTGTATAATTTAAACCAACTCTGTTTCCTTCTAAAAGAGTTTAAAGATTTCCAGGTATGTTAGTAGAGTACTAGTGCAATATTCCTGTAGCTGCTGAATTTTGCCTTGATTGTTGTCAGTTGCTTATATTTGCTGAGGAATTAGCATTAGAACGAATGGAAGCAGTTGGATTAATGGTCAAGAGTACAAATGGTCAAAGGCTGAAACGATAATTTGAATATTTTGCAAATATGTCACTGCCATATATGAAATACATTCTGCACATATGTTATTATTTTGCTGACTGGCATGGAATGAAAAGGCCTACTTTTGGTATTTCAGGTTACAACAGATGTTATTTCTTCTGTGCTTCCAAATTATGATACTTAATATTCAGCACAACTTTAAAGTAGCTGTATGAGAGACAGAGATAGTAATAAAGCATGCCCAGATTTTGGGTTTTACTGCCAATGTATAAATACAAAGCACTGGGTTTTTTAGCTTATGTCTGAGCCATGAAGAGAATAAGCAAGAACCAGCCTGGGCAGCTTTTAGAAAGCCATGGAAAAAAGTTGTTTCAAACTCAAGCCAATATTTCTAGGTTTTTTGATCCTGATTTCCTTGCTCACAAGTGAAAGTGGTTTCATGCTCCTTCCCTTTAGGCAAAAACATTCAGGCAACCCAAACCCTGAAGAGGAAAGGAGAGCAGAGTCCAACAGTGCTTTCACAACCATGCTAACAGCATTTAAAACCTAGTTCCACCCTCTGCATGCAGTTCCACATGGCCACCTCCGTAGGATAATAGTTTGCCCAGAGCATAAATCCCCTTGTGTGGTGACTGTCAATTGACTCCAACTGTAAAATGCAGCGAGAGCAAACGCGGTGGTGGGAACACATGCCAGTATCCGCATCGCTGCTCCCCTGCTCGGTGCTGATGCTGACATGTGTCAGAATGGAGGCTGCCATTTCCTCTCTGGCTAATAGGGGAGTATGTCCTAGGGTGGTTCTTCACCTGCAGTGCTAATGGCAGTCCTGTGCAGAGAGGTTTCTTTTCAGATCCTCTAGAAAGCTGTTATTTTTCTCCATCCTGAGTAACACTGCCTGGATAACTGACCAGTTACTAATGTCAAAAGGCAGAATACTAGTATGGCCATATATGATACAATTTTGTAATGTTCTGTTTGCTTTGTGCCATGTACAGATGAAATTCAGAATGTGTGGTTTGAATCCTCTGCAGACATAGACTGACCCTAATCCAAGGTAAACTTTGATCCTCTATTATTCAATATCAAAATGAAGAACAGCAATAGGAGACCAAACAGGTAAATATCTATGTCTTCCCCAGAAGGAAGTGCTATATGCTGTACATTTAAATTCATACAATGGTATGTAATGAACTAAAGAGTTCATGGGATCAGCTCTTTACAAGATAGTGTTGTCCAGTGTGCAAATTCCTTTGTGGTGCATGTCAGCTAACCGTGACCTTACACATACCACTGCCACTCCTCTGTCCTTAATCAAGTTAGGCAATGATTACACTTGAGCAACTTTCAAGGCAAGCAGACCTCTAGACTCCAAACTGCAGAGTCTCTGTGATCCTCATTCATGTGCCCTGATTTTGCACTACATCTTGCCTGAAAGGGAAACAGGATCATAGGTGAGTGTTTAGTTATACACATGGAGCAAATGATCGGAATTAATATTATTTGCAGCAACCCTCAAGTTCAGCAGCCTGTCAAAGGGAGTGCAACAGGCGTTAACCGGGTGTCTGTGTGTTGGCCTTAGGAGCAAGGAATGGTGGCAGTACTCCCACTGGTCCTGGAGAACCCTTCCCTCCATGCAGGTGTTTCTGGGCTACTGCTGCAGTACACGTGTTGTCATTAGTTTGGCATTAGTGAAAGTGAAATCTGGTGTACAGCACTGGGAAATAGGAATGCAAAGTTTCTTAAAAATGCTTAGTATGATGACAAATTAACACATACATACATTTATTATTAGACTATTATATGATTTGTTCTGTGCACTGTCATTGCACTATTGTTTTCTAATGGACTTATTTACATGACCAGAACACTCACTATGTAGACTCTGCAGTAAATAAGGGTGGTAGGCTGATACACTGCTATGACATATGAACTCTAACCACCTATCTAATAGCATCTTCTTTCTTCAGAGACTTTTTCTGCTGCAGCTCTGAATCTTGAAACGCTTTTTCTTATTTTACCTTTGCCTGTACTTGTATCACTTCAGTGAAGTTTTGCCCAAATTCACACTGGAATTGTGAACAGGATCAAAGTCTGTGGTGTAATTAAACCCATCCCACTCACAAGAATTCAATCTCTTTTCTGAAAGCTACTTCATATATATATATAAAATGAGTTTGCTAGTGTCATCTGTTTCCCATTACCTATGCTTTGAGACCTATATATGAGGAAACATTAAGTAAAACATTTTTATTAGACACTTCTAAACTACATAAGAAAATTGAGAAAGTATTCAACAAGTAGGGCAGTAGGTGAAGTGAACTAGCTGTACCCAAGGCAGCGTTTGCACCTTAGGTCATATGGTGTGACAGGGAGGCTGCACAATTTCAGATTTATCCAGCAATGACTGCATCCAGCTGTGTGGTACGAGGTTAAACTTTGACTTCGTAGCCAAAGATGACAGATTCACACTGGAGCCTAAACCTTGGGCCCTGTGACTATCAGCTATTCTCTCTGAAGGTTTGTTTTCTCCAGAAGTCTTTCTGAAGACACCGTTGATCACTGTATATACAAAATGACTGTGCAAATGTGTGACTATTCTTTCAAAAATGCTACTGCATGCTTGGAATTAAAATACTAGTGTTGGCATCGTATGCTGCATGGACTGCTAAACCAATTTTTCATCCTAATTCTACAATTTGGGCTTTCTGGATTTAGTGAATCTTAATGGTGCTCACATTCCTATGTAGTTGCTCGATGATGCAGGTATTTGGAGCAACCATAAAGGCTTCATGCTTCTTATGGATGCTTCACAGTCCTATAAATGTGGTTAGATGCAACTTTTTCTGTGCTCTACTAGGAGGATTTCTCATTTAAAAGGCCAGTAGAATTTTTGGATGTAGCAAAAAGACCGTCGATTTCTTTACCCTAATTTTCAGAAATATTTATCTTGTATTGGCACGGGGAAAAAAGTCCAATTGGCCAAAGTCTGGCCAAATTGCAAGAGGCCAAAATGTAAGAAAATGAAACATCATAGTGGGGAATGTAGGCAATTAGAATGATGCACCATAATCTATACTTATTATTAATCAATTGAAAAATCACAGCTTCATGTGACATGGTAGAACTTTATCTGATTATCGGCAACAACATATCTACAAGTAAAAATTATTATTTTTAAAAACTTTTTAAGAATAGTAAAACTGTTTTAACAAATGTGCTAGCACACTGGCAAGTAAGCTACTGCTCCCTGTGGTTTTGTACTTTATACATCCTCTTCTAAAATATGGCCAAAGGCCTTTCTTAATAAAACAACTTGTGTTTGGAACTAATTTCTAGATGATTAGTATCTCCAGTGTTACTCATAGGTAGCCATTGACTGAATGGAGAAGTATTTGCAATGCCACATATTTTCTTTGCAAAGGGTAAAGCCTTCTCTGTTCTGTTTTGGTCCAACTGTACATAGCAAATAGCAATAACAAAACTATCACCAACTTAAATGATTCAGGGTTGATTCTTGTTTCAAAGGCTCTAATCCTGTAAAATACCAAATAAATTTCTGTAGGAGCCAAAGCTACTCAATATTCTTTTTTTTTCAAAAGCAGGATAGGAAATACATTAAATTTTCATCTAATCTGGCCAGCATTCTATTTTCCTAAAAACTTTGCTTTATGATTTTTAGTCTTTCTTGGGGATCAAAATAAGATGGTGTCTATCTTCTTTTTTTAAATAAAAATTTAATAGGGAATTTGAGTTTAGAGGAAAATAGAGCTTCCATCTCTGTTAGTCTTCAGGCAGTACCATAATACTACTACTAATTGTGGTGGCATAGGAAGGCTTTAATAGCAGTCATTTCTCCTAACTGAAGGAGTACATCTGAGCACACAACTACCCTTCATTAGCACCTTTTCAATCCTTTCAGTGCCTGCAGGTCAGCATATTTTGCATTGCTCCATTAGAAGTGATGGATCCGTATTGAAGACAATGATTTGCAGCTTTATAGAAAAAAAATTTTAAAACCCCAGTTCTTTATCAGCTTGCTGTAAATAGGCAACACAGCACAGTTGACTTGAAGGGAAAAAAAAAAATCTATCTCCCATTTCTTCATCCGTGAGAACTAAGGCCTCTCTGCCACTAGAGGGTGAGACAACTACAAACCAAATCCTTAAGTCTTAGTGATTCCTGTAGAGGGTACAAATGCAAGTTATCGTGCAGACAGGACCTTGGTTATTTATATTTAGGAGAGAAAGATGCATACCATGGGCATAGCAAGTACTCATATGCTTAAAGCCAGAGCTGCAAAGAAATATGGGAACAACCTGTGATAATGAACAACTGTGGAACAAAACTCATTATCTAGACAATAGATTTTGGGGCCTTGGGAGGCATAGTTACAAAAAATAAGTTCTGATCTCAATTCAAGTACTGAATCAAACTGTTCTGCTTCAAGAAAGAACTACTTCTCGCTTAAAATGTCACCCTTTTAGTTGAAAATCTGAAAAAAGATCTAGCTTCCTGCTTGCCTTTGATCTACACCATCTATACTGAAGATTTGCTTAGTTGTTTTCCCGTAGTTCTTTGAATTGTCTAGTATTTCCTTCCTTTTACTACAAGATGCTCTGATGCAGTTACCCTGGCGTATCTTTCAAAACTGTGACTTGTTTCATGTAGTTTAATATGGCTATGCATCTTGTCCTGGCAGAAAGCACTAATTCCTACTAACATGTCCAATGTTTCTTGACTAAACGTTTTACAAATAAGGCACATTTTGATGCTTGCAGAATCTCTTAGAAGATCCTTTTCTCTGAAGACTTCCCTAACTCACAAAGAAAATATACCATTCACATTTCAATTTATAAAAGCTACTCTTAAATCAGAGGTTTAACAAATCAATATGCTGTTTCTTCAGGAACAGTATTTCCTGATTTAAAACAAAAATCAAGTCCCAGAGGGTACTGTAACATCAAGTAATTTTTTTTCTTTTTTGTTCTTACAAGTTCTCTAAAGAATTCTACCTTTAACTATGTTTTGACAATGCCTGCTGCTTTGTTAGTCTGTTGCTTCAACAATCTGAAGGTCCAAATTCAACTTCCCTTTTTTCCTGAAGAAAGACTTTGATATTGAGTTTGTAAAAAATACTACAAAGGGCATGTAGGGGGTCAGGAGAAACAAAACTACGCGTTACTAAGCGGTAGTAAAAGAAGAGGCAAAAGAGAAGAAAATATTAAATATTGTAGAAGAAAATACTAAGTATCATAGACAGTTCTAAACTATTGCCTGGGAGACTTTAGTAACTTATTCAGCTTATCTTAAATGAAAGACAATTGTAGCAAGAATTAGAGTGAAATTTTGAGATTCTAGTCTAGTCAGAAAAGGGCAGCATACATCTTTGTTTAGGGAATTACAATTTCATGCTACAGAATGATCAGAATTTCATTGGAAGCTTTTTGTGTTTATCAACAGCATTTACATTTTAGGGAAATTAACTGCTGAGTTTTAAGTTACATGTAGGATTTTGCATTTTCTGGCCTAAGAACTTTGCATACCCAGGTTTAGCTGCATGCCCAGATTTTGTTGGCTGCAAACTTAAAGCATAAAACCAGTCCTTATTGAACCTTGTTGAAATAAATAGGGTTTAAGAACATATTAAGCTAATGTTAAATAGAAACTCACTCTGCTGTTTACGTTGGTTTATTAATGGTTCTTGTATAATATTTGCATAACTTCAGAGAAGCTATAGAATGATTTTCCCTTTTTAAAAAAAAGGTGTTATTAGAGCAATGAATGCTTGCTATTCTTTAATTTTTGAGGATTTTAACTGAAAGGAAACAAATGATGACATTCCCTCATGCTGACATTAAAAATCCCTGGCCCCTTTCTATGGGCTCTTTTCTTTTAGTGTCCTAAATACCATAGAAGTAATAGAGCGTTTACAGTTGGAGGCAATGATTGCTTTCTTCATTTCAGAAGAAGAGATTTTGAACTCTATCAAATAATTTTAACCCTCAAACCTATCCAAAAGCTTTACTGGGAGGTACAAATGAAATCACACAGAACAATCAGTTAGAATATTGTTTTGCTACTCTGAATATCACATGAAAAGTATGAAGTGCTAAAAGTGTTTTTTATTACAACATTGGCATATTTAGCACAGTTCCTTATTCTACATAGTCTTTAGCATCTTTCTGCTTAGTGATTTCTATAGGATTTGCAGCTATCCAAACACTTTGCAAGAATACGTCCCAAAATTTTTTTTTCTGGACAATAGAACATAGCTGTTACGGTTGGGAAAACTGGAAATCTGTCCAGTTTTTACCTCCTTCTGTTACAGCAACAATACTAGATGTTAGCTGCCTACTAGTTTCTAAGGCTCAGAGCCAGACCTGATGCCAAATTAAATGACCAAACTTACTATCAAATTCAATCACATTCACTATCAGTCTCAAACTCCTGTTAGCAGAAAGGCCCTTTCAGTTGAGATGCAAGAGCCATGATTCGATTTTTAAGGAACAACTTGAGGTAAAAAGCCTGGTCCTTGTTTCAGTTTCTAAGGCATTGCTGCTGTCTCTCCCTAGAATCAAAATGCCAGAGGCTGAAAAAACACATCTGTATGACACCTGAAAATGGTGTTAGGGGAGGGCTGGTGCTGTTTAACTTGATTAATAAAAAAAATGATAGTAAAATTCCACGAAATGTCCATGTTAGCTGAAGGACCCGTGCAAGAGAAGAGAATTCAGGCACGGCTTGTTCTCTTCCCATGATCTAATCTGGGTATTTGTGGTCCACTGTTGTACTGTTCACGTGTACCTCCTCATACCCAAACAGACTTGTTACATTGCTGTAACAGAACTCTTCTCATCTGGGGTAAGCGACGGAGGGCCTTTGAGGCTATGGTAGAGGGAATGATCTCCCCAAGCCCAGGCCTGACTCTGTGAACACTCATCTTTTCACCATGGTATGGTTGGTGGAACCATAAGCTTCTGCATTTTATCCAGCTTCCTTCAGACTAGTAACTAAATTAAAGCTATTTATATGTTTTCTTGCAGCACTTTTGCAGGCTAGCTAAGAGAGAAAACAACTATTTAAGTACGATTTTCCTTTGACTCAGTGTCCTCCACTGTGCAGAGCAGTTCCTCAGGCTCTTTTGCAAAAGAAGTGCTTGTTGCTTTGGTGCCACTTCACTGCTCTGGGATTTGGGGAACTTTTCTTACCCTGCCTGAGCTCCTTCTCTTCTCTCTGTATGGCTTGGCCGCCAGCTTTAGCTGATCTGACATTCCTTCCCACAGAAATGTGAATGGGAATGGCAGGTAGCAGCACAGTGGTTATCTGTTGCTTATTTCAAATGTGGCTGTCAGATAAAAGCTGAAAATGCTATTTTGCAAACAGCACCTCCAGACAGGCTATTACAGGACTGAGCAAACAACCAGAAAAAACCCCTACCATCCATTTTCTGAGACCTTGAAAATAAGGGTAATTTTATGATACTTGCATGTTTTAGAGTTTGACTATTTTTAGGCCTGAAGAACTTGGTGATAAACATTTGAATTCATCATTCTAACAGTTTTCAACTTTCAAAGTAAATTATTTGTTTTAAAGGTTGAACATGTCACGTGGTAATAGCATCTAACCAGCAGCTATGAAATGTCTAAGGAATGAGGGGAGATAGATAGAGAAATCTCAGTAAGCAAAAGATAATGACTGGGACAGCAGAGCGCAAACAGTAAAACCAGACAAGATGGGGGAGAGGAAGTCTAAAACCTTGGTTTTGACTTTATTGTATATTTTTGGATCATGTTATAACATCACAAAGATCATGCCTGTCATATAAACTCAATCTGAAAAGGTGTTTCAGTCAGACTTCGATTTATGGAAGTGCCAGAAGGAAATACATGGTAAGACAATGGACCAAGTTCTGACCATGGTTGTACATGATGAATTGGTAACAGGAAGTTTAAAACCTGTTTTTACTAATTTGGTTTTTTGTGATATGACACTAAAGCCCAACACACAATTTTTTTGGTTCTCATTCTGTTTTCTTTTTTCCAGACAGATCCAGCTCCAGGCAGAAGAAAGGTTTAAATAAGATAGTTTTAGTATGAGGAAAGCTTCTGAAGGGAAACCCTCGTACTATGAATCTGACACATTTATCTGCTTTTGTGGGAAAGGCATTATTTTTAAATTTAAAAACCCCATCAAACTATTGACTATGAAATTTCTAGACAAATACACTTAATGCTTAAAATGCACTCCCTTTATATTGTACACTAAGACAAAATGCAATGGCTTAGTAAATTTTTTGAAATATACATGTAAGGAGCTGGTTTTATACTGCACTGTACCTTAGAGAACCATCTACTGTGCAAGCTGAACTCAAACTTTACAAATGTTATCCTTGCAGACTGTCAAGTTTTATTTCCACTTTTTGCTCACTTTGGGGAAAAAACCCTAAAATTCTTCATTATGTTGTAAGACACTGCAGTGTGAGTAGAAAGTGTATTCCTACAATACAGACTAAAAGAACAAGTCATACTAGCTTTGACACATGATGTATGTTTAATGTCTGAGGTCTATTGTTACAGAATATATGGAAGACTAGGGTATCTGCACCAAGATTATTGAAGTTCATAATAACATGCAGCATCACAATGTTAATATAACTAATGAAATTATATATTGAACACTGTATACCCTATTACATACTTTATATAACCCATTCAATTCAAAATAACTGCAGTATTTAAGTATTTCTCAGTTTTTGCTGGAAACAGACTACACCTAATTAGGACACTATGGGTGAAACGTTATTGTTTACTAATGATATATTGCTGGTGCATTTGGATAAGTCTTGTACTCTCATTGCATATTAATTAAGATATAAAACATTTAGGAATGTGGATAAGCAGGCTGTAAATACCAGATACATAGGCATAGTAGAAACGTTGAGGGGACACAGAGATTAGAATGAACCCCTATCTACAGGTGAAGCAGTACTGATCAACTTAACAGAAACAATTTTTGTCCATATATTGAGATAATTCTGTGAAACTTTCCATATATGCATTATCTATACATGAAGTTAGGCTCAGATCTTGCAAAGAAAATGGAATTCTATTGCCAACTATTAATATTGGCTATTTACTTGTAAATGCTTTCATATTAACCTGAAGTTCACTTGCTAATAAATGGGAGAAACATAAATCCAGTATCCAGTGGTGGTGCTAGGGGCTTGCAAAAGTAACAACTGATCCAAAGGTGCTTACTGAAGCCTGTTACTGGGAGCTGAATCTTCCTCTTTAGATATTCAGTGTGTATTTCTTGTCTATGCATTTAACTATAGATGTTTTAATGTCCACTATGGCTTAATCATAAAGAACTATAAAAAGTGAATTTTACACTGCATGTTTGCTTTAAAAAAAAGTAATAATACCTAAAGGTAACGCAGCACTTCCATACTCTAATCTCTCTAAAGGCACTTCTTAACAGGTAGCTTGAGCTTGCAATTAATTTAACGAGGAGCAGAACCAGTGAATACTGTTTACCTATGAACTTGTCCTGTGACCTGTAACGAAGTACAAATGCTGTTCCAAACTTCTGGAGCATTTCTTTCCTGTGTGGATTGCCCTGGCTTGCAGCTGATGTGCTGTGGCTGCCTTTCCCACCGAAGGGGCTTCTACTCATCAACTGATGTTTTTACAACATTTACATATTATTAACCAGATTAAAGACTCTACTTTTCTGCTGGGGAATGGATGCAAAAGTTACTAGGAGAGGGCAGGCAGATGGCATAAATCTTGCTTCCTTAGAGAACTTGTCCCAGACATTAAAATTCTATTAATCCTTTGTGATTCCTAATGGGTTTTGTACCAACAAACTCTGGCAGACTCTGTTCGTGAGGGTAGACCCTGTTACCCACTCAGGGAAGAAAAAGTTCTAGCCCATTATTTTGGTTATTAACTATTACTGTTTAGCAAACACTCCAAGCACTGCAGGGAAATCAAGAGATGTAGTCCCAGCCCCAAGGACGTTCCATACTCAGGTACTGCACTTCGGCGTTCAGTGGTTGGTACCGGCCAGATGGATGTGAAGGACAGTAGATGACTCCAGCTGTTCTACAAGAGATGGTACTAGATTTTTCTGCAATTTAGCCCTTGGAGTTTCCAAACAGCTAAGGCCAACTCTTGCCTTTATATGATGATAGCATGATCTATTTTTCCATAAAAAGCAATGACCCGTATATGTTTCATGCCGGGAAGGTAGCAGCAGGGCCTGCGATAACAAGGAGCGGGAGGGAGGGAAGGAAAAGGAATGAAGGATGCCAGAACGCTGCCGTCTGTGGCATGACAAACAGGGAAAGGAGCAAAACCTGCACATGGTAGCTAAGTCTGTCACTGGAGAAGCAAACCAAGTTGTTTGACCAGGGTAATGCCAGAGAGCAACTCTTAAAAGAATGTTTTTTTGATATGCTAATGTGTAACCAAATCGATTGTTTAAATGAGATGTCTATTGCAGTGTATTGAGAAGAAAAGATTTTTCCAAAAGTCTTTGAAGTGTTGTTCTGTGCAAATCTTGGCAAAAGTATCATCTGTGTAAAAGTATTATACAAATGCCTTTCTACAGTTTAGAAAAACTTTCAGGTAAATGTGTTCAAGCTTCTTGAAAGAAGGTATCTGCACATACACTGATTCAGTGCACAGAACTACTTATGTGCAGATGAGCTACAAAATGTACTGTTTCTTTACGCTGCACAGAGATTGAGAATTATAAATAAAAAGTATTGGCAGATCATGAGATCTGGGATCAGTATATTCTTTTCCATAACTACTAACAATTGGGAAAACCTAAACATAATAAGGACAAAATAGTAACTCAATTAGTTGACTTCATTTTCATCTATGATTCATTCCATTTGGTAATGCTCTTCTACCAAACATGGGCATATCTGAGTTCTGTGTTTTGGAGGAAATGTGAACTGAGACAAGTTTGTCATTTAAGTAACATTGAATGTTTTGAAGCAGTCAACATATGGCAATTAAAGGTGGCAAAAATTAAAAGGTTTTTTAGAGCAGAATAGTTTCATAATTATGAAAATGGAGATAAGATTTTTTTTTGGGGGGAGTGACTTTCAGGCCTCTGAATGGTTAGAGAAAGAAAAGTATCACAGAGATGTTGGTAGGCTTCCCTTGTATAAAATCTTTCAAATGAATAAAGAAGCACAAAAGATTTAATTTAGGATATAATAAGTGAAATATATCAGAATAATGGAGTATTACTGGCAGCTTTCTGCTGTGGCCTACTGATGTCAAAGTGAACGATGGAGGTATCATACCAGATTTTAGAAATGAATGAAGGATAAAACAAACAAGTGGCAGTTAGAAATGGTTAATTTAAAAAATAAAGGTAAGAAGGAACAAAGTGATATAGCATAAAAATGTATGAAAAACAAGAAAAGAAATCTTGAGGTAGTTTTAGTGGATCTGCTATTTAATAACTGGAAATAATAAGTTTGGTTAGGACTGCTTTCCTGTGTTAGGCGTCCTGGAATCCTTTTTTGGGAGGTGTAGACAGAGGTCATGGAAGTCATAACTGAATAGAACAAAATGGGAAGGAATAGCAGTAGAGCAATCACCACTTTTAACTGCTGCGAAGTGTGCCCTGAATCTGTCAGCAGGATTTCTGTTTTTGTTTTTCAGAAGAAAAAGTATAGCAAACCAGATCAAACCTAACATTTTTTGTCTGGGTCCCCATCATTCACTAGAGGAAATGACAAACTCATTTTATGTGATTTTTATGGCTATCCCTTCCCCCTTCCCCTCCATTCTGTTTTATTCATTAATTGCAATTCTCAGTTTTTGTTCCAAGCTTCTTAAACGGGATTATCACCTTTTCATTCCAATATTCTCTCCTAGTTGCCTATAGTTATCACTACCTTTTTATAAGGGTTCATTTCATAACCTTTTGATCTGTTTTAGTACTTCTTACCCATACTTATAACACAACCATAATTATTTTTCCTTATGAAGAAATTCAGTTTTGTTTTCAAGTTCCTGAAATTTTTTAATTTAAATCGTCTAAACATTCATTGAACTCTATTTATGGCCCATCTTACAAACACTCAGTTAACTGTAGTTAAACTCAAGGTATTTTCAAGTTTCAAAACTAGATTTATAAAGGCTTATACAGGGGGAGTGAAGTGTACAAGGTTGCAAATAGAAATTTCAAAGAAGGGGAACATTTAAATGAAGAATCCCAGTTAAAAAAAATTCTAAACAATTTTGCAATTCAGTGCAGTAAAACAAAAAATCTATAAAGATATTAGGGCAATAGGAGCAAGACTGTGAAATGCTTTAATAAAAAGTCATGTCCTATTGTGGGTTCAAATGGCTGACGTGACCATACAGTGGCAGCATGGTTCTGTTACTTGCTTCTTGGCCATACCGTGATGTGGAAGTTCAGTATAATTGAGAGGGAATGTGACTTCATTAAAGATGCTATTTCTCAGCAAACACACCAGATATTTATTTCCTTTGTTAAGGTAAAAATCCATTTTAATGTAAATCATCCAGGCACTATAGTTCATGCTTCACTCTTCCGTTGTGTTTCAGGCCTTAATAATGTCTTAGGCTAAATGTTCCCAACATTTTGGAGAAAGCCTTTTTCTTTCTCCTTGCCCTTCTCCTTTCTTTTCCCTATGCTGCAGATGGCTGTCTTGTGATTTGGCTTTTTTAGACTGAAAAATGGACAGTTTACAGTGGTTCCGGACAGATTAAAGATCTTCAATAAATCACATGAATGTGATCATTACCCAACATTGTTCCTACCATATTAACATGGGTTTTACAGTGAACTCCCAACAGAGGAATTAATGAACTGAAACTTTTATTTTTAAGATTTAACTATTAAGTATGAATGATGCTTAGTCTTAGGACTAAAATTTGGTTTAGAAAATTGGTGTTCATGTTTCAATACAATATTGTCATGATTAAGCAATATCATAGGTTGAACGCTAAACTTTGAACTTGACATAGCACAACTAAATCCTCACATCAACACTTGTCAATCATAGTATACAGTTTTTTAAGAAAAATACCACTGTAATCCATGGAAGAAAGAGAAACATTTATCCAAAGAGACACTATATCAGCAACTCCAGGAACTGGCTTTCGAAATATAATTATACCCAAAGGGAATAGACACATTCATTGGTACCTTATGCTTTATAAAGCCAAGGGAGTTAACCACCAGATAATAGGTGCATTACCTGTCATGGCTTATTGCTTAATTATTATGTCTATTTGATATGAATTGGAATTATACACAAACAATATTGAGTCTTAAGTGCTCTTGAACTTGTGAGACAGAATTGTATCTTCAGATCTCTGGTAAGGCTCTGATTAGACTACCTGGTTACTAGCTGGTGGCTAAGTTAGTGTGACATGTCTTTAGTACTAGATATGTTTAAATTTGGTTTTCCCTTTGCCCTTTCTTGTGCTGCTGGATTTTGATCTTAATGTTCCCTTAGAGTATGTCTTTGCTTCTGATATATTTCCTAAAAATTAGGCTGCAATACATCATTTACCAGTTTAATTTTTTGCCTTAATTCATGCAGTGTTTTGTCATACAGATTGTGAAGAAAAGTAAAGGCAACTTGTTTCCTGGACCTACTTTTCTGTGCAACACAATAAAATAAAGGCAAACAAAAAGGAAAGGCAAATTTTCCTGAAAGAAACAACATCTGAATACTAATTTTTCAGAACACTGGTAATAACTGCAAGAATAGAAAAGAAAAATAAACGTACTTTGTGAAGTCTTTAACAAAGAGTTTCCTGGAAGATTTTTGGAAGTGAAAACTAAATTTGGCAGAAGATATGTAAGGCTCAGCTACCTGCTAAAGCTTGTCAACTCTTAATTTTACATCTGTTGTTGATCACACTGCAGGACTTGATAATATGTTTATGATCATGTCACTGCAATGGAAGAAGCAATGTTAAATTGTCATGTCTAGTCAAGTAGGGGGCTTGGTCTTTCATGTATATTTGATGACAAACAATCCCACTGAAGCATAGCTGGTGTACTGCAGTAGTACCCTTACAGGAAGGACTTGTGTTTAGTTCTGTTATTCTTGGCTGCCTCAGGCATAAGCATCTATGATCTCTCAGGATACTTTAAACAAAGTAGAATTACAATTATACAGACTTTTAACAAAAGAGTAGTTTCATCTGTAATCCTGGTTTTGTCTTAAGGGCTATCATTTTGCATTTTGTTTAGCAACTGAATAAGAGAAGCCCTGCCAATAACTGCCAGGTACTGGCAAATAATTACTCAGTGTTCAGGTTAAGTAAAGATTTTGTGCATTATAAAATTATTTAGCAATTAGATTTCAAAGTAGCATATGATCTGTGTTGCTATCCTGAGGTTCCTTCCTTCCTCTTGCACGGTTAAACTTACTAAATTTCATTTAAAATGTACATTTATGTTTCCTTTGTAAATATTGGTCCCATTGCCATTAGTATAGGAGATGCTACCACACTGCAGTAACAAAAACCTGAAAAGATTCCTCAAATCTAAATACATTAAATATGAAAATTCAAGATGAAACTTACTTTTATTAAAGGCTTTGGATATTTATTTGTTAAATTCTTTTGCACCCTGAAGAAAAACCAAATGTATGCACACATTTTGGTTGCACACAATAGGCCATTGTTTGTCACTGGCCCTTACTGAGCTATGCATAGTCGTGCTATACCTCCCAGCAGTTCAATGTATGCTCATGCCATTAGCTCCCCAAAGATCTGCCTTGGTTCTACCTCGAGGGTTTCACTTCTAGCAGCAGGTTTGGAGCTAGAAAACTTTATACTATAAAGATTTTTCTGCTGTATATATTACAATTGTAAACAAAGTTTTAAACCATTTTTGGTGGTGAGGAAATATTTGTCATATCTGTAGCTGTATTTTTGAATGACTTGATAAATTATTTCTGAGATCTTTTCTATCATTTAATGAAGGGGGTTTTATCCATTTAAAAACAAGAACCACCTGATTAGGAAAATATACAGCTGAACTGCTGAGCAGATGAATTAACACAGTTAAGTATTCTTTTGAAGAGTCACCAGAAATGCTTCAGAGTCTTCCAAGATTTTGTTTCTTAGCTTGCTAGCAAATTTTCAGTCTCGAAGGCATGTGGAGTTGTCATTAATTTTTACTGTGAAAATGTTTGTATAGAAATTGCTTTTGGAAAGTGACAGCTGCACAAGTAAGAGTGGTGGTAGTTCCCTTTGGCTCCGAGTGATGACAATTCTTGAGTTAGAGTTGCAGCTTTGCTAAAATATCTGAATGATAATTGTCCTGAATTCACTGTCACAGGAATAGCATATAAGTGCAAGTAAAGAAAAGTACACTTTGCAAACCACTCGGCCCTGATAACACAGCTAAGAAGCAAACGCTCAAAGCCTGAGCGTCATCTGCGTACTCCTTGTTTGCCAGTTTCTTCCCCAGAGGAGCTTCCAGGAAAAGGCAGTCAAATATTACTGTGGAAGTGCGGTAAGATACAGAACTTACCTTTCTGATAAAGCCATTTATGCAGACTTTCACCCCTTCTGCAGCCTACTCCCATCCCAGGGCTCCAGGGAAATGTCTCAGATTTGCTGTCCACCAACTGTCACTTGCTTTTGGAAACCGTGTACTTTGTCCTACTGGCTCTGTGCTCATCTTGGAGCTAACTGGAGCCTTTCTCCCCTTTTATCTTCCCATCCTTTGCCTTGGATCCTCTGACACCTAACCTGAGAGCTCTGATTTCCCAGTCTTCTGGGAAAGCCCTTTCCTTTCTCTCCTTTGTGGAAAAATGATTCAACAGCTGTATCTGAGTTTTGAGGATGTGCTCTGGAAGACCTTGGTTTCCTCCCAGGATGCTTCCCCTTCACACCACAAGGCCTGAGCAGGCAATTAGCCAGCTATGCTTCTCTGCCCCTCTCCTGACAGCCTAGAGATGCTCTAACTTCCACAGAGCTGTTTGTGGGGAAGGGAAACATCTATTTCATGTAGTGCAGGCCAGGCTGAGCCAATTGTTGGAGTCTTGAGGGCATGTGTGCTTAAAAGTGAGTGTGAATATTTCACAGTAAAATATGAAAAGTCTACTTTGTGGTCTCTTAAAAATATTTCTGGCACAGCAAAACAAGTAAGATGGGAGACAGGCTTTTTGTATGGGATTACTTGGTGCTAGTGCAGCATTTTCTCCTTGCCAAGTTTTTGGTTAAGTTGGAAAGTGTATTTCCTTGATTATGATGAGGCGAGACACTCTTTAAATAGAACATAAATTTTATCGCCATCTGCAGAGCAATCTGATGAATTAAATGAGGAGTTACGAAAATCTTCTGTTGGCCCTTTTTGAATAAGCAGGTTCATACGGATTTTATAAATCCAGAACTGGATTTTTAAATATGCCTCCCTCAAAATTGTCACAAAATAATTTGTTACATGGTAACAATCTTGGTCAGATTATATATTCCTTTTTGATACTTTGTCCTAATTTGAGATATATAGATACACACAAAGTATTTTAAATAGGATTTTTAAAATACCAATGTGAACTTATGTTTACAGGAGGAGTCCTGATCTGCCAGTCTTCTGTCCCCCATGTCAATCACGATAAATGGTTGTATTACATATCAACATAGAGTAGTCCATTTTGACTGTAAACATTGTAAACATCTATAATGAGTATGCAGTAGTGAAGACATGAATCTGAAACCTAAAGTTTACTCGCCTAAGTTGTGCTATCAGAAGCGATGGGAAGACTGTAGCAAAGTATCAGAAAATCAGACTGGTCTAGGCTGAGGCCCTGCCAGCACCCTAAAGCGCTGTGTTCAGTCTGCTCAGCTATGGTCTGCTGCGTGGTTGTGGGCAAACTTATTTAGCCTGTCCATCTCCGAGTTGCTTGCCTATGAAATGGAGAGATGTCAGTTTTGTCTCTAGTCTTCTGATGTAGAAGAAAATGCCTTTTCTAATGCACATAGTACCCAGCACAATGAAGTCCTGATCTCTTTTCTAGACGTATTATAACATGAATAAGATAAAATTATTCTGCTGTGTTGCTATGAGATTTAAACCCCATATATCTGTACTAGTAATTTATTTTGAACAGTTTGAGACACTTCAGGTGTTGGCATTCACATACCAGCAATCAAATATAGCAAAAATCACACTTTATCACCAGAAACCCTGTGTCTTATTCAGGTTTAACAAGTAACTTCACGAATTAAAACAAGAACTTAGGTACACCAGCAGCTATAAACATCTGTTTAAACATGTTAGGGATTATTAGGGCAGTACCTCAGCCTTGTTAACTTGAAGTGTGAGCCAGGTTTGCAGTCCAAAGCAAGCATAAGAACTGTGATGTAGCAAAAAGAAGGGAAAAACCTCATTCTTGCGGAGTGAAGATTAATTGGACATATACAATAAGTACACACAAGCCTTTAAACTTTCATTCAAATCTAGTCCAACCATAAAAACACAGCTGTTCAAGCTAACAAAGCATTATAGGTCTAGACCTGCAAATGAGCACATGAATGGTATTAGAAATTAAAACCTGCAGTAAAAGTCTTAGGGCATAGTTTGTCACATCTGTACATAGTCAGATCCCATTGAAAATAATGCCAAGTTCAGAGTCAGACTTTGGTGTTCATTATAAATGCACTCCAAAATTGTATGAGTGAACAACAATCGGTCGTGGGTTCTCAGACTTCCAATATAATGCTGTGGGATTAGGGAAGCTGAGGCAGCCAGTGAGAATGATTAGTTTCTCATGCAGAAAGGTACCCATAAGCGTTCTTTCTTTCTTTTTAGAAAAGATGAGGACAACGTATCTATTTCATCCTAGTTCTTCTCCAGTACACTTTTATGCCTTAACCATAATTGAAATACCTTTGCCAAAGCATCTACTTCATCCAGGCAAAATCTCATGACTGGTGGTGTTATCATTCTGAAAGTGCTAGGTGTCCTTCCTTCAAATCTTGTTCTGCCTGGCCACCTTGATTTTGTGCTTTCTAAGCTCTTTCCAGGGAATCAGTCCTTCAGGAATTGCTGCTGTGCAGATGACATGCAGATTCATCTTCTCACTCTTTCATTTTCACACCTGTTTCCCTCCATCCAAACTAAAGCTTTAGCTATTCTGACATGGTTGTTTGGATCTTAGTTCATATGTCAGATGGCTAAAACAAAGCTCTTAGTGTTTTCATCATGTTGTTCCTTTCCTCCTTTTTAATCATTGTGAACAAAATTAACTTTTGTCTGTCATTTATGCAGTAATCATTTTATCAGCATTTCTTTGTGATCCCCACATCTCAGTGTGTTGTGGTTTAACTCGGCAAGCAGCTAAACACCACACAGCTGTTCGCTCACTCCACCCCAGTGGGATGGGGGAGAGAATCAGAAAAAAGCTAAAACTCCTGGGTGGAGATAAAGACAATTTAATAGGACAGAAAAGGAGGGGAAAAAATAATAATGATAAAAGAATATACAAAACAAGTGATGCACAATGCAATTGCTCACCACCCGCTGACCGATGCCCAGCCAGTTCCCAAGCAGCGGCCGTGCCCCACTGGCCAACTCCCCCCAGTTTTTTGTTCAGCATGACATCATATGGTACGGAATAGCCCTTTGGCTAGCTAGCATCAGCTGTCCTGGCTGTGCCCCCTCCCAGTTTCTTCTGCACCTCCAGCCTCCTTGCTGGCAGGGCACTGTGAGAAGCTGTAAAGTCCTTGACTTAGTGTAAGCGCTGCTCAGCAACAACTAAAACATCAGGGTGTTATCAACATTATTCTCATCCTAAATCCAATACACAGCACTATACCAGCTACTAGGAAGAAAATTAACTCCATCCTAGCTGAAACCAGGACAAGGTGATAGTCAAATCTTGCAGAATTTTTCATAACTAATTGAGATTTCTCTTTTTCTATTCACTCACACAACTGGAACTTATAATTAAATTACTTAATTGTGTCAATATCCCTTTCAGTTCTGTCTTGTTTATGTCTGCTGAATGTGCTGTTAAATGTTTTTCATTCTCATTTTGTTCACATGGCTCAATTCTTTAAATCCATGTAACTTAATTTTTTTTCCTCACACCATATGCAAACTACTTCCATAACTTTCACGTTCTATCACTGATCAATCTTTGGGTAGTTCTCAATTTCAAATGAGATAATGAGATTAACTTCTATGAAAAAGCAGCCTGTCAATTACAGCCTAATATTGCATATAAATATATGTACTTCTATTTTTTAGTAGATTGTTATTCAGAGTCATGTTTTAGGGAGCCTGGGTGTTTTGCTGCACTGTAGTCTTCAAACAGGGTGGGTAGAAGAATGTGTAGAATAGATAAGACAATTAAAAAATAGATGTGAGAACAGATTATTAGAATACCTTGCAGCGAAAAACTGTTTGAATCTAAGAAATGGAAGGAAAATGGTACAAGCAAGTATTTCACACTTCTTAGTGTGTGTATATTGTGGTGATGGAGCACAACAACCAGACGCTTAAAAATACTAGAAATCTACCATCTGTATCTTTAAGTGCCAGGGGAAAGAAAAAAGACAAATCACTGTCATAGAAATATGCTTAAGCAGTTTGCCAAGAAGCAAATTCTTCTGCAGAATTCTTAAATGATTCGGTGTATCCTCTGGCTTGAGAGAATTACATTTTATCTTATTCCTGTGTCAAGTTATCTATTCAATTTCTTAAATACATCCTTTTTCTTATGAGGAAAAAAACTTCCTCAAGTGCTGGAAGAATGAACAGCTTACAGAATTGTCTGTCTTCTATATACGTTGATTGGGAGGATGAATATTTGAAAGGACCAGTATTAGGAAGACTTTTAGCAGTAATTGCCACTTTAAAATGAAATTAGTGAATATAGAAACTGTCCTGGACTGTAATTCTTCATCATAGACTTCTATTTATGCCTTTTTGCTAGATAGTGTTTTGGAAGAATGTAAGGCAGTTCATGAAAACTCTATGAACAGTGATTTGGTGGAAGGTTTGTGGAAGCTGTCGAAGGATCTAAATCCTATCTGATCTACTTTGCAACTCAGTCTGTGTGTTCCTCACTGCGCTCATGAATGGGCTAATTTTCCACAAAAGACTACTTTACCTTTCTTGTTCCTTTTGAAATATTAATATTCACATTTGAAAACAAAACCAGACTTATTCTGATGTTGCAAATGGCATTGCTACAAAGGATGTACACATCTCCTAAAAAAGTGGTCCCAACTTGACGGTTTTTCTAGCTGGAGTCAGTATGATAAATACATGACAACTGTGGGAGAATGTGGCCACTTTTCCTCAGAAAGACTGACCGGCACACCTGAGCAGTTGCTCAAATATGACAGCAATCAAAATCTAGGTAAAACTTTGTCCTTTCAATTCTTGAAATGTGCATATTTGGAAAAAACCCCCACCAACCCAAAACCAACAAAAAATCCCACCACATTCCGGGTGTAACCAATGATTTTATAAATAAAAATTAATTACCCACTAGCAGTGGGTGATTAGCTTCCCTAACCTTCAGAAAAAAATTAAAACAGTAAGTTTGATCAGACGTAAGAACATCTCAAGAAATTTGTTTGAAAACAGATCTGTTCTCCAGTGCAAATCTCATTTACCTTCAAGAACTCAGATACTAAAACCAGCATTGAGTCTTACAAATTGCTAAAGTGGTTATTCTAATACAACCTTCAGAAAACTGAAGGTGTGGTTACTCTCTACGTAGTAGTAGAATTGGGCCAGAAGATACAGAAACAAGTATCTGAATTGTATTTCAGCATCAGAAAAGTGATGCGTTGTCATTTGCTGAATTTAGTAGTGAGACGCTGAGAACCTCTCTCTGCCTGTACCATGCCTGAACAATGAGATTTGTTTGAATTGTGCCCATAAATTCAAGATAAAAGATGAGTTTGGCTCTCAGAAAAACAAAGCAAAAAATGTAGTTGAACATTATTCAAAGAAGGTATTAAGGGCAAAGAGGAAAATGGCAAAAACAGTGCTGCTTAGAGTGATGCATTTGACAATCCTCATTCTGACAGACTGAGTTAATGTTTTTTTTCTAGCACTTAATTCACTTCTTGCTTTGTTTTGAAATTTAATAATCTAAGCATGTTTAAAAATTTAATGACAGATTTTTTATAGTCAAATTTAAATTCAGGAAAGCAATGACAAGTGCTCTAGTACAAAAATAACACACCTAATTTCAACACCTAAAGTCAATGTAAAGTCTAATGTACAAATTATAAGGTGTATGGTAGAATAATTCTTTGATATTGTTTTTGGTCATAGTGATACAAAGTTTTGTAAAATTGTTAAAGTATGAAATAGAAAAAACTTACAACTGATGGTAAATTTTAACAGGAATAACAACATTTTTCATTATTAGCCAGCAATTTTAGGAAAGCGTTGAATCCTATCAATCCTATTCATTACTAAAAGTGGCAAATCCTGCCTTCTGACAACCCTACATGCACGTTCAGACACCAGCTAGCATATTCAAACAATCATCTTTGTGCCCTTAGGCTCCATCCTTCCTCAAACCTCTCCTTTACTGTGACATCTACAACAAATTTGCCAGTTATGGGTCTGCTGATACAGTGATATCACATACTACCTTGTGTACCTTTTCTTCCAAGCATCTGTATGCCCCTCTTAGAATTTTTTTGCATTTACAGTGAGGACCATTTGTGTTTCGTACATTCCCTCGCACAGTGGTCCACAGCAACTACTTGTAGTTGCTATGGTAACATAACAGCTATCGAAGAATATTGCAGTCTAAAAAGCATGATTTAGAAAACATGTCATAACAACATAATGTAGGTTTCCTTTCTTAGGGAGAACTCTTCTGTTTTTGGCTTCTGGTAGCCACCAGCCTGCTTACGTAGCAATCATGAATTCATCCTCAGATTTCAAATAGGACAGCACAGGTTGGTGCTGACTGGGTGAATTAAGAGTGAATTCATGAAAAATAAGGAAAGCAAGACTTTCCTGGAAGCATGTATCATGGTACTGAAGCTGCTGAAATGGACACCAGTGGCTGTTGAGTGGAATGGAGCAATAGGTTGTTAAGGGAATCCTGAGTTTCTTTATTCTCATGTTAAGTAAAGAGAGAAAAGGAGAGACTTGCATGGAAAGAACCAGAGCCACGGTGAAGCAAGAAAGGAATAAAACTAGGAATTCCTCTTTGCACCAACAAATGTGCATTTTTTTTTCCTTTGCTTTTATCATACATGGGAGTTATTCCCCTCTGCCTCCCTGCAGATCGTTTGCTTATTTCACACTTTGCTGTGGCCTGCTCAGGAAGTTAACTTCCACGTTTGCAAATGAGTTTCATATGTTGTTGCCTACCTTCACAGTTTCTGCCCTTGTATAGTTAAACTACTAAGAATATTTTCATTGTCAAACTCAGAATAGAGGCAGGCTACTGACATATATTCCCATATGCTATGGTACTGGGAGGAAGATACTTCATAGAGAAGACTTTAAAATGAATACAATGAGGAAGATGCAGAAGAAAATATAGTGCATATTTATATTGCAACTCCAACAACAAAGAAAAATTGAAAACAAACCAGAAAGCTTATTTGCAATATGTCAACCTAAAGGATATCTTTAAGTTGAAATATTAAAAGCTTTCTCAGTAACAGCAGACTATGCCAGTTTAAAACAAAGCCCAAATTTGTCATACCTCAACAGCTCCGAGTGGTGTACTCAAAGCAATTCCAAACTATTCAAATGTCTTCCAAACTTGTGGTCTGCTTTTGTTTTTCCTTTTTCCTAACCTTTCCCCTTTTTCTCTCTTCCCTCTTCCAAACGCCTCACATTGTCTGGGTTCCAATATATGATGTTGATCTATCATATGAAGTGTGCCTAGTCAGGGGATAAGGGAAAAATGTTATGCCTATTTTTCTTGTATTTCTTTTATGATTAAAAAATTACTTTCCTCTCTATGGAAGGCTTGGGATTTAATCAAATATTTGGAGAAATAAATATACTCTCCTAGCTATGAAAGAGTCTATTGCTTTGCTTTAAAATAATAATTTAAAAGATGTTTTATAGCTATAATTTGTTTGCATTATAGCACCTAGAAACTGCAGTAGGGCCCTCACTGTGATAAACAGTTTATGAACGCATAGAATTAAAACTTGGAATGCTTAGAGCTTGGAGTTTTACTGTTGACTGCAACACATCAAGGATTTCACCTGTGACGGAAAACATTCCCTGCCCCAAAAAACCTTACACTCTTAATGAGCAAGACAGATTCACAAGGGGAGGAGAGGCAGGCAAAGTGGTTCATGGTTATGAAGCAGATCAGCTACAGAGCAGAGAGCAAGTCCTTCTGTCTCCTGTCACAGCACAGTGCCCTGGGCGTGCTGCCTCGACACATAATTAACTACTAAATCTTTCCAGTGCCCTTTGAGAAACAGGGTAAATTAGCCTGCATTAAATACTTTGCTGATTCCCGTGCTGATCCAGCTTGTTTAGACCTTGCTTGAATATATCTGCGCTATATTCCAGCCTGCCTGTATTCTCACTTCTGGGAATCTGTGCGGACTTGCCTCTGTTTTGAAAAACGACTCCTGGAAGGAAGGCTTGATTTGGACCCAGGGTATTATAATGTTCCCTTCCCAAAGAAGGGAACAGGAGAAGAGAAAGGTGACTGTTTACTTAATTTGTGGTGAAGAGCGTGGACAGTGCCATTGATCACAAAGACTTGTAGGGATCTGGGGGGACAGGACTAACCTTTACTGCAGGGGGACTCTCATGGGCAGTGAGACCTGTTACAAACTTCTATTGGACCATCCATCCAGGTATCCCAAAGCAGGAGAAATGCCATGGAAGAAAAAGATACAGCACGTAATCTAAAGATGGATGCTAAGTGCTTCCAAGCTTGTTTTTACTGCACTGAAACCTATAAAAGTTACCATAAGAAACTGCTTCTGGAACTGATATCCTTTTCCTTTTCATTACAGAATTCTCAGAATTACGGTCTTGGCAACCAACAAATATATTATAGGAGATTTTTCCCTTGAAGTTATTTTCAAGTTAAAAGTGCAAATACAAAAGAACACAAATGAAACTGGAAAAAAATGGGCCAAATAAATCTTTGGTGTCACTGTGCTAGCTTCAGTCTGGGCTAGACTACATTTTAGCCTCTTCAATCACTTTGGAAATACCCAGTCATGATACGAAGCGACTGTTATGGCAGGGCTATTACACCAAGGTTTTTCAGGTAGACTGGAGTGCTGACAGGGATGTAAGATTGGATTTTACAGGAAGTAAAAATCAAAATTACTTAAAGTTTTAACAGGTTTTTTAGATATCACGTCCCAAATGATAGTTTTGAGGAAGGCAAACTTGGGCCACAGATTTCAGGATTTTTTTCCTTGAAAGTTTAAAACTCAGGAACCAACATTAAGAAAGTTTGTTTCATCTGTTCATCTTTTTGGTAGCATGAACCTCTTTCTCTCAATCGCCCTCAGTTTCTGCCTTATTGTTAATTTCTTTCCTATCATTTAGATATATAATTACTTATAATTTTAGAAATGTTCGAGCAATACACTCACGATGTACTTTGGCTATTCCTGCTTCTCCCTCCCACCTTCCAGGAGAAGGAGTTTAGCAACGTGCTTATGACCTACTTGCAGATTTCTGCCATTGGCAGCTTGAGGTCAGATGGGTGGGATATTTCTTCTTGGGACAAGAGGGTATCTGAACTCTTCAGAATCTTGCAAGGTAGTCCATTAACCATGGCAGAGTTTGGGCTGGGACACTCTGTAAGGTTACTATGACTTAAAACATTACTATGTGTTGGCCCTGAAAGCATCTGTGCCTGCTCTTAGCAAAGTGATTTGACTTTAGTTTTCTCTGTTTCTTTGGGAGAGATGCTACTTGAATCCCCTGTTTCCTATAGGCTAAAAGGATGCTTGTGGACCAGTACTGTAGCTCAGCTGACACAATAGTGGCTAAACTGTGGAAATCTGATCCTAGGTCTATTTTTAACACTCCTTAAAACAACATTTTCTTGATCTAGTCTCATTAACCTCTAATCTTTGCATGCTTTCAGATGAACTTTTGCACTAACTTAAATACATTTATTTCTTAAAAAAAACACACCTTGACTGGTTAAAGTATCGTTACTCCCTGTAGAACTGCAAATTTGCTGCTGTAGACCATGGAATGTAATTTTATATTTGTAGCCATATAAGTGCCCAAAGTATCTGGAATGTGGTACAACTCAATAAAAGAAGTAAAATATAGTGAGATATTGGAGCTATATAAACATCGTATCTGAGGAATACAGCAGTGAAGTACTCTGACATAGAATACGTTGTTTGGAGGCAAAAATTAATTTACCCAAAATGAAAACTCAATAGCTTGATTGATGATCATTGCTGACTGCTTTTAGGAGCTAGAGTCATGGTGTGGTACCTTGCTAATTTAAGCCACTCTCCAATTTCACTCAATGAAATCACATTGCTTCCACAGAAATTTAACTCTTATTTCTTTGAATACTATATTTTTGTTGTTACTATAGTGCTTATAACACTGTATGGATAAATTATAGCAAGAAACAGTACGTTGGATTAACTGCTAGCAAGATAACATTCAATTTACAATTTAGAACCATTTAATGTATGTGAAGATTAGTGCAATATTATGATCATTTTCAACAGTGACATTAATTTCAGTATTAAATTGCGGTTGGACTGTAGATGTCCAAATAAAAACATATGTTCAGATCCCTTTCTATGTGATATAAATGCAATATTTTAAATAAGTAAAATCCTAAATTGTTTCCTAACACAGAATAATGTGTCTCTATACTTGAGTGATCCATGCATGGATTAATCCACTACAGGTAGTCTGGAATAACATCCTGTAGACAAGCCCTCAGCTCTAAGAAAGCATAAGTATGCAATTTTCCTAAAATTTAGCTTGAGCTATTTAATGTTTGGTATGCAAAATGAGAAGAGGAAGCAAAGACTAAATGGAGTGAAATTTAGTTCTGCTCAGATTCAGTAAGTAAGAAGATATGACTTGTGTACCACCTATCTCCTGCATAAATCCTCAAAAAGTGATAAACTGAAATGTCAGATATAGCTACACTTTTATATAAACTTTCATGCAAGATTTAATTACCATATTTTGTGCATGCTCATGTACTGTGCTGGAAATCTGCAGGCTATTTTATCTGCTGGCTTGATCTAGAGGAATAATATAAACAAGTTACTTTATTTTTTTAAAAACCTTACTGGTAGTGTTACAATTTGCTTCACATTTCTTAACTCTTCTACATGCCTGAAAAAAAAACCCAACCTCTTTGATTTAACAGTGACATATTAGAAACCAAAGCATGTGAAACATACTGGTGTTTTGCAAAAATAATTCTCCTGAAAGTTACTCTGTGCTTACGCTGTCGTCAATGCTAGGAAATTATACTTTCTTCTTTGTCTATGCAAATGCTACAGTGAGGTTTTATTTTCTTTCTTCTGTGCATTTTGCACTCATTTTCATATACGTGTCATCAGAGCATTAAAAAATCATAAAAAAGCTTGGTGTTATAAAAGTCCTGACAGCACATTTTCAGCTTGCTTTATTTTTTTCTTGTTCAATTCACAATCAATGTTTGGAAACATCAAAGTCTGTAGAAGAAGGTTCTTTTTTTTATCTAGGCCTTTTATTTAGCATGTTTCTAACAACTATTTGATAGCAACCTCCCATCCCCCTCCTTCTCCCACTGCAAACCTAAAAGATATGTCAAGTTCCTTCTTAGAGTTTGCAAAGAACAATAAATGATTGGATTATTGTCTCCAAGGCGCCTCCCAACCGTACAAACTCTAGGTTTGGAAGGCACCTCCCAGGCCATCGTTCACGCACTGCAGTATATAATGATGTTCATGTAATGACTGAGCTCCACATTAAAAGTAATTAGGCTTTTTGCCTTATTGTTTCCTTGGGAAGCTGTGGCAGGTCTTCATGTTTCTAGTTCAGTAAAGCTGTTGCAGGCCATCAAGTCTCTAGTTCAGCAAAGAGGCCACATGGTTAACCCTGCATTAGTCTTTCCTCTGGCTTACAATCAGGACACAGCTGAAATGTTTATATCCAGTAGGTGCAGTGCTTCTGAAAACATCTGTGCATAGATCAGTCTCTGTTCTTGAAAATGAGTGAGAAGCTTATTTAGAGGACAACTAGAATTTGCATCAAGTATCTGATTTGATAAGGTTATAATGAAATTAAGAATTTAAACTCCTTTTATCGTCTTGCCTAATCTTAGGCTACTCGGGAAACACCATCCCACTAATCAGGTGGGTAAAGACATGAACCTTGCTCCTGCCTCTCCTGCTGTCCCTCCTGCCATTTCATATGGATTACCAGATATAGCAACCTATCTTCTGTATGGCTAATCAATTACTATTCTTGTTGGGAAAAGGTACAGAAAGGAAATGAGTCCCTGAAAGTCCTGTATTTGTGTGAGCAACCTTTTACTATTAGTAACGGCAGAATACAATGAGGACTTCTGTAACTGAGAGAAGCAACCCAGCATGGCCTTGGGTACGTTATCAGGGCTCACTTTTAACACCTGGACAAGATGCTTTTCAGGATGCTGTTCTCTAGCCCCATAAGTCTTTCTAATTTGAAGTTATTTGATGTGAATTGTGTGTAAGTAATGTTAATTATGCAATAGGTTTTGAAGAATATGTTTTGATTGTACAGTGGAAATGTCAGTCCCATTAACAATCATTATTACCTGTCAGAAAGTAGAAGCAGCTTTGAATGAATGCTAATTTTTTTCCTCGTATCTGTGCAGATGCATACCAATGTTTCATACACGTTTTGTTTATTTGTATCCTGATCACTAAAACAATCTTTTTCTCTCTCCAAGTTTTCTCTGCTTGAACTGAGTCCAGAAAAGAGAGAACGAGGCTCTAACTTCAGGCCTTCCGTGAGTCACCTTGTATTGAATGTGCTTTTGAAACAAAGGTTTCAGTTTTCAGAAAGTGGTTCATCTGCTGAAGTGTTTCCAAATCTTGCTCTCAGTGGTCTCTGGAATTTATTAAAGCAGTGGCAAGGGTTCAAGAGGATTGGAGTGGGGGTTTGGAGGCAGCGGTCCAAAAGGAAGAAACTTGTTCTGTTTTGCTTTGTTATATAGGTTAAGGTAGCTGATTTAATAACTACTTCTGACCATAGACCCTCTCAATATTTTTTTGTCTCTGGTACCATCCTCTCAGTCCAGTGAATTTTTTGTGAGCTTCTATGAATTCTGCCACATGTTGTGAGGAAAGCCTACAACTACAAAGGGCCATTTTTATTGACTCTAAGGTGAGTGGTATAGGGTTCAAATAGACTGCTTTTCATTCCAGTTCTGTTACTGGCCTGCTCAACTAAACTGGGAGAGTCTTTCCCCATTTCCCTATCTCTTTTTTTTTTTTAAACTGAAGACAAAAATTATGGTACTCTGATAAAATAACACTCCTCTAATAATGTTAGTAGCTTCTCTCTTAATCTGGTTCGATGTGAGTGAATCTTCCGTGAAAACGGATGACAAGAAATCGCTTGAAATATTCCACCCGAGATAGATTGCATTAGCTTTGTAAAATGTTATTGTTACAATCTCTGAATATACAGCTCCCAATGTATCCTATCATTGCCTTAAATGTCTTTACATTACATTACATTTTGTTGCGTCATTGTCATCCTGTAGTCAAGAAGCAGATGGATGTCCTCCTCCTCAGATTTTTCCAAGAACAAAGTTCCAACTCATACCAGAAGACTTCGTTATTCCTGAGGTTTATCACCTTCCATTCAACACTACTGAGGTTTATCCCCTTTTTATTAAGCATGTATAAAATTTCAACAGAACAAAGAGTTATAACGTATGTTCTTGTGAGAAATATAAGCAGCAAACAGAAGTTTGCATGAAAAGGAAACCTAGAAGAGCATTAGAGGGAACAAACAATATTTTCTGTATCCCACACTTCTATAAAACTGTGTTATTTTATTAAAGGCTCTGTACACTGTCCTTTTCACTGACAATCAGGACCTACCTAGGATTATCAGATTTTCAGTCCAAAATCATGTCCTCCTTTCATTCTATTCCTGCAGAAGACCTAAAAGCTGAACATGACGATGGCTCCTCCACACTTTTTATGTTGCTATTGAATTACCTGCATGCCTTAACTTTTCCAAAATCTAGTACTGGGAAACGGGGTGTCTTGTTTAGTTTATTGGTTAAACAAAAAATTTCGCCTATATGTTTCCCTACATACTGCCTGTTTTCAGTAGGAATGAGGAGGTAGGCAGATTTTCATAATGCAGTCTGGCCACAGTTAGAAATGAATGATATGGTATAGAAAAGATTAAAACAACAATAATGTTAATTCCAAGTCATGTTTTCATAAGAAAAAACAGCTGAAGAAGTGCAATTTTTTTTCCTGAATTTATGACTACTTGTTCTCACTTGTGTGAAATATTGGCAATGGGAAAGTCTTTTCTGGGCAAATTAATGTACCTTGTTTGATTTCTTTGGAATTCTGTTCTTTGATGTTTGTTTAATTAAGGACCGGTCCATATATTTAAAGTCATATTTTAGTAATTTAATAGGCTACAATAATTATCTCTGGTGACCTACCTTTTTTGGAATATTTAATTGTCAGCCTTTAAGAAATCAGATGGAATAAGGAGTTAAAGAACAACAACATCCTTTGAACAGTGAGCAGCAGGGGATAGTCAGTGTACCTGTACAGATTTCATTTGGCAGCTTGTGTGTAATTGAAATGACTTTTTACTAGGAAAAAAGCGGCAAGTGAGCAGCAACAGGAGTAGGAAAGTAATTGTTGGTTCGCTCTGATGTAATGTGAATTGGATATTCTGGAGCAAAGTTTCCATTCATACATATTTTCTTATATTTTTTTAGGGAGAGCAGTCCAGGAAGCATCCAAATTCAATTTCAGCTGTAGTGTCATGCCAGATGAAGCAGTAGTTTGTCAAAGTATCTGGAACAAAACTATATATTCCATTTTTCACTCACAAAGGAAACCCCACCAGAGATTCCCACTTTCCTTCGCATAAGGCAGGATTAAAAGAACAAATTGGAGAGATGGGGGAGATTGGTTAGATAAGAGAAACATAAGGCACTAGGGATGGGTCTTGAATATGTTTGTCCATCCATAAATATTAATTAGAATATTTAATAATAGTATATATGTTCATATTTTTGCATGCATGTTCTAAAAATAAGTATTTTATTTTTAGTAGGTTTGTATGTGTAGGTTTATTTAATAACACTGCAGCTGTAGCAGCATTATGCTACATTAAACCTATCCCTAGTAAATAATAGGAGACACTTGCAGGTTCAGCTTGCAGATAGTAAAATAGCACCCAGCTTCAATGCAATCATTAAATTCCACTGTATCAGACTACCAGAATTGTGTATGAACTGTATGTATGAAACCTGACCACTGTTTTCATAAGACACTTGGTTACATTGTCACCTTGCTGCAGGTATTTCGATACATGGCAAAATATATGGTACAATGTTCAGTTTTAAAACAGGCCATTGGATTGCTTTCAGATCTTGTAGTAACCCTAATATATCAGTGCTTAACAGAAGACCTTGTATGAGCATTTCCTCTGTGAACTCTGAAAATTAAGTATATAGTATGTAACAGTATGTAACCATACAATCAGCTATATAGGAAGTTAGGAAAATAATATAAATGTACACTCTAAACAAATATAAGGCATTAATCTTAAAATATCTCCAAATTTACAGATTCTGAGAATGAAGTAGCTCATAAGAAGACTTGAGCTAATCAAGAGTATTTTTGAGTACACTGGGTATAAGATACTTACAGAAGAGTGATTAATACTGTTCCTCAGTGAGACTGCACAAAAAAGGTGAAATTACTCCCACATATTAGCCTTGAGAGGCTCTAAAGTTTGGAGCAGATGAGGAGATATTATAAAGATTTCAGTGTTTACGATGTGAAACGGAGAACAAAGATTTGTTTAAAAGTCTAAAAGATTTGTTTTCTAAACAATAAAGCACTGCCTTATGCAGTTGATGCTACGTTTTTTCAAGAGTCCAGAATTACAATAAAATTGTATAAGCTTCAGATCTGAAAAATGAGTGATGGAAGATGTCTGCTAAATGTCAAGTAAACAGTGTTTGTTGCACTGCTAGAATATTATTTCAGGTAATTGCAGAAGAATAAGTAATTAGAACAGAAAGCATGATGTTAGGTGGAAATTAAGTCTTTGAAGGGAAATCCTGGTCATAGAGAAATAAATGAAAATTTCCATTAGCTTTTATGAGCCAAGATTTCACTCTTGAAATTTAATTTAAAGTTTTGTTTTCAGTATTCCTCAACCTGATACAACATTTTTACTGTATTTGTTTCTGATATGCTAATTACAATTATGCATATAACATGTTATATAGATATATATACAGATATATACACGTGTACATCACACACACACAAATATACATATATATACACACACACATGGATGCATACATATAATGAACCCGAAACCTGTATTGTTCTGGAAGGTACATAAATCATGTGCCCTAATTAAACATGTGAATAGTGTAGTCCCATATAAATCAGATCCTCGATGCTAGGTATGGTCTGGTCTTATGTACCCATACATTGGAGCTCCTCTGTGGACAAAATCAGGTATGTGCGATCAATATTGTTCTCTTTAAAGTAAAACTAGATTTATAACAACAGTGATTCTGCAACAGAGAGATGTTCAGAACTAAGAGTGCAGTACTTTTTGCTACGTTCATTCAAGAATGCATGTATATTCACAAGAAAGGTCAAAAAAAGGTTTACTGTTGAAGCTGAGTCTGTCACTTATCAAAAAGTTATGCACAGCAAAACTGTGCAGCTTGCCTTTTGATGTTTTGTCTGATAAAAACTGTTGTGAACATATCATGAAAGAGATCATAAAATAATGCCCTTACACTGGCCTTTTAATTAACTATTAATAATAAGACTCCACTGTTTTACAGTTCAATAATATAGTTTTTCAGTGGACAGTGTGCTAGGCTGATTGCCAGCTATTACAGTGTATCCAGACAAGCATCCTCCACCCAAAAGTTTGGTGAAGGGAATGAGGGAAATCTTTTAAAGTTCCCATTTAATAGTATATATGCTATGAAAACAAGATTAAAAAGTAGGCAGAGAAGGAAGATACGCAAATTTTAAGGCAGGCATTGCTGTTAAACACAAATTATATTGGGGTTTTTTTAGTGTACGTTCTGTGACAAATCAGAACCTGTTGAATACAGCTGCTCTGTTGTTTCCTTAATGCTACATCCTTGAATAAGATTCTGCATTCCCTTAATCAGCATGACTGAGAAAAGGCAACATTTTTGCTGGAGCTACTCTGTGGGGATGGTACAGCGGGGTTAAATTACATTTCACAAAATAAAAGGAGTTATGATAACTGCAGAAATGAAAAGGCAAGCTTCTTGCTTGTCTGTGTATCTCAGTACAGCACTCTCCTTCACACTCTGCTTTGTAATGATAGCCAAGGAAGCAGCCACAAGCAACCAAATAAAAAACGTGTTTCTATTTTTCCTCAGGAAAAAAGGAGTTAAGTATTTTCCCCATTCTGTAAGAAGTGGAAGGCTCCAAAAGAGAGGGGTGGATTCCATGCTCCACGACTGGTGGTAATACAGAACTTTGCAAGAAGCTATGTAAGTTAGAGCTCTGCAACACAAAAGTTAATACTAGATTAACTGCAAAGGAATAATTTGAAATATTTCCTTGTCTTTTCTAGAGTGCTTGAATATTCCCAAATAAATAATGAGCTTTGGAAGTTATTCATCTCCCCAAGAGAGACAAAAGTTTCTGTAAACTTGACTTTAAGAAGTATTGCTGCAGGCAATGAAATCTATACAAGCAAACAAAGCCCAGGAGATAGGTTGCCTTCTGGCAGACTATTAGAAAACATTTTTTTAGCAAGTTGCTACATTCTTCAAAATAATAACAAATATTATTTTTAAATGGAAATATTTTCTGTTTGAAGTAGTATTTTAAAAAGCCTTGGGCTCAGAGCACACCAGAGTAAGTCTCATTGCTAGTCCTATTGACATGAATGCAGTATGGCTCAAATCTACAAGAATATAATCAGCCATAGCTTGGGTTTTACACTGTCTGAGCTTGAAAGTTTGGTGTGTTTTCGGTTGGTTTTTTTTTTGGTTTTTTTTTTTTTGGGCGGGGAGGGGGATAGATTCAATGAACTCTCAGTCCAACTCTGGTTCTGAAGGTCTGGAAGACTGCAGAGCTTTCCTGTGCTTCAGACCAGTTCATTTGATGGTCCTTTATTAAAGGCCTTGCAAGTGGATATGAAGATGAGTCCTCCAAACTCTGTGGAAGACAAATGATGCTTTATTGCAGCATTTTCCTAAAATGTTAACTTGAAAAGACAACTGAATGCAACTTTTCTGCTAGGAGAATCCAACTAGAATGGCACAATGGCACTAAGCAGAAGAGCTCTAAATACATTATATGAAAATTCCTATTTTATGAGTGGAACTACCTAATTCCACCATACAGCTGAGAGAAAATCCAGACATCAGAATAGGGCAGGCTGTGGTGAAGCAAGAGGTGTTATGCTATACATGCTGTCCTGCTAGCTGACAAGTCCACTGACAACTTGTAGTGGTCTATGCGAATTTGTCATTTTCAGATTATGAGAAGGAATTTATAGATATAGTTTCTTTAAAAAACGCTAAAATAAGCTTGGAACAGTAATTTGAAGTGTTGTATTCTGAACACTGTGACTTGCAGATTTTTAAAATCTTATTATTCTAATAAACCATCTAAATTTGTGACCTGGACATCTGATCTCTCAAAATATATTTTCCCCCACCCTACAAAAACAATTATGCACTTGCCACTAAACAGCTACCTGCTTCCAACATTCAATAGAGTACAGAGTGAGGAATGTGCATTTGATGTGTAACATAGATCTACAGGCAAAATTAAGGTTTCCTCATGTACATTAAAAAAATAGATTATGGCATGAAATCTAACAGTACCTATTTACAATCACACTAAGAAATTACTTGGCAGACTGTTAAATTCAGCCATTAAAATAATTATTCAATGTGGGAGAAACATGTAACAATTATATTTAACATTGGTTTGTCAGAACTTTCTAATTTATTCATTTCAATGACAATGTCTTTAAGAATAATATGATAGAGGAGTATCTTACCATGAAATATAGCAAGTGACAGCCTTACTTTAACCAGAGATTTCTGTTTTCTTTAGATGAATTACTACAAATACTTTGCTATACCTGTTTTAATTGTAGCGATTTAAAAAGTCTTACACTTTGATCCTCTACTCTTGGGATAGGGAGTATAGTAACTTCAGGACTTAGTTCTAGACATCTTTTGTAAATCTATTTTGAAATGAGTTATATGGGGAAAACTTCAGCAATTCAACAGAAGTTTTTGATGTGAAGACCTGAAATCTTGTTTTGGGGGAAGTTTCTATTACAGGGCCAAAACAATGACAATGCTCAGCTATGGGGATTTAAGAACTGTGTCCCGCAGATTAGATATCCCTACAAAGTAATAGCAAAAGAATGTGCTGCAATTATAAATACATGACACAAGCACCATGGATTTATTTTAGATGCAGCAAAGAATACAAATGAGTTTCTGCTAACAACTGTTATTCTAAAGTATTAAGTTTTCTATTTAGATTAAGTTTTCCCATTATGTCTCATTATTTCAGTCAGCATTTATGCTTTTATGCCTTTTTTTTTAGGAGATACTCTACCAAAAATAAATAATTAAACCACAGATGAACTGTCAAAAGGGAACATTCATATTTTAATGCAACATTAACATTTTGGTAATTAACATGGCAGTTAATGCTTTTAGCAGATGTAACAACATTAGACTTGTAAATTTTAATTAAAGTTAATGGTTCACGATAGCTGTAGGGATCAGGCATCCTCTCTGGATACTGAAAACATGTCTAATGTGATTAGAAATACTAATTGAAGAAAAAAGGACTGCAATAGTAATGACTACTTCTTTATCCTATTAAATTATTACAAACCTGCAGCAACTTTTAAAAATGTATTTGCAGGAGGAAGCTTGAATAGTCAAGTGCTCCCCTTGAAGAAACTAAAAGGGGTCAAAAGAACATTGCAGACATTCTCTGTGTGTTAGAAGAGGGAAAAATCATTAATCGAAAGCCACTGCTCCTTCCTTATCCTCCCGAGACCATATTCCCAAGAAATACTATAAAGTTATTTGGTTACATTTCACATCCCTTTTGGATTTAATTAGGAATTAATGTGTTAGTTTTAATTCCCTCAGAGGCTTTGAATTCCAATAGCAGGCGGAGAAACAGGACTGGCATCTGGGAACTATGACTCAAGTGGACGTTTCCCAGTTTTAGTGCAAGTTAAGAGACTGGTAGTGAGTCCTTTTCATGGCTTGCTGATACATGAAACATTTTAATAAGCACAGGGAAAGGATTAGTTTTACTAAGGGTAATTACAAGCTGCTAGCCACCTATAAAATGCACTCCCATTTTATTGTAAAATGCCAACAATATTTATTTCACTTGTTCTGTGGATTTTTTTTCTCTAAAGCTGGCTCCAAAGTCTGCTGAAGTCAGTGGGAAAATTCTGCAGTCCTTATTCTAGCAAAATTGCCACTGAAAATCATGTTCTTTCTACTGGGACTTCCAGCTAATAAAGATTAAACACTGGAAATTAAGTTTGCTTTTTTTGACTGACAATAGTTATTTTTACTATAAATACAGTTATTCCCCGCTAGTGCCGTTAGCTCTGTTTCTGTCAACACCCTTCCAACATCATCATAAATTATTATTCATTTGCATTGCAGCACAGGCATAGGCTCCATTCTACCAGGCAAAGTGCAAAGACATGGTGAGAGACAATTCTTGTTTGGAAGAGTTGCACTCTAACCAGTTGTGGCACAGGCTAAGAGAAAGGATGCTAAGAGAACGAATGCTGTTTTATCTTCATTTTATTTCTAGCTGAAAGGCTGGAACAAGAGATTAGGAAATCTGGTCAAGCTTATATGGAAAGACTGAATAAAGCTATTTGAATGCAATTTATCGAGTAACACTGGAATTCAGAACATTTGCAAAGACTTGTATTAGTCTCTGGGCAAAGAGCCTACGTGCAATGTATGTACCTTTTTGTCTTGTATCAGGACTAAATGTAAACACTAAGTGATGTTTAAATAATCATGAACCTCTGGCTGCCTTTCTACAAAGGTGTATATTTTGTTGAATTCAGGTAAGATGAACTTAATTGTGCATTTTGAATAACTGTCCAATTGTATCACTTGATATGATACAGTGGATAGCACAATACATTTGAATATCCACTTCCATGAGGTCTGTGGCTTCATGATTTACTGGTGTGCTAAATAGCCAAGAAATGCTTTTATCTCATCTATCACTTTCCATTGGAAAATCCCAATATATTTTACAAACCTTCTTCTAAATTTTACCTGTGTTACTACGTAAAAATAGTAAGTTGCTTCTATGGATTCCTCAGGGATTCAACACTGCGAGGACAACAGTGTGGATGTCTGATCTACCCAAGGATTTAGTCAGGTAGAAAGGGGAAATAAAAGTTATGGTTAAGGTTTCAGTAAATTTTTTAGACACTAATTCTTCATTTCCTAGTCACCACTGAAGCTAATGTGATTCTGCATATGGATCCATAAACATGGATATTTATTTTATTTGACTTAAAATGTAACAGCCGTGGATTTTCTTTAATAATTTACTGCATTTTTGTTTTGTAGTTTTATAGTAATAATGACTCAAGCATAACACAATTTCTGTCAGCTATGACTTACTGAAGGAAAGGACAAACGTGACTGAATTTTCTCTTTTTTTTGTTAAAATTCCCAGATCCAACAGCTAAGGCCCAGGTCTTCAGGTGTGGAAATCAGCATGACTCCACTGAAGTCAGAGCAGCTACGCTGACTTACACTAGCTGAGAATCTAGACCTCAGTGACACCAAATATACAGTTTCTAGGTTTTATGGGCAAGTACATGTTTATAGACTTGAAGGCAGTTTCTAATCCTGTGTCATATCGTAAACACTACTGCCTTGGACAAACAGACATATCAATTATTTGGAAGCTGAAAGGCTTACCTGCTTCTGTAAGACTTTCTTTTATATGAGTAAGTTTCTGTTTTTCTGTGAAAGAACCACATGTATAGAATCATAGTATCATTTAGGTTGGAAAAGACCTTTAAGATTAGAGTCCAGTCGTAAACCTAACACTGCCAAGTCCCTCACTAAACCGTGTCCCTAAGTAAGTGCCACATCTACACGTATGAATGGTTATTGCCAAAAACAAGTTAGATAATTTCTACCATTGGAAAAATGTACCAGTAGATAGATTCTGGCATTCAGAGCAGGGTAAACAATTAACTTACAAGGTGGAAAATTAAAAATATATAAAGGGAATACCTCCCAGTCACTGATTAGAGGTTCACTGTCACAGCATTCATGAGGCCAAGAAATTTGTGAGGTTCAAAATGGACTGGACCTTTAGACAGACATAGAGGATGTCCTAGCCAAAAAAAAAAAAAAAAAAAAATCTTCAGAAGAACAGTCGCTTGATGCGTAAGAGTTTATGATAAATATTTGTTAAATATGAACAACTGAGGTAGGATGTAATAGACAAGTATGTCTGTTGCTGCGTTCTTGAACAGAGTCATTGCTATCGTGTGTAACTCAAGCATGGTACAAATATCTCTAAACTGAATTTGAACTTGCTAGCTGGGTAGTCTTTTACTGAAGTTTCTAAAATGAGGGAGAGTAGCCCTGCCTTCAAGGAACATGGGGAATGCTAGGAATATGCTACGACATACTGAGGGAAGATGTGGATGGGCCAGGGTGTTACAAAAGCTGAAGCCTGCTCATCTAGCTGCAATGAAGTGGGATTTTGGATGGGCAGAATAGCCTGTCCTGTACTGAGATAAGCCCATGGTTAACTATCCTGCACCGAACTTTGTTTTTCTTTATTAGTAGTGCCCAAGCTAGGTCGGGTTTATTGTGGTAACTCTAGTAAACATACAAATATTTTCTTCCCACAGTTAAATGACAATATATGTATTATGGAAACACATGGAAATAACAGTGTGATAGAGCAAAGGAAAATTTTGGAAAATAGAAACATGTTTCAGAGTGATTATGTATACAGCACAAAATTTTAGGAAAAGGTATTGCACAGAGGACTTTTTTTAAAATCACAATTTTTAAGAACAAGATTAAACTACCAACAGCTCTCAGGTGCCACTTTGATGCCCATTGTGCCAAATCCTGAACGCAGCTCCACAAATCACAAAAGTTCTATGTCATAATTATGAACTATAATAATTTCTACCCAAACAGCGCCTTTTAGGCACCCTGCCAGGCCTAGGTATGCTCACTATGCTCATCAGTACCTACTGGTGAAAATCCTCTTTTAACCTTTGTTGTTTGAATCTCCTAAACTTATGCCTTATTTTGTGTTATTTCAGTGATTTTTGGCTGGATGAACGTCTTTTAGATTCTATTTTGGCAGTTGTCAATCTGGAAGTAGAATATAATTTTCAGTTTAGTCCCACTTTTGGTGTCCATACTGTGTTTTTCATAAATGGCTAAAGTTTCCCGCATGTGACAAAAAGTTATGGAGGAATCAGAAACAGTACATTGTATTAATAATGTTTTTGGGACCCTAAATGAAAGAAGGACTAAAATCTTTCTGTTTCAAATATTGAATTCAAAATTTAGAACAATCAGCTTTTTGAATAATTATTGTTGGTAGCGTAAAATAGACACAGTTAGTTACTTGTTCACTGACAGCATTGTATTAATTATTTCTTAGTGAAATTTTGCCATGGTTTTAGATTCCTTAAGCTCAATATTTCTCACACTTTTCTATGTAGCCGCACATTCCTGCACAGCAATATTGCTAAGGGTTCAGGGCTCTCTGATGTCACTTGAAACTGAGTTGTCAGCCCTCAAGTTTAGAAGCCCTGCTTTAAATATACAATTGCATGGTCAATTTCCACAATGTTTAAAAATGTCAGTATTTACATGAAAAAGAATACCCCAATTTTCATTAGAACACAATTCATCTCTGTAAGACCGTGAACAAAATCACCTCTGGAAAAAAGTATAAAGCAATCTCATTCCTCGGTATTTGCTGTCTGAACACTAAAAAGATTTGAAGCTGGTGGTCATACCCGTAATTTTTTCATTTATGGTTTAAATGGTTATTGATGGTCTTCCCTGTGACATTTTTTAACCCACTCATACTTTTCACCTGCACAGTTTAAGTAGTCACCATATAGAAAAGTGCTTTTATCTGTTTCATTTAAAACTTCTACCTGCTAATTTCATTTTATGCCACCCAATTCTTACATTATGGCAGATAAGGAATAATGATTCTTTTATCAATATTAATCAATAAAACAATAATAACCACAATTATCTTCTCTACGCCTTTCATAAGTTGACATATCCATCGTCTATCTCCCTTCAGCCATCTCACTTAGTCATCTTATGTTTAAGCTGAAGCTTTCCATGCATTTTTCCTCTTACAGACGTTTTTGCTTACCATTAATTTTCCTTTTCATCCCTCTCATGTTTTCCAATTCTAGGGGTTTTTTTTAATCATTATGCTGCATAATTTGGTACCACTGGCAAACTTAGTCATCTTATTATCTCTTTTATTATTTACAGTGAGGATGTAAACAGCAATGGACCCAGCACACATCCCTGTGAGATTCTAGTAGAAACCTCCTGCCACTGTGGAGATGGATTATTTATTCCTACCTTTTTTCCTATCTGAAATCAGTTATTAGCTAAGTACAGGGCCTTTCCTGTTATTGCAGGGCAGCTTAATTTCTGTAAGAAGCTTTAGTGAAGATTTTGTCAAGCAGAGTTTTTAAAATACAGGAATCTTACATCATCCAAGCTCATCCTTTCCACATACCTTTCCAAAAACTCTAACAGGTTTCTGTGGGATAAGGAGGTCCCCTCTAGGAATCTCTCATAATATCTACCTAAGCAAACAATTTTTCTAGCCTTATCTTTGATGAATCCTTCTGTCTTTAAATCATGATCATCTATTGACTCTGCAAAGTCTACAACAGCAGACTTCCTGCTTCTGATGCATTTGGAAGAGGTTTTACAATAAAGTTTTATACCATTACCAACATTTTCCTTCAAATGCTTTTGGCCTGCCTTTTACAGTTTTACATTTAGCTTGCCAGAAGTTTTGCTATTTTCTGTTTTCCTCATCTGAACACAATTTTTTTTTAGGAGTGCCTTTTTTGGTTTCCATGTAGAGCTCTGCTAGTCTTTCGGAGGTCCTCTTACTGGCTTTGATAGATTACATACTTACTCAGAAATTCTAATACAGGTCGTTTTCCCCTTTGGCTATTCCTTTTAATTTACTTTTAACAAACTTCCTTGATTTTATGTAGTTATCTTTTCAATGTTCACTGTTGCTATGGTAAATTTATGCAGGCTTGTCACTTCTACAAGAGTGTTGAGTTTGAATATATTATGATCAAAATTCTGAAACAGTTCTTTGATACGGAAGTCTGAAGAAGGTCTGGTGCCCTGCTTGGTCCACATCAGGAGTTCTCCAAGCTCCTCTGATGAATTGCTCCATTTAATGATTTATGTTGTCTAAAGGTTTAAGTTCTGTATAAGGACCTATCATAATATTTATCCAGTCCAGATATAACTGATCTGTCTCTTTACTCCTGCCTTCACAGCCTTTCTGATTTCTCCTACCATGTCACAGGCAGCTATCCTAGCGTTTTCACTGTTAGTCACAAAGAACCAGGATAGAGGGAAACTCGAAGCCCGACTTTTCAGGCTTCAAGGACTTAGAGCAGAGCAGTTGCTCCTTTTGATTAATTTCCTGTAGATTATTGATTTGAAGAACCTAAAGAACCTGTTAACCAGTGAGCTGTTATGTTATGCTTTCACCTCTGTGACCCCAAAAACATCTGTTCCCATGCTCCACTGTCCTAGTGAGCTCTTCTGCCTGAAAGTTTTAAAGTTTTGAAATCTATATTTTACCTGAGTCTGAAGTTTATTCTGTTAATGAACATCTCAAGAATCTAGATGTACAGAGGCCTGGATAATAGCTGAAAGCAAGTTAGGAATCATCCGGGGAGTAGGTCTAAACATCTGAGTCACCAGTCGACTTTTACATTGTTACCTAACAGTCTCTTGCTGGTTTTAGGTCCAGTAGCTTAGTCCTGGCAAACAACACCATTCTAGTTCTGTGACAATCCAAATAATATCCTTTGTCATCATTTGATATTTTTTATATCCTTGAACCCTGACGGTATTTATAGGTTATATATATTCACAGATTTCAATAATCAGAAAAAGACTGGTGGAGCTTTCTTAAATTAATATTGATATGTAAATAGATTTATAATAGCAAGGCTAGTAAAGTGCAGCATCAATTGACAAATAGTGTCAAGTACTCCTTCTGCCTCTAGCCTGTTTGATTCCAGGTGTAGAGCATTTGCTGGCAATACCTTCAGAAGTTGGTAAGACTTAGGGAACAAGCCATGTTCTCCCTCCCAGATCCTTAATTCCAACATGTCTTTGTCCATTTTCTCTAATCCTTTGCTAACTGGTTATGCAGTGTACCCTCCAGCCTCCAAGAGCAGCATTTGCCAGAGATAACAATCCCTAAGGCTACTGGATCTTCTGGAGCCTCTTCTGCCTTTCTGATTCTGTCTGACATAAAGGCTCCATTACAGGCAATACTAGATTAATTTATTAAACTGAAAATGTGTATTAAAAGCAAAGAAAAACATCCTTCTATAAATAAACATTCGTACAGCACCAGTCTCAAGACAATCTTCCATGCTATGTGGAAGATTTGTCACTTTGCAAATTTAAAATTAATGAGTGCATTGTAGTTACATTAATATAAAAGGCTTCTTGCCTGGTCATGATGATGGACTAATTAACTGAAGAAACCTCTTCATTTTTAGGTTTTCTCATTCTCAAGCACCAAAAAGAAAATGGAAACAACCACCGTCTAAGAAGGGTAACGCTGGAATAAGGGAAAGAGAAGATGCTGCAGGAATTGGTAATGTCAGGCTAAAGTAGCCGTTGGATTCAGGTGACTAAACAGAGAAGTCAAAGTACTACAGAAATGTAGTAACAGTAGCTACAGTGAAATAACAGCATGGAGAAAATCAAGGAAAAAGAATGCAAGTAAGTGCAGTGAGTATAAAAATAGGATGAAAGACAAAAAAGCCCAACACAGTCAGATTAAGCAAAGGAAGACAGCGAGAAACCTACTGGAAAAAAAGGCAAGTAAGCTCTGGGTTATTCTCTTCTAATGTGTGAATGTAGAGAAAGCTTCAAATGCTACCTAGGTTTCCCCCAGTGATTGTGAACTGCTCATTTTCCATCTGACAGACTCTAGAAAAGAGCAATAGCTGGATATTATAGTAGTAATTGCCTTTACTTGCCAAAAATTTATACCTAATAAGACTTGGTATTTTGTGGTCACCTACAAACCAAGTATTGATTCCTCCTTTTTCCATCAGAGGTTTTGCAAATATATGACTGTCTTGCACAACTAAATTTCTGGTTGAGACTAAAGGGACTTTTGGAGATGGAAAGCACTCAGTGGAATCGCTGATTGTAATTCTTTTGAGTAACTTCTTAACATTATATGGTGGATCTATCAAGTTTTCACTCTTAGGTATGTGGGGAAACCTGAACTATTGCACTTTTTACAAGCAAAGAACCCAGGGAATTCTTGTTCAAGAAACTGCTTTTGCAAGACAGCTTACCCATGAAAAAAATATAAATCTCTTAATCATGATTCCTATTTATTCTTTTGGACTGTATTTTTCAAAAGAAATACAAAATGCACTTCAAAGGGGAAGATTATAGGGTATGTCTGATTCCACAGGCAGAGTGGTCACCTTGTCACTGTACTTGGCTAGTGACTTCAAATAACCCAATGCTATAACAAAGAGAAAATGTGCAGAATGGTTAATAAAAACATTAACATCAGAGAAATGAGAGCCAGCAAAAAAATAATTTCCTTGCAAACTTTGTTAGACTTTGTATCATTGAACACACTGAAGATATCTCAAAGCTGAAGAGTTTGCCACAGAAGCAGACAGTATTATTTTGTACAGAGGGAGGTAAATAGACTCTTCCCAGACACACTGGCCCATTTCCTATTTATTCTGCAAGAGACTTAAACCATGTATAACTTTACCTGTGACGAAAAAAACCCCAACCAACCCAACCCTTATGAGAACTGAAATGAGGCTTTGCTTTGGAAAAAATAAAGTACCTCTGATTCAAGATAGTTTTAAATTACTGTTTTCTCACTGGAATGCCAGAGATCTGTCTTTTACAGAGGGTTTCCACACCTGAGGAAGAAGCCATTTGATCACAATAATCCATAACCTTACTGGGGAAATTGTGGTCAGCTTTCATACTTCTTCCCCATTGTTGGTTCTTAAGATCTCTGTTCTGTGAAGTTAATTGCTTTTCCTCATCCTGAAGCAGGCTAAACTTCCAGGAACCTGAAAAATTGTAGTATTCTGGAATTCAGTATTTTTTATCTACTTAACTTCAGTGCTGTTGCAAAAGTAGAAGCTGGTGGGACAGGACTCATTGAGAGTCTGGTCTTTTTTTGTTCCTGTCACTTTTATTTCTCCAAGTTCAGCAAAAAGGAGTTTGAGTCACTTCCAGCTGATACTCAGTCAATACCTAGTATCTTGTAGGCTGAGCATCACAACTTATATACAAAATGAAAAGTACTTTGTTTGACATGCAGTGTTTTCCAAAGCAGACTGGGCCAAAGCCTTAGACCAGTGCTGTTCACTGAACTGCGGAAGAACAAGTCCCTGTTTTCCAGAGGCCTGAGCTTGTACTTCTGCTCCTGCACGCTTCTGGTTTTGCCAGGAGAGTGCTGCGCTTTCCGTAATTGCTGTATTACTGCGGTGCCTGCAGTGCCTGTGCAGATGAAGGCCCCATTGTACTCGATAGTATAAACACGCAGCAGATGAACGGTCCCTGTCTCAAAACACTTGCAAGCCAAGTAATTTTCAAACGAGCTGCAAATTTACCCGCATACAGAGAGGCAGAGGAAGCCGGCCGGCGCTCCCTGCCGCTGGATGCACGCTGGATTTATTAGCTGGTTGCCAGCCAAGCCCTCGGCCGCAGCACCGGCGTTCCGGGGCAGAGCCGCGCTCGGCAGTGCCGGTCACCCCGCGGGACGAGGCCGCCCGGCAGGGTCCCGGCTGCCCAGCGCCGGACGGAAACTTCTGCCGGCACCCCCTTCCCTCACGCGGCTCCCGCCGCCCGGCAGGCAGCGGGGCGCGGGCCCGGCGGAGAGGAGCCCCGCCGCCGGCGGCGGACCCCTCTCCTCCGGCCGGGAGTCGGGCGGCGGTGCGAGGCGGGGCCCGGCGGCCGCCCCGCCTCCGTCCTCGGGGATGCCGGGATGTTTACGGGCCCGGCAGGAGCAGCAGGGGGTGGAGAAAAGGTCGGGGCAGCTGCGGGTGTCTGAGCCGCCCGCCAGGAGCCCCGCTAGGCGCCCGCGGCCAGGTCCGGCCCGGCCCCGGCCCCGGGCCTGAGGCGCCGGAGAAGCCGGGGAGGAGAGGAGGTCGGTTCCGGGCCCCCGCACCAGGAGAAGGCGGAGCCAGGCTTCCCGGTGAGCGGGGTAGCGGCGAGGCTGCCGGCGGGGCGCGGGGCCGGGGCCGCGGCTGCGGCGGGGGTCGCGGTGGCCGTGCCCACTCTCCTGGAGGCGCTGCCACAACCGCTCCGCGCGGGCGGCTGCCGGGGGTCCCGCCTCCGCCCTCCTTCCATTGGTCGCCGGGGCTCTCGGTCGTAGTGCTACTGGGCACGGCAGCTGCCGCTCCGCCCGCCTCAGGGGGAGGGAGCGGTGTGGGTCTGGAAGCGAGAAACTTTCTGCGCCGTGCCGAGGGGGCGGGATGGCCGCGGCCGGCCCTGAAGGGGTCGCGGCTGTGCCTGCGCCTCGCATGTGCGTATCGTCACCTGCCCGGCGCCCCGCGGCCTAAGGGGCAGGGTCGGCCGCTGTGGGGGCGCCGGAATGTTGTGGTGGCGGTTGGGGAAGCGGCTCCCTGAGGGCTGCTGTGATGTTTCGCCCCGCGATGGCTGGCCCTGCTGCAGAGCACGCCTGCCTCCGTCGAGAGGCAGGCGGGCGGCCGGGGGCCCTGGCTGGCGGCGGCCCGGCCCGGCCACCTCAGCGCGCCTCAGGCTGCCTGCGGCCTGGCCGCCGTGCCGCTCGCCGCGGCGCCCCGTGCCTCTTGCCTGGGCTCTTCGGGTTAATACCGCAAGCGGAGCTTCTTTCCATGATGTTTTTCGTCGTTTCCAGCTGGATTCCTCCAGGCTTCTCTGCCCTCCTCTCACCTGGGAGGTTGGTGTCGGGCAGATGCTCCCCGGGGCAGCCGAGGGGGACAGCCCAGTCTGGCGGGTTTCACACGGCACTGGCTAAAAATAGCGTCGTCACTGGGAGCCACGGCCCTGTGGTAGAGAGTCGAGAGAGCCCTGTCCCAGGCGGGAGCGCAGCGCCTGGGGCAGGCAGGAGGGCAGAGGGGGATGCCGGCGGTTCCTCATCTCTTCTCTCACCAGCCCCCGGAGGCTGTGAGGAGCTGGAGCTGAGGCCTAGTGGGAAACGCTGGAATTGAGGCATCCTCCATCTGTTGGGGTTTTTTCCTTCCCCACCCCCTGCCCCGTGCTCCTCTGATTAACTTGCGTAGCACCTGATCTTGGTTATAGTAGCACCGGCCCTGAATTCCACTTTGTGTCCCTGCAAACTATGCCTGCTTGGCTTTAGGAATCAGAAGTTAAGAATATTGTTCTTTGGGCAGAAGGTGTTTCGTTTTGCTTTGCATTTTGTGAGGGAGCATCACTTCTTGAATGGTAGAACTACTTAGGAAGTTAAACCTGCTTCTGATAAAAGGTTATGAAGTGTGTGTGCATTATATTGCACAAGTATTTGATTCTTGATAGTAGAAAAAATGATTTCTTAAATTTTTTCACTTCTTGCACCAACTGAATGGAAAACTTTTTTTTTGTCACCTTTGAGGCGATAGCACCATTTTCTCAGATTGCAATGGCAGCATCACTTCTGAGGAAAGGTCACAGATGCATAGTAATCTTGCTGAATGTACTGGATATTTTTCCTGTATAAAGTTGTATTGCAAGTGTGAGATGCAGAAATTACAGTGAATGATATGTTAATCTGTAAGGCAGACACTTTGGATGATTAGATATCAAGTGGATATTTGCAGCTTGCTAAATCAGGAAGAATGAAGCTTAAAAATATTTTACTTTCAAGGCTATCTAGGAGACAATTCAGTGTTGCAGTGCTATAGAAATGTCTGTATTTGAAATTTTGGACTCAGGCGGTCTTGAGAGGGACAAAATGCAGTAGAAAACAGTTATTAGTTCATGGGCTATGAAAGACTTAGTGGAAAAAACTGTTTTGTGTTGTGGAAAGAGGGAAACTTACAAGCAATGTCCAACAGCTTTAAAGTAAGAACTTAAAGACCTGCAGGTTTGTCTTGATACTGGAAGAAAGAGTATATAAAGAACACTTGTTCTTTAATTTCAAAGCATGAAAATATTATAAATATTTGATGTTAGGATAGATGACTTCTTGAAGCACACTTAGAGATATTCACTGTAAGGGTAGAGATACTGCCTTTATCAGAGATATCTTGCATTCAACATACTAATTAGTCATTGGAGTAAAAAAATAATTTGAGAACAAATCAAGGGATTTTAGCCAACTGAAAATCTTTTTTTGATTGACTTATCACAGTGTCTTCTAGGGTCTACAAGAATTAGACAAGTAGGATCTCATCCCCACCATAGAAACTTGTTTCCAAAGAAGAAAAAAATCTAACATTTTAGAGTTCATCTGAAGGCCTGTGAGCATATGAGAAACTCAAATGAGAAATAGAGTACAAGAAGTCAGTTGCTCATTTTACTGTGACCTGTGGTACCTTCTGAATTGTAAGACAGGGCCATATAGCCCACCCATACCTTTCTTTTTTGTGCATCGAAGTCAAGCTCAGTTGCAGAGAACAAAACCAGTCCAGTATATTTGTCCACAGAGACAATTTGGTGAGGCAATTTGTTCATACATGCAAAAACCCCCCATGTTTAATAAACTGAGTACAGTATCCTGAGTTTACATTAGCCCTACATCCAGTTGTATCGCCATCGATGCCTTGTTGCCTTCTGAAGTTTGACATTGTTCTAAATATCTGTGCTGCATAGACGAGTTCATGTTACCTTGAAAAGTGTCCTGAGAAAAGTCAAACTGCAATAACTTCTCTACCTCCAAGGGAATTTTTTTGATTATTTGGGGATGATCCAAAAATCCCTCCTGATTCCCAAGGAGTAGTGCTTAGGAGTGATGGGGTGGGGAGGATTATCTTGTGCAGGTTAATACTATGGATGGTCATAGGAGTTAACTGACTAATTTCCAGAAGACTTGTTCGGTTTGGTTACGTTCCATGTGCTTTGCAACAGAGATGAAAATAACTGACCAAAATACCAAAGTGGTGATAAGGGCAGCCTTTAGAGCAGCGATTTGCTGTCTTTATCACCATTTGACCCCTGGCCACATGGGAAGGAATTCAGCCCTCAAGTGAAGTACATCATCACTACCCGTTTCCTTTTTAGTAAGTATTAAAAGGATTCTTCCTGTCAGGTTAGTTAAAAAAGCTGAAGAGAAGCAATGCCATTAAAATGAGTTGCTTCTCTGGTGAAGATAATCCTGTGCGTTTGTCTCTGGCATGTGAAACATAACTGTGATTCAGTCGTGATTTCTGTAGCTAGAAAATATGCAGTATATTTCAAGTGCCATTATTCCCTGTTGGGCAAACAGAACACATGCTTATGTAAGGAAATTTGTTATAAAATTTTAAACAAGGCATTAAAAAGAAGAATTTGTAAGAAAATACTGTAAACAATCATGTTTAAAACCTGATTGCACGTAGTTAATCTTGTGATATTAGTGACTTCTTGCTGTTGATGATAGGTGACAAAGTAAATAGACTATTTGCATCATCTGGCATTCGGGAGTTTGCATTCGAGCCTCTTTGCTTTAATCTGCTTGGAATGATTTATAACAAAGTTATTGCTGTCTTATTTAATAGCTAGATCTGTGTTAGACCAGATTAATTACTTTACAATGTCATAAAAGTACATGTAGAGCTTGTAGATTAGGTCCTTGCTGAAATCTTTGGGAAAGGTTTGAGTTAGGTGTTGTGAAGTGTTGATGAACCAATCTTTTTCAGTTCATTTTAATCTTCTGTTTTAAGTGTATAAAGCTTACAAAATTATTGATTCCTTGAAAGCTGGAAGGCAAAATATCACAGGTGAACTTAAAGTTAATTCTAAAATAAGTAAAAACTTGTGGTGGGAAGATGCATAGCATTCTGTCCTGTAGAGGCCCTTCTTCTGTACCCTTTTCATCCTCATCTGAGAGCAGATCCAAAAAAGGAGTTGTCTTTGCAGCAGTGAACTTCCAGTACTTGCCCTGACTGAAATTCAGAACTGTGCGTTAGGTACGTGGGCTGCTTGTGAAGTTCATGGCGATAAGTAGGAGTTCAGAAGAGGAGCAGCAAGCAGCCTGCAAACAGAGCACTTAATGTACAGATAGTAATTGAGGATACTCCAAAACCAGGAATGGATCTTGTGTGTGTTAGCCAGTGGTGGTTTAATGTAAAACATAGAAACAGCTGTGAACTTGAGTGTTGGCCTGCTTCTGAAGTGAGTGTGCTGGCTGCTAGCTGCTTTGCTTCTGGACGCAGGGATCCTGGATTACTCGCTACTGTCATGCGTAGTTTCAGGATTCAAAGGTAATGCTAGTCAGAGGGTCATAGAAAGCCTGTTAAATATGGCTTGCGTTTCTTTTCTGTTTCTGTATAGTGCTTTATTCATATAATCATCTTTAGGGTAGCACAGATTTTAAACTATATACTACAGATATATTTTTTTCAGCTTGTGAACGTGCATCTAACACCTGTAGTACGATATCACAGGGTGTTGTCTTGCACTGGTTTCTAAGATATGTAGACATTTCTTTAAGGATTATGTGGAATTTATTGTTAAATGTGTTCTACTTCACCTGTAGCAATGTGGATGTTATCAGCCATGGTTGTGGCACAGTTGTATGCAGCCAGCCTTCCAAACTGGGTGTTTCTTCCCCTGTGCCTAGCAGTAATGGGTTTATCTGATAATGCTTCCAGCCTTTTAATTTATCCTGGATCTTTTTTGACTCCTGTGTGAAGCTCAGCTGTTTACACTTTTAGTAAATCTCTTCAGCATCTCTTTATGAATAATTTATTTTTACAGATGCATTTAAAACCATCCCTTTGTTAGGGAAAGGTCTGCTCTTCTCCGTCTCTGTGTACTGGAGTTGCAAGGTTTTGAGGGTGTAAGGGTTTCCAAATCATGTCTTAGCTTCCTTTCTCTGAAAATCTTTGCATTTTTTTTGCAGTTTGACTTCTCACCCTGGTTTATTCTCTTTCCATTTATTTTGTTTCCTATTTCTACTTTCCCATACAGTATTTTGTTGATAAAACTCTTGGCTTGGTGTTGAATAAATTGCCTTCTCTCTATGCTGGCTCTTGCCTTCCTGTCATAGCTATTTTGGGTTTAAATACTTATTAGCATCCCTACCGAAGGATGAAGTAAAATGAAATGTGGTGAGCTATTGTACTAGCATGCTGTTGCCAGAAGGGAGATGTTCTGTTTCTCCTACAATCTCCTTCCTACATCTCCCATCTTTGAACTTCCCCTACTTACTTTTTCTCTGGCATTCAACAGACTCCCATATGCATTGACTCAGCTCACTGCTTGCAGAATGTAAACCCAGCTGCATTAGGGAATTAAATCAGCTCAGCAAAAAGTCCAAAGAGTTCAAGATGGCTACGCAGGATCATGTGGCAGAGAAAGGAGAGAAAGCAAGACCTTTGGTGTCACTGACCTGTTAGATTGGCTTGTGTAATTTCACGTTAGAGGTGTAATTTGACAACAGATTTAACTGATCTAAGTTAGGGCTGCTCTATCCCCAGCTATGTCTTCCCCTCTATCTTTTGCCATCACAGTTCTGTCCTTGTCTCTGCAATGGAACGATTCAGGGAACTGTACTGGAAAAAAGTGACTTTTTGTCAAGGTTAGTTTTCAGCTAGTTTCAGTTACCTTACCAGGAGTCTGGGTAGCCACAGGAACCCCACTGGAAGGAACAGAGTCTGGAAGGCATGGCTGAAGGCAGAGGAAGCAGCAGCATCACATAATCAGTTCACGCTGTCTTAGAACCGCATCCTTACAGAGGCAGCAGCACAACAGAGGGTGATGTGGGCTGAGGATTTGCTTTCTTGATAGTATCATGGTTAGATATGATACTTCATTCCCTGCAAAACTTTTCACTTTGACGTGATCATGATCCACCTATGTCCTTTATAACTGGCTATTCAGTATGAAGAAATGGGTTATCAAATTTCTTTCCAGGTGAATAGAAGTTAAATGAAAATGTAGAAGCCTACTGCCGGAGCAGTTTCAGTTCCTGTTTCTTCTTCAGTTCGTATGAAATAACAAACAAATGGTTAAAGGAAGGGCAAGTCAGTGCATGTACAACCCTTTGGGAGCACCTCACAAGATAAGCAATCTACTTGAGTGACATAATTGAAAGGGAGAGGGAGAAGTAAACAAAATACAACTTCTTAAATTGTGCAAATGAATGAAGAGGAAGGGAAGCGGACTTGTGAAGCAAAAGAGCTTGGACTTTCAACTTCTAGTCAGACAGCACTGACAGAGCAAACTCTTAGTAGTTGGGGAATGACAATGACTGGCATGTGTGTTTTCAGGGTTGAAATGAAAATATGCCAGATAAATCGGGATGAACAGATGAGAAAATTGCATATGAACTCTTAGTGAAAAGAGTTCATGCAAGAGAGCATGTGAACTCTTAGTTCAAATTGCATATGAACCCTTACTTTTTTGTAAGTAGATTTTATTTGTGTATGGTTACTTCTGCTCTTGCTAAAACCAACTCTTAACCCAGCTTAACTATCTGTGTGGTTTTTGGCTTCTTTGGCTGGATCACCCATAAGTAGGGAATTTGGACATAAGTTTGAAAAATTCAGTATTGGTTATTTCCATATAGATAGATGATAGCTACTTGTAGATTAACAAGTGCTGAGAATTTGTGTTGTCCACATTCAAGGCTGTCCCTACAGAGGGGAGGAGTGTCTTGCTGTCCCACAGGGAGCATTGATCTGGTAGTGTATTCAAAAATTGAAGGCTTTTAGAAGCTATTTCTAAAATTAAGGCTAATCCTACTTCTGTATATGCATCTATATTAAATCACTTTCAGTGCTTTGAAAGTTGCAAATAGAACTTTTCTCTGATGTAGATGCTTCTGCAGAGAATTTTACAAATTAGTGTCTATTTTTCACATTTTAGAAGACTCTTTTTTGACAATGTGAAGCAAATATTTCATTTTTACCACTGTCAACTAATAGTAAATATTCTGTGTGTACACACATGTAGGTATATATGCATGAACTATAAATATGCATAGACACATGTATATATATGTGTGCATATTTATATATTATTACACATATATATAATATGTGTGTGTATATATATGTATGTATACCGATTGGGATAAATTACATATTCTACTCTGCTAATGAGTAACTTGGTCTTGCAGTCTTGAGTTTGCTTTGTCCCTTGCCAACTGAGGTCTTGATTGTCTTGGCAGAGTTCAAGTGAGTGTCAGTGTAAATGCATTTTGCTTTATTAATGCATACATCTAACTTAGCTATTCACGGAGTGAGAAAAATAAACTAGTGTGGTAATTATTTGGCATATATCAAATATTTGTTCACTGAATGAATGGGTAGTTTAAATAATCGACAACATTGCAGTAGACTATAAATTAAATAACTCACTGTAATATTTTATTGACAACACTACATTGTGGATTGTATGTTTCTTGTAATTTGTGATTAACAGCAGACTGATACAAAGTTTAGTATTTTTGAGAAATAGACAATGTGGGCTGGGCAGGAGCCTGACCAGTAACAGATCATGGTGGTTAATGGAAAGGCATTGATTGGCTATTATTTTTAAATATTTAAAGTGTTTCAGCATTATTTCATGACTTCTAATGCCATCTTTAAGCTGAGTGTGTAACTTTATGAATGGATGGCATAGTAATGTGGATGTATTTAACCAGATTTAATTTTAATGGTCTGTGTTAGTCAGGAATAATTTACTGAAAAGACACTATGTATGTCCTGTGCTGTAATTCGTATTATTGGGAATTTTTGTTTTCCAGTTAGAATCTCTTGCTGCTTGTGTTAAATATACCCATATTAAATATTCAGCGTTCTGAGAGCTGCTTTTGGGGTACCTTATGTGGGCTGTTGTTTTCTAAGTATTTCCTGGTCTTTAGGAATGCACTCAAAATATTACCTATGAAACTGAAGTGTCTTTCCCTTTGCAAGTAAAATGTTTCTATTATGAAGTCAAAACTTGTGTTTCTCCTGTTCAATGGTTTATGCGGAGTACCAGGAAAAAATTACATTTTAATGTTAAAGAATTACAATAGGTTTAGATTACAAGTTGGCTTGCTTTATTGGACATGACTTCTGACTTCCCGTTTCTTTGGAAAACTCATAGCTGTGCTGTCATTTAATGTAACGTAAACAATAAAGTCGGGATGCTCGGTTTACAGCTGCCAACATTCTCTTGCTTCACCCAGGATCTTCCCCGTCTGTGTCCTGAGCCCTTGCTTTTAAAATCATTTTGAAAATTTGTAAACTGCAACTTACACCCTGGATGCCAGTGTTGAGTGGGTGCTGAAGAGGGTTGATCAGTGTTGGTGACCTGACAAAGTGTGGGCCAGGTTTGGCCAGCAAGCCAGTTCCCTCCAAATGGCCAACCTTTTGCCTTAGAGGTAAAGAATGACTGTTAAGGCAGTATGTTTTATAAACCAGTAGGATGGCTGTTTCTTAACCTGCTTGCATCAAGCTTAAGGGCCAAGCTGTTATTGCTGGGTCTAAAGGTTGTCTCCTCCCAAAAGGTATGTGGCTTTGATCTGGGAGCTGAGAGTTGCAGTTAGGTCAGTGTGGCTCTCCAGGTGACGGAGAGCAGAGCTGGAATCAGACTGGCACGCTTGGGTTCCCTGGCATAAACTGCTGGGATTAACACCGGTGTGGTGGGTTGGGTAATTGTGTTTTGGATATTCAGTAAGGCATTTAGAAATCTAAACCCTTGTTTCCAGAGCACAGTTGTGTGTGCTTTTCTTTGTTGTTGTTGTTGTTGTGGGTTTTTTTTTTGTTGTTTCAACCAGAGTGACTATTTGACTGTTCTACCTAGGTTTAAATTGTGCTTTTGGATAGCTGAGAGTCAACATGTGATGTGAAGAAAGGGGAATATTCCTTTAGCGTGTATGCCTATATGGAAACTAATATTAATATGTTTTGTTTTTTTTTTTTTTCCTCAGCTGAGGATGATCCTTATCTTTGAATTTAGTTAGTAAACATAGTTGAAAAGTTAAGGGATCTAAAATTTGTCATTTTACATCCATGTTGGATACTGAAGAATCTAAGTTGACACCAAAATGTAAGGAATATGTAGGGTGTTAAATGGATAGCTGTTTCTCAAGGGCCTTGGCTCTAACATGACTAAAATAATAGTTATAGTAAAAATTAAAAATACCTGCCTTAATTGATGGTGTAATCCAGAAGTAAACATAGTACATTCTGTCCTTTGTGAACAGCAACTAAAGTGACTGTGTGCCTGATCAGCACATTGTGAATGGTGCAACTTCATGTTTTTCTGTGTTAGCAATTATGTGGAGTAGTTACATCTATATTCTGCAGGAAAAAAAGACTGAGATTTTCAGATTCTCCGCAGAACTGTAACACTCTGAATATTCTTTTAAGTATATACTTTTTTTTAAAGTATAGCTGTTTCTTCTTTGACATTGATTATTGAATGTCCCCACTTAAGATCCAAAATTAACAAAGAAGTGTATAGCATGTAGCTAATGGAAACCAGGTATCATGGAGACGATTAATGATGTTTTCTACAGGAAAGCATTGTATTTTTTTGTTGTTGTAGAACTGCCATCTGTTAAAACAATAACATTATTGCCTGAATACTGTGAAATGTATTTCAGCGTGAATGGCTTATGGACTTTGAGCTATGAAACTAGTGTTTAAAAAGCATGTTTCATGTGATTAGGCAGTGCATTTAAGCTTTTTCTCCTGAAATAATTTGATGATGTTTATAAAGACTTAGTTGCAAGACTTAAAAGTCACAAGAATTTCAAGTTTTTCCCAGACGTCGTCTTTTTCTTTTAAAAATGTTATTTTAAAATATATTCCAGTGAAATGTCAGTGATGAGCTCTGGTTCCTGTTCAGGAGTAGGTCCTCTGGTCTGATTTCACTAACAGAGTCGTGGGTAGTCCTACCTCTCCTCTAGCAGGCTGGTGGAAAACACCTGGAAAGCTGAGTGCTGACTGTGGGACGTGAGCTTCTGTAGCAATGGGGTGCAGGAATGCACCCTTGCATTTTGGGCTACTTTGTAACTTTGCATGATCTTTAGGTGCATGGGCAGATATCCGAGACCTTTGACAGGTGGCCACTAAGGAAGTGGATAAGGACAGTGAGGCCTGTATATGAAGAAAGGAAAAGGTGTTATACCCAGTTCAGGCAGTTGCAGTTTGATAGTCTAAGTTACTGGTGAGGACTTAACTTCCTTTTGCTGTATGGTGGACTCAGTCCGTGGAGTAAATAGTGTCAATTATGGGAGTTGGTATGCAACTGCAATTTCAAATGAAAAATTAGTTGTGTTGTCTGTATCCCCAGGTACTTCATCCTGCATCCTTTGTGTGTAGGTGCCACCTATTGTTTTGATCAACTGAAAAAGACAAAGATTTAAAGCATGAGTAGTTAACCAAAAGTCTTCTCATTCCTGCAAAGTATTAGTAACTGTAATTGAAGTATCAGATTTAGTGTATATGGTGGTGTTCCTGTTATCGCCATTGTGTAGAGTTTAGTCTGAATCCAAATGATATTCATCTTCAAAATGGTTAAAGTCATCTTTGCAAGATAAATGATTCAGAGAGTCTTTCATTGTTCCTATCTTTGCAAGTGGTATGGTGAAGGCAAGGAGTCCTTTCCTCCTATATGATCAGTGTGAGAGCATTTAAAAACATCAGTTGTGTTTGGCACTTTGGAAGTTTTGGGTGGTGGTGGTATAGTTGGCTTGCCTGTCACTTCACCTGTTGTCTGTCTTCCATGAACCAATATATCATGGTGATGGATTTGCAGAAGGTGGTCATCATATTGCTTGTTAAAAGAGGTGATAGAAATGTCACATTTAAATGTGTTTTGTATTTGCTTTTCAAGTTTAAACAAGTGATGAGTCATTGGCAGTATTTTTAGTGTCTTTTTCACCATAAATTAGAACTTGAAGACCATGTTTGGAAGAGTAATAATTATAGCCTCAATTTAAATTTAAAGATGATAAATATTATACTACTATGTTTTGACCTCTGGAGTTTATTATCAAGGTGAAAGGCATGCCTCACTGTGAAAACAGTCGTCCAGCAGCAAAATCTAATTCTTGCTTATGTTAACTAACAGTACAAAAGATTAATTTTGCATCCTTGGCATTTTGTATGAGCAAAATGCCAAATTACTCTAAAATGTGAATCTATTGTGCAGTCTTCAAAGATAAAAGCAAGTTAAAAAAAAAAAAAGACCCTCCATATATGGACAGAAAATACCGATCTTTGCCTTTCCTCTGCAAAAGCAACAAGAAATGCACAAGTTAAATCTTCCATGCTTGCTATGGCAGAACATGTTTGTTACCTCTTTAGTTTGCTTGCTTTTATAATAAAAACAAACCACAGAGGGCAGAGCCACTGGCAGTGGTAATGATATGACTTCTCCCCTTTCTACTCTTTCCTAAATTTAAAAAAAAAAAAAAAGAAAAAGACAAATTCCCAGACACTTCTGGTCAGTGCCTCTGACCATTCAGACAAGACGAGCGGGTTGTATATTTCCTGGATCAGCATACATCATCTAAACATTCCAGCTTAGATTTCATTAATCTTGGATAAATGTCTGCGATAGAGGATAAAGACTTTTGTATTTACTTCTTTTCCCTGGGGATTTTGAACCAAGTGTTTGTGAGCATAGGAATTATCTATTGGTCAACAGTCTTCAATATGTAAACATATTACTAAAACACACTGCAAAACTTTCAGTAGAAATATTGATGCTATCAAAGAATAAAATTCTTATAAAGGCTTTTCAAAATAGCCCTTCAGAAAAAAATTCTTGTCTTCTTGGCAGTGATAGAAGGATCTCTACAGCAAGAAATTGGTAGGAGATTCCTTAAGATTGCCATGCATTCCTCCCCCACAATTTGTTGCAACTGCATAAAACTCTGTGGATCTAACTGGAGAATTTAGGTGCAGTTTTGTGACAACAGTTTAATTTTCAGTGCTGTTGTGTTATGATTTCTTGCCTTGGTGGGGAGGTTGTACGGGAGGTGTTCTAGAACTTGTAAGAAGTGTCAATATTGGTGTCCTAGGGCTGGCTAAAAGATTGCCTAGCCAGTGGTGTGCAGCATGTATACGCCAGCTGTTTCCCTCTTTCTCACCATGCTCATTCTGACAGTCTTGGAAATCTTCGCAATTCCTACCTCTTCTCTGCCTCTCACCTCAGTTTGATAGTTGATTCCCGCCCCCCCCGCCTCTTGACCTGCCTGAGATTGCTTTTTCGGATCTCTTTTATCTTTGGCTTAATTACAGCCGATAGCTAAAACAACAGAAAGTCCAAAACTGTATGCTTTATACAGGAGTACTAAGGATAGGAAGGCAAAGCCATTGGGACCCTTAGTTGCTCTGGAGGATGGCTGTGGTTTGGTGTTATGAGTAGCTAATGGTACTGTAATAGCAGGGGGTGACTGCTTTAAATGGGGGAGTGAAAGCAGATTGCTAATGATTTGTTTTGTGTATCCAATCCACTGTTTAGTACACTAGGGCAGTATATTGAAAAACTCTGCAAAGCTACTTTGTGATTATTTTATCTGCTAGTAATGTTATCACAATGATGCTGCAAGAATGACAACAGTACTGTGAACTCAAGCTATTTGTTAGTGTCTTAAATATTTTGCAATGGGCTTTGAAAAACAGTTCTAAGGTTTGCTGCTTTCTGTTGAGAGTTATTTCTAACCTTTTAAATATTCTCTAAAGAAATTACTGGGAAGATTTATTTTGTGTGTGTTTTAACAGAGATAGTAGATTGTATGCTTTCATGCTGAACTTAAATGCTATTTGAGAAATTTTTACATAGTCATTCTAAAGAAAGGTTTGTGAAACGTTCTGCACACAGAGCTACTTGTTTGCAGTATTTGAAGTATATAGATTTATCAATAAATTTATCATAGGTATCAGAAAAGTTTTGTGTCAAACCATCTCTAGAACTTTAGGGATTTGGAGCAGGAAATAAGAAAATAAAAAAAAAAATTGAAAAGCAAGAATAGTTTTCCAGTCAGACATGACTCTTGTTCCTGTGAAGGCCTTGGCAGGTTTGACCAGGTAATAGGCAGAGAAAATTCGTGTTTTTATGATGAAAGAGTTGTTCAGGGCTTGCCCCTTATTTGTATAAAAGCTTATTTCATTGTTTGCATTTGAAGCTGCCAGTGAACTTTCTGTTGTCTTCATCTGAACAGAGGTGGCCCTCATAGGCACCAATAAAACTGGGTGCTGCACCTCCTTCCCCTCAACAAAATGTTGTGTAGCCTAAGAAAGGATTTGCTTAGCTGAGAAAAAAGCCTCTTGAGCATTTGCATTTTTGTCTCCTATTCTTCCTAACAATGATTCTGCACGTTTTGCAACCCTTATCATTGGTCAAAGCCTTGTGTCTCTATCTTGGGAACTTGGCAGGCATCTGTCCTCCGATCTTATTGATGGGATATGAGAGACTCATAGTTGGGAGTAGAGGCTGTGCTCCTGGTATGATATCTTAAAGCCCTCTTAGCTAGCTTGTCAGAACGTACAGAGTGTACGTTTAGCTTTTTTCTGTTTAGATGGAACTACTCTTGCATACTCCCTAAAATCTACAGATAAATTAATGCAACATAAGCAGTATGCATGCAGCAGTTACAACTCATCTGCTGATTTGCTATTTCCCATGCTGCCCATAGGTCTAAAGTACTGGCCAGCAGACATCTATGTAGTTAAACAAGTGATTGGCGCCTCTGAAGAATAATGGGGTGATGCAGCTTTTCTCAGACACAGCCATTTGTCTGGCTCAAGTAGTTTAATGCACATCTTTTAATAATAAGTTCAGATGTGTATAGTTATTTATTTCATTTTATAGAACAGCTAAACATAAGAAAACTTCCTTCCCAAAACAGTGCAGGGCTGGAATAGTTAAATGTTAGTAAACTCAAGCATGCGAATGAGAAAATTAATTCTTCAGTTCTTTTGCTGATGTTCATTGATCATAAATACAGATTGAATTACAGTGTAATGATGGTATTTCTCTTTTTAGGACATAAGGGACGCTTTTACGTGATAGAATGGATGAACAGTCACAAGGCATGCAGGGGCCTACTGCTCCACCGTTTCAGCCACAGGTACTTTTTTTTTTTTTAAACAGTTACTCAAGAGTGGATGCTATCATTTCTTAAATTAGAAAAAGAGAGAAATTAGAAAACACTATTTCTTGCAGGGACAGAGAAGCTGTAAAGAGATAGAATGCATTCTGGTAATATTGAAATTAATTGAATATCAGTCCTATATTTCATAGAAAATAATTACTTTTCATTTTTGCCTCCTACTGCTTCACCAACTTTGAGGGTTTGGAGTAGGAGTGGGATTAGGAAGCAAAGATGAAGGCAGTTGTTTTCCTGAGAAATTGTGAGCTGTTAAACACTATGTGTTTTGAAATTGTATCAGAATTACCGTATTTATTTCAGACTGTTACCTTCAACTTTCTCTTTCTACACCCCCTGATGAATACTATATGAATTAGTGCCATTACCTATTGAAACCAGGCAAGAAAAGTTCCCAGTAGCTGTAGTTCTGTTAGAAAGAAGATGCATAAGAAATTTAATCTTTGGATATGTTGATGGTGTGAAACGAAGGATAAAGATTATCTGATAAGAGATAATACTGGGATATTGCTCTTTGATGTTTTTAGGAGGTAATTCTTTGAAGGGATTGCAAAAGCCTGTAGAGGAATACCCTAAAAATATTTACTGTGGTGGCCATTCCAAAGTAAAAGCTGGACAGTTCTTTGCAAAGCTGAGACCTAGATTTTGTAATTTTCTTGTTAACAGCATAGATGATAGGGCAATTTGTGCCCTTTATTTTACAAAAACTAAGGTGAATTCTAGCTTGTGAAATTTAGTAAACTTAAAATAACCAGCTTTCCTTAGCTCCAGTGTTTTTATTACAACATTTTGATAACAAAAAATCTGGATTTAATAGCATTTATACCAATGTGTTTATACCAATGCAAAACAGTTAGAAATTTAAGACGAATGTATAGCTATGCATACAGGTATTTTGAGGAAATACATTTGTAATTTCAAAACAAAAAAAGAGAATACTTAAAATTCATATTATGACTATCATAAAGGGTCCCCATTATTATTACTTTTTTTTCTTTCCCAACTAAAGACAAAATAGAACACAGCTGATTAAGGTTTCTGTATTTCTGGGAAACCTTCCTGTGTCTTATGTTTGCTGACTACAAACAAGTTTCATATTTCCTCATCTGTCTTCGGAGTATTTGAATACCTGTTTCTGATTCACAGAATCAACGTTTCGAGGACTGGTTCAATTTTAGGAATATTACTCTAACCTACAAATTCAGTTAATGAATTCATACTAGTAAAATACGCTTCTAGTTTTACTGTTCCAAGTAATATGGCTCATCTGCAGGTATCCAGTTTCCTCTGGTAAACTAAGGACAGACCTAAAAGCAATACTGCTGTAATCAACTAGGCACTTTCTACAAAAGAATAAACTAATGCTTATTCTCAGCTTTGGTTAACTGTTGAGCATTTTCATAATCTGTGTCTCATTATTCTTTGTTAAAATCAATTACTGTGTAAACTGTACTAAGCATGATTTTTGTGATTTGATTTTTCTTGAGACGAAAGGGTTTGGGTTTGTGAATCTGAGCTGGACCTGCATCAGAATATTGACTGTTTTGCATTTCAAGGGATAAAGAGTGAAGGGGAGCAAACATGCTCTGATAGTCATATTGCCAGAGTAATACTAAATTAGTCATTCAGTGACATTGTCTTGTTAATCCAGATTGTATCTGGTTCACAGGAAAAAACATACTTTAATTCTTATGGATTTCTCTGCTAATGGAGCATGCTTATGGTGAAAACTAGTAATGAAAAGAGGTTACTGTACTAATTGCAGATACATTTAGGAGAAGCAAGAACTGGAACTGAAAACACAGCAGGTTATGAGCAAGAAGTGAGGTAATGATTTATGAAGAATTGCGTGTCAGATTTCGATAAACCTGTGAATCTCTTCTAATTCTCTTGGTGATTATATTGTGTAAATATATGCTCCTATTCATACTAAATTAAATTACAGTAATCACTGAAAATTGATGAGGAGCATGAGAATATTTAGCCAAACAGTATACTGGCTTAGTCCCAATTAGTTTGAAAACACCATTTCACAAAATCACAGTGTGGTTGAGGTTGGAAGGAAACTGGAGATCATCAGCCCTCCTGATCAAGCAAGGTCTCCTAGAGCAGGTTTCCCAGGACCACGTACAGACTACTTTTGAATATCTCCAAGGAGGGAGACTCCACAACCTTCCTGGGCAACCTGTGCTGGTGCTCAGTCACCCTCACAGTACAAATGTGTTTCCTGATGTTCAGCCGGAACCTCCTGTGTTTCAGTCTGTGCCCATTGTCTCTCTTCCTGTCACTGGGCACCACTGAAGAGAGCCTGACTCTGTCTTTTAACACCTTCCCTTCAGGTATTCGTACACATTGATGAGATCCCCCCTGAACCTTCTCTTCTGTAGGTTGGATGTTCCCAGTGCCCTCAGCCTTTCCGCATATGAGAGATGCTCCAGTGCCCTGATCATTAGTGGCCCTCTGCTGGACTCTCTCCAGTATGTCTATGTATGGGTGGCCCAGAAATGGACACAGTACTCCAGCTGTGTCCTCACCAGTGTTGAGTAGAGGGGAAGAATCACCTTCCTCGACCTGCTGGCAACACTCCTCCTAATGCAGCCCAGGACACCACTCACCTTTGCCACAAGGGCATGTTACTGGCCCATGTTCAACACGGTGTCCACCAGGACCCCCAGGGTCTGGCCTGTAAAGCTGTTCTCTAGCAGGTCAGCGCAGAGCCTATCCTGGTGCATGGGGTTATTGCTGTCCAGGTGCAGGGCTTTGCACTTCCCTGTGTTGAACTGCATGACGTTCCCATCAGCCCATTTCTCCAGCCTGTCAAGGTCCCTCTGGATGGCAGCATGACCCCCTGGTGCCTCAGCCGTTCCTCCCAGTTTTGTGTAATCAGCAAACTTGCTGAGGGTGCACTTCACCCTATCATCCAGATAATTAATGAAGATATTGAGCAGGACTGGACCCAGTATTGACCCCTGAGGTACGCCGCTAGTTACTGGCCTCCAGCTAGACTTTGTGCCATTAGAAGTTCGTTTTCTATTTGGAATTAAGTGCCTGAAATCTCTGTCATAGCCTATTACCTACGGAGTTAAAACACTGCTTCATTACATCACAAGGACATTTTGAAAGTACAGATATCTAAGTACTACCAAACATCTTGCATACTGTAAAAAGGATTGTGCAAGAAGGTAGGAAAATATGGATCAGTAGTCTGATACCATAGACTTCAAATTCTAGAACTTCCTCAAGAGCAGAATGGGAGCTTTTTAGCATCTGAAGAGAGAAAAATGACTCTGTTGCTAGACCTGATAAACCAAAGGCAGCGTATATCCCATACTGTTTGTTGTTGTCGTGTGTTTTGTCATCCCCCCTGTCCCCGTCCCCCCCCCCAAGCTGAAGAACAATAGTTTATCAAGTCTCTTCTTACACAGAAGAGATTGCATGTCTCTTGCTCAGCATTGCTGTTCTGCTGTTTGTTTTCTAGTTCCCCTACATTCCCCTCAAAATGAGGGGTCAGAGGTCTGCGCAGTGTTCAGTGTGCACACAATAGACTTAAGTAGTGAAACATTTTGTTTTCTGTTTCATACAAATGCTTTTTCTAAAAATGTCTACCTGTCTTTTTGATGGTGACTGACCAATCAGTGTAACTTTTCAAGGAAGTTTTTCCATAGTATTTTGTAGATCTTCCTGTGTTGTAATAGCTAATTTAAAAGTCATGATTCTCTGTCTTGAGGGTTGCATTTCCCATTAAGTTTCTGATCGCTATGCTTGGGTCGCTAGTACTGAGTGCCAGGGTGGAAAACTAAGAGAATCATCTGCAAGGCTTTGCAGTCATATTTTGAGCTGGTTGTCTTGGATAAGTTTGGATTGTAAAGAAACTTTATTGCTTCATTATATGTATTGAATAGTGCAGTTTCCTTTGGGATTTCACTGGTAACTTCTCTGAGAAAATAATTTTTCTGCTGCTGTTTCTCATCTTATAGCTGGCTATTAATCTGCTCAATGTTCTCTCTCAACCTGAGAGCGCTTAGTTTTATAGGTTAGGAATCCTCACTGAAGGAACCTGGTTAAACATTTTAAGAAATATATGGTGTGATTTCTTCAGCAGAAAAGCCCGTTAGGAAAAACTTGTCTCACTCCACTCTTAACTGCTTATTAGAATCTCTAAATTGCTGCAATTCAACTATTTGTTTGGCTACTTTTGAACTGAATTTGTGAATAATTAAAAAATAAACAAATTGTTTTTAGAGTTTTCTCTTTAAAAATCTAGATCAGTCTTTGACTCAGTATAGTGCACTGGCACACAGTAATGGAGCAGTACTGAGGAGCTTGTAGAGGGGGAGGACAAGGGCCTCTTGGGAAGGCTTGGTCACTGGAGAAACATGTGCTACGCACTGGGCTCATTGTAAGATAGGATGTTTTGGT